>NW_026607506.1:0-2400000 GCF_021117445.2 Syzygium oleosum | reverse complement strand
AAAGTTTTGAATGATTCCCTCTTTTGGCTTGACCAGACTTCATTAGTATATGCATAATTACGAGACTAATTTGTCATTAGGCACGGGTTAATCTAATCTCAGATTTCCAAGGCCTTCGTGCGGCGGAATTATTAGATTTAGTTGGGAGTCCGTACAAATGTTTAGACGTAATGACAAGCCGATGTTATAGTTTATTGTGACCATAATAGTTAGAGCTTGTCACGTGATTGCTTTTGGGATGAAATTCGGCGATGATAATAATGGCTTTATTCATTATTTGAGGAGGTGTCTTATCTTATTATTACACTCCCATCGGCCAACACTTACATGTGAGGTGCTTCTTTTGATATCCAAAATCAAGAAAGGTAGTTTTTCTTTATGCGACATGTAACACTTTGATTAATTGTGCGTGTTTTGCTTAATGCGTAAGCAATACATTTGCTTTAAAGCCCAGCTTGGCAGGGTTGGTTTGGGCAATGGTGAATTCCCAATTCAGGAATTAAAGATCACTTGTTCAAATCTCACAAATTGCGTGCAAACTACTATCAATTAAGGCCACCTGTATAAGCAAAAAGCTTGAACTTAATTGGCTCATAAGATTTGCAAGATGTTCCATGGACTTCCAATTAGCCGATCCTTTGAGATAGCGCTCGTTAATTATGAAAATATAAACAACACAATTTGCCTTGTCAATTTCTCTCTCGGGTTAGTCATTCCTTTCAACAACAAAAAATAAAGAGTCCAGCTTTTAACCGACGATCAAGTTTCACCCGAATTTCAAGAGTCACATAAAAAAGGCATTAACTTTTATCAAGAGATAATTTAACCCTAACTTTCAAGTGTCATAAAAAGGCATTCACTTTTACCCGATAGGAAATTTTGACGGGAAAATTGTCTAAAAAGTCATAAACTTTATTGTACTTTTGCCAATTCAGTCCTAAACATTTTCACTTCTTGCCAATTGAGTCTATTTGGCCAACGTTGACGTGGCAATTTTCAAATATTTTTTTCTTTTTTTTCTACCCTTCTTCCCTTTGGCCGGTCCGGCAAGGTCAACCTCGCCGGCTTCTGGCGAAGCTCGCCCCCTTGGTCCACTGGCGAGGGCAAGCCTCGCCCGCCGCTGCTAGGCCGACCTCACCCAGCCAAGGTGAGGCTGACCTCGCTAGCCCACGCCTCTGGCCGATCGCCGGACCAGCCAGAGGGAAGAAAGGCAGAAAAAAAAGAAAAAAATTTAAAAAAATTGAAAAAATATATTTAAAAATTCCACGTCAATATTGGTTGGACGGCCATGTCAGCATTGGCCGGACGGCCGGCTTTGGCCGAAGACCACATTAGCGCTGGCCGGTCAAAATTGACCGAATGGACTCAATTGGCAAGAAGTGAAAAGGTTTAGGGCTGAATTAGTGTAATAGGTTTAGGACTTTTTGGACAAGTTTCTCCAATTTTGACCATAGATAGGAATTTAGTTGAGATGTGCGTATGTGGCATTTGAGATGGCAAATGACGAATGCAATGCCAGCAAAATTGACCTCCATTGATAATTAAAACCACGTCGTCTTTCATATTTCATGAAAATAATGTCCTTTTTTGATCGAAATATTAGGACTTTAAATCAAATTGAGAGACAGGGCGTGCACAAATTCGGGCTTGGGGTTCCTCACAAATCAGAGCACATTCACAAAGATATCCCCAATTTCCCATCTTCAATCCAATCTTGTAAAGAACCCTAAGCCCCAATTCGTGTATCTCTCTCTCACACACGCAAACACACGAAGCCCCATTAATTGACTTAGAAATGGTCGTTCTGCTTGTTTGATTGGAAGAATGTCGTTTCATGCAACCCTAGTTTATCCTTAATTTAATTGGAAGAATGACGTTTTCATTTTATGTGGAGATTACGTCGTTTTGATTATTTATGAGAGTCACTTTTTTGCTAACATGGCATTCACCTTGCCATGTCAGCGTTCCTTTGCCATCTCAGGTGCTATGTACCCACATTTTGACGAAAATTCTAACAATGGCTTGGGGAAAAAGTTTTTGCCTCTTTACGAGACACATGAAAGTTTGTGCCAAAGTTATTTCCCCATCAAATTTAGTGCCTTTCTTATGCTATACTCAAAAGTTGGGGCCAAATTTTTTTCCGAATTAAAGTTGGTGCATTTTTTTTAGGTTAAAAACCCTATGTTAACGATTCTGTAAATGTGGCCTCAATGAAGGTTACAGTAAGTAAGGGAAATGAGAAAAGTTACCTGGTTGACTTAGCCAACCAGATCAAGTTGATCATGTATTGAGAAATAGTAAGATCCGCACCTATAATTCATAAACAAAACTCATATATTGTGATTAACTCTATTTATCAAACCATTTATAGAAGTGAGTTCATACCCTTTTTTTGTTGTGCTCAAGAGAAACATATTTTCAAATTTAGAAGCAAAAATGAAGAAAGAGTTAATGAAATGTTGTCTATAGGTCTAGTACACGAGGATATGTTAAGGCATGAAAATATACTTCGCATGATATTTTCTAGTGACTTAAATTTTTGACAAAACACGGTTCCCTCAATTCAGATAGTACTATAGTAGGAGATTATATATTTGAATCTCTCCAGACCTCTTATTCAACCTCTCAATATAACCGTTCACGTTGCGATTGTAGGTCAAAACCCTATGTTTGGATTAAATTAATGTTAGAGCCATACATCTTGAGTTCAATTTTCTCATTTCCCTTTATACCCTGCTATATATTTCCTTCTTTATAAGCTTTAAAGGCCATTCCTATAGGGTTTGCCTGCTTCGGGCGTTCTCATCATCTCAATTTTAGGCTTTGTGAGATTTTGTGGGACCACTGCCAACTGTTCTAAAATTTTAAGCTTTTAAATGAATGCGTAATTTAATATTTAATTAGTCTAACACTCCCCTTCACGCTTAGTTGAGTCTTTTTGACTAGTATTAAGCATGGACATATTTAATTGGAGAGACAAATAGGGCATGGAAAGATTTGGACTCAGGACCTCCAGCTCTGATACCATATGAGATTTTATAGGACCATTGCCAACTGTTCTAAAAGCTTAAGCTATTAGATGAATGCGTGGTTTAATATTTAATTATTCTAACATGCTCCATTTATTTCGCGAAAAATAAGACAATTCTTGAAAATATTTTTCTGAAAATCATTTTCTAGAAAAATGACAATATTTTCCGGTGTTTGGCTAAAATCTGAAAATGAATAGGAAAATATTTTTCGCTTTTTGGTATGCAAAACTTGATTTGATTTTCCTAGGGAAAATTACCAAAAAACTCAAATTTTTATTTATTTATTTATTTTCTTTCTTTTTCTTTTTTCCTTCTTCCTCGACCAATTGCCGGCCATGGCGACAGCCAGCCACAGGCATGGGACGAGCTTGCCCCAAGCTGGCAAGGCTTGACCTCACTAGATTTCGGCGAGGAAATCACCTCTCACAAGACTCTTCCCTCTCCTAATCCCCAACTCGTCGCCACCCCCTCCCTCAGCGATTTGGAATGTGCCATCCTCGAACACCGGCATCTCCTCCTTGCTCCTCCCTAATACATCCTCTAACCTTTCCCCTCCCACCGCCATCCGAATCCTCTCCGCAAACATCCTCAGCTGCCCTCCCTCGCAGATGGAGCTCGCGAGCGTCTCGCTATGGAAGCACTAGAACCATCCTCCCCTTTGCCGTCGATGGTAGAGAGGAGGTCGAGGCGGCGAGTGAAGCCGTTGCCGAAGAAGGCCTCTTAGGAGTGAGGCCGGACGCTAGGGTTTTGGGACCAAGGGAGGTAGGAGGGGAGGATCAGCCATCTTTTTAGAGAATCGAAGTTGCTGTCGCGGTGTTGCTTGGTGAGTTTAGGGATGGAGCTGGTCGGGTTGTCGTCATGGATTTGTGATGAAGAAGCTTCATGGGTTCGCTTCGTGGAAGGGCAGAAGTAGAGAGAGAGAAAGAGAGAGAGAGAGAGTTGAGGGCGAAAGAAAGAGAAGGGAAAATGGTTTCCTCTCTTCGAAAAAAAAAATCATTTTTCCTACTTTTGAATATGCTATTTTCATTGACCAAAAATATTTTTTTTGACTAGTTTATATTCTGTAAACCAAACGTTAGAAAATTCGAAAAACTTTTTCCTAAAATTTATTTTACGTGAATTAAACGGCGCCTTAATCTATGAATATATTCCTCATCGTACTCAAATAGTTGAAAATTAAGTTTTAAGACAGTTGCACACTTGAAATGAGGAGGGGAACCTACCCAGAAAGAGGTGAAAAAAGAAAAGTGAATTTTATAATATATATTGCTAATCATGTATAACTAAAGGGGAGGTTTTGAACCGTTGGAATTGGAAGTATATAATCATCATTATGTTCCCGGAGTCACATTTCGTGAAGTAAAAAATCATAGGAACTCTTTAATTTTTTTTATTTATTTCATTTTTGTTTTTTCCAGAAGGAATCTTGAATGGACTTGATATAAAGTGCATCCATCAAGAGCAGTGGGAGCATAGTACATTGCTACTTGATGCACGGACAGTATGGAGAGCCTCACCTTTTCACTCCTGTAGCACTTTTTTTTATCTCTGAGTTTCTATCACATTGACCGGCAGTCAAAATGTGGCCAAAAAATAAAACCCATTTCAAAAAAGATGAGCAATGTCGGGTTGACGAACACTGTGCTGCTCGACCTTTAAATTAGTGAACCACATTCAACAATCAATATCGATTTGACAAATTAATTGGTAAACTTGTCTTTGTGTACAAACCTTGTAAAATATGTCATTTTTGGAGAAGCGAAAACAACATGGACTATACACGACAACATTAGGGCTTAATCAAGGCCAGCTTGTCTCTATCAAATTTTAGGTTAACAAACATTTAAATCCTACAATACTCCTTCATATGGATAAGTTAAGATTTGATTTGAGACAAACCGATGGAAAATTATTTTGAGAACGCGATTGACGGGTCCAAAGAAATTCTAATGCCGAACGCCGTGTCTTTGATACCATGTAGAGTTTGTGAAATCACATCGCCAACTTACCAAAAATGTTAGCTGTTATACATGAATGCATAGATTATATGTTTATATGCTCTAGCAATACCATGGCAAATTCGACACTCTTACAATTCAAAATTGTAACTAATTACTCTATTACCAACTGATCACACCTGTCTAGATGATTTTATAGTGACATCGGGGAATTTTTTCTTCGGTTGAGAAAACTTGAAGGTGAGTTTAATTACTCCCGAGAACAAAACCTAGGAATACGTATGCGATGACTCTAAAAAAAGTGCACATCATGCAGGCCATGTACAAATCTTAATTAAAGCTTCTCTAATTAACTTTCGGTATCCTTTACTCAAACGGACAGAAAATTTGAAATAAAAAAACAATGAAAGTCATCGGACCGTCTCTTTCGAATGGAACAATCTCGGATTTAGCCTCAATTTAGTACAAGGTGCGAATCGATGGTAATGAACCTCAAGAAGAAAATTCAACCACGCTACGCAAAGTACCATCAATTTAGTAGGACACGCCTAGGTCCATCGATGATCATCATCAACTTGTGCTATATCTTATTTCGATGACTATTCAATCGATCTCAATCGCACGACTGGGCCACAAGATTCTCTCTTGTGATGAGACAAGTTTTCTTGTTATCGCGGCGTTTGAATTTTTCATTTTCTTCTTGGTTAAAAGACTAACCCGATCTGGAAACATGACCTACAAACCCTAAAAACCTCAGTTTGACAAAGAAGAGCCTTGTCTTTCATTCAACTGGAAAACGACTGCGAAAAGCAATTTTTTTCTCTTCTGAAGATGACGAGACTATGGTTAGGTTTAACGTAGACATGTCACAGGGAAAAAAGACAACCATAACACTGCATCCACGCCGATTTCGTAGTTAGGTCTTGGTTTTTTTCATCCTCTTCATTCATTGAGGATATGCTCATTATATGAATAACTTTTTTCTCTACCAAGGATGACTAGTTGTTGAATGGATCAATCTCTCACTTCGTGAACGAGACTTACTGAATTCAAGCGGTCTTGATACGGTCCATATTTAACATGTATCGAATTCACGAGGGTTCCTCGACCGACCGACGACCCACATCATCACTATCAATTAACTACATGGCTAGAATGTAAGAACAATGGCAAAATGAATAGCTACAGTTTAGGGGGCCAAAAGTTAAGTTGTGCTAAGTTGCCCTAAGGAAACTTTTTCTTTGAGGTGCACTCGAATTCATAAACAGTCTCGCAATGAGTTCTTTGAGGCTTTTCTGTGTAGTGCAATGCTAGTTATCCTGAAAAGCATGCGCAACAATTTCTGACTGGTGTATATAGTAAAATTTCATTAGGTGGTAAAGGACTTTGAAGCCGAGAATGCTGGCATTTTTTGGCTGCAATAATTGAAGCTAGCTGATTTAGTTCCGGCCAAAAGAAGAGATAGCTGGTTCAAAAAACAGTGATATGCCTCTGTAGAGCAAGCATGTTCATTGATTTTTTGCTCATACTTTTCGTACCCATCTCAATAATAATTGGAACGCTTCTGGCTTACAAGTAGCTTCAACGCCGACCGCCGACGTGTGGTGGGATGAGCTCTTCAAGTGAGAGATCATTTAGTCGAGTTTATGTCGGAATCGAGCGGCAACCACCTATGCAAATTCCTTGTCGAACTCTCCTCTTTTATATATTCAGTATATGCTACTATATAATATATATATATATTCTAATTTAAATACATATATGTTTGTTTCATGAAAATTTTATGTTGAATGATATGTATACACGAATTTTTTTTAATTAAATGGTTGGTTTTCCCTCATTTAGTAGTGAGTATTAATTGACCAGAAAATAAACTTTTTATGTGTTTGGATTTTTCATCTAAATTCCTTCGATATAGTTTCTTTAACAAATCCGGAAAGGAAATCATGAAAAACATAGGAAAAAGTTAGAACAACCTCTCTTTTCTCTCTCAGAAAACCAAATAGAGTCTGAAATGATCAAATATTGTAAGCGACTAATCAGTATCTATCCTCGTGATCATTTGTTCCTTGTCACCATCGACACCACCTATCACCACCGCTTCTAATGTCAAGGCCGCTTCCGATGTCACTACCAATTACGATGGGGCAGCTTTAACCTTTATTGCTAACACTTGAAGTATGACCATGTCACCGTCCTTCTTTCTATTCGTGGAGCGTATGAGTACGATATCATAGATACAAGTACATTGACCTCATATTAGGTCAAAGGCCTCATTGGGGGACTCGGGTCGGCGATGGTGGCCGGGGCATTGGTGGCCATGGAAGCATGGCTAGGTATTCGGCAAAGTGGGTACTGCGAGAGCAGTTACAACTGAATAAATCCGAGAAAGGGAAGATCACATGCTTTCTGTTGAAATCTTTTATGACGATCATATATATGAATGTTTCGACGGAAACGGTTCCTTGCGAAACAAGCGAACCATAGATCTCCGGACCAATTGAATTTCGAAATGCCTACAGGTGTCTTTGTATCAATGTTAGGTGTATGTTGGACCAGCCTATGAAATTCGAATACCAAGAGAGCCAAGTAGTCCCCAATAACGTCGCTATTGATATACTAAGTCCATGGCCATTCTCGACGATGCCCGCCAGACTATTTCATGTGCGTATTATCCACATTTGAGCATCCGTTTCATAAGAATACTGAATTCGCACGGTCCGAGGCAGGCCGAGGATTTTTCCTCCATTCAGCGCACTCGACTGTTCATCCCCCACTTTTCTCTCTCGCCCCCCTTCCCCTCACCTCACATGCTCCCGATTGTCTCCTTCTGCAACTTTTTTCAACGCAGACAGAGAGAGAGAGAAAGAGTCTGGAGTGGGCAATAAATGGGAGAGAGAGGGCGAGCGAAGAAGAGTGGGGCTGCGAGATGAGTCGCCATGGCGGCGTTTGCAGGCTGTAATTCCGTGCCATAATTGCATCGATCCCCTCCCCTCCTCCTGCTTCTCCTTCTCCTTCTTCCTTCTTCTTCTGCTCTCTCTCTCTCTCTCTATCTCTCTAAAGTCAAATTCTTTAAAAAACCCTTCCCATGTCCCAATAGGGGCCATCACTCGCCCAAAAAGCTGCAACAGCAAAAAGCGCTCCCAGCCTCAACAACAACACCAACAACCACAACAAGATCGATCCCACAGCAAACCAGCGAAGCGAAACCTAGACCAAGCTAAACAACAACCTAAGATACTTCATCAGATCATCACTGTTGTCTAGTCTTCACGGACTGAAGCACACCCATTTAATAACCCTTCCTCTCTCTCTCCCTCCCTCTCTCTCCCTCTGTGAGTGTGTATGTCATGGATCAGCTCTCACTTTTGAGGGCATCATCATCGCTCTCAGCTTCTGTCGTCGCCCATACGTGCAAGAAATGGCTGGGGTTTTCTATTTAAGCCAGCTAGCCCACCCATCAGCTGGCCAGGATCAAGAACCGGTGGAGGATACGAACACCCTCTTGCACAGACCGTCCAACCACCATCAGGAGGCGGAGGAGGAGGAGATCTTGCAGCTATGGCCACAGAGCCAGTGGTATCATCCCCACCACCACCACCACCATCAGGGTCATCAAAGCACGGACGGCTACTTTTCGCTTGGAGCAGGCCCTAGTTCGCGATCTCCGGAGCTACTGACGGTGATGATGAGACCCGGAGGAGGAGGAGGAGGAGGAGGAGGTATAAATTGCCAAGACTGCGGGAACCAAGCCAAGAAAGACTGTGCCCACTTGAGGTGCAGGACTTGCTGCAAGAGCCGAGGGTTCGAATGCCCCACCCATGTCAAGAGCACGTGGGTCCCCGCGGCCAAGCGCCGCGAGCGGCAGCAGCAGCTCGCCACCGCCGCCGTCATGCACCACCACCACCAGCAGCCGTTGCGGCAAGAGCAGCCGTTTCAGCTCGACCATTATACCATGAGGCAGAGAGAGGGCGACGTCGGTGCCGCCCCGCCGTTCCCCACCGCTGCCTCGGGTAATACTATTAGTCTCGAGGTGGAAACAGAGATTTTGTGGGATCTTTTCCACCAGCAAGAGCTCGTGAATTTTTTTATCTTTTATTTTTTGCAATTTGAAACAATTTGTGATCTGTGGACATATACACGTTCTGCACAAGCATTATCCGAGTTCTTGTTAGATAATATGCACATCAGGAAGCATTGCAACCGATACCAGGGAAATAAAACTTTAAGTATTGATCTTGCAGTATGTTCAATGCTCATTTCAGATTTGCTGATCAAGGAAGATATTACACCATGCTTTATTTAAGGATTTTGGGGATTAGATCTTGGGAGGATCCATGAAGAAATTAAACTTCCAGTTATGTTTGATGGTAAAAGAATAAAAGATAAAAAGTTTCTTGGTGTTTGAAGAATTTTGAGACTTTTTAGCTTTACTTTGTGTTCATCATATAACCCTACTTGCATGTGAACCTGTGGAATCATTGTTCTCAGCTTCTACAACTGTTTGCTGGTAAAACTTACGATAAAAGTTCGAATAATGATCATAGTGATCGAGTCTTGTTCTTATTATGATTGATCCGGCAAATTTCTAACTATGACACTATGCTTGTATGTGTGTGATAATTAGGGTTGGAAGTGGGACAGGCGTTCCCTCCAGAAATCAATTCATCCGCTGTTTTCCGATGCGTAAGAGTGAGCGCAATGGATGACACTGACGAGGAGTTCGCGTACCAAACGGCTGTCAATATTGGAGGGCATGTTTTTAGGGGGGTTCTCTATGATCAAGGGCCCGAGAGCCGCTTCGGTTCGGTGGGTGAGAGTTCTTCCGGTGGTGGCGGTGGAGCTCACCAACCTCTCAATCTGATAACCGCCGCACCAGGCTCCACCGCCGCTACCGCCACAGCCTCCGCTGCCACCAGCAACCTAGCCACTGCATTGCTGGACCCTTCGATGTATGCAACTCCGCTCAACGCTTTCATGGCCGGCACGCAATTCTTCCCTCCCCCAAGGTAATTATCAAAACGTTCCATCCCTCAGTGTTATCGACCATTTTTCCATCCAAAAGTTTCAAGATTTTAGATGCATTGACGATGAAAATTGAGGAACTCGACGCGGCATCGAAGCTTTTACCTAAGAGTTTGAACTTGATTAGACGATGAAAACTTCTCAAAATTCAAGAATAATTTTCGAAATCCGATTGTTATATCACGCACTTGTCTTTGTCCGGACTCCATTGTATCCTTCTTAGTTTAAGCAGCTTCAAGTTTGACTTTCTAGTAGTGTAATGTCCTCATTTCATGTTTTAATTATGGATGATGATCCAATTTTTCTTTGCCTAAAGCGCCTTTAATTTACCACTAATTCGTTCCATTGGTATCGAAAGCCGTCGGTGCATTAGATATATATTATTGCATCTTTATGGTCAATTTTTCCTTTCGTGGGTAATCGATAATTAAGTTTTTGCTTTCTGGTTGGTGTTGAACTCGAAGCCACTTTATCCCAGCTTCTCCGTTCATTTGCCGGATGAGATTGAGATGTGCAATGTCAGGTCTTGTACGCAATAAATTCAAATTCTTTCTCTCATTCTTCGATTAAAGTCCTTGTTAATTAGATTAAAGTCCTTGTTAATTAGGTGATAATTAAAAAATCATGTGTCCAACCATTAACCTCTCTCTCTCTCTCTCTCTCTCTCAAATGTGAATTGGATGCATGTTGGCATGTTAAATTGGAATCAGAGGAATAGGGCTGAGAGAGAGAGAGGAGAAGAGCCACAAGGGTAGGGATCTTAATGGCTCCTTCCTAGATTGCCACATTTAGAACGCTGATAGATACGTGAAGGCTGTGGAAATCGATCCTTAACGCTGCAATGTCTGTGTCAACACATTTACTTTCGAACCTCAAACCGATGAAGACATCGCGCTTTAGTATAACCAACTCGCTTTCTTTGTACTTATTTCCCTTGTGCTAACATCGGAAGCCGGACATCGTTTTGCCGTTCCTGAAAAATCTGATGTTGTTTCCGATGTTATATATATTCGATGTTTGTTTGATTTTCTTTGGCTCTTCTTGTTTGATTGTGGGAGAAAATATTTGGGAGTCTATCCTTTGTGCGTGCATTTGTCAGAGCTTGCCCTAGCCGCTGCACCGGGGAATGGCCGGCGGCAGCGGCGGCGGCAGCGTATGGATCGGTGCGGATGTGGGGGATTGCAGTAGAAGGCAAAGAGAGAAGAAAGCAAAGGAGTTAGGATTTGAGGTCGTTTTTATAGATGGTAAATTTCTTTAGACCGGTTGGTTTTTCCTGAACCTTAAGCTATTAGGGAAGGTGTCATTAATATTTTCATGCCACGTCTCTTTATTAGCACTCCCTCCGGTGCGAACGCAGGTCCTCCTCACCTCCACGACACAAGATGTGGATGTCATCACGTTAGACAGATTAATGAGTATAGTTAACTATGCTGAATAATGCGAATGATGGACGAGAAAGATGAGAGGACATGTCAAGATCTGAACCCTTTTAAACCGTGTTGCACTGCAATACCATGTTAGGTAAACCATTTTCCCAAAAAAACTTAAACCATTAGGAAACGCGCCATAAATACCAACAACAACATTGCCCATCTCTCTCTCTCTCTGTGCGCGCAGGCACGCGCGCCAGTGCGTGCATGCGTGTGCTCATAGCTAGCCTCATCCTCAGTGTTGACACATAGAGAGAACAGGTCGACAAGGGCCAACAAGCTGTGCCTACTTGAGCAACTCCAAAATTCTCAAGCTAGATCTA
The DNA here is from genome assembly GCF_021117445.2 of Syzygium oleosum. Classification (NCBI taxonomy): domain Eukaryota; kingdom Viridiplantae; phylum Streptophyta; class Magnoliopsida; order Myrtales; family Myrtaceae; genus Syzygium; species Syzygium oleosum. The sequence continues at coordinate 2,388,232 of NW_026607506.1, read as the reverse complement.
GACTGCATCGTTTATCAACGATGACCTGGGACAAACCCAAGAGAGAAAGGTTTAGAGAGTTATAGCTCCAGGTTTGGTGGGGATGTTCACCGGAGGCAAGTGTGATACCCCGACGGCGTACATCTGATGGGAGGGAGTAATGACGGCTTGATCCATGCATTTGACCTACCCTAAACCTTGACCACCTGGACGGATCACTATCCATTTAATTACTTCTTTTAGGGGAACTTGGTCAATAGAAATCGGTGGACTCGTTACAAATAGCATTAGAACAATACATCAACATAAGTGTCGATATTAGCTAACTATCGTGCCAAACAAAGTGCCGCGTCATGCGATCCATATCGGGAGCCCGTTTGAGATGAACGGCGGCAGCGGTCACCTCTAGAGTTCTACTAGCATGGTGCACTCTTGGACTATAGGGCTGACATCGATGCGGAAGTCAGTGCTTTTAAGTGTAGGAGTTTGCGACGCCCCAACTAACACATGAGATAGAAGAGGACTTCTGGGTTATGATGTCTTTTGATTGCATTTATTTGTGCCCTAGTGTTTTGGAGGGTTAGGATTGGAACTTCATTTTTTATTTACTTTATTTATGTTAAATTTACCAGTGGTATGTATTTACGCACGTAATCCACCGATTAAAGAGTGAGGAAGAAATTATTTTCTAATCACGATTGGGCGAAAACACAGTTCAATTCTAGCTCGTTGCCCACCGTAACTTTGTTAGGATAATTATTATTTGGGGAAATGACATAAATGATTTTTGAACTTTGGTACAATGTGTAATGTAGTCCATGGACTTTTAATTTATTCAATGTGGTTCCCAACCGAACAAAATATGTTAATAATTTCTACGAATAGTATGGTAACCAATTGTACTTTTAGCTACAAGTTTAACCTGTACAGTGACTAAATAATATGAAACTTCTTCTCTTACTTCAAATCTGATGAGCAAGGCAATGGAGTATATCTTTGCATGTAGTCCTGATTTCCATTTATCAGCCAACAACAACGAGCTTGATCTATATACACATTTTTTTATATTATCAAACTAAGATCTATTCATTTTCTTCATTCATCGTTGATTAGAGTTGGCGCGAAAAACGAATACTATCGAGCATGTCCGTGCAATGCACACGGGCTAATGCCCGTTCTCAAATATTGTCCAAAGCGATAATAAGGCTTTCGAAACTCTAAATTCGTTGAGTATGGTTGATTTTTCCTGTTTGATAGTGTACCTCATCGCTAGCTAGATGATCGCTATAACGACGAGAAGGTCCAGGCTCAACCGCGAAGTTGAATAATGTTTAAGAGGCTTCGACATATTTGGGTTTGTAAGCTTAGCTTGTGAAGTAGAAAATGGTGAGAACATGGTAGCTTTGAGTGCTTGAGGCTTTGCATTTAACCTACAAATGATGTAGTGTTAGTGGGGCATTTCATGAGTTTGGGATTTAACCTACTTAAGATTGGCCTGATCATCATTGGAAAATTAGAAATTACAACCTGCTTACTAAATTATTCCCCTGGAAGGTAAGATTCCTTCTACGAAATTATGGACCCAGGCCCCAAGAAACAGGAACATAGATATGCAGGGAAAGCTGTCCTACATTAGTATAGGCCAAATTAGGTATACGAATGTTATTATTTAGTTCTTATATAGTAACCTCGAGATGGTAGTCACCCAAGCTTCCAAGCTTCGTCCCAGAAAAAAGAAGTGCAAGTGGTAGCCCGCCAAGTTGCTCTCCTTTCTCTTCCTGTGGTCTCTAGATTGCTTATGCAAAGAGTCTTTGTCAAGATCAATTATATAAACCCTTACACGATTTAGGGTAGATAAACTCATTTATAAGTTTAAAATGGATTCGGAGCAAGTTTCCCATATGGTGAAGAGTATCAATTCAATTCAATCTTGACGATTGGCACACTAGGTTAAGGAGTTGGAAGATTTCTAGCTAGAAATTAGAAGTCGCTCTTCTAAATTCTACGGTTGCGTTCTAACTGCTCTGGATCAAGACCAGTGTCCAGGTAATTGGATCTCCATGCCCAGATCCATGGACCGTAAAATAGAGAAAAAGACAAAACCGGTTCAATAAAAAAATATGGTTTTCATTAAGATTCCCAATTGCAAGTTAATGCATGTTGATCAACATTAAGTCATAATGCATTGTTGGAAGCTAATTGACTCACTTCACAAGAACATAAAGACAACTTTCTCAAGATGTAAAAAGAGGTGAAAGATATTTGGAGAGAACTTTTCTAAAACAAGATATTTTAAACGCTCAGAGGTAGACGACTTCCATGGAAGCTAGACTTTAACCGGCTTATAGGGGTTGTAAGACACTTCACAAAGAGATAGGAACACTTGATACTTTACATGTTCTCAAATTTCTCCCCAAGTTCGCCGGAAGGAGTAAACCTCTCAATAAAGTTGGCCTTCAATGGAAAAAGCAAAGACACTTGTTTTCAGCCATGTGTATTTGCGACTATTCTAGCTCGGAGCTTCCCCAAAAGGATGATGCATTCATTTCCAAGAGAGGCAGATGTGTGCATGCACGCGCTAATATCAGCAGTGTGTGCAAGAGAACGAGTGAGTTAGATTTGAATGACTAGCAAGAGTTTTTATACATAACGACTGAGGCAACTGCTTTTCATTTGTAAAATTTCTTCTCTTGAGAAATAATATTAAAGTTCTTTATCCTTGCCCAGCCCCACCAATCTCTACATTCTACACAACAATAATGAAAAGAGGAAACGAGTTTAACCGATGATTCAGACGAGCATCATGCGCTTCACTTAGTGTTAAAGAGGAGGTATTATTTGGTCAGTGAAAGCAAAAGTTAGTCAAATTCTGATAATAATGTCTCCCTATGATATGATTCGAGACTACTTAGCATTAGAAGTCTATCACATTGAGAGCTGCAAAAGAAGAAGAGAACTAGGCAGTAGGCAGATGCAATTAGTACGCCGTTGGTTTGCTGCATTTGCTTTCCGATCGACGGGGGCGGACGGAGAATTCGAGATTGGGGGGCGACACACAAATTTTCCAATCCCCCCCTACGCCATCTGATCCCGTACTTTTTTTGTTTTTTGGAATGTATCTGATCCCGTACTTCGTAAGAACGATAATGAGAGAAGGGCATTTCTCTCCAAGGGCAGGGGTGGACCATTGTTCACCCGGAAAGAGACGAGGATAGACCATTATTGACTTGAAAATAGCCCTTCTATTTCGGAGCATTGATTATTGTTGGAGAGAATGTTGGAGGAGAGGCAGAGAAGAATTGATGAGAAATGAGTTATGCTAGGCCCATCGTATTACAAGAGAAAAAAAAACACCCTAAAGCGACAAAGTCTTTTGTGATAAAAGACGTATGGGGTCACGAATTTAACATACGACACCCCATATGTTTGCATATGAGATTGTTCGTATTTTCATGTTTTCACACGTTATACATATGAGTTCATAAATTAATGTGTGTTCTGAAATATTGGCGGACAACATCCAGAAGACGTAGAATATTTGCGGACAACCTCCAGGGACAACCTCTAGAACACATAAAATATGAGCTCTGGTAAGAAGTTTTCAACTTATTTACGCTCAAATATATGTAGCTTACGTCATGATATATCGCTCACTTGGATCTTATGTAACTAAGTTATCTTCATAGAAGGAAGAGCTGATACAAGCTCATACTCACTTTGTCCGTCTTGCTTCTGTGTCGTGTCTCCTTATTATATTCACTGAATATCTTATAATTTGGAAACTACGTTGCTTACTTATTATGCCCCGATCTATACTCAGAATATTTAGGCATAATAGTAAACCGCCTTTACTTTACACACACTCGAAACTCTAATTCATTTGTCGTGGAAACACCTGTGCTTATTAAATTCACATATTGTTTTGTTATCATAAAAAAAATGGGAAAGTTATTGAGAAAATCCCTCATGATGTTTTGAATTGACAAAATAATCAAATGCTACTAATATGTGCATTGGTTTTGTAGAACCAATTTGTTTATTCACAGACAAATATGCAAATGAAGTCTAGAACTGGAATGTCTGAAGGTTGGTAATGCTTTGCTTCTGCAGAAGGTGAACAAGATATCGGATGTAAAAGGTGTCTGAGGCTGGATGGACCTTTGTTGAAGGTTAACGAATTGTAGAATGATAGTTCGTTAGGGCTTTGATTGACCAGTAGAAGGTGAACAACTTTTTAGAACCAAAAGATGCCAATATGCTTAGAGGGACTAGTGTGTAGAAGGCAAATAGTCAATTCAGCGCAAAGCATGAAAATACTAGAGGGACCGTAAGCAGAAGCAACTCCTGTTGCAGAAGGAGGAGAGAACGTGATACGTGCTTCTATGTTCCTAGATAAGAAGACTCGGACATTTTTTCCCATTTGATGTGAATTCAAATTAGTGTCGAATTGCTACACTCAAATGCTAGAATTTACAGAAAGAAGCCTGGAGAATTTCTTTCCATTTTTGTTGAAAGCAAAAGAAAGAGTCAGAAAAACTGTAGAAGCAGAAGGCTCTATTTCTAAAAAAACTTTTGCTTTGCCAATAAACTGCATACTAATCACGCGGGAAGTAGATTTGTTGGCCAGCGAAGGGAGTCAAATTGGCTCCTATGACCTTGATATGGCTTCCAACGGTTACTTTGAACATTGGAGGGCTATTTAAACAAATCGAGGGAGGCTATTGAAGTTGGCGCAAATTCGAAACTTCTATTCTCTCGATCGTTCATAATCCTGAGTTTTCACTTGTGCAAAATTATTTATTTTCTGATTGTAATTCTCCGTAAGAGTTGTATTTTTTTGTAATCTAGGAAGATATGGGAATTATAATGTTGTACGACATGCTTGTGTTTGTAGAGTTTTCTACCGAGACTATCCGCATATTTTAACATCTCGAGAATTACTAGTAGATTCCGGCCTTGTTGGAAACTGTTAGCTCTGGGAGAGTAGACATGAGCAAAGTGGAAAGTGGAACCACTATAGGGTGCGTTTGTTTCAGGAAAAGTGTTTTCCAGGAATCCGTTTTTCGGACTTTCACCCATTTAGTTCGTCGAAAATGATTAATCAACTGAAAACACTTTCTGGTCAAGAAAAATATTCATGTATGTCGCGACCGAACTCCCGAGCCCTTTTTTATCGAACATGCAAAAAGGGGGGGCTCGCCAGTACGTGCTAAGTCTAGGTTCGGGACTTAACTCGGGCCCTCCCAAGCCCATACCATATCGCGACTTAGGGTTTAAGTATTTAACATGCAAGTGGTCTATACCAAGGAGTCGCCACTAATCGATTTGGGGTGGGTCGATTAGAAACCCAAATAAGGTGATGGGAGAATCACCCTATTCCCGCGAACCGAGATTAACCGAATTCGGGACTTGGTTACACTAGTTGGATAACTAATGCCCTTTCGGTACCTTTTTACCCCGTTCATTTCATGAAAACATTTGTCGACAATTTAGATTGATTTTAGGACGTTTCTCCTAACATGTGAGGTGATCAGCGAGTGCATAATCGAAACGATTAGCGATCAAAAACACAATAATTCATGCGTCTACGGTTCTAACCTTAACTAAGTCGATGACATTCAAAACACAACTCATGCGATTGTATTAAAATCATGCATAATAATACAGCGATAATAAAAACTAACATGCAAAATACTACCGCTCAATCTCAGGCTTGTCTAATTTAAACAAGACAAAAACATGCATAATAATACTACGATAAATTAAACATTTAGAATATATCACACAATAATTTTTAAAAAAATATTTTTTAAAATATTTTTTTTTTCGAAATATATATAGTACAAAAGAAAAAAAAAGAACAAAAAAGAAAAAAAAAATTTAAATTTTTTTTAATTAATTTTTTTAAAAAAATAAAATGTAATAAAAATATTAATATAATATTCGGACCGCCGTTCGCCGGCGGCGATGAAACAAAACCAGCCTGGTTGAGGCATTTCGTCGAACGCCCGGCGGGTGCGTGGAAAAACGAGGGATTCGACCTCCTCCGGCGATCCGGCCGGCTCCGCGACCGTGGTTCGTCTTCAACAGCAGCGGGGCCGGAACAACGTCGGTATGGGCCGGATTCGCGAGAAACGGCCGGCGCGAGTCCCGCCAAACCGAGCCAAAAATCGAGGAAAACAAGGGAGCTTCGGCCGAGGGGGCTCACCCGCTGACGGCGGCCCGGGCGGCTTTCCGGGCTAGTCTCGGCGCCGACGACCATTCTCGGTCTTCTTTAGCTCCGTGGATTCTGGCCCTCTCTCTCGTCTCTGTTCTATTCTCTCTCGTGTTCTCTCTCTCTCTCTCTCTCGGTTTCTCTCTCTTTTCCCAAAACGGTGACCCACTCTCTCTCTCTCGTGTCGCCGCCGTCGTCTCGGCCGGCGGGGATGGGTGGATGAGGCGCGGTGGCTGCCGGAGGCTCCTGTCTCTCCCGCTCACGCCGTCACGCTCTCTCCGTATTTTTCTCCAAAAATGGCCGACCGGGGGCCTCTCTCTCTCTCTCTGGCCTTTTAATGCGGCGTCCCCCGGCTCCGTTGCGTCGGCAATGACGACGGCCTGCACCGGCCTACGCCACCCCACGACTTTCGTGGCCATGGCGGCCGGTGCGGAGCGAGCGAGGGGTCCGGTCAGCCGACGCAGAGAGCGAACATGGGGGGAGAGAGGTTGGGAAAAGGAGGACGAGGCGGCAATTAATGCCGGTCCGTCGGCGTGCTTCTCGGCCTTCCTCGGCCGGATAGCGGCGGCGAGGCGGCGCCGCCGTGCGAGAGGCCGCGCGCGCCGTGCGTCACGCTGCCGTCGAGCACGGAGGCGAACAGGCGCGGAGCGACGGGGGAGAAGGAAGAGGGCAGGTTGGGCGGGCCAGGCGGTCCAGCGGAGGAAAAAAAAAGGAAACGGGCGGGCCGCGCAGAGGAAAAAGAAAAAGGAAGAAAAGGGCCAGGGTCGGCCCGACCCTCCCGAATCGATTTCGATTTTTTTTTTTTAAATTTAAGAAAATATGCTCTAATAGGCCCTATTAATGCACATATGCCTAATGTCTATATGCAATGCATTTAAATAGAAATATTTTTTTTGTTTTAGGAATTAAAGAAAATTAATTCCTAAATTTTGTGTAATTAATTTTTGGGGATATTAAAAATAGGTGTTAACAATTGCCTCTCTTGAAGGTGAGCTCGCAGAGATTGAGCTTGCGAGAGGTTACGTTCAAAGATAAAATGACACCTAAATTTGGCCCATGCATGCTCAATGAATGTTATTTTTGGCGAGACCGGAGTCCCATTTTTATGATGCGATATAAGATGATGCATGCTAAAGCAAATGAAAACATACCTGGGGCTACTTACCTTGCCAAAGGGTAGAGTAATTCCAAATAGTTGATATTGTGTGTCGAGGACCCGAACCTGTCTTCGGTCGTCTTGACGAAAAAATGGTTTGTCTAGGACCCGAACCTATCTTCGGTCGCCTTGACGGGGATTGCTTTTGTCTAGGACCGAACCTTTCTTCGATCGCCTTGACCGAAATTGCTTTTGTCTAGGACCGAACCTTTCTTCGGTCGCTCGATCGGATTTTGTCTGTCTAGGACCCGAACCTTTCTTCGGTCGCCTTGATGACGGATTTTGTTTTGACAAAGTACCGGGGTCCTCGCCCGAGGATTTGTTGGTTTGCCCGGTGGGTCCTCGCCAAAGGTCTTGAGAAGGCTCAAACGATGAGCACGGGTCCTCGCCGAGGATTTGTTGGTTTGCGTGGGTCCTCGCCAGGTCTGAGAAGGCTCAAACGATGAGCACACGGGGTCCTCGCCCGAGGATTTGTTGGTTTGCCTGGTGGGTCCTCGCCAGTCTTGAAAAAGCTTAAACGATGAGCACTGGGGTCCTCGCCCGAGGATTTGATTGTTTGCCCGGTGGGTCCTCGCCAGGCGAGTCTTGAAAAAGCTCAAACGATGAGCACCAGGGGTCCTCGCCCGAGGATTTGTTGGTTTGCTTGGTGGGTCCTCGCCGGCGGGTCTTGAAAAGGCTCAAACGATGAGCACTGGGTCCTCGCCCGAGGATTTGATGATTTGCTCCGGTGGGTCCTCGCACAGGTCTTGAAAAGCTCAAACGATGAGCACCGGAGGTCCTCGCCCGAGAATTTGTTGGTTTGCCTCAGTGGGTCCCGCCAGGCGAGGTCTTGAAAAGCTCAAACGATGAGCACTGGGGTCCTCGCCCGAGGATTTGATTGTTTGCTGTGGGTCCTCGCCGAGTGTCTTGAAAAAGCTCAAACGATAAGCACCTGGGGGTCCTCGCCCGAGGATTTGGTGGTTTGCCTGGTGGGTCCTCGCCAGCAGGTCTTGAAAAGGCTCAAACGATGAGCACCTGGGGGTCCTCGCCTAAGGATTTGATGTGAACAGGGGGGTCAATCCCATGCTCAGAGGGTGAACAACGGGGTCAATCCGATGTTCAAAGGGTACCATAACAATCGTAGGTACATGGATTTTTGGAATCAGACATGGGTAAAATGTACTTACCTAGGCACGTTCCCGCTCTTGGGGCGTGTCTCCTGTCGAGACAAGTTTTTTTGCAAAGACATACGTATTCATCGGAGAAATAGACAATTGAGGCTATTCTTGAATATCGTATGAAATATCTTGACCAGCTAGTCAAGATGCTTTTCTTTTTCAAAGAAACACCCCGTTTACCTTCGGGTAGTTTGAAAAGAAATCGATGAAATACCTGGGATTTCTTACCCGGAGGTTTGATGTATCATCTGCTGAATACCCGACCTTTTCGGGGCATCTTTTTTGTGATGATAATGAGGGCTTCTCCAAGGCCCGAATTTTCATGTTTTATCACCGGGATTAGAACTCGAGCTGCAAAGCATGCTATGTCAATTCCGCTTGTGGAACGTAAGGAATTTTTGTGACATCTTTGGAGACGCTCCAAAGGTCATATGTTCTTTGAGTCTTTGAAGATATTTTACCTGTCAAAGAGGGTTAGCGCAAACATGCATGCATTCATCAAGGATAGACAAGCTGAGCTATCCCAGAATGTGTATTTGAAAGTTCATGCATAATGATTTTACCACGTTTGCATCACCAAACATCCACCGAGGGTCAATTAAGACAATTTTCGCTTGGGAGGTGGACTTCTCGAGATGCTTGAACGAGGGATCCTCGATCGAAAGGACTTTCCACTCGCTCTCATTGAAAAGGGCTATTTGTCCCGTCCATTAATGCGGGAACATCGAAAACACTCAATCGACCGCTATCACATCCGCAAGGGTCCGAGTTTTCATCGCAAGCGGTACGACGCCAATCGAGAGGTCTTCTTCGTGGTCGTAATGTAGGCTTGGTCAATGGCTTAACGAAGGAGACTGTCCAAGTCAAGGCCATGAAAGAAAAAATTCTGCAATTATTTCCGGGTTTACAAGTCAAGAACCCCGCAAAATGAGATAGAAATAGTCTTGCTCGCACTTCCTCGAGCGTTGTTTATAAACATTTGAAATTTCACGTTAATTCAAGTGTCCTAGTCAGAAAGAGACTTCCTGAGGGACGTAACGTGGGCTCGGTTCACAGGTTGAGAAACGAAAGGATCGTTAGGCTCAAAAATGTGTGTAAGGGTGAGAGTTGGTGATCATCTTGGCATTGTCACCTGTCTTTTCTTCATCATTAGGATCCTCTTGGACAACTCCCTGGGTAATCTCGTGTTTTAGCATCTTTGACAACATTTTCTTGAAGAGCTTCTGCGTCAAGCATTTTCCTGGATACCATTCTATCTCTGTTCCAATTGCTTTCTCAAGAATAGTTTCATCTTCATCTATCATGTGACAGATCTTTGTCAAGACAGAGTTTCTAAAGTAGGAATTTGTATCGAAGAAGAACTCAAGTTTAACCCTTTGGGGTCGTCTTTTTCATCATTTTTCTTCTTCTCCTTTTTTCTTTTTCTTTGTTTTTTTATTCATGGGCATTGACCTTGCTTTTACCAGGCACACTGCTTTTTCATGCCCCAAGTTTTTAGCATTTTTTGCTGTTCTTCTGGTGTTGTCAGGACTAGCCTAAACAAGTTTGAGCAGACAATGTTATTAGGCTCTTGGAGTCTTCATCTTGATTCGGTGCTTTGGACCCTGATACTTAAGCTGTGGTGACTTTTGCCTTGCCCCGGTGTAGGGGATGATCACCAACTGGGTTGGTACGAAATGAAATCGCCGGCTCAATTGGGCTAGCAAGGAATATAAGTGTATGGGATAGAAGAAGGACCGCTCTTCGTCATCCTAGGGCACTTAAATTACTGTGAGAGTTCATCTACTCAAAGATTAATGCAAATGAGAGCAAGAAAATGTCTATTCATCTTTTCACCTTGTGCGAGCTGTTGCAGCTGATGATCATAGAAAATTTTAGATATTGCAAACTCCTCATCCTTCTTGTCTTGCTCATCACATGTTATCAATAAGATGTTGGCATTTTGGACAAGCTTTAGTTTCTTCTTCTCTCTTGACAAAGCCTCTTAGCCTCGACGTCCGCCGTCGATGGTGTGCTTGTCTTGGAAGACTCTGTCGAGGACCGCCGGACCCGTGAAGACGACGAGGCCGAAGCCAGTGGGCGGTGATCGAAAGGGAGGGACGCTCTTCTTGCTCCTCCGAATTTGAATTCTCCCGTGATGATTTACCTCAAGCTGCCCCATGTGGGGTGGTTCTTGACAGGGGTGATTTAAAAAGAACCTCCAAGTGTATGGGCTCAAATGGTCAAGCAAAGGATTAATGGTAGTGTATGGGGCGAGAAATGAACTGCCTCTCGTCATTTTGGCTACAGTACCTTATGCGAGAAACCCCTTTACCTTGTAGAAGTGGAATCTTTTCGCTCATCTTACATGGGTTTGGTACTTGAGAATGTGTATAGGCTAAGGATTGCCTCTCATCATCCTGACATACCTCGTTCAATACAACGGAGCAGTTCGACACCATTCGTCGAATTGTCAAAATTTTCACAGGGAATTGGTGAATTAAATGATAAAATTACCATGTAAAATTACCATGCAAAATTCTTTCCAAAAGGCATGCGATGCACTTGGAGGAAGGTTAAGCGTTTATTTGCTTTAACATGTTTCCTTTCTTTTGATTCATTCAACTCTTAAAAAGAGTTTTAATGGAAAGAGATACTTACCTACGCTGCAGTAGTGATGAGGCAAACCTGCAAGGCAATAAGAAAGGCCGTGTTAATGAACGGATCTTTGAGGAACAGGAATTGGGAACGACACAACATTACCCTTCGTGATTCCCTTCATTTGAAATTAAATTGACAACTCCTTGAGTTTTCTCGGATATTGATAATTCCCTTCGACAAAAACAGGAGCTTATGTTAGAAATGAGATGATTGAGGGTAAATTGAGAACGATACAAATTACCCTTCTTCCATTTTGCCTTCAAAGCTAAGCGAGTCTTTTTCCTCTTTACTTTGTTTAGCCTTCTCTGTTTGAGTCCGCTCCTCTATATTCTCGGTCTCGAAGCTCGAATGAAATCCTCTATAATCGGGGTGCTTCCAAATAGAGGGTTTTATCGTCCGCACGCCGTGTCAATGCGATTCCAAATGTTGAGAAGTTTCTCGTGGATGCTCCGATTCTGATTGCACGAGCATGTGCAATTGCTTGCATGGGAACTTCGCAAAAAGCTAATTTCGCTTTAAAGGTCTTTGACGGATGTGGGCATGACTAACATCGAGACTTTCATGATTGTCAGGATCGGCCTTGACGCCATTTTGTCATGTGCGAAGTCTTTTCCAGCTGCTTGCACAGGATCTTTATTCAAATTTGTCCTACATAAAAGGAAAGAATGTGTCATTTCTATGCTAAAGTAGATGAACTTTAGGAACGAAATACACCCTTTTTGATGGACTGGGGGATTGCATGCCCCATAGTCTGCTCTTCCAATTAAGCACTTTTTCGTCATGTTTCATTCGAGAGGTCCCAACATTGGTGCTCTATCCGGCTCGCTAGCACGTCAGAGTCTAGCATGTTCCCCAGTTCATTATCTGCAAAAGAAAAGGGATGGAATGTCATTTCCAAAATTTGTTAAGGAATAAGGCATACCTTTTTCAAAAGGGGTAATCTTTCTTGATCTGCCCCCGACTTTTGTACGAAATGATGTTTCGCTCGTCATGGAGTCAAGGAATGCTCAGCATTCTCTTTGACTCTCTGGGGTTGATATCACCCATTGGTAGTAGTGAGATTTGCCCCATGTTTCATTTGAAGATTGGATGATCTTCGCTCGGACTGCCCCTATCAGATGAATTGGTCCGCTAGCATCACTAGGGTCTGATGTGCTCTTCAGTTTGTGTCATTTCCAAATGTCCCTTTCGTAATAATAAATCAAAAGGGAGTATGCTCCGAGACACGAAGTGAGCGAGTTAGAAAGACAAACAGGGCTATGAGCATGCATGCTTTTTCACCACCGTTCTTTTTCGGTCCTTTTGAAAAATGATAAAACGTTTGTTTTATTTTCAAAAGCTTAGAGACAGGAAGCATGAGGAAGCCCGGCCTCGTAACACTTTCCTTTTCGTGGCTAGATATCATCAACGGGCCGGTTTGGAATACTTCCTCAGGCCCTCAAAACAAAACATTTGTAATTCTTTTGAATAGTTCAAACGAATTACATTTGTTGGAATGGAAATTGCAATACTAAAATTCCAAGCATAATTACAAATTCGAAAACTGGGAATTCTAGAAAACAATGAGACTTTAGAAAGCAAGAAAAGCTCCCAAGTATGGGAGGATTCAAACTATTAAATATGCCTCTATTTTAAGGGAGGAAAATTGAGTCTACGCTTTACTCAATGACGACATCCGCGCCTCCCGCTTGATGGGGTGGTGCATTGTGGAATGAAAGCATCTTTGCATCCAATAATTTCTGGACCTTATTTTTCAGACGACACGGTCATTGACGGAATGTCCTATTTCGCTCAAATGATAGTCAAATGCCTTGGAGGGATCGTAGGCGGGAAACGCTCGGGATTTTTACGCTTTGGCTCTTTAGCAAGCAACCTCTTGTCCGGGAGAATAGGCGGGATCGAGACATAGGCAAAGGGAGTGGCGTGAACTGTTTTTTGTTATTTCGCCTTTGGGGTGGAGGGATACCGGGCTTGTATTGTTCACGTTGCATGAACTTTGGGCATAGGGTGCTCAATTCCTTAGGATCAGGGGACTCGTGGACATTGTCAACTATGACATCTTTACCCTTCTGGTCAACACTGTATGGCTCCATTTGAATCATCACCCCTGGTCTTGGATAGCGAAGCGGAGTCATGGTGAGTTGGTCTAAGCGGACCGACAGATGTTCCACTTGTTTTGAGAGTTGTTGAAGAAAGGCGAAGACCTGCTTCATTTCGGTTTCCATGTTATTGAGACGAATGTTTTCTTCGGCCATTTTTTGTAGCTACTGCGAAAACGCCGATATGAATGAGTATAATGCCCAATAAAGAATCATTCTATGACTTAGTCATATTATTATTGCATATTTTCTTTATTTGCAAAGAAAAAATAAGCAAAAAGGGTTTTTATTAATATTAACATTACAAGCGGCGTCCCCGGGGTTCGAACCCCGCTCGCCTCGGACCGTGACGCTACATCCCCGGATACCACTGGGCCGAAGGCCGCGATGGTGTCATTAAGGGGCAAAAATTTTATTTAAAGCATAAAAACGGCCCGAGTTATATTAACATTTGTACAACCCAAAATATTTTTACAGGAGATAACCAAAATCCCGAACATAATTACTAGAAAATATAAAAGACAGAGGCTTTTAACAAAAGGGTGCCCTTCCCGATACTCATTTTATAAACGATGGGGAAATCACGGTCTCTCGGAGGCGCTTATTTTTACGGACAAGCTCCGCAATAAGCGTATCCCTGGTATATAGACTGCAATCAACGGGTGGCCTAACAGTAACAAATCAATTGAATAAGTAGGCCGTATATATAAAAAAATGAGAAGGATAGAATATATACCTTTCCTTGAACCATGGCAATCGCAACAACATGCACATGAGGAGTGAGGTTCGATTTCTATCTAGACTGGCTCGGCAACATGAAGTTAAAAGGGTGCCTGACCGTCGCAGCCTCGCGTTGGTGTCAAGTCCTTTTAACCTCGGCCAAATCGAAAGGAATATCTTATAGTCACGCAAATAGCGGCTAAAGATACTTCTTTACGATTTTTAGAAATAAATTTCGGGAAAAGAAAGGCAACCTCTACATCGCGGGCTCGCGCTCGAGGTCGTATCTTTCTTAACACCATCCTAACATGCCCTATCGCGGCCCAGGTTCGGCGGCGTGGTTGTGTGTGCAACGGTGTAGTGCTAAATCATTAAAGCATGCACAACAAATTATAAACAATCAATTCGAACCTGCAAAGACAAATAACACCTTAATGTCGGGATCATACCTGGAGTCCTTGCCGCCAAACAAAAATCATTTTGAACAGGATAAATTTTTGGCTTAAGTCCACTTTGAAAAATGCAAGTCCCCGCGAGTCGCCTGTCGCGACCGAACTCCCGAGCCCTTTTTTATCGAACATGCAAAAAGGGGGCTCGCACAGTACGTGCTAAGTCTAGGTTCGGGACTTAACTCGGGCCCTCCCAAGCCCATACCATATCGCGACTTAGGGTTTAAGTATTTAACATGCAAGTGGTCTATACCAAGGAGTCGCCACTAATCGATTTGGGGTGGGTCGATTAGAAACCCAAATAAGGTGATGGGAGAATCACCCTATTCCCGCGAACCGAGATTAACCGAATTCGGGGACTTGGTTACACTAGTTGGATAACTAATGCCCTTTCGGTACCTTTTACCCTGTTCATTTCATGAAAATATTTGTCAGGTAATTTAGATTGATTTTAGGACCTTTCTCCTAACATGTGAGGTGATCAAGCGAGTGCATAATCAAAAACGATTAGCAGTCAAAAACACAATAATTCATGCAGTCTACGGTTCTAACCTTAACTAAGTCAGATGACATTCAAAACACAACTCATGCGATTGTATTAAAATCATGCATAATAATACAGCGATAATAAAAACTAATATGCAAAATACTACCGCTCAATCTCAGGCTTGTCTAATTTAAACAAGACAAAAACATGCATAATAATACTACGATAAATTAAACATTTAGAATATATCACACAATAATTTTTAAAAAAAGATTTTTTTAAAATGTTTTTTTTTTCGATATATATAGTACAAAAGAAAAAAAAAGAAAAAAAATTTAAAATTTTTTTAAATTACTTTTTTTAAAAAATAAAATAAAATAAAAATATTAATATAATATTAAACCGGGTCGGGTTGCGGATCCGGCCGGTCGGAACCGACCGGTCAACGGATCCGACCCGGGCGTTGACCGGGTCGGATCGGTCCATCCGGATCGGGTCGGAACCGGCCGGTCAACGGATCCGACCCGGGCGTTGACCGGGGTCGGAACCGACCCGGTCAACGATCCACCCGGGCGTTGACCGGTCGAACTGTTAATCCGGGTCGGTCGGGCAGACTCCCGAGTCAATGGATCCGACCGGGCGTTGACCGGGTCGATCTGTTGATTCGGTCGAATCCGACCCGAACACACAGCCTGCGGGAGGGGGCGCGGAGAGGCCAAAATTGGCCGTCCGCCGGCCGACCCAGGCAGTCGCCCCCCAATCGCCCGACTAGGACCGCCCGTGGGTCTGTGCACTCCAACGAGCCGCCGTCCGGACCGCCGTTCGCCGGCCGATAATGAAACAAAAACCAGCCTGGTTGAGGCATTTCGTCGAACGCCTGGCGGGTGCATGGAAAAACGAGGGATTCCGACCTCCTCCGGCGATCCGGCCGGCTCCGGCGACTGTGGTTCGTCTTCAACAGCGAGTGGGGGCCGGGAACAACGTCGGTATGGGCCGGGATTCGCGAGAAACGGCCGGCGCGAGTCCCGCCAAACCGAGCCAAAAATCGTGGGAAAACGGGGGAGCTTCGCGGCCGAGGGAGCTCACCTATTGACGCGCCCGACGGCTTCCCGCTAGTCCGGCGGCGTCGACGACCGTTGCTGGTTCTTCTTTAGCTCCGGCGGATTCTCGACTCCCTCTCTCTCTGTTCTATTCTCTATGTGTTCTCTCTCTCTTTTTCCCAAAACGATCGACCCACTCTCTCTCACTTGTCAGCCGCCGTCGTCTCGGCGGCGGGATGGGTGGATGAGGCGCGGTGGCCGCCGAGCTCTCCCCTCTCCCCGCCACGCTCACGCTCTCTCTCGTATTTTTCTCCAAAAATGGCCGACCGGGGCTCTCTCTCTCTCGGCCTTTTAAGGCGGCGTCCGCTCGGTTGCGTCGGCAATGACGACGGCCGCACGCCTACGCCACCCCACGACTTTCGTGGCCATGGCGGCCGGTGCAGAGAGCAAGGGGGTCCGGTTCAAGCGAGGCAAGAGAGCGAACATGGGGGAGAGAGAGGCTGGGAAAACAGGAGGACGGACCGGCAATTAATGCCGCCGTCGGCGTGCTCTCGGCCTTCCTCGGCCGATTAGCGACGGCGAGGAGCGGCGCCGCCGGTGCGTCACGCTCCAGTCGAGCACGAAGCGAACAGGCGGCAGAGTGACGGGGGGAGAAGGAAGAGGGCATCCGGCCGGGCCGGGCCCACGCGCGGAGGAAAAAAAGGAAACGGGCCGGACCCGCCAGGAGGAAAAAGAAAAAGGAAGAAAAGGTAGAGTCGGCCACCACCACCTACCGAATCGATTTCGATTTTTTTTTTTAAATTTAAGAAAATATGCCCTATTAATGCACATATGCCTAATGTCTATATGAAATGCATTTAAATAGAAATATTTTTTTTGTTTTAGGAATTAAAGAAAATTAATTCCTAAATTTTGTGTAATTAATTTTTGGGGATATTAAAAATAGGTGTCAACAATGTATAAAATTAAGGAAGTAAATTCTCTAATCTAAGAAGGTGAAAACATTTTTCGGAATTGCTTCCCTTAACTTTTTAAATATTTTATTCTTTTCTTTCTTTTCTTTTTTTAAAAATAAAAAATATTAAAAAATTCGAAATTATTTTTTTGTCAGAGATAAAATCATGGGATTGAAATTATTTTCTAAATGAGATCCAAACACCATAAAACGTTTTCGATCATATATCACCAAACAAAGGAAAACTAACTATTTTCCTAGAAAATGATTTTCCGGAAAATATTTTCTAAAAACGTTACGTTTTCCGTGAAATAAATGTACCCTAATTCTATCTTGCAATATATTTTATTCGTTAACTCTATTATTATCCGTTTGCTAAAAGCTAGCAAAATTGTGTTCCTTCTACAAAAGCATTTTCTCACTCCTTTCATGAAAAAGTCATAATTTTCTTAACATTATTAATTCAGCCCTTCTTAATTGTTGCGTTAGTCATTTCACCTGGTCATCATTGTTAAAGATAACAATGCATGACTCGTTCAAATTCAAAATATTTTGAATTAGTCCATTCTTATCTCAATTAGGTATTACTATAGTTATTACTGTAACGAATCTAGTTATTACTCTAGTTACTACTATAACGGACAAATTCAAAATTCAAAATATTTTGAATTAGTCAATTCTTATCTCATGTAATTACTGTAACAGCTAGAAGACAAACTCTATAAATATAAATGCTATCCTAGAGTTAAAGGATAAGCGAAACTCAAGCTCAAACTTAGAGTATAATTCTTACATGGTATCAGACGACCAGTAGGATCCTTGGAAACACCTCTGCTAGTTCTTCTTTCTCTTCCATTTTTTTTTGACCTCTTCTAATCACAATGTCATCTCCCACATCCACTTCCGCTATGCAACACCACCTTAGTCTCAAACTTTCCGGTGATAACTTTCTATTGTGGAAAACCTAGTTGTTTCTGTTACTTCGTAGCCAGTCCTTAATGGGATATCTTGATGGCAACATTATATGTCCTCCTCCAACCATCATCCCCACGGGCTCCACTACTGCTGCACCGAACCCTGCATATGATGAATGGATTCGAAAAGACCAACTTGTTCTTAGTTGGATGCTATCTTCTCTTTCATCTGATGTCCTACCTTATGTGGTTGGATTAGCTACTGCTGCCGATATCTGGAAGACTCTACAAACTACTTTTGGATCTCTATCACATACAAGCATTCTTCAGCTTCATATGCAACTCCAAAATACATCCAAAGGTGACAAGTCTATCTCAACTTATCTCTGCGAGGTAAAGTACATTTCAGATCAATTGGCTGCTGCCAATCACCCTCTAGGGAATGAAGAATTAAATGCCTTATCTTTCGTAATCTTGGTTCTGATTTTTCTGACATTATTGCTGCCTTGGCTACAAAACCTGATCCGATAACCTTTCCTGATCTCCATCGATTGCTCCTCAATCACGAGCTTCGAATAAAATCTGCTACGATACCTATAGAGGCAAATGTTACCACTTACACCCCTCCATCATCCACCCCTACTAATCAATCGTAATCGATTTCCAATTTCCAACTATCTACTACCCAAAACCCTCAATACCGTTGGCAAGGCAACCGGCGCAATTATGGAAACTCGGGCAATTGATCTAAAAACAGGAAAGACCGATGCCAACTTTGCCAGAAATATAACCATACGGCTGCAAGATGTTATTTCAGGTATTCGCAGTCTAACAACAGTGCACCTCAACCTACTGCTAATATGGCTGGGATTCTTCCTACCCCATCGCAGCAAGACTGGTTTCCGGATACTGCAGCTACTCACCATGTGGCGCCTGATATCGCAAATCTGCAAATCTCTGCACCACATAACGGTAACGAATCTCTTCGTGTAGGTAATGGAGCAGGCTTAGACATTGTTAATGTCGGTTCTTCCACTCTCAAAACCCCTATTAACAAATCTTTCCATTTCTCAAATATCATTCATGTCCTTGCCATTACACGTAATTTGCTTTCTGTACATAATTTTACACGTGACAACAACTGCTTCTTTGAGTTTCATCCATTTCACTTTGTTGTGAAGGATTTGCAGACCAAAACACCACTACTCCAAGGTTCGCTTAAGGATGGACTATACCGACTGCCGGGTCTTTATACCACATTTTCATCCGCCAACACAATTTCACTTGATACTTCCGCCACTACCACTACCTGGCACGCTCGAATGGGTCATCCCTAACAAAGCAAAGTTCGCTCTTTGATTCGTTCAAACAATTTGCCATGTTCTACATTTTATTTCAACAAATGTGCTTCATGTTTGTTAGGCAAATCTCATAAAACACCCCTACCCCTCACTCATAGTATTAGTAAAGCATCTCTCGATTTAATTTTTACCGATGTATGGGGACCTGCTCCAATTAATTCTATTTCTGGTTATAAGTATTTTGTTCTATTTGTTGATGATTTTTCCAAATATACCCGGTATTATCCTATTCAAAATCGATCTATGGTCCCTTCCATTTTCAGAAAGTTCAAAATCATGGCTGAGAAACAATTTGAAAAATTCATCAAAGTCATCTAGCTTGATTGGGGTGGGGAATATATAACCCTAAATAAATTTTTTTCAAATGATGGAATTCTCCATCGTGTAGCATGTCCACACACTCACGAGTAGAACGGAGTAGTTGAGCGAAAAATTCGCCATATTATTGATACCGGCCTTACATTATTGGCACTTGCATCTCTTCCACTTAAGTATTGCCCTTATGCTTTTGAAACTACAATTTACCTTATTAACAGATTACCTACACCACTCTTAAACAATATCTCACATTTTCAAACACTTTTTCATCAAGAACCGGATTACAAGTTTTTAAAAATATTTGGTTGTGTTGTTTTCCCTTTATTAAGGCCATACAATTCGCATAAATTTTCACTCCGTTCTACTCAATGTGTGTTCTTCGGATACAATCCATTGCATGTTGGTTATCGTTGTTTAGATTACAAAACTGGACGCTTGTATATTGCAAGACATGCTCATTGTATTGAAAATATTTTTCCATTTGCCACACTTGGTTTCCACCCTTCTGAAATACCCTCACCATCACATTCTTGATTGACGATTTCCATAGCTGGTATGTCCTCCCAGGCAAACGATGGTGCTAATGGTAATATTCTACCTTCTACCCCACCCTCTAACACTTCTCCACCCACCTTTGAAGAACCATCACCTGCATTATCAAATACTAATACTGCTTCAACATCTAACACGTTGGTTTCTAGTCCGTCTAATGCTGGTACAGGTTCTAATGAGGCTCTTTCAGATGCCTCCCCACAACAAGCTGTTGTGATACCTCCACAACCGGTTTATCAAAAATCAAGAACCCATTCAATGCAGCTGCGTCAAAACCCGAGGCCCAACACTAAATATCCATTGCCAGATGTGAACTTGACTTAAATAAGCTCTAAGGACGAGCCACGATGTTTCAACGAAGCTAATGAAGTTGAAAAATGGAAGGACACGATGCTTCAAGAATTTAATGCTTTGTTGCGTAATGGAACATGGATTTTGGTTCCACCGAATCCCAAAGCAAATGTTGTGGGCTCCAAATGGGTTTAACGAGTCAAGACACGTGCAGATGGTTCAATAGATTAGTACAAAACCCACCTCGTGGCCAAGGGCTATAATCAGTAGGAGGGTATCGACTACACAGAAATGCTTAGTCCCGTTGTTAAGGCAACCACCGTCCATACAATTATTTCATTAGTTGTGATAGAGAATTAGAAACTCTGGCGGTTGGATGTTAACAATGTATTTTTAAATGGTAACTTGACTGAAGAAGTCTACATGGCTCAGCCCTAGGGCTTCATTGATAAAGAAAGGCCAAACCATATATGCAAGCTACAAAAATCCTTAGACGGATTGAAATAAGCACCACGAGCTTGGTTCCATTGGTTGAGCATCTTTTTAGAATCATTGAGATTTATTGGATCAAAAACCGATACTTCCATCTTTATACTACATCAACCCAATTTCTCCATTTACATGCTCATCTATGTTGACGACATTGTTATTATAGGGTCCAACGCGGTATTTATTTAAGACACTATCAACTGCTTAAACAAGGAGTTCTCTATAAGGGGCTTGTGCGAACTTAATTATTTCCTAGGAATTGAGGTGATCAACCATCCATAAGGGCTCCTCCTGTCACAATAGAAGTATGTTACAGATCTCCTCCACCGAACTAGAATGGATGGTGTTAAACCGGTTCACACGCCCATTGCTACAAATACCAATTTAATTAATAAGGGTAAGCCACTTGAAGATGCTACTTTGTACAGGAGTACAGTAGGAGCTCTTCAGTATGTCACCCTGACTCGGCTAGATATCTCTTATGCGGTAAACAAAATCTGCCAGTTCTTGAAAGAACCAACAGAAGACCACTGGAGTGCAGTAAAGCGGATTTTACGCTACTTAAAGGAAACCGTTTCGCATGGATTGTTCATTAGTTCCCACTCCACCACAGAACTTCACGCATACAGTGATGCGGACTAGGCTGGTTGTCCCACTCATAGGCACTCAACAGGAGGTTATGCAACTTATATGGGTCAAAATCTAATTTATTGGTCAGCCAAAAAGCAGCATACCATTGCACGTTCCTCAACTGAATCTGAGTATCGGGCATTGGCAAATGCCACGGCAGAAGTGGTATGGTTGCAATCACTGTTACAAGAATTGGGCATCTCTCAATCAAAACCTCTTATCCTTGGGTGCGACAACCTAAGGGCAACGTATCTTACGATGAATCCACTTTTTCATGCTAGAACAAAGCATATGGAGGTAGACTTTCACTTTGTCCACCATTTACTGTCATAACGCAAACTTGAGGTTCGCTTCATATCCACACGTGACCAAATAGTGGATATCTTCACCAAGCCTCTTACAAGGTGTCGTCATGATATGCTCAAATCCAAGTTGAAAATAATCCAAAAGACCACCTTCAACTTGCGGGGGCCTATTAAGGATAACAATGCATGGCTCGTTCAAATTCAAAATATTTTGAATTAGTCCATTCTTATCTCATGTAATTATTGTGACAGTTAGAAGACAAACTCTATAAATACAAATGCTATCCTAGAGTTAAAGGATAAGCGAAACTCAAGCTCAAACTTAGATTATAATTTTTACAATCACTATTGGATAGCTTGACCTCGATTAGAGCGTCGCCAGCAAAGTTGACACACTTTTCTTCAAGCTCCAGATTTACACTCCAACAGCAAAACTAACTCATAAGAGGGAAAAGCACCAGGAAACTCTCACCAACTACGTGCAAATAGCGTCTTCCGGCATCACTCAAAGTTTTTCAATTGCCTCCATCGATTCCTCCTTTCTTCTCTCCCTTCCTTTTCTTCCTTCCTTCTTACGTTTCTTTCAACTGCACAAAAGGAGAAGAAAAGCTCAAATTTTTACCCTTTTGACCAAACCAGATGGGCTTAAGTTGGGCCTTCGGCGGCCCAACAAGCCCTCTTATTTTTTTTTAATTTTTCTGGTATTTGGACCTCTTATTTAACATTTAAAAAAAAACTTTTGATTAAAATAGTAAACTTTTAACATTTACCGGGAAAAGAAAAAATAAAAATAAAACACAAATTCCCGCATGCGTTGAACGGTCGACGCCCCAGCGTCCATAAAAAGAATTTCAGGCGAAGCCGTTGACGACCATCGCCACCGACCGACCATCTCTTCCGCCGGCGACGTCGCTCCGATCTCCGCCCTGCTGCGCATGCCCCCCGCGGTGTGTTCCTTCATCATCGCCGCGCAAAAGCGCATTCCGTGAATCACATCTGAGAGAGAGAGAGAGAGAGAGAGGATGAGGTGGAATGGAGATCGCTGGCCGACGATGGATCTGCTCCGGTCCGAGCCAATGCAGTTGGCTCAGCTCATCATCCCCATCGAATCGGCTCGTCGGACCGTCTCCTACCTCGGCGATCTCGGCCTCTTCCAATTCAAAGACGTAAGCGAACGCGATATCCGGTGATGGTTTTTCGAGCTGTGTTCCGTCGAATTTCTCTGGTTTCTCTGGTTCGACGTCGGTTCTCGGTCGCCGCCGCGGCTGAGCAAATGTCCTGCTTACGTTAGGGGAAATAGAAACTCGTGTTTTTTTAAGTCCCTAGATGTTGGCTTCGAGACAAAGGATTTTGACTGTCGTGGATATGGAAGTGATCCGCCGTTTTGAAAGTGTTTCTCTTCTAAGTTTGTAATGTATGTTAGGCCTTTGTCGGTTTTCGCATTGGACATTCGAATTATATGATGGGACATGCGTTTTTGAGCCATCAGCTTGTTTTTTTTTTCCAATTGATTCGAGCTGTTCTGTCTTTATCTGCTCCCCAGCTTAATGCAGACAAGAGCCCCTTCCAGAGGACGTATGCTGCCCAGGTGTGATTCTCTCTTTTTATCCGCCTTCTTCACGGCTACGCCTGCGATAAGAAATTCATGACACTGCTTGATGAATTTTGTGTGCTTTGCAAAGAGTACAATAGTACATTTTCCGGGTTCCCTTTGTTAATTGCACATTGAATTTGGAAGGGGATGGTTTTTCCCTGAACGCACCGTGCTGTGATTGCAGTATCATGCATGGATATCTTCTTGAATCTCCATTCAAGCGAAGATATTTTTTTATGTGAGGTCTGCACCGCCATGTGGCAGCGACACGTGGTGTAACAAGTTAACCAAACATGAAATTTATAACGCACATTACGCCAAGTAGGATGAAATCCGTAGGATGCGGGCAATGGTGATGGGTTGGTTACACCACTTCATCATTGTCTCGTGGTATAATCTTCACATAAAATACTTTCTCCCGTTTTGTGGGTACATAAATGAGCAAGTGGCTATAAGATTTTGATACTATCCAAGGGGCGAAATTTCAGGCATCTTAGAAGTGTCTTGAATTGAGATATTATCTGCCAGTGTTAATGTACACAATTCATCAATCAATGTCAAAAGATATCCTGTTAATGGGACTCATCTCCATATGGCCACACGTCCCACAAAATGGAGTCATAAACACAGAGCGGACCTTGGTATTTTCTCAGACACATTGTTAGTTACAGAAAATTATGACAGACTACATGCTGGCTTTGCAACTCAGATATTCTTGTGGACGTTCTCTAGGAAAAGAGACACCAGACTCTTAAGACTTACCACTGTCAGCATTAGAATGCAAAAAATTTGTTGCTTAGCTGGATTGCGTATTTAGTCGTCCAATCTCTTAGAGAGATGATACCGGAGTAGATTATGAGGTAGAAGCTAAACAAGAGTAGCCATGTTCTCGTAGCCAGAAAGATTGACTTATGTCTATTGGGATGATTTAGCAGTTTCTCTGTATCAAGTGTTCTCCATCTTCTTTAATTCACAGAGTGAACATTTATGTGCTTCCTAAGTTTAAATGGACTACACAGTTAATCTATAATACACCTCTATCATCAGAATCCCAAGATTATTATAGCTCTAATGAATTAAGATGAATTACTCAATATTTCCTTTTGGTAATATTTATTTAGTATTAATTTCTAGGGACTGTTACTGTAACTGTTAATCTTTTTCTCAGCATAATTCTATCTGAATTAGTAGATGAAAAGGTGTGGAGAGATGGCACGCAAGCTACGTTTTCTAAGGGAGCAAATGATAAAGGCTGGTTTGTCGACATCAACAAGGCCTTCGTCAGGCACTGATGTAAATGTGGAAAACTTGGAGGTTAGATGGATGCCACAATTGGATTTGGTATTGAATTTCTTTCTGTGCAAATTAACAAACTTGCTCGGATATGGTTAGGCGAAACTCGGAGAACTTGAAGCAGAAATTATTGAAATGAATGCAAACAACGAACAGTTACAACGCACCTATGCTGAATTATCGGAATATAAGCTCGTTCTTCAGAAGGTATGCATAACTTGGGGTATAGTTGATGGTTGTGCATTATGTTGTACACACCCAGCTCTTGGCCCCCCTCCACCCCCCAATCCCCCACCAAAACCCAAAACTCAATACCTGCTCCCGCACCCACATGCAATGATGGAGAGATAGAAAGCACACATCTTCACTGAACATTAGCATACAGGATTTGTAAGTTGGAAGCTGGGATCACATCACCATTGGTCCTGGATTTTTCTTGGGGGGGGATGATTCATGGACTGTGCTTTACAACTTGTGGCGTTTTTTTCTTTGCATCTTTCTGGCTGCAGGCTGGCGAGTTTTTTCATTCAACTAAAAGCATTGCTGCAGTTCAACAACGAGAACTCGAAGCAGAGTCTCTTGGTGAAGGATCCATTGACAGTCCCTTGTTATTAGAGCAAGTAAGGACTCGTGCTTTTTCCAATTTTTCTTTCTGAAATGATCAGCTCTCTCATATTTCTATGCTCAAAGGTCCTTACGGATTGGATTTGACTAGGAAATGGTGACGGATCCTTCCAAGCAAGTTAAGTTGGGTTTTGTCAGTGGCCTGGTGCAGAGAGACAAATCAACAGCTTTTGAAAGAATTTTGTTCCGTGCAACAAGGGGAAATGTGTTTTTGAAGCAAGCCACTGTTGAAGAGCCCATTAGAGATCCTGCCTCTGGAGAAAAGGTCACTAACTGTGATTACTTCTGCTTGTTATCGGATAAAGTTCTCGTTCCCTTCATGTTGAGTTATTGCCTATCGTTAATTTACTAATCCATAATATTCATGCCTTCTTTTTATTATAGAGGTGCTTCCCCTTTTTGCAATTATCAATTTTATGATTCCTTTTACTTGTGAACTGATGGATTATTGATTACAGGTTGAGAAAAATGTATTTGTTATCTTCTACAGTGGAGAGAGAGCAAAGAACAAAATCATGAAAATATGTGAAGCATTTGCAGCAAATCGGTATCCATTTGCAGATGATATAGGCAAGCAATTTCAAATGATAACAGAGGTATGTTAATCCTTTGGGACATTTATTTGCATACATTTGCAGTGAATAGAAGCTTCCATTTACGATGTCTTGACAGAAATTGAATTTTGTTGGTTCCACTACCCAAGAGTTATTCTTATTCTTTGACCTTTGAATGCAGACAAGTACAGTGATAGATAACATGAACTAAACTTACAGGTTGCATAGCCAGTATTTGACTGGGGAAACTGTTTGCAAGTGATAAAAGCTATGAGACTGGATGAATCTTTAAATCTTTAATAAATCTACTGAGAGAATCTATAATTTCGTTTTCGTTGTTCCAAAGGTATAACAAATTTATCGCATTTCATTAGGTCTGAAAGCATGTTTCATTAAGTAGTCAGTGAAGCTTCTGTCCATATACACTGATTTTGATGACTTTTCCAGCGCACTTAATATGTCATGTGTTCTTATCAGGAGGAACATAAGTACAGATTGAAAACTGTTTCTTTTTTACCTGATACTTGTACATGCTCGATCCCTTTGGTGCCCAGTAACTGGTTCTTTTAATCTGATTCTTACGATTTCCATTTTTCAATTATTTAGGTGTCTGGAAGACTCTTGGAGTTGAAGACAACTATCGATGTGGGGCTATTACACCAAGCAAGTCTGCTTCAGGACATTGCTCATCAATTTGAGCACTGGAGCCTTCTGGTGTGTTTGAGTTGCTTAATTTTTATTGCTGAATGAACTGTATGATGAATCTTCTCATGCACTCTCACAACTTGCATAGGTGAAAAAGGAAAAATCCATATATCATACTCTAAATATGCTAAGCATCGATGTGACCAAGAAATGTCTAGTTGCAGAAGGTTGGTGTCCAGTTTCTGCAACCACTCAGGTTTGCATACCACGTCATATCCCCCTTTCTGGCTTTCTACATAGCTTTTTTGTTGAATCTTATCTGACTACAAGTAGGTCCAGTCTATGATTTCAAGGCTTACTTTACTTACTGAGGCTTACCCTTGCAGATTCAAAATGCGCTGCAAAGGGCAACCTTAGACTGCAACTCACAAGTGGGAGCAATATTTCGTGTTCTGCATACCGAGGAATCACCACCTACTTACTTCTGTACAAATAAATTTACTACTGCTTTTCAAGAAATCGTTGATGCATACGGGTTAGTCATGTTGTCATAGTCCTTGTGAAGCCTAGTTCTTTAAATTGTCACATCAGCAGCTCCAGAGTTTCAAATATATGCTTCTATTATTCTTAAGTTCTGAAATCTGATTTGATGTTCGTGTATTGCTAAGAAAAGCAGAAAGCAGGGTGGTCCCTTTGAAACTAGCTGGGTTAGTCCCTTCATTATGCAGAAGCCTCATGAAGCCTCTTTGGAGGACAAGTCTTCATAAAAAACTGTCAGGCCTCATATCCATGCCAGCTATTATCGTGTCACCTAATCATTGAAGCTTGAAAAAAGCAATCAGCAAATTAAAATTTCGTTCTGTACCTCTTTAAATCTTTTTCTATCTCGTATTCTTGCGGGTAGTTCAACCGTCAAGTAGATTCATTTCTCATCCTATCCTTTTCTCATGTGCCCGCACTTTAACAAAGCATTTTCATCTCCTTAACACTCCTTTTGCACATGTTGATGCTTAACTGCCTAGCATTCCGTGCTATGAAGCATCACTAGCCTTATTCATAGAGAATTCCCCTTTAAGCTTAAGTGGTATTTGACCATTGCATAAAACATTGATGCACTTATTTACCCTCTACATCTTGCATGTACTCTGTGGGTGGCGTATCCATCGTTCTCTGTCCTTTTGCAGAATAGATCCAAGAGATAGGAAGCATTCACTCCTATGGAATTTCCTGGTTTCCAATTCACTCATGTGTAATTGGAACTTTCTGCTCATACTGAGCTTAAATTCTGCATATTTTGTCTTCGACCAACTTAGAAGCATCCAATGTTTCCCTCCAAAGCTCAAGTTTCTTGTTTACTCTTGCTTGGGTTTCCATCTACCATGATTGTGTCATCTGCAAAAATAGTACACCAAGTTACATCATCTTAGATATAGGTTAAAGAGATTATTCTGTTTCCGTTTACATGGGGACCATGCAAAGACAGAACTCTTTACATAGATTTGTCAGCACATGAATCTTCTTACATCCATTATGACTTCAGAGAATTCTTGAATTGTCAAAGAAATGGTGACAGGAATATACAATAACACTCCTATTGGTGAAATATGCCTTTCAGTGGTTAGGTTGTTTAGTTTTGACTCAGTTCAGTGTATAATTTCAAATCAAA
The DNA here is from genome assembly GCF_021117445.2 of Syzygium oleosum. NCBI lineage: Eukaryota > Viridiplantae > Streptophyta > Magnoliopsida > Myrtales > Myrtaceae > Syzygium > Syzygium oleosum. Next base: position 2,360,100 of record NW_026607506.1, on the reverse strand, counting down.
GTAACTATAGTGATTTAGAATAGCTCTAAAATGCAAGCAATATATGGCCAGGGAGCAACACTCGTGTTACTGAGCCAAATACTTTGGCTGGTTCAGTTTGGATTGTTCAGCTTTGATTCATGACTTGTTCATGTCTCCGCTGTCCAAGCACGAACTGTTCTGAATGGAAAGTTAGCCTCCTTTTCTCTATAAACCTAATTTTATCGTTATCCTAAGTAAGCATACATGACATCAAGTGTGAGATACTCTGTACACCAAAACAAATGAACCTGTATGTGAACTTTCATTTGATATGTAGATATGAACATGTAACCTAATTAGAAGTTGATATGGTTTTTGTTATTCCAGTTTCTTTTGTGATTTTGATTCTGTTTGGTCAATATCTGAAACTCACTGATTGATCACCTTCTAAGTTCTGACCTTGAAATTTGAAGTGTACTTTCTGGTTTCGTTTGATTCTCTCTCTCTCTCTCTCTCTCTCTCTCTCTCTTTCTTTTACACTAAGTTCTTGATTTTCATGCAAAACTCCTGAGGAACGTTTGTCTTGATTGCAGAGTAGCCAAATATCAGGAAGCAAATCCCGGTGTCTACACGATTATCACCTTTCCTTTCCTTTTTGCTGTAATGTTCGGTGATTGGGGCCATGGCATATGCTTGCTTATGGCAACTTTGTACTTTATCTTCAGAGAAAAGAAGCTTTCTAATCAGGTAACTTTCAAGTGCCCCGTCATTAGCTGACAGTTCTATTTTCTTACATAAGTTGTCATCACTTTCGTTTGGTTGATCTTGTTGAACAGAAACTTGGGGACATAACAGGGATGATATTTGGTGGTCGTTATGTCATCCTGATGATGGCCCTGTTCTCGATCTATACTGGACTGATATACAATGAATTCTTTTCTGTCCCATTTGACATATTTGGGCCCTCTGCCTATGCTTGTCGAGATCTCTCTTGCAGGTAATATAGTTTTAAACACGGTATATGCATTAGGAACCATTGGCATTTTCCCTTGCAAGTTATGAGTACTCATAGTTTTACTTTCAGGGATGCATCTACCCAGGGATTAATAAAAGTTCGTGCTACTTATCCATTTGGTGTTGATCCAGTGTGGCATGGTAGTCGAAGTGAGTTACCCTTTCTCAACTCACTGAAGATGAAGATGTCTATTTTACTGGGAGTTGCCCAGATGAATCTGGGAATTGTGCTGAGCTACTTCAATGCTAGATTCTTTGCAAATGATCTGAACATCCGGTGAGATATTGTAGTGGTAGCTAACTCTTTTTTCTTTTGGTGCATCTTCTCTGTCCTTTCTCCCTTTGAGAGGGGGATGATGATATTCAAACTTTCTCCTGGTGCCTACTGGAATTTGGCTTGTACATCCAATCAACCTTTCTGTTAGATTTTCGATGTTGTGTGCTTGTTATGTACGTGGAACTTCAGCCTCATAAGTAAGTGATAAATGACTGCATTTGCAATGCCTTGCTTCAGGTACCAATTCGTTCCCCAAATGATTTTCTTGAATAGCCTGTTTGGCTACCTGTCACTCCTTATAATAGTCAAATGGTGCACTGGATCACAAGCAGATCTGTACCATGTAATGATATATATGTTCTTGAGTCCTATGGAGGACCTAGGTGAAAACCAGCTTTTTGTTGGCCAAAAATTTCTTCAGGTTTGTGTACTTCTTGTAATTCACTTCCTTGAGCAAAATATGAACACTCAATGATGATCCTTTGTCGCTGCCAGGTTATGTTACTTTTGTTGGCCCTGGCTGCAGTTCCATGGATGTTGTTCCCCAAGCCTCTTATCTTGAAGAAGCAACATGAGGAAGTAAGCTTAAGTTTGATGCCTTTTTCTTCCTACAGTGTACCTCTCACATAATTGTGTTGCGGTCCTTTCATCATCTGTCGCTTGATAGCTTAATTGTTGTCAGAGGCACAAAGGGCAACAATATGCAATCCTTCACAGTGTCGATGATCCTCTCGAGATGGATCTCCATTCCGATTCCCATGGGCACGAGGAATTTGAGTTCAGTGAGGTCTTCGTCCACCAACTTATACATACCATTGAGTTCGTACTCGGAGCAGTTTCTAATACGGCTTCTTACCTACGGTTATGGGCTCTTAGGTAAGGAATTGCACATCTTCAATTGGTTTTCCACAAGGCATATCAGCTGATATAGGTATACTGATGTATGTGGGGCACTCTTGTTTATTTCCGTTATAATCTCTTAAGCTCAATAAAGATTTTCCAAAACACAATAGGTCAGCATCTCCTTGCGTTCGAAAAGAACTGCATTTTCCAGATGTTGTTCAACTGCTGATCATCTGGTTGTTGAATTTGTTCAGTCTGGCCCATTCGGAGCTGGCCAGTGTATTCTATGACAAAGTTTTACTCCTTGCATGGGGGTAAGTTCTTTTGCTCCCGGGATATCTCTTGCATATTGGTTTTGTGAGATCTGGCAATAGAAAAAATAGTGATTCGTTGCAACTCCTACAGGTTCAATAACACCCTCGTGCTCATTATTGGCATCATCGTCTTTATCTCTGCCACTGTCGGTGTGCTACTAGTGATGGAAACTTTAAGCGCATTCTTACATGCTTTGCGACTTCACTGGGTGGAGTTCCAAAACAAGTTCTACGAGGGAGATGGTTATAAGTTCCAACCCTTTTCATTCGCATTACTAAGTGAGGAGGATGAATGACACATCGAGTACAGCTTTTGGCGGACAGGAGACAAAACTTTGTTGTATTGTGTTCATGTTGTAGATATCCATTGATCCATTCTTTTAATGAAGTTCATCCAGAAGCTTGAACAGCTAGTGCCGGGGGACAAAGAACACGATGCAGCAAACTTGGTAGACCTTGGCCTCTTTGCTCTCCACTCCATTGTGGTTATACACGCTAACAGAATCGCCGATCCAGCTATCAAAGTCCTTGAGGTTTGTGGCTAATCGTTCAATATTCATCGTAGGTATTTTAGCTTTGTGATGTTATACAACCACATAATACGACCAAGGTCTATCCAATTGGGTCTAATCACGGTATTTTCATTTTTATATGTTTTCATAGCATGTTATTTGTAAGGTGAGAGCTAAGTGCTATTATGTATCGTCACTTGATACTATCTAGCAGAAAGTACGCTATGGGAAATTCCGACAGTGGAGAACCCCCAAAAAAATAAAAAAGAACAGGAAATGACAAAATGTCCTGTAGCGCGATGCGTTATTTACTCTTGGCACTGGTCACGCTCCTCGCACTGCGAGGAAAGCGCGAAGATTAACGTGCGATGATAAGAATCCAGCTGAATTTAGGAGCACACAGAGATACATTATGATTTGAGTTTTTGGCCACGCATATAATCATATGAAGTTAGCATACAGAAGCCAGCAGTAACCACGGTTGCGGTATCGTCTTATAATTTACAGATACAACAGCAGTAGCATTTCATATTCTTCAACTGCGTGTCCAATGTCTTCAAAAGCTACGACACCTAAAGCAATACCATAACACGCTCACCTGGCTGGGATCATGAAGGAGAAATTATGTGATGCCTGGCACAGAATTTCTCGTAACTCCATGATCTAATGAGCTGTGGTGTGAATAGCAGCCACAGTCGACACCATTGAGTCGACACCGCAAATATTACGGCCCCTGCAGATCTTGTAGTATCCATTCTCTCCCCAGTTCTCTCCCCATGAGTTCTTAATTATCCAGTATGGCTTCTCTTTGAACCGGATGGGAGCGTAACCGGCAGATCCATACCCAACCAAGAGCACCCCATGATCGAGATGCTTCCCGCAAATATATGGGCACGACACTCCTCCTATGTATGTCTGCATATACGCTGCATTGATCCCGACTGCACAACACAGGCACAAAAAAAATTCACAATCAGTGAAGTTTCATAGCCGAAAATAGCTAATTCTATTCAACAAGACTTAAATCTTTCGATTTATATTAAGACTATTAAGCTGACAACTATTCAAACAATAAAACAGGTGACATTTTGTCCGAAAAAAGAGTGGCCAATTACCAGCCAGGGGACCGTTCTTGACAAGATTTGCTGCAATCTGTTCCTCATCCAGGGAAATAACACTAAAGTTAGAAACTGATGCGGCAATCTTGCTCTTGTCAAAGTTGCAAGAGCCCCGATCCGTCCCAGTGTAAGGATAGTCTTCCTCTCGCTCTAGCCCACCAACTTTAAGGGTGTACTCGAAGGCAGTTGTCATCAGCCCGCCACTGCATCCCGAGTCACATGCATCGTATTCTTCAGGGTCACACTGCAGGAAAGTTAAATTTCAATACTCAATAGTATTGGAAACACCATACTCATGGAAGCATCACCATGCGTGTTACAGCCACTATTAGATTAGAATGCATAAGAATTCTATGCAGGATTGGGGTCTAGAGTTCGGCATACTGTTGACCAAGCTGATTAATAAAAGCAAGAATTATCATGCAAGAGTGAAATTGTGTGGGACCAATAAAATAATACAAGCCAAAGAAGAGTTGCTATCATAACTAACTGACCCAAATGGGAAACAAAACGAAAAAGGGTATACAAGGTGATTTAGTCTTCGAAGATATCTCATACATGCAAAACCTTCAAGCATCTGCTTTGTAGTGCAGCAGAGCTCCTTGAGCCAGCTCAAAATTATGGTCACCATCCCAGTGCTTCAAGTAAAAGAGAGGCAAGGCTGGATCAACAAACCAAACTACACCAACAAATCAAGCCATTCGCTTTCCTTTGGCAATCAAATTGGTTAAGGTCATGGACTCTCTAGCCAGGACAATTAGATGCTAATTTGGTAGTTTCACTCAAGTCAAACTTCAAGACCATTGCACGACATAATACGATTGCAGAAACTTGATTCAAATGAAGTGACTTTCCAGTCTAATCAGCCAATAAGAGTAGAATGTAGTAGATTTTGCTTGGGTCAGCAAAAGACTTCACGAGGTTTATTTGTATAGAAGAATATTATCTTGGAAACATAATATGACAGAACCGGTTGGTTAAAAGCTGTGCAAATAAATGGAAAGCAAGCTACAAGCAACACAAATCTCACAGCTTTCGACAACCATACAATAGCATACAAGCTGATAAAACTTGAAAACAAGGCGCTATATCCATGTACCCATCCTATCAAGAAAACCCAGAAAATATCTCAATCCAGTCTTTTGCCTCATAAGTTCAAAGTGAAATGATTAAGTAAACTATAACAATACCAGCAAGTCAAAAAGCTTCATACAGGATGTCACCCAAAATCACAATCATAAAGGTAACTATAGGTGCAAACTGTAAAAAAGTTCAATCCAAAAAAAATTGAGGTTATCAAATGGAGGGAAATAACATACATACATACATACATATATATATATACATATATATATGAGACCCATATAAACCTGTAAAAGAATGGTATGAGTTATTTTAGCAACTCCTCTTAAGCACAAAGTCAGACCGCGAACGACCAATGCAACCGAGGAATTGGCCAGACGCAAAATAAACCTATGCACAAACGGGCTCAGCAATCATATAAGAAAAATCAACCCCAAAGGTCAAGCTTCTAGATGAAGGAAGAGTACAGTCTACATATATATAAAGTTTATGTAAATCATGTAAAAAAGTTGTGCGATTTTTAAATATAACTATAAAAAGGCCACTGGGCATATCTGCATGTACATACTTGCATGTCCACCCATGAGATTGGACCAGTTACACGAAACCCTACATGAATCTTTACTTGCATGAAATAACGTAGGTATATTTTAAATTAGCTTTCCGTAATATCTCATTTACTAGTTCAAAATGCGGCCTCGTTGTTACTGAAAGTATTGAACGAAGCGAGAGATGAAACAAAAAAAAAATAGTCTGTTGTAGTAAAACAAGGTTAAGAGGAGAATTACAGAGCAAGAATGGGATTCCTGCTGCAAAAGCCTCTCACAACTACCTTGTCAATTTTATAAGATAGCAATTAAAGGAACAATCAAGGTAGATTTGTGTGCCAACATCTTGAGGTAGAGAACATTTAAGGTTGAGGTGGTTTCATAACTGAATAGTGCAGAAGTCGAGGTTTGGAAATTGAAACTAACTTTGGCACAAACATAATGGACTCTGTTTCTTCAGTTGCCACTTAAAAGCAGAGATTGTTAGCATTTCTATCGGCACAGAGGGCAAAGGATTTGTAGAACTCTAAATGATGGTGCTTCGGGATAGTTGAGATAACAATGGTCGTGCAGATTGTGCTTCAATATGGTTAGTCAAGCTCATGTCCAATATGGACACAAAATGGTAGATAAGGATGTTCGGTGAATAATTGTTTGAGCGGGGTTACCACTTTGACTTTTGAAAACAGGAAAAACCTGACTACCTGCGTATCACTTCATCTGCCTGTTCAACTTAACCAAAAATAAAGAGAGCTCTTGGGCCCCATAAGGCAATCAGGGAGTAGCAGCTAACACCCACAAGTAGATCTTACTTTTAGATATTAAATAATATGCACTCAATATTCTACTATCAAGTCACCTAATATACAAGGGTTAACCTCTGCCAGCAGTATGGACGGATATCACAGAAAACCCTCCCTTGGAAATGCAGATTCATAGTCTCGACCTTTTCCTATTCAAAATAATCTCGAACATCATAGTTTAAGAGTAAAAATATGCTTCATCTGAGGTGTAAAGGAAGGCCTATCATTCTATCATTTCCATTTGATGGAGATTGCTGAACATAAAACAAGATAGTGACTTAAAACCAGATGCTAAAGCAAACAGGCAGAAAGTCAAAAGCATAAAAATTCACGGCAATCATCTGAAACAGAAACTGATAAATTAGCAACTCAAGCAAGAGAGAAACATAAGACTGACTATGCAAAGATATTTACCAATGATTTCGGACAAGACTATATGATGAACTGTGAAGTTTTTCCTTTTAATATCTCTTAAAACCAGTAAGTGCTAGCACTACCCATATAAAAGAACAACAGAAAGATCACGAATCCCGGATATAAGCAAATAAGTTCACAAAAGAGACAGTAGAACCAGATTCCTAGAGAATTATATCAAAACACTTACGATTGGCAAAGTTTTTGCATATTTCTCGTGACGACAGTACTTCAAAAGTCTACGCAAGATATACTCAACATCTCCCCCTTTCTCTAAACTATTCAACTCCACCAAAGGCTGTTGAGGACTTAAATTGACAGAAGAAAGCAAAGATCACAAACCTCGTGGTCACAGTCCACAAGTTGCTGCTCACTCAAGCTCACAAGCTCTCCAGTAGCCAGAAAATGAGCTCCTTCCAGAGCCCCGGTCGTGCTAAAAGACCAGCACGATCCACACGCCCCCTGCGACGATGATCAACAAAGCCATGCTTACATATCTTACGACAATCTAAACCGCACAGAAAGTCACACTCGTACCTTACTTCGATTTTTCAGAATGGTTTCGATCAAGTCAAACTACCGATTAAGCGTTACGAATAGCCGCAGTAACAGGACAGGATGCTTGAAAAGCAAAGATAAACGTACAGAAAAGCAATTTAGTCCTGACGAGTAGGGAACGATTTACCTGGTCTTTGACGCCGGTGACGGCACCGCGATCGCGCCAGTCGAACTCCGTCGGGAGATCGTCGGTCGGCAGAACCGGCGCCTTGTTGGCGTCGGCCGGGAGGCGGAGCCGCTTCAGGCCGAGGAACTTCCGGCGGAACTCCCCCGGGGTGAGGTCGGAGAACTTGGTGACGCCGTGCGCCGCGGAGGGGTCGAGCCTCTGGTGGAGCGCCGCGCGGCGGAGGTTGGCCTTGAAGAAGCCGAACCGGCGGTCGTGCTCCTCCTGCGTGGCGTAGGCCTTGCCGAACCGGAGCTTGAAGTCGGAGAAGTGGCGCTCCGCGCCGAGGACCAGGACGTCGCCGTCCTCGCTCCCGCCCTCGCCGCCGGACGACACGACCTGCCTGATCAGAGGATCGCCGCGCTCGCCGTCGGGCTCCGCCGGAGCGATCCCGACCGTCGCCGCGGCGACGACGACGGAGAAGAGGACGAGGAGAGGGAGACGGTACATGGCTGCAGTGCGGAGGGAGAGCGAGAGGGGAAAAGTAAAAAATTGCTGGCGTGCGAAGAACAGTGGAGTGTTCGTAGATAAACGGAAGGAGTGGTTCCGAGATGACGGTAGGCTCGATGAGTCCGCCACTGTGATCTCGCCACGTGGCTTTCAATGTCATCCGGGGGTTAATAAAACGCGAAATATCTTGCCCGCTTGACACTCTGTTTTCCTTTTTTTTTCTTCTGATTTCGTGTTAGCCTTTCTTTTCATACGTGTCAATGGTAATGTGGATACGACCAAAAAAAAAGAGAGGAAATACTGATTTGGAAAATAAAAAATTAACAGAAATATCAAATACGTATCTCGTGTTTCGCCCAAGAACTGCTTACGTACATCTACTCTCTTTTTTTGGGTCAAAATGTACATCTAATTTAAAAATATACAAAGTCCATACCTGTATCTTGCTTTCGCAGACCACTTTGCATAGTCACATCAATTATCCTCGTGTTCCTTTTTAAGGAAATATCATTTTCTTTTTTTAAAAATATCATCTCCAAATTTTAAATTCTCCCACTCGCACAAAATAAATATTAAAAGTAAAAGAAATACTAAACCACCCGAACCATAAACAAAATGCTCAGTATAGGCGGAAGAGATGTATGCTCTTTATATTCTCTCTTAAAGTGATCTTTAAGCTTAATAAGTATATTGGAGCATAAGACTTTTTGTAAGACCGCTTGGAGATTTAAAATCCGAACAAAAGGAGAAAAAATAAAAAATCCTCTGGTACCCAATTTCAATTTTTTAACATCTTTAATGGAGTAAGCAATCTCAATTGTTTAAAACTTATAATGAGCATTTTTTTTTATATTTGGAAATTACTGATCATGATTGCTCCCCAAATTACAAAAAAAAACAATTTACCCCGAAATACTCAATTTCTGTACACGCCAGAAAAAGGAGAAAGCTTTGCAACTCGTGGACCCACCGTGTCACATTACACGCACCACCTGCAAAGCGTGATCATCGATTATTCAAAAAAAAAAAAAGAAGAAAATTCGTGTTTCATCATTGGGAAATTAAAAAAAAAATTCCAAAAAAAAAATGAAAAGCAAAAAGAGGGAAGTGTGAGGGATTACGAAAGTGGGAAAGTCGCTTTTCCCCGACCAAAATTCAAAACGGAAGGTGGAAAACGCACCAATTTCACCTTCCTTTGTCGTACCCGACCGGTAACTACGAGGGAGGGCCGCACGGCCATCCGGACAAAGGCCGATCGCTACCCGCCTTCGTCGAAGCTCTCGTCGCCCCATGCGAATCCGAGCGCGCGCGCAATATAATATTCATGAGCCGATGTGTCGCCGTTGCCGCCGCCGCTCCCTCAATTGAACAAAAATATCTCGACGCGATCTCGATTCATTTTGCCCTTTTTTTTTTAAGAAAAAATGACACAAGCAGTCCCTGAACTTTGGCATAATGTATAATATGATCCATCAACTGACAATGTCGTCCATGGACCATATTGAGCAAATTAAAAGTTTAGGAACCGCATTACAAATTAAGCCGAAGTTTACGGATACAACAATATCGTTTATTGATCATATTGAACAAATTAAAAATTTAAAAATCACGTTATAAATTAAGCCAAAGTTTACGGACCGTTGCGTCGTTATCTTCCTTTTTTTCCTTACGTGGGTATTAGGGACAAATCGACGACGCAACTGCCAATGCAAACGTCTGTGGGACTTGAATGCGCTCTTTCCCGCTCTTGATCGCGGCTCTTTGTCCGATTGGCGATTACTTTCCAAAGGGAATCTTGCGATATTTATGAGCAAAAGGTCAAAAGATATTATCCCCCGAGGTGTTCGGATTGAGCACGCAAGTATATCGTTGCGTTGCGAAACCCTTCCCGACCCCACGCGAGCTCAAGTCAAGGGCCCCACGATGGTCACGCATTTCCTCTCGATCTGTGCGTGGGGCTTTCTTTTGGTTCTTTCATCGTTACACAGTCTCTTTATTTATGAACGTTACTGCTAAAGCTTTGAGATTATTATGACCGTGGCGAGCGAGAGAAATGGTGCCCATAAATTTGTCGACAAACCCGACTTGCCGAAACCGCGGAATTAACCGATTTTCAGGGCTCACGTCTTGTATCGCGGGGAAATTAATGGCTCGGAAAATGTTTTTCGAGGAAATAACGATCGCTCGCGAAAATGAATGAAACGGAACGTGTTTTCGCCGTCCTCGAAAGTGTTCGGGCATAAATTATGGTCGATGATGGAAATGTTTTTCGTTGATTGATTATTTCAAGTGATAAAAGCGATTATTTTTAGAAGAAAAAAAAAATATTAAGGTTGGGACGAGAGTTCAAACCGAGACGCCGGCTCTTGAAATATTTGCATGTGTTTTAACCAAAAGAGCAACGACACCCAACCCACAGGGCTAGTGATCGCCCCTAACAATAGATGAGTACTATTCTTTTGCCATACTTGTTTTCTTAATAAAGTTTTAAACTATGAGTTTCCGTACCGTAATCCTAAAACATATCTTGCAACATATCTTGCCTGAACCCTCCAAGATTGTCGTGATCGGTTAAGGCATGGCAGGATTTTCAACTCACGAACCGAAAGTCATCCATTCAAGTCCTACAAGTTGCGTTCAAAATACTCTTAATTTAGGTCCCCATGCGCTGGACAACGCGGGACGAACGACTCGACTTAACTGATTCACTGGACTTGCAGGATGTTTCATGGGGTTTCAACTAAGATCTCCCCCACTCATGCGGCCACGGAGGGAGGAATGGATCGGGCACAACTGCACGAACATGGGCTTACATAGAAGCATAGAAGCTGGAGAGCCCCTGTATTCTTCTTGTATATGGGCTTCAAAAAGAAAGAAGAAGCAGAAGCTGGGTTCATCAATGCATTAGGCCCACCAGAGAACTTGACATTGATCCATGTCTTTTTGCTGCTGTTTGTTCTATTCATGCATCTTAATTTTGGGCAAACTTCATTCGTGTCTCCAGTCTCCATGCTCCTTCATGTTTTGATGGTATAGGTCCTCCTCACAGCAGTACTTATCTTCGGCCATTCATGGCTATTGAGAGTCGGAAGCTATTACGAAAAGCCGTAAGCTGTTCGCTAACAAAAGAGGCCGGAGCGAAAGGGAATGTTTGTCGAATGGGACACTTAGCCGAAGAACTATGCTAGTAAGAAAAGGTTCTAGCTAAAACAAGTTTGCAGAATGATTGGTGCCAAGATTTTGGAATCGTTCGCATTGTCCTGAATCCTCTCGACTGCCTCGATCTATACACAAAAAGCTAGGAGAATCTAATTGAATTTCGCCGGTTGTTTAACTTTTACGAGAAAAGGCCGGCCACCGGATGTGGAAAGTGCGCTAACCTTTCCTCAAACGAGTGATGGGCCGTTGCCAAATTTCTGTTCTCGCATATCATCATTACGCGCATCTTGGACGCACAATGTGCAAACTTTACATCGCGCATACGTGGACATTATCATCTTCATACCTCCGGCCACATCCTGCTATCAACCCCACATCATATATCCGTGTCAAAGTTGATTTCCAGATAGCCCGGGATTGTTTCCTAGCTTTAGACTTTTTAACAAGGTGAGATCCATGTCGATCAGTTTATACCACAGGCGAGAAAAAACGATATAGCAAAGCTAGGGTGGATCTTTTGCATCATTGGAGTGTTCCCTGATTGCAGAACTCATATAAAGAGGACACTTGTAGGGATATATTCAGCGTAAACGAAGTCCTAAGCACCTTGTCTGAAAAACAGACAATTCAAATTACCATCGTCGTAAAGATGTTCGACGCAAGCATCTTGCAAAATTTCCGGTGACAAGACCATTCGCGAAACCCTAGCTGACTCGGCATGCACGACAATCACTGATGGAAATGATGCATCAAACGTCAAACGAGTGAGTGGGACGTTGCAAGAGAGAGAGAGAAATTGCAGAGCATGCATGCCTGCCTGGAACAAACTCTCTCTCCGCAAGCACGAAGAGGCACCATGCTCAATCAATGTGCCGCCCACTGAACCCCTTCAACCATTGCCTGAGGAATCGCCGAGAACAGAACATCATGAGGATCTTGAAAACGACCAACTAGGAATCTTCTTTTTTATTATTATTTGTTCTCAATTTCTCCTTTTTCCCCCTCGCCCGGAGGATATATTTCCAAACACCCCTTTTTTTTCTGCTCAAAGATTCCAATACCATCTTGGACTAAAGCAGAGACATGAAAGATGCGGTTCAAACTGGGCTTGTTGATGCTTTTTCGGCAGAAGTTTTTGGTGGCCCCTTTGCTTTCTCAATGGGAGATACCTGGTTTTAAAGGGCAAGTTGGTGATGGAGACATTGGTCACTCCCATGAACGTGGATGTCAAAAGTGGTTTAGAGCCAATAAATGGAGATTGAAAGTGAAGTCCATGAAGATAATGATTGGCGATTTTGTAGGATCTATATGCATGGCGGTCTTAGGTTTTTCATTCAGAAAAACCCTATTTGTATTGAGTAATCTTATTAAGACTCTTTTACAAAACGATATGGCAATTCTTTATTGGTTGTCAGCCATTCAATGTGGGGATTCCACTTGTTTCGGCACCCAATAAAGGACCGCCACGTCGTTTGTAAGAAAGTTATCTAGTGACATGATGAGTTAAGTATGAGACTTACTTGAATAGACAGACGTGATAGTGTTTAATTGAAAGAATTTTTCCACAATTGATGAGTGGATTTGTTTGATAAAACCTTGATGAAATTCACGAAATCGGTCGTCCCTCATGGATGGACTACTTGTTCGATTCCTTTTCTTGGCGAACTCTTATTGATTGAACTAATTCAGTTTGATAGTACTTAAGAACTTTCATCCCATGCTAGCTAATCGCTAGAAACCTACCACTGCTATGTTTATGTTGGAGACCTGTTGTATGTATGTACATATCGACAAAGACTAGCTATTAGCTACGTACTACGTATCCACTCATGAAAAAAGTTGGCACCAAACTTTGTACTTCATCTGGATTTTGATCCTACTCGCTATACATATGAAATCAGAATCAATCGAAATCCCATTACGAATGTGAATATGGAAGAAAAAATGGAAGGAAACTATTTAATTTATACATAAGAACATTCATGCACATGTCGTTTGAAAGCATGAGCTCTTAAGCGGACATTGCGTATTGGATAGACCTAATTTTATTTAATTTTGATTGGGCACTTCCACATGGGCCCTCTTGGGCTTGAATTGTCCCATGAAGCTTCTTGCATTTATTTTTACAAACTCCCGAATTCATGAAAAGTCGTGATTAAACAATTTCCGATATGTCGAATTTTCGTATAGATATGACTATTGAAAGTTTACCGTTCTATCCGATCCAATGGTTGTGTCTGTTCACGAGAAACATTGCTTCGTTGTTCTCATACGAACATAGTCCTTCGCTCAAAAATGCTATTCCAATTTTCGCGTGTTCATGTCGAGAGTTTGAGAGGCTAAGTTGTCTCGCGGGGCATTATCACTTAAAAGAAAATGATTTCAAATGTCTCTTAGAACGAACAGTTCCGACTCATAAACTATTTTTCTTTCGAATCCCACATGTAGCTGCCGAATAGAGGTTGTTCCCCATGATATTCATGTGCTATTGACTTTTGAATTCAATAATGAATCACCCCTTTCCAACTGTGAAATGTCGAGCTGTTGGATGTTATCAAATTATAGTTTCACCCGCAGAAACCGGAGAAAAAATGAATTGAAAAAGCAATAACATTCAAAGAATCACACCTAAGAATGGACATGCTAAAGCAAACCAAAAGAATCCAAATGCTAAAGATAACCGTAAAAAGCTCAAGAACTTAATTGATAGAGATGGGTTTTTGGCCTTTTTCAATTCACTACCATTCTTCATGCACATTAATGTCGGCGCAATCTACGTTGGAAAATACACACACGCTCCAATCTTCGCTTATAACTAGGATATTACTATGTTACACAAAATCTAAGCAAAGATAAGGATCTCCATATACCGTACGTGAGGTAATGACCAAAGGCATTCATGGGGATTAACTAAAAACAATCCCATGTGATTGTAGACCCACGCACACCAAATTATCATAAAGGAAACGGCAAAGGAGACCCTTGCGCAAAGATAAAGCTGTGACTTTACGACTAACTAACGATCACGTAATCGCCAAGAAAAAATCTTAATGTCCCAAGTCAAATGACAAAGAGAAGCCATCGGCATCAAAGAGGTGACAATCGATCACCAAATCCTATCTTTCTCTTTTAATTTAGATTAGTCCAGACGCAATTTGAGAAAATTGCACGAACCGATCTTATCATCATGTTGGGTGTGGACCTTAGCAAAAGCATGTGAAAGTTGTTGATCACCAAATCTCTCCGTCTGCTTTTGCTCACCCTCTTGCAAACGGCGATGTGGATGGAATCGTCCTTTCTTGTGTGCCAAAAGAGCCAAGCAAAAAGCAGTAAAAAAGGAGGCCAGCCCCCCCTTAGTGCGTTCAGCTGCTACCCTTCCAAAGCTTGAATGGAGGCAAACCACGTAAAGTTACAAGGATCTTCCCAAAGGAAGGGGACTTGGCCTTTTCTTTTTCCTTTTGCTGCCTCTTCTTCTTCTTTTTCCTGTTCTCACTGCTGTGCGTGAATGATGAGTCTAGGTTTTGATTGACTCTGCCTGTTGACGTAATATGTATGTAATATCTGGTAAGCACATCTCTGTGTTCTTCCCTTCACAAAACGGTATGTTTTGGAGCACCCGAATATATAGGATCTCGTACATACGGTATACAATCTACTTGCAGTAAACCTCACTGGTCAATCGGCCTAATAGTTAAAAGGAGCGAGGATGGGAATATAATGCGAGGAGAAGTTTAATTAGCGAAAAATCCCAAACCTCTAAGAGTGTAGCATTAGTGCCTTACAGATAAGGTGTTCTCTCAGCTTGATTTGATAGACTAGACCAATAACCACTTGTAATGCTATAACCAGCAAATTAGCTAGACACAACCGGTTGATTCCGACCCGTTACATCGCTCTTTATCAATTAGCTGACAAAATTGTTCCTTTGCACAATATATAATTGTTAGACACTCCGGACCCATACATGGATTTGCATTTCACTCGTCCAATGCTTTCAAATTACACTTTCTTATACTTGATTAGAGATTAAGTACTTATCCTACATGCTTCACACAAAAGCTTACTAGAAAAATGATTCTGACCTGAGCTTGCATATCAAGCTCTTCGAGGTAATAGATGAACAATATCATTTCAATTATTAGCACGTACTTAGAGCTCAAATCAGATGAAGCTTCACCAGAAATGAACAACGAGATCTTCATTGACAGTGCTCAAATTCTTGCGAAAATCAAAACCCTAATGGAATGGGTCCACCCAAAGTTCCAGTTGAGTGGAGATCCTCGAAACGTTACATTAGGTTCAACTCATGCTGAGATAGTGATGGCTGTTCACAAAAACACAGACACAACCAATCTCAGTGCTCCTCCAAGTCTCGATTTAATTAGACTTATTCCACTCGGTCCTCATGATTCATCATAAGAATCTTGGACCATAATCTACCCCAAAAAACCTTTAGTTTTGTCTTTCCATGTGCTGTCTAATTGATCCCGAACAATGAAGGCGACTTAACACGAGCACTCGATTTCTGAAAACAGCTCACGCTAATTCGGAATCGTTGAAGAGGAAAAACAAGGAACAACTGAAGCCCACGGGGTCTCGACGATGTCTCAAAAGGGTTAAGCATTCCGTGGGGGCGTGAGGAAAGAAGCTTAATGAGTTGGTGCCCTTTAATCAAAGAGGAGGCTTTATTATTAACGTTAATCAGCTTAATCGTGTGTTCTGCCGAGAGGGACTGAGCTGGGTCAACTCATGCGAATCGGTGGGGCTCGATTGGGTTGGTCATGTAGGAATTCAAATCGATCGTCAAAGGGTACGAGGACATTATTATTTGGTGAAGACGCAATGATCGCCAAGGTTGAAAATTGCGATGATGAGCTCCTTTCTCGTGCATGCATGCCATCAGATGGGCATGGCATGGAAGTACAGAGACTGTTTCGATGGGCGCTGAGACTTTTGTAATTCGTAATTATGGTATACGTTCGCTCTCACGATAAAATACGGATACGTAGAGAGAATTCGCATATTCCGCATGATTTCGTGGTATGTATCATTGTACGTTGCGTGGAGAAGATAGGTCCAGCCAGTTGTTGTACGAGTCCAGACCACTTCCCCAATGTCAATGCGCCACGTGCTGGTAGGGGCAACGCGTTTTATGGTCGTGCCACCATTGACTGTATTGAGAATTGTTGTATGGTGGGTCGGGATGAAAAGCCTTGTGAAGCAGCGCATCGTAGGAACGTGCGATAGAATTTGCGAAGCTAGTTCTACAAGAATAGATCAACGTTACGATTCGCTAAGTATATGTATATGATTAGATCCTACAGCATCTCCCCTTGTTTATCTATTTTCGCCTCTTCCCTCGATCCCCCACTTCCCGCCACCTTCGGGTTCGATCCCAGACCTTGGTGACCTCGATTCCAGGTCGTCCGAGGTGCTTGACCATGGATTTGATCGAGCTCAATCCAAGATCTCCGACGCCCCAAATCGGTTCTAAGTGCTTCGACGCCCTCAGGCGGCCTCAATCCGAAGACATGAGGGCTCAACGAGGTCTCGACAACCGCACTTATGTACTTTCGCTTATTGAAAGTTCTATCAAACATGTCCTGAAATTTTTATTTAATTCAGAAAGAGCTATGTCAGGCTATAAGATGAGCATCTAAGCAAGTGAATTATATTCAATACCCAACAATAATATGCCATGTCGCTTTATGAGTTAAATTTATCATGTATTGATGTTTTCAGCATTAAAAAGAAGTGTAAACATGACTTGAATATTCTAAGATACAATATCGGGACTAACGAGGCAGTATTGATGCAACAACAGACGTCAAAACTTCTCGATCGATGCGATGGGAAAAGTTCTAAATCCTCACATACGCTCTCCATCCTTGATTTCACCTAGTGTGGATGTGAAGATGAGTGACCAGATTTGATGCACCAAAGAATTTTGTACCTCTGTATTTATGACCCCCAAAGTCCTATGAGATTGCAATGAAACCCAGTGTTGCAAAAGTAATGACTTTTTCGCAATCAATCGTTGATTTGAGTATTGCTTTTTCTGAAAGGGAGGGATCGGGTTTGACTGCCGTAAATTGGATCGGATCTAGAAGCGGATGCAAACTTTATAATCTAAGGTTGTAAAAGCGTAGGGTCAAGATCAAAACAGGTTGCAAGAAATTTCAATAATATAATACACCATTGATTAAAATTGTACCAAACACCCGATCGCCCTGAGGGTGACGGCACCCACTAGCCCTACCCGCTAGGTCCATCTCTAATTGGGTTATCACAGACGACACCATATGAGTAAATCCGTGAGAAGTATGTAATTTAGATAGCCTCCTCATCGGAGTTGTGTCCTACGTTATACGAGGGGATTTTTTGTCCAAAATTCCATGTGTAGCGCGATAGGAAAACGTTATGTGATACATAAGCAGTGTAGGTCATCTCTCAATAATTACCGCTCGAGCTCGGCTCAAATGAAACGGGTCGAGCCGTAGCAGGTTTCGTCCCAGGTTCACGAGGGACATAAATTTAAAAAAAAAGAAAAAGAAACGAAGACTTCTTATCAGTTTTAATCGATGGGTCAAAGGAATCTATTCAGAAAAACTTTCACTTTCTTCTCTCCCTTGCTTTTGGCAATAACAGACAGGACCTCGACCGGAGACGACACTGCCTGCTCTTTCAAAGATTCGCTCGTGCACCGCAAAGATCTACTACCGTAGCTGTCAGAGACCCTTCTGTATCTGTAGTTATTCGCAACCGAACGAAGAAGAGGAAGAAGAGGAGGAGCACGAGAGCTCAAAGTGCGCGCACAGCACAGCACAGCACGAAACCGCAATCGAGATCACAACTGTGCTGGTCAGGGCGTTGTCCGACCGGTCCACGCAGGCCGGGTCAGTCTCGCCACCCTCTCTTTTCCACACACACTCATTCCACCATATCCCCTTCCCCCCCAAAAGCATTTGCTGTCAGATGCAAAACCCACTTTCTGTACAATTCGCATGTTTCTATAAAGGAAAAAAAAACAAAAGAGAGAAAGCTTCTCCATTCTTACCTCTTTTTAAGGATAACGGCACAGGTCTCTAAATTTTGATTCAATGTATATTCTGATTACCGAACTTTTAATTTGTTCAATATTGTCCATGAACTTTGCCGAGATGTGTAATGTGATCCCTAAACTTTTAATTTGTGCAATATGATCCCTGAACTTGTAGTAGATGTTGAAAATACTCAATATTGTACATTAAACTAAATTGAACATGTACCAAAAGTTCATGAGCCACATTGAACAATTTAAAAGTTCAGGAATCGCATTGCACATCGGGTTAAAGTTCAGGGATCGCATTAAACAAATTAAAAGTTCATAAACTACATTGCACTTTGGGTCAAATTTCAGGGATCATTTGTATTATTTTCCCTCTTTTTATTTGATTTATTTTCTTGAATTTTAGACTAACGATGGTCTCAATTGAGGGGGGGACAACATGTCCCTTCAAGTGGAGGGGCGCATATCAGAACCCAACCCCTTGCAAACCTCAGTGGGTATTTAACTATTGATTAGTGTTAACCTTTTGCATATGAAAGAGGATCAACATGCCATGAATGAATCTAGTGTCCATTGAGTTTGATTAAGAAATTCCATAAAGCGAGCATGGCCTAATCTATGTTGAGAATTCCGCAAAAAAAGTTTCCTAGAAAGAAGGATATTGCCCGTGCTCACTCCTACTTGTATAATATCCACCATTAGAAAAGGTGGGATCAACAATTATGAATTAAACAGTTTGTTGTCTTCTACTAGATCAATACAAGGTGGACCCTATAATTGCGAAAGGAAAATGGGGAATTTTTTTTTTTTAAAGACATCACTCCTGCTCTTTTCACTAGCTTATCAATTTCACATTTTCTCTTTTTACAGCTCTCAAAATCGCATTGTAAAACGGAAATGTATGGTCGAGAAGACCAAATTACTCTTCCTCTGTAATAGTAACCGCTCGCCGCATTGGCCGACGCTTGATGCCATCGATCGTTATTGCCGATGCCGGCACCACCTACCGTAAGCAACGTATGGAGCTAATCAGGAATCCTCCCAATACTTTCACAAGCTTATTTTTCCGTCTCGGTACATTAGATCGATGGTATTGTCATGACTCACCTGAAGTTTACACCGCAGCCCACATCGATTTTACATATTTATGATGGGTTTGGATCTGTTGCAAATCCAAGTTTAGTGGCTTAGGCTAAACCACGAGTGTGCTATCTAAAGGCTACTATTGATTTTGAAGAATATCTTCTTCTTCTTCTTCTTTTGATGAGGGGGGGTTCTAATTATTGAGACAAAATGATAAAATTATGTGGACAAGAAAAATCCATCATACATGTATACAATAAAGTCCAATGTATCGTAATTATATAAATATATTTATATACACATATAAATTTATATGTATGGAGGATGTGAAGGCATGGGACATGGGGGTTCCCCACATCCCCCTCGTGTGCGCGCTATCCATCGATGGCGGCTTCACTCACCTCCATTATCATCATTAAGAGCATGCTGCCAAAACAGAAGCCTTTTCTCCTTTTCTAATTCCTCACAATATTTATATCTCAAAGTCCAATAAAGATGCTGTTAGATTTAATTAATTCCGTGATATTATCTAGACTCGTTTACACAAGACCACATCAATTCATACCCGGTTATCGAATATCCATAGATTTAAACTGAATCTCGTAAAAAATTATTGTTTTAAAAACCTCAAACTATGTTCATTGTCACGTTTGTAATATTAAAAATCTCAAATTATACATCCCGTGACACATTTAACATGGACTTTTTTCGTGACATAAAAAACTCCAAATTTATGCATATGTGACATATTTATCCTCTATCAAAGTTCTGTTCGATAATTTTTCAGTCAAAACATTAATTTTATTTCTTTTAAACCACGTGAACGCCATGTCAACAAAGTTTGCTTTTCGGCGTTAATGCAAACAGATTTTTAACGGTCCTCATTGAGAGAGCTTTGACGGAGAGTAATACATAGGTACAAATTTGAGGTTTATGTGTCACGGTGGTGGGTGTATTTTGAGATTTTTTTTTTGGCTTTTGGCATTTTTTTTTAAAACTAAGATTGATTTTTTCTATGATACTGTTCATAAAATGAATGTACGGGGCAAGTGAATCTTTGAATTTATAACGTGAAGTGCGATCGGGGGTTGTCATGTCAGACTAGAGAAAGGCAGAGAATGTGGGAGACAACCAAAAACATTTGAAGGGGTCCCATCCGCATAGTTGACACAACATCTCCTTTTTAGGTCCCATGTGGGGTTTACTCCCTACACTCTATCTCTCTACTACTACTACTACTACTGCAATACACTACGCATTAGCCATTTGCCTCTCCCTCTCTTCTAATATTTATATCCCCCCAACCCTAAGCCTACCACTCCATCAACCTTTTCCCCTTCCTCCCTTCCTCCTAGCGTTTCTTTGAATTTTACCCTCCTCCTCCTCCTCCTCCTCCTTCTTCTTGTTGTTTTCGTCCCGGTCGAATTATGGCCGACGCCGGTGCGGGATCGGCCAGAAGGATGTGGTGCTCGGTGCCGGAGCGGCTCCAGCTGCACATGGCCATGCTGGCCTTGCAGTTTGGCTACGCCGGGTTCCATGTGGTCTCGAGGGCCGCCCTCAACATGGGCATCAGCAAGATAGTGTTCATCGTCTACCGGAACGTCATCGCCTTCCTCTTGCTCGCCCCCTTCGCTTACTTTCTCGAGAAGTGCGTTTACCCGGCTGCTCGACATGGCTAAATGCTGTCTTACTTGTTCCGTAGCTCGTAAACGATGTGATGATCAATGACATTTCCTTCTCTTCTCTTATTTTCTTCTTGGTCCAGGAAAGAGAGGCCGGCGATCACTCTGAACTTCCTCGTTCAGTTCTTTCTTCTAGCGCTCGTTGGGTAATGATTTGATCAGATGATTTAACGACACCCCACGAGTTGATTTGTTCAGCATCTTAGGTCTTGCATGTATCTTGGCTAGTGCTTATAAGATGATAAAAGGTTTCGATGTACGTAATATTGGCAGGATCACAGCGAACCAAGGATTCTACTTGTTGGGACTTGACAACACTTCGCCGACATTCGCATCCGCGATTCAGAACTCAGTCCCCGCCATTACTTTTCTGATGGCCGCCGTACTCAGGCAAGCTCAAACTTACAACATCGAACATATTTCATGACTTAACCATGTTTGTCTCAAAGCTTATCAGCCAAGTATGAATATTGAAAACCAAACAAGTTTCCCCAGAATGATCGTGTGCATTTAGTCAGTTAGTTGCGGCTTCTGAAATCTCAGTCTCTTCTGATTTTCAGGATAGAGAAGGTGCGGTTGGACCGGAAGGACGGCATCGCCAAGGTCCTGGGGACCGCGTTCTGCGTCGCGGGGGCCTCGGTGATCACGCTGTACAAGGGGCCCACCATATACAGCCCGGCGCCGCCGCTTCATGCGGCAGCGGGTCCAGTGTGGCGGCCGACGCTGGCGCTCGGGGACGCGGAGGGCAAGAACTGGACGCTGGGGTGCGTGTACCTGATCGGCCACTGCCTGTCGTGGTCCGGGTGGCTGGTGCTGCAAGCGCCGGTGCTGAAGAAGTACCCGGCCCGCCTCTCCGTCACGTCCTACACCTGCTTCTTCGGCCTCCTCCAGTTCCTCGTCATCTCGGCCTTCATCGAGCGGAACGCCAGCGCTTGGCTCGTCCACACCGGGGCCGAGGTCTTCAGCATCTTCTATGCGGTGAGATATTCGAATCTTCAGTGCTGTTTATCTTTTTTGAATCGTTCTTTTTCTGGGGGGGGGGGGGGGCTGGCTTCGGTCGAAGAAGACTACAAAAGCAAAAAGCTCTTTCCTTCCTTCTTTCTCGCCCATCTTTGTTGCCTTTCCTTTTCCTCCCTCGTGGCTTTGTTTTAGTTGGGACGTAACAATAATGTGGGGAGGTGGTGGTGGTGGGGGCAAAGTTCATAAAGATTTATCAGCTGAGTAAAGAAAGGCCTTCAATCAAATTAAGAAAAGAAGCTGAGAAGATTAGCAAAACGTTCGATCCGTGGACATGATTGATGATCTGTATAACATGTGTGCTTTGTTGTGCGAATGTATGCTATGCAGGGAGTGGTCGCGTCGGGGATCGCATTCGCCGTGCAGATATGGTGCATCGACAGAGGCGGCCCGGTGTTCGTGGCCGTGTACCAGCCCGTCCAGACCCTCGTCGTCGCCATCATGGCCTCCATTGCCCTCGGCGAGCAGTTCTACTTGGGCGGGTATGTGATGCATTCCCACACTGTCCGAAATCTCATTACATCGACGCGACACGTGCATCATGATTAAACCACCCAAACTAATAGAAACCAAAAGTGGACCTTATGTACTCGTCCCGCATGTAAATCAATCCGTCCAATCTCTTAGGAATACCCAGATTCGCATAATCAAAACCAACAATTTAGACGGCCACAGACATCGAAAAGACCAATTTGAGAGACATTTCGGGCGTCTCTCGGGTATGAAGTTCACCCGAGCCACTGATTGTTGTGCCCTCTTGCAAGAAGAAGAAGTACGTCATGACATGATGATTGACTCGAGTGAACAGAAACGACGACACCCGGATGGAGTATCTAAAATTTCTCCTAGGGCCTTCTTGGGCTCCACGAAATTACCTTGCTTTTTTGTCCACTCGATCCCCGAGGGTACCCCCAAAGGCACCAACACCATCATTCTAGACGCTACCCCTTCTTAATGCCTCCCACCATCATCAATCATCACCAGCTAGGCCCGACATGCTCATCCCCATTCATCCAAATTGAAGGCATCGAGCACGTCATGTAATCAGTCGATTTCGGTCAAATAGGGCCCGACCATGCCCTAATGATTTATCATGACTTCCGAGTTAGAGAAGATTTTTTCCTTTATGTTTTGTTTACTCTCCTTTTTTCGGTAGGATCGGAAAACATCGAAAATGTGACCTGAATAATGTTGTTTTTTTTCTCCGGTCGGGGGCGCGGCGCGCAGGATCATAGGAGCGGTCCTGATCATAGCCGGGCTCTACTTGGTCCTATGGGGGAAGAACGAGGAGCGCAAGTTCACCCTGGAGAAGGCCGCGATCCAGTCCGCCCCAGAGCACGGCAACACCCGCCTGCCCGCCCACATCAAGGCGCCGTCATCCCTCGCTCAGCCCCTCCTCCCGCCGTCCACCGAGAACGTCTGACCGCCGTGGCGCTGACCCCTTTGACCAACCACAGGAGCTAATAAAGCTTGTTGTGCTTGTGCTGTGTAATGTATTGGAGTCGCTTGTCCCTTTTTTTCTTTAATTTTTCTTCTGTATTTTTTTTATTTTATATTTTCATCTTTTGTTACCTTTGGGTTGCTAGTAGGAAGCGCAAAAAAAGCAGACATATTGGTACCCGAATGTGGGGGTACCAAAAGGACTGATTTTAATGTTGCATAAGGTTTTATGTCTTGGTTCATGGTCTTGGTCAATCAACTAAAGAAAGTTGCACCTTATTATGGAATTTTAATGCGTTCAATCTTTATTTTCTTACTATTTTGTCTTTTTGTATATGAAAGTGTTTAATTTTTATAATAAAAAAAACTAAGGGCCTATCACCAATTCAATCAATATTAGACCTGATCCCTGGGTCGGCCCGAGTGGGTCCAAAATTTGTGGCCAAGCCTACCCAAGCAGGCCTATTTCGTCGGCCAAGCCCGCCAATTTGGGGGCATACCCGTGACCCGCTAGGCTCGTGATCAAATCTAATCCTTGTCTAAGTCTCCATCGAATGTATACTACAACAGCAGTCAACCACGAAATACGGACATGTATATGTGCTACTCTATTACTTCAAATCATTCGAGTGCAAGTCTAATAATGGAGAAACTAATTGATTATTATTTTAAGTGTCAAATAGGTAACCCACACCTAGGCATATCACAAAGGTCTGTGGGGAGCGTGGGCACTTAGAATAGATCCTACTGTCTAATCATAGGTGAATCAAAATTTACATATCACATAGCCAACCTAGAAATCACTATTTAAACTAATCCCTTCCATCCAATATCCATTGTCATATTTTGGTATAAATATTACCCGCGTTTAATTTTAGTTAAGTTTACATATGGGTATTATCTGTAACTTGTAACCCGCCCCAATCAAAGACATGGCACTGTTGGAGAAAAAGAAATGTTTAAAAAGAAACATCGAGCGCAAATGTTTAAAAAGCAAGTTTCAACCTGGCCTTTCTTTTGGCCAACCCAATCTCTTGGCATTAGAAAGCAAGAAATTACGCAGATGCTTTTCGCTTAGCCGACTTTGGCCGAGCCACAAAGTGGGTTGGTGTAATTAAATAGCTTCTTTACTATTCCTGATATAAATTCCAGGTCACTGACCCAAATCATAGGCTAAGAAAAGTCAAAAGACTGGTGCTAGGTACGTGAAAGTGATTCACCATGCTAGTTCACTAAATGATACGGCGGATTGAGCGTTTAAATAAGCCGGTCATGCTTTATATTCAATAGAACTTGATCACATCACCTCACGAATAATTTAGAAGATCGATTTTAATATACTTGGTATCAATCAAATGATAGAGAATACTAGTCAAGTTTTTGTTTGAATCCCGAGATTCATCATTACAAAGTGACCTAAATCATTGACCTCCATCGATATCACATTCCTCCCTTTTGTAACTCACCCTAAAGAGAAGTTATCTAGTACTCAAAGATCAGATGCTTTTGCTTTCCCTCTGCAATCATATCAACCGCACTCGCACCGATCTTTGTGAGAACACTGATTAGAACGTTCATCATGGTTTTAACCTTTCTCGTTAAGCTTTTGGGCCCCCCTCCACAAGGACTTCCCGACTATGGGATGGATCAATAATGAGTGATGATGGTGGATGTGCAAGAATATCTTTGCTCGATCGCGGAAGCGAAAAGGCAATCCGTGTTTTGTTTTACAAGATGCGGTCTCGAGTTTTCAAACTCTTTTCTGATGACCAAACACATACATCATCAGCAGTAAAACAGAAACAGGATCGCCTGAGGTGAGGACTGCATGATGCTAAGTTTTTGTTTGGAGGGACACAGTTTTTTTTATTTTTTGGGGACCATTTTATGAACAAATGAAAGTTAAAAGGCCCGAAACAGATGGGCTCGGGCCCGAGACCGATCC
Organism: Syzygium oleosum; assembly: GCF_021117445.2. Classification (NCBI taxonomy): domain Eukaryota; kingdom Viridiplantae; phylum Streptophyta; class Magnoliopsida; order Myrtales; family Myrtaceae; genus Syzygium; species Syzygium oleosum. The sequence goes on along the minus strand of NW_026607506.1, from coordinate 2,334,668 downwards.
ACATGACCCCGGCCCGATTGAAAGTTAATGGAGGATGAAAGTTTTGCTAATTTGCTTTCAATGAGTTGACAGCTCTTGGGTTGCTGAACATGTTCCTAACTTGGGGACTTTTTTCTTTCTAGGTGTAAGATTTAAAAAGGATAATGAGGTGCAAGCAATTCGAAAAGGGTCAAGACAAGAAAGAAATTATAGATGCAATTTATTCTGTAATGTCGTAAGATACAAAATAAGGGTAATCGGTTCTAGAGTTGAGTAGATTCTAGACCAAGTATATATAACCTACCTGATCAAGGCATTTCGGGAATTTGGAACCGGGAGCACAATCGGGACAAACGCACAATTTTCTACAATGTTACAGAATACGTGCTAGAGGTGATTGGTTTCAGGGTGTGCAGATTATCGATCATGAATCTAGGACCTAGTCGGTCAGGGCATTCCAAGATTTCGAAATCGATCATCAAATTGGAACCCTTGGAAACCGGTCTGGCCAGTTCCAAGGCAAACCCAAAATCGAAACCTATATTTTCTTTTTCTTCGTTCTTCGTTTTGCAGTTCGGATAGTTGAATCTATCTTGTTGAGAGATTAAATAAGTGAAGAGGCGTAGGTTTAAAACTACTTTGTGTTAGCTAGGGTTTGTTTTATTTTGTACTTTTTTTTAATATTAAACAATTATTAGAATATAATAAAGTTATTTTCAACATTATATACATAGTAAATACGCCTGGCATAATAAGTACCTGTAGGTCTCCTCGAGCGGCCCTGGATCAAATTTCTTACTTAGCAAGTTACGGATATTGTTATTACAAGATGCACATCATTTCAAAACCAGTTCCAACTAGAAACCAACACATTAAACCAAGAGTCGAACCGGTCTTGACCACTTCCCAGATTGACCGGTTCCCAGATTTCTTACCCATGAACCTATCCGATTCCAGGGTGACTGGCCTTGAACTGTTCAATCTAGGCCGGTTCGGTTCCCAAGTTGAATCGGAACCGGTTCCCAAGTTGAATCGGAACCGATTAATCCCCGTGACAATCACCTGATCAATTCTCAACGAAGATATCGAAGTTTCCGAGAGGGCAGAGAGGCGAATGGCTAAATAGCTTTTTCTTGCTTCTAGATCTGAAAACGATGCTACCATTACCAACATTAACCCCCAAAAACCGAAAGAGGCTCGACGTTTCTTTTGGTTAAGAAATATTATGTACATTGCCGACACATATCCTCAGAATATAAACTTTTGGACAGTACTTTCTAAGATTATACCAGAGCACGGGTCAAGAGTTCAAACCCTTAACACACCCGCTCAATTTTCTCTTATTTGTTATTTCTATCGTTCCATCTGTTTTCTGTTCTCCTCCGGCTATCTTGTTGACTTATTTCGTCCACATCTTGTCTTACGCGTTTGAGGGACAGGGATACACGCACCGGGGACCGTCGAGGAATACGCTATAATCACATCGTGGACAAGTCTCTTGAAATTTAAACTTAAGATAAAGAACGGTTTGTGTAACACTTTCGTTCAGTTCTTCATGTCCACAGCCATCGCCAAGGGACAGTTAAGGGCTCTGCCCAAAGCATAAATGTTGGGGAAGTAAGTAGTAGGACACTGGCCAAAGATTCTGCAGACCAATGTCACGCAGATGTTCGAGGAACATAGACACGTCGATTCTCTGACCCCTAAGCTGTGTTGGTCAGTGATTCCTTGTTCTAGTTTCAGATGAGTATATAGAAAACGCTAGAGTAACCATTACTTTGAGGGTAAATGCGTAAACCGGCGGAGCTCAAGTCATCGAAAAATGATCACAGCATCATGAAGACCCATCGAAGCAGAGACATCCAATTCCTCTCCAGAAAGAATGAGAAGTGGATGGAAAGGAGAGCCTCCCTTCGAGCTTACATCTCTGCTCAGGAATTTCACGGTACATAAAAACACTTTATATTCGAAACACTTTGGAGCTTTTTTAAAACGTTCGAATATAGACGCATGGCTGTATTGAGACGTACGCTTATATGATTCTTATTATTGTTATCTTTTTTAATCAAGGCAAATGCTTTTTAAAGTTTTGACCCGAGAGTAAAAACCTAAGAGAAGTCAAATGACCTCATTATATGCGTTTCAGAAGTCAAGGAAGGAGGAGATAGGAAGGAACGCCACGATTTGAAAAACTTACGTAACCCCCCCTTATTTTTCTAATCCATAAATACTAACGCAAAGACCCAACCATCTGAAGTACCATTAAAGAGCCTACAAAAGTCTACAGTCTCCGAACGGGTTAAAATTGTTCCGCAAGCTTTTGTCTTCTGTTTTTTGACTCTTCCACTCCATGATTTCTCTCCAGTTTTTTGGCCGCGCAGGGTTTGTAATCTGTGTCGTGTCGATTTCTAGCCATTGCATATTCAGATTAGGGGTGTCAATGGGTCGGGTCGGGTTTTCATGATACCCGACCCGAAACAATGAATATGTGTGCTTTGGCCCGATCCGAATAAAGACCCGAACATGATATAGCCACACAATCGAGTCGGTTCGGGTCATGTTCGTCGGGTCGGGTTCGTGTTTTGGAAAGAGGGGAGTATGAATTGGAGTCCGGGAGGATGAATTGCCTCGAGCTCTGCAGTGCATTAAGGCAAAGTATGAAGGATACACTCTTAAAGTTGGCGTGGTGTGGAGTGGAATGAAAGAAACAAATACATGAGGAATCTGATCCTCTTGAAAGTAGAGTCATTGCCGTGTTCTTTTCCTGAGGATTTCCTCCGAATCCCTCACTCCAAGATGGTTGCAGTTGATATCTACAGAGGTTGCGAGCCGTGTCATAATCGGAGGATCCCTTGCCGATTTGGCGAAGGAACCGAAAAATCCTAGATTTGGAGATGTACATTGTTGCGATCGACATCAATTTTCATTGTTTGGAGACATCGATCTTTTCATTGTTTTGGTGGGGACATCTATAGAGGGCTTATAGATGATTCGTTCGTAATCGGTGAGACATATGCAGAGAGAATCGTATGAGGGATCGTTGTGGACTTGCTCCTTCCACATTTTGGAGCTTCGAACTATGAGATCGTTTTCTTATCGAGGGAAGAAAATTTAAGCATCATGAACACAAATCCTACGAAGCAAAGAGGAAAATTAACGATCAAGCTAAGAACATACACCTCCAAATGCCACTCGGTGTACGAGCTAGTGCATATATCGATTCAATTCCGTGATCAACAACCAAATCCTACCTAAAGAAAGGAGAAAAAACAGAACGGATAGGACGAACCGATCGCAACGAGATTCAGAGCGAGGCAACGGAGCGGATCACGACGACGAAGGCCGCGACGACGACGGAGAGGCGACGAGCGCCGCGGACGAGCAGCCGCGAGAGCAGAATGGATCGGAGGCGAGCGCGTCGACGAGCGACAGGACGACGCGGAGAGCGAATGAGGCGAGGCAAAGAAGAGCGAGCGACCGACCGACGAGAAGATCGGAGCACGAGGAGGCGGAGATGTCTTGGCGGCGATGGAGAGAGGCCCGCGGCGGAGATGAGGGCGACGACGAGGAGAGGCGGTCGAGCTCGTCCATCATGACGCGAGGTCGTCGTCGATGCAAGCGGAGATGAGGGCGTCGAGGTCGGAGTCGGGGAGCTAGTACTTGAGGGCGAAGGGGGGCGCGACGTCGAGGGTGGGGGAGACGGGGGAGGTGGCCGCGGAGGTGCGATTGACGGTGACGATGCAGGTCTCGCCGCCGTGGTAGAAGAGGGACTTGGAATGGGGGCGTGGGGCCACGCCTACGCAGTAACTGCACATTAGCGGAGCTTCAAAGAGGCGGAGGGTCGCGGCGGCGGCAGCTTCATCGCGGCGGAGAGAGACGTGGAAGAGAGATTGCAAAAGAGATCGCAGAAGAGGTGAGAGAGGGAAAGAGATGTGGAAGAGAGATGTAAGGGTTTCTTGTTTGGGTTTTCTTATTTGGGTTGGGTTTGGGTACCCAAGCCTAATAAATCCAAACAATATCCAATTTTTTTTATTGTTACCCAAACAAGTTGAGACCCAACCCGACCCAATAAGAAAATTTCATGTTCGGGTCGGGTCGGTTCGTGTTTCGGTTCGGGTATTGTGTTTGATTTTGACACCCTTAATTCAGATATCTATGAAGCCGTGTAATTTCACGTGTCCAACGATTCAAACAAAGATCAAAGAGAAATCAAAGCCTGCCCTAAATGACAAAGGAGGAACTTGTCCAAATTATCTTGCAGCTGACACAAGACGCAAGGTGTCCCGCAATCATCTACGGAGAAACGACTAATTATCTCCGTCATCTATATCCGTACGTATACATCTGAATACGACATGCATGTATAAATACATATGTACACGTACGCATTTGTCGGGGTAACGCAGTACGCTATTTAGTTACAGTAAAAATACCTGCAAACGCAGACCAATACTGATGGAATATACGATACGGACTTCATTATGTGCAATATAAGGTGCCTATGGAAATACATAATTTAACGTCTCCGGGACACGCGAAAGATTTTTTTTTACATGTAAAAGTGGCCACGGCCAATAGCTCAGATATATCAGGACCTTTTCGTGGCCATCACCATGCATGCTTCTATATACCTATATATGTTTCCTATAAGTTCTTATAGAGACTTTTCACATAATAGTATATGCACACATATATAACTATACACATATGTGCTGACGACCCAAAGGCCATTTTTTTTTTCACACGTACCATGGAGACGGTAGAGAAGACTCCCAGGCGTTGCCATCCATGAAATTCCCTGCAAAGTTGACGGGATCGTCCAAAACAGGGAAGTCCACTGACATTGCAGCCTCTTGCCATAATGACTCGTCCAAGAACGGCAAGTTCACGTTTGGGTTCCCCCACAGGTCGTTTTCCTCGATGTCTTGTCCGAGTTTGAGGCTGTCGTGGACCCGATCGACTGGATCGTTACCGTGAGCCTGAAAGCCATCATTAGAGATGGGCGTGGCTTGGGTGTTCTGAAGTTTAGGCGTCACATGAGCGATCACGGGAACAGGGGGTGCGACTGGTGGATTAGGGACCAAGTTATGAAAGATTTGAGCTTGGTTTCCCACAGGGTTAACAGCTTGGGTAGTAATAGCTGGAGCTAGGGCAGGAGGTTGCAGATTGGTGGTGGGTACGGCGGCATACAGCTCGGGCAAGTTCAGCTTCACCTCCGACCCGTACAGCTTCCGGGCAGCTGCATCGTAGGTGACCGCCGCATCGAGGGACGTGTCGAAGGTCCCGAGCCAGAGACGGGCGCCATGGTTGGGCTCCCGGATCTCGGCGACCCACTTGCCCCACGTCCTCTGCCGCACCCCCTTGTAGGTGCAGGAAGCATTCTCGGGACCACCTTTGCCCCTCATGCACCCCTTTCTCGAGCTCGCCTGGGCGGGCTTCCTGCCCTGCTTTTTCTCTCCCACCCCAGCCTTCAACATCCTCTCCCTCTCCCTAAAACGAAAAACCAGAAAGAACACCCAGACCCCACTACACCCAAGAAAAAGGACTGCACAGGAGTACAAAGACTGGAGGGGGACTTAGCAGTAAAGCTCACGGCTCGAAGGGCGAGCGCTATTTATGTACTGTCGCCAAGTAAGACCAAAGGCAAAAGGGGTAGGAGCAGATTAGAACCTACTGTAACGTGTCTGCACAGTGACACGGCAGAAGATACTTGGCATGAGGAACGGATTGGTCGTGTCAAGGAGGAGGGTCCTGTGTTCATGTGGGTCGGGCACACCTGGCTAGGGTGGGCAAATACAGAGAAGCAAAATTCCAAATTTGCTCATTTTCACTTTCTTTTTCCTTTTTTTCCCGTGGGATGGAGATTGGATAATCGTCATTCATCTTCGGGGGGCGGGAGTGCTCAGAAGAAACGACGGTTAAAAGATAAGCCCGTCCGGGAGTTCCCAGAAAATAGAAAAAGAATGAAGAGATTATGCCTATGACAAAACTTTTGCAGTGATCCCCCATATTCTCACGTGGGGGCGCATATAAAATTTCGTGGGGGCGCACATAAAATTTCGTAAAGAGATCCTGGAATTTCTTCATATCCTATCCACTGTTTGGTGAACTACGGATTTAAAGTCGGATAGGATAATTTTTTTTGCTATTCACGGGTCCGGAGGAGTTGGTGAAGGAAAAAAAGCCGAGAAATTTTTTTGGTGAAAGCGCACAAGGTGTGGGGATGAAGATAACGGCGAGTGGAGCGTAGGGTTTCTGGAAAAATAAGCATTAGAAATCCTATCCGGATCTATCCCACCTTCCCCCCTCGGATTTTTTTATCCGGGCTATATCCGGTCTATATCCGATCTTATCTTATCCTGGACCACCACCAAACACAGGATAGGATAAAACATATCCTATCCTGGCTTTGATCCGGTCGACCAAACGCAGCCTAAGTATTTCTTGCCCCCTCCCTCAAGGGGGGTGTCCTGTCCGCGCAGTTCCTCCTAGGCGGGGCCCACAAAATGGAGGGAGACTTCCCAGGAAGATCCCTTCCACATCGAATAATAATTGTTTAATTATAACATATTCCACAAAGGCCGAATTCATTGCATTTGCCTATTTTGCACAGTTCATGTGTAATTAATGCATTAAAAAGAAAAACAAGCAGAGGCAGACCCGAACTTGATACATCTCCCCTCCCACTCCTTCTCAACAATCGACTTGCCTCACCAGATAAAGATAAAGCTAGTTCAAGTTACGGAAGAACATACTATAGAGTGAGACGTGTATAAATTGCGCAGGGATAAAACCAATATCCGATCGAAGGAGGACACTAGACGCTAGAAAAGTCAGAGAAAAGATGAAACTGAAGTTACCGCCTTTTGTGTCGGGTTGACGGCATTGTCGACGCTATGAGAAATAAATAACTCAACTACCGTCTGCTGCTGTTGATTGACGAAAAACTCCTCGAGATCGCGACCGGTCTCATTTGTCCTGTGACACGGCTCGAGTAAAAAGACAACGGACGAAACCGTTTCCTGCGTGCATTGACATTTGCCAAAACCCATGCATGAGATCTCTCATAAGTGCCAGATTTCACAATCTAATTCTGAGTTTATTTAGGTAAGGATGTCTCTAATGCCATGCTTAGCTAGACACGCCAGTCTGTTGTTTTGAAAACTTTATCATGATCTAGGTCAATGCAGCTATTAACCTCAACAGAAGGGATAAGACATGACTAGACATATTACAGCAATAATGTCACAACAAAATCAGATCTTCATCGCCTACAAGAAGATTAGAGAGATAGCTCGCATTCCGACTTACAAATATGCAGATATATACAAGGAACCACAAGAGGGTGACAGCAAGCACCTGATTTTCTTCGAGCCGTATCTGGCTCAGTAGTTGCTATCCCAATTTTCCCGTGTCTGCATGTACAGATGGCCACAAAAGCCTACCACCTTAATGCATTCTAGCTCAAAACACGGTTAAAGAAACACCTCCAGGATTTAGCAACCCCATTACCATTATGATCTTGAAGCTAGTTCCAAGAGTTCATTGAGTTCCTTGCACTTCCTTAAAGCTGCTCTTATCTCATCCAACATCTCATTTATTCTGATGCCTTTGCTGCATCAGCCAACAGAAGGACAATAATATTAGTTGTTGGAAGAAAATTTTCTAACAAATTGAAAAGGTGATACCTTGCAAATTAAATTTTGGGACACGAGCGTGGGAATGTCATAAAATTAAAAAATCCAAATCAAAAGCAAAGACGAAAATAAGGTAAGTTTATTTTGTGGTGACCATCAACATGACAATGCAAATCCACCTCTAAAGAAAACATAAAGCAGAGTTTCATTTTTCTCAGGTAAACATTCTAAAGCTGCATCCGAATTGATCAATGTACTAAAAAATCGGTCACACATGCTCCAACTGAGAGACCGAGAAGGAAGAAGTCTGTCATAGAGAATAATATTGAATCATAACTCCATTGTTTTCATTAAAAGAAAATTGAGTACACTTTGGTTGCACTATAATCGTGTCTGCATTAAAGCATGGGTGCTGTGAGACTACAATACATCTGCGATCCAAGAAGGGCCTTGAGTTTAAAAATGTCTGTTTCAGTAATCTCATTTTTAATTATGTACAAACAGACCTCCGTCTATGCCCGTTCACTTGCATAGATTGACACTATCTTTGAGAAGCTAAGGCTTTATTTGGGAAGTTGAGGTGGGGGAAAATCAGGTGGAAAATTTTATAGCATTTAGGTTCCATTTGTTTCGCGAAAAATGAACGATTTAGAAAATATGTTCCTAAAAATGATTGTTTGTATCGCTTACAAAAATGAATGAATAAAAAATATTATCCTCGTCCATGAAAATGTTTAGACATAAATTGTTGTGGGTTTTCATTCACTAATTATTTCAAGTGATACAAGCGATCATTTTTAGGAAAATGCTTTCCAAATCGTTCATTTTCCGTAAAACAAACGAAGCCTTAAAGTTTTTCGTGAGAATGAAAAGGAGATAAGATTTACAATTGTGAAAATGTTCTTTGCATATTCCCTTCCCTCATGCTTCCATACATAACATAAAGAAAGGGCGGGGAAACAAAATTTGAGGAGAAAATTTCAAATTTCCCTCTCTCCCTCACACAAGTTTTAGAATCTCTCTCATTTTCCACCCCAATTTTCATCCCTTCCTTTCTCTAGCTTTCCAAGCAGAGTTTTTTAGTTTTTATACAGTAGAGAACCAGTAGACTACTGCTAAATTCAGTGAATCATTACTTCAATATAATCATATAAGGGAAGCAGAAGGGGAATATGAATAACAGAATCATTGTATAACTCATATGAAAGGGGTAAAAACTTACAATACATCCACAAAGAGAGATAGGGTAATCAAGCAAACCAAAAAAAAGGACATTTCAGCCCAGGTTGCTGAACAACAGTACCCAATAAGAATTTCCACCTCATATCCAGTAAAAGGTTAACTACTTTTGGTATAGTCGTCGCAGAATTAAAAAATTGAAAAGTTACTATTCAGATAGGAGCTTGAAAGGAAGTTCAAGATGAAATGATTATCATTAAAAAGGGGGTTGACCAAAAGCTAAAGTGAAGAAACAACCCACAATATTGCAAAAGTTCCAAATTTGACTAAATATTTGCAGCCTACTCTATTGCAGTCTGCGTTGAACAAGTTACAATGAAACGAAATCTATGATGACCCGCATTTCCATTGCAACCAAGGCTTCTTTCTTCAATAGAATGAGAATTCCGTGTGTGCACATGCATGCACACAACATGTATGTGAGCACATGCACATGTTTACATTAGTTAAATTGTAGGACTCCATCTAGAACAGTGCATGTATGCTTGTACATGCTAAAAAACTATGGACAAAAAGCAAGGGAATTACTAAATTGGTGCAGAAGGATAAAGAAAGTTAAGGATCTAGGACTCACTCAAAGAGAAGCCACAACCCCCAAAACCATATAAATTCAATGAAGAGAAATGAGAATGAGAACTGGTCTTACAGGACACTGACGGCTACAACAGCAAGTGGGCCCGGATAGTCCTCAATTTCTTTATCCCTTCTGACATCAGAAACATGTGAAGAAAGACTTTCCTCGTTTCCACTGTCGGAAGAGCTAGACCTCATTCCTGACTCAGGTGGCTTCCTTTCAGATCCAATTTCTAGTATCTTTTGAGTCAAATGTGAAACTCTATCCCCAGCCTGTAATATAAGAAACCCAAGTATAACTAGTGATTGCAGATCCCAAAAACAAGGAAGAAAGGACATTATTTGAGGGAGGACATACAACTAAAAACCTCATACCTTGGGAAGGTCAATTTTATTTAAAACCACAATATATGGTCGTTCCAGGTAGTCAGGATTGTACATCCGCAATTCCTGCAAAGTCGTCGTTAGGAGAATTTAGGCCACAATAAAGAAAAGCAGCTTAAAGAAACATTGATGTCATAATAAATGCTTCACACAGTACACGAGGAAGATGCATGAACTGTAAAGAAGCATATAATGAACAAAAAGAGTGAACATTGTCAACAGACACTGTCTTCTTGAATCTATAAACCTCAGGTTTCTCTCTGAACACGAGTCTCTAAAGGTAAACCAAGTTCTTTACAGAACCATCTGAAAAGGCAAAAGGATGCATTGCATAAATGATCCATGAATTAGTTACCCCGAACAACTATTCACTTAGGCAATTGGTGGGTCCTAAGAAATCTGCTTGTTCTATGTACATGTCATGGAAAAGGCATTAAAAAGACTGAGGAGTAATTAATAGCATAAGTGACCTAAAGAGTAGCTCTTACACTGAAAAACGAATAAGATAGTTGATCTTGAGTAAATAACTATGAAAATCTAACCCGGTGCATCGCATTCAATTTAGTTTGAATGGATGCTAAAAGAAACAAGACTTGATGAGTTTCAGGATGGGTAAGTCTTAATGGAATAGAAGCTCAATCAGATCTACCTCTTTCACAGTTCTGTAGTCATTCACCGGGTCCTCAGCTGCTGCATCAACTACATGGACTAATAGCCGAGTTCTCCTTAGATGCCTTAAGAAGTTGCGACCAAGTCCCTGCTTAGAAGATAAACTTAGCAAATTCATGGCCAGAGTAAGCTGCACTATGATATGAAGAAGATAGAGTACTACCTTCCCAAGGTGTGCCCCTTCTATCAGACCAGGCAGATCTGCCAATGTTGCTTCAGATGAATATTTCCCAGCCCCTAAATTGGGATCACCATCGAGGCGCCCAAGGTTTGGCATCAAAGTTGTGAATGGGTAATCAGCAATATCAGGTTTTGCATGTGTTATGGCTGCCAAGAGAGTTGATTTGCCAGCATTCGGAAGACCCTATACAAAATCAAAACAACATATACATGCTACATCAACATCAAAGGCTGGTAAACATGTACCAAAAGGCTCTTTCCCATGATCTAGGGTTGGCCCAGTTGTCAGAGACCCTTTCCAAGCCACTAACACTGGGTTCTAGCCTCACCAACCCCTCCCTACCTTATTTAACCTAGGAGAAAGGTCAAACTCAAATCCTTTCTTCATTCTTCTCTATTTATCTTATATTTGAGTCAACTCAACCACGAGTTCATCAAATACACATTGATGGCTGCAACTCGTAGTCATTCAAATTATTTATCCCCACAATTACTAAGTCAAATGTAGCTGCTTGAAGTATAGTAGAAACCCATGCTTCTATAATAGATTCATGCAAAAAAAAGAAGGTAATAATCCAAAGGTACACATTCAACATTGTCGCTCAGGTATCTTGTACCAACTGCAAATCCATGATTTGAAGATTGAAAGCTATAAGACCAATTTCCACCGAAGTCTCTAATTGAACAGGGTAAAAGCAACCAAACCATATGAACTACAGATGAAAACGTAAATAAGTGGAAACAGCAGGTGAAAAGGGTTTTCCATTACTGCGGTTCTCAAGTTCAAGTCTACAGATCATTGCTTCAGCCACTAGGCTTGTACAATGACCATAACGGATGCAGCCACTAGTCTACAGATCATAGTCATTCAAATCATTGTTCTCAAGCTCAGGTATCTTGCACATCCCTTAGGGTATGCGGGAGGTGGGATTTTTTAATCCCATCTCTCGAACAATGACCATAATGGATGCAGGGCTCAATTCCAAGGAAATTATGTGGAGGCCTAGGTCCGGGGGGGATGCATAGCCTGGGCTAGGTGGGGCTGCATGAAGAAAAAATATACAAATAACTGCTTCAGAGTACAACTAAAAGGCTAACACCAAAATGAAAGCTGAAATCATGATTTCACTACTAGTTTAATTTGTTCTTGTTAAGCTCTGCCTAATGGAACAGTAAAACTCACCACCAAACCAACATCTGCTACAACACGTAGAATCAACTCCAAACTAACCTCTTCCCCGGGCTGACCAAGAACTAGAACCTGAAATTAGATAAAAATGATAAAGTAGGACATAAAGAAACAAATAATGTGGACAAAGAAAATGATATGACTTGCCAGCAGAATCACATGAAAGTCAAAAAACAAAATCAAATTTCTGCAAAAGTTCATGAGATGCATTGGAGTAAGACTATAATTAGGTGAAATCTATTGGAAGAAATTTAATTAACTGATACGATGTCAACACTTGACGATTTCAGGTGACATTAACGCAGATCTATGGCATATGGTAGCAAGCCTAAGCTCATATATTTTCAGCGTGCTTCAAGCTTCAGTAGCATGAATATTTCACGATTAATTATGCACAAGACACAAAAGGAGTGTCATGGAAATCCAGTATTAACTCCAAGTACATGCAATTCCATGTCAAGACACCTGTCTACCAAACCAAATGCAACTCAATGGCAAGGTAAGAAAGGGTTCAGCTAATGGAGATGAGCCATAGTCAGCCTAAAGATTCCATAATATATAAACTTATGTCAAAGCAACTCAAACGAAAAAATTCGAAAAAATGAAAGCTGGTGCTACTCAAAGACCAGCCTCCATCAGAAAATATCAGACAGAATCAATGACAGGAATAAGTTCACGTGAATCTCGAATATAATCAATGCAAGATGATTATGAGCAGTCAATCTTGAGGATGGAGAGACATTTTTTATACCTTATCACTGTCATCTCTCATAACATTGGTCGTAAGCGTCATCAATTTCTTCCTTCTATGTTCAGGAATTTCTAACAGGCTAATCTGCCAAAACACCAACTTATGTAAGAAGCCGACTTACAAAGATATCAGCTTTATAGAAAGCTCCACAGAGTTCCTGCTTATATTATGGGCATGCAACTAACAAAACTCGAGGTAAATTCACGACGCACTAACATTTTGCGACCTTTAGAATTGCGTAGATTCCTATCTTACAGCTGTCGGCACCCGCAATTCATTTTGCATTTGGGAAAATGCAATTGTAAACCACGTTAAGAATGGAGAAAAAAGCAATAACTTAACAGCAACATGACATAGCATTATAGAAAGAAACACACAAATGCTTTTGACCACCAATTGACATATCTAGTTTTATTAAACTGAATTGACTCACCCCTCCTTGTCCGCCTCTTGCGACAAGAACTTCATCCCCTGGATTTGCCAAATCAGCCAACAACTTCCCTCGCTTACGTTTGACAACTGTTCCTGGGGTACGAACGATCGCAGGAGTAGACCAAAAGGACAAGAAACTAGTTAGTTCGAGATGGTACAGTAGTAATATCTGCTTCAAGAGACCAGACGTAATCCTCCATTAAAACTAAATCAACAATTCCACCAACCTACAGGCACGGGAATGCGCAGAGCAGGAGCAGCGAATCCATTGTGCAATAGAGACGTCAAAACACCCATCGCGTCCACATTCCCGCCGCGCTTCGCGTTGTACCGGCTCCTCCCGTGAAACTCCAGCAGCGAATCCCTGGCTTCGTCCGCGTAGACCACCACGTCGCCCCCGTGTCCGCCCACGGGGAGCACGAGCGAGCCATCGAAGTCCCTCTTCAACGAGCCGCGCCTCCTCCTCGTCCTCTCCTTCTCGCGCTGCTTGCCGGAGGCCCTGTCCTGGCCGGGCATGCCGAGGACCGCGCCGTGACCCCCGTCACCGGACCGCACGGTGACGACCGCCCGGTCGAAGTACTTGTGAGGCTCCCGCGCGAGCGAGGCCGGGGTCGGGGACGGCGGCGATTCCTTCGCCCGAGCGGCCCTGCTGCACTCGATCGAGCGGTACCCGGCGGAACGCGAGAGACCGCGCCCGCTCCCCTCCGACCGCCGGCTGCACCTGCGCGGCGCGAAGGTCGAATCACGGGAACGGCGTTTTGCCCCCGACGGAAGAGCGAGAGAGTTGGAAGGGGAGCGAAGGGAGAAGGGGAGGGGAGATGAGAGAGGGAGTACCTGAGGGGAAGGGAGTGGCCGAAGAAGAGCGACGCGGCGGCGGTAGAGGGGATGATGCGGCGGCGGCGGAAGGAAGGTGGTGGCGGCGGCGGCTGAACCAGAGACGCCATTATCTGAAGAAGAAGGCTGAAGCAGAGTGGAGGAGGATCAGAGAGATAGAGATAGAGAGAGAGAGAGAGAGAGACGGGGGGGTTCACGATTTAGGCGGGTTTTCCGTAGGGGTCAGCACCGGGATCGATTCGGTCCGGTTCAATTCGGGAACCGAATCAAATCGATTTGGACCGACCGGTTCAAGGCCGGTTCTAGATAGAACCGGTTGTTGGGTTTCCCGATATCAAAGCCGGAACAGCCAGTTCCTATAGGGAACTTTTCATATCGTTCTGAAATCTCTTTTAAAAAAAAAAAAGAATTTTGCACCCATCGAAGAATTATATCATGCTCTTCAACATGAATAAACAACACAATGATTTAGCCAACAAATATTTTTACACTTAACTGGTATAACTTTTATATTGCATTCGAAAGCAAAAAGCGGTGAAGAAAACATATGTGAAAGGAAAAACTCTCCTCGATGTTGTTTGGAAAAGCAAATATCGACGATGAGCCGTAAAATTGATTTGTTCGGAAAAGAGAAAGAAATTGAGGGGAAAAAATATACTTATATGTCAAATGTCCTTTTTGTGCCTGCGAATAAGAGATGTTTTAAATGAATAATCTCGCCCCATTCAATGAATTTTTAGAAATATCTGCTTTAATTATTACGGACTATATACTGCCGTGCGTGCGAAGAAGACAAGGAAAGAAGGTGTAAAATTTGTTGCAGCGAGAGGTTATTTTTTGGAAATTAATAATTGGCCCACTAATTCCTTGGTTTCTTAATCAACGATAAATGTTTTGAGTAATGGCCCAAAGATATCAGTGAGACTAAACTTTGTTTATCATATTAATTATGGGGTGAACAAAAAATGGTGGGGACCCAAGTGCCCATTTTGCATCCTCAAAATCTTCACCTAATTTATTTCTAAGCCCTTCCAAACATGGTATTTCAATTTCTCCACCCCACTTTTCGTCCTATTCTCATTCCTTTCTCCGTTTGACGTGCTCTTTTCCCTTTTACATTCGATGTTTAATTTTGCCCTAATACCATACACTCAAAATAAAAAACTGGGACCTCTCGAAATTATTGAAAATATTATTTTTGTAGTCCTTTATTCTTGGAAAAACATATCTTCGACGGGAAAGTTAACAACTCGTAACTAAAACTAAGCCGGACCAAACAGATTTGATGTTATATTTAGATTTTGGGAGTATGAAAAAGGTTTTTATTTTCGCGACAAACACCCTCGAATTTTCTTAACATATTTAAGTTTTCAACACTAGGAATGACCATAATACTTCTCATAATTCTTGAATACTTTTGTTTGGAAGCAAATCCCACTTTTTTTTCACAATTGAAATATAAAAATTGTTTTAAATGTTTAAGAAATAGTAACATGTATAAATATATATATATGGTGAAAAATTCAAACAGCCTTTTTGGTTATTTTTTGGTGATCCTTAGGACTCACTTTTACGAGTACCTAAAAAGTAGCTGTTGTTTCTCTCACTTGGTTACCAAAACAAGAAGCTGTCAGTTCTTTCGAAGGGATGCACAAGTAACACAATCAAATTAAGAAAATCCAGAAAACGCCTAATCACGTAATGAACTTGAGGCTAGTAACCATGAATAGATCATATTATGACTGGCAGAAACAGTGGATCCGCAGGGTGGCCGATGAATGTGTATGCTGACAACCGAAGATAAACAGATTTAATCACCTCGACACGGCAAAGTTCAGCTCTTGGAAGAATTCAACTATGATGCAGAAAAGAAACATGTACACCGGGAGCTCTCGTCATACACAGATCATGTTTGACGACATTACTCATTAGCAGCAATAATCCGGATTCAGAAAGGCGATCTGCCGCCACTTAAGAACCCGCTTGAGATCGGAGAAGCTCTATGATTTGCTTAAATGGCCTGCACTTCTCTGAACTTGAACTTCCGCTTGTGCTTATTTTGTTGGTCCAGAGTAGGACTACCGAATAAAGGACGGTCCGTTTTCTTGGATCCCCATCCCTTACTTTGAACAAGGAGTTTGATCGTAGACAAACTGTCCGATGGTGACAACGATGATCGATACAACATTGCCAGAATCCCACCACAATCTCCTCGCGAAGTTATGCTGAAAAGTTTGGAAAAAGTCAGCAAAGATCGAAAGAATGAACCGTGCTTCTGAATACTGAATACTAGCACCGCCTAAGTCAGGCTATTTTCATTGTGCCAACCTCAGATGAGGAATCATTTTCGTAGTCTACCCTATCATTTAACCCAGAGTAAAAGACAATTTCACGGGCCCTTCTGCAAACAAATTTTTCAGTAGATGGAAAGCACATAAATCACCCCCTACTTATGGATGAAATATGCTCAGAAAGCCAACTTAGGTCCCTAATTGATCTGCCGAGCTATTTGATAAGCCAGCAAAGTACGAGGCCTAGCATCCATCTATAGCAACTAGCATTCTCTTCACAGGTTTAGCTTTGAACCATCAGTTTTGACAAACAGTTAACAGTGCATTTCAAACATCGGAGAAGACGCGGTAATGCAGGTGGATCACAAAATATGCTTGCTCGAGACAGGAAACAGCAAATAAGCAGAGTCCCAGAGCGCCATAGAAGAATAAGCTCGTCTTATATGATTCGAAAAAGACCCCACTCATTGTTGATAGGCAGTAGATGTAGTTCATTTCGCACGACTAAGAGGAAGATCAAGTGACCAAGTCCCTCTTTTCTTTCGTGGCTAGATGGAAGATGAGTATGAGCCAGTAGCAACTGAGAAGGTTCATTTGTTTCTTTACATTTTTTTTCACAGGAAGCATTACATTTTCGATTCAAACTAACAAATCCTTTTTAGCTCGACGAAAATTACATGACGGGGACATTGCTAATATCCCAATTTTAGAGCCAATCTAATGGATAGCAAGAGTTAACCATGTTTTGCTAGGCATGAAACTGCACTTCTTTCCTAAACATTCAACATGCCAATTGAAACCATGCCCAACATCAATATGATTAAACATGTCTTCCAATTCAAGGATTGTGCTTCGCTTCTGCATTCAATCCGAATTCTACAAGCAGAGCAACAAGTGCAAATTCCATTGCTACCCAATCAACATATTGCATTGAACAATCACCAATAGTTTCCAACAAAAGAGAGAATGTATGACACTTGTAAAGCTAAACCAGAACCAACCTCTGGAATCGATCACGACGAAGGGAACACATCCTTCACCGCAGAGGCGGCGGTCAAGTAGTTGAGCGTGTTCCTCAACGTCTCCTTCTCCCTCCTCAGCCTCGCCGCCGTGTCCTCCAATTCGAGCAACGCCTGCTGCTCCCGTGGCGCGCCCTCGAACGTGCTTCCGACGAAGAACGAGAAGGGCGTTGGGAACTGATTCTTCCTGAGGTCCTGCGCTTCCTTCTCTCCCTTCCCATTCAACCGATTCGACAGCCTGATCACGTCCTTCATGTACGCCTCCACTTCGCCCGCCAGCGACTCGACGTCGTCGCCTCCGTCGCTGGACGGCCTGTCCTCGAGCCAATCGACCCGCGCCACCAGGTAGGGCTTCGTGCGGACGACGCCGGTGACCCGGAACCGCTCCTGCCCCTTGCAGATGAGGAAGAACCGGTCGTCGGCGAGGCGCTCGTGCTTGACGACCTCGCCGACGCACCCGACGTCCGCCGTGCCGGAGGCGGCGTCGGCGTACACGACCCCGAAGCGGAGGTCGGTCTGGAGGAGCGTGTGCATCATCACCCGGTAGCGGAACTCGAAGATCTGGAGGGGCAGGACGGCGCCGGGGAAGAGGACGAGGGGGAGGGGGAAGAGCGGGAGCTCGGCGGCGTCGGAGGAGGGCGCGGGGCCGGCGCGGCGGTGCTCCGGGGAGGAGGAGGAGGAGGCCCTGCACCGGAGGGAGCCCGGCTTCCGCCGGCGCCGCCGGTGGTGGGGAGGGGGAGCCAGGGAGGAGAGACGGGGACAGGGGTGGTTCGGGGAGGAGGAGGAGGCGGCGGCGGCGGCGGCGGCGGCGGCGGCGAAGGAGGTCTTGGGAGGAGGAGGAGAGAGCGGAGGGCAGTGAAGAGGGAAGGCCATTGTTGATGGGTTTTGCTTTAGAGAGAGAAAGAGAGAGCTGCATTTAGATGTGGAGAGAGAGAGCGGCCATTGTTGAGCTTCACGGCGGGGACTGTTGTGACCGAGAACTGTGCTGTGTGGACTGCAATGGGCCATGGACAAGAGATATGTGTGGACCGTGAGGTTGGCTACGCTATCCTTGGTGCACTTGGCTAAAGGAGAGGAGACCTCGCCGTGCCGCCTATGTAGCCGGACTTCGCGACGGAGCATGAGCCCGTGGCTCGGCTCGACCGAGGCCTTTCAATAGAAACTTGCATTGTCCACCACCACTCTCAACTAGACTTGGACCCGTTCGATAGCTCGACCCAAAAGATAAAAAACTGTTTGAGAGCCCTACGAAATAAAGGATCGGAGACTAGGGATGAGGACCGGTCCTGGTCGAACCTAGGAACTAAAGCCGGATTTGGACCGAATTGGTGCCGGTTCCTAGTTCCCAAAATTTGGAATGGTCGAAACCAGACCAACGGAACAAGATCGATAGAACTGATTGCCCTAATAGAATATTTAGGACGCGAGTGAGTAGTTGGTCATTCCTCTTTCAGTTCTTCATCTTCCTCGGCATACTCTTAGAGTGGTGGCTGCTTTCAAGTCTCTCATCAGTTCTTCGTCTCGCTCGCCGCTCACGCTCAATCTCACACTCGATGCTCAGTTCCTGCGATCGTCTCCTCTCCCTCATTCGTTGCCGTAGGAAGCCCCTCTTCTTTGCACACAAAAATCAGGTAAATTTCTTGGTTTTTTTATTTATTTATCTTTCCTTTTGTTTTTGCTTGCACCGGCAAATCTCTTCTTCTAGGGGTTGAATTTAACCTTGGAAGGAGTATTTGGGCTAGGGCTGGCGTTGTCGTCTGGATCAAAGGGCTCGCGAGGGTTAGGATTGCTGGGTTTGGAGGAGACGGAAGTGAGAGCAAAGAGATGTAACCAATGCGGCAATTCTTCGTGCAAGTGTTGCCATGGTCAAAAGAATCTATGCATGTATTAGAAAGAAAGAAAAAAGTATAGCCTGTCCCGGTCTAACCAACCGGTTCCCAGGTTGACACGATCGGTTCCCGGTAACTGGTCATGTCTAGTCCGGTTCTCAAATTTCCAGGTAAGAACCAACTTACTTTGAAACCGATCATCCTTATCAGAGACAATTTAGATGAGCTTTGCTAGGAAAAATAGCGAGAAGCTCGTTTTGACCCAATTAGGCCTAAGCCAAGCCCAATTCAACCAGATTTGTAAACATTTCCGAGTCCTAACATTGAGGCCTAGTCCGGTCCAATCAGGCCCAGACTTGCCCAATGATCAGTTCTACTCATATATAGTCGGTAGTGCCTATTGTGTATTCCAATCTAGTAAAGCATGTGGATCTTAACCTCATAGGCAATGATACATCATCTCACCACGAAGGAGTAAAATTGATCTCCTTTTCAATGCCGGATTCGGTATACTAAAAACGGATGTTTATTTTAAAAAAAGATTGGAACCTAAAATGTTATGAAGTGCATAAATCACGTGCCTATAACGTACCTCATTAATCTCATGATTTAAAATTTGACCATAAAAAAAATCTCATGATTTAAACAAGACAAGAGAAAAAAAACTTCAGCGAATGCGAACGAAACGAGAATTGAAAATTTTAATCAATGGGTGCAACTTCGTCTCTACATGTTTCTGGAAGAATATTTTTATTCCTAAGTCTATGTGACAACAAATAAATTTCCTCTTGCAATCTAATTGACCATTCAAATCCAACACATTGTCGTGGTCGCCCCCGTGGCATGTTATGTTATAGCCGAGGAGACTTCCACTTCACATCACCAAATCCTGTTTAATAAGATTAGATAGATGCAATTTGACTTGGAATCGCCGTGTAGAAAACATTTTTAATCCTAAGCTACCCGAAAAGCCACGCGGAATATTTCCATTCTAAACTTCCAAATTTTTTTGGTTCCACCCTGAATTTTGATTTTGGTCCTCATTTCATGTCACTCTCAACTGCGTTTTGGTAGATGTTTTTTTTTTGGTCTGTTGTTTGGTAGATGTTGGTCGCATCAATTTTGTCGCCGTTTTTATTAGATGTTTATACAAATCATCGGTCGAATCTTGGTCAGCTCTCGATTAATCTTAGGTCAATTTTAGCGATTTTCTTTTCGTAAATTGGGAGCAAAATTTGAAGTGTGAGCAGATCTGGGGTAAAAATCGAGCGGGAGGAGAAAAGATACGGCACAAAGATTAGCTGGGAACCTTTTGTAAGATGGAGTGTTGTTTTTGGATTTAGAGTAGAGCTATCAAAATAGGATATAAATCAATTTCTTAACCCATATTTGATTAATCGAGTTGTTATATGTGTTAATTATATTCTGTAAATGAATCATAAATGGGTTTAGAACGGTAAAGACCAAAATAATTTCGATGTTAAATGAGTCAAACAACTCGCTTAAATTCCAACCGATCTCTGTAACTCTTTTTTCACTCTCTCTCGCATCCTCGTTCACTCCGTGCTCCACAAATTTTCCTAGATTAAGTTCAATACGGAAGTGTTTTAACAAATATAGATCGGACATGAGTTACTAAATTTATATTACATAAAAATGTGTCGACACAGGTAAGACGGGTCAATTCGGGCCGGACCATTTTCGACCCGGCCTGACCCGCGAATAAACGCAAAGTGCGGTGGCATACGAGCAAATAAACGCGCCGAGGAAGGTGCGTTTTGGTAATTGAGCCGAACCGTTCGGCTATAAATCACAGGATCCCCCGACCGACACTTTTACGTACGACACATTTGATTCGAGAGAGAGAGAGGTAGAGAGTGGGAGGGAGGGAGAATGGCGGAGGAAGGGCAGGTAGTCGGCTGCCACACCGTCGAGAAGTGGAAGGAGCAGCTGCAGAAGGGGACCGGCTCCAAGAAACTGGTATCGCTGTCGATTCCCTCCTCCGCCGCCCCCCTCTTCTCTCTGCGATCCTCCTGTTTTCCGTCTTCTTTCTCTTTTCCCGCCTTTTTACTCGAAACTCCGTGTGTGTTTGTGTGTGTGTGTGTGTTTGCGCGCGCGCGCGTGTGGATCTGGTTTTCGTTCGACCGCTTGTGAGGATCATCGAGATTTCTTCTTGCGCAGCGAGATCGGGTGCGCTGTTACGTCTCGCGTTTGATGGGTTTCCGGTAATGCGGTGCGGGTTTGGTGCTAGCGTAGCTCTTTAGCCTCTCAGGTGGGTGGACGGTGGTGAAAAGCGATGATTTTGCCGAGACGATACCCATCTCTTGTCCCCGTCTCGCTTTTACAAGCACAGATTTTTGCACATGGGTTGCTGCGCGATAGCTCCGTTTTGCGTGCGTGCGGTTTGTCTTGTTCTTGTTGTGTTTTTCGCCCCCTCTGTGCCGGTTATGCTATGCGGACGGCAGCGGTGGTGGTGGTGATGTCACTTTTTTTCCTTATCCCGAGGAAAAGGGCTTGCTGATGGTTGTTTTCTCTCTTGTTGTGGGTTGCTCTTCGTTTGGACAGAAGTGTATGGAGATGAGGGGTTTTTTTCGGCTTTTATTAGGATTGTTTGGGGGGGCCTCTCAGCCTTAGCATATGCCCAGGAGGCATTTGCAAAGTAGAAAGCAATGACTTTCAGTTTCGATTAAGTATATGCACAGGAGGTCTATGTGAACACCTGTACCTGGCTTTGCATTGACTTTCAGTTTCCCTTGAGTAGTTAAAGAATTGGTGCTCTAGGATGGACAAGGCCCTTAGCAAAAATTCTCTCTGCAATTTGTTGCGAAGAGGTTTCTGCTATTCCAGAGCCAAATTCGGATGAGTTCCATCTGTATCCGTAGCTCTAGAATTACTTCCGTGCTCTTCTTCTCTCAAAACAACTCATTTGATGAATAGCATTCTTTCTGATTGTTCTGTTCTTGCTAAAGTCGATCTCAGCCTGTTCATGCCAGTGACCTTGAAAAGAGTTTTTTCTGCGCGCCTATAAGGCTGTTTGTTATAAAACTTCTTCAAATTATCGCGACTTTCACGTTTCGAGCTTACTAGACCCGAGTCTTCAAACTGGGCGACATTACACATCGCCTTGCATTCCTATGCGACTGTTGCCAGTGTTCGCTGAAAGAGAAGATCTTTGCTAGGTGGTGGTGGATTTTACTGCTTCATGGTGTGCGCCATGCCGTATCATGGCCCCAGTCGTTGCTGAGTTGGCCAAGAAGATGTCCAATGTTCTGTTCCTGAAGGTGGATGTGGATGAATTGCAGGTAAGCGTGTGCCCAAATCTTTTCTGGCTTTAGGGTTTACCACAAGCAGCTTTGGCTAGGCTTCATTCGGCTGAATATTTGGATTATTGCCGCTATTTTTTTGTCCGCAGTCTGTTAGTGTGCAGTATGAAGTGGAGGCAATGCCAACTTTTTTACTCTTTAAAGAAGGCCAGGTCGTGGACAAGCTTGTGGGTGCACGGAAAGACGAATTGCAGGAATTGGTCGCCAAACATGCAACTGATGCAGCTGCCGCTTGACTGTGAATTTAGCGCTCCTTTGAAATAAATAACCAGCTTAATTGTTGGGTACTCTGCAATCTTTATGCTTGGTGTGTACTTCTAGCTCCCTTGGATATCGCCTTCTGACGTTACTAGTGGGAGAAAAAGCTACTTGCTTGTTATATGGTTGATGTAATGTCATCAGTTGGCGCCTGTGATATCGCTATCTCTTGGAATGAGCTAAGGTTTGGCCGCATGCTTTGTTGTGCCAAAATTTCGGTAGGCGGTTTCTTGATTGTTGTTGCTGGAAGTATCTTTCGTGCAGAGTTCAAAGTATTGGTTGCTGGATCGAATTGAGGGAAAAAACACTTGGTTTGTATTAGTGGTCCCATTCTTTTACCATCCGATGATGTTGGTAACATCACCGGAAGACTTGGCCACAGAAGCATTGCATTCCGATCCAAGGTTTTCCGATGTCTGATGTGTATCCATCAAGCGTGTCTGCAACTTAGACTGTTTTAATCTGTGGCCACAGACTTAGGCATGATTGATTAGAGGTGAGAGTGAGTTTCTCTCATGTACATATGACTAGAGGTGTCATACACGCTTCGTGGATCCATTTTTTGACTCATTTTTAGTAGTAGATTGTACATGGAGTGTTTAAACATTTAAAGGTTCAGGTGAAGGTGATTTTAAGAAATGAAAGTGTCATCAAACTGGGTCCTCTCGGATATTTTAGAGAACCCATTTTGGCTCATTTTTTAGCAGTTACCTATCGGCACTCTCGGTTGGATAAAGCGGGATCGAACCACACATACTCACTTGGGTCGCCACACAAATTGTAATCCACAGTCCCGCCGCCGCCGCCATGGTGGCGGTCGACCTTGTGTGACCGTAGACCTGACCACCTTTGGAGGGTACCAACAGGCGTTGAAACGTTCATGCCAATGGGTCCTTTCTCTTTGTGGCTCTGAAATGGTAGGATGAGAAGGCGTTGTGCCCCACCAGTCGCGTCTATAGAGGCCTGGCTTCGAGCGACCATAGATCTCGGGTTGCGCTTGGCGAGCGACCCCAGATCTGGAGGTCATGATCTCCATAGCGGCGAGTCGCAACTTCGGCGCGGAGAGGTAGATAAAGAGGTGTTAGATGAGTTAAGTGGGCA
This sequence comes from Syzygium oleosum, assembly GCF_021117445.2. NCBI lineage: Eukaryota > Viridiplantae > Streptophyta > Magnoliopsida > Myrtales > Myrtaceae > Syzygium > Syzygium oleosum. The sequence goes on along the minus strand of NW_026607506.1, from coordinate 2,310,980 downwards.
AGGGGGTTGGTGTCGCCAACTGTTGGAGGCGTGACGGCGATGCTCGGCAGCATCATGGCAGCTGGTTCGGAAGTCCTTCGTTGTCGGCATTTGCGTTCGTTCTCTCGTTCCCTCAGCCTCGATGTCATGGGGAAGAAGAAGACCGAACATGGAAATAAAGAAAAGAAAAAAATGATAAAAAATGAATAAAAAGTAGAACGCCTCTCAATCATCCAACGTTAATGTTTGAGATGTGTTCCGACAAAAAAATGCCTAATTTTAATGGTTAAGAAAAATTTCTAAGAATTAGAGCCCAGGTTGGACAGGTTGTGGATCGGGTTAGGATCGGATTTAGATTGAGTATGAATTGCTACAATTGTATTTTGTAGAAATAGATCATTATGGGTCAATTCGAAATCATTTTCGATCGGTCAAAACTCGACACAATCAACCTATTCGACAGGTCCGATGAAGGTTAGCTTGATCCTTTGGGTCGATGATCATGACTTGAATTAAAGGAGCCCTTGTAGCCCCAGTTTGGGACCATCACCGCGGCTCTGTAGCCGGCAGAGATATTCGAAATTGCGCACGAAAGGAAATGACCAGGGGAGAAAATCGTCCTAGACAAGTTGATCTCCTTATCATCAAGGAATCGCGGCATCAAATGTGTCAAAGTTTTCCATCTTTCGTGCCTTGATCTATAAATTGTCCGCCGGTTAACTGAAGGCTTGATGGTGCTCTCTCTGGGAACTTACCATGTTTAAGCGAAAGTGAACTCAAACCAGGAAAGGCCAAGTACAAGTCTACCTGCAATATATCATAATCAGAAGGCGAGAGACAGCACTGATCACCACCATCAGCAAGATGAGAGCAGCTTACGAATCGGATTTTCGCTACTCTTATCTTCTATTTCTCGGTGCTTTGTTGTCGATTCCTTCTACTAATCATTTCATGTTCGAGGATAAGTTTTGCTTAGCACTCGCATTGAGAATGAATACTTAATCGACGAGTTCGACTTTAAACGAACCCGAGTCAGGATACCATCTCTTGAGTGGGAATAGATTGGTAAATCTTTCGTCCTTGATTTAAAGGTTGATATGCTTATGCAAACAGAGCACAACGAAGTGCATCGACAGTCATGTATGCAAAGTTAGAGTCAAAGGAGAAGGGATGTCAGAGCATAATATCACCATCTCCAGATGAAAGCTGTGTGAGATCGATACTCTGCAACAAAAGAAAGAGGCAAATATTTGATCGGCATATGATGGTTTTTGGTTGCGAATAGATTTGTCTTCTGTCATGGCTTTTGTATCTAGGCGACGCGCAATGTGTCGTAATCTGCCATGGAACGATGCCTCGGCACTCGAAAACAAGAGGCGCTAAAGCAAAGTGCTTGCATTCAGTGATGGGAGTGTAGTCCAATCTGATGGCGAAAAAATGAGCGGTCCATGAGCAATGACCGTGAAGAGAGAAAAGATTCAAGCAACTTTTATCCTCCCAAAAGCAAAGAACTTCAATGGAGAACCTTCATCCTGGCAATAACTAGCATCTGGTTCTCTTCCTATTCAATCCTTTCCCTCCATAGTGGAAAGCGAATAAGCTTCTTCTACATGGTTCTTAAACCATTTTATAACAGAAGGGCACAGACTAAATCGCCTTTTTAAGGTCATGAAATTCAGACCCGAGCATCACCCCGACTGCGTGCAACATCGGAGAACTCCCATCTTCGCAGTCCGCCAGCACCTTCCTCAGCCCTCCGATCCCATCGCAACTTAGAATGGTAAGAACTTGCATAGATCGATATTTCACAGGCACATAATTCAAAATTCTACCGTTGGCAATCATGACTCGGTATGTTTTTTATTTTTTTGCTCACTCTACAGAGCTTGGAGGGGAGCGGGAAGAAGACTGTATCAGTCGGGCCGTGGGGCGGTCAAGATGGGTTCCGCTGGGACGATGGAGTTTATTCAACGGTGAGGCAGCTGGTGATAGCTCATGGGTCCGGCATCGACTCTATCCAGTTCGAGTACGACATGAAAGGGAACTCGATTTGGACAGAAAAACACGGTGGAAACGGAGGTTGCAAAGTGGACAGGGTCGGTAATCTCTAACTGTCTTGATTTGAATCTTGATCATGAAGGACTTTAGTGCTGATTATTTGTAGCTAGGACAGTTGCAATAAGAAACTTTGCTGTTCCACAACAGAGGCATCACCGTGTTTTTTCCTATGTAAATCATTCTTTACTGGATCATCCTGGTTTAACTCACTAAGCCGCGTGGCCTTACTAATTGTTCTCAGGTCAAGCTTGATTACCCGGATGAGTTCCTAACCTCTGTTCATGGACATTATGGGAAACTCAATGAATGGGGACCTGTTCTTGTTCGCTCGCTCACCTTTGTGAGCAATCGGAAGACTTACGGACCATATGGTGTAGAACAGGGGACCTATTTCTCTTTCCCGGCGACCAGCGGCAAGATCGTTGGGTTTCATGGCAAGGCCGGCTGGTACCTGGATGCAATTGGGGTTTATCTGAAGCCGTATCAGAAAGAAAAGTCTTCTGGAACTCTGGTTCATACTCAAACCGGTGTCGGTAATGGGAACAACAAGGTTGGCTACTCGGTCGTACAAGGGAGCATCGGGCAGAATTTCGACATAGTGCTTGCCGTGAGGCAGAAGGAAGTTCAAGGCAATTGTTTCCCGACCAAATTCTCGAGACAAAGTTCTAGTTCCCATGAGTCATCCAGCGACGACGAAGCCAAGGAGAAGGTAAGCTCTTTCACTTATCTAGCCTGTGCATCCTTCCGGTAAAGTAGGTGGAGGGACAAATCACTAGACTTCGAGTCTTTTGCAGATGCCCGAGGTACAAAATGTGCCCCGGATAATTGAAGGGCTATTGACGGTCGGACCATGGGGAGGTTCCGGTGGGTCTGCATACGATGATGGAATCTACACCGGCATCAGACAGATCAATCTATCTCGGAATGTCGCTATCGTATCGATAAAGGTTCTATATGATTGGAACGGGGAGGCGCTGTGGGGAAGCAAGCGCGGCGGAACAGGAGGATACAGAAGCGATAAGGTCAAACAACAACGTCCGGTTCAGTACTAAGCTACATTTCAAGAAAATAATGAGATTATACTTGCATTTTTCATCCCTCCTTTCTTGTTCTCTGTACTTTTCACAGATAGTATTCGACTACCCGGACGAAGTTTTAACACACATAACGGGCACCTGCGGGCCTCTAATGTACATGGGACCAAGTATCATTAGATCAATCACCTTCCACACCAACAGAGGAAAGCACGGACCTTTCGGAGAAGAGCAGGGACCTTCTTTTACTTCAAAGTCGAAAGAAGGGAAGATCGTGGGCTTTCACGGTAGAAGCGGCCTGTTTATAGATGCTATCGGCATCCATATGATCGAAGGGAAAGTACCGGCGGCCGCTCTTCCTCGGGCGAACAAGAATTACAAGACCGAAGCGGATCTGGCTGAAGTGGAGTATCCTCAATGGTCGAATAAATTGGTTCACGTGAAGCAAAGGCCGGCAGAAGAGGTACTGTTCTTTGCTTTATAATTGCATCCATCCAATTGGCTGAATCCTAAGGCACATGTGTCAATAGAATGTTCATGGTAACCTAAAAATGTTCGAGTCTGAGCTGGGCGGGTAGACGGGTGACTGTGAAGCTGCTGACCTTAGTTGTAGATACTTTAGCTGTAGCAACACTCAGACGCATGCCTACACTAAGGGGGATATACGACGAGCCCGCCTTACATAGCATGGCATCATCTTTTCTTCCGATTGAATCGGGACAAACATTGAGCCTACTGAAAGGAACTCACCAATAGCCCAAGGGATCATTAAGTTTATTGTCTGTTGGATGTCCCAGGTTGCTTGCGGCATTATCAAAGAGCCAGCTCCATGCGGACCGGGCCCCTGGGGAGGGGAATACGGGCGACCATGGGATGATGGTGTTTTTTCCGGGATCAGACAGATAATTCTGACCAGAACCGAAGCTATCTGCTCCATACAGATAGAGTATGATAGAAATGGACAATCTGTTTGGTCAGTCAAACATGGAGGCAACGGAGGACTCACCACGCATCGGGTAATCCAAATATACATCTCACTTTGGAAGACAAATTACTCCTGCTAATCTACTATTTCCCACGAGATACTGAACTTTAGCTAATTTTCTATCCTCAGATCAAGCTGGAGCATCCAAATGAAGTCCTAATATGCATCTCTGGCTATTATGGCCCCATCAGCAAAGATGAGCGGCCTCAGCCTCAGTTCATAAGGTCGCTGACATTTCACACGAGTCGAGGGAGATTTGGTCCATTTGGAGAAGAAGTGGGTACCTTTTTCACTTCAACTACGACAGAAGGAAAGGTGGTGGGATTTCATGGGAGGAGCAGCCTGTACTTGGACGCCATCGGGGTCCATATGCAGCACTGGTTAGGACACCAGAAGACAGCGAGGTCCTCCCTCATGAGAATGTTCTATTGATCCACTGTATCTAGTTCATGATATGATCTTTTAAAAAAAGTTAAACCGCATCCTGTACCTTACCTTCAAATCCGGAGATAATTATGTATTGCCTCTTTATGATCCATATCCCTGGTTGAATAAAAACACACGTTGGAATATCATCATCTTGCTATGGGGAATGACATCACGTAAGTGCTCGAGAAGTCGGGCTTCTCAATGGCAAAACATGAAGGATTTCGAAAGGAATGAAACTTCCTTTTTACATGCGGTTTTGACACAGCAAAAGGAAGATGAAAAGATTGAGGTATTATCTGAGGCCTCCTATCAATTTAACCAAAGGAGTCATAGTTAGATATCCATCTCTGAAGCTTAATTTTACATTCGCTAAGAAATTTTTCTTTGTGGGTTCATCTTCTAAGAGTTTAAACTTTTGGTAAAAGCGGTTGACTCACAACTTAAAATCAAAACAGAGAAAGAAAGAGACTAACAAACCGAAATTACTAATATGGGTCCAATACATGCAGACGTAATTCATAATGTAAATGATCAATCTTTCGAGGGACGTGTCAACTGCTCAACATAGATAATTATCGCCGACAGAGCCATGGCAATTGCAGGAACGCCAATGGACAGAGTAAAACTAGTAGTTCCTTTAAGTAGAGACACTACAAGGCAAAAGGAAATCTAAGGCTGCCATGTCAGTCATGGACTCAATTTCTATATGTAAGGGATGGCGAATTACTCTGCCTCAGTGTCAAAGTTCTGTCTCCTGAGAATGTTGATGCATGAATTGGCTAGAGATCTCTCCACTGGCTGAAAAGTCCTTTTTGCCTTTTCACTTGCACTTACAGTCTGACAGCTAGAAGCAGATAGGCTAAAGAGCCTTAGCAGAAAACTACAGCATAATATGTTTTAGGCCACAGCAATATGTTAAGTCAGTCATCTCCACCCTCGCGCTGCTGTCCAAATTTCTGCAATGCAAGTGTATACACTGCCTTCCTTCTAGTAGATGTTCCTTCAGCAACCACTTTGACAGCCTGAATAGAACCAAACTACATCACACATCAAGAATGCTAACCTCATGTTACAATGATTTGAAATAGATGTTTATATCTAGAAACTGGGGCCTAAATGGCTAAGCTCTTCCAAACACATGAGTTTTTTAAAAAGTACAGTGACAGCCGGACTAAACAACAACCAGAGCATTTCTATCAACACGTGGCTGTGAGGAAACTTACAGCATGTTTTAATACACTTTGTTCCTCTCTTTTAACATGCATTTGCATTGTGGAACAGTGATACATTCTCGCCAGAAGGTCCATAATCATCTATACAAGGTTTATTTGGCTCGGGCATGTGGTAAGCTCCGCATTGAGCCATTTGAAACACTAGAAACTAATGCGCAACCAGTATGTTCAAAATGAGATCAATACCTCGGAAAGGCTATGCCCACTGGACATCAAGTGTCTTAATTCATTTTCAAGCTGGTCCTCTGACGGCATCTCAACAGAACGGTCTGTCTTGCCTTCAATTAACAGAGTGATTTCTCCCTTCACTTGACGTGTCAAAAATGCTTCTTTAGCTTCCCCCAATGAACCCCGCCAGAACTGATGAGGCATAGAACATTTTAAAAATTTTACAAGGAAAATACAAAGAGAGATCACCGGGCACTCCAGATGAAAAAGGTCAACGAAGGTTGTGGTCGGATCTATAAAATAAAATCGAGACAACAAACTACTTAATAACTCTGTAGTCCCCTGAAATACAATCACTTGGAGGAATGTGCATTTTTTCTCACTCAAAGATGACTAGAGTGAAAGAGAAACTATCGATGTACTTAGAGATTAAGTTGAATTACTTGAATTGTCAAATGTTACTAGCATCACTTTGTAACTCAAGCTTGAGTTATATAAGCTCCTCAATTCAATTACCAAAAGTAGCCCTTACAATATTATCTGAGGTTGAATTGTAACCCAATCTCAACCTCCGTCTTTCCAGTACATTACGATATGATACCCCCATGGTATTAAACCTATATACGAGCATATGTCTACAGATATGGTACCTGTAGCTTTTGACTATGTCTTCTCATGTGAATTCGAGAATACTTGAATCTCAAGTAGTAAGTGAGCCGAGTTCGTATAAGGGCCTATATGCCCATTTAGTGGAGGGAAGAGAGAGAGGAAAAGAAGGCCATAGATGTAACATAAAACTGGAATGTAGGGAGACCCATGTGTAATTGACCGACAGCATGTTTTTCGCTTATATTCGAACTGCAAGATAAGGCAAGCGGACATACTAATAGCATCAGAAAAAATTCAGTATGAACTGAGAGACAGCTAGCAAACTTAGCAATGATAAGTTGATAACTTCTGTAGAATATCCTACCTCTTCATGAATCTTAGTAATTTCCCGAGCTACAACGCATCTTCTGCGAGACATCAAGGTACATCATCCCTCGCAGAAATGCAACACATATCAGGTGCATATGAAAAGATTAAGTTATTAAGAAGAGTCTGTCAGTTGGAGCTCGGACATGCATTTAGAAAGGATGCAAGACTTCATAGAGCATTATTCACTGCCGTCAAACTACATGGAAATTAATAAATTAATACTTAGAAATAAAGATGTAAAGATAAACAGACGAATTTTATGCACATGCTCTATCTTCTGTACCTTGACTCACTGAACATGGTTGAGGCTTCCTCAAGAAATTGATGAAGCTTATGAGGAGGAACATAGAATATTTGAGTCTTTGCTTCATTTGCAGAAATCAATAGCCTCTCTCTCCTTGCTCCAGAGTGTTTCGGCAGAAATCCAACTTAAGAAGTGCAATGAATTGTTAGCTTCTAAGATCGATAATAACTAAAGGCGTACTCATTGACTTATACTTGAATGGCCCTATCTCCTTTTGAACTTACCAAATGTAAACTCTTCTGTTGACAATCCCGAGGCAGAGAGAGCAGTTACGAAAGCAGAAGGCCCAGGGATAGGAATAACAGGAATATTTTCTTCCACGCATGATTTTGCCTGCGAAAACTTGCATGTGAGGGACTAGATCAATGAAAGAGAGAAAATTGATGCTTTATCCCAACAACACCACTGGCCCTTTAACTTCGATAGTAGTTCGTTATCATTGAAGCAGTGTATCTCAGATTAGAGTGAGCTAGTTATTGAAGTGCTTCCCCATCCCAATAAGACTGTTATTATCTCATTGAAGATTAGTAACTTACAAGAAACATCTATGCATAAAGGACCCAATGTTGCGCAGTGAATAAGAAGTTTTAAATAAAGACTTTCTGTTCCAGCTCCTTTACCACCAAAAAATTCCAAACAGATGCAGAAGCTTGAAGAAGAGCATCAACTTACCAATTCCATGCCTGGATCACTGATGCCTGGTGTTCCAGCATCACTGATCAACGCAACTATTTCACCCTGCTTCAACCTTTTTAGCACCGTTTGCTCTCTTTGATGCTCATTGAATTTATGATAACTTAGCTGAAAATCTAAAGCACGCAATCAGAATCACATAATAATGTATAGCAATAAAAAAACAGAGCACAGTAGTTCTATAAGTACTTACGAGAGGGGTCTTAATTTCATAATGCTGAAGCAACTTCCCCGAGTGCCTTGTATCTTCTGAAAGTATTACATTGGCTGACCTCAACACGCGAAGCGCACTGCATTGATGGTTCCAATATTACCAAGCATCAGAATCATCATGCGTGTGCTATGTTGAATAGTTTGCTAGGACATCAAACTAAATATCGGATGCACGAGATAGGACAATGTGCAGCGGAAGGACGGGAAAAGGCGTTTTAAGACACAGAGATCAGTTTGACTTCCAACTGGATGTAAGTAGGTGCAGGTGAAAAGTGATCACAACTTCCAAGATATACTAAATCAACAGAGAAAGAAGAAAGGCTTTAGTTACAGCAATTATCTGAAAATCAAGTACCGTAAAGTGATATCCTCAAGATTGCCAATGGGTGTTCCTACAAGATAGAGGCCAGGCTTCAGAGGAGCCTGTGCAATCAAATTAAGGCAACATTGCGAGACGGCATCAGAGAAAAAGTTACTGAAGCAAGCGCGAGAGAATTCGAAACAAGAGCATGCATCAGGAGCTCATTTCCTTCTATGAAAACTCGAAAAACATGGTGAGCATTTCAAGCGAGCTCAACACACTACCGACTGCTTCGTTACACCGCAAGACCTATCTAAGAACTTATCTTCACAGAGTTCAAGTGTTGATGACAAAACACGGCAACATGATATCCCAGACTTATCCATTACAGCGGCAGAGCGCAGAGTCTCTTCAAGCGCTTGGTAAATCATGCGCCGGCGATAAACCGAGCTGTCTAATCCGATTATTACTCAGCGAAATCTATCGTACCAAGAACGACAAGAGGATTTCTCAAAGCATTCAGTAAACTATCTCCGTTACGCTTCGCTTCACAACAACGGGGAATACACAAACGAAAGAGGTTTTCCAAATCGACGAGCCCGCGGACGATCAAAAGAAGAAGTCGGAGGCGAGAACGATGATTACGCGTTTGGAGGATTCGTCGGGCGCTGCGGCGGAGGGCTCGGGGAACGGCCGCGAGGTCGAGTCGGAACAGAAAGAGCGGGAGCACAGCGAGGGCGGCGAGCGGGATGGGGAGGGAGGCGAAGCTACGGTGCGGATGAAGCGGAACGGTCTCGGCCGCCATGGACGATGGGGAGGAGGAGCGGCGGCGGCGCAGAGAGAGGAGGTTGCAGAAGACGGAAGCTGAAGCTGAAGCTGCCGCAACCGCATCTCCGCCGCTCTCCGGGAATTCCGTCGACGAGGTGAAGAGGAGGAGCGAGGAGTTTACTCTTGTTTTTGGGCCGGAGTTAATTTACATTGGATGATTATTAATCGTTTTTTTTTATTTTCCCGCTCGTAATTATTAGTAGGGTGTTATATAAGAGTCGGTTTTGATACATTTACAAAAACCGTTTTTTCTATTTCTTAAAAAAAAATAATCCTACGTGAAATACCACTTGGATGGCTGTCGACGAAATTAATTTATATTTAAAACAAGAATTGATATAATCAATTATCTTTAATGAATTGTTTATTCATAATCTGAAAAGTGATTCTGATTATCTCTTTATTAAATTTGAGATTGATGAAAGAAAACGATTGCAGATCTCTTACATGTGAGAGCTTACATTTCTCTCTTCGCCACAAAATTCCGATGCAAAGCTCTTAAAGCCTTTAAAATTGTAAGGGATGAAATTAAAAATTATCATTATAATTAATTGTACCCTCTCTTATATGTCATAACTCATAAGAGCTATTATCGTCTTTATAATTCTTGTTTGTAATAATACAAATATTCTTACGCTTGATAAAAATGGTGAAGATATTCTAAATCAAAAGTGGTTCTTTTAATGTTGAAAGGAAATAAAATTGCTAGTTTTGTTAATTCTTACTCATTGATAGTTATTTTAGCTATATATAACTTATTAATGAAGTTATTACGGGAGCAATAAAATGAACAAAAGGTATAGTTGACGTTTAGACATGACAAACGATGCTTAATGAAAATGAATTAGATAAATATTATTATTTGGCGTGACCGAATCTTTTTTTTTACCGAAAAACGTTTAAATAAATAAGGAAGTCAAATGATTTGAACTGTGCTTCGATTCTATTCACTAATCAACATGGTTGAATTTTTTGGGCTTAAGGTCTGTAATGAAGCAAATCATTTTTGTAAACAAAATAAAGCCAGAGAGAATAAATAAAGCATAAGGACGATGTTATTGAAATACGTTCAATTAATTTGGAACTTTGGACGCATAAACTAAATATGTAAGTGCGAAATGATAACATCATTTTAAAATGAATTCTGTTAATAAGTACTTCGAGGGTACTAGTTAAGATCATTGAAAATTAAAAAAAAACAAAGTTTTGAAAATGGAGCAATAATATTACTTTTCGAAAAGCCACGTGCTCGGAATAAAGTATTTATCTTTTTAAAGCGCAATTAACGAGATTTAGTAAGTGCCTTAGGCACTTTAATTTATTTTTTTGTGTGTGTAAGTTTTACGATTTATAGACGTGAAAGAAAATAAAACATAAAATTTGCTTTTTCCTTAACAGAGAAAACGCCGTCGTCTGGTTATTATGATAGATCCGAAACTTTGATGTGCAGGATATCTTTACCTGGCTCTCTCTTCTGGCCAAAGATGGAGGAAGTTGCAGACTGCCTCAAGCTGGAAACCTCCTGAACTGCGTTGATGCGCGCGAGCACGCAAGGTCGCTCAACGGTAACCTTCAATGGCGAAGCAATCGGGCGCGTGGATCGCAATGCAGAAGAAGCGATGGCCTCTGACGATCCTGCTCCTCTTCTCCCTTTCCACCGCGCTCGTCCTGATCACCAGGTTCGCGTCCGATTCCTGCAACCCTAGCGCCGTCCCCTCCAGTACCAGCGGCGCGCGCTTCGCCGGCGAGGCGGTCCCGGGCGGCGGCGGCGGCGGCGGCGGCGGCGTCCGCTCGCCTCCCCGAGGGTCGCCGCCCAGCCCGCTTGGGTTCATGAAGTCGAAGCTCGTCCTTCTCGTCTCCCACGAGCTCTCCCTTTCCGGTAGTTACTGGCTAAACTCTGAATCTTTCCCCGGAGTGTAGTTCGTATCAATCTGATTTCGGGTTGTGGAGTTTTTAAGCTGTTTCGGGTTGCTGGCGAGATGAAGTGTATTGGAATGAGTGATATTGGTTGGGATGCGGCATGGCAAATTATTGAGATTAAGCTCCAAATGAATTGATTTCTGGGAAAATTATGCCACTTTTGGCATCATTGTAGTGTGTAAAATCCAGTATAAGCAAACTCAATGGTGACCTTAGATTGCTTGCCAACTCCAATCCAACCAGAGTTAGTTGCAAATGAATTGTATTCCCTTGAGGCAGGCATTCCCAGCAGGCTTTAGATGTAGTTTTTCACTCTTCCTGTTGAGGGTTGCGATAATCAATTGAATTTTTTCGGTTCTGTGGTGTAAGGTGGGCCGTTATTGCTCATGGAGCTGGCATTTCTGTTGAGAGGTGTGGGCTCGGAGGTTGTCTGGATTACTAACCAGAAACCAGCAGAGCCAGACGATGTCACTTATAGCTTGGAGCATAAGATGTTAGACCATGGAGTGCAGGTAAATTTTAACTTCATGTTATTGCTTGGCGGTTTGTTCTTTAGTCAGTTTCAATATTATTCATTGCTCATTAGACTACGATTGTGTAAAAGCATCAGAAGAATATTTGATATGCTTGGGGTATAGGAAAAATTGTAGAGGTCACTAGCTTCAATTTGATGAGGAATTGGTAGCATTTTGAGAAATGTTTTGCACAATGGTATGCAATTCTCTGATTAGTTTGGAATTCTACAAGTATGTATGGTCTATGAGTAGTGTCAATTGATTCAAAGCAGTGTATGTCTGGTCGGTTGCAGCAAAAATAAGCGTTTCCAGTGGGGCTGCAGGACCAGCAATTTCTTTGAATGTTAGTCATCGAAGACAAAATCGTCAATTGATTACAAATGAATCCATGAAGTGGCTGTAAAACCCTTGATGGGGCCCGTACAAGCGATGCTTGACAGGCCACGTTCACCTGCATTAGTTTAAATTAGATTGGTGAGCTTGAAGCCATAAAACAACCTTCTTAAGTAACTCTAGCTAAGAAGCCTCTAAATTAAACAATAGAAAGAAATTCCACTGGGAAAATAGGCCCAGGTGCTAACCGCTAATCTCATGCCGAGGGGCACTGGTTTTGTTGGAGAAGTGTAGATGGTCCTTCTTGCATGGGTCAGGGAGGCAGAAACCTTCTCAAGTGAGAGTAATATGGTTTCCTCAGTGAAATAGCAATAAGGCATGACATCATCACTGACATTTTACAAACCTAGCTGATATAGAGTCACACCAGAAAGGCTCATTGAGTGTATTTTGGTTTGTTTTGTTATACATATGACATGAATAAATTGCATTTTTTTGCTTTCGTCTGAACGTGTTCTGTTCATACAAGTAGGTTCTCTCTGCAAAAGGACAGAAAGCCATTGATATAGCCCTTAAGGCTGATTTGCTGGTGTTAAATACTGCTGTTGCTGGGAAGTGGCTCGATGCTGTTCTCAAGGACAATGTTTCTAGTGTTCTCCCAAAAATTTTGTGGTGGATTCACGAAATGAGAGGACATTATTTCAAACTGGAGTACGTCAAGCACCTGCCTTATGTGGCAGGGGCAATGATTGATTCTCACACAACAGCTGAATACTGGAAGACCAGAACTCAAGAACGTCTAGGGTATTATTCTCGCATATTAAATATGCCATGTTTTGCCATGGTCTTCTAAGTCTGTTGATGCTTTTCTCACCAGTTTCACAGTGAAGAACTAACCAGTGCTGGAGGATTTTTCGTGTTCAAGTATTCTTGTTTCTCTTTTTCCCCTTGCATACTCGGCAAGTTTTTTATTTTGAAGCAGATACTCAGCAAGTTCATCTGCTTCTTACCTTGGCATTTTGGATAGTTTCTATATGGATGCTTTGCAGTTTTCTAGTGCTGTTTTTACTAACATTCTCTACTAGTATGTGGGACTCTGCAATTGTATTCACCCTATTCTCTATCTAATAACTATATTGGCAGGATCAAGATGCCTAAGACTTACGTCGTGCACCTTGGAAATAGCAATGAATTAATGGAAGTAGCAGAAGATAATGTGGCCAAGAGGGTTCTCCGTCAGCATGTCCGTGAATCCTTTGGAGTGCGGAATGAAGATCTACTCTTTGCCATCATCAATAGTATGCTTTCTACAGCGAATTTCTAATTTTGCCGACTGATTATGTCGACTTGTGATATTCTAAAATGATGCCTCTGTTAAGTGAATCCCTTCCAGTGGAAGGTTTGGGTCCTTTTATTTGACATTTTAGTGCATAAGGTTGGATTAGTATGATGAGGATAATGAGGAACTTGAACAAATTTGTGTTCATTGCTGACGTAAGCCTCATGAGTTTTGTAGCACTGCTATGCGTTCATGAATTTTTTGAGTGCTTCTTTGCTCCTCTATCCCCCCTTTGCACTTTTAGCATCCTTTACTTCTGTGGAACTGCCACTTGGTTCATCCTGGGTATCTGAAGCACTGAAAAAAATGAAGTGTCTCTTTCCAAAGGCAAGAGGCAACATAGAGTTCCTCCATTTGGAGCTCACTTCTTCATGTCTTAGATCTCCATTTGAATTTTTCTGAATGCTATGTCGAAATCGACTTAACTTCTTTAAATTCACTCCGAGTACCATTTGTTGGTTTACTAGATAGTACTCCACCAGTATAACTTCTGCTCCTGAACATTGCTTGTCTGTTGTCTGATCTAATTGCAGGTGTTTCCCGTGGGAAAGGGCAGGATCTATTTCTGAGGGCCTTTTATGAAAGTCTGCAATTGATTCAAGAGAAGAAATTGCAGGTGCCATCTATGCATGCGGTGATAGTGGGAAGTGATATGAATGCTCAAACAAAGTTTGAGACAGAACTTCGTAACTTTGTGGCAGAAAAGAAAATTCAGGATCGCGTACACTTTGTCAATAAGACCTTGCAAGTTGCTCCTTATCTGGCTTCAATTGATGTTCTCGTCCAAAACTCTCAGGTATAATGTTGTTCATATTTTACTTCATTTGCCTGAGTAGATGCGTTCATGTTCTTTAATTGGATTATTGCTATCGCATCAACCTTGTGACTTCTATGTACCTCAAGACCTGTGCAATTAAAATATTTTTTGGTAATTCACAGTGGGGCTAGGCTGTGTATAGTGATATGTAAAGATTCGATAAAAAAGAGAAGGAATTGTATTACCATTATGAATGTAGGAGTGGGTCTCCAGCATGCTGAGTTCAGGATTGATTGGAAGAGTTGTTTCACCAATTTTATTCTACGATGCACCTTGGGTTTTAACAATAGAATGTTAGGTTTATTTAATCTTTAGTTTTACTTGATTCTAAATGCTGAGAGAACCGTAGTGAGGCCACTCATCTGGTGTCAGACCAATCGGTAGATCTGATTCACTCAAACCTTGTACTCTTATTCATGTGTAGGCGCGGGGAGAGTGCTTTGGGAGAATAACTATTGAAGCAATGGCCTTCCAACTCCCTGTACTGGTAAACCTTATTTACTTATCGCTTTTTCCTCGTTCACTATTTTATGCATTTCATATTTCTCCTTCATCAACAGCAATTTGTTAAATACATGGTTTTGACAAGATGCTTCCATCGTAGGGGTATTTGTTGCATCCTTTGAGGGTTGTCTCTTGGGACACCGTTTAGCTTTGGCACTGCATATTAACTGTATTTCGTGACAACTATAATGAATGTTTAGAAAGTGTTTGGTTCTGACTTTTATGCTTTTGCTTTGTCCTTTTACTTTTGATCTTGACCTTAAAAAGTTGACATGTTTTCACATGAAATACCAGAAATCTTTTTAAAATATAGAAGCAATTAAAGTCACCCCAAAATTGTCCTTTGTTTTTTTCATATTAAAACATCATTTTTGTTTTGGTGGGACATTCAAATGTGGCTGTTTGAAAGGGCTTTCAGCCCAACCAAACAGGCTGACAATTGACAACCCATTTTGATACTTTTTATGTCATCTATCTGTTCTTGCTCTCATTGTACATTCCATTTTTTCCATTGTGGACAAACGGGTAGAATCCTCACTTTTTTTCGCTTCTCAATGATGATGATGTTTGTGGAAATCTTCTTTTTTGTCAATTGTGTTCCTTATCTATCCTAAATACTAGGATGTCTAAAGACTACTGCATGGAGTTCCCCCTCTCTTAATTGTGATGGTGGTTGTGGGATCATTTAATGCCCTTTGTGAAGTTTTTGTACTGCTGATTCGTTTTTCACCGTGTGCGCGTGGTCTTTGAATTGTTTGCTTGCTTGTTCTTCTATGAGAGGCTGTACTATCTCTATTTGTGGGTTTCTTTCTTATTTCCAACAGAAGAATGTTTTAACTCGTTTTAATCCAGGGGACGGCTGCTGGAGGAACCACGGAAATTGTGGTAGATGGGTCAACAGGATGGTTGCATTCTGCTGGGAAAGAAGGCGTGACGCCTCTGGCAGAAAATATCATCAAATTGGCCACCCAAAAAGAGACGAGGCTAACAATGGGAAAGAAGGGATACGGGAGGGTGAAAGGGCAGTTCTTGGAACACCACATGGCGCAGAGAATCGCTTTGGTTCTGGAAGAAGTGCTGCAGTATGCAAGAAGACAGAAGCAATGATGATTATCCACGAATGGCGATAAACCAAAAGATCGTGATTTACTCATGCATCGGGAACAGCAACATCCTCAAGGTTAAAATTATGCGGAAATGGCATGCTCCTGGAAGCTCCTGTGTATGGTGAGGCTGTGCATAAAAAGCAAGTCATGGGAACGGTCCCGGTCTCAATTCTTCCCTCGGTTGATGGATGGTTGATGGATGGGGTTACGATAGTGGAGCAGATGTCATTTAACTTCATGTTACAATAGGAAATATCTGATCGTAGCTTCTCGATTCGGGACTGGGATGGCCAACTTCTGAGTACCTTAAATTTTTTTTTTTGGTCGAATGAGTACCTTAATTTCACCGGTGGGTTTAATGCCCTTTTGATCGATCGTGTAGCCATGCGATTGCGCATGCCCTGTATTTTTCGATACTCGAACAGAGCCATGATTCTATTCTTAAGCTGCACCGTCAAATCGAAGAGCACCAATGACCTTTTCACCTCGCACTGAAATGGGACGGAAGAATGGTAATGTTGCGTTCATGTTTTTCCGCCAGCGCTATTTCGGTGCTATCATGGTATATGCCAAAATATTACAGAAAAGCACGACTTTTCGTTTTCTCATCTTAGCGGTCGGGTGGTGTTTCAGGTCAGTTTTCTTGCACTTCGACTAATTCACTTTTCGGGCGGGCACACGATATCTTGCTCGTGGAATAATCCTATAAGTTATAACGATCTTTCAATTGTCCAGAAAAAAAGGCAGAAATTTCGACCCATAAGGCTGAAATTGACATCCTCTGCATTCCGACCGACCATCGATGCCAAATATCTTATGTGTCAATCAACATGGCAAATCGACTCTAACTTGTAAGAGCTGTGAGCAACCTCACCTCACATGTACAAATATACACGGGTGATATGGGATATGAAGCCCAAACCACAAACATCGCACCCTAATGTCGCTGAATGTAAATTGCAAAAGCACACACCAGCGTACTCATAATTTGTGGTTTTCCTAAGACATGTAATTGAAATTTGGGAACTTGTTTGGATTTGCTTTTAAAAAGATTCGTTTTTCCTAAATCCGAAAGAAAAAATCGGTAGAAAAATCTAGAATATAAAATGTTAGGAAGTTTTCATATGTAAATTTATACGTTAATATTTTGCATATTTTTTAGAAATTCATATTTGTGATGGATAAAAATTTTGTGTAAGCACTAAGCAGAAAGATTTTTAAAAAAAAGCGAATTTCTTTTTGGGCCAGAGGAAAAAGAAAAGTTTATAAAACACAAATATTAAATTGCAAATAGGTTTCTTTCGGAGAAAGAAAGGTTTTTCCTCGCGGCGTCGCGAGGGGTATTAGGCTCAAGGCCAAAGGACTCGCTGGCGAGACGGGATACGAAGCAGAGTGAGAGGGGAACCTGCGAAAGCTACTTCTACCGCAAGCACAGATTTCCCCCCTCCGCCGAGCCCGACGACGATGAACGACGGAGAGGACGCCGTGCGGCGCCGCAGCGCCGTCGCTGAGTACCGCAAGAAGCTCCTCCAGCACAAGGAGCTCGAATCCAGAGTCCGATCGGGTCAGTTTATCCGCCGGAACCCTAGCTCCTTCTTTCGTTCGTGGATCTGCGTTGTTTCTCTTTGTGAAGTAACCGCTAGAGAGGTCCGATTCCTTCGTCTGCGTATGCCTCGTGTTTGCTTCGTGCTAGGCTTCTTACGGCAGATCCGTTGTCGCAGCTCTCTCTCTGATTGGGGCTTTTTCCCCAATTTCCTACTCGGTAGATAAATCTGATGATGTGATTTTGAGCTTTCGTGTTGGGCGAGCGAGAGGTTTCGGTTCTTCACTCGAGTTGACTGTGCGTTAGGGTTTCTCCGGAGAGACCGATTGATTTAGGGCGGCATTTTCGCTCATTTGCTGAAATTGGTGGATAAAAGCTTGAGTTTTGATGTGTCCCGTGAGGTGAAATTGAATTTCGCTTGTATCCATATAGTCTATTAAATGCATAAGGTGTCGGACTAGCAACTTTTTCTTCATTTGCTGGAATTGGTGGATAAAAGCTTAAGTTTTGATGTGTTCTGTGAGGTGAAATTGAAATTCGCTTGTATCCTGTATTGGAGGAGAGATTTAATTGACCACTTTCCATATAGTCTGTTAAATGCATAAGGTGTCGGACTAGCAACTTTTTCATCGTTTGAATTTGTCACCTGGAAATCAAGGAATCTTCTTCTGTGAAGAATCCGCGCTTTCTTATCACACGGGTTTAGCTGCTTCTTGCATGCTTAGAGAAATGCTGGTGTGCTAATCTATCTTGCTTTGATTGTGATGTTTAAACTGGCATTGCGTAAAATATGCAGTGAGAGAGAATTTGCGAGGTGCCAAAAAAGAGTTCAACAAGACAGAGGATGATTTGAAGTCTCTTCAAAGTGTTGGGCAGATCATCGGAGAAGTTCTCAGGCCTCTTGACAATGAACGCTGTAACTTCCCTTCTTTAGTGGTCACCTGTACTGCTGCTTAGGATACAATCTAATCTGCTTGGTCTATGTTATCTCTGCCTTTTTCATTCTGTAAGTAAATTGCTGAGCTTCTCACTTAGCAAGCAAGCATTTGGCATGGAGATGTATTTGTTAAAACTTTGGTGTGGAAATGGATTTCCCTTATCAATGCCTTTATTCAGTTGGTTATTTGGATAAGGATTGATGTATAATCAATTCTTTAACTGTTATTCCTACTTTTAGGATCAAAATCGAACTTTCTATCTCTAAAGAAGTATCTGAAACTCTGCTTAATATTTGAGCAGTGATTGTCAAAGCAAGTAGTGGCCCCAGATATGTGGTTGGCTGCCGGAGCAAAGTGGATAAGGAGAAGTTGACTGCAGGAACTAGAGTAGTCCTTGATATGACAACTTTGACAATAATGCGAGCACTTCCTCGTGAGGTATTTTGGTTTTCCCCAAGGATATGATTGATAGTCTGTAAGTTTTAATAGAGTTGATGATTTTTGAATGCGATCCTACTGTTTTACAATGGCGCTTTATGAAATAACAGGTTGATCCAGTTGTTTATAACATGCTCCATGAAGACCCTGGAAATGTCAGCTACTCTGCTGTGGGTGGTTTATCAGATCAAATTAGGGAACTGAGAGAATCTATTGAGCTGCCTCTGATGAATCCCGAACTCTTCATTAGAGTTGGAATAAAACCTCCCAAGGTGAGTAGTTGCTTTTTGTACTCTTCGAGAGGATCATACGTTGTCCTGTCTGTGCATGGAGGGGATATTCTCAGCAGCGTTCAGATGGACAAAGTCTGACTCTCTCTCTCTCTCTCTCTCTCTCTCTTTCTCTCTCTCTTTAGGGTGTTCTTTTATATGGCCCTCCTGGGACTGGGAAGACATTGTTAGCCAGGGCAATTGCAAGTAATATAGATGCAAACTTTTTGAAGGTAAGATATTATATCTTGATATGCTGTGATGCTGCTTCCTTGAATATTTTTTTCGTGAAAATTTTTCTGTTTCATATTCACTCTTGTTCAAGTGTAGGTTGTCTCAAGTGCCATTATCGATAAATATATTGGAGAGAGTGCAAGGTTGATAAGGGAGATGTTTGGATATGCACGTGATCATCAAGTAAGAAACCCAACTTGCTACCTACTTTTATAATTCTTCCCGAGAAACCAATTACGAGATTTTTCTTTTGTTTGTGAAGCCCTGTATCATCTTTATGGATGAAATTGATGCCATTGGTGGGCGGCGTTTCAGTGAGGGAACAAGTGCTGATCGTGAAATTCAAAGAACTTTGATGGAGTTACTTAATCAACTTGATGGATTTGATCAGTTGGGAAAGGTACCTTTTCTAGGCCTTTT
Organism: Syzygium oleosum; assembly: GCF_021117445.2. Lineage (NCBI taxonomy): Eukaryota > Viridiplantae > Streptophyta > Magnoliopsida > Myrtales > Myrtaceae > Syzygium > Syzygium oleosum. The sequence goes on along the minus strand of NW_026607506.1, from coordinate 2,291,402 downwards.
GCAGTTGAAATGCTCTCATTAATGGCTGATATTAAGTATGATTATCATTTCGTCTTTTTTGAATATGGCTGGGGGGAGACTGTGTGTAGACAAGGTTGGGGAGGAAATTTTCCATGTGCTTTTTATTTGTTATAGATCGGGAAAGTCTTCTTTATGCTAAAAAAACATCTTAATCACCAATTCTACAAAAGTTTGTTAGTGCTTAAGTAGAAGAGTGCTATTGTGCTTTCGTTCTCCATGTCACAGACTTCTACCACTTCAATAGCATGTAATCTTTGAGAAGATCGTTATATTTTGTTGTTGCTTCAATATGTTGTTTGGAATGTGAATTGAATTGTTAGGGGTCTGGGAATTATTTTGACTACGTTTTCTCTTCTTCCGTGTCATGTAGTATGGGATGGAGCCCTCTTTAGGTAGCTGAAATAGCTTTAATAGGTCCTTGTGGTTCTCAGTTGTTCTAGTTTCTGCTTCATTTTGTCTTTATGTACCTGCATAGCGAGATGGTCACAACTAGTTGGGAATCTGGCATTCCAGGTAAAAATGATAATGGCTACAAACAGACCAGATGTGCTCGACCCTGCACTTCTGCGACCAGGTCGATTGGACAGAAAAATAGAGATCCCACTGCCAAATGAGCAGTCGAGAATGGAGATCCTTAAGATTCATGCTGCTGGCATTGCCAAGCATGGAGAAATCGACTATGAGGCTGTTGTGAAGCTCGCAGAGGTGAGTTGTGAACTGATTTGTGGTTGTTACTTTTATCCCTGGCAAATTTGTTGTCCTGATTTATTTTTGATTGCTTTAGGGCTTCAACGGTGCTGATCTGCGTAATGTTTGCACTGAGGCTGGAATGTCTGCCATACGTGCAGAACGTGATTATGTCATTCATGAAGATTTCATGAAGGTAAGAGGCCTTCCTCTTGCATAATTTTATATTTCAGTATTCGTCTTTTCGTCTGAGCAAGAATTGGTTACATTATCATCGCAATTAGAATTATTTTTGTTGTTAGCAACGATTGAGGATGCTATCTCAATAACTTGATCCATTTTGCAGGCTGTTCGGAAACTTAGTGAAGCAAAGAAACTAGAGTCTAGCGCGCACTATAATGCTGATTTTGGAAAAGAGTAGTAATGACACCTCTCTTTCATTGTTATGGACGCTTTGGCGATAGTTTTTCTTGTTCATTCTGTTGTAATGTGCGATGGGATATTAAATTTAATTGATGAAGTTTCCTTACTCAATGAAGATATTTGCGGTACTTTGTTTGGTCATGACTGCTGATTTTGAAAAAGGATCTATCAGCTGCAGAACAACAGTAGGTACTGTAATGGTCGTTCATGAATCTTTTGAATTGGTCGAGACCGACGCAGGAGGCTGGTTGCTGCTGTCTCTTTTAACTTGCAATTGGTTTAATGGTGTGATCATACATTCCCTTGCTTATAGGGGTGTGTTTTTTAATGGGATGACATGAGTTGCCAGTAGACCCATAAAAGTGGTGGGTCGGGTCGGGTCGGGTCGAAAATATTCGGATCCAAATTGATCCATTTAATTAGTTTTGACCCATTTTTATGTAATGTAAATTTAGTTACTTGTACTTGACACATATTGCTGAAACATTTATAATTTAATCCAATTTAAGAAAATTCAAATCCAAATTGAGGTAAGAGCGCAGAGTGAGTAAGCCTAAAATCGAGTAAAAGTGAGAAAGTGAAGAAGAAGTCATAGCCGTGGGTTAAATTTAAATAAGTTGTGAATTTATTGAATATTCATATTATTATGGATTTTGCAATTCTATTTCTAAATTCATTTGAAATCCATTTATTGAATATAATTAATTCATATAATAATTCAGCCCATCAAACATCAGATATAGGTTAAGAAATAAGTCTATAACTCATTTTGACAAATCTAGTTGGCACCTCTTTCTGCGGTGCTTATTTTTTACATTTAATTAGGGCGGCGGTTTTCCTCTCGGGAACCAACATACGATACCATTGACTCGAGAGATGATGCGATGACGACCCATTCATTTGCGTGAGATGGGCACTTCATTAAAGGTCCGGTCATTAAAGGTAACAAAATTTTTTCTCTCCCACCCCCCACAGATTACCAATGAGAGATCCCAAAAAGGAGGAGACGCCACAACACCTTTGCACAAATTAAATTGCGGTCGGGCCAATGAAGTTTGGGTTCAATGCTCATTGGATCTTTTCGTGGATGGGGTTGAGCTTGGTGACGCTTTTACCCATTATCGCAAATGCTCACTTTATCTATCCCTCTCCTGGGAAGCCTAGAAATTTGAATATGCTTGGCTGACAAAAAAGGGAGAGATGCTTGGGCCGTCATTGATGCCATGGTTTCAATTTTCTTATTCCTCACCATTAAGACAGATTGAAAAAGGAATTTGCTTATTTATTTTTGCGGGACAAAGTTGGGGCTTGAAATTCAATCCCGAACTGGTTTTTATCAATACGACGAGTCTTCAAAATGGACCTGGCCTCGAATAAGGCCCTGAAGTGGCCAAGTTAATAATCTCGAGACAAACCTCAGCTCACTGATTAACGATGCTCGTTGAAGTTCTTGTGGTATCGCTAATTTTTCCGTTAACACTATCCCGATTCCGGATTAAGGATGTTGGTTGACGTTGTTTCTTTGTTACTGCCAAGCTTTTTCCAGGACAATAGACCTGATAAAATTCCTGCATATTTTACAGCAACCATGGTGGTACTGTTGTTTGTTGCTGTCTCCTCCTTTTCTTGGGGTGTGAAACCGATTTGTGGAACAAGCCAAATCTCTCCTTCCTCCCTAAAAAAAAAATCCTAAAAGGTCACTCACTCCCCCAATAAAAATTATATATAGATGAAACTACAAAGAAAATGACATTTTAGCTTTTCTCTCTTTGATGCATCCTTCCGTCATCTCCTGTTGCTGTAGCGTGCAATCAAAACCCTTACACAGAAAGGCATTGACAAGAGAGTGCAAGAAGGTTGTCTGGTTCTTTTGGAGGCATATTATACCTAATTTCACCCACTTCTAGGCTCTTTATTAGGGTTCTTGTTAGTTGATTTCACACAACATCTTTTTTCTTTCCTCCCCTTTTCGCGTATCGCCGATCGCATTTCCTTTGCTGGAGGAATATTTCTGCAATTATATTGCTTCACCTTGTACATCAACAGGGTTCTTTTCACACCCTAGCTGTTCAAGCATCAGGGGCAGAACATCCAATATATTGAGATTTTCTTCTGAATCACGTGTACTGCATCAAATGCACTGGTTTCGAGCGCATGGAACTGATCCTGCCTTCTTTTTTTGGGTCTAAATGATAGATGTTAAATATAATATGGTTCGACGTTGCCCTCGGCAGCGTGCTTTCTGCTTACTAATGGACACAGTCTGTCTCCACCAGCACTCCAAGAAAAGCTCAATCAATATTCATTGCGGAAAATGTCACGAAGGCATAGAATCTCTCGTCGTATTGGAAGTTCTGGCCAGCAATCCGGAATAAAATACAGGAAAAATTTGGTGTTGGAGAGACAAATCAGGTCAATTTGTTTAATCCCTTTTCAAATTGTTCTTTGTCTTCCCTTGCCACCAATGTACAGAAATCAATGGCGCTTCTTTTTTTATGTATCATCGAAATTAACGTGGTGTTGCACGGTGGGAATGAATTCAATAAAGAGCTTATATATGCCAAGTTACCAACCAAATGCTGTATTTTTTTAAATATGTAGAGAGACCATCCCTTTGCGACAACCAATCATTGATAAACCAAGCTTTTAAATACAATATCACATATAATAATTAACAACCCACAAACCAAAATAAACCACACAAAACTATAGTCAAAAGTACACATCACAAGCACCACCCAGATTAGCTGATCCAATCCATTGCATCACTCACTCACTACCCCCCTCCTTAATAATTCATAATTGCTCTTGCCATTTTTTCCATGGCCTCATCACCCTGCAAAATCGTAATAGACAAAACGGAACAAAGCAACCCTAGTCTTTAACCCTAGTCTTTCCCTTCGAAGGCTTGAACAAGGCACCAACGCATGGATGGAGATTTGGTTGTGACGAGGTTTTCACGTTCAGTACAGAAACACGTCCGAAGCAGCCATGATCGGTTGGCTAACATGAAGGCCCAGCGAGTTGAGTGGGTTCAGGAAATGGTCGTGGCTCGTTGTCCGGACGCCGCCCACGACATCGTCGATGTCGCACACCCTGAGATTGGTCGTGTTGATGCAACCGAGAATGTCGTTGAGGGACTGGAGTCTCTGTCTCAGCTCAAGAGCCTGAGCCCTCAGGATCGAGTTCTCGGCCTCGAGGCCCAGCAGGTGGTGGGTGGTGATGGTGATGTTGGTGATGATCTGGTTGTTGTCCTTCCTCAGTTGATCCACCTCGGCCGTGAGCCCGTTCAAGTGCTTCTGCTTCCGCATCCGCGACCGCCTCGCCGACTCCCGGTTCGACTCCATCCTCTTCCTCTTCCTCTGGATCTGCAGCAACTCGTCTTCGGAGCTCGAGTTTTGAATCTGAGTGGTGGTGGCGGCAGCAGTTGTTCCCGAGGAGGAATTCGAATTCCGGCTCGAGGAAGCCATGGCAATAGTCGTATATTTACACCCGATTCGCAAAACACCAAATTACAACCCCCAAAACAAAGGGAAGAATACTAATTAATACTATCAAAATTATGATAATATTTGAAGATCTGAGTCAACTAGCAGAGAAAAACACACCAGACCCAGATCCTAACGATGTTTTAGCTAATCTAGAAAGCTATATATGTATATGAATACTACGTTAAAGAACTTAAGGTAGACAAATCATGAGAAAACATAGAACCAGTAGAGGAACGCAACGGAGAAAGATTGAACTAAGTGGGTCCTGCGCCTCAGGGAAGAACTTATCATATAACCCGAACGAAGGATTTCACTGAGAACCGGAGACATGAAGGTGCTCTCACCCGTTCAAGAACAACACGAAGAAGATATCACGTGTCTAAGTTCATCTTCTCAGCAGAAAAACGAAAACCCCAGAAGCATGGAATCTTCTTGGGAGACAGGGAGAGAACGATTACAAAAGGTTTCTATCTATGACATGAGGTTCCTGCAGAACCAAAGAGCTTGCATGGAGAAGCGGAGGAGGAGATGAGGACCAAGAGAAGATGAATATAATACAAGAGGCTCCAAGAAGAGAGAGAGAGAGAGAGAGAGAGAGAGAGGTGGAAGAGGTTGTTCATGGAAGTGAGGGCCCAATTTATAGAGCCAAAAATGTGAAGAAGAAAGGTTAAAGAAATTAATTTTGCAAAAAAAATTAAAAGAAAAAGTTTATAGGGAAGGGAGAATAGTGAGCATAGTAATCTCCTCTAGAAGAAATTTGGGTTGCTGGAGATAAGCGATTGGACATTACGTGGAAAAAGAGGCGAAATTTCCACAACCCACCAAGGTGACCCACGCACGCTCCATTGATTGCTCTTTCGCAAAGTAAGGACTCCCCGCTACACGATGTTTAAGACCGATCACACTCGATCGATATGCCAGACGAGGTCCTCCTGCGATCTCTCGAGAACCCCGTTTCTATTCGGGATCGATAACCGTTTGATCACGGGATAGTATTACCGGAGCCACCCGCCGATGAAGCATCGCCTCGCACGAGGAAGTTAAGGATGCAATGCACGGGGGTTCCGGCCTCGGTCCCTTGAAAATAAACCTCTAAATAAGCAGGTTGCGCTTGTTTCACGTCTAAGACGAGTCAATTGGACATTTGAATTTACTGGTATCCCTAACATTATTCGAAAATTGAATCTCAATTTCTCTGACGTAAGAAATAAAACTAAGTAAAAAAGGACAGACAAGAAAAGACCCCACTGTCACGGCCGGCACCTGAAGTTTTGACCGTGATGGCTTGTAGCGAAACGATCAAGGAATTGGAGGTGGGTATCGCCAATTCTCATGGAAAAGATCATCGATTTTGGGTGAGTTTTTCGGAGTAAATTTCAATTACAGAGACAAAGGACTACGGCCAAAATCTTGTAGAACGAAGGACACAAATAGTTTCTGATGTGATCTTTAAATTTTTAATTTATTCAATATAATTTTTAAATTTTACCTCAATATGAAATGTGATCTCTGAACTTTTAATTTATTTAATGTGATATCTAGACTTTTGGTACATGTTCAATTTAGAACATGTGCAATGTGGTTCATGAATTATATAAAAATATTCAATATTTTCATTTCATTTATTCAAGTTCATGGACAACATTTTCATATTGAAAATGTACCAAAAGTCTCGGGATCATATTGAACAATTTAAAAATTTAGGGACCACGTTGCACATTGAGTTAAAGTTCAGGGACCACATTGAACAAATTAAAAGTTTAGGGACCGCATTACACATTTGGCCAAAGTTCAAGAACCATTTATGTCATTCTTCCTTGAATGAATATGGTCACCCCAAATTGACTAAAATACTCCCATTTATTACCCCTTCTCCTTTTGTGATATTAATCGGGTAGGACGCTGGGCGATAGACTAAGTTAGATAACGATCCCGAGAAATGCAATGTATTTAGGATTTGGTGATCAAGTTGGTCTGCCACATTATTTATCTTATGGGTTCTAATCTCATCGCGGCCTCACTAATCGACTAAAACACGACCCAATTACACTCGAGCTTAATTCGTTTGCGAATTAATTAAGCGTAGGGACAAAAGTTACCTACTTAAGAAAGTCAGCTCCCTTGATTATGGAGCATGAACGCGATAAAACAAGTGTCTTAAGACTTTCATGTGTTGGGAGGTTCGCTTGGTCAAACCAAGAAGGATGTATATGAGCAATTTTCAAAGCCCAGGCTGTCCTTAAGTCATTAAATTAACATATTAGCAGATATTAATTAAGGTGATACTCAGCACGCGACAACAATGTGTTCCTATAAACCCTAGTACATCTTCGACCCAAAAAAAAAACCTAGCACATCATCATCGATAGCAAACGATCTTTTTTTTTTTTGGTTCCGCACCACAAAGGGCGGACGTAAGAATGAAAAAGAGCTCATAATTTCTGAGAAAATTAAATCATAGATTCATTCCAAATTACATGAATTATTTCTAAATATCCATCGCCTCTCTTACAAGGAGGAACCTACTTAGAAGGGTAAACTCTATATTTGCAAGGCGTTGCGTGAATTTCCACATGATCGGATCTCTACGCACTCGTCCCTAAATTATGAAAAAAAATAAAAAGGGTTTATGGTGTATCTTGTCTTTTGGATCTGTAAAAACAAAGGGGAATATGCTTAATCTATTCCAAAATAGTTGGACATTGTTTGAATGGGCCTTAAAGACCCAAAAGGAGAGGGAAAATAGTAACCGAAAAAGAAAAGCAAATGGGTCCTTCCCGCTTTTTATCTGTAGATTTAACAAAACACACTGTTTTTTTCAATCTCATTTGGACATATCTGCTTTTTTTTCGTTGCAAGAGGGTTTTAGGGCCTGTTTGGTAACCGGGCAAACAGTATCTGATTCTAGTATTTTGTTTCCGGGAACAAAAAAAGAACAGAAATCCGTTTGGTAAATTTTTTGTTTCCGGGCACAAATTTGTTTACAGAATCAGTTTTGGAACAGAATCAATAATAATAATAAAAAGTTAATTCTTAATTCTGGGAACAAGAATAAAAAATGAAAAAGATTTTTTTTTTTTATCTTCTTCTTCTTTCTTGGCATGTGGCCAGTGATCGGCCACAGGCCAGGGCCGACGTGGTGAGGGCTGGACCCTCACTGCTTGGGCGAGGGCCTCGCCCAAGCCGCGAGCCGCCCTCGCCTAGGCTGTGAGTCGTGAGGGCTGGACCCTCGTGGCTTAGGCGAGGGTCGCCCTCGCCGAACCCTCGCCAGATCCGACGAGGGCCGCGAGGGTCGGCCCCGGCGAGGGCTGTCCTCACCCAAGCAGCGAGGGTCCAACCCTAGCCCTTGCCTGTGGCCGGCGAGGGCCGCGACGCCCTTGCTGTCCCTAGCCTGTGGCCGGTTGCTGATGTCAGCGATCTAGCCATGGGCCAAGGAAGGAGAAGAAGAAAAAAAGAAAAGGAAAAAAAGACAAAAAATCATTTCTAATTAGAAATTATTTTCGAGAACAAAATAGTTACCTATCGCACCCTTAATCTCTCTGTCGTTGAAAGAATGAAAGGGTCTCGGAAATTATTGCTAATGCCACCTTCCGTACACCATTTCTTGATTCTTGACTTAGTTCCTGTACAATGAAAAGCATGACAGGTAAATCTGTAGCTCGACTTCTAGATCTCTCTCTTGTGTGGCATTCTTGACACCGATGTTCTCAATTTAGGGTAGCGCAACTAAGTAGACTGGATTACAGGTAAAGACTTTGCTGAAATTAAACTCTTGGAACTATAATCCTTTTTCTATATATAATTTCATGTTCACCCTTCTCGGTTCAGGCTCGAGCTCGACGCCAGAGCTCGACGCCGTTCTGGCAGGTGGAGACTATGGGCAACGAGGTGGTGGCTCGGCTCGCAGTGGCAGGTGGCGACGAAGAGGCAAGCTTCGGCCGCACTGGAGAGGAGGGAGGCCAAACAATGAGTGGCAAGTTAGGGTTATGGATAATTGAATTTCTTCATTGTCGGTATCTTAGGTAAATGTAGAATAAACGACAGAGCAAAATCGGCGCGAGAATGGCCAAGCCGTAAGTAAAACGAGGTGTTGGACATAACCTGATGAAAGTGAGAATGCCAATTGTCGATATTCAAAAGTGAGGGTATAAATTGATATGGGGATGAAAACCCGAAAATGGCTTCGAAATTTTACTCTTGTTGTTGCTTATATAAACCACATTTCTTCCTATCCAATTTAAATTGCTACTTGTCAATTTTAGAACTATAGAGTATATATATCAAAGGAAAAATGACACAAACAGTCTTTGAACTTTGATCCAATGTGTAATGTGATCCCTAAACTTTTAATTTGTTTGTTGTGGTCCTTGAACTTTAACCCAATGTGCAATATGGTCCTTGAATTTTTAATTTGTTCAATGTCGTCCATGAACTTTTAGTCCATGTTCAATTTAGTCCCTAAACTATATTAAAATGTTCAATGTAGTCGCTGAACTATATTAAAATTTTCAATATAGTCCTTCCATTAATTCAAGTTTAGGGACTATATTAAATATTTTCATATAGTTCATGGACTACATTGAACATGTACAAAAAATTCAGGGATCATATTGAACAAATTAAAAGTTCAAGGACCACATTGAATATTAGGTCAAAGTTTAGGGACTAGATTGAATAAATTAAAGTTCAGGGTCTGCATTACATATTGGATCAAAGTTCAAAGACTGTTTATGTCATTACCCTTATATCTAAGAGACGAAATTTTCTACCGTTATTGAAAATAAAAGAGAGAGAAGAAAGAGGAAGAAGACACCACCCGCCCGGGTGGCGTTGCTGAGGCACTCTTCCTCTCGCAAAAGGTGTGGTCGAATCCCGACGCCGCAGGACTTAACCGACACTTGTGTGGTGGCTAGCACGTGTCGCCTCCAGAGTTTACCTCCCGGCTGTCGGTCGTGCGGAGGTTCCCTGGGTTACCAAAAAAAAGAAGAAAGAGAAAGAAGAGAAATCTTCACAGCGCGAAATGACAGCCAAATAATTTCCTAGGCGGCTTCACCTTTTCATTATTGATGGTAAATTATGAGGGGGACTCGAGTTTAAACCATAGTGATATGAAATGATGTGAAATTTTTTTTAAAAAAAATGTGGGGTCCAATTCCAAAAGATGAAAAATGAATCCCGAATCCTTAAAGTTGAGATTTTGTGTGTCGGTAAAGTTGATAGTTTCATACTTTAATAGACTGCATAGTAAAGTTTCCAATTTCACTTAGCTCCAATTTGTAAAAAAAAGAAGGGGAAAATGATCGATATATTACTCTTTTTTTTTGCAAATATTTAGCAGTTAAATTATGGATATCTAATTTTATTAGCATATAAAAGCAATTGTCGATCAAGCGCGGGCGGTATTCATCTCACGTTACGCATAGGTGAAATTATTATTTGTCCAAAGTGAGATCGGGCCGAGGATCAAGTATGGTGCCTCAACTAGAGCCAGAGTAGTAGCACGCCCGTAATCGATCGGATCGACACCATATGTTCTCGAAAATGGCATTTTGCAAAAGAAAGTATGTGAATTTTACATGTTAATATTCGGATACCGTCAAAAATTTTAGGAGTGTTGGATTTTAAAAAAGAGTCAAAGTGTGTGGATTGCAAGATTTAAATTATAAAAAAAGGGATAATGACAATATTTACAGAGGAAATTCAAAAATTTGTGTCGATCGGTCACTTTAACTTTGAAATGTTTTTCTATCGTCGTTTGAATTCTAAAACCTGTCGGTCTCCTTCAAATCAGTCCTTCCACCCCCCTCACCCCCTTCTTGTCCCCTCAACCTCGATCTCCCCTCTTTTCTTTTGAATTTTAGGCTCCGTTCGTTTGGCAGAAAATATTCTCCTTTTGAAAAATATTTTTCCGGAAGTCATTTTCCTGAAAATGTTTTCCCGAACATAATTTTCCGGTGTTCGGCAATCAATATGAAAAAGTTTCGGTAAATATTGTTCGCCGGGCGGCGCGTCCGGCGGCCGGCGCAGGCGTCCGGCTGGCGGCAACCGACGGCCAACGTCCGCGTTCGACGGCGGCGGCGGCCGGCGACCGGGCGGCGGCGGTGGCCGACGGCGGCGGCGACCGGCGGCGGGGCGGGCGGCCGGTGACCTTAGTGAAGAAGAAGAAGAAGAAGCTCCGGAAAATGATTTCCGCTTTGAAGAAGCGGAAGTCATTTTCCGTAGACTTAGGCTATTTTGTGAGGGGAAGGAAAATATTTTCCCACGGAAAACGTTTTCCGCCCCCCGAACATCGGAAAACCCGAAAAATATTTTCCGGGAGAATATTTTCCGCCAAACGAACGGAGCCTTAGTCTATTTCCTAACTTGCAATTCTTTTGTAAAAAAGGAATTAATAAAAAAAAAGCCCTTCAATAAAAAAAAATGACAGTGTTAATGGAAGGATTAATAAGAATGACGGCGATAGTTTTAGGACTTATAGGATTAAAAAAAGCAATCGCTTAAAATTAAAGTGACGGACCCACGCGAGTTTTAAGTTCTTTACTATTATCATCCCAACATAAAATAATAATAAAATGAAAAGAAAAGAAAAAGGCCATTTCACACGATTTGGAAAAGACTAAATTAAGGCAGCATCAGTTATCTGATTACCGGACATCTTATTATTTGATTAAACCAATAATCAAACCGTGGTCGTAGTCTTTGTTTAATTCTTGGGATAATGACACAAATAATCCATGAACTTTCGCTCAATATGAAATTTGGTTCCTAAACTTTTGACTCGATCAATGTAGTCCATGGACTTTAGCCTAATGTTCATTGTGGTCCCTGAACTTTTAATTTGTTCAATGTGGTCCCGGAACTTTTGGTGCATGTTCAATTTAGTCCCTGAACTATATGAAAATGTACAACAATACAGTCCATGGACTTGGATTAATGGAATGACTACATCGAACATTTTTATAAAGTTCAAGGACTATATTGAACACGTACCAAAAGTTCAGGGATCACATTGAACAAATTAAAAGTTCAGGGATCATATTGAATATTGGGTTAAAGTTCACAGACCATATTGAATAAATTAAAAGTTTATGAATCAAATTGCATATTGAGTCAAAATTTATGAACTATTTGTGTCATTTTTCTTTGATTCTTAGTGCCTAAGCTACCAGCTAGACAGGTAAAAGAGGAGGGGGCAAAATTCTCGTGAATAATAAAAGAAGAAGGGCGTAAATGCAAAAGCTCGAGAGATTGATGGCACGATAGTCTATGCACATCGTGCCCCTATCTGCTACACAAATATTGGCATGTGATAGGCGCAAGCTTTTATCCAAGGAAAAAGAGAAAAGGAAAGATGCATGTGGCCTCAACATGTTCACTGTCGCTGTAGTGCGACCTATTTGTACGTACAGTTCTTTCTTACACGATTGGGGGAGAAGATTCTTCCGGATTTGGTCCCCCTCCCTCAACACGATCGTGCTTTCGCCTATGCTCTGAAAAAATTTCTTATGTGGATTGAAAAGGATACGTGATAACGACACAAATGATATATGAACTTTGATTTAACGTGTAATATGATTCGTGAACTTTTAATTTAGTTAATGTGACCCCAAGATATTCGGGTACATGTTCAATTTAATCCTTAAATTATATAAAAATGTTCCATTTAGTCATTCTATTAATTCATGTTCATGGGTAACATTGAACATTTTCATATAGTTCGGGAAGAAGGACTAAATGGAACATTTTCATATAGTTCAGGGATTAAGTTGAACATGTATTAAAAATTTAAGGACCATATCGAACAAATTATAAATTCATGGATCATATTGCATATGAGACTACAGTTCAGGGATCATATTGCATATCGAGCCAAAGTTCATGGACTAATCGGGTCAATTTCCCTTTAATTTTGTGAGATTTCGGGTGGAATCTGTATAATCAACGGACGCGATCGATTCGATCTATCATGGCCAAGCGTAGATAAGTATTCATCTAGATTTATTATGCAACGAGGACATTAGTTCATTCGACGGTGCAGCTAGCAATAAATTCATGGTCGATGTGGGTCGGATGAAAGTGGTTTGTGTTATTTTCTTATCGATTTCGATATGGAAAAACCTTCACATGGCAATAAAGCATACCTAGAGGCCGAGGGCGACAATGATCCGCCACCAACAACACCCGAGGTCAAGGGTGTACTCGAAGGAGGCCGACGATCATCGCCGGCCCCTAGCTTTAGGGGCTCCATATAATATTATTTTTTTGGAATTTTCTTATCGAATTTCTACGTCTCGCTCCCAAAGTTAAGATTATGTGGAATCTCTTAACTCGCCCTCGCAACTTACCTTGGAAATTTCCCATCAGTTTTCTAAGCCTCACAAGTTGAGATTTCGTGAAACTTCTTAACTCATCCTCGCAACTTACATCGCCACGTCTTCCACGGCAGGTGGCAACGGCCATACAATACACGAGAGAGAGAGAGATCACTCCATCTCAATTATCAAATTATGTGGATCTCATGTGGGGCTTACGTTATTCAAAGAGTTAAGATAAAGCGGGTTCACGTGCTCCGAGTACGTATAAGTAACTTTCTCTCTCGAGAGAGAGAAAGAGAGAGAGAGAGAAAGGGCGGTCGGTTCGTCGGGCCGGGAGAACGGGACCCACTTTACGGCTTTTCGGGAAAGAGATTGAAAACTGAGGGAGAGAGACTTCGCCGAGATAGGAGACATGCCCGATATCGGTGAGGCAGCCCCTTTTGCATTAAGAGTCCACTGTCACATGCTCTTGTTCCTCCTCCTACCTCGCTTTCTCTGGAGGGCCACTTTGAAATCTCGTGTGCTTTTCCCTATGGTTGGTTGCCCAAAAGTCCTCCCACATGCCTTGCCTCTCCCCCTCAGATTGCCCGCATCATTTCCAGTTGAAAACACGTTCTCGTGCACGCTTTAGTCTAGTTCTTGACAAAAGAAACTTGAACTCGTTTTTGTCCTTTGGAATGCCGTCTTCTCTTTACCGAACAAAAGAGGGGTCCGAGCGGTTCGGCTTTTCCTGTTTCATGGTTCCTTCTGGTCATCTTCCTTCCTTCCTTCCTTCCTCCCTCCCTTCTCTTTTTCTTTTCAATAATAATTCAGGGGTACGGAGGTGAGGAATGTCGACCATTCCGAGAGACCGACCAAGTACCCATGTGGGTCTCGTGAACCGATTAAAGTAGCCCGTGCAGGCGGCCCCGACCCCCGAATGGTTCGCGGGCAGTTGCCGGGACGACTCGAACGGGCCTTCGGTTTCTAGAACCGAAAGTCGCCCGAGCTCCGACCAACCGCGCCATAGGCCGAAACTCTCTTCTAGCCGTTGTTGCTTTACCCGTTAAATCAAATATGTTTTGCAGGCCGAATCATCCGATGCTACCTACCATGTTATAACTCATCTCTCTATCTCTCTCTATATCTTCAGTACACATGGTTGGGCGCTTTTGAGATTGGTCTGGTCTGCTGCGCCCAATTAAGAGATGGTGCGGTTAAAGAGGAGGGACAAAGCCAAAGGTCACTCGGACACGTCATGCATGCCATTGCTTTTAGAACAGGAAAACAAAAGCAAAAGCACCTCTACCCTGTTTTAGCAACAAAAAAAAAAAAAAGCACATCTACCCTGTTTTAGCAAAAAAAAAAAAAAAGCACATCTACCCTCAAACACCTTGTCTTTTTTATCTTCCTCAACAATTTTTGAGCCCCTACATTACTTGAGTCTTAATTTCATTCGAATCTCACCAACCATAAACAGGGATAATTGCCAAAAAAAGAAGAAGTTCTAAACCTATTGTAATGAGGGAAAATTTCAATTTGGGTCCGTGGGTCATTTACGAAAATGGGATACCTGAATTTAGTGTAAATTGATACTAAATCAAAAAGTGTCAAATAAGTGCTGGTCCGCCACCGTAGGCGATCATCCGCTGGTGTTCCAATAACGGAACAATGTTTTTATTTTTTTTTTTTTCTTTTTTTTCTTTTCCTTTTCCTCTTTTTTCTTCCTTCCTCCGCCGCCCATTGCCTGGGCCTAGGAGGTCGCCGGCCTCAAAGTGAGGCGGCCCCGGCCTAGGGCGAGCCGCCTCGCCCGGGCCGGGCGGGCGTGGGTGACCCTCGCCGTATCCGGCGAGGGATGCTCTTGCCGGACTGCGGCAAGGGCGCTCGCCCGCTCCCGGCCCAAGCGAGGGCGGCCCTTGCCTCGCCGGCGAGGGCGACCCTCGCCCAACCCTCGGGTCGCCCTCGCCGCGTCGCGGCGAGGGCCCGCCCTCGGGGCCGGGCGGGCGAGGCGACCCTTGCCGTAACCGGCGAAGACCAGTGAAGGCGACCCTCGCCGCATTCGGCGAAGGATGCTCTCGCCGGATCGCGCGAGGGTCGCCCTCGCCCGCCCAACCCAGGCGAGGGCGGCCCTCGCCCGACGCCGGCGAGGGCGACCCTCGCCCGGCCCTGGGTCGCCCCTCGCCCGGCCGCCTCCCACCTCGAGGCGCCGACCTCACGTGCCCCGACAATGGTCGGCGGAGGGAAAGGAGAAAAAAAAAGAGGAAAAGGAAAAGAAAAAACAGAAAAAAGGAAAAAAATATATAAAATACTGTTCCGTTCGCACGAACAAGCCATGGATCGCACGCCGAAATGTATTTTACCTGGGCGACCCGCACTTATTTGATACTTTTTGGGACTTTGGGTATCAATTTGCACTGCAGTCCACTAGACCCCATTTTGGGAAAATGGCCCCACTTGGACCCCAAATTAATTTTCCTTGTAATGATGATGATTCAGCCTTAAACTTTTTAATTTGGCCAATTTAGTCGAAACCTTTGATAATTTGCTAATGTGATTCTTCCTATCGATTTTGGCCGGAAATCACTGACGTGGATATTAGCCGTCCTTCGTGGCATCGCCACGTAATTTTTGTAATTTTTAAATAGTTTTTTTCCTTTTTTTACAATTATTTTTTTCTTTAATTGAGGGCTGGCAAGGGCCCCGATGTCCTCGCCAGATCTAGGCTACGTGAGGGCGTTGTAGCCCTCCTCGGATCTACGCGAGGGCGTCCCGGCCCTTGCTTGTGGTTGGCGACGCGGACCGGCTGAGGGAAATAAGAAAAAAAAGAGAAAATAAAAAGGAAAACAAAGGTAAAAAATTGTCCATATCAACGCCGGCCGTCCTACACGACCTGGTCGGTGTCCACATAAGAGATTTTCGGCCAAAATTGACCGAAGAAATATATTGGCAAATCGTAAATTGGTCAAATTGAAAGATTTACATCCCTAAGTTAATGTACACTCCTTCCAATTCATCATAACCATCGGACAATAAAATTGATGGATTGATCCAAATACTAACATTTTCGTGGCTGATCCATATTGAAACTTTATTCGTCGAGCCCACTTTTTCTTTCAATTCGCCAAATCGTCGAAGAATATTTCCGTGATTTCAAAAAAGGCGATTTTGGCAGAGTTACAAGCATCTCTAGTTACTTCTGAAGAGTGTAAATGCGTCGCGTCGCGTGTCGTACCAAGTTCATGTCTCTCTTAAAGGAGTACATCCGATCGCTCAAGTTTGCCTCTGTCGGAAGACGACCAAACCAAGAGTGTTCTCTGATTGAAAAGAAAAGAGGTAGAGAGCGTTCTGAGCAATGCTTGTAAATAATCTCGTACCGGAAGTCATAAACAACGCCGGAATTCGCGCAACTCGCCATCGGAACCGGTACTCGAATATCAGTCATTGTCGTCATGCCGAGTCTTGCACCGTTAGGCAAAACCGGTCGCTGTCTCCTATATCGTATGAGCGAGCGTTGAAGTAAGTTCATTAAAAAGAGGAACTTCTAATTACGCGTTACGCAACGGGGGATTTAAGAACTGACATATATAACGATTCGGCCCTTGCTAGTATCGAATCCTTTATATCTAATTGAATACGCAAGGTTAATGCTCTCGAAAATCCCCGGCTAAATAAAGCAAGCGTATTTCATGCGACGCTCCTACTACATGCCGATTGCCGACGTGATGTCATCGATGAAAGTCCCTCTGCCACACACACGCCGAATATCTCGAGACATCGCATCCAATTCCTGCTGGCGGACTCCGACGACGAGTAGCTAGAGATACATCTCACACGGACGGCGTAACACTAAGCTTTTCAGCTAATTAAGAATGATAAAACAGAATCTTGTTCAACACGGGGTGGATTAAACACTCAGGTTCCACTCACAACACAGGGATTAAAAGCTGAAAAGGAAAGAGTTGAATTCAAAGGAGAGCCAAAGACATATCGATAAACATATTCAATAGTGCTCGTGCATTCCCCATTGCATCGAATCTGTCATAAAAAAGGAACCAAACAGAGCATCTCTAAATCTAGATACTCCACTAACAGGTGCTTTGATCCAAAATTTCCAAGTCCTGCAGAGACTTGTTTGTATTTAGGTACCGACCCTTATCAAAACTCGTTGACTATACCAAATTACCAATGCCTTTTCAGTGGATTCTTTTATGCTCTGGAAGCTTCAGGTACAACAGGCAAAAGTCAGCAACTTCACCAGGCATAATGGAGAATATGGATATTCTTGACATGAATGGGACATTGATGGTAACAATGATACCTCTGATTTCGCTTCATAGACATGATAAGGTCGGATAAACTCGGGGAAAGGTAAGAGGGATGTAGGAAAGTGTCTAGGAAAGGTCCTACTAGTTGATGAGCTATAGATGTGGATAGAGTGAGTGAATGTTTGGCATCGTCACTATTCATTTTCATGTAGCGGGTGGCTACTTCGCCATATGCGAGGGCTTTACACAACCTCGATTGGGCATGCATGGAGAGAGAACCCTCGGGATTGAGCATATGTGAATTTGAAGAAGTATTTGCCTGGCACCAAGAAAGAAAGGCAGGAGCAACGACTCTCTTGAATGGATATGTCGTAGAAGTTGCTGTGTAAATCATATTTAGCTACATGAACACGTGGATAACACTCTCAATGCAGTTACGGGTGCATTGAGACTCGGAAATTTAACGTCATAGGCCAAACAGAGAGAATGCATTCAGTATATCAGATAACATATAATCAGATAGTCAACAGTGCACTGATCTAACGATGTGGACAAATGAAACACAATAAGCACACAGGCATTACAACTTTGAAAGTAATACTTATTACGCCTAAACCGGATGTTATAAAAGCATCTTCAAGCGTCTCATGTAATTTTACAACAAGTCTGAAGGCTCATAGAAATAAGGCTATTTACAGGTTAGATAGGAAACCTAGTACAGGGATCTCAACCCGACATAGTGAAGAAGAAAGACAACACTTGCTCAATCATGCATTTTTAGGATAACAAATCTTATGCATGATTCCCGCAAATTATTTTAACCCCTCTCCGGAAAAAGAGGAAAAGCTAGCCTATATGTTAAAAGAAACTACAGAACCATCGTAATGAAGTACAGCAGCATCGGGATGAAGTACCTTAACACACAGCAGGTGAGACAAAACAACTGAAGAATGCTCAAGAGTACACCTCTAGATTGCCAACAGCAACTTCGGGATGGTAATGGAGCATTTCCTTCCACATCATCTCCCTTATCATCTCTTCCTCCAGATCTTCATCAACATCTAAGTCGATGGGAACCTGTGCAGGAGGATTGCAGTTTGGATCATACAGCGGTGACATGTACGGGTGTTGGAGAGCCTCAGTGACACCGATGCGCTTCGATGGGTCGAAAATGAGCATCTTTTGCAGGAGATCAATAGCCAGAGGATGCGCATTAGGGTAAAGACGGGATAATGCAGTCCCGGGGGAATATGGGAGAGACTTTATGAACTTTCTCGCCTTTGGGTTGTCGATAAATTCGATATCCTCCTCTCTTTGGCTGCCGAGGACATTGATGATCAGTTTGAGTTGGTTAAGGCACTCGGTACCAGGGAATAATGGCTTACGACCAAGAAGCTCGGCGAAGATACATCCGACAGACCACACATCGATGGATGTCCCGTAGTTGTCGCAGCACAGAAGAAGTTCTGGGGCCCGGTACCAGCGAGTGACCACATACTCGGTCATGAACTGTCCCTTCCCATTGCTAGTTCGTGCCAGCCCGAAATCGCAGATCTTGAGGTCACAGTTTGCATTGATGAGAAGGTTCCCTGGCTTCAAGTCTCGGTGGAGAATGTTCGCTGAATGTAGATACTTCAAGCCTCGGAGCAACTGTGAATTTGAAAGAAGGAGGGTGCAAATCACGTGAGGGAAAGAAAAGATAATTGGATTGGCAGTTTAGCTTCATACAATCATTAGTAGAAATTCCAGATGGAAAGCAATATCATCGAAATTCTCACTATTATAATACAATCAAAAGACATATTTGGATTGCTAATTTTACTATGTGATTAAATCCATACTAGATAAAAGAAGAGCAAGTAGCATAATGACATTTACAAATTTTCAATTAAACGATAAGATTTAGGAGTTAAGTGGTTCTTCCTCCCGTCGTTTTGCCACGATATCAACAGGTTGCACAAACTATGCATGCGCATTTTTCAACACCAAGATTGTCCATTTCTTTTACACAATTCGGAGAAGCAAAATAAGTTGTTGAATATTTTGTACACAAGCTCAAGAAGTCAGAGTGATCATTTGGCTTAAGTTCATCTCTTACAATTTTCCAATGTTTTGCTGCACTGAGGAGGCATTAAGGTGTGACCACAGTAGGTGCAGAAGTGCTAGGGAGGGAAAGTTAAGCCCGCCCTGTTGAAGAAAACTCCAGAACGCTATAGAAAAGCAGTCCCAGAGAAGTCATACTTGGGTTTGTATCTCCAGCATACCTCACAGAGACATGAGGCTAAAACCAGTCTCCCAACTTAATCATCCTGGCTTGTGGACTCATCTAAGCCTTACATTGACCTTACAGATAGAAGTAGATAAAACCAGTAGCCTAAAATGGGGTTTCGACCGACTACAAAATGCAAATATAATTTTCCATGAAGCAGTTAACTAACACAACCAATGGCCCTGGGCAATAGTATCCGTGCGTCATTGCGGCAAAACTAAAAGATATGTGGTTATCAAGAGCGTATGACTTTCGTTGATTGCATTGGACTTTCGGGTTTTGACGAAGCAAGTTATCACTGCAGCTAAAAAAGCACCTCAAGACTAAGTAGTAAATAGTGTTGAGGTGGATATTCAAGACAAGAGTGATTCGGTAATCCCGAGAAAAAGTTTGTGGATGCCAAATCCAGTCACCACTTCCTCATTCTTCAAACTAACTCGTTGCAAGGTCAAACTTAGTACGCCCATGAAGCCAGCCAACAAGAAGGATGACTCTCATAATGTGAAAGGTGAAAGAAGATTAAAAGCCGGACACTGTTAACTTCCACAACTGCATATTTACTGTATAAAAGAATTTGCATATTCGACATGAACAACAAAAGCAGCCTAGGGAGCCACTTACTGGACAATATGCAAATCACAATGGTGGTAAATGTCCATCTCAAGATGCCCAAGGCAACAACTTTGTTTTTTAGTGAAGATCCAAACAAAAACGAAACTTTATGTATATCCCATAAACTTTCAACACCTCGATAATTCATGCCATGACAAAGTAACATTTTACAAAAGGATACCTGGAAGAGGAAATATTGGCAGTGGTCATTTGTAAGTGTCTGAGAGGATTTGATAATCTGGTGCAGATCTGTGTCCATGAGCTCATACACCAGATAAACATCTTTGAAACTTTTCCTTTGGATAGGCATCATGACATCTTTCAAACCGATGACATTCTCATGCCGAAGATGCCTGAGAAGCTTTATCTCGCGCAAAGTTCTCAGCGCATCGACCCTATTCTCAAAGGCATTGTGTATCTTCTTTATCGCCACCTTCTCGGTGGTTTCTCTGTTCACAGAAGAGCAAACAATGCCATAGGCTCCTCGGCCAATGGGCTTGATGGGCACGTACTTTGTGTCAATCTCAAACAAGGTCTGCCACATCGAGTAATAGTGCTTTCCCTCGGAATAAACCCCATTTGGTGGCTCAACTGGTGTTGCCATTTGCCTGCAAGCCAAGCATGGATGAGTCAAAACATTAATTCTCACTTACAAGGAATCCTGAGAAAGTGGCATGCGCAAGTGACCTCTAAGAACATTGGCATGTAAAGCAAGTCATAAACTAGGGACCACTTTAAAATCCGGAGACAAATGCATCTCTGCTCAGCCATATTAGCCAGGAGAAAACCGAATTCAATAACAAAAACACAGGGTCCATTAAGGCAAATCTAAATGCAGATGAAATCAAGACGACAACACATTAACCCGGCACTAGAACGAAACATGGAAGCCTTTTGATTCAAGAACAAAATTGCAGTTTTTTCTACCTAGGAAATTCATTTTATCTTTTTTCCTTTTTTATTTTATTAATATTAGTGATAATATGCTTGATGCTCAGCAGACTTGCGATCACATGAAACACAGAAACAGTGAGACTAGAGCACCAAATTAGCAATAGCCCAGTTGTTGCAAACAGCAAAAGACCATGATTAGTGAAGAATTTCGAAAATTACAACTACATGAAAATACTAAAAAAGGAAATCTATCACCTTGAACCCTTAAACTTTCTACTGGTTCTTTATAAATCCGCGCTTCGCTTCTGAATCCCATGCTTCAGACCCCGCAAAAAAAAAAAAAAGTTCTCCGGAAAAATTAAAAGCAAAAATTAACGTCTAACGAGCGGATTCTCCAATTCAGAAGCGAATCCAGAAGCTCATAGCAAGAAGAGCAAACAAGAAGAAAGAAAGAACGAAAGAAAGACTTACTTTTTATGCGATCTTCGCAGCAAGTTCAAAGAACGGAGTCAATCTTGCTTCGACCCATCATCGGATCCCGCTCAGTCTTGCTCCCAGCAGCCTCAAGAGCTCTCGTTCTTGCACGAATTCCGACAGAAACAGATGCCCAGATCGCGACTTCACGCAATCATTCCGGGAACGCGCATTGGGATCTGTTGCTTTCGAGGGTAATGTTTGTCAAGCGATGACCCCTACGGATCTATTCTAAACCAAACAACGAAAAAGAAGGGGCTTTTTAATCTGGGATTCGTTATCTCGTCGCGGTTAGACCCAGCAAGCAAGGTCCGTGACGAAAGGACGAGCAATTATTGTTTATCAAGAAATGGGTGATTCCCGGCTTTCTTTATTGCGATTAAACGCTCCACTCCTCCGGGGCCGAACACGCGGGCTTCGCTGATGCAACTGTAACACGATTTTCTTTTCTTTATTTTCCCTGTGGGTCCTGCTTCGGGCATGGAGGTTGGTTCTTGTTTTGTTTTTTTCGGGCTGGATAGGGTGGCCGTCGGAGGAGGAGGAGGAGCCGAGACGACGGCGGCGGCGGCGTCGCCGTCACCTGAACGGCGTTTGTGTGGATAAGAGGGGGAGCATATTCTCCTCTGAGCTGCTGGATTCTTACGGGACGGGGACACTACACTTATCTTGTATCGAACGAGGCACGTTTGTCTCGTTTTACCCCCTTTGTGTTTTTTTAAGGTTAGAAAGGAGGCGTAAAAGCCTTGGGAGAAAAGATGAATAGGATGGGACAACCTGTGGACATGACATTGTCCGTAAAAAACGAAACTTTCACTCTTGCCAGTTGATAAGGATTGAGAGCTGAGAAGACCCAGATGAGGCCGGCGTAAACAGACGGGGAGAAACGGTCTTGTTCCGACACCGAATTCATGGACCCCGAAGGTGTCACAGCCGTCCATTACACGGGACACGCGCATGGAGATGGAGTCGATGTAATCGCTAATCACGACGACCGCTGATAGTTGGGATGTGGTGCACAATTCCTATTAACAGGAAAGCATAGGAATTCCGCACTTCGATGAGCAAATAGGGGTTCGAGGGCCGCAGGCGGGCTTTTATAGTTTGGATCCGTATTTTATTGGTAGTTTGAGCTTAGGCCTGTGAATAACTGCTGCCTATATATAATCTATTTCTGTTATAATTGAGAATTGTAACAGGGAAGCGAAAGATGCTAATTACACTGGAATCCTCTGGTGGGTGTAGCCTTAGTTCAATGGTGAATTGGGATATTTCTTGCGCCTAATTTCTCTTTCTCGTATTTATTCTCTATATTATTGTGTTTGTGCGTCTATGGATCGGGTTTAGATAAGAATTTTCCAATCGTAAGGCGGCTCCTCTCCAAATGCCATGATTTGCTAGCAAAATCTTTTTATCTTCGGCTAAATAAGTCCGAACGTGTTAATGGGTGAGTTAGGCCCATGAGCAACTTGAGCTTGAATCACATTTTAAAGAAATGAAATAATGATCTTGACTTAGTCAACTTTTCTTGATCTATTCAACTTTCAAGAGGTCAAAGGTTTAAACATAATGTGATATCATTTTGACCGTCGTCTTTGGCCTCAACTCAATTTCCAACACGTTGAAAAGTCATGCTTAGCGTAGTCAAACTTATGACCTCCCTGTGTAGCCCAGACAAAAGGACCTTTCTCACTGGATCAAATTCAGACAAAATTAATTTCGACTCAAATCGAACTTTTTTATTTGTAGCTAGCGTGAATCCTTCTAATAGCGCTAATGAGGGTCACTCCGCCGATCGCTCCTCTCCATCTTTTTACTTATCGAAGATTCATATAATTGCATGTCATGAAAACTTGAAGTTTGATTTCTTTACGCGCGTTAGGTTATCCCAAATATTGCGCATGTGTGTCTCTGGCGAGCCACTAAGTCCGGTATAACGATCATTCTCTAAAATTAACGGTGTAATTATTCTTGGAGTATAAAAACATTCACTACAAGTTATTCTTTTCTTTTTCAATTTCATCGTGATTGCCCAATTCTATCTCTTTTTCATTTAGGTTGTGATTGTGAACATCAAGAAATTTTCATTCGAAAGTTCCAAGATGAAACTACCATTTTGCTTAGAGAATGTAGCGCCTTTTCTATTGAGTTCTAGTATCGGTAGTTAACTTTTATTTACAGTTGACATCTAGAATAATTTACTATTTGCAAAAAAGTAATTACTCTCTCTCTCGTATTCTTTAAAGAAATAACTAGTGTTGAGGCTCGTTATTTGCGGCTTGAAGTAGGAATGTACGGTAGGAACACAATGCAATGCTTTCGCTGAAATCCGCGTTGGAGACGCTAATGGACTTTGCACAGCTCTTGCTGCTTGTGCCAAGGCTGCAGCAATGGTGGCTTTTGCGGTCGTGAGCATCTCTGCAACTGAAGTCCTGAATGTGGAAATGCAGATTGTTCTCATGCTCAATCCTGATTATTCTTTCTTGTCAAACAGTTTGCATTCCTGATCTTCAGCTCGAGCTATCGCTAATCAAAATGCCGGGTCATGAATATCGGTAACGCCAAACCTGACGAGTTATGTCGATTCTTGCAACATTTCTGTGCACCAGCGAGGCATTGTCGTTCTTAAAGCAAACAACCGAGATTCGTTCTAATCGTTCTCTACCTCTCTTATCTTGGCATTCTTATTGTAGATTGCAAGCTGCTCGACACAGTACATGTTTCTCGTACTAGTCACGACAGCATACAACTTAGCGTGTGTATTGAAAATGCTCTTGTATTCATTCTGTTCCGTTGTTTCGCTTTTTCAAGTGAGTGATCACTAGCTCTTTCTGGCTTTGTTAAATAGGTCTGCTATCTGTTAAAACTTGAAATGTTAAACAGGAATCCATCTGATAAGCTAAGCTATGCTTGTTCACGGTGAGCATAATTCTCACGAAATTTAAAATAGGTTGTCCATCGGAGGCTAGTGTCGCAGATGCCTATTTCAATCAGAGATCAGATGAATGCTCGAGATACTGTTTTGCAATCTTGCGATCCTTTCCTAAGTCGTGAATTGGAGAGCTTAATTGCGACAGACCTTTCATTCGGAAAAAAATAAATATGACCCATCATTCGGCAGGCACATGTCTTACTTGGCAAATGGTGTTGTCACTTTGTTGAGTTTCACAAGCATAAAATAGGGAAGATTCGGCTAAAGGATGTAGTGAACAGAACTTAGGCAAAGCCACGTATCTCTAATCTGTAAAAAAAAGCAGGTAGTCCAATTCAATTGAATCATATCTTAAAGTTAGCTAAGGTCTTGCGTTTCATCCTAAGCTCAAGAGATAGATAACCGTCTCTATGTATGAGGAATTAGGACTGTAAAGCAGTCACAAGCTAAGAAAACTTAATCATTAGCGTCTCTATGTTAACAATAACAAGCATCGGTAGCCTGAAGCAAGATTTGGAAGCCTCATGAACAATCGTTAGAGGAACGGGAGTACAACAAAAGGATTCAATGTTCACTGCTGCCGTTGCTCTGCATCAACTCTAAATGCCTGAAAAATCTCCTTATGCGTTGTCACTTGCTGCATGGGATAGGATGCACGATCTAGAGGACACAGTGCCACTAGATCTTTCTTCTCATAGACTTTTACAAGTAGTTTTCGCCTCAAGCGGATGCATCGAAGTAGGCCCAGACCAGGCAGAATTTGATAGGCAATACCAACCTGTAACACCATAATAGATGAGATATATCACATATATGAACCCTGCATACAAGATTTCGGTTGCTCCACTCGATCTCGTACAGGAATGAATTCTTCGAGCTCTCTATACAATGGTATTTCTAAGCTGCTCTTGCACTTGAGTTTTGGGAGATCGCTGCTTCAAGTTATTGTGGACGTGGGACTAGAAAGAGCATGACATCAAAATATCGGGTTGCATTTCTGGGTGAGATGTTTCTTGTTCTAGTTAAGGAATATATGCCTTGGAGCTGAGATGGTTACTAGCAGGCAGAATTTGATAGGCAATACCAACCTATAACACCGTAATAGGTGTGTTATATCACATATATGAACCCTGCGTATGAGATTTCAGTTTCTCCACTCGATCTCGTACAGGAATGAATTCTTCGAGCTCTCTATTCTATGCCACTTCTCAGCTGCTTGCACTTGTGTTTCGTGAGCTCTATCTCTGCTTCAAGTAATTGTGGACGTGGGACTAGAAAAAACGTGACATCGAAATGTCAGGTTGCATTTTCGGTTTAGATGATTCTTGTTCTAGTTAGGGAATATATGCCTTGGAGCTGAGATGGTTACCAGCCAGAATCCGATCCTGTCTTATTTCCCATTCATCCCATGAAATGAAAGGGAACAAAGAGCTGAATTAGTCCAACTCCCGCTTCCGATACATATGGCCGGTGCTACTGTCATATGCTTAGCTGATACTGTGCAGGACTGGGATGAGCGCGAATTTGATATTATGATATCGATTCCGTTGTCTACTCCTACTTTTCTTTCCTGTGTTCAACTAAGGATGTTGTTAAGTGGGAATCGGATCCCACTTATCTCCTGTTTGGCCGTGAAAAAAGAGCAAAGAACTGAATTAATCTGACCATTGTTTCGGCATAACTGCTAAAAAGAAAAAGAAGGAAAAAATGAAGAAGCAGATGTGATAGTGAACATGTTGATTCCAAAAGGCTGACCCAATAGGACCGAAAGCATGGCAATATGTATATTCAACCGACATGGTTTATGAAAACTCAGAGAAAGTTGGGTGTAGCCTGACGTGCTCTGCTCTCTTAACAAGCCAACTTGACCACTAATCTGCATTAAGAATCGGATGCTGATTCAGTGCCTTCCCTTTGGAATATGATTTTGCTCGGTCATTTCTTCGACGAGTTTAAGTGTTGTTGGAGTTGCTTTACTTTGACAATCTGGTGCCGACAATGGGAATCGAGCAATGCCTTTCCAATAATCTAGATCTCGAGTTTGTGGACTAACTTGGATGTAGATGCTGCATAAAAGCGTTGGATTCTTTCCCTTCTTGCGATCATCGCTTGGTCGGTATGGATTTCGATCCAGATGAGGAGAAAATGTCATGAAGATGACTTAATTTTCGAAGCATCTGAGAGTCAATGACTTCACGTAATGATTCGTTGCTTTATGGAGTATGTGAAATTCATCGGCGAGCATGGTGGTGAAATGAAAGCAACCTGACAGTAATTAGGAGATACCCTTTTCAGGATTCGATTCGAATACTGTGCTTTCGCTAGAAGGGAGGAGGGAATATTCTGAGAGCTCGCTCCTTAAAGTGCATCTTCTATGCATCATCTGATGTTTAAGTTCATTTGATGACATTGCGATCGAATACAACTGCGAGAAACCATGAACATAGTCGCCTTATCACAGACAAGTAATGGACAGTAGGACCGATCGAAAAACACAATGAATTCAACTCGTGATGGATAGTATTTGCTGCTCGGTTATGGTTATACGTGGACGATTCCATTCTTCTCTTTCTCTGGCAATCACCATGTGAGAGCGCTATGGTCACGGGATGTGCCACTACTTCTGGAGACCGCATGTTGCTCTTTACAAAAAGGTGTACTTGGCATGTGCAGCTCCAACGTCCTTTTCGACGGGCATCTCCTTTTTGTACAAGCATGCTTGATGTGAACCCGGGGAGAGCGTCGTAGATGTGAACAAAATCGGTGTTGGGTATATTTAGATTGGTTTAATAAATTCGTGTGTGATACGTGTAGCGGAGGACCGGGTTGAATATTAACAACGACCCATTTGTGTATAAGTCTGTTTGCAGCCCGCCATATCACTTAAAACGTATCAATTTAAGTAGACCAATCTTGATACACGTATTCTGAAATCAAGAATTTCGGTATGTACTATCCGATTAAGCAAGCCGTAGATCTTGAACTAGGACAGGATCCGGACAAGAATTCCTTCCTCTACAAAAACCCCCCACCACCCTCCGTTTTCTTCCCTTGTTTTCCCATCGACTCTCTCTCTCTCTCTCTCTCTCTCTCTCTCTCTCTCTCTCTCTGTGAAGAACAAGCCAGAGTCACCCCCAAAATGCCAACAAACCTAGAGCTCCCAGATTGCCACCTCCTGAAACCACCCATACTGATCACCCCAAGCAGCCCAACACCCCACCACGCGCTCTCCCTGTCCAACCTTGATGACCAGAAGTTCCTCAGGTTCTCCATCAAATATCTCTACCTCTTCAGGAAATCCGTGCCCTCGGAATCCCTGAAAGCTTCGCTTGCCAAGGCCCTGGTGGATTACTATCCATTGGCCGGGAGATTGAGGAGCGCCGGGAATACGGACAGCTGCAGCGGTGGCGATGATGATCAGAGGCTCGAGGTGGATTGCAACGGAGAAGGTGCTGTGTTCGCCGAGGCTTCCATGGACATCACTGTGGAGGAGTTCCTTGGGCTCTCATGCTGGCCCAACAGGTCCTGGAGGAAGCTGCTGTACAAGGTGGAGGCTCACAGCTTCCTCGGTGTCCCTCCCCTCGTAGTTCAGGTGAGGCTATTCAGGAGTCTCTCTTCTGTCTCTCTTTCTCATGAAGTCGGGTCCAGTCACTTGTTCTGTGTTTTCCGCGATTTGCACGTGCTTTCCTGGCGCACAAAGAGTAGGCAAAACTCTTGAGCAACACCAGCATGTTCTAACGTCGATCTACAGAAACGTCACAGTAAATGATGTTGCAGATGATCAAAGATCTGCAAGCAAGTAATATCATATTCAACGCTCAATCAAAGTCTATCACATTACTTAGTATACATAACATTATTCACCAAAATTTTTAGGATATGCTATTGAACCAAACTACACAAAGAGAAACATATTATTATTATCGTTCTCATCACTTATCAAATTCTAGTATTTTCCAAGATTCCCAGGAATTACCGCCCACAAGGACCAACTCTTACTAGGAATTACTGCCACTACTCCTCCTCCACTTGCATGTGAACCACACCATCTTCTACAGCACAGACAACCCATCGAGAATCAGAATCCAAGGGGGGGAAAAATATCCTAATCGTAAAAAGAACAAGACGATCTACACAGAACAAACGGAATGGAATCGCGGAGGGGGGGGGGGGGGGGGTAGCGCTTGATCTGGCGCACTCCCTGGCAGTCTAATGAAAAGGAAAACGTGGGTTCAATAATTTGACTGCAAAAAATGCAGCAGCGGAGCAGGCGCAGGCGGGTATGTTTCCTCCTCCTTTTCCCCCACTCATTTTCCCCCTTTGCGCGTCCCTCGTCTGTGCGCTCTGATGATCGTCGTCGTCATGATGCGAAGTGGACCAGAAAAGAAGACGAAAAGGCAAAAAAAAAAAAAAAAAACTACAGTGGCGTCGGAGTGGTTCCAGTGGCGTCCTGTGGCGCGACTGCTATAATATTCTCTCCCTAATCTCACTTCCTTTCAAGACAACGACCCTCCTTCCACCATGCGTCCCCACCTTCCCTCTCTCTCTCTCTCTCTCTCTCTCTCTCTCTCTCTCTCTCTCTCTCCATCCCTCTCTCCACTCAGTGGCTTTGCTTTTCCTTTGAGGTTGGTGGCGAACGGTGGTGTCCCAGTTCCTCCTCGTTTCCCGCTGGACTATGCCTTTGCCTTGGATAGATATTTTTACTCAGTTTAGACCTTAGTGCAGCAGCAACCCACAAGGTATTTTCCATCACCACATCAGGTGCTTGGATCTGTCGATGGGACTAAGTCTTATAAATGCACACCGACCGTCCCGTTCACATGTATCGAACACCGAAGTTGAAGGAAGGCAAAAAACTTCGTATTCGGAAAGGGCTGCTACAAATAATACCACGGATAAATGGGATCGATGTGAAGGTACGGAAGAATCAAATTTAAGGGTGGAGAGAGAGAGAGGGTTTAGCCGCCATTGCTTCATCGGACGTTGCCCTTGAATTGCTTCCTATAGATGCTTCCGGTGCCTTATCCTTTAGGATTTCAGCACAAAATCTTTTCTCGAGACATGGGTTGATTGTCTTAGCGATTTTTCAACAACGCGGTCGTATTTTTAGATATGTTATCGATTCATCTCCACCAACCGCCCCGGAAAACTCTGACGTCCTCCGCCCACACGTGACGGCTGCTGAGATTGAGTAAATATGAAAGCCCTTAGGGAGTTTCCTCTCCGTGGCCGGTTGGTTGCAAGTTATAAATGTCATCCCCATGTAAATTTAACTATATGTAAATATGAATGACGGATATATTTAGAGCCAAATATGGATATAGTAGATATATATATTTTGAGGATATTGTGTTATTTGATTTCTTTCGATTCTTCTTCTCCTTTTCTTCAGGTCACCAATCTCCGCTGCGGAGGCATGATCCTGTGCACCGCGATCAGCCACTGCCTCTGCGACGGCATCGGCACGTCCCAGTTCCTCCACGCGTGGGCCCACCTCAGCGCCACGCCCAGCGCCCCTCTCCCCGTCCTGCCCTTCCACTGCCGCCACGTGTTGCGGCCTCAGTCGCCGGTCCACGCGAACCCCGCGCACCCCGCGTACACCCGATCCGCCCCCTCGCGGAATGACAAGACCGCCGCCCTCCCCGCCGACGTCCACCGCTACCTCCAATCCCAGCCGCTGGTACCCGTGAGCGTCACCTTCACCACGTCCCTCATCCTCCGCCTCAAGCGGCGGTGCGTGCCGTCCCTCAAGTGCACCACCTTCGAGGCCCTCGCCGCCCACACGTGGCGGTCCTGGGCCAGGTCCCTCGCCGACCATTCCTCCTCCTCCTCCTCCCCCTTGACGCCGCTCCACGCCGTCAAGCTCCTGTTCTCCGTCAACGTCCGGGACCGGCTCGACCCGAAGCTGCCGCGCGGCTACTACGGGAACGGGTTCGTGCTCGGGTGCGCTCCGGCCGCCGTGAGGGACCTCGTCGGGAACAACCTGGCCAGTGCGGTGAAGCTGGTGCAGGCGGCCAAGTCGCGCGTCGACGGGGACTACGCGAGGTCGACGGTGGAGACGCTGGAGGACAAGGCGGCGAGGACGGACCTGAGCGCCAGCCTGGTGATATCGCAGTGGTCGAACCTGGGGCTCGAGGATGTTGACTTCGGGGAGGGCAAGGCGGCGTTCATGGGGCCGTTGACCAGCGACGTGTACTGCCTGTTCCTGCCGGTCGCCGAGGAGCCTCACGCGGTGCGGGTGCTGGTGTCGATGCCGGAGTGCGTGGCGGAGAAGTTTGAGTTTCACATGAAGGGTTTTGTGGAGAGAGAGGAGAAGAATGGGAATGGGAATGCGTATGGCGGGGAAGGAGATGGATTGTGTTGTGAGGACGTGTGAATATGTTCATGCATATGCATGCTCTCTCTCTTGTGTACGTACGATGTTGATCGAGTTTCTTAATGAAAAGCCCACAGAAGATCGACACAGATGTTCTAATAGAATGATAATCACCATAAACCCTACAAGACATTGAATCCCACAACTAAAACTATGAGATTTGGGGTTATGATTATACACAGCGATCAACTTAGATTAAGTATTACAACAGAAAAATTTCCGTCTCTCACATGATATTGCGTAAACTATAGTGTAAATTTACTAAAACCTAGCTTTCAAGAGTTGGGTAAGTGGTCAAACCTTAATTCGGAGGTCATAAATTCATGTCCAAATCACAACCACTTCCCACTCATGATAACATCGGGAGTCGTGTCCGTCTTCTTATTATTAATGAAGCCATACACAGGATAAATTAGTCGAGTCGGAATGTTCGATCGTGTCCCGTCCTTTTTTTGGTCAAAAGTCCCGCCTTTACCTTTTGAAAAGTTTGATAAAAACTACACGGTGCACATAAAGGCCGGGGGGGAAACGAACTCCCCCTGCTTCTTAAGTGAGCCTAACATCAGCCGATGGTCATTTGAGAAAGCAAAGTGGCAAAAAGAGATCACAGCTGACTGTGAACACAACGACCGATCCAGGATTTGAAAAAAACCTCGAAAAGGCGAACTCTGCATGTCCATGAGCGCCACGCCAGACCAAAAGGAGGAGGGGAAAAGAAAGAAACGGTGGGTGCCGAATTGCACGCGCAGCATCATGTTGTGTCATCGAGGACGTATCGATCCCAACAAGCGTATCTCTTTCTTTAGTTAGTGCTTTCGATATTGTATTGGGGCATGCCATGACCAACCCTCCCAATATCGGCCAGAAACGATTAAATAAAGCTTGAAAAGTCGACCTCGGCCTGACCCAAGTGAAGATAGAACTTCATTAATTTACCAAGTTTGGAAAAAGGTTGCATCGATCTTGCCCCATGATGAATAAAATAGAACCCGAGTGCTCATATCGTGCAAAGTGCCACTCACACCCCCTCTTTTCTCTTTGAATCACGGGCAGAAGAGCATAGCCGGTGGAATATGTTAATATGCAGGCACAAGATTGTGATGCCATCATGAGCATTCTTCTTTTTCGCGTACATCCTGATGTCTCTCCACCATGCTTTTGACCGGGGAAAGCAAATCAAGGCGTTCTGAACGGCGTGTGGTCGAATCGGGTCGAATTGGCCAAAGCCGAGTGAAAAAATCGGATCAAGAATCGGGCCGACCCCTGATTAATAACCGATGGAGCGTGTCTCCTCGACCTTCGGAACGCTATATCTCATCGCATCATCTGACGCCAATACGATCGAAAAGGCATAGCCTGATGTAATTGTGAACCCATGCAAAAAGCCCCACATCAACCGAAAGTGTGGTTGATTGAGTGTGCATTTCTTGAAATTGCACGTTGAGAAAGATAACCTCCCGTCACTATGTGCTCATCAGAATTTGGCTTTGAAGAGTTTAGGGATCCGTCGGCATCAATTGATAGCAGAACTTGTCCTCAGCTTTTGAGAAAGGCCAGATGTTGCTTCATGTCAACTCCACGAGAACAAGGGACCCCGTTGCCACCTGTTTATGCACACTCTAGCTCACATGGAAGGTGGACAAATACATGATTTTTGTTGGAAAGAGCAGGAGCCAAGATTAACTTTGCATCCACACACGCTAGCTAGGAGGGGCAATTACTTCAGGACATCATTAGCTGAAAGCCTTAAATTTTGAAGTACCAAATTAAAGTCGCTCATAAACTATTTAATTGGTGCAATCAGGTTCAACCCTTTTTTAAAAGGCGTCATCCATTCCTTCCCATTATCACCCCGCCACATGTTTAGTCGAGAAAAAGGCAATCAAAACATTTGAAATGATGGATGGTGAAATCAGGATTGAGAATGGAGGATCGTATATGGAAGAAATTAACAGTATAAGGACTAATACGGAAATTACCACGTTTATTTCTTGTGTTATATTTGCATGTGGTTAGGTAGTAAGCATATTTATAACCCACCATAATGGCTTGATTGTTATATATGTATTCGGTCAATCTTCTATCGTCATGGTACAGTATTTTTCATGTTCTACGATGAAACCCCACTAGACCATTATTCGACCGCTACATAGACCCGCATGAAAAAGACATGTCATCTTGAGAACATTCAAAAGATTCCCAAGACAGCTAACCCTTTTCGTTTCTCACCGCGCAATTCTTCCTAGGTACCTCTCAAAGTGTAACGTGATATTTATGGAGAAATTCAGCAATTTCTCCGTTTTTGCTTAGAGGTGCGACAGTATGTTTGAGGACATCGCATCCACATTGTACTTCTCCATATCGAGGGATTCATTACTTACTCGTCATCATCGGTCGACTTTCGAAGGCATCATCTTTCGCATCTTTGACGATAGCCTGTTCCCTTCTTTCTTCTTCCTCTCCTTTTATCTCGAGAGAAGAAAAGTCATTTCCGGTTCTATCTAGCAAAGACTTTGATTTTCAATAGCCACTTTCCTTGACACGACGAGAATTGCGGTCCAACAAGATTTAAGTAATGAAAAAGCAGTTGCCAAAAAAGATGGCATGAGCTGATGAGCCTAGTCGATCATCACTTAGACGCAACGATAGAGCATGTTGCCTCACGAAAACCCCGCAAGCTAAAGTCGAAGAAGATCGCGGTTGAAACGTGGATTATATAGCCCAATCACACGATAGAAAAGGAAGCCAAAGCTCGTGAGGGAATGTCGATGACGAGCATCTTTTAGGATCTTAATGGTACATGAGGATATCATCTCGTGATGATAATGGAGATAGTGTGGTTGGTGCTAATCTACGATAGGGAAAAGAAATAAGGTCACATGCTGTCCGATCTGGATTTGCTAAGACAGATCGAGGAACTTCCACATTGATGGGACCCGACCATTAATCAAAGTTTGAATTGAGTTGTTCAATGTGCTTCATCATTGCATCCTCTCCTCCTACGAATGTTTCCAGGAATTGTTGCGAAGAGCCTCCCCAAGTTTGCACCTACATATCAAATAATATGGTAAATCTCGTGTACAAAATGCAATCGGGTTTTGAATCTCTCGATTCGTTCTATCGAGTCACGAACCTTTACCGACAAGTGCAATTGAGTTGTGTATCGAAAAGTACAATTCAAGGACATTATGTAGACAATTTTTTAGTGCTTTGTATACAATTTTAGGTACCGCTCATCGAAATGATTTCGTTACACTTTTGAAAAGAAAAAAAATCACAATTTGGTTGAACCAATTAAAAATTTTAGGGTCCGGTTGCATTTCGTAAATAAAAATTTAAAACATTCGACGACAGTACTCACTATTTAAGAGTAGGCATGTTGCCATCAGATCAGATGATGTGGGACTCCGAGCTGCTTTGCTTTCTTCTGCATCAACATCCTTCACTCGATTTCATCATCCTATTTTATTTTTCTCTTTCTTTTTTTGGCTATTTGTTCTCTTATGCTGTCCGTAGTATTTCTGACCCAAATTTAGCAAAAATCACATGCATGCGATGGTGATATTGACATGTCGGTAGTGGATTTTTCTGCTCTAGAATCTATCCTGGGATCGAATGCCGACCATGTTTTTCAGATCACAATATCTCATTGCACTTGCTCTTGATTGTGTGAATATAATCTTTAGTTAGTTACGCATAGAATAATTTATGCTGCGCAATCACGCGTCGCAAATCACTAGACTTAGAATTCAAGATTCGAGAGTATATTTTCTCGTGTACGAGAACATAAGTGTGTTGAGCTATGAATACAGTTGCACTCGTGCTCGACATAACAAATGTTCAGAGTACTTTAAGCTGTGGTGGCCTTAGATTTTTTCTTCTTTCTTTGAGGTCAAGGCTCAAAAGGTGGAGGATAAACATGAGCATGTTCGAATTGACTTTACATTTTACCTTATGCTCCACCAGAATAATGCGGCTCGCACACTTTCCCCTTTTTATAAGCCGGAACGCTTGATATTAAAAAAAAAATGCAAATATCGACACGTAAGTTTTCATATATCTATTCATATCTTTTTGGGATTTAACTAATATTCTACATTTTAGTGAGGAAGCAAAAAAAGTACCCTTTTTTAGATCACGACACCTCATTGTACTTGCTCTTGATTGTGTGAATATAATCTTTATTTACTTACGCATCGTAAGAGAATAGTTTATGCTACGCAAATCACGAGACTTACAATTTCAAGATTCGGGAATATATTTTCTCGTGTTCGAGAACACAAGTGTGTTGAGCTATGAACAAGGCCATACTTGTGCTCGACATAACGAATGTACAGAGTACTTTAAGCTATGGCCGTAGATGTTTTCTTCTTTCTTCGAGGTCAAGGCTCAAAAGGTAGAGGATAAACACGGGCATATTTGGATTGACTTTACATTTTATCTTCTGCTCGACCAGAATATTGCGGAACTTTCCCCTTTTTATAAGCCAGAACGCTTGGAATTTTTAAAAAAAAAATGCAAATATCAACACGTAAGTTTTCATATATCTATTCATATCTTTTGGGGATTTAGCTAATATTCTACATTCTAGTGAGGAAGCAAAAACGTACCCTTTTGTTCATTTTTGCTTAAACTCAAACAGCAAAGCCTGTCACTTGGCTTGGTGGGTTTAGGCCCAAAACATGAAAGAGGCCGAATCCACCGTTTTACTAATTGTTCTGGACCTTTGAAGTGAAAGATGGACTTACAAGAAAATGGAGTGTTTTGCTCGATTTGTTTGGCTGGTGTCTTAGTGCATGAGGTTTAGCCAAATCGTCGAGCCATATTAAAATTTTTGCACATTAGCGAAAGCACATTTGAAGTATCGAATTCGATCCCGCCGCGAACGAATCGAAAAGCAAATCGAAGACAAAGCGACGGACAGTCGTTACAGGATTGACTCTCGTGGGTCCAGAGTTTTTCGTCGTGAATGGCATTGTCCTTGGCCATAGCCGTCGAGTGTTATATCGTGATTCGCTCTGACTCGCACTATTGAGAAGTTATCGCGTGACCGCGATACTTAATCTAGTTAGCTTCTAGAAATTAAGACACGAGTAGGGGTAATTGATTCCAAGTCCGATCCGATCCCTCTTAAGAACCGGGAACCGAACAAGAGGAACTGGTTTCCAGTTTCCGGAACCGGTCGAGTATTATTGAAACTGGGAAGATCATGTGCTAACAACTAGGATCAAGGAAAATACAATGACGGATTTTACCTCATACGATGACGAGAGCACATGAACTTTGGATTCACCTGCATTTCCATTTTCCGAAGCATCTACACCCCTAGAAAAGAGAGAATAAAAGTTCAAAACTTTACCGACAACAGACACCCAAAAAGGAAAAAAGAAAAAACAGAAAACGGCAAAGACCTTAGAATCAATCACCTAATTTCTTATCAATGGAAGAGTCGCGTTGCAAGAATCCATGGCGCCAATGGGATCAAGGGTCAAGAACGAAAGAAGAGATAGAGAGGGAAAGGGAAACACCAAACGCGATGGAGAGAGAACGGGGTTATGGAAAGACCAATTACACGAATGGGATCGCATTTGCCATGCATTTTATCAATAAAAATAAAATGAGGGATTTTAAATTATTAGGTTTATATTTAAATAAATAAATAATAATCGATCCAGACGGTCCCATTCCTCTCTTGAAATAAGACACCAGACCGCTTAGACACCGGCTTTACTTTGAGGAACCAAGAATCGGACAGACACTCGTGAGAATCGGATCGATTCAATCTGAGTAATCCCCATTTGATCGATCCGTCTTGCTCACCCCCTAAATATTATATGGGAAGGAAAATTTTATCGTCCTAGGTGATTGAGGAAAAAGCAATAAATTATTATTAAATTTTCATATAAATTTTCCCGATGTTTTCAATTGAATGGAATCAGGTCGATATTTGGAGGAAGAATACAGCGAACAACAAAAACAGAAAAAGAAGATATTTTTTTTGGCCTGAGGAATCCCTATCCAAATCACGCTGGCAACAAGGAGCCACGTGGCTCGCATCTACGACTCTTGAAGTTTTCGGCCGCCGGCATTAGCGAAAACATCCAATGATGACGTCAGCCTAGGGAAGGGCTCAATTGTCCAAATACGCTTTATTTGTCGGGGCATAATGTCGGAACTGCCCTCCTCCCTCGTCCGTAATTATTTAATTAGCCTTTGCTTCGTTTTTTATTTCCTATGTTGGAAGTATTCTCAACATTATTATTACACGACGTACCCACTTTGATAAATTCCACTAACATCTTTTTCCTTTTTTTATAACAAGAGAAAACCGGGTAATTCTTGACCTCATGAAATGTGACTCCGACATAAAGTCGAGGTCTAGATGAGTGAATCGAATATGAAAGTATATTCACTTAATGGTATGCGGATCGAACCGTATCGAGAGCTTTATTTACATACACACTTGTTGTAGTCCCACGCGATTTATTAAAAATCCATTGGCAAGATTCCTTGGTACTCACTGAAGACACTTTCGACGTGGGCATTTTCCAAGTCAATGTTAGGTCGAGCAAGGTACAATGTCTATTCAACCCATAAAATAAAGGGTATGATATCTTACTTTTATATTGTCCTATTGAGAACACCTTTCTCTCGATCCAGATTCAAAAAATTGAGAAATAATTTTGAAATCGATAATCTTTTTGGATCCTCAGTGATGGGTTATCGAGAATGCCTCACCAAAGCAATAGAGGCATAAGCTTCTAATCGGGGCTGTCCCCGCCAGTCCAATGGTACTTGACGGACTGTCAGAACTGCGTTCTATATTTTTTTGTGCCGGTGCGTACATGCCCAATCCCCTAATTGAAGAGATAGATTTTTTTTTCATCTTTCAAAGGATTACCCCCCGAATTTTACGCCCTAGAGTTCAGACGGAGCAATTTAAAGGATATACAGAGGTCCGGAATACCTTTCTGTTGACCCAGCTTAAAAAAAATTGATAAATTCATTTTTGAAATCGATGGTTAACCTTGTAAATATTATTAACTTTAATCATCGATAAAACTGATACATATATATATATTAAGTAGGCGACAACGTCGCGCATGAATAGTAGTAAGAAGAAGCCCGCACCAAGGTTATAATCGTAAATTCGGGTAAAAAATTATTGGATAAAAACAATTCTTGCATTTAATAATAATATCTCCTCCCTCCCTCTCTACAGACAGAAGAAGCAAGAATCTCTTATCCCCTCTTTCTCTCTCTAGCTCTCTCGCTTTCTCTCTCTCTCTCTCTCTCCTTCGGCCATTTTTCATCTGATCCTTCCTTTCCTTTCCCTTCCCACCGCTCGCCGGTCCTCCGATTCCATCGTCTTCGCTCGCTTCTTCCGCTTCCCTCCCTCTCTTTGCTTCGATCCTCCTCGCTGTTGCAGCAGTCGCCTCTCGCGCGCGCGCGCGCGCACGCCGGCCGTCCGCCGGCGTTTCCTCGGGGGTCCTTGGCCTTTCGCGCGGCGAAGCTCCGGTTCGGCGATCGGAGGCGGAATTCGGCGGCGGCGGCGATCGGCTTCTCCGTCGAGGTGCGTCCCGATGGGTCTTTGTTGCGTTGCTTCGGGCCGTTCTTCTGTATTTTTTTTCTTTCGCGGTACGCTGGGTGTAGGTGAGAGGCTAGGGCTTTGGCGATTGATTCCTTTCGTCGTGGTGTTTGTCGTCTCCTGCGCTTGCGCGGTTCGAGGCTCGAGCTTGAAGTGTTTGAGCTTTGTTTGATTCGTTTTGCTGGTACCAAACGGGGTTACTGTAGGTGGAGATTGGAGTTTCATGTGTGTTACAGTTCGAGTAGGAGTCGGTGTTTTGGTTGGAGTTGTGAATGGCGAAACGTCTTGGCGACTGGAAATCTTGTTTCTTTCTTCTTCTTTTTTTGTAATTTTTACGCGCGTTCAATTGGGTTGTGTCTAAATATGCTTGCGATGGAAGCATTTTCGTCGTAGCAAGTCAAGATCACTCAGTAGTCCAGTTCAGTTCGGAACGCTCTTCAGTGTGTGCCAAATTTTGCTTCTTTTTTTTCCCCTTCTTCTTGTTTTATGTACTCTTTCGGGCTTATTGTAATTCTCTTTCTCCATCAATGTCTCCGCTCCGTAGACTTTGATAGAGGAGGCATGGGATCATTACAAGGACCCGTCATTTGTCCCACCGTTAATGCGAAGCAAGCCGGTGCCTGCACTGTCCCCGTGACTGCCCCATTCATGAAGCCTAAGCTTCTTAGAAGTGAACTTTGGGGATGCAGGGGATCTCTTAGAGCTAAAACTAAAGTTGCTACAGTTACCCGCCTTTCAATCACTCGAAGATGCCGGGTGCCACGGTGCAGCTTCAGTTCGTCCTCGGACGGTAATGGAAGCACTGCAGAGAACTTCAATGAAAATGATGAGGACTATGTCAATTCCAGTATAGTTGAAGCTGGTATGGAATCCAGATGTTGATCGTTGATTTGGTTGCTTCTTTGTCCTCTTAAAATTCATCTATGTTTTTCACTCGGCAGTTATTTTTTTGGTTGTTAAGTTAATCTTTATTTGCTCAACCAGGGTAAATCATGGGTTGAAAAATCCTATTACATGCGAAAATCACAACACACTACACTGTCTTACAGAACTTTGAAAACAAAGGAAGACAGGACAACAAAAGAACCTCAAAGACAACTAAAACAATCTCAAACATCAACCTGCAGTTGATTTCGGTCAATTTAATGACATTCACCTTTGGCATTTATTCCTGGCTGAAAAGGGAGGCCATGGTCTGTGCTTAGGTTCCTGCACTTGGGCTGTTGATTAAATTTGTTTACACATGTTTAATGATGACAATATTAAATCGCATGCTTACAAATTAAAAGCTTATATCTGTATACGTGAAATAGATTCTTTCTATTTTACCTTATTGCTCTCACCTAATTTAGGTACTATCAAAAACCGAAAGTTTGGTACTTTGAATTTTATTCTGCAACGCCAGTCACAGCCAGTCTGGTTAATGCTTTGATATTAAGATGTTATTGCTTTCATAATTGTCATAGTCAATTCATGTGGCTAATATTAGCGACGATATGCAAATAGAAGATATGCATCTTTTTGTAAAAGGGGTAGAGGGTTTAGTGCGGTTCAAAGCCAGGTCTACTGCAGTGCTTGAGGCAGGGCTGCATTTTCCAACTGAGCAAGCCTTCGATAAAAGATTTCATAAGGAAATTTACATTAGCACCCATTACACTTTAGACATCAAACATTCACCCTAGGTCCAAAAAAGTTTTTATAGCTGATGCTCTTTTGAAACGTAGCATGGTTATAGTAATATGTGGAATAAAGAATTATGAGAATGGGGTTTGAACCACTGATGGAAGAATAATGTGAACTGATTTTGGATTGATTGCTGAAAAAGATTTAAGCTTTGAGTTTCAAGCAGTTTCCATGGGGAGTGTAAGCTTCTTTGCTAAAATATTGTTTCCTGATTTTATAAGAATTTGTAGGCTCTTTCCTCAAGTAGTTATCTACCCTAGTTGAAGTAAATTTCTTGCTATTTATAGTCTAGATTGTTGATATTTGTATACCTCGTTTGTTGTGGACAGTTGAGGTGAAGAGTGGGGCAGAAGGTTTCACGATTAAAATGAGGGATGGAAGGCACTTAAGATGTGTCCACAACAATCCTCAAGGGGGACATCTGCCAGATTATGCTCCGCATCCGGCTATTGTCCTAAAGATGGAAGATGGGACCGGTCTTCTCCTCCCTATAATCGTTTGTACGTGCATCTTTCTTTCTTTATTTTTTAAAGATGTTCTCATTGTCGTGTGAGTATCATCGGGAGTGCCCCTGGCTGCCATGTGGAATGTTTCCATTCTTCTTTAATGCCTTTTTTCCCCTTTGACTGCAGTGGAGATGCCAAGTGTCCTTCTCATGGCTGCTGTGCGGAACATTCAAATTGTATGTCATTATGTTTTTTTTCCCTTTCAATTGTTCGTTTTCTGCACTTTGTAGTAGAATGATGGATTCTGTTGGTTTGAGAACTAAACAATCCTCTTTGCTTTTTGTTGCAGGCTAGACCAACTTTATATCAAGTGGTTAAGGAAATGATTGACAAGATGGGATATGAAGTAAGTTTATGCTTTATCTGGTTCTTGTTCAGAATAATGCTCTTTTCATTGTCATAACCGTGGTTCCTGCAGGTCAGACTTGTCAGAGTCACTAAGAGAGTTCATGAGGCATATTTTGCTCAGTTATATCTTACAAAGGTTGGATACTTTTACTTGAATTCATCTTTCTTTTTCTGAAGATATATACAGTCTGAATTTTTTGCATTTTATGCAGGCGTCATAATGTAGTCTTAATATATTTAAGCTGTTTATATTGGTCTTTCAAATGGGTAGCATACATATGCTTGTTAGGAGGAGCATAAATTACCAAAAGTCTTTGTGATTTATACTGATATGAGAAATTGATTTGCCTCTTGTAAAAGAGGCTGATATTTAAGTAGACTTTTGTTGTAATCTTGAAGTAAAGTTTTTCTCGATGAATGATCTTAAGCTTTTATTGATCACAGACGAGCAACAAATCAGAATTTGTCAGCTTTGATCTCCGACCTTCAGATGCCATCAACATTGCAGTAAGATGCAAGGTACTCAAGAGTGACAATTTGTGAATTATTTCTTAAGGGCGTGTAATGCAGAGGTTGAGGTGTTGGCTTGAAAGCTGAATAACAGGATGAAATTAAAGTTTTAAGTAACTAGAAAGACCTTTGTTTAATACATGGCCCACTTCACAACTTAAGGACTGAATGCAAGATCTAAAAATCAATTAATTGCATCTCATCTTCTGTATCCTGTTCCTTTGCCGAAAACTTAGTAGTGAATCCAGTATACAATTCAATAAAGAGAAAATTAGAATCTGTACTTTTAGGTCTGTCGGTACATCTGAATCTTGAAGTAAGTTAACTGATTTTATCATTGTGAGATTGACATTCCAAGAAGCGTTGATGAATAGTGAAGCGGACGGAAGGGAGCTAGTGGATGGGAGGTATCCAGCATTTAGCTTTTTCATGTTTCCCTGAGCGAAGGTGTCGCGCTTTTTTGTTGGCAGGTGCCAATACAAGTGAACAAATATTTGGCTTACAGTGATGGTATGAAAGTTATCGAGTCTGGCAAGCTTTCAGCGCAGACCCCTGGTTCGGATGGGTTGTTGTTCACAGAACTTGATAGGTTTGTCTAATAAGCTTGTTTGGTTTGCAATTGACAGTACTCACGTAATTGACGGCATTTGTTAGTAGTGTGCATATGTTTTGTGGGCTGGATATGTAAACAGATCTGATGTCCTTTCTTGGAGCATTGTTATGTGCACAATTCGTTTGAAATTGTTGTCCTCTAAGCTGTGTTTTAGTGGACATAAATGAAAGACAAAATTAGGACTTCATTGCTTTCAGGCCTAGTGGTCAGCCATGCATTGAGACAAAAGAGTTTGATCTGGTGCGCAACATGCTCATAGCTGCTGTAGAGGAGCGCTACAGAGATGCTGGTACGTCTCGTTTTCTAATTTATTCTTCTTTTTTTTCCTTTAAGTCTTGGAGCAGGAACTAAATGAACGAGGGCATCAGTCTTGTTCCTCTACATAAATTGGCTACTGTGGTTTGTTTGTCTATAAATTTATGTTTACCTAATGCATGTATTCCTAGGTTGGAAGCTTTCACTTGTGGACTCCAATCCTTTCCGTTCAATGCCCTGAATCTTTAAATTCTACTTTTTATTTAATGGCGCGGTCGTCCCTGCCTGGACTTCCTCGTTTTGGTTTTGGTTAACGTACACCTCCAAATTCAGCTAAGATTAGGAAAATTTCTTATTAAATTTCTTGAAATGACATGTTTGTTGGAGAAAAGTGCTATGGATGTTTACTAATCAACTGCTTGTGAAGTGAACTCGGAAAATTGCACGTTTTTTTCCTCTCAAGTCTATGGTGAATGGCTTTTGTGGTGATTCTTTGTTCTGTGGCAGCTCAATGGAGGGACAAACTAAGCCAGCTGCGAGCTAAAAGGAACTTCACATGACACGTAAAGGTTGTTGTAGCGTACTACTCTTAAACTCCTCCCTCGTCCACCCCCCTTTTTCCTTTCCACATCCGCGCCTCCCTCCTCTTCTCTTTTCATGCTAACGGAGAACTTGTTCGTTTTTCGTTTCAGATGCTACGACGAGTCCAAACTGTACATAAACATTATTCGAATCCGATGAGGACACCATTTCGAGTGATCCGTCGTGTCCGCTCCCCCCTGCCTCCTATATGTATGTAACAATGTTTGTGAATATATGTGTATAGAGACTGAACTCCCAACTGTTAATGCTACGGTAAATGCGATATGGTAAATGCGAAGTGGTCAATTGAAGTCGATAATTTATGCTTTGTAATCCATTTATTTGTCTGCATTTCAATATTCTGATACGCTTTGAGTTTGAGACGAGGCATCATTCATCGCAGAATGCTGACATGTTACTGCTGTCTGAATGACGGGGTTGGTTGGAACCGGTCCGACATTTAGACCGTATTTATTGTGCGTGAATCGCAAGATTTGTTTGTGGTGCATGTTGGTTGGTGGTGAAGCAAACATCATTGAAAATCACATGACATGATCAGGAGGGCCTCGAGGCTTGATTGATTGTCTCTTTGCTGCGAGCTCCAGAGTGGTGGGAAAATTATATGGTCTGTCTTTATGGGACCGGTTCGGCGTTCAATGCAGACCGTTGGATAAAAAGAGAAGAAAGATGTGATCCATCAGATTTGCCTTTCAAGAATTGAATTTTGGCCGAATTTCCGGCACACAGGTTTCAAAATATTAGCAAGTGTAAACGAAAGTGTACGGGTTAGTCAGATATTTTATTGACAGTTAGTATATAAGAAATTTTTTTGTGGAATATTACGAAACGCTTTATAAAGAAAAGTTATGAAAGGATATGCAAATAGATAAATTGTTGTTCGTCAGAGCGATCATTTACGGAAAGTTACGATTCATTAGGTAAATTTACTAACAATAAGAAAAGAAGTTTTGAGTTTAACTTAGGCAGGCTATTATTTTTTCTTATGGTAAAAGTGGTTGTCTGGTGGATCTTGTCTGAAGATGAATAATTTGAGCTAACTCATGATATCTTTTTTTGTTTTGGTCAGATAACTCATGATATCTAGGTGGTCTACTTTTCACTCTTTACTTGAGTACCACATGCAATGTTTTGTGGTGAGCACATAACTCAGTGAGGCCAGCTGTAAAATTTTTAGGCCAATTGTTAAAAAAAAAAGCGTGAATTTAATCCTTCAGGATTAAAATAATCCCACTTTTTGAACAATAAAAAAAACAAATGCATTTTCTTTTTTCTCGAGAGAAAAAAATATTTATGAGTTTACATTTTAGAATTAAAATAACTTCACTTTTCGGACAACAAAAACAAATAAAAAAACCTTTTTTATTTTAGAAAAAAGCACAAACTTTACTTAAGAATAAGAGGTTAATACCACAAAAAACCCTAAACTGGTATACTTATGACATATTTACCCCAAATTATTTTTTTTACCACAAAAAACCCCAAACTGGTACATCTATGACAATTTTACCCCGAACTATTTTGTTAACCACCAAATATTCCAAACTTGTACACTAGTGACAATTTTACCCCGAACTAATT
This sequence comes from Syzygium oleosum, assembly GCF_021117445.2. Classification (NCBI taxonomy): domain Eukaryota; kingdom Viridiplantae; phylum Streptophyta; class Magnoliopsida; order Myrtales; family Myrtaceae; genus Syzygium; species Syzygium oleosum. The sequence continues at coordinate 2,246,983 of NW_026607506.1, read as the reverse complement.
TTTAATATTATTTTTTATTTTTTCGAATTTTTTTAGTTTTTCTTTTCTTTTCTTTTTTTTCCTTCATCTTTAACCTCTAGCCGGCGAGGTCGGCCCCGCTGGCGAGGCTGACCTCGCCATTGCTGGGCGAGGCCGACCTCGCTGGCAACTGGCGAGGTCGGCCTTGCCCCACCCCTGGCGAGGTCGAACCTCGCCAACTCGGCCCCAAACCTCGCCAGTTGTCGGCGGGGCCGAGCCTTGCCAGTGACGGCAAGGACGACCCCTCGCCGGCAACTGGCAAGGTCAGCCTTGCCCACCCCTAATGACGGCGGGGCCGGCCTCACCGGCAACTGGCGAGGTCAGCCTTGCCCACCCCTGGTGAGGGGTCATCCTCGTCGTCGCTGGCGAGGTTCGACCTCGCCGCTTTTGGGCGAGGCAAACCCCGCCAATTGCCGGCAGGGCTGAGCCTCGCCAGCGACGGTGAGGACGACCTCTCGCCGGCAACTGGCAAGGTCGAACCTCGCTAGGGGTGAGGCAAGGCCGACCTTGCCAGTTGCCGGTGAGGTCGGCCTCGCCCAACAACGGTGAGGTCGGCCTCGCCAGCGGCCGGTGGGGCCGACCTCGTCGGCCAGAGGTTGAAGATGAAGGGAAAAAAAAAAGAAAAGGAAAGAAAAAAGTAAAGAAAAGAAAAACTAAAAAAATAATATTAAAAAAATAGTTTGGGGTAAAATTGTCACAGGTGTACCAGTTTGGGGTTTTTGGTGGTCAAAAAAATAGTTTGGGGTAAAATTGTCACAGATGTACCAGTTTGGGATTTTTTGTGGTCAAAAAAATAGTTTGAGGTAAATTTGTCACAAATGTACCAGTTTAGGGTTTTTCGTGGTATTAACCCTAAGAATAAAAAAATTCACTATTACCTCCTTTTGAAAAAAAAAGGTTATGCGGCATCTGGCGGGTGGGACGGTTCCGGTTCTCAGCCTATCCTGAAACCGATCACCCCCAATCTAGACTTGAAGACACCTTCTCGGAGACATTGAGCTAAACAATCCAAAACATTCTCTTGAGGATCTTGTTAAAAAATGCTCCTATAACACTAATTAAGCAAATTAAAGTATGAGCTGCACAATCATTCACTCGAGTTCATGGAACTTACTCGTAAGTTGAACGAGAAAAGCTTGATAGATTATACTTTCTCCTCAATCAGTAGTCTCAAAACTTGACTTTAATCAGGTGATAGAATTGTTTCCGAAAACAAATGGGAAAAACTCGTAAGTTCGCACGTCAATAACAAAACTGTTGGAAGATCAAATATTCACGCTTCACCATCCGACGAGCAAAAGCTTCAATAGAGACATCCTGATGTACAGACCGTTCTTCGCTTGACGAAAATAGGCGGCCCTAGGATCGTCATCGACATCCACCGTAATCTACACAGCATCGTGCAAACGAGAAAAAGAACCAAGAGATCAGTTACTGCATATCAGAAGCTTCGACTTTACGGTGATTGTAATAACACGATATACTTGTACATGAATAGAAAGGGGTGAGAACTTACCTCATCAAGCCTAGGAAGAGGGTGCATCACCACAGCATGCTTCTGCATCGTGTTTATCACGTCTTTGTCGACAATGTACTTGCCTCGCGCTTCTTCATAGAGATCAATTCTCTCTCCAAAACGCTCGCGTTGGATGCGTGTTTGGTACACCACATCGCACTTAGAAGCCACTTCCATTAGATCAGCGCTCTCTTCCCATTCCACCTCCTTCGATGTCAAGTACTCTTTAATGTCGTCCTGATGAAACAATTACAACGCATGAGCTATGGAAACTTAGCTCAAATGAGAATTGAGAAAAGCGCCTTCATTTTCCTCCCCATATTCCCAAATACTTAAAAAAGAAAAAGAAAAGTGCTAATTCATTTTAGTGGGTCAAAATACATGGCAAAACTTCTTATCAGTCGGTTTCTATAGATTTAGAGAGAACAGGAGGGCCAATGAAGAGACGTATGCAAAGAAGATTAGTGCCTACCTTCATCTTGACAACATCAGGAGATACAAAATAAATCTTCACGCCTTGGTACTTGGCAAGCAAATATGCAAGAGAACGAACCGTCCTTCCATTAGCAAGGTCTCCAACAAGTGCTACTTTAATGCCATCCAGCTTCCCAACCTCCCTTTCAATCGTATACACATCTAAAAGAGCCTGACCCAGAGCCAAAATATTGACATATCAGGCGTGTCCTAATAACAATTTTCATCCGAACAACAAATACAGGTGTCATAATCAACGACAAGTACAAGGGGATTATGAAGCTAATCATCACCAAGCAATGAAACTTTAAGAATGCTCATCAACCCTCCATATGTAGAGCACTCAAAGGACATTTATTCATTGGTACCGAGATTTTCACATACGCCTGATTGATGCCAAAGTAACCAAGAACTAGGTCAATGCTAACTATATTATCATCTAGATACTTATAACAAAGAAATATGGAGCATGCCTGAGTCGGATGCTGTCCTGGACCATCCCCTGCATTAATGACCGGGATTCCAGCTGTCGCTGCTGCTCTTCTCGCAGCGCCGCTTTCAAAATGCCGCATCACAATAATATCCGAATAGCCCTCAACGGTTCTTATTGTATCTGCAAACCAAGCAATGAAATAGATGCTTAATTGCATTGCAACTTCCTCAGTAGTCATGCAGAGACACAAGTCAAAATCACCTTCCAATGTTTCGCCCTTTGCCGCTGATGAGAACTCACGTGCATTTTCAGTGGTTAAGACCTCACCACCTAACCTTTTCATGGCAGACTCGAATGAAAGCCTAGTCCTGGTAGAGGGCTCATAAAACAGAGTAGCCATCAGATAACCCTTGAGAATTTGACTTCCAGGAGAATTCTTTTCTACCTTCTCCATGTCACGTGCAACTTTGAAAATAGCAGTAAGAGTATCTCTGTCAAACTGCTGAGCTTCAATCACATCGTCGAGTTGAAACTTCTTCCCGGGCGAAAACATAGCCCTTGAATTGTCGACATTCATGGCTGAGCAACGGACTCCTTTTCTCTGTGAAGATCTTTCAGTCAGAGCCAACTTCAATGGATTGCCACTAGATGACAACCTCATCTTTGTCATATAAGCACGAAAAGAAACCGCATTACATTGAACCGGCTGTTTGCACAAAGAGGTGGATATATTGAACAGGCATTGGGGGGAATTTCTAGCTTCAGGACAGGATATTTGCCCTTGTATCGTGTATGCAGAGAACGAGGAAGAAGAAGCCATTGCAATCTACAAAAATTGAATCACAATATTAGCCAGAGGAAATAAGATATTTCACATTGGACGAACCAAAACAAGAGCTCTGGTAGGGCAGGAGTAAAACATTTAGATCATAATGCATTTGAATGCATCCTAAAATTTGCCTAATTCCTTTTACACAAACTCGAAGGTCCCAAATAGCGAAATAGCTTCTAGTTGTCTCAAAAGAAGGAAGCACATTGACAAATTCCTTCTAAGTGGCACTTTAACATGATCACAGATACCAAGCTGCGAAAATAACGAAACCAATCGAACTGGAATTAGACAAAACAAAGACAGCAAATCAAATCAGACTCCAGGAAAAACCAAGCTTTCGGGGTCGCATCCCTCTGTTTCTGGGTGCTCAGTAATTTATTTTATTTTATTTGCATAACAAAGAAAGCTGGATAAGATAGCTAAAAGCATCTGAAGATTTTTGCCAATGTCCAGGCGAGGCGAGTTCAATCAAGGACTGACACTCATCTGCTCAGCTGTGTCAAACAAAATACAAATAATTGAGAAAACTTTCCAGCGCTCTGAAATAAAGACCGCAAGTTTCCCAGCAACAGAAAGGCATCCACAGATTAAGGCGGTACCCACTACCCAGTAAGCAATACTAAGGTCTCAAATAGCGAAATAGCTTCTAGTTGTATCAAAAGAAGGAAGCACATTGACAAATTCCTTCTGAGTGGCACTTTAACATGATCACAGATACCAAGCTGCGAAAAAAACGGAACCAATCGAACTCGAATTAGACAAAACAAAGACAGCCAAATCAAATCAGACTCCAGGAAAAACCCAAGCTTTCGGGGTCACGCGTCCCTCTCTGTTTCTGGGTGCTCCGTAATTTTGCTCCAATTCGCATAACAAAGAAGTCCGGATGAGATAGCTGAAAGCATCTGAAGATTTTTGCCAATGTCCAGGCGAAGCGAGGCGAGTTCAATCAAGGATTAACACTCATCCGCTCTCAGCTGTGTCAAACAAAATACTCAAATAATCGAGAAAACTTTCCAGCCGCTCCCAAATGAAGGCCGTAACTTCCTCAGCAACAGAAAGGCATTCCCAGATTAAGGCGGTACCCACTGCCCAGTAAGCAATATTAAGTCGAAAGAAAGCAATACCAACGTAATCCACGTAAAAATCGAAGTGTCGGCTCACTCCGACAACCGTATGAGAGAGAAAGAGAGACAGAGAGAGAACCGCTTCAATGGTGGAGAGTGCGGCGCAGCTCGTCGTTAAAACATGTCGGAAGAATCTGCGGAGAGAGACACGGGAGAGAGAGAGACCGAGCTGAGAGAGCAAGACGAAGAAGAAGAAGAAGAAGAATCATGTCAAGGAAGATGACGCCGGCTCGGCTCTGCTGCGCCTTGGAAAAAGAGCGAGGGTAAGGGCATCTATGCTATTCTGGAATTCTTGAAAATAAAGAAATTAATTTCAAATAGCTCCTTTATAAACCAGGAAAATTAAGAAAAAAGAGCGCTTCTTAATTAAAGCTTAATTAGAAGAAGTGATAAATTTTCTTTAAAAAGTGTTAGGTCGCTCTCGCACCGCACGTTGCCAAATATTCGGATTCCGATACTAAACAAGTCTTTGTCAATGTGAAGATCAGTAGTGTTAGGCCGCACGTGAGAGGAGTTCGTAATTTAATTTTTTTTGAAGAAGCGGAAGTCATTTTCCATATATTTAGGCTATTTTGTGAGGAGGGAAGGAAAATATTTTCCCACGGAAAACGTTTTCCGCCTCCGAACACCGGAAACTTCGGAAAATATTTTCCTAAGAATATTTTCCGCCAAACGACGCTAAGTGCGCGTCGGTCGCTCTCGCACCGCACGTTGCCAGATATTCGGATTCTGATACTAAACAAGCCTTTGTCAATGTGAAGATCAGTAGTGTTAGGCCGCACGTGAGAGGAGTTCGTGATTTAATTTTTTTGTATGATCGTCAAAGTTGGGATTGGATCGCGTGGGAGAATCTTGCCGCAAAAAAAAAGGGGCCAATACCATAAAAAACCCTAAACCGATATACATGTGACAAATATACATCCGTTAGTTTTCGTTAAATTTTACCGTCAAATTACTGAGTTGGATGACACGTGGCAGTTAACGGGTGTCTCGATTTGGAGTTTTACCCTTCATTTGTCACGGGTTTACCAATTTATGATTTTTCTGGTATTTATTTAAATTAACGAAAACTAACGAATGGTAAATTTGTCATACGTGTACCGGTTTGAGATTTTTGGTGTTCAAGAAAATTAATTTTTTGTGGTATTAGCATTAAAAAAAAAAAAAGGGTGCGATTCTTTTCCATCCACCCTCCTGTTCCATCCACCCTCCTGTCCAGTGTCCGAGAAAACAGTCATAGAATTGCAAAGATGGTGATTGGATTGAATCACTCTTTTATCTTAATTTAAGTTTTTTGGTCGAATCTTTCTAACAAGAAGTACATATCATTTTCACTTTCTCATACAAGTTTCACTCTCTCATCGCTTATATAGGTACCGATAGATCTGCTATTATTCAAAGGCGTTAAAAGCTTTGAATATGGTAATAGTATTCAAATCCAAGTAATTGCATAAGAGTTTTCTAAGCTGACAAAACCGAGCAGCGCGTGCCTTCCAACTATATCTACGTTAAAGTCCTTTAATTCGACTATCGTGTTCTCAAGGAAATTCTTTAGCCATAAATTCTTTTGTATCATCCACTTCTTATAGCACACTAAAATTGATAAAGACCGATATCACAATTTATGTAAGATACGTGAGATTTCTAGGTAGATCCATCAAATTTGAGGGGAAAAAGTCGCGAAAAACTCTAAATTATACCTACCGTATTTTTTTTTGTAACATTAAAAACTCAAAATTATGCCAACTGTGGCTCATCTACCCTAAACTTTTTCTCGTGACACAAAAAAAAATGCCAGACTTGTACCCATACGACACATTTATCCTCCTCCGTCCAGGTTCGGTCAAGATTGATCCAGTCGAAATACCATCATTTTTATTTCACTTAAGCCACGTGGGCGCCATGACAAAAAGGTAAATGTAGTTTGAGATTTAATGGACATAATTTGAAGTTTTTGGTGCAAAAATTTCCCCCTTTTTTTTCTCAAGGTAAGCCAACCGGTTGGTGTTTTTTATTTTATTTTATTTTCTCCCTTTATTTCTTCAATTCCTTATTTATTTATTTATTTTTGGGGGTAAACAAAGTAAGAAGCAGCGCGGGGGTAGACAAAATCAGTGAGTGGCACACTCCACTCCACTCTTCCCGCCAAAGCACGCGAACGCTCGAACGAAGCCACTCGAATCCTTCCAGATGGTCTCATTCATACATTCATCATCATCATCATCATCATTCTCCCTCGCTCTCAACGTCAACGTCAAACCCCGACGTTACGCCCGCCCCTCCGCGTTCCTTCTTCTCCCTCTCCCTCACTCACTCTCCGTCGTCGGTTGAAGCCTCTCTTTTGCTTTGGCGTTACACTCCGGCAATCTCTCTCGCGCGCGGACGCCTGAGATCCCAGCCGGTGCGTCGCCGGTAAGAAGAAGAAGAACCGCCGGTTCCGCCTTCCGAGGGAGGCGGGGCGGCGGAATCGCCGGTGGAATTTTCGACGCTCGTGCACCTCGGAGTTCGGTCCCCGCGTCGTCGGAGCTCCGGGGGCGGGGGGGGGGGGGGGGGACCGCGCGCGGTCCCATGTCTCGACCGGTTGACCGGGTGGTCGCCCGAACATGTGAGTGGCGCTGCTGATCGTTTCGCCTCGCCGGCGGCGTCTCTTCGCCGCTCGATTCGCGATTTATCCAATGTCTCCTTCTTCGCTCTCTCCACCGTTTCGTTTAGCGTTACCGTTTCTTTCTTTACGTTTCGACGGCATTGTGATGTGTTCGCTCTTCATGTGGAACGTTGAATGCGGCCTCTCAGCCTTTATGATCCGGCAGAATTTTGGTGCACGTTGGTGTTGGAAACGATTGAATCGGTTCGGGAAGGTGCCGTCGGCACGCGTGAATTTATCATCTGCTCATCGTAATGCGGTGTCCTGATTTTCTCCCTCTTTTCGACTGTTCGTATCGATACATTGTCTGGCATTTCTTTGTGGAGTTTGAATCCACTTTTTCTTTTATTAAAGGTAGAATCAGTCGACTGATATAATCTCCATCCGGATCGGGATGTCTTTTGTCTATGGTAAGATTGCCCTTTTGGTTCTCCATGGATCATCTTTCTATTTGGGTTGGTAAATTCATTCACAGTCTCCTCTGTCTCTTTGCCGGTGCTTGAAACTTTAGTTCTGATGGATATGAAGTACAAGATAATCGGACCCTTACATACACTCATTTTCTCGCAGTACAGTGGTAGCATAGATGATGCTTTTGCTTCAGTGTAATATATCTTGTTCTTCTTTGACCATCTCGTGATTAGATGAATCTGGGTCTTGATGATTAGATGCATCACCATCTCTTGACATATGAAAGCAATTGATATACTCTCTTCGGTGCGTTTATTGATCGGTCTGAGTTTAAACTTGACCGAACTATTTAAATGTTGAAGGCTCCGAGGGTCTCTCTGGTCATGATGAAAGAAGAGAAAGGAAGTCCGATTTCGAGACTTCAGAGGATGACCGCAGGACGAAGATTGGTAATCTGAAGAAGAAAGCGATCAACGCATCTAGTAAAATCAGACGCTCTCTGAAAAAGAAAGGCCGGAGGAAAAGTGATCCTCGCCGTAGTTCTGTTTCAATCGAGGATGTTCGCGATGTTGAGGAGTTAAGGGCTGTAGATGCATTTCGGAGGGCACTTATTTCTGATGAATTGCTACCTTCAAGACATGACGCTTATCACATGCTCTTGAGGTGATCTTCCTCACTTTGTGCATGTACGAGCTTCATCACACTAATCTGCAAGAGGACTGATATATTGGATTGCATTTTCTTCATGGGCATGTCAAAGTGGAAGCATCTATCGTTCTTCCTCCTCCTCCTTGTTCCTGCTGCTTTTCCTTTTGAAGCCTGTTCAGATTTCAGCGGAGTTTACATCTAAAGATTGTTGATGAGCTTTATTTTTTAAAAGAATGAAAACTGAGTGCTTTGGGTCTCCCTGCACTTTGTTAGCTGTCTGTCGTGCTTTCTTTATGCTTGACTACTGTTATGGGAGTGAATCAATGAACGAATGACTTTGTTTTTCTGTTTCTTTTTTATTATGCAGTGATTAAAAATTTTGAAATGCTAATGCTGCTAATTAGATGAGCAATTATGAGTTTCATTGCCACATTCGATGCCTGAAAAGTTTGTGCTTTGATATGTTCGAAGTACCCAATGCAAGAAAACATTTTGTTATTGTTGGAATTCTAGAGAAGAGCCTTCTCTCAGTCTTTTACATGGAAGACATAAGATTGCCAATACAATCAGTCTAAGGAGTTCCATTTTCTTCTCCAGAGACTGCAAAATGTGAAAAAGATAATGGTTTTCTAAGAAGAGCATTTATAAGATTTTTTGCCACAGGCTGTTCTTTTTTGCTTTATGATCTCGAAAGCTGGGAGGACATTTCTCTGCTGTCGGAACTATTACCTGCAGCCCTTTGCTCATGAATTTGTACTTAGGGGAACTCTTTCTTCCCATGAAGTTCGTGGAAATCTTGTCATGTTAAAGTTCCATGTTTCTTTATTGATGTTGAAGATTTTAAATTGGAATGTTTTAATGTTCGCGGAATCTGTAAGACGTGGAGTTTCCACTTTCACAACTTGCATGCTCGACATTTGTCGCTCCAGTTTGGCTCTTTCTCATGACCTAGCTTTCAAATGATTGGTTATACAGTTTGGTCACATTCTCTTTGTCATCTACATTTTCTTCAAATTTCTTTATGTGTACAGTAGATTGTATTTTGCTTGGTTACATCCTTGTCGATCTTCTATTATCAGCTCCGTTCATTCATTTCTTGATCGAAGAATAGATGATGTACTGTTGGTTTCCCGCCTTTGAACTTCTCGAGTCATCTGTCTTGTTTCTCAGATTCTTGAAAGCAAGGAAATTTGATGTTGAGAAGGCAAAATGCATGTGGGCAGACATGATCAAATGGAGGAAAGAGTTTGGCACAGACACCATTCTCGAGGTACTATGGACTTGTGTTTCTTATGGCATCTCTTGTTTTTCAAGAATGAATTTCTGGTGAATTTTAATTTTTTTGAACCGTGCCCCAAAAGAGGAAAATTATAAGGCTAAGCTGCTGTTTTGTGTGCTTTTTTTTTTCTTGCTTGCTGTTGCTACCGAATTTAAGATGCTAAAAATGTCTGTGCATCTTTTCAGGAGTTTGATTTCGCCGAGATGAATGAAGTCCTAAAGTACTATCCTCAGGGTTATCATGGAGTTGATAAGGAAGGAAGACCTGTTTATATTGAAAGACTGGGAAAAGTTGATGCTAACAAACTAATGCAAGTAACTACCATGGATAGATATATCAGATACCATGTTCAGGAGTTTGAAAAGAGCTTTGCAATCAAGTTCCCGGCTTGTTCGATTGCCGCTAAGAGACACATTGATTCGAATACAACAATATTGGATGTGCAAGGAGTGGTATGTTGCTGGATAGGGTACTGTTAGAGTGTTGTGGTGAACCATCTTGATTTGTTCAAAACCATAATTCTCTTTGCTAATGATAATTACAGGGCTTCAAGAATCTGACCAAACCTGCTCGAGAACTTATCATGCGGCTGCAGAAGATTGATAGTGACAATTACCCAGAAGTATGTTTCAAGGAAATGAAATTGTCATTTTTTTGTCTTTAGGCAACGGTTAAACACATCTTCATTTAACATTTCAACTTTTGTCTTTATTATTTTATATGTTGTCTTACACAATTATATTACATATTTCAGACACTTTTCAGAATGTTCATCATTAATGCTGGTCCTGGTTTCAAGCTTCTCTGGAACACAGTGAAGTCTTTTCTTGATCCCAAAACAACTACCAAGATACATGTACGTTTCTGTTTGTCGATATTTTTTCCTCACACCCACTATGCAGGGTTTGTGATTGTCATTTTCAGATGCACTCACTTAGAATTTCTCCTTAGGTTCTAAGCAACAAGTACCAAACCAAATTATTGGAAATAATTGATGCAAGGTAATTGAAACTCTCCTGCTTCCTTCAATTTTCTTCTTGTGTTTTTTTATGGATAGGTGTGTCCATTCAATTTTTGACAGAATGCCAACTATTAATACTTCTGTAACATTACGTCCAAAAAAAAAAAAAAACATACTTCTGTAACATAATTCATCCAGACCTTGGAGTTTTTTTTAACTTTGCGAATTTCTTCAGTGAACTACCAGAATTTCTCGGTGGTAGCTGTACTTGTGCTGGGGAGGGGGGCTGCCTAAGGTCTGACAAGGGCCCTTGGAAAGATCCCAGCATTTCTAAGGTCATATAGTGATATTTTCTGCATTTTGACTTGTACTTAAAGTTGCCTTTCTTTTGTCAATTTTTCAGATTGATGGATTTAACAGGGAAATTTATTTGCAATATATGTGTAGATGGTTTTTAAAGGTGAAGCACAGTGTTCTAGACAAATTGTGACCGTTTCAAGCTGTGACGGAAGAATTGCTGCTTGTCATAAACCAACTCGTCCAATGGTATGGTTTACTGAAACTGTATCATGATGCACCTCTGAACTAGAAGTTTAGTTTCTCCACGGCAAGATCAGGATTAAGTATCGATATTGATTTTAACAATTTTTAATGACCTTCGGATGCAGATTAAAATGAGTGATACATCTACAGCCGAGTCGGGCTCTGAAGTAGAAGAAATTGCTTCTCCAAAAGCAACCAGGAGCTATGTACTTCCAATATTGACCCCAGTCTGTGAAGAAGTAAGTATTAAACAAGTAATGCTCAGAAAAGAAATAAGAGAAAAGAGTTAATGGACATAAATTTATTGTGGAAGAATGAAGGACTTTCCATTTTTGACTTGGGAGTTTTAATTTGTCTTATTTGTTGCCTGTACTGCTTGATTTTAATATAAAAGAACAAAGCAACCATAATCTCATGTTTAACTAGAATAAAAGCTCCTCTTCTTGTCCTGCAGTGCGGTAATAATGCTCCTCTGCATTCTGTGTTGTCAAACTTTATACTTCGTATCATATAATGTGCACACTGACTATGCATCTTCTGTATTACCACCGTGCAATTGTTAAGAAAAAGCTATGAATGTTTGCAAAAATGCAATTGTAAGCTACAGAAAAGTTAAGGTTAATAAATAATTGTTGAATTAATTTTTTCTTTGAATAAAAGGAATTACTGGTCAAATAAGCTCTTTTGCTGGAGAAATGTACAGAGCCTTGGTCTTCTCCTTCAGATTTCAATTAGTTTTGAAATGGAGTAAAACAAAGAAGGGAGAGACCTATGGTCGTTCATGATTTTTCCTCAAAGGAGGATGCATCACTTCTTGGACTACATGTCAATAGTCTTAGCGAATCATGCAACAGAAAATTTCTGTTGTAGCCTTTCTGTTCTTTCTTAGGCTAGAGATTTCAATGAATGGCAGTATCTTTGCAGGGAAGAACACAAACTCAGTTTGTTTTGTAGTTTTTGTGTTGTGTACACTTTACAGAGTCAAACACCACTGTGATTGGTTGTGTTGAAGAACACTAGAATGCTTGGTGGTTTAAAACCATTCTCAACTTCGTTCTCAACTTCATTCTGTGTACAAAGTGTAAATAAGAATACCTTAAATGTTCAGCACCAAGATAGGGCTGGTTGAAATGTGTAAATGCAACATTACTTTTCTTTCATCGGCTGATTTTGTAAGTTTCTGAGGCTGGCACTCTCTCTCTCTCACAGTTATGGTTACAGATACATATTTCATGATATCAATAGCATCAATGTGGACCATATGTTCTGTATAGCATGTCTTGTAGGGTTCATTTATCACTTGTGTTATGTGTATGCAACTTATCACTTGATTTAAATTTTTTCGAGGACTCTGACAGCCGAAACTTGTCATGATGCAATCGTCGATTTCTTAGGCCTTTGTTGAACTTATCAAATAATACATATCCTAGACTAGATTGGTCATCTCCAGCTAGTTAACCTTCATGGCTAGAAAGTATGGCCACTTGTTATGCCTGACATCTGTCGAAGAATACAAAAAGTGAATAGCAGGCCAAGAGGAAATATTGGACAGTCAAATTGATTTCCTCGGACCGTTGATGTGTCACCTAACAAACATTTTGGCATGGACTTAAATATGCGGGCTTAGGTTCACCTCATTAAATGTGCTCACAAACGATCTGTTGTGATATTTATGTAGGCAAAGACGATGAATAGGCCAAGCTACGCTAGCCATAGTGTGGTGTATGATGAGTATGTGCCAATGATCGACAAAGCTGTGGATATGGCTTGTGAAAAGCAAGTGCCACTTCAGGAACCACACATTTCAGGTCAACTATACTTCATCATGTTTGCTCGGTTATGCCTGGACCTTTGCTAGAATAGCTGATATCAAAGAACCTCCTTACATTGTATTGTCTAATTTAAGAATATGAAAATCGTTACCATTTCGGTTTCTTATGAAGTGTGGAATTAAGCGTACTAAAGAGTAAATCTTTAGAGCAAAGGGAAAGTTTTTGGTATTTGCCTTCTTTGGAGCATCAACATTTTTGTATTTTATGTTTACTTGTAGCTAAAAAAGAGATGCGAGTAACACTAGGCCCATGACAGGAAAAAATGCTATTAGATCTGTCTGGTCCTTAAAATTTATCAGAACCCTGCATATTCTATCCAGTGTAGTAAAGGACCATTCTTGCAATTCCTTGTCAACCAAGACTCATCATTTTGTGAACTCACTGTCACTCACTGCCCGAAGTAAATACCTGCTGAATCTATCTGATCAGAATCTTTGAAATATATCGCAGGGATGGATCCTCTGGTAGCGGAAAATAGAACTGTGGAGGGGTGTAATGCCCGTGTTTATGCCGTGATTGTGGCCTTCTTGTTAGCCTTGTTAGCTCTTTTCCGTTCAGTCCCATACTGGGTGATTAAGAAACTTCCCGGCAGCATGTCGGGTAATGCTCACAATATTCTCAGCTCCACCATTCAACCCAGTGAGGTGTCACGTTCCCCTTCTACTGCACTAAACTATGCAAACATAGAGCTTCTATCATCAGTCTGGAAGAGGCTGGGCAGACTTGAGCAAAGGGTAGACATACTTCAGGCAAAGCCACATGCAATGCCTCATGAGAAAGAGGAGTTGCTGAATGCTGCCATTTGCCGTGTAGATGCTCTAGAAGCAGAACTAATTACCATGAAAAAGGTTGGTACGCAGCTTGCTCATGTGTGATAACATGTGGTTTAGATTTGCTAGCATACAGCCGTTGTGCATGCAAAATAGTTGTTTCGACCAATCTTAGATTATCTTTAATCAGGATAAAACCCAACGTTTTGTTGCTAAAGCCTGGAATTTTGTGCTTTAGAGTAATGTTCCTCTTTATCAGCAGGCCAACTACATGTCTTTTTTTATTTATTTAGAGCTAAGTCTGTGTCATTGCCGACGACATTTTAGCGCAATTTTTGTAACCCCTCTTGCTTGGCAGGCCTTGTATGATGCACTAGCGAGGCAAGAAGAACTCCTCGCGTACATAGATAGTCAATCAGCAGCAAAGTCGCAGGTTAGAACAATAATCTTGTATGCAGTAATATGGAAATACTGATTTGCAGTCTGTCAAGGATTCAAGGCAACCAATTTCGGTTTTCCACATTTTCTGTATGTGATGCAGAAATATTCATGCTGGGGAAGAGATCGCTCCTAACATGGATGGCATCCTAGTCAAGTGTGAGCGGGTTCAACACTTACCGTTACTGTTGTTCACCGAGATACGCACTATCCTCTACTGCAGCGAGGGTTTGTTCACGCTCATATCACTATCAGCACTCCTTTTCTTTTTACTGTCACATATATGTGCAAATAAGAGCTCCATTTATCGCTCTCTAGCAAGTGCTGCTCCGTTAGCATTGGAAACTGCCCATACTATCACTATGTTGTAGAGCAACCTTTCATCTGTTTCACCGAAAGCACAACTTCTCCTGCCTGTCCTATTGCAATAGAAAGTTACCGTCATAAACATTGTTTCTAGTTCTCCACTATTTACGCGTGCCAATATTTGATGGTCTGCATTCCCGGAGTCGGCACCTTTGCGAAGGATTAGAAGAAGTAGGTGCTGTCGCGGATTGAAGAAGTAGATGCCATCACGCGACACGACATATGGCTAGAGGGTGAAATCAAAACGAGTCATGGACTCCTCGTCTGTAAACACAAAGTTGATCACCGACTCAGCTTCCTTTTGAGTCCACTTCCAAACGCGTGATCTGTTCAAAGAGCGAATTGTCAATCGGGTCTAGATGGACGTTATATTCAAATAATCCCATTTACACAACGATTTAAATTCTTAGAATAGTCGGGAGTTCTCTCGTGAAATGTTTAACATTATATTTACAGTAAGGTTTCTGCCTTGGGTTTATTTCACCTGCGAAGTTCTCTGTTCGTCAATTACACCCGTCGTCCTCCGGTTTGCATGTGAGGTGATCTAGAAGCATCACACTTTGTCTATGGGTTTAGATGGGCTTTATATTTATACAGTTGCCATTTATCTTCTTGGTCTGATGATGACTTACAAATTATTCCTTCTAGGGTGAATGAAGTCGTCTCGACTTCGAAGGAACTTTGCTCTCAAATTTCATGTTCCCTTGGTCTCCTTTCTGAATATACAGCAACTCGTTGAGTAGGTAAAATTTTTGTTGATTAAAGTAAGAAGTAAAAAAAACAATATCAGGAAATATTTCAGACATTTTGTCACAAACAAAAAAAATACCCAACCCCCATAAATTGAGTAGGTTACATTTAAACTTATTCGAAGAATTACCGTAACATATCTCGCTTTTGACTCAATGATTTTTTCCATACCTCAATACCAAATACACGCAAGAGTTTTTATCTTTTGAAAACCACTTTACGCCTTTATATTAATTAATCATTATGCCTCTATTTAAGATAATATCAATTTCTTTACAAAAATGGCCAATCTTCAAATCCTAAAATTCTCACACCCCACTTGAAATCAATTAAAAATCAGACCCACCCGAGTCATAAAAAAAGAAACTTTGTAAACAAGGGCCGGGGGTGTCTTCGCAACTAAACTTTGATGAAAGGGATAAGTGCACTAGAAGTCCTAAAACTTGTCAGGAAAGTGTAATCGAGTCTTAAAACTTTCAAAAAATGCGATTAAGTCCTAAACCTTGTCACGAAAGTGCAATCAAATCCTAAAAATTTTTAAAAAGTACAATCAAATCCTAAAACTTTCAAAAAGCGCAATCAATGGAATGACTTGATTAAATCAATTTGACAAGTTTTAGGACTTGTTTGCACTTTTTAAAAGTTTTTAGGACTCAATTGCACTTTTCTAATAAATTTTAAGATTTAATTACATATTATGAAAATTTTAGGACTCAATTATATTTTTGCGACAAGTTTTAGTACTTTGAATGCACTTATCCCTCGTCGAAATGAAGACACGCGTGTCCTGCTGCTGCTGCGGCCACATGCGTACCCTTGTCCACCGGAAAACGGATTTCCCCACAAATGAAGCTCCCAGTCCGCTTCCCAGACGCAGCCAGACGGTAGTATTCGATTCGTATCTCGGGCCATGGTGCTTCTCTTTCACGAAGACTCGCGCAGCTAACTCATCTCTCATCCCATCCCTCCTCGTACCCAACGGCTTCCCTTCCGTTGTCATGGTAATTCCTGCTCTTTTTCCCCTTCTAATTCCCCCTCCCCCTCGGCTTATCAGCATTCGTTCGAGACGCTCGCGTGCGATGATTGCATTCCTTCATGCTTTGTGGGTGTAAAATGGTTCGCGGGTTGTGTCCTTCATTTAGCCAGTTTTAGCAACAAATCCGTAGTTCTGATGATTTTTCCGTTGCTGGCGTTCACTTTCTGAGGACGTGAGCAGCGCCTTTACGTTCAAGCTCAATGTTTGTGAACTAGTGTAAGAGGGACCCTTATGATTTCCTTGGAACTAGTGCGACGTTGTGGTGGTGAAATGGTAAAGAACTCGCGCTTGAAAATGCCCTCCATTTTAGATTTTAGCGGGACAAAGAAAATGGCATGAAAATGCCCACCCATTTATCGGTAGGATTGAATGTTTGCATCAGAATGGCCCTTTTCGTCTGGTAAAGGAGTTGTAAGGTCACATAGTGTGCGCTTCTGCTTTCAGGTTCTCCTATTTTCTCGTAAAGTTGGCTCCTTTATCACCAATTTCGTGTCGAGATCCTCGGACTGGTTCGTACTTCGTAATGTTGTAGCCAGGCGTGAGTCCTCCTGCTGGCGGTATTCAGTTACGGCTAGTAAGATTGGTGGTGATGGAGATGCGAATGCGCGAGACGTGAGCAAGAGAAGCTACCAAGTTGTAGTGGCCGCGACTCGCGACATGGGCATCGGGAAGGATGGGAAGTTGCCGTGGAAGTTGCCTTCGGATCTCAAGTTCTTCAAGGAGCTCACATCTGCAACCTCGGATCCGAGAAAGAAGAATGCGGTATTGATGGGTAGGAAGACTTGGGAGAGCATCCCTCTCCAGTTTCGGCCTCTACCTGGGCGGTTGAATGTCGTATTGACCCGCTCCGGGAGGGTGGAGACTAAATTGTCCGAGGATGTTGTTTTATGTGGAAGCAGGGCATCAGCTCTTGAGTTACTTGCGTCATCTCGCTATTGTCCAGCAATAGAGAATGTTTTTGTCATAGGAGGTGGCCAGTTACTGAGGTGATGTATTTCTTGGGGTCCGGTACAGGAACTTTGCAATTGCGACATACTTATAGATGAATCTTGATACAGGGAAGCGCTCAATGCTCCGGATTGTGTTGCTATACATATTACTGAGATTGAGGATCATGTTGACTGTGACACCTTCATTCCCTCTATCGATTTGTCTGTGTTTTGGCGGTGGTATGCATCTCCTCCAATGGTGGAAAACAGTATTAGACATTCCTTTGTGACCTATGTTCGCATGAGGTATTCTCAGTTGGAGCACCCTGCATCAGGCAAAACGGCGGACTTTTGTGATGCTTCAAATTTCAGAAGCTTTGACTTCCTTCCAAAGTTGATTCTTGAGAGACATGAGGAGTATGTGTATTTGAATCTGATTCAAGAAATTTTATCAAGTGGGGAACATAAAATTGACAGGAGAGGGACTGACATTCTGTCAAAATTCAGCCGTCAGGTACTCCTTTTTCCAATTCCCCAGGGTTCCATCTTTCCTTGAGTTGTTTAGATACCATATTAGCTCTTTTGGATTGCACTTCTGAGCGCTTCTTTTACACTTTGCAGATGAGGTTCAATCTTAGGAAATCTTTTCCTCTCTTTACTACAAGAAAGGTTCTATTCCCTCTTCTCTAGTGGTTTGTGCACCCACTTTGTAATACCATTTTCACAATTTTTTTTCCCGACGACAAGATTCTGATAATGTTTTAATCACCCTAGCTGTTTAAATTTCCTGTTTGAGCCAAGCATGCCCAATCAGAAGTATTCCAGATTGATCTGGGGTGTGCATCTGTAATATGTTTTAGCCATTTATTATTGTGAACTTCAGTCTAAGCCAGGCTTTAACTTATAACTCTTATAATTGCAGGAGCTGTTGTGGGGTGAAATTGTTGAAGAACTCCTGTGGTTTGTCAGTGGCTCAGCTGGTGCAAAGGTAAGAGTTACGGCATTTGGGACCGTCAGCATAATCTTTGTAAAGTTTGAATTAAGATTTCTGCACCCAAATAGGTTGTTAAAAATGAGAGTATAAGATTTTAATGAGTCACTCCATTGGATTATTTCTATTCTGGCTACTTGGACCTTTGTTTGTTGGAATATTTAATATCTGCTTCTGTAAACATTGGTAATAGAAAGATGCTGTTGCCCATAGGTTCCACCAGAGATGATTCGTCATACTTGGGGTGGCAGAGAACACCTTAAAAGGCAAGTGCATGGCCACCAGAAGGCTCTATCATTGAGTCAATCCATGCAATGTAATAACATTCTTGACGATTCCCTGAAGCAGTTTGAAATACAGGGAAGGAGATAATTCGGAAGCAATGTCCAAATTTCGGCATAGACAATTACGTGCAAGGTCAGTTAGTGTCTGGTTGAAGATAACATAATGATGTTTCATTTCGTCCAATGCTAACTTAATGTTTTTCTTTTGGCCGAAAATGCTGACCTATTTTGCATGTGCAGATTTGAAGGCGCGCACGCTGAGTACAAGGGCCAAGGGTTTGATGAGTTGCTTATGGCTATTGATAAGATCAATAAAAGATTGGATAATGCACTTGTCATCCTCTCAGTATGTGATCCCTCAGATCCAAAAGTCGGAGAATGTCCACCTGGTTACACGTTTGCAAAGGTCAGACTTCAAATGTGCTCCGACATTTATCCTGTACCTTGCTACATGTACATGATAATCTAATCCAAGCTCCTGGGCAAAGTGCAGTTTTATGTGGAGAAAGGAGAACTTTCCTGTCGAATATGCTGGGCATCAGCCGACGTTGGTCATGGCGTTCCTTATTATATAGCATTTTACGCTCTCTTGACCTGCCTGATCGCTCATGTCTCCAGTATGCATTCCTGTCTCTCTGATGGAAATTTTGAAAATCTTGCACTTGAAATTTCATGATTTCCACCATGTTCGGTAACCTCCCAACCCAACCTGGATAGAAGAAAATGACGTATATTGTTTCCTGGATCTTCTGTAACTCCACATCTCTTATGTTACAGGCTTTCTCCCTGGTGACCTAACTGCTGTACTTGGGGAAGCTTATGTTCGTGAAGGTCATATCAAGCCACTCCAAGAGCAGCTTCGGAGATATCCTAAACCTTTCCCTGTAAGGAATGCCAAGTCAGGTGGCTAAATTTTTTACTACTCATGTTTCCTGGAAGATTACATGATCTTATTATGCTCGTTCAGAAGTAAACCATCTGCACTTCATTCTGGGTCATGTGTACACTGATGAAGTGTGAGCTCCACTATATGCAGTATTCCTTAGGAATGATACATCTTACGACCACCAAATATCCAGTTTATCTAATTTCTTGCTTGAGCCCAACAAATGCTTGTTCATGCAATCCATAATTCCTGCCTTGCAGATTTTGAGGGTCAACCCTAGAAAGAAGGATATCGATTCATTTGTTGAAGCTGACTTTGAACTCACAAACTAGCACTCTCTCCGATTGATAGAGAAGATGGTGATGTAGAGCCAAAAGAACGGTGGTACGAAGAGAATTTGAAGCACCATCTCCTCCAGTGCAATGTAAAGTTGTCTCTCTTATAACCTTGAGGGACATACTTTGAACAGTTATTCGTCTCTTTTTTCCTACCAACTGTTTATGAAGTTGCTATCAGTTCTCTTGTTCTATACAAGTCCACATACTTAGGTAGGAGGAGCAGCTTTGTGTGCCCTCTCAATTTTTGTGAGAATACATGTGCATAAAATGCAGAAAGTTAAATCTGGTCAATCTGTTGTTGGAAAATGGACACAAATGCTGTCTTATCTAAATAACTAAAGCTCAACATTCTGCCTTGCATTTCTTTTTTCGGTAATGGTTCATTTCTATAACTGAACATGTCCTATGGAATTTCGTCTCTCTTGCAACAGAGAAACTTGATTAGGCCTTGAAGTGCAATGTCCGGGTACTTAGTCTTCATGAGCTCGCCTGCAACTTCAGCGGGTGTTGCTTGAACCACCTTCAGTAACTCCTCGACCTCTTTGAACAGTGGCTGATCCTGAATCCCCAGGTAGTTAGATGCCAATGTCTTGAAACCGCTGAAGGAGCAGTAAGACATGTGGATGTGCAGGTCCATACGACCGGGTCTCAGTAACGCCGGATCAAGGCGGTCCCTGTGGTTCGTCGTGAACACAATGATGCGTTCGTCTCCGCAGCATGACCACAGGCCATCGATGAAATTGAGCAACCCTGACAGAGTAATCTGCAAAAAGCAAAAACGCATCGAACTCTAAGCTTCACGTACATGTGTCTAAAATACTCTACCATCACAACCTCATGAGTCTGGGAAGAGTATGTGGATTTTCGCGCCCGTCAAGTATTATGTAAAGGAAAATTTCATCCAAATCCTTCTAGTTTTTCGCCAAAGCACAATCCCTATGCACAGGCACACAGACTAAACTTCTCTGCACCTGTATGAACGAACAGAACAAATTGGGAGATAGTCTACATATACCGAGCATTCCAAATTGACAAACAAAAACCAAACCATACCTGCACCCCAAGTGTATGTCCCAAAGAACAAAATAAAAACAAAATCTTACCTTCTCCTCATCTAAGGTTTTAGACTCCTTCGAGCAATCGATATCCTCGATCACTATAATTGACCGGTTACCAGTTCCAATCAGCAACCTCCTCAAGTCAGAATTGCACTGTACTTCACTCAAGTCCAGATCATACACGTCGTACTTAAGATAGTTCGCCATGGCGGCGACCAGGCTCGATTTCCCTGTCCCGGGCGGCCCGTACAACAAATACCCTCGCTTCCAAGCCCTTCCCACGCGTTTATAGTACTCCCTCCTGGCAACAAATTGATCGAGGTCCTCCATCAAGGCTGCCTTCATCTCGGGGTCCATTGCCATGGTATCGAAGTTCGCAGGATGATTGAGATTGATGGACCCCCAATAGTCCGGTCCATTGTAATCCACTGTATGAAGCTTCACCATCTTCCTCCCTTCCTTAATTTCTTTTTCCTTGCTTAAAATCCAGGGCAAGTAGGATTTCAGCACCATCTCCCTGTGCCTCTTGCGAAAACTGAGCTCGAAGTACTTCGTTTCTGCCTTCGACGCCCCCCGGTCTCTCGACACTTTACTCTCGGACGCCGAGTTCTCGTTGGTCGAGGACATCAAGACCCACCTCAACTCCGCGCCCATGAACGAGTCCACCAACTCCTGGTCCGTGTCCATCCTTACGACCAGCTCTTCCTCTTGGAGCGGCTTGTGCACGTCGACCCTCTTGGTGGACGGGGATAACTTGGTGCCCAAGTAAAGGTGGGCGGCCTCGAACATCCGGTTCGGGGCGAGCCCGTCGGAGTCCTTGATGACCGCGGTGAGCCGAGACGACAGCCTCGTGGACAGGACCCGGAGGCGCGAGAGGAGGTAGCACTCGACGGCATCGGGAATTTTGTCGAACAGGCGGAGGGCGAGGGCCGAGAGAGTGACCGACGCGGCCACGGAGAGGACGGTTCTCGAGGAGGGCACGTTTGTCTCCGGTGAGCGAAACATCTTGCCTCTTCTGCCAGCGAGGTTTGTGAAATTTCTTGGGGGATGTCAGGGATGAATGGTCATAGAAATGGAGGCTTTAAGCCATGCTAGGGTTTATGAGGGTTTACAGGCAACTTGTAGAAGAAGGAAGAAGACGAAACCGACCTTTTCCTTGATTTGGGAACAAATTTTTCCTTAGGCTCAGCCCACAAAAACCGGATAGGCCCCACTAAAATTTCCCATTTTATATAACACACAACGGTAATTTTCAAATTAAATTATCCATATTTGTTCGATTATTTACAAAATTTCTAATGGTTTCAGTAAATTGCCAATTATTTCTTTTGGGCCCATATCAGCGTCACGTGCCCTCGCAATATATTAATAAATTATCGTATTGGCAATTTCCGATCACTTGTATTGTATTGAACAGAATAAAAAAAAATACTACTATTCTTAGGAATAACTATAAAATGAAGGCTGATATGGAGTCTTCTCGACTCGCTAAACGCCACACGGGTTATTACGTGGCCGAGGAGCCCGCAGCACTTTGCCTCATAGCTCTAAGGACAACGAAGAGGAGTGAAAGCAAATATTTGTGAGTGATCAAATGGCAAAGGAGCTCAAATGGTTTTCTGCTTCTCTTCTAAAATCTTCCTCCATAATCATAAGGGCCACTTTGCCATTGGGAATTTCACGACTTAAGAAGGTAGGTCACGTAACCAAGAAACCTAATACATCCATGACTGAACAGTGTCCAAGACAGGTACATTCTCATTGGAAACGTCATGAATCATGATTAGCTCAGCTGGGTCGCACGATACAGGGTTGTGACATGTGAGAGGAGCTCAGACTTGAAGCCTTTCTTCTACTTCCACTTCTAAAATGTACTCATTTAAGCAAAGACCCTTTTGATCTTTATCACCCGTTCATCATGCTTTGCTCTAATATTATTTCCCCAAGTTGACAAAGAAAAGGTTCAGAACCCGCCCACTAAACCGCCTCCATTGCAGATGGGACCAAGATGAGCTTTTGGTCACCGTGGAAATGGAGTTTAGTGGACTTATTACGTCAGGCACTGCATGAGAAGCCACCACAACCCCTCTTTCAACCGGACACATGTCCTCCTGCACTAGAACGTTGAGATCTTTAGGTTGAGGAAAGAATGTTGACTGAACAGACTCAAAACCTTATTGCATTGTGTCAGCAGAGGAAAGAAAGAAAGAGCAAACATGCTTGTTCCTCTGTATCATGCCTGGGCTTGCCTTTGCTTCTGCGCCGCTCTTGTTCTTGGCTTCGTGCTTGTGACGATGTATGGGTCAGTAGGGAAGGTGAGGCTGTGGAGAGATTACAAGGAGTCCAAGGTTGATGTCCCTCTCGGAAGTCTAGGACTGCCTCTGATTGGAGAGACACTTCAGTTCATGGCTGCCATCAACAGTGGCAGAGGATTTTACGACTTTGTCGAGAGCCGTCGCCTTCGGTAGGTGATGCACTTCTTTATTCTTCTGATGAATGAATGAACTAACTCGTTTGTGTATGTAGATTGGTAGGTGGAATCAATCATAATCCCTGAAATGATACTACCTCTCTATTGGATTTTGTTGCTTTTCATGTGGTATGCTAGTCTTGGACTTTGATCAATATTAATATAGTAGAGTAAGATAAACCCCTTCGAATCCCACTACTTCCTGCTGACTTAGTAATCGGCACTAAGGGTCGTATGCCTTTTTCAATCCCTACTTCAGTGAGATCTTACAGGAAGTTTCTGTTAATGAGATTGAGGTAGAGCACATTCTGATGAACATGTGATGCAAAGATGGAGATGCTACTGCTAGTCGTGTATATGCATGTAAATCAATCTACTTTTCCTGAAAAATTCAAAAGAGCTCACATGCAGCGTATCTGACACATGCTTGAGTCGATGTTTCTCTGTGGAGCTCTTTTGACAACTTACCGGTGCATGGCTTCCTAATAAAATGAGCCTCGGTAACTTGTATTCTGGTTGTACAACCACAATGTGGGAGGTTCTGGGATCAATGCTAGCGCTTTAGACATGATTCCAATTAACCTTGACATTCTGATAGCTTATAGACCTTATGCTACTATCAGATATGATAGATTGGAATAATCCAGATCACAATGACTACTAATGGGAGGTTGGATGGGTTTGCGTGAATCGGTGTCGTCCACTTTGTATAGTATGCTTAGTTCATTCTATCATAATAGGAGACTAAATCAAGCTTCGAAACGTGACTTCTCTTGGGGAATCAAAGATTGTGATGAAATATTTGCAGGTATGGAAGATGCTTCAAGACGAACATCTTTGGAGAGACCCATGTTTTCGTCTCGACTGCCTCATCGGCTAAGATGATCCTAAATAATGATTCGGGGAAATTCATCAAGAGATACATAAGATCAATAGCACATTTAGTGGGTGATCAAAGCCTACTGTGCGCATCCCATCAACAGCACAGGCATATCCGTGGACATCTGAGCAACTTTTTCTCCACATGCTCTCTATCAGCGTTCATCCAACAATTTGACGAGCTGATCGTGAAGTCTCTATTTGACTGGGAACACAGAGGAACCGTGGTCATTCTCGATGAAGCGCTTAAGGTAATTTTATTGTCTGCAGAGGATATCATGAGAAATTTTGATTATTCTCTTGAGAAGAGCATGAGCTGGGGTGGGACTCTTGTGATCCGAGATATTGCCGTTTCTTGGCACACGATTGGCCAAACTCATGGACTGTTGTACCTATTCAAGTCAAATTGATGTTCTTGCTGATTTTTTGGTGCAGATCACTTTCAAAATAATGTGCAGGATGTTGCTGAGTCTAGAGAGCGGACAACAGCTGAAAATGTTGCAGGAGGACGTCGGTATAGTCTGCAAAGCTATGCTCGCGTTCCCTCTAAGGTTACCCGGGACTAGATTCCAAAGAGGCATTCAGGTAGCCCCATACCCTAGAGCCTCTATTTTTCATATGTGATCCTGTTGCAGACGGAAAATGACTCGTAGGAGGATGTTGTCATATGACGCCACTGATTGAGCCAACATCCCCATTTTCCGATTACGCCTTAAGATTTACTTTGGCAAAGAAAAACAAGTCATCTCGCTATCCCATGCTTTGAATTTGGAAGTACTTTTTGGCAGTCTGAGCTTATTATGGTGAGTACAATGCAGGCCAGAGAGCGAATTATGAGTGCATTGGAAACTTTGATTAGTCAAAGAAAACTCGCAGGAACTTCTCATGAGGATTGTCTTGATCACCTGCTCTCAAATGATGATGAAACAGAGTGCAAGAAAGGTCCAAAGCTAACCATTGGAGAGATAAAAGATAACATCTTGACAATGATAATTGCAGGTGAGACTAGCCTGCTATAACCAAAAATTCTATTTTACTGCTCGGCCTCTTCTCCCCTTAGCTGAATAAAAAGGATTAAAGACAGAAAAAGGGAAATCAAAGGATGACCCAAGACGTTTGTCCAGAACTTAAGAACGAATTTCTTTTGAGGAAGGTGCATTTTCCTGTTTTAAGTCATCATAATAAGCCCTTCTCTGCTCTCAATTTCCTGAGACATCAATTTGCTGCATTAACCGGCTGGTCATGATCGATTCAAGTTTATAAGACACTCATGGAGTTAGAGATATTACTTCACCTGCTCAGGAGAAATTTCTTGCAGGTCACGATACGACAGCAAGTGCTATAACTTGGATGGTGAAGTACTTGGGTGAGAACGAAACAGTTCTAGACAAACTAAGAGTAAGTGACTTAACGGCATTACTAGAATGCTTCTCCAGTTCCTAATCAATTCTGATTGATTACCAACATTAATATTGGCATTGAGGATTAACGTACAAGGGGCTTTCTGGTTGAGCAGGCTGAACAAGTATGCTTCGCAAAGAAAATGTCGGGAAGGCCATTCCTGAAACTAGACGACATTGGCGAGATGTCGTATGCTTCCAAGGTACATGTGGAAGGTTCTGCGCATTATGTTTCTGGCTTTCCTCCCAAGAGTTCCCACTCATGAGCAATCACGGTAATTCACCATAAATGCTCTAACTAGTGGTTCGAAGCAGGTGGTCAAGGAATCCTTGAGGATGGCATCTGTGGTGCCGTGGTTTCCAAGGCTGGTGCTTCAGGACTCCAATATCGAAGGTTGTCCATATATCAAAGCCCGAAACTCACTCGAGTCATTTTAACAAAACATTTTTCAATTGAGAATGTACTCACATACTTTTCTTTGCCAATGTGCAGGATATAGAATCAAGAGAGGATGGAATGTCAATGTCGATGCTAAATCTGTACATTTCGATCCTACGGTTCATGACAACCCCTTTGAGTTCAATCCTTCCAGATTCGACGTAATTCTCCATGTTTCTACCTCATTTTTGGTTGTAAGAGATGCAGAAGAAAGGGGTTACGATCCTTAAATTTCTGCTTTTATGCTAATTGATGACTCGGTCCTTGTTTGTGTCTCAATAGGATGAGTCGAAATTACCATACAGCTTCTTAGGTTTCGGTGCCGGGGGAAGGACTTGTCTGGGAATGAACATGGCTAAGGCCATGATGCTGGTCTTCGTCCACCGGCTCGTCACCACCTACAAGTGAGTTCTCCCTCATAACAGGCCCAGTATCCGCGATTACACAAAAATTAATTGGTTAATGAGTGAATCTTGTACAGGTGGAAAGTCCTTGACCCTGACTCGACTCTAGAGAAGTGGGCGCTCTTTTCGCGGTTGAAAAACGGTTGTCCCGTGCTTGTGACGCGCCTTACAGAGGAGACAACCAACCCCTTAGCAGATTGAAGAGCCCCTAGTCAAGCGGATGAGTGCTATCTGTACTGTTAAAAGCTCCTATTCCAAGTTTGATGCAAGGTCCGAATGCCAATAATTGTTTAGGTTCAACATTTTGATGGATGCAAGTACCTCAAGCTCATGTAACATGAAATGAAGCAATCTTTTGTCATCAGTTTATTAGTATCCATTCAACATTGTCTCGTACTTTTAGCGAATCAATCGAACTCGAAATGATGTCTACGACGACCAGATGCAGACCACAAGGGTCTCAGGTTAAAAATTTAGTCCTATCCTACAAGGGAACATCATAGTCTTAGCCTAATTGTGGTCATAATCTCGAACTACAGAGATGACATGGTTGTCTGTTCAGCATTTCTGCCAGAGCTAGCTCATGATGCACACAAACATCACCGAACACACTACAAGCCAGAGAAAGAGGATTGCTGGAATTCATGCTTATTATTATATTTATTTTACTTTTACTTCAGATTTAAAAAGGAAAAATAAAATAAAATCTTCATGACAGAACAGTCATGTGGATACCAACTCCTCTCCGCCACTTCCCACCAAAACAGTCAGAGAAAACCCCCAAATTTAAGGCGAAGGAAAAGACCGCTCAATTTGACCCAATCATTTCTCGCTCAGTGCTCTGAACTGGCAGTGGTAGAATCGTAAACACACATAAATTTCTCGTATGACCTTTTGGAATTGAGACCATACAGCTAGACATGGAACTGGCATAGCAGGAAAAAGACGAATCTGGTTCTTGAAAATAATTCTCACATTGGGTGGGGCACCTGTATTTTTCATATAGAGAAATCACCACCAAGATTAAAAACTAAGACAAACTCAACTTATCATAGATTAAGACCGTGCCAAATACATACCATATCCCGCCCGCGCTCGCTAATATGTATGAATCCCACTTTGTTTTTACATAGATGATGATTATTTTTTCATATGAACGTTGCGACATGAACCTCGTTGTAATTTCCTTCTTCTTCTTCTTTTTTTAATACAGGGAGTGTTAAATTGAACACTGTTTCAAGGCCTTTGTCATCTGTTTAATCTGATGCCGAGTTCCTAACCAATGGATTTGGCACAATGGATTAGAACCCTAATTCAGCCATATCATGCTCTGAGAACTGTTGCATTTATCCTGGGTAGGCTGGAGGTTCAGGTAGTACCTACGAAAGTCATAGGTGGCTCATTATTGGCTCATTTTGGAAGAAAGTAGCATGAGCTTTTTTGTTTTCTTTTTTACCTGTTCCACTGGAAATTGACCCCACTGTCATAGTCCATCACAGCATTCATGTCAATAATGAAATATCTGAGATTGGTTTAATTTATTATAAGATAGACAATAATTGATTGGGTTGATTTCGATCCACAAGATCTATATTCATGTCTTTCCACTTTGTGTATATGATTAGCATCATTTGGTACCTCAAAGCTTAGAACTTGAGGAGTTAATTGGTCAATTTTTCGTCATGAGATCGACGGTAATGCTCGCGTGAAAGGAAGATCATTTCATTATTTACACCCAATGACAATCTACGAATCAAATCAACACAAACATGATGCATGCTAGTAACTTGCGGTCTTCTAAGAAGCTTCAAAAGCACATCCAATCAAAGTGGAGGGAAACAACACTTTTGGATATATATGAAAAGATAATCAAAAAGAAAACCCTCCTATCAGTTCATCCTCTCCTTTACCATCACCCTTTTTCTCGTCTTTCTCAAAAGTTGCAGGGGGTCTGAATGACAATGAGGAAATAAAGGGACGCATGTCTTTGTTTGACAACGACGACTTTGTCAATTGTTTGTTTCTTCTCATGGTGAATATAAAATCGCCTACCCAAACATAAAATCAGTATGTTTCAAGACATCTGTGAGAGCAGGAAAGAAAGAGCAATTCGAGATCTGGAAAAGCAGGTGGCGGGGACAGCAACATGTAGATGATTTTCACCAGCTCCTAATTGAAGTATGAAGTACTCATCTCCCCTTCCACAAAAATCAATGTCACAAGTTACAACTGACACGCAAGTCATGATGTTGACCCATCCAACAATGAGCAAACTTTTCTTCTTATGGACTTTTTATAATGATCTTTAATGATCACCAGCAAGATCTTAATGGAGTGCTCATCTCGTTTTCTCTATCCTTCCAAGTAGGACTAAAACTGGGTCTAAATAATTCCAAATAAATTACGCAAGATGAAGACTGATATGGGAAGGTAAAGATTGAGCTGTTCCCTTATGTTGTAAAGAGAATATCCAATTATCAAACTTGACTTGTTGCAGAAAGAAACTGCAGGCAATCATTCATCGCTGTGCCTCTGTTTTGGTAAAGATCAAACGGAGATTTTCCCTTGATTTGCTTCTTCATAATAGAAACTCGCTCCTAGTAGACATACATACATGCGTACCTACATATTTATGAGAGAAAAGAGAGACAGACACAGGTATTATTGCTTGATAATGGAGACAGCTACTATTCGACAATACATATTTCTTGACCGCTGTTGTCTGTTAGACTGTCTAATTTTTGCTTAGTCAAACACCACGGCCATTGACAATATTTATGTACATTGCTAGGTGCATTAATGAGGACAAATTGGCTCTTCCATCTAATAATTGATGGGTCGAGGAAGATAATATGTCGGGGCTAATGTAGGGATTCATGGAAACGACTCAAATTTCCAAGTGAGATTAGTCCAACTGAATATAATAATAGATCAGATTGGGGAAAACTTGTCCAAAAAGTCCTAAACCTATTGCATTTTTGTCAATTCAGTCCTAAACCTTTTAATTTAGTCCATTGAGTCCTAAACATTTTCACTTCTTGCTAATTGAGTCTATCCGATCAATTTTGGCCAGAAATTGCTGAAGTGGACGTTGACCAACATATATGGCGTTGGCATGGACACTCTTTAATAATATTTTAATATTTTTTGAATTTTAGTTTTTTTTTTCTTTTTTTTTCTTCTCCTTCTCCTCCTCCAGCCGATCGCCGAGTCTTGGCAATCAGTAAGAGGCGAGGGTTGGTGAGGTCGACCTCGCCGGCCTCGGGCGAGCCTCTCCCCCATTGGCCCCTGGCGAGGACGAGTGCGAGGCTTGACCTAGCGAGGCCAAACTCACCTAGCCATGGCGAGATCGAGCCTCACCCAAGGCTCGGCGACTAGCTGGAGGAGGAAGAAGTGGAGGAAAAAAAAGGAAAAAGAATAGAAAAGAAAAATTAAAATTAAAATTCAAAAAATATTATTAAAATTGTCCACGTCAGCACCACGCAGGCCAGCCGATATTCATGTCAGCAATTTCCGATCAAAATTGGTCGGATAATCTCAATTGACAAGAAGTGAAAAGGTCTAGGACTCAATCAATAAAATTGAAAGATCTAGGATTGAAAATTGACAAAAATGTAATAGGTTCAGGATATTTTTGACAATTTTCCCGTCAGATTAGACTCTTTCTTCTTTTCATTTTCGTCGTGTCGGGTATTAAACTTCTGTTGTCTTTTCATACAAAATACACAAAATAGGATGGGGGCCAGATGAAATGTTACCTCATAGGAAAACGAACATGGAGAAATTAGATCTTCAACAAACTGCCACATCATTTTCATCTAATACATCTAAGGGAAAAACACTGAAGGGACGAAATCCCAAGTCAAATTCAAATAGTATGATATAAATATAAATACTTCGTCCGCATTTATTATTTTTCAACATATAATACCGTCACCACCCTATAGTTTTTCATTATGGGGCAGGCGTGTACGGGCGACAAGACTTCTCCAAGCAAATAATTGAGGAATTTATCATAAAGAATTAAGTAGGAGGCTGGTGGTGCTAGTGTCCTTAGCAGAGAAAGAAACAAGGGCCGAGGAAGAAGGACAACCCCTTTTGGTTTTTGGTTCTTCTTTTGCATTTAATGGATAATTAAAGCTTTGAAAATTTTGGCTTTCTTATGTTCCTAAACGCTCACATTTTAAGTGGATAAGAGCAAGCTGCTACCTCATAAAGAAGGTTGCTTTTTATAATTGTGTGCATGATTAAAAGTCTTTATAGATCCACAAACCCCAAATCCCACTTTTGGTCCATATCGGAGTGAAAAGAGCTGAGAGAGAGAGAGAGAGGGAAAAAGGGAGGATTGTGGATGGGGAAAGTTTAGAAAGAATGAGTAAGATTAGGTGCGTGTGGGGGAAAGGGGAAAGTACTCATTCTTAATTTAATGCATTCACTAGGAGGGAAGGTCTTGCATTATCTTCTTGACTAAATCGCTGTATCGTGTTATGAATTCTTTAGATTATCTTTTATTGTGACGAGGTTGAGTTTGGAGATGCAAGCCTCATTATGTTTTGCACTTTTAACATTCCTGAGAGTGAGATTTCGAATGCACCGGACTAGTGTGGGGATAATACTTGACATGTAACGTGCTTGTACTGGAAATTAGAGAAATGAAGGAATGGTACGAGTTAAATGAAACCAATGGGAAGACGCAGAATTAAGGGGAAATCAAATGCCAAACACTGGGAATGAAATCACCGGAACATAAACATCACTGGGTTGAGATCAGAATGAAAGCTACAGACACTTCACGTTCGTATCGAAACATTTAAACGAATAATATATATCAATATTCACAACACAAATTATAAATTATAAATTATAAATTACAAATTTGACTCTAAAGCAAAAATCGAAATAGAAAGACATTGCTTCGAAATGAAAAGCTTTGGAGGAAATTTTTTGTAATTACTCAAGCCCTCGTGCATCCTACATCAACTGTCGTTTCGCATTCAAGCCCCTTCTTTCTACCCTTTGGTCAAGGCATCCGTCAGTAGGCTTCAGCTGGAGCTTGAGCTAGACATGTCTTGTCTCCCTCCCCTCACCATCTTCTTACTCGGCTCAAATGCTCGGCTGAATTCGACCTAACTTTTGGGCCGTGATCTTAAACATGCTGGTTGGAATCGGCGCTATCGCTAAAACCCCCTCACCAGGGGTCCGTCACAAGGAACACGTGCATGACAATCGAGTTTAGATTATCAAATACACTACGGGTGTGACATTTTAAGTTCCATGTCAAATGAGGAATGACCCTTTTAAGTGATTCATAAGATCCATTTCCAAATAGTTACAATATCGAGCAATTACTTCAAGCACTTCTCTTGTAAACCTAGCCTTTGCGGAACTGGTAGGGTATTATCAACATGCCCATAGAATATACCAATAACCTCATTTTTTTTTTGGTAGGAATGCCGATAACCTCATTGATCATATAAGATAGTGGTCAAAATCTCGATGGATGAAACATGCAAGAGATTTTTCTAGCCGGATGTCGATAACCTCATTGACCAGATAAGACACTAAATCTCGATGGATGAAACATACAAGAGATTTTTCTTGTCGGATGAAGCAAGGAATCAAACTCATGTCACACGATGACTACTTCTCACATAAACAATCGCATCAAACCAACTTAGGCCGTTCGAATATCGGTAACTCGTCTGATGAGACAGGAGAGAGATACAAAAATTTCTCGTACAAGCAAGTGCCAAGTAAAGTAGTGATCACAAGTGTTGCTCCACGATCATCAATGGAATGATGAAGGCTACTAGCTTTTTTGACTCCATGATAGCTACGTCATGAATCATGATATAGCTAAAGCAAGAAAGAACAGTGACCTTTGGGAACAGCTGAGTGATTATTTGCATGCAGAATGCTCGACCCATTTCGAGGAATATGTGCGTAACTCTTGATGCTGGTTTCCCATACGAAGCTGCCTGTCGTGGTCTATTGCTATTTTGTAATGCAACTCAATCTCACTGCTTTGGGAAATTGTGCCTACACGTATCGGTTACTCTGAGGGAGAATTACCAAAGAAAGTCTTAAATTTAGCGTTCCGTGGTAAATTCAATTTTGAACCTTTCAATTTTGCTAATTTAATCTTACACTTTTTGATGATTTGCCAATGTAATCATTTCGGCTAATTTTGGCCGAAAATTACTGACGTGGATGCCGGCCGTCCTACGTGGCACAATTGACGCTGATGTAGACAATTTTTGTAAATTTTTTTGAATTTTTATTATTTATTTTCCTTTTCCTTTTCCCTCTCTCTCTCTCTCTTTTTTTACTCCAGGCCCAAACCCAAATCCAGGAGAAGGCCACGACGCCCTCATCTGTGGCCGATAAGGGTCGACCATGATGCCCTCGTCTGTGGCAGGCAAGGGTCGGCAGATGACCGGCCCAAAATTGGAAAGAAAAAAAAAGAGCAAAGAAAATAAAAGAAGTATTAAAAAAAGTTTAAAAAATTGCAAAAATTGTCCACGTCAACGCTGACCGTGTCGACCATGCCACGTAGGACGGTCGGCATTCACGTCAACAATTTTCCAACAAAAAATTGCCAAAAAGACTACATTGACATTTGGACAATAAGAAGGAAAAGAAAATCTCGACATCCAACATGGCATTCCGCGAAACCTCTCGAAGTCGGCGTAATTCGATTAGAGCATTTGGAGATTTTTAGCTTAAGAATTGAAAGTCACGTGTTCAAATCCCACTAATCACGTACAAATTGCTCTGCGTCCATGCTACATACATAGGACAAATGCCTGGATCTAATCAGATTATAGAATTTGTGAGGTGTTTCGTGAGCTTCTACATAGTTGGTTCTGTACCCATCTCCCTGGATTGTCCAAAGAAATAATAGCATGCGTTCGGCACATATTCAAGACTACAAGCATATGTACTTCGCACTTTTCGATCGACAAATACTGCACAGACAATAGATTCATCGCCCAAATGATAAGGCAGACAAAACCAATCGAAGAACATATCTCGCCGTACCGTTCGAAGCTATCTGCGTACGGACAAATCAACGCTCGATTTGATTTGGCCACACCCTGATAGAGCCTTCTCACTTGAATTCCTATTACCTGCACATGCCAATCAATCATGCTTGTAATTCAGTCCAGACACAAACAGGTCCCGACCGGTTGGTGCTTAGTCCTAATCAAAGCCAAAGTTTCATCTTCGACCGGCTCGGGGTTGTCCAACTAAGACATTATTCAACAATGGGGATGAGGTCTCTTAAAATCTATTCGAGACTCACCAATGACCATGGAGCCAAAGTTAAAGTGGGCAATTAATCAAATTAATTAATACACTAATCAATGCGAAAATAATTTGGTTAAAAAAAAAAAAGAGGGTGGGCGGATCTTCAAAGGGTCGCTTTCTCGCCATCGCCAACTTTTGTCCCTTTGCCCCTAGCCCCCTATGGCATCGCTCTAGAGTGCGCGCCTCTCTGGCCTTGCAGCAGTGGGAAAAATCAGACACACCCAAGACCCAACAGCTCATCTGGAGGGCAATTCCGTAATTTGGTCGTGCCAATTATGCGATAAACCTTTGATTGTAATACCTATCTTTCTCGATGATTATGAGCTGTTAATTTCTGTCTCGTAATTATGCGATCATCACCGGTCTGCATGAAAATCACCATGATGATTATATGACTGTGCGAGAGAGAAAAGTACACAAGTCTTCATAGCAGCAGCGACCGACCGACCGACCGACCGACCTAAAATTGTCAGAAATAAAGCTAACTTAATTACGAAAGAAACTCTCTCCTCGAAATTTTCTTTTTTGCCTTCTTTTCTTTTCATGTACTCGCGGCCCTTCAAATTCAACATATTAACAATTTACTCTTGTTTTTCTAGGGCCGTCACGAACGAGCGGCGACCGAGCGGAAGCCGAGAACGGCGGCGTCCTCCTCCGCCATGATCTCCTCCCTGTGGAACCACTTCGTCTTCGCAATGTATTTCTCCACCGTCAGGTTGAACTCCTCGTTGCTCAGGTCCTCCACCGACGGCGGCCTGGGCCGCCCGTTGTCCGTCGCCGACCGGCGCAGCTCCGCCCGCGGCTTCCCCTCCTCCTCCTCCTCCTCCTCCTCCTCCCCCCCGGTCACCTCCGACCGCGTCCTCCGGTAGCGCTTCTCCGCCGCCGCCGCGGGGCGGGCCGGAGGGGCCGCCCCCGGGCCGAGTTCTCCCTCGGCCGCGCCCTTCTCGACGGCTGGGACGACGGTCGACGGCAGGGGGTCGGGCTCCGGCGCGGGAAGCGGCACTTCCCTTATGATTTTCTCATGCGCCGGGGGGGCTTCGTACGGGACGATTTGCTTGTCCACATGGGTCTCGTCCGGCGCCGCCATCGTCCCCAGGTATCCTCCGCCGGGGGCCCTTCGCGCGGAGAGGTACTCTTCGTAGATGTGAGACGGCTCGTGGCGGTGGCCGCGGTCGTCGTTCTTCCCGGCCAAGAAGAGGATGACCCCGATGATGCCGTTGCTGATGAGGAAGACGACGAGGGGCTTCGCGAGGAGGCTGGCGAGGCGGCGGAGGAAGCCCCCCGCGGCGGCCGAGAGCCCGGAGGAGTACCAGGAGAGCAGGAGCAGGGCGGCGAGGACCTCGAGGGCGTGGGCGAGGGTCTTGAGCTTCCGGCTCCTCCGGTACCTGCGCATGGCCTTGGCTTTCTCGGCCTTGACGCTGTCGAACTCGTGGGACGATGGGGAGTCCATGTCCTTTTTCTCGAGAAAGCGCAAGAAAGCGAGGAAGAGAGCGAGGTAAAGATGAAGGGTGTGACACGAAGGATTTCTTCTACGAGGAAAGGGGCTCAGAGAGTGGGATCAGAGCAGTGCATTTATGGTACGAAGAAGGAAGAAGGGGTTCTCCTCTGATACACAGCATCTGTGCTCAAGCAGCAGTTTCTATTTCGAGTGCTTGCTTGCTTGCTGTGGGTTTAGAGAGAGAGAGAGAGAGAGCGAGAGAGAAAGAGTGATGGGTTTTCTGTGGATCTGGTGGTGGGCTTATATAATAGGGAGTGGGGAAGAAGGTTCATAAAGTTGGTGTTCTAAAACTTTTATTTCATTTATTTTATGTACCTATGTGTTTTGATAGGAGGGTTTGGATAAAGAAGATATTAGGTGAGGGAGATGCTACATTCTAATGTGGTAAGAGAATGTACTCAATTGATAGGACTCGCAATTTGTCCCAAACAGAATTCAAAATGAACCTCTATCCCTTCGGAAGACGCTAAGTATGCTAAAATTTAACATGTCAAATCTTTTCTCGAAATAATATGACCAATTAAAGTAAGCATTTAAATATATATGGACCACATTCAACGTTCAATTACGGTCTGTCACATCACTCTGTAAATCAGTTTTCATAGAGTCAGCGTCTCTCGATGGTCTTTTTTTGCTCTCGAATCCGTTTGAGACTTAGTTTAGTAGACTAAACCTATCGAACGTGAAGAAGCCAATAAGATGCACACTTGGTATGCAGAAACAGGAAGGAAAAAAAAAAAAAAGCAAGCTTTCGGGTTATCTTCGCATGTTGGCCGATCGATTTTAGCCATCGGACCATTCTATATGTCTTCTCGTTCTATTTGACAATGGCAACAGGAAGTTAGGAACTCTATGAACAACACCCTACTGACATCAACTGCAGCAATCTCTTATATCATGCAAATTGGGCTTCGTGTGGTCTTGAAGATGAATCCGAGAAACTCCAATGATCGGCTCTTTTCTTTATCGCTTTAAGGACTCGGGTCAATAGAATCTTTGCGTTGGAACGACCACCCCCACGCACGGGTCAAGTAGGTGTGCAGTGCGGGGGATTGACGTCTCGGGCACGTCCCGCTCTAGTTTGCTGTTCGTTCCTGACCAAGTCTCAGCTACGCCTCTTTGACCATCTCTCTCTCTCTCTCTCTCTCTCTCTCTCTCTCTCGTGCGCCTTTTAGCTCCAAGATCACCGTCTCCTCCTGGTGTGGTTGCAACAGTCTTTTACTGGGTCTTCTTTGGTCCATCGAAAGCACGCACATTTCGTACCGTAATGTTCAAATGACGAGCCCTTATCGTGAAGGGTCTTCATGTCTACGTACCGAGCATGCGATGCGACCAAGAACTGCATGAAGGGATCGTAGGAAACGATTCACGCCGCTGTCTCCAACATCGAATCATATGCGCTCTGTCTCCTTCATTTCTGTTGGCTTTCACGATGAGCTTCCCTTTTTGCGATCTGTTGTTTCGAGGGAAACGTGGAGCCCATCTTGTCTTTATTATTTTTTGGGATCGTTGGCTGAATTCTGGTTGTAATCATGAAGAATAAAGTGCTCGCTTTCGTTTATTCATTCTTTATCGCAGGGCATCATAATTGCAAAATCCTAGCGCAAGGAAGAAATGAAAGAAAGAACTTTAGCTCTAGAGAGGATTGGAGACTGGAGGGTAAGTCCAATTAGAGCTGTTCTCTAGACTTGCAGTACTACGCACCGCACAGGACGCACACGGAAGAGACAGAGAGCATAGACTATTAGGCAGTCGACAAAGCAAAACACATCATCCATCACTAGCGACTCCCTTTAGCATTTCACATATTGGTTCTCCCTGTTTGATGCGCTTATATTGTCAAGAAGCTATGCTCTTATAGAAATCGGTAATCATCAATTGCCGGGTCAGATCGTAGAAACCTTGCGATAATTCGATTGATAAGGGTTCCTTATTTGTTCACACGAATGCTAGCTAAAGATTACTCTCTCTCTCTCTCTCTCTCTCTCTCTCTCTCTCTCTCTCATGCATGCGTGGAAACATTACTTTTCATCAGCACTATACGAAACGAAAACTCAACTTGGATAACGAAAATCGCCCTCAAACGTAATCTGCTTTGCTCGAGCATGGGCACACGTGAATTGGACCATGACAATAGATGTGTTCGGTGTTCCTGTGTTACTTCTCTCTGCCTTCTCCTTCATGAACAAACTAAGGCCTCGTTGGCTCGCCATTGAAATTGAATTATTCATGGAATGAGAATCTTGATGCTACGATTTCAGAGTGTGATGTCGGCAAGCACGGAAATTTGAGTGATGGGATTGTCATTAAATGTACCCGAACTATTCCTGATCGGCCATTTGCTCATTTAAGAGAAAGAGCCAAAAGGTGAAGGAATGTAGCAGGAAAAGGTGTGGATGCTCCCAATAACGTCAACGTGAACCCTGCAAATTGGCCTTGTTTCCATGGGAGGCTCATGACTAATTCCCCTAAAAAGGACGCGAGAAGTTGAAAGTTGGAAAAGGAGACAAATCACGATTGATTCATCAGCACTTGGGCTTTGATCCGATGAAACGAATGAAACCTTCATTAATGGCTTCAATTCCTCCTATGTTCACTCAAACAAAAGCAATCTCTCCCACAAGAAAGATGCCAAAGAAGCAAAATATGCAGGACTGGTTTTTGTACCGCAGATACTCCGGAACACGTGACCCTTCTGAAACCAACTGTCCTAAAGCAAGCAACTTTCTGGCAGTAATTTCAAGAGGAAGATGACCCCATTGAATCCCACATTCCACTTTTAGTTTCTTCTTCAAACAGGAGGATTATATGGCAGAGAGAGAGAGAGAAAGAGTGAGAGTTAAAAAAGAAGAGAAAAGGAACAAAAGAGCTAGAGAAAAAGAAGGCGCCAGACACGGGAAGTGGACTGTCCTCCATTGATTTGCATAAAGTAGGGTAAAGTTTTGCTCCATAATCTTATATTTTATGCTGTGTAAAGGAAAAATGGGGTGCCTATGTTTTTGACATGGGCAACATTGGATGGTGGTGATCGAAAAGAGAAGGCAAAAGTTAATATAGTAAGTTGGTAGATGAGCAGTTGGAGTCATTAACTTCATCTACCTTTGGCTTATTTTTATTGAGGGTTTTGTCATGACATATTTGAGGTAATAATTTAGCTGAACTGAAGTCTCAAACCAAGTTTAGTGCGGTACGAGAGTGTGACTAGGGGTGAGCAAAACATCCAGATTCAATTCGGAAAAATTGGCTTCGCTAAACGGGATAGGTTCTCAATATAAAAAATTGGGACCTGATAAAGTTCGATTCGGCTCCCGGATTGATGGCGGAACCCGCAAGCGATCTACTCGGAAGCCGGATCGACTAGGTTAGTGCTAGCAACGAATCGGTTTTGAACCGGTCAAGGAATTTTTTTTTTGGGGCCTGCTAGAAAAAATAGGGCTTAGAAATTCCAAGCCGATTTACAGGCCTAGACCGAACCGAACCAATCCTAGCCGAACCTGTTCGTGCTTAACCTAAATTTTTCTTTATGAAAATTAAAAATAGATTAATATTACCTACATTTTCATGTTTTATATATAATATATTAAAAAGAACTAGGCAATGTTTTTTTTTTTTTATATGTTACAAATCTCTTGTCTTTCTCTCTGGAGCAAAGCATAATTATGCAATCGAAGTGTGTTTTCATGTCACATGCCCTTTGCCCCTTTCCGGGTCTCATGATTACGGAGGTGATTGGATAAGCGCTAAACCACGATCGTGATATATACCGGAAGGCGCAAAGGGCGGAAAAAGCGCCCGAGCGAGCGGGCCCCGCGGGATCAAAAAAGGGCAATAATAATGTTGGCCTTCGAGATTTTATGTTTCTTGGTGGGCCCCCCACCGAAAATAAATCAATTGATATGGAGAAAAAAAAAGAGAGTAAAATAAATGGAAAAAAAAAAAAAGGGCAGACGCCGCATGAGCGATCGCGGTATCTTCCGTTTTTTATCCGAGGCGACATTGCTGCGAATTTGCGTCTCAATCATGTTCCCCCACCCCGATAATCATTTTGCTTGCCATTACCGAGCATTAATCATTATTATAGCATGCCTAAGATGCGAGTGGGAATGTTTTTTTTTTTTTGGACATGATTTGATCGAACGACGGTGAGTCGTGCCCATTTGATATATAAGAATGGCGGGCTCTACGGATGCGTTCCTTATTTTAAACGTGTCGGTACCCGTTTGTCTTTGCACCCCCAATTTCCTCCCGTATCTTTATCTCCTGTAAAGAGAGGAAATACCCTGTGAAATTTTTATGTCCCGATGATCTCGAGATCAAGACGATGACCGAGATGAAACTTTTTTAAGGACTTGCTTAGGTCCAATGTGCCTAACATGTGAACGGAATGTTTTTTGGACATGATTGATCAAACGACGGTGCTAGTGATATGACTCCATTATATACATAGCATGCGAAATTTAGAATGGTTGGGATGCATCGCTGCATTTATTTTGTCGCGTTAGGTCCAAATTTTGTCACCTCGGCTATAGATGGCAATATAGGTTTTACAACCCTTCTTTAGATTCGTTTCGTTGTCAAAGAGTCGGGTGGTATATGGATCTCTTGATTTTTTTTTTATTGCGGATCTGGATGGGTTCAGAAACTAAAGTTCGCCTAGAATTGAGCTAAAGCGGATGTGAATAACCCATTTCATTCAAAAGAGTGAAACTTGGAATTGAAAATTCTGAAATGAAAGGAAGGAGGCCATTTTTCAAAACGGGTGGAGGTTGGGTCTAGGAAGGTTCGGGTATGGGTCGCTAAAATAATATATTTCTGTTAATGGGATTTCATTAAAATATGATATTTGGGATACTTGTTATATAATCAAATGCTGAGAATTTTCAATTTAAGATGCATTGACTTTTGCTCACATGGCTTACGTTCAATCATGATCTATGTTCTCGAAGTGAGGAGGCTAAACATGTTAGGACGGACCAAGGGCATCCTCTCATTGACCCAAGTTCCATGTAAGAGATGTGAGATTCTTAGTTCTCTTTTTTGCTAACTATGGATGTTAGGAAGCCAATCTAGTTCTTAAACATAAGTATTTAAGGATTTTTGATTTTAAATTTCCCCTCCCGACTCGCGTGATAGCTCTCACCATGCAAGGACCGCACAGGCGGGATATTCGTCCCACATTGGAGAAGCATGCCAATTAGAGATAAGAAATCGCATATTCTTATGCAGGATTGATATGTATATCACTTGCGTAATGTGATTGGTATGGTACATCGGGCCATTCCTATAAGTTACACATAGTTTCTAAGACGAAACTGGAAACGACTATTCAATCGGATTTGGGCTTGTTTAACCCAAATCGGACATGTATGGATTATGCGTCTGATTTGGATCTCGATCTCAAATACGATTTCGAGAACATATATCGGACTCGACGATGTGCTTGGCAGCAACAAGCCCTTCCCTTACCAATTGAACTCGATGACCAATTGGGGCAAAAAGCTTGCGAAAGGGCATTTAGATATAAAAATCACGTGTCATATGGATTGAGCTCAAATCAGGCCCAATTAGTGCCAAGCACCATCGTACTTTTTCTATTGATGGATCGGCTCGGGCAACGGGTTAGGCCCAACCGACCCAAGTCCGCCTATTATCGCCTCTAATCCAAACTATAGTCTATTGTATGTGACAAGAAATAAGAAGATTTAATGTCTACCTATGCATGTCAAATGTACGGAATTTTATGGGCTCTAATTGCAAAAAAAAAAAAAGGACTTTTGGGCCGATTGGGTGCGACTCAATGGGCTTCAAGTGTCCTCTTTCCCTAGGCCAAGTTGGGCCTGAAGGTTGTCGCGGCGGTGTTGGGCTTTTCTATCTTGGGCCTCCGTGATCATTGGACGGGGCCGGTGGGCCTATAGGTCGGGCTTAACTCGTCAAATAAAAAACATGCCTCGGTTTTCACTCGGGGATCACTTTTATACCTCTAATTCTAATGGATACGTTACTAGAAGTCCTAAAACAAGTTCGATTTGTGCATCGAGTATCTCCATTAACTCTGTCTAATTTGGCTGACGGAGAAATACGAAGTGTCTTTTTTATCTATGTTTTTGGAGCCACGTGGTACTGACATGGCATCGAATGGGTGACACGACTAGAAAAGACCCAAATGAATTACAAAAACCAAAAAAAAAATCCAGAGATAAAAAGATAAGAAAGAAAGGCGGACAAA
The DNA here is from genome assembly GCF_021117445.2 of Syzygium oleosum. Taxonomy (NCBI): domain Eukaryota; kingdom Viridiplantae; phylum Streptophyta; class Magnoliopsida; order Myrtales; family Myrtaceae; genus Syzygium; species Syzygium oleosum. The sequence goes on along the minus strand of NW_026607506.1, from coordinate 2,205,795 downwards.
AATAATTACTAGATTTTTCATGGGGGGTCATCAATGGGGCAGCGCATCGGGGTGGAGGGCCTTAAAGGCGCGCCTCCGCCCTAGCTGCCGCCCTAGCCTTGGCCGATCAGGGCCGTTGACGACCCTCTCATCGGGGACTTGGCAAGGGTCACCGGTCCTCGCCCAGCCAAACGAGGCTATGCTGAATCTCGCGGATCTTTCCACGTGCATGAATCCGTGCGAGAACGGTTGGATCAAAAGAAGAATCGAGCACCTACCTTCAATTCAATGCATCACCAGCTTGCCAAAAAAGTCCCAGCCACTGTCTCTGTCGGCAGACGGACCGGCCATTGGACTTGTGAACTTAGGACCACCACGGCAAAAGGGACTTGGTCAATTTCTCTTTGCCCGATCATTACAGTCCGTTCTTGCCTGCGACAAAAGATCCACCGAAACCTTTTGCCAGAACGAGCAAGAAAAACTTCGCCACAATACATGATGGCAAAGCATTGTTTCGTGTACAATGGTTCCATTTTCCTCTTTATCCATGTAGCTGTTGTCGATGATAAGCAACTCCAATGATAAAAAAAAAAAAAAAAATCATTTTTTTTTAGTGTTAATGAGTGCTTGAAGATATTGATTAAGTGTGATTTATATACAGTAAGCATATATTCTTACACGTTATGTATGCCACCTTTCGTTAAATTACCATTTACACACCTGTATTTTTGAAATATCGTATATATACTCGAGTTTTACCTTTGGAGACCATTTTGCACCTTCACATTAGTAATCTTCGTGTCCCTAATTTTACGGAAAAAATGAATGCCACTCTCTTTCAAGAAACTGTTAGTTAAATCCTAAATCCTCGCGCCCGCCCAAAATCGTCTTCATTCTACGTTAAAATGAGTTTACAAGGTAATTTTGATTAAAGATATATAAATAATATTTGTAAAAGTATTGCGTCAGCGGTGATGTGTGCTTTTTGCATTTTAAAAAGGGAAATATTTTGGCCACGCGTCTGGTGGATAATGCTCCAGATGTCACCATCGTGGAGATTTTCTTCAGTCGTTGATTCGATCATTGCCTCTTATTTCCTACTCAGTAATTAAAAAGCTTCTACACGAATTTATCACTTCCTGAAAAAAAAAATGAATTTTACGAATAATTTGTTCATTTCGTTTGCAAGATGTTTTAAGAAGAGCCATATGCACATTAAATGAATGATTTTTCGTACGTAATTCGCGAAAAAATAATGTTCGGATATCTATGTCATCTTAAGAAATGATAAAAGCGATGATGCTCGCTTCTTAGTTCTAATTTCAATCGAAGGAGGCAATTTCTCAGCTTCCAGCCTCGAGTTTTCATCAGGTAAGTAATGGGGTTCGTGTTCGGGTTCGGCTTCGAACTATAACGCCACCCACCCACCTTTCGAGTTGGAAGTTCGGAACTTGAAAGCATATCGAATGAAAAATAAATGTATCGATCTTTTTAGTATATTCGGAAATTAGGGGTGTGAAACTATTATCTCCTTGATCTACTTTTTTTTTTTTTTAACTCGATAAATCAACAAGGATTTGGACTTGTGAAGTACCAAAAAGGGCATACACACGATACGTTCGATGGTTTTCAACACAAAATAAAAAAGAAAGGATAGGAGGAAGACAAACATTTTTGTTCTATGGGGGGTTGGATACAAAACTTGGAAAGTCCACAAAAATTGTACAATGTAAACATCTTTTCATGGCACTCATACATTTTTGTGACTCCCCATTTTGATATCATGCAAAATTTTTATAAAGTAAGTGCAGAATGATCTAAAAGAGTTTAATCATCATATTCAAATGAGTGTATAGTTTCATATGTAAAGTTATAATTGATGGGCCTAGACTAAACAAAGTCCCACTTCTTTTCAACTCTGCTTTACTTTTCTGCCGCCACATTTATGTTCACAATCGTGCCTTTTCATCTGTAGAAAGTTTCATGATTGCGTCACCCGCATCTTCTTCATGGTTTTTTCCAGACTAATTGTATGGTGAGTCGCGCTTTAAACTTTTTTGAACTATCAAAGCGAAGATGTGATTTTTCTACTTTAACACTGTTTTGATTATCTCGAGTTTTGGTATCAAGAACAAATCCCTGATCGCGGCTCGTAGTTAGAAGTTTCTTGATGGCTCGCGGCGAGAACACGCTCGTGAAGCGGCCATTGCAGCCGCTAAAACCAGTGACAGCTCTTACGCTTTCGCACCGGCTTCACATGCCTCTTGAGCATTTGTCTAAAGCGTCCTCGCTTTGATCACGTTCCTCACTTTCTGCCTCTCGCTCTCGCTCCTTCCTGAAATCTTGGTGGACTGGAGTTTGCGCCACCTTCGTCGGGGACTTTTCGATCCGCATTTTCGGAGCAGAGATCGTCCGGGTCGGTGATCCGTCTTTCTTTATGCACAGCACCTTCTGACATGTTTTTGTAGCCAAAGTTCTATTCTTTTGTTGCTTTTCTTTCTGAAGTCTTTCTGGGAAGTGTTCTTGCTTCTTGCCTCTTTTTTGGGTTCCTCTCGGATCGTTCTGATTGGTGACAAGTTGAGATCTTTATCTAGTAGGTTCTTCGGCTCGTTCGAAATTTGGGATACCCATTTGAATCTTGAGCTCGAAACTTATCTGGTTCTGGCTTCTTCGTCTCTGGGTTTGTTTTGCAGAGATGGATTCTTGCTTTGCGAGCTTGAAGGTCAGTGCACGACCCGTGCCAGGAGGAGGCATTATCGATCGTAGTGTGTTCTGGGGTGAAAACTTAAGGGTTGGTCCTATTAATAAGCAGTTTGGAGCTCAGTTATGTAAGAGCTTGAGAAGTGAAACAAGGATCGGACGCGTCAAACCTGGGATTGCTTACTCCGTTCTTACTTCAGACATTGACAAAGAGAACATGGTATGATGGATGTTGCATTTCTCAGCCTCTCCCTTGTCTTTTTTATGGCTCCGTTTAGTTTTACTTTTCAGTCTTGATGTTTCAACGAATGGGGAGTGTAAAAACGGGCAGTTCTTTAGTTGATGATGCTCTCCTCTCTGTCCTCTTATCTGAGATTTACTTTTGATCCCAAAAAATTTCCTCATGTGGGTTCCTTGTTACTTTCCTTGAACTATGATTTCAGACTTTTCAAGCTCCAGTGTTGGAAACTCCAAGAGCAGATCCGAAGAGTGTTGCTTCAATTGTACTGGGAGGAGGTGCTGGAACTCGACTGTTTCCGCTTACTAGCAGAAGGGCCAAGCCAGCAGTAAGTGATTATTCCTATATATGCCCGTTGTTTAACCGCATAGCACTCCCTCCATTATATAATCAATTATGTTATTTTGTTAAATCTGCAGGTTCCTATAGGAGGATGCTACCGGTTGATTGATATCCCAATGAGCAATTGCATTAACAGTGGTATCAGAAAAATATTCATCTTAACACAGTTTAATTCCTTTTCCCTCAATCGCCACCTTTCCCGGACGTACAACTTTGATAATGGCGTCAGTTTTGGTGATGGATTTGTGGAGGTATAAACCTTTCTCCGATTTTATTATTCATTTATCCTGGATTCCTGATGACTTAACTTAAGAAGAGATCTAATTTAATATGAAAAAAAATTGGTGACGGAAACAGGTCCTCGCGGCAACTCAAACTCCGGGTGATGCTGGAAAGAGGTGGTTCCAGGGAACTGCTGATGCTGTTAGGCAATTCATATGGGTCTTTGAGGTGAATGCTTAGGGTTTTGGCAATTACCTGTGCATTTTTTTTAAAGTTCCTCTTGAAGTTGAATGTTGGTTTCAAATTATTTCCGCAGGATGCCAAGAACAAGAATGTGGAGCATATCTTGATATTGTCCGGTGACCACCTGTACCGGATGAATTACATGGATTTTGTGCAGGTACTTCAAAGATTTCATCATACGGTCCTTTATCTTATGTGTTTGTAAGTTTCAACGGACCTGTTGTTGCTTGATTGCAGAAGCATATTGATACAAATGCCGATATCACAGTTTCATGTGTCCCGATGGATGACAGGTACTTCTTGTGGTTACATATATTGCCTTCGAAGATTTAAGAGCATGTTAAGCTCAGTTCTCCTTGACATTCCAATTATTTTTGGGACAAGCAAATTTTCTTGATTATATTGTTTCTTACATCTGTTTTCAGTTGTACTAAATTTAGTGCTACTTATGAGTTTTGCAACTAACCCTTTCTGGTTTTTGTTGCTGCAGTCGTGCATCGGATTGTGGACTGATGAAGATTGACAGAACTGGACGGATCATCCAATTTGCCGAAAAACCAAAGGGCAAGGAGCTGAAAGCAATGGTATCATTAATGCAATAAACATCTTCCTATCATTTGACGTGACTGCTTTGACTGTTTCCTTAGCAGACATCATCTCTGCACATCATGTAATGCATCAACCAGTTACTATTCTTATTTGGGTTCTTGTCTCCTGCACAAACGTCTGCCCACAGCAAGTCGACACTACTCTTCTTGGGCTATCAAAGCAAGATGCAGTGAACTTGCCATACATTGCCTCAATGGGTGTCTATGTATTTAAAACCGATGTGTTACTAAAGCTTCTGAGATGGAGCTACCCCTCATGCAATGATTTTGGCTCTGAAATAATTCCGACAGCTGTTACAGAGCATAATGTCCAGGTCAGGACCTTTTCTTTAACATAGACTAAGCTGCGGTCTCTCTCTCTCTCTCTCTCTCTCTCCTTGGAGATGTGTATTTATATGTAATTTGTACTTGTAAGCTACCTTAACAGAACTGCTGACTTATCTGGATGGTTTGATTTGTCAGGCATATCTGTTTAATGACTACTGGGAGGACATTGGAACAATCAAGTCATTCTTTGATGCTAACTTGGCCCTAACAGAGCAGGTGTGTGCGTGGTATTGCGTCTGTAATTATTATTCTTCTGGCCGATAACTCAAAGTTGCCAATGTCAGTGTCATCTAGCTAATTCAATAATCACCTTTTATGCTCTTTAATCACTTTGGATCTTCTTGGCTACAATTTCTATGTCAATCTGGGGCTTTATCTCAATCAAGTTCTCATAAACATCATAGAAGTTTCAAGTTTCAAACTTTAGCGGTCGTAAAGTGATACCTTTTGTCCTTTAAGGAGACAGTGGCTTTTCTAATAGCTGGTTAATTTCCTGTAATGCAGCCTCCGAAGTTCGAATTTTATGATCCGCAAACTCCTTTCTACACTTCTCCAAGATTCTTACCCCCCAGTAAAGTTGATAAATGCAGGGTAAGCTTGTCAACACGATAAGTCTCTGTTGTTGTCTTGATCTACATCTGTCTCTTATTTGAACTGTTTCTGCAGATTGTAGATGCAATAATCTCTCACGGTTGCTTCTTGCAAGAATGTAGCATTGAACACTCCATTGTCGGCGTGCGCTCGCGTCTAGACTATGGTGTTGAGTTTAAGGTGAGCTGCTTTCATATGCATTCTTCGACCTTTTGAAGATCATAATGGGGATTGCTTGAGAAAATTAGTTTTCAGATTCTTGGATGATTCTGTTGGAATGTTGACATTTTCAGCTTTCAACTTTTTGGGTTAATAGATCCCAACAGAACATTTTGAGGTGGTGGGCCATATTTAACAGGGGCAAATGGTGCCATTCAATTTGTTCATATAACTCTGATGTCCAGTATGATATTTTTGAATTGCTGTATCTTCATCCATTGGTTGTATAGTTGACTTGAACCAAGTCAGGATGCTTTCACTGCGAGTCCTTCGATTACTTGATGGTCGTTTTATGTGTCATTTTTTATGGACACTAATTTCCTTTGTCAATGTAATGCAATAAGCAAGTCATCAGTATAGACATTCCAAATTTGCTATAAGTTCATAACACTCGGGTAAGTTCATGTGCCAATTTCTGTAGCAATGGCAACATACATGGTGGGTGCTGGTTTTTGAGATACGTTTGAATTCGCAGGATACCATGATGATGGGTGCAGATTACTATCAGACTGAAGCTGAAATCGCATCTCTTCTGGCACAAGGGAAGGTTCCTATTGGGGTCGGACAAAATACTAAAATCAGGTAATGTTTCATTATTTGAATAGGCGTGTCTACAGGAAGTTTTGAGTCGACAGCTTGTTCATAGAATACTTCTTAATCCTTTCACTGACAATTTCCCTTTCTTCTCCTTTTTCAAGCAACTGCATAATTGACAAGAATGCCCGGATAGGAAAAAATGTGGTTATTCACAACACCGATGCAAGTATCACCCTTTGCAATTTTGATACTTCAATTCCATCTGGATTTATGAAAATATGTGATCCTTCCATTTACAGGGCGTTCAAGAAGCAGATAGACCGGAAGAAGGATTCTACATCAGGTTGGGGATAACAGTCATACTGAAAAACGCGACAATCAAAGATGGAACCGTCGTTTGAGAAGAAAACAAAGAAGTCCGGCGGAGTCTCAGACGTCATAGCACTTGTGATTCAGAACAAAGCTGGCTAAATCTGTACACAACTTTGCTGCTTTTGCGGCTTTTCCGTGCCCAGAGAAACTAGATCCTGCGCTACTGGGTTGCGAAGTAGTTGTCAGTTATGTAACTAAGCAGTTGAGATGCATATAACATGAGTAGCTACTAAGATGCATATTCTGAACAAGAGAAGATGTTGCATGGGGTGTACTGGGATGTACATATTATATGTAGAGAGACTTTGGACCACATGAAAATGAGACTATTATAACACTCGGCATGAATGCAGCTCCCTCTCCCCTAGTCCTTATCGTTTCTCATGGCCTTCTATTCTGGTGATCGTCGCACCATTTAAGCTGACGAAATTAGCAGATTTGGCAAGATAAAACGACAGTTCCCTGTCCCATTCTTTATTAATTGGTTTTGCTGTTCATTTCAGTCTCTTTGTTCCACCTTTTGTTGTCGGCGGAAATCACAACTTTTACGGGTGAATTTCCTAAAAACCCCCCAACTTTTGATCAAGTCTTTAATCTGTCATGAACTTTTTTCTGTCTTAGAAAAAACCTCAAATTTTAGGTTTAGTCCCAAATCTGCCCCGAACTTTTTTTTTTCTTAGAAAAAATCTCAAACTTTAAGTTCAGTCTCAAATCTGCCCAGATTTTGTTTTGTGTAAAAAAATCAGTAAATTTCAATTTATTTTCAAAAATATAGCCCGTGATCCAGTCTCAACTTAACGTGGCACTTCTACGTTGATAAAAAATCCAAATTAGCAAAGTAATGGGGCGATAGGTACAGACCGACGTTGCATTTTTACTTCGATAACAAATCCAATCCAATAAAAATTGTTGAAATTCTCCAAAATAAAACCATTCTAGGATATGAAAGTTAGGGATGATAACAAATCTACCCCAGAAACTTTTTTTAATCTAAAAAAAAAACCTAATTTTTAGGTTCAGTCCAAATTTGCTCCAAACTTTTCTTTGTCTAAAAAAAGGCCACATTACTTTGTTGACGTGGATTTGTTATCGACGTGGAAGTGCCACGTCGAGTTGGGCCCGGATCACGGGGATATATTTTTGAAAATAAATTGAATTTTGGTGATTTTTTTACACAAAACAAAATTCGGGGCAGATTTGGAGCCGGATCTAAAGTTTGGGGTTTTTTCCGAGACAAAACAAAATTCGGGGCAGATTTGGGACTTGACCTAAAGTTGGGGGGTTTTTTTAGGGAATCAGGCCCGACTTTTACAAAAATACAGAGAAACAAGAGATTGATGAACCGTAGAGATTTCCAGGGCACCCTTGTTGCTCCTAGGTCTCCGCCTACAAAATACCCTCCATTGAATCTTCTCAGTCACTGCCAATCTAATCATTTTTTTGCAGCTTAAGCCTAAGCAGATTGGACAAACTAAATGTCCCGAGTTCGAGACATGGAGATGTCTTAGCTATCTGTGAAAGCTGCTAGTCAGGGTGGCTGGGAGATTTTCTAGTTTGGTGAACTCGCTTAGCACAGGAAGGTGTCACGCTCCCAGTTGACGATTGATATCGTTGACCACGTGGGCCTCTGGTCTTTAGAGGCCAAATTCCACCTGCCCATATTTAATGAGGAAGACTTTTAAGTTTAGAATAGACTGCCCATATTTAATGAGGAAGACTCTGAAGTTTAGAGTACACTACAAGCGTCCAATTTCTAGAATCAATAGTGTGGGGGTGTGTAACTGTTGGGTCCAGACTTATTAGTAATTTCAGCTATGATACCAATGTTGGACGGTCTTGCTCGTCTGTCTCTCACCTTAAAAGCTAGCTTAATGGGTGAATTTTTCCTCATACTTATAAACTAACTACTAGTCCCTTCCGCAATAGGACTTGAATAGCAATAAGAATTTTCTTGGATTACCAGGTGGGGGATGATGGGTTAGGTGATCTGAGCGCCATCGCGTGATGTCTTGAAGAACAGGCATTATACGAATAATAACTAGATCTGGTGATGCCTGGCGAGGTCGTCCTGGCCTGGGCTAGGGTCGACCTGCTAGATTTGGCGAGGGGTACCTCGCCGGCATTGCCCTCACTTAGGCTCGGCCCGGCGATGCCAACCCTTGCTTGTTGAAGATACAAATGGGTACAGTAAATATCTCTATACGAAAATTAGAGATCCCGTATTGATTTAGCGATGGATATTCAATCTCGCGACGTTCCACCTACCCCTACCAAATAAGGAAGACTTTAGATTACAATTGTCCAATTTTGGGAAAAGTACCAAAAAAATCATAAATCTATTGTATTAGTACAAATTCGGTCCTGAATCTATCAATTGAACCAATTTAGTCATAAAACCTTTCAATTGGTACAAATGTGAAAATATTGAGCAGTATATTGGTTCAATTGAAAGGTTTACAACTGATTTGGTACCAATTCAGTAAGATGAGTACTTTTTTGGTACTTTTCCCGTCCAACTTCCAATTTGCATCCAAGAATATACCGAAGCACACAAACAGATCCCTAAGTACCGAAATCGTTATACAGAGTGATTTCGCGAAAACTCACGTAGAAATGTCTTTTCATAACCTCCGAGGACATTTGCTATAAGAGCTCTCTTCTGTCGATCAGTCAACGTGAAGTGCGGGCACGAACAGCAATAGGGATTTTCTTGGATTATCAAGGTGGGGATGAGGGGAACGAGAGGGTAGGTGATCTTTGTCTGGGCCCATCGCGTGATGTCCTTGAAGAAACCTAACCATTTCCATAACCCAAGAAGACCAGACACCCCAAAAAGAGTCGAGACCAAACCCCAAATTTGGTAGGCACGTTTTGCTCCAAATCCAACCCCAATAGAGAGAGACACAGAGAGAGAGAGAGAGAGAGAGAGAGAAGAGTTCTTTGATTTGATGAGAAGGTTTGAAACTTAGGCCGGCTGGTGAAGATTTTCTGGTCTTGAGTGGTGCTGGCTGTTAGGTTCTGCAAAGAAAGAATTTGTATTGTTTGTCCCACCTCTTATTGCATTGGGAACTGTAACCCTAAGCACCATATTTCTTCAGGAGCTCCACTTGAGGATGGGGAGCTCAGGCTGCTGGTTGTGTGAAAACCTTTCTAATTTTGAAGGGGGTCGTTAGGGTTTTTTTGCCTTCAGTATTAGCTACCTATAGTTTTGTGAGAGTTAGTTTTCTTTATGCGCTCTAATATTCATAATTGCTGCCTCGCCCGTTGCTCGAGGCCTACATTCAGATCACGAGGTTCGTTCTTTACTTTCGGGGGCGCCCTTGTATGGGTCTGAACTATTTCGTGTTAAGGGTGTGAAAGTGAGGGACAAATACCGTACCCGATGGGGATTATTGAGATACTATATTATAGTAAATCTCTTGCACTGTGAGAAATCTATAAACCCGACACTTAGAAACGACAAAAAAAAAAATTGAAAATTATTTCTATTTTTTAAGGGCTTTCCTCCCTTTTTTTTTTCCTTTGAAGCGTTTTAGCCATGGAGATTCCCGTGGACCATCCCTTATTGGGGTCCCAAATTAGTGGGGCTATTCTTAAGTTCATCGGATCAAAAGTGAACGAAACTTAGAAATGTGGGTGTCGCTAACGACCGTTCCAAGAGCATTCTGTCAAGTATGCTAAGCTTTTAAGGCATCCATCGTGCATAACACGAGGACAATCGGCGTATTGAAAACGGTAAAATTTTCTTAATCAGTTGGTTAACGAGTGTCCAATCCCGATAATATTAGCAGAGCCCGAGACCACGATCCCTTTTTCCACTGGTGCCTGATCTACTGATCAATGTGCTCCATATCTTTGTACGTGCATGGATTCTTCTCTTGAAAGCCTTTATGGATTCAGATCAAGGGGCCTCAAGGACGGTAAAATCCTGCACGTCACGAATGGTAAATTTTCGTTGGCTGTTTAGTCTGCTCTATACAACACTCTTTAGCCAGATCCAACTAAAATTACACGAGACTTGATATGTCCATGCATACCCTCCATCTATATGGCCCCGCCTCGTCCATATGTTCTTCCGCAAGACATCTCTAAACTCGATAACCAAAGTCTGTCAGGCTAGTGTCGGTAAAGATTGATTCACGAAATCGATCCGAACAACAACGTAGCGGATCCGCATCGGTTAATCTTCGCTCCCCCGAAACCCATCCGGACATTCAGTTCGCCGATTCCGTCGAACTAAATTCCGAACTGAATTCCAGTACCACGATCTGCAAAAAGCGTTGTTTCGCTGACGTGGCGGTCCAACGTTAGATTGTCCCAAAAGGGAACTTGCGGGGTTTAGGAAGTGGGTGGGGTCCGAGCTGCCAACTACCACGCACGTGACAAAACCGTCGGGTGGTCACGCGAGGGCGGGGGGGGGGGAGGGTGTTTGAGCGGTAGGTCATCAGTTCACTTCACTGGGCCCGCTTTAATTTTAGTCCAGGATGCTTTATATATCAGCTGAAAATTATCACCTAGCAAAATCAGAAAGAAGACAACACAAAGAAAAACCAATTTCACCTTCAATTAAAGTAGGAGGAGGAGGAGGATCAGCAGACTAACTATGAGACCGGAATCCCAAGTCGTGTGCGTCACCGGCGCCTCCGGGTTCATCGGCTCGTGGCTCGTCATGAGGCTGCTCGAGCGCGGCTACACCGTCCGTGCCACCGTCCGCGACCCCAGTGAGTATCTTCGACCGATAGTTTTGAGTGTTGCCGAATTTAGCACGGGCCGATGATGTTTTTTCAATGGAGGGGTGAAGGGTGTTCTGTTTTCTACTGCGTGTTCGATGATGTTGACTTTCGGGTGCCTTTGGTGGTGTTGTTGACACAGATAACATGAAGAAGGTGAAGCACCTGCTGGACCTGCCCCAGGCCAAAACGCACTTGACGCTGTGGAAGGCCGACCTCGCCGACACGGGGAGCTTCGACGAGCCCATCCATGGCTGCACCGGCGTGTTCCATGTGGCCACGCCCATGGATTTCGAGTCCAAGGATCCTGAGGTTCGTAATTTCGCTCCTACTTCTCGGATATTCGATCTTACAAACGCATGCGCGCGCGTGCTCGAGCTTCCGTTCCCCTGCTTTTTCCCTTCGGTTTCGGTTTTTTTCCCCGGTGGCCGGAGCTTGCGAGCCGTAGCCGCCCGCGGGCAAGTTAGGGTAGAGGAAGGAGGGGTCAAAATGGCAAGAATAGGAAGAGTGATTGTCTTGTTTGCTTGCTTGCTTTGTGTTCATCGTGGATTTTAAATGTATTATACGCAGTTCTCGTCAAGCAAGTCTCATTCGTATAGACTTGTCTTACATGAATGTCAGATGATGCAATGCAATTGAATTTAGGAAATAAACAGAAAGATGTGCATCCAATCAGCTTGTGTTCGAAGTGTCTTCTTTACTTTTCCTTCGCATATTTTCAACATTCAATTTAATATGGAATCTAGTGAAAGGGGGGCCAATCCGAATTGTAAAAGTCTTAACACGGAAAAGATCTACCCAAGTGATCAAAGAACTGAGCTGTGCTTGGGACTTTCCTAATTTCTCTCCTTTCCCCCCAGAATGAGGTGATAAAACCGACGGTGGAGGGAGTTCTGAGCATCATGAGAGCATGCGCCAAGGCGAAGACCGTCCGGCGGCTCGTGTTCACCTCCTCGGCCGGGACCCTCGACGTCCAGGAACACCGGAAGCCCGTCTACTACGACGACGACTGGAGCGACATGGACTTCGTGCTCGCCAAGAAGATGACCGGATGGGTCGGTAAACCCGCGCCGTCCCGTTCTTTCCCCTTCCGATTGCCGATCTCTTCCCTGTTATCATCGTTTTCCTAAGTTGATTAGGGCTCATGAGGGTTGTTTCGTGCTGGTCCCGCAGATGTATTTTGTATCGAAGACGTTGGCAGAGAAAGCAGCTTGGAAATTTGCGGAAGAGAACAACATGGACCTGATCAGCATCATCCCAAGTCTTGTTGTGGGCCCCTTCATCATGCCTTCGATGCCACCTAGTCTGATCACTGGCCTATCGCCAATCACGAGTAAGGTCCCTTCTTTTCCTTTCAATTTGATCATTGGGAGTTGAGTAGTAATCAGAACTCCCACATCAAAACTCAAAGACTTATGCAAACACTGATGGGACACAAAATTTGTAAATTCATGAGACAAAATGGAAGATATCAGGTTACAAATTCCAACTCTATGAGGTCAGGTGAAAGAAAGACTTTCGCGAAATTTCATGAAATGCCCGACTTTCAGTGTCCACGAAAATATTTAGATATAAATTGTTGCCGATAATGAAAACGTCTTTCATTGACTAATTATTTTGAGCGATACAAGCGATTATTTTTAGGAAAATATTATCCAAATCATTCATTTTCTGCGAAACAAGCGGAGCCTTAAGCTGTCGGATTGAAATCTGGTCTTACTTTTGAGCCAAGCCCAGCCTAAGTGAGAATAGACCTTTTATGGGGTAACAGCCCAAGATTTACCTCAAACCCATGTAGCTTTCACGGTGTGAAACATCATCATGGCATTGTACGCCAGACGCATTCTTCCTTTGTGATCATTTTGCAACAATGTTTCACTCGTGACCCAGGAAATGAAGCTCATTACTCCATCATGAAGCAAGGTCACTTTGTCCACACCGACGATCTCTGCGAATCCCACATCTTCCTATTCGAGCACCCGGAAGCCAAGGGACGGTACATCTGCTCCTCCCACGACGCCACGATCCTCGACATCGCGAATTTGCTCAGGAAGAAGTACCCGGAATACGATATCCCCACGGAGTACGTAATCGCATCTGGGAATAGGACTAGTCCCGGCTAGGGCATTGGGCATCGGATAATGATAATGGTAAATGGTTTTGCAGGTTCGAGGGAGTGGATGAGGGGATGCAGCACGTTTCTTTCTCCACCAAGAAGCTGTTGGACTTGGGGTTCAAGTACAAGTACACCTTAGAGGACATATTCGTGGGAGCTGTGGAGACATGCAGAGAGAAAGGGCTGCTTCCTCTCGCGCACGAGAAGAAGCACGCGAACGGCACGTGCTGAGACGCAACCCTGTCTGCGCCCCCAGCCGCCACAATCGTCTTTTTTCTCCGTCGCTGTTCTCGTGTTATGCGTAATCGATATAATGAATTGGATCTTTATCCCTACTTTTAATTTCCACATGCCATTCACTCAATTGTCATAAATTCAAAGAGTTATACTGAGGAGAGAATGCACCTTGTGCTGCTGATTTCAAGAACACGGTGATAACGAATGAAGGCCTGTTTGATTGGATTTGCCCATAGTTCTTTTTCTTCATGGGAACCGTGACAGCAGAAATTCTTAGCGAGCCGTTGTACGTTCAGAAATGAAATAGACTTTAATTGTTGAATAAGCTTTACGTTGTTCTGCATGAAAGGAAGAAATGCAGGAGGCCACATGGAACTTTATGCTTGCTTAGGCCATGAACCGGTTGACTAATTTAGCCGAATTTGGAAAATAAGTAAGGAAAAAGAAAGAAACCGAAAAAGAACGATGGGGTTTTGGTTCACGCACGTTCCGAAGGTCTCGACAAATCGGATTAACAACGTTTCGGAGCACTCAGATTTTGAAACTTTCCAAGCTACGTCTTGACTTTTGGTTAGTCGTGAGTAATGCTTATCTCATTTTGTAAACTCATGTCGTGGAATTAATATGAATTAGATATATTATGAGTAATGAAAAGCATTGCACGATATGATTTTGTTAAAAAGATAAAAGCGGTGTTTAGAGCATATTTATTACATAAAGTCAGATAGGACATGTATTACTTATTTGAAATGGGAAAGTATCTTCTAATAGTTGGAGTTTATTGTTTTGTGAATGGTTTGAGGAATATTTTATGAATAGAATTGCGAAAGATTATATGCGTTGATTCATGAATTTGATTTATGAAATGTATTATGCTTGATGAATTGAATTGTGAAAGGTTGTATGTTTTGGTTAGTGAACCTGATTTATGAAATGAATTGTGGATCTGATTTTGTGGGTTATTAGGGGATGAGTTAATGATTTTATTGTCATTGCCATTATGTTTAGAATTCATTGAGAGGTTGTGAGAATGTATACTGCTTTTAGGATATCCTTATGGGCCGAGCCACCGGCTGGTATAGGTGGAATCCTAGCCAAGGAAGATCTCGGTAGCTTTTGTCATAGTTGGATATTAAGCATCACATTGATCAATGGGATGGATCATTAATCTTTGATTTGATATTATTGATTGAATGAGTATTTATGATATGTAGAGAAGTTTGTTTAAATGATATAACTCAATTTTGGTATTGTACGTATATAATATACTGAATTTGGGTAAATGAGTTTATGGTATTGTTTTATAAATATGTATAGTAAATGTTCAATCTACTTAAAAGAGACATGTTTTATTTACCGAGCAATGATTGCTCACTTCATTCGTCTCAAATCATTTTCAAGTTCTTTAGCTAGAGGTAAGTAGGACGAAAACACTATTGACAGGAAATTTTTTATATTTAGAGATTTTTTTGGTAGAGTTTAAATAGTTGTATATATGTCCGAGATGAAATTTGTCGGGTTTAGTACTTGAGTTTAGTGATGTATATGTTCTTTTGGTAAATTTTAGAATTCTGTTATGTAATCAACTCACTATTTTATCATATATATCAATAGATATATATTTTGCTGACATGTTTATATTGATTTGTATTTGAGGATGTGTCCATGCCAATGTCAGTAACGAGAAATATTCCATCAAATTAATCCTTAGCTCCATATATGATGTGTAGAGTCATGTTGAAGTGGCTGTACATTTTCAACTGCAACATTTCAATGTCAATTTTGACTTTTAAAATTAGGACTAGTGACGATAAAGACTTAATGTTCATCACCTCAATCTTTAGAAACAGCCAGACATTCGAAAAGAATGGCTCAGAAATTTTCTACCCATATTATTTCAGAGCATAAATTACAGGTTAGTTTGCTCACAAGAGAAAAAAAAACAAGGAAGAGCATTTTTGGGGTTCAAACAGATCTCATCTTTCTTCGGCACTGCTGAACTTGTTCCACGCTTCCTGGAATAACATAATCGACAATGAAAATATCCTCGTCACAAAGTGTAAAACTAAAACCAGATTTTGCTTTTACGTTAAGTTGCTAAGTTGTCGCGATGAAAGATGAGAGTTTATCTCGACTATTGTGATGGAAGTGATGAAAGCTCAAGATTGTAACGGCAACAGACCTTTAAGAGATCGAAAACTTTTTCGCAAATGTACTTCTGCTGCAAGCTAGCACCTCGTTGCTGCAGTTTGTCTGGATGGACACAAAGGGTGGCTTTCCGGTATGCTTTCTTTACAGCAGCCGTAGTTACAATTTCCGTCAACGGAACAGGCTGCCAACCGCTATCAGGCCCTAATATCTACAATTGAGGACAAAAGATCATTGAGATGCGTGGCTGTATTAACCGAACTGTAAACTGAACATCTCCATCTGTTTCTGGCTAAGAAGCAAAAGGTGCATAGTGCATAAGAGGTGAATTCACAAGTGGCTTCTCAGGGATAGTAAAGAAAAATGCTGTAAAGAGGGATCTTGAGTACTGGCATAAATAGGGTGGAACCTCTTGAGGGCTAAAAGTCAAAGTTGCGCTATTTAATCATGGCAATACCCTGTTGGGAATTTTTTTCTTTTTGCTAGTTTACTTTCAAGAGAAGTCACTGGTCTGTAATATCAGATCTAAAGCAAAGCCATCAAATGAGGGTATCTAGGCACACCCTTCGATTTAAGCAAGTAAATTTTTTAATAGGCTAGGCAATTAAGTTTATCTATCAAATGAAGTGTAGAGAGAGAGAGAGAGAGAGAGTAGAAATTAGCCCGTACATATTGTAGCGTTGACAGCAGAGCACGCAAGTTTCCGTGCTTCCCACTTGACCACCTTTTAATATCAGCATCAAGAGATTCCGCTAACCTCTGCCGTAGAAGCCAAAGAAAATAAGACAAATTTTTTTTTCACCAAGAATATCTCTGTCCTCTTGGCTAAAGGACCGAAAAATTATCGAACTAAGTCGAAAAGACTTACATTTCTCTCTGCTTGCTCTCTCTGAGCAAGAAGATCACGCTTGCTCTTCTCTGCAAGAGCCTTTGCCTGAGAGGAGAGAGCACGATATTAAGCTCATCACATGTCAGAAAATCTATTTATGTTAAAAGCATAAAGAAAAGCAGGAGCCATACCGCACGTTCTGATGTTCTTTGATACCTATCCAATCTAGCTTTACGCCTCTGAGCTGATTCGCTATTTGTCCCTTCAGATTTCTCACCCGAGCCAGTACCTTCACGAGACATGGGAAAGTGCCAAGAGTTACTAAGCAGGACTCGAACGATTCATCTCTATTTGAAAGGTAACATAAGAAATAGCATGAATACATTTCCTCTAGTGAAATGTCAACTAGGAGTTTCATCTAGGGTTCGCCCATTTCCTTTGCTTGGCCACATATTTTACAACATACGGTAACCCGCATGCGCGCAGATGCACGTGAGTGGGTGTCATCAAAGGTAGTGAAATTCTTTAAGACATACCATTAGTATCTGAAGACTTTGGATGTCTTGAATCACTAGAAGGGCATGAGCCTCTATGTTGTGGATCCTACAATGATAGTAAGATGAGCTCCTCCACCATGTATCATATCCCACAAAGGAGAGAATAGAGCATCATAAATGGAAAATACTTACATGTGATGATCTCTGTCCAAGTTTGCGATCTTTGCCAGCACCAGACAACTTTTCAGCCAATGCCTTTTCAAGGGCACGCTCCCGTGCTTCTGCAGTTGCTCTTTCTACTGCAGCACGTTCAGCTTTAAGTCTGGCCTCTATAGAATTCTTTTCAGTTAATTTACTATTTGTTTCTGAAGAAGCCTTCCCTGTCTTCTCCCGAGCTTGTTCCATTACTCGCTGTCGGGCTTCAATGGTTGCTTTTCCCACAGCAGCCCTTTCCCGCGCCTCAGCATAAGCCCTTTCACGTGCTTCACGTATTGCTCTTTCGACTGCTAATCTTTCCTTTTCGCGTGCCCTTTCCCTCTCTTTTGCTTCATCTATTTTCTTAAGGAATTCTTTGTCCACCCCTATTTCCTTTTGTTGACAATCTTCAGATATCCTCTCGTCCATTGTCAGGGTTGTGTAATGATTCTCCTCGATTTTTTCTGTACTTTGACTAGTTTCAATACTTTGATGTGCGTCCTGAGTTCTCTCTTTCCGTTCGATGGTACCATTAATCTGCTCAGGTTGCAGAGTCATTTCATCATCAAAACTTCCACCTTCATCAGAAGATCCTACATCACTATTCACTTCTTCAGATTTAGAGGATTCGGTCTCTTCTTTCCAGTTCATGGAAATTTCAGCCTCATTCAGATCATTAATGTAGTTATTCAATTCAGGAGCCAATCCTTGCAAAGGCACTTCCGAATTTGGAATCGTACCGGATTCTGGTATGTCTTGTTCATTTTGTTTCCCTCCACTACTAATCCCTGTATCGCTCAAGTTCACGTAATTCTCCCTAAATTCAAGGGTCGCGGTGGCTTCACCTACCTCCTGATTGATTTCATTGGCTTTCAACATGAAGCAGGTCATATCACTTGTTTCAACTTTACATCTTTTCTCCAAGTCATAATCATCTGTAGAGGCTCCTGAGCTGCGGTCATTTTCTTCCTCTCGAACAGAAGAGTTCGTTTCCACCATCTCTTCATCCCCTTCATTTTCCTTTTCATCCATTAGTACATCAATATTTTCATTGGACTCATTGGGTTCATCGCCTTCTTGAGTCCCGGTAAACCCCTCACATGCCTCCCTGTCACATGTACAAATTGCATTATCATCACTATTCTGAGTTTCATGACTTTCTTCTACTTCATCTTCCACTCCCATTCCAATGATTTCCTCGATTCTATCAGTCTCTATGCTATTTAAAGCTTCTTGCTCTCCAGCATCAGCACTCATCTGCTTAGTATCCTCGTGTATCTCTTCATTCACGTTTGCTCGTGCAATCTCATGAATGTCTCCCGCTTCATTTTCTTCTTCAAGTCCTTTGTCTTCCGTGGATTCAACCAAATCATTAGGTCTCTCCTTCAATCTTTCCTGCTGATGGAGTGTCTCCAGCCTTTCTTCACTATCTGATTCCATGCCAAAGTTGTCATGCTCATCATCATTTTCTTTAGGGTTGCAAGTCTCCTCTCGCTCTCTCTCAACTACCGACCTCTCACAAGAATCTTGCAGTGCCTCATCTTCTTCTTGGCTACTCATCTCTTCCAATGTGCCATTGCTCATCTCACCGTCACATTTATGATTATGTGCATTAGTCAGTTCTCCCTTGTGAGCTTCTATTTGTTTCATCTCATTCCCTTCCCAATCACACTCCTCCCCAAGACTCCGTAAATTATTTTCCTCCAACTCCTGAGCTTCAAGCATTTTCTCAAGCTCAGATTTGTTCAATTCCTTTGGTTTATCCTGATATTGCCAAGGATTAAAAAATTTCATGAACTTCCACAGATTGCCTTCTTGCTCCAGTGTCACTTCTCCCTTAATTTCACTCTCTTCTGGATGATTCAATCCTTGAGAAGACTGGACCTTGACTTCTTGCTTGTCACCTTCTTGTACCCCTCTTACTCCAAGCAGTTTTTCATCAATTTTCTCCTGATCCAGAGCCTCTTCAACGGTTGTCAGTGAATAACCAACTTCTGCTGCCTTCTCAAAATCTATATTTGCCAGGGTTTCACTTGAACTCTCATCACAAGACGGCATCAGATCATTCACTCTAATCCCTTCCTTCTGCTGCTCTATTGGCACTGATGCATTTTGCGTTGTTTCAGAAGCTTCATAAGAATTTTCTGCTTCTTCCCCTACCTTTCCTAGCCTCAAATCTGCACGAATTTCTTTGTTTGCCTGCTGAAGTATGCCTCCAGGGAATGCTTTTGAACTGGAAAGGTTCTCCTTATCACCGGATTCTACATTTACAGAGCCTGGTTTTACATTATTTGCCCCTCTAGCCCTTGCAGTCAACTGTGCTGAAGTATCGGTTTCACATATTTCCTGAGGTTCCTTCTCACAGCATCTGTTAGCTTGCTTAGCCATTTTGCGTGCCCTCCTGTCTTCGGCCCTGATCTTTTCCTTAAAGTTTACATGGCCTTGAAGACCTTCCTTCTGTCTTTCCATTAGTTCCCTTGCAACTTTAATTTTTGCTTGAGCCTTCTCAATTGCTTTTTTCACCGCAGCTGCAGAGACAGCTGCAACTGAATTTACATCCACATTCTCATCAAAGTCAGGTGGCGAATAAACACCGGCAACATCTTCGAAAGCACTGCCTGGAGAAACCCCGAATTTTTTCGAGTTAGATGACACGCCAATAGGAGTTTGAGCTCCAAAAGGTTCTGTTCTAAACCCATATTCATATGTGTCAAATAACAGATCGTTTGAAAAGGATCTGTTTCGATCAGATTTCTGAATGGAGATTCCTTCTTTAGTAGAAGGTTTGTCAGAACCAGTAGCCGAGACTCCTGACATGGCTTTCTCGCAATTGTTGGCTTTGCCCATTCCATCACCAGCGTCTCCACTAGCATAACCATTCTCAACCACAGACTGTGGCTTATTACCTTTTGACTGTTCCAATGGAGCAGTTTCTTCAATTACATGGGCATATCCTGGTACATCTCCAAGCTGGGCAATGTGCACTCTCTTATTTGTTTCGCCATTGGTTTCCAAATTTACTTTGCTATAAGAGACATTGAACTTCTTCTCCCTATCACGTGAATGGTGTGATGCTTCATGAGATGACACCTGAGTCTCATTCAAACTACTGGCAGACAACTTTGAAGAGGACCTCATGCTATCTTGTGTCCTAGACAAGTAGAAACACAAATCCAGTCAGATCACATGGTCACAAGTTTAGCTCAAGTGCAAACAAAGATACAGTCAAGGGCGAACTGGGTCACAAAGAATGATAAAGGAAGAGCAAATGGAATCGTGAGCTATTTCAAGTACTCGGCGTCCAACTCTTACATAATGAAATCGTCTCTCTTAAATACAACAGCTCGCTTTATGAGAAACCTCATAATCTCTCCACAGATTCTTATCAAAGAAAGACTAATTAAGCTGCCTTTGACAAGCATTGAATTAAGCCCTAAAAAAAGAAATATCCTTTGCCAGAGTACATTATCTCCAGAGTTCTTTCTTCTCCTCCTTTAGAATTCGAACTTCCTCTACGGCAGAGTGCCCAAATTGAAGGGGAGGGGATCAAAAGAAGCACCTTGATGTGGTGGTTGCTTGTGCTTAATCAATACCTCATAACCTTAAAACCTTGCAAAAACTCTTGGAACATCTGCACGGTTTCACAAACTGGATGATATGGGTCGGTCCTTGCTCCTTCACTCGTACTTCGTAAAAATCCAAAAGCTAATGGTTCTGTCACACATATACCATTTCAAACGACGACCCACGAAACAAACACATCCCTGTCCGAAATAGCCCACTCTAAAATCTGCCACTAACTAAAGAAAAGCTGTCGCAATGTGCAAACACAGCCACTCTTTAGCCAGCAAAACCACATTCTTCAGCTTTTTCACTTACTAAAAGTCCATACTTAGTACTGGATAAAGCTAACGGAAATTAAAAAAAAACAGAACTTGCGCACTATTACAGCAAACAGAGGCTATTCAAAGTCGATCACAACAACGCAGCAGCACACTCATATTCCAGTCAACACAACATCAACCCCAGCAACTGGAGTCACTACGTGCTCATCATTCAACGCCCATTCAGCGGAAACACCACCACATGCAAAGCAAGCAAGCAAGCAAAAAGAAAACAGGAATGCGAACTCGCCTCGCGTCGTCAGCGAAGCTCCTCCTCTCGGCGCGCTTATCCACCAGCTCCTCGTACGACGCCGCATCCCCGAAATCGCCGCGACCGCCGAAGATTTTGGCGTAATCGACCTTCGAGCTCCGGATATCCACGGGGGCCTTCCTCTCGTGGAGGCCGGGGAAGTCGAGCACGGGGATCGACGAGCGGCGCGCGTCCCTGGAGCCCCCGAAGATCTCGGCGTAGTTCTCCGCCCGGGGAGCGGCGGCGCCGGCGGCGGAGGCGGCCCCGTACTTGCCCGGGCCGGCGGCGAAGACGCCGTCGTAGATGCTCGTGCCGCCGAAGCTCCGCCCGCTCGCGAGCTTCCGCGCGAACGGAGCGGCGGGAGCTTGGTACTCCGTCGACATGGCGAGCTCCCGGAGGCGCTAGGGCTCGGCGAGCGCGGCTCAATGCGATGACGATGCCTGGACTTCTTCGTCTCCTTCCTCTTCGTCTCCTCCTCCTCCTCTGCTCTCTCACTTCTGTCCGTGCACTGCGCAGAGCTAGAGAGAGAGAGAGAGAGAGATAGAGAGAGACGAGAAAATGAGAGTTTCGCGGATTCTATGGCGAGAAAATGAGGAGAAAAACAGGAGCATGTGCGGTGTAACTGTCACCAGCCTCGTGGATCGATTGGCCGCGTGGCTTTCGGAGGAAATCGCCGATTTTTTGGAACAACTCGGTCGTCGGTTTGTCGCCGAGGGACCCCCGTTACAACAGCCAATTGCCATCATCGAGGAGGGCTCGTCTTGGCAATTTGAGGAAGTTGTCGTTGGCACGTCATTTGATTTTTGATTTTAGGGAAAAGTAAAGAGGGGCAAAGAGTACTTGCCCTAGCATATAGAGATTTCGTTTAGGAGAAACATTATATGTTTGTCCTTTGCGTAGATTCCTGATCAATGCGGACGATCCTGTGTACCGGTCTATGTCGACCCCTCGTATATACGTAGAATTGCCTGACAAGGAAAGGATGGAGAGGGAGAGAGACCGATCGAATGGGTGGGGACCTAACCGAGCCGGCGCCGGCGACCGGGTCTAATCATGTCATCCTAGTCGACCTTGGAGGAAAGATATTTTTTGAGCACTTTGTCACCTCTCTCGTGACACTTAGTTTTTGGAATCGCTCAAATTGTAATTGACTCGTTAGGTCACGCGTGCTGCCACACCATCTAATCAGGACACGAAATTTCCTTTCGCTTTTTCAGGACAACTAGGAAGCGATCAAATGAAAAGAAAATAAACGGATGTAGCATGCAAATGAGGGATGTCGAAGGGAATTATGAATTTTCAAATTGTTAGTTAGGAGGTTATGGAGTGACAATTTTAAAAAAACTTTAGTCGTTTTTTTTATGGCAAACATGCAAGTGAGGGATGTCGGAGGGCATTCTAAAACACGATGGTCTTCGGTCTCGTGTTCTTTGCCTCGCTGTATTCTCTTTTAGTCAACTCCTAAGACAGTTTTTGAATTGCATGGAGTGTTTGGTCGATGTCGCTTCACAGACACCAAGATTGAAAACGCCGGTTGGTTTTCTAGGAAATTTGATAAAATCTCCCACGAGGGTGGTTTCTCACATGGACGACGAGAGAGAGAGAGATGCTTCATTTGCCAGTAGATTCTGGGACCACCATACTCAATCATTCATGGTTTTTCCATCCCTCTCTTTTGACTAAAACGGATTTCGCCGTTTAGGACACACCGAATGCCCGATCAATTGCCTGTCTTGAAATGATCCGCGGTGCTCGTCGAATCACGATTTCTGTTGATCGTAAGTTCAATGACGATGCATTGGATCTATGAATCCATTCCTTGATATTTCTTTATTTGTGATCTGGTGGGTAGTTTTCAATCTCCAAAAGAATGTGGAAATAGAAAAAGGGCTCACTTCGGCCGAAGAAACAAGAAAGTTTACGTTGTTAGATGAACGTGTTGTTTAATATTTAAATATTCAATAGCTTCCCCTCAAGCATGGACATATCTAATTGGGAAGGCAAATTAGGCATGAAATGATCTCCTGATAGCATGCCAGATTTTGTGGAATCACGATTTCTGTTGATCGTAAGTTCAATTACGACGCATTGGATCTATGAATCCATTCCTTGATATTTCTTTATTTGTGATCTGGTGGGTAGTTTTCAATCTCCACAAGAATGTGGAAATAGAAGAAGGACTCACTTTAACAAGTCGAAAACTAAGAAAGGCAAATTACAAATTTAATTTTGTTAGATGAATGTCTTTTTGTGTTTGTTTAAATATTTAAATATTCAATAGCTTCCTCTCGTGCGTGGATATATTTAATTGGGAAGGCAAATGGGACATGAAATGATCTCCTGATAGCATGCGAGATTTTGTGCAACCATTGTTCTAAAAGTTTAAGATATTGGATGAATGTGTAGTTTTTCCAATTTAAATATTCTATAATTCCCTCTCACACTTAATCTTATCTTTTTCCGTTGTACTAAACATAGACATATTTAATTGGGAAGACAAATGGGATCTGGAAAGATTAAAAATCGGGACCTCATGCCCTGATATGGACCACCATAAATCGTTTTATAAGTTTAAGATATTAGATGAAAGCGTGATTTAATATTTTAATATTTTATCAGAGATGATCAAGTTGAGATTAGGAGACAAACATATCGAAGAGGTGATGCTGGCAATGATTTGTAAAAGAGCAATTCGCCAATTAATAAGAATCAAAGTGAAAAATGGAGGTTTTACTTTCGTGGGGAATTTGAAATCGAGACGTTAGCCAACCTCTTTTAATCGGAAGTGTCCTTATGCAAGTCGTGTCAATTGCAGGTAAAAGGCAAATGCCCTTTCTCCCTCCTGATTTATTTAGTTATTTTTGCTGGATAATTCGAAAATAATGATGACGGTCGACGACCTTCGGCACCTTTCGACGCACAAAAATTCCAAATTTGTACCCACGTTTAGATAAATTTTCAACAAAAATAACATTATTTTTATCTCACTTAAGTTACGTGGTGGTATCGTGTCAATTCTTTTCCCCGTAGAGATATTGAATAGAAGGAACTATTGTTTGCTTTGTGACATCCATGTAGGCAAATTTTTAACGGTTCTCATTAATATAATTTTGACAGAGGGTAAACGTGTCACGAGTCTGTAATTTTCGATATGCGAAAGCGAAATACTAAGTATATTTTAGAGTTTCTGATGGCTTTTACTCGAATAAAAAAAAGGATGAAATCTATCCTCGATCCTCAATAATGTCATTATTATTGAACAATGAAATTGGTCGGGCCCTCTCGATGAGGAGCTCTCTCCTTTTTCACGAGAAATTAAAGTAGGAAAGGGTGGGGGCCTCTTTTGTCCTTTGCAGAAATGCTGCTTTGCTCTCTGCTTTTAAAATCCTCTGCAGCATCTTCAATTGTCCGGTGGTGGGGATATAAGATAATTTCGGTACAGGACACGTCCATCTCCCTTGCGTTTGGGGACCCTATTTAGCTTTCCCAAGGCACATGATGATGCCAAAGGCCCAAAACAAAAAGAGAAAAGAAAAAAAGTGAATTCGAGTAATTTCGAACTTATTAACCTCCTTGATTTAGGATATGTTTTGACTTTTTTTTTTTTTTTACTTTATACAAGTCTACTGACACACGCACTTTACCTTTTACGATTCAACGTCACTTCTTGACTTTATACAAGTCTATCGACCGCATCAGATGATGCTTCAGGATCGGGCGTGCTCTGACTTGAATCGGCGTTGGCGAGATGGAAAATATGTTGTTTAGGTCCTAAAGAATAGGTTCAATGGTTACTTTGCACATAGATCTTCATAAAGTAATGTCCCGGTATCGCCTCAACCTTAGTTCTGGACATACAAAATTCGAGATGTCAAAACTAAAAGATATCAAATATTCTACGCTAAATAAATCGAAAGGCAGAAAAAAATTCAAAAGTACTTCGAAAACCCGATTTTATTTAAGCACTCACTCAGCAACGTCTCCTATTTGTACCGAGGGCAAAGGAGCCGAAGATCGGTCATTATTACCAAAACTTTCTAACCAAACGACTTGCCTTTTTTTCTTTAATCGGAGAATCTTTTGAACATTGGGTCCATCAAATGATGGCATGAAGAACTCAGGATCTTAAAAAGCTTAAAAAAGCAGTGGGCAGGAGGCTTTTATAACCACACTGCTTTTTGGCCTTGGAGAGCTTTCCTCTTTTAATTACTCTTAATTAATTTTTTTCCAAAGGGTCTTTTGCTTTGAGATCGACAGAGCATTTCAGATCGATCCTTTTTTACTTCCCAATACCTAAAAGTGTGTTGAAGCCACCGGAATATCCGTGGACGGGCTCATTCGCTGACTTGTAAAGATTCAAAAGAGAAATTCTATGGTAATAAAAAGAGGGTGACCATATTTTCATAATTAATATAATTTTTCCCGTTTCGATGTCTGCAATTCTCTCTTTTGCCGCGATAATAATTTTAATATGTAAAATATTTTTATTCTTGTCAAGAGAGAAGCTATCATGATTATGAATATATCATTTAGGCCCCCCTATAATTTTAATTTTCTCGACGCGTGATCTAAATTATAGTAATCCCGGGACATGTCCGCGTATGACAAACTAAGCGAGTCGTTGGATTATGATGAGGTAGAGCACATATTTAGGCCCCGGTTCTTTTTTCCTCGACGAAAGGCCTAAACGTGCCATGAGACCACGAGAGATTCGCAGGCATGCCAAGAGATCAAGATAATCGAAGATTTTTCGTTTCGGAGAGTCACCAAGCTGATCTGAATAGTTGCTTTTTAACTCAATGATTTTCATCGGGTGCATCGTGCATGCATCGAGAATACCTAAGTCACGAGCTTCGGAGCCCATCCCATCCGAGTGCTAAAACACATCGAGGACGCCACGCGTCCTAAACGAAACCCAATTTTCTTATTAGAATTTTTGTTAATGAGTACCTTGAAATACTATTTATCAAGACGCGAAATAAAGAAACCTTGCGATTTTCAATATACCGTTTTTATTTTTTGCATTGAACAAATTAAAAGTTTAGGAATCATTTCGTACATTGGGCTAAAGTTTAAAGATCACGTCGAACAAATTAAAAATTCAGGGGCCGTGTTACGTATTGGGCCAAACTTCATGGACGATTTATGTCATTACTCTTGCTTTTTTCGCATTCCGTGTGCTCAATACTCTGAGAAATAGAAAGGACTTGGAATGCCAAGGGGAAAGGTGGCAAAAATGAAAATAACCCGGCCCGACCAAGCCCAATCCGACCGACCGTCCAAAGGCCCAATGAAATGGGCCGAGTCACTCAGCAAAGCCCATCGCAGTCGGGTACCTCGAGCCCATTTTAGGACCCGACCTGACCCATCACTGACCCGACCCCCTCGCTCGGGCCTCACTCCCCCAGTTCGCATCTTCTTCTTCTTCTTCCTCTTCCTCCTCTTCCTCCTGCCTTGCTCAGAAAGAAAACCACAAAACACACAAGACAAAAAGCCTCGCTCTCCCCCTCCATCGACGCGCACCATTTTCACGCCTCGAGCGAGAGAAAAGGAAGCTCTCCCATTTTCTTCTCCGCCCCTTCGACGCGGCGCCGCCTTCCTCCTCCTCGCCCTTCTTCGGAACCATGTTCAGGAACCAGTACGACACGGACGTGACCACCTGGGGCCCCGCCGGCCGCCTCTTCCAGGTCGAGTACGCCATGGAGGCCGTGAAGCAGGGCTCCGCCGCGATCGGCCTCCGATCCAAGACCCACGTCGTCCTGGCCTGCGTCAACAAGGCCAACAACGAGCTCTCCTCCCACCAGAAGAAGATCTTCAAGGTCGACGACCACATCGGCGTCGCCATCGCCGGCCTCACCGCCGACGGCCGCGTCCTCTCGCGGTACATGCGCTCCGAGTGCATCAGCCACGCCTTCACCTACGAGTCGCCGCTCCCGGTGGGGAGGCTGGTGGTTCAGCTGGCCGACAAGGCTCAGGTGATTTGTCTCAATTTGGATTGGATTGGCGTGATTTCGTTTGTTTGTTGCGGATTGGAATTCTCGTATATAGTTTCTGCAGTTTAGTGATTTGCGCCGCGATTCGCTTCGTGAATCGAGGGACTTTGGGGCATTAGGGTTTTAGGGCGGCATGGGTTGGAATTAACTGTGAAGAGTGTGCAATTTGTTCTGTTGTTAGGGAATTGGGGATTGCTGGGTCCTGGAGTATGGAGTGTGGACTTGGTGGGATTTTGAAGGGGTTTAAGAGCACGAGCTTAGTTTTCGGAGTCCGTGTCATACTGTGATGACTGAAGCCTGCCTAATGTGGAAAAGGCAGTTCTTTTTAAGCTTAATTCTTAGTCTTTTTCTTAACGTAGGCGCTTCCTGTTAATTTATCTGTGATTTTGTTTCAAATGTATCGGGAGGGAATTGGATTGTAGTAATATGGGTTGAAACAGATATAGAAGAGAAGGTTCACTACACATTTAAGCAGCCCGACAGATGCTCTGGGTGAACTTTGTCGTGTTGATGGAAATATAACTTATAACTCCTTCATTGACTGTCAAAAGATCTATTATCTGTTTGTGCCTCACACCTGGATTGTATTGGAAAGCTCAGTAACATGTCAATAATTTTCTTCTTGTTGCCGCAATGACGGGAGATTTGCTTGTTTTGACTTCACATTTTCATAAACGAATGATCCTTTCATAGTCTCATTGAATGACATGACTTCTCTTGTTTTGACTTCACTTTTTCACAAATGATCCATTCATCTTCTGGCCAAATTGCGGGACTATAAGTAAATAAAACATTCAATGAAAAAGGAACCGGAAATTGAACTAAGCGCTTGTGTTTTAAACTGTCTGCAATGCTTGCAGCACATGTAACTATGTTTTCATTATAAACATGACTTAGCTGTGCTTTTGAAATTTGTCCCTAGTCCTCCTAGGCTTTTTACATTGTTAACAAACTGTAGCAGTTTTTTTTTAGTGCACTTTACGTTAGTAAATTCTGTTCCAGCTGTCAGTAGTTTTTCCTCGCTACTTTTATGATTTCATACATGTTCGACCGCTACATAGGAGGCCTTATAAGCAGTTTCTAATTCATGTCTAACGTTAGGTTTCCATAAAACTAATTCATCTTATTTCACTGGTCCCTTCTACCTTCATTTCTTTAGTTTTACCCTTTTGATTGCCTATACTGGATCTGTTGGAATTTGTTGATTGGATCAGAAAGTAACTGAATTCGAAAAACAGGGTTTATGACAGACTTTCTAGTACCTTCTACTTTTGGATGCATCGTTGTCTCCTTTGCTAGAGATTTGGGTGACTACTTCATTTCTGGAAGCTTTGTCTTCGGATATAGTCGAGTAGAAGATTGTTGCTCTCATTTCTGGATTGTCCCAATTTTCTTATTTTTTTTTGCATGCACTTTTGATGTACTACCCTTTCTACTGAGAATAAGTTGCCAATATTACACTGTTAGAGGGCAGTGCTTCTACATTCATATTGTGATTGGTTCTATTTCAAGACATTGTTATCATTTAACTAATGTTGTCGCACAGAATTTTATGCCAAAACAATCTCAAAGGCATGATCCACATGACTGCCTTGCTACTTCCGGGCGAAAATGTTGCTTTTAAAGATTGTGAGCCAATAGCCTGCAGTTTATTGTATCGCTTGGTGGCTTTGTCATAGAATCCTTAGTTTTGTGCTTAGAATCTGACTGTACAGACTATGGTTTTAGAATCCGCTGTGCAGTGCACACTAGGGTTGATATGATCAACTGTGCAGTACTGACTATGCCTTGAGAAGATGGCACCAACTTGAATGCTTATCAGGGTTTCATGTTCCTAGAAATGCTAAAGTGACATGATAAATAACGGAAAAGAAGTCCAGCTGCGTAGTTTGTGCCTCAAGTCCCAACCAACTTTAAATCAAAGTTCAAACTGCTGGAGATGCTATTTGACAATCAGAACTATTGAAACTGATATTGTTGTGATAATACTCAAAATCTAATCCCTCAGTTAATTCAATTGAAGCCTGTAAATTTTGGGTGGTACTACGGTCACTTTCTTACAGGGTAGGGGGTTTCTCTGTGGTTGTTAACTTTTGTTTTAGTATTTCTTGCGACTAAAGATATCTTGGACTGTAATAACCTAGTAAATGTTGGCAGGTCTGCACCCAACGCTCCTGGAAACGACCTTATGGTGTTGGTCTTTTGGTAGCTGGACTAGATGAATCTGGAGCTCACCTCTATTACAATTGTCCGAGTGGAAACTACTTTGAATATCAGGCTTTCGCCATCGGGTCCCGCTCACAAGCTGCAAAAACATACTTGGAACGTAGGTTTGAGAACTTCATGGACTCCAAGTGCGAGGATCTGGTCAAAGATGCCCTCATTGCTATAAGGGAAACTTTGCAAGGAGAGAGGTTGACGAGTACCATATGCACTGTCGCTGTGGTTGGAGTAGGCGAGTCGTTCCATATATTGGACCAGAACACGGTACAGCAACTAATTGATGAGTTTGAGATTGTAGGGGAGGAAGAACCGCCTGCTGCAGAAGCGGGGGATACCGGTGATCAGGAAACTGCTGCAGGAGAAGCCACCCCCGCTGAGGAAGGTGCTGCTCCCATGGATATCTAAACATGCCAGAGTCTGCACGTCGCTTGTCTTATGTTAGAGGTCTTGCGCATGTCTTTCGGAGATGAGACAAGAAAATGTGGATGGCAACTGGTGATCAATGTTTTTTGGTTGTCTGTCTTTGGACTGTTATCCAATTCATCTCCTTCCTTAGCTGCTAATGTTTGTTGACCTCCTCTGTATGAATTCTCGATTTTTACATTTTCATATCTTGAAGGATTCATTGAGCTTGGTAGTGAGAGCTTGGAAACATATATTTAAGCCTTTGATGGATTAAGTTCCCCCTCCTTGCTTGTTAAATGCTGTGGGAGCTGCTGAAATTTGTGAAAATGCAAATTGGTTATTGCATTTTCATCTGTCTTCAGTCAAGACGAGTACTTGGTTGGTTAGATTGAGTGAAGGCTTCCATTCCTAACCTTTGCTTGAATCCCCTTGCATGTCAATAGCAAGCAGCGCTCTTCTTGCTTGAGATTAACTTGAGGTTGCCGCAGGTTTGCCTCAGCGGGACAATGCTACATTCTGGAACTGCTATTGGGCGTCTACAATGCACTCCTAACCCAATTTGTCAAATTATTTTTAACCAAATTTTCGGTATAATGGGGGCGAAATTCCAGAAAATCGTCAGGTAGTGGTGGGCTTAATCAAAAGGATGCCTGGAGTTTGGTGAGGGATCTAGGTGCTAAAGTCAAGTGGCACAGGTTGATTTGGTTCAGGTCGAAAATTCCCAAAAATTTGGCTTTATTAACTGGTTAATCATCCTAAATAGATTGCCCACTTCTGATTGGATGGAAAGAATAGTGTGATGTGAACGATCTTTGTCAGCTTTGCAAATTGCAGCCAGAGTCTAGAAGCATCTGTTTTAGCATTGCAACTCTTCTAGGCAGGTTTGGGGTTATATCCTTCTATTGTGAGGTGAATCTAGAGGCTCATTGGTGGCTGAGAGATTTGAGTTTTCTTGGAATATGAATATTCTTAAAGGTAAAAGTTGGGTGTGCTCCTAAATTCAGCTACTTATTTTCTATGGAAGGGAAGGAACGAGGCTCTTCGTGATGCGCTTGATCCTCAAATACACAGAGAGTGATCTCTAGCGTTACGTTGTCGCGCAGAGGATCATTTGAATCTCTACTGCGTAACGGCTCTCGTTCAATTCCTTTGGAGGTTGTTAATCTCTGCAGAAATTTGGAAAATCCAGTGCCAGCTTGTGTATTGATGATCTGTGCTTGTGTTTGCAGGAGTTTGTTTGACTGAGTTTTGAGTTGTTCATCCTAGTTGTTGCAGAGTTAGAGTTGCCTTGGTGCGAGGGGGCATCTGTGTTTGGAGTCATTCTTAGCTTCTTTCGCACAGACTACTGGGAAAAACAGGTTTATGATTTAATTGGGAAAAAAAGGTTTAGGCCTAAGTTTAGGATTTTTTGGGTAATTTTTCCATTTTTAAAACTTATGCGAATTGATATGCATATGCAAAACGTTTGATAGGACACTCCATGAAGAGTGTTCAATATTGTCCTTCATTTAATTCTTTCAATTAATTCAAGTTCAGGGATAATATTAAACACTTTTCATATAATTTAAGAACTACATTGAACATATATCGTAATTTCGAAGTCGCATTGAATAAATTTGAAAGTTCGGAGACGACATTACACATTGGGTTAAAGTTTAAGGATCGCATTGAATAAATTAAAAAGTTCAGGTACCACATTGCGTATTGAACTAAAATGTAGGAATAATTTGTGCCATTTTCCCATTTCCCTCCGATGAAAATAATCCGGGAGGTCAGTGGCAGGGTCGAATATCCGGTAGATATCGAAGGGCCGTCTCGTAAAATCCATCCCATCCCTAAAAAACGACGTCACCAGCACGCGTTTTTGATCGCCCCTTCGCGAGCCTGCAGAATTTGCTCTCTTCTTTCTTCTCGGTTTAACTTCTTGTTTGGGAGCATCTTCGTCTTCCTCGTTGGCCCAAAGATCGAAACGACGAGTGGTCATCGGATCGCTTCTCCCGCCGTATCGGTCCCCCTCGTCTCGCGGCGACAGCAACCGCCTGCCGCCTCGCCATAGCCCGAAGCTCCCTGCCGCTTGCTCCCTGCAAGGTACGACCTCGCCGGTCTTTAAATTTCGTCGCCTTCGGTTTTTCCCCGTCGATTTCGCCCCTGGTTGCGGTTCCTCGTGGCCGGCGCGCGGAAATGCGTCGCGTGCTCGTGCGGGGCCCGTTCTTGGAGCGTTTCTCCGTGTTCGATTAGCTCCTGCGTACGGCGTTTTTTGGTACTGCGGTGGCGCGGGTTTTTGGTTAGGTTTTCGCTGGCGGTGTCGACAAGGAAGCTCCGTTATTGACTAGGGATTCTTCTTCGCGCGTTTGGTGTGATTGTGGAGGCTTAGGTGTGTTGCTTGGTTGCTTCGTTGAATTTGGTGCCGGATGGTTGGTTTTCTTGAGCCCTTTTCGGGAGTTGAGGATGAGTTGGGTTTTGCGACTGCGAATTGACGGTTTAATAATAGTAATTAAAAAGGAGGGCGGGGGGGGGAGCTCCTTCTCAGTATCTGTAGATGATTATCGAGTCGAAGCGATTGGCGTGCCTCATAACGTTGTGTTCTTTGCTGACTTGCAGGAAGGTAATAGTTAGAAATTCTATGGAAGGAGGTGGGGGCGATGGTGGCGCGGCTGTGGCGCCTCTGGCCAAGTGGAGGAACGATTTCTCGAGGGCGTTCCAGTACTATCTGGATCGATCGACCCCTCACCCGGTACAGCGGTGGCTGGGGACTCTTGCTGCTGCTTTGATTTACATGTTGAGAGTTTACTATGTTCAGGGGTTTTACATCGTCTCGTATGGACTCGGAATCTATATCTTGAACTTGTTGATCGGGTTCCTCTCGCCAAAGGTTGATCCGGAGTTAGAAGGCCCAGATGGGGCTTCGTTACCGACGAAAGGATCGGATGAGTTTAAGCCTTTCATTCGCCGCCTTCCTGAATTCAAGTTCTGGTAATCTGAAATTCCACTCCTATGGTTTAGACAAATCATTTGCTTCTCAAATATTGAATTCTCTTCTGACTTTACTAGTAGTGGGAGTAATCTTAGTATTCGTGTTGAGATAAATTCTTGCAAAGATTCGAAGTTGTTGATGACTCTAACTGGACCATTACTACTTTATCTTCTTTGGACGAAGTTTTGTAGGTTATGACTTGTGTATAGATCGTCTTTTGACCATGTTCATCATACATATGAGTGACTGTGTTTTTGTACTCATCCTTTGTAAGTGATCATTTGGTGATTAAGGAGCAAGATCAAAGTTTATATCTGTGACTATTAGGCAATTAAATTGGCTTTTGCCTTCAGCAGATAGTTATAAAACCTCATTGCTTATCACGGTCAGACAATATGAAAAGATTTAGGTTTTTAAATTGTGCTGCATTAGGGACCAGTTCCCTTGAACCTAATCAACCGCTCGAAAGTGGTGGAGATCTTCCAAAAAATTTTTAATTAAAGAGGGCAGATTTGTCTTGATGCTAAAACAAGGCGATGAGGATTTTCTTTATTGCTAATCTTTTGCAGGATAAAATAAGCTGCTTGGGTAACACCTTCACCTGTAGATTTTACTTTCTAACAGATGGTTCATTCAGAATGGCTCACAATTTGTTCTAATCTCAATTACCAATGAAATGAGCGATGGAGAATAATGCGAGTAATCCTAGATGGATAAATGCATCTCATTTCCATTTTTTGGATATTAGAAAGCCTCTCCTGTTTGCTGATGCTATATAATTTAGATCAATGATTCTACTATAGGAGCCCTAATAATGACGATCAAATGGTGTCATGATTAAACTCAATCATGGTTTGGTGGCCTAGGGGCCCATTCAGGCCTGCCAGGCCAAATTGTTAGGTGGTCCTGGGCATCCTTTAGTTATAAAGCCCAGTCCGGTTGGATTGGGCCCGATCTAGGCCCAAAAAATCTATATATTTGTTGTTGATGGACTGGCCCACCAAAGCAACAAGTTAGGCCCAACCAGAGGGTCCTACCGGGGGCCAATGATAACCTCTAGTTTTGACATGAGCAATTGATGATTATTAGAATGACGTCACTATCACGTGGAACGCTGAAATCATAAGTGATATATGCATGGATTGAGTGTATGCATCTTTAGTTTACTTGTATTGTCGCGCTATCTTTACTGTGAAGAAGCCTGGAGATTGAACAACATATGTAAGTAATGGAATAACAGCTGCAAGTGATGGAAGGGACAATCATGATTTGGTATTTGTCTTGTTCAGAATAAGCTTAATGCATGTCAATTAGTTTATTTTGGGTCAGCACAATTCACAATTTCATCACTTTGTTCGAACTTTCTTGTTAAACCAGGTGATGTTTAGGGTGCATTTGTTTGACAGAAAACTGTTTCTGGGAAATTGTTTTCTGACTTTTTGGTGTTTGGATAATGGAAAACTAATTGATCTACGGTAATGAGAACAACAATCTTAGATTGGGGGAAAACAACTTCTCCTACTAGCAAGACGGAAATCACTTTCTCTAAGTCATCAAACAAATGAAAACTATATTTTTCCTTTATCATGAAATTTTCAGTGAAACAAACGCACCCTTAATCGCATCCCACCCTCTCACATGCTCGTGGGCCTTACATTGGTTGGGACTACTAGAGGGAGTATGCAACAATTTCTTGTTTTCAAGGGAGAGATACACATTTTTTTTCTGCAAACTTACGCCATTGCCTTTGTCTTAACTTCATCGCTATCCTCAATGTAGCTTCTAGGTGGGTGTCATGGTTCACCATATATCTTATTTTCTTTATCAATGATTGTTCACCGTATAACTTGCTATTCTTGAACATGCACGCATATCCTGTTTATCAGGCTCCTAATGTGATCTGAAAGGTTTTGTTTTGGTGATTTTAGGTATGCAATCACAAAAGCTTTCTGTGTGGCTTTTCTGATGACCTTCCTTTCAGTATTTGACGTTCCTGTGTTCTGGCCAATATTACTCTGCTATTGGTTGGTACTATTTGTCCTCACGATGAAGCGCCAAATTATGCACATGATTAAGTACAAATATGTGCCATTCAGCTTTGGAAAACAGGTTAGTGATGCGGGTATTCTTGGCAAAACTACTATGCCTTGTGCCGCTATCTTTATGAACCAATTTTATTTTTCTCTGGAATGCTTCCTGCCTCTCTCTCTCTCTCTC
This sequence comes from Syzygium oleosum, assembly GCF_021117445.2. Classification (NCBI taxonomy): domain Eukaryota; kingdom Viridiplantae; phylum Streptophyta; class Magnoliopsida; order Myrtales; family Myrtaceae; genus Syzygium; species Syzygium oleosum. Next base: position 2,170,719 of record NW_026607506.1, on the reverse strand, counting down.
TCTCTCTCTCTAACCCCTCTTCTTTTATGAAGCACTAATTTCCATTTATCTTGCTGTAACAGACTTATAGGGGAAAGAAGACAGGTGCAAGTAGCAGTAGCTCAATTAGGGACTGAAGCTCTCGCCAAATCTGTTAATTAGGAAGCGAGAAGCTGAGGAAATAATCAAAGACTGATGGCATTGATACTCTCATGCTTCTTTCCTTTTTCTCAAACACAGTCCAAACGTAGTTAAAGGCTTCTCGTATTATGCTCTGATGTTACACCTGTTCTCGTTATTGGCGGCTGTAACTTGCATCTCTTAGTATTCTTTTCCTTAGATAGTCTTAATGCACTACCAGCTGCCTTTTTCTACCTTTGTATCTTAGACAGATTTCTGGGCGATAATGATTGACTACTTGTTCTTTTGTCATGGAACTGTAGCTGATAATGATTGACTACTGGTTCTTTCCTCATCTTTTGAATAAGTTTGAACTGTTAGCTAGTCCACAATGAGTAGCCATAGCACTCACGTAGGCGTTAGGAACCTTTCTAGCAAATGGGAAGATTTCTTCGAAGTGTTATTTTCGCTATTTGTGACCAAACTTGTGGGCAGACAGCGTAAAGAAGAGGGATTACCCGGTCTCCCTAAAACCTAATCTATTCGACTTTTCGTGGCAGCTTTCTCATTTTTAGGTTTTGTACTCAGTGCTATTTTATTCGCTTTTCCGAGCTACAGGATAGTCTTGCTCCTTCTGAGGATTTCTTTGCGTATTTGTTTCGAGTTTGCGAGTACTATAGCTGAAAAGGATATGCCGCCGTGAATTGATCATTCGTCCTTTGGGGAAGGGAATACTTATGAGTTATAATTCGCGACACGTGAAGATCTGTCCCCAGCCAAAAATGGTGGGATGTCGGTACACTTCTCTTCTTAAAACAAAAGATCGCTGTAGGGACCAGGTATTGTGGTGTGGACGTGGGAGACTCCGAAACCGTCGGCAAGTACCTGCAGTATTAACGTTAGGTGCTTCGGCTAACTGACTACTCGCAAAGCAGGAGGCCAGAAGAAAGGTTGTATTAGCTGAATCAGCTTTTGATAGTTGACGTTCTACGCGGACGGAGCAGTAGTGCAAGGCACACATTCTTGCACAATAATTTGCGCCGAGTCTTTTAAATACCAACTCTAGATCCCTTTAGACCTGGTCTGTCCAGTTTTACATTTTCGGGCCTCCAGCATTAAGTCGAGGAGTTATGGCATTGCATTCTTGGCACAAAGCTTCAACCAGATTGCCATTATTTAAATTGCAGAAACAGCTGTCGGAGCATTCTGAGAGCGGACTATCCGGTTAAACGTGATCTCGCCATTGATTTTACCGAGAGCATCAACTTTGCGTCGATGGGGGCTGTAAATCACGAATTGTCGGTGCATTAGCCGGGAGAGTTTCGCCCTGATCAAAAACACAAGACACGTATTACTCTAGAGCATGTTAGCCCTCGTTTTTTTCAAACTCTAATCAGACGATTCGATCCTCTCAGTTTCTATTTCTTACCCACCAAGTACAAATTGATGGGATCAAGGTTCAGCTGGGGAATATGAGCAATTACAGACAGCGACGTGCAGAAATTTTGGCTTAGCCTCATTGATGGGATCTCTATTAGACAATTAAACTTGGTATAACAACTCTCCAACTACTAACCAGTGGAACTGAGGATGTCATAGTTTAAAATACTCCAGACTTTCCTTGTGGGAATATAAAACAATCCCAAACCAACAGAGTTTTGAATAATTATTGTAATCACTCCGCACCCTAAACATGGCCAGCTAAGGGCGTTGAGGTGATCTCTCTCTCCCTCTTCTCTCTCTCCTTCCTCATGATTAAAACCTTCCAGGAATTTCTCAATTGCAGCAGTCTGTCTTTTTCCCTTTCGACAGATGAGTGGAAGGAGAACCGTTGTGGTGATATTCTTCTTCTGGGCTCTCCTGACGATCATCACACCAACACTGGTTCATCTGTCTGAGTCTGCCAAACTCAAGCTGAGTCTAAATGGTAAGAGTTACATGTGATTCTTTGTATGAGGGGCGAGTTGTTCTGCTCACGTAGTTTTGATCTTAATAAGTCCATTTCTGATGGTGTTCTTTGCAGGCGAAAATATCGATACCGAAGCCTTGAGGGCCAGAAAAGCGTTTGGATTCCTGAAGAAATCATCAGCAAGTAAACCGTTGGACACCGCACGCGCCACGGCACCAGTTCCAGCGCCGTCGCCGTCACCGTCGCCAGAACCTCAGCCAGCTTCTTCGAGGGTCAACAGGAATCAAGCTCAATGAGATTTTGGATGAGGAAATCAACTCAGTGTCAGTTTAATTGGTCATGCATAATCTCTCAGCTATGAAGCTGCCTCACATTGGACAATGTTGAGCTATATAATTGCGTGTAAGCAGGTCGTGGATTCAGATTGAACAGCCAGAGACTGGAGGGTGAAGCAAAGTGGTCATGGCTTGTGACTCGTGTACCTGGAAGTTCCACGCATCATCACAGCCTCAACAGTGGTTTTGGGGATGACTCCTTGATTGAATTAGGACGCAAGTGGAATTATTCATCTTTAACATTTAATTTTTCCATCATGGCCCTTCATACGATTCTGTCACTGTTGTACATAGACAGAGGGATTAAATTGTTGACAAGGTTCTGACATATTTACTTGTATTGTTATGTAACGTTGTAATAATAAGAATTGGAATATTATACACCCAAACTTAGAGGCAGCCTTGAGTATTCCTAGTTTTGCCACACTCTCGAAGTCGAATGTCACGATAGATGGCATGGCTTAGATATATTTTTTGCTGAAAGGAGACTCTATATGGAGCTAAACCAGAATTAGATGTGATTTTTGCCTGTTTTGCTCTAGAGATTAGCTCATTACATGAAGTGTTGCATTCTACAAGACGCAGAATTGGCAATGACAAAGATGATAATGTCAGCATTATGGATTTTTGGCGTTTATAGTCCATAATGTGCTCGCTTTGTATATGTTCAACCATACTTAGTATCTATTTGCTGCAGTAAAAAAATGGCAATCAGGTTGTATACATACTCTTAGTAGAAGATACAGAATCGGCAATAATGCAGATGACAGTACATGGCGCAAGAAGTCTATAGATAAACATTGATTCATCTTTTTCAACTTTAGAGGGGAGTTGGTTGTTAAGGAAAAAGCATAAGGTAGGTTTCAGGATTCATATTTGTGATTGATTGAACTTGCATTGTTAATGCTTCTATGTTTGTTACACACGAAGTTACAAATTTCTATAAGAGTGAAACTGAGATTGTTCCTCCAGTTACTTCCTTTGATATAAGGGGCTTGATTAGGTTTACAATTTACGGGGGCATTGCATTTATGAGGGATTCTGAGTTGACCTTTTGAATTTTTCCTGAGAAATATGTGGGCAACTCGTTTCTCAAGAAGTTTCAGAAGAATGAAGATTGAAGTTGTAAAGCGTTGAGGCGGCATTGCCGGTTAAAGATCCCTCAACTATTAATACACAACGGACCCCATATATGAGAACTGAAATATTTCTGACAAGCAAAGTTAGTCTCAACAACCTTGGTAGTTCATGAACCTCACAGCAATGACAAGCAAATACATGTCTTAGAAGACCACGAAGAATATGACATCAGAGACACTTTTAAAGAAGACCCAGACCTTTGATACTTTTTCTTTAGGTGTACAACCTTTTAATACATATCAGCTGTTCACCTGAGTCACAGTAACTCCTTGAAGAGCAGGAGACGAATGCCCTTAATTTAGACAAAATTTTCAAGGTATTCTTCCACTGTAGTGTACTTCACATCTGGGTACAGCTCAGAAGCTTCGACACCAAACGACTCCTCGATCTCGAAATTGGTATTATCGCCCTTAACAAAGATTGAATGGTTCACTGCTAATATGACATTGATGGGAATTGGGGACTCTGCGAAAGAATGGGAAAATAAGCCATGTCAGGAATTTCAATCATGAGAAGAATATAAGAATTGGCTTAAATGCATTCTTTGATTTCAAGAAAAAGCGTACCCTGGATTTGCTTCAGGATTTGCTCTTCAGGAAGGTAAATCTTTTCGAGGGTCTTGCCAATTTTCTTCTCCCATAAGGCAACGAGCTCATTGAATGAGTAAATGTTCTTAGGAGGCCTGAGGTAAAGGATCTTGTTCAGTGTTCTTGGATCATCAACCGCCTTGATGGTGTAGGTCCCAATGTCTTCTTCCTTGTTGAAAATCGCTGCAGAAGTACCGGAGATCAACGCCCACAAAACATACACTTGCTATTGCTATAGCAAAACCAAGTTCTGTCCGGTAGCAAATTCAAAAAGGCCCAGAGGAAGATCCACTATCTCTACTTAAGTCATATTTAGAAGACTTATGCATAATCAATCAAGATAGGGCAGGCACAGAGAAAAGGTTTAGTTACACTGCTTTTGTGTTTAGGATGTTTTCTCAAAATCCACCACCCGCAACAACTCTTCGTAGATAAGTGGAATACCATCAATTGAGCGTGCCAAAATTATGCTCTGTTAGTGCGGACATTTCTCGCTAAGGTAAGTAAATTCAATGGATCCTATTCCTGTGTAACTGTCGCAGCATCCATCTGCTATGATCCCTGATATGCATATCTATCTATTTGATTCGATGCAGAAACAACTGATATAGTAGCAGTAGTCATTTACCCTTTGCATTTCCGTCGCCCATGATAATGACTTTGTCCCTCGGAGGAGCAGTGAGTCCTGGCTGCACCAGTGTCGGGAGGAAGTAGGCGGCGAAGCAGCTGCATGAGACGTAGGTGTGAGGAATCCCTTCCGCCTCCACGGCACGGCGGATCTGGACCTTGACATCAAAAGAAGACTTCGCTGGCTCCACAGCATGCACCCGGTCCACATCATTGCCGAATTCGGAAGGAAAGAACCTCTGCATTCATGTGTGATCAATCCCATCATGACATTGTCAGTTACCAAGAAATCTGATCTTAATACGAAGTTATCAGATACATCTCTTACTATATAAAGAGTCTAAATTGCCTTCTCTTGATTTTTCACTGTCACATATACCGAATCGAATCTCAATTCTCAGATCCACTTATGTCATTGCTTCATTCTTGACATGTAATTAGTCAAGAGCAGCTTTCACGTAAGACTCATTCTATTCTTTTCTTGTACAGATAAACCGTGCCAGTGTATTTTCTCCAGGTCTATAGTTGGAATGCAGAGTCTACTGAGTTATGTAGCAAACTGTAAAGGAGCATTTGAATGAATTTGATAAGATTCTGTCAATCCTACTCCACCTAATATAGTTCTAGTTTCTTCTTTTCCTGGTAAAAATTAAAGCAATCAAAATAAAGCTTCTGAAAGGAAACCGAGAAAGCAGAGAAATTGAAACGAAAGCAGAGCACACCCCCACCAGAATCAAATGAACCAACCAACTAACAAACCTTAACATTGCCAGCTTCTTTAATGGCGTCGATGATCTTGGTCTGATCCGGCATTTGCATGTGCCCTACCGTCGATATCACCACGTCAGCTTGCTTGATCGCCTTCACCAAGCTCTCATGATCGTGCAGATCACCCTGTGCCAATCACACACGCACGCACACAAACACACGTTAATCCTCGAGACTCTCCACGGCCAAATGATCCTCGGAACATAAGGAGGCGAGACAGTTCCGTTCGTTTATTACGTACGAAGAGCAGAGTGACGCCCAAGTTCTTGAAGCTCTCGACGAGCTTGCTCTTGACGGGGTCGGACACCGTGCTCTGTCTCACCAGCGCGAACGTGGGATGCCCTGCTTTCGCGCTCGCTTCGACGACGAACTTGCCGATGTAGCCGGTCCCTCCGATGATCAAGACTTTGCTCTTCTCGGCCATTGTCGTCGACGGACTCCTTTCGCAATATCGAAACGAGGAAAGGAGGAAATGGTTTGTGGCGATGCAAACTGTTGGATGCTGCTGTTTTGGGAAAACGTTGGAGTTCTATTTATTGGACGAAGCAGGGACAGGCAGCGACATTGGAATTTACCAGGATGCCCTTTCTTGGTGGGACTTGGGGTATAAACATCGTCTTCCAATAATGAAGTTGCCTTGCTCTTTGGTATGGATGCAAATGGCGAACCGACCTTATCCGACCGATTCCAGGGTCGACCCTGGGAGAGGCCTAGGAAATCTATCGATGTCTTAACCATTATATCGTAGATTGTTCACATAATTTGTTTCCTCAAAATAATCTTATAGTACTTAATGTTTGGCCTAGTTCCCGGGTCAATCGTGGAATGGCCTGGAATGGTTCGGTTCCAGGCCGGTTCTCGATTCCAAAAATCATTGGGAACCGATTCTGACACGGTCTGGGTTTTTGGTCTAGATTCCACCCAATTTTAGAACTAGATACCCCTACTTTCTACCAAAATAATTTTGTGAATTGCCCTACTTTTCGCACTTGACAATTGATTAAGTAGACGGACGTCATAGTCCTTTGACAAGATCTAACAACTTTTCCTTGACTTCAGGAGGCACGTGAAATGATAGCATCTAGAACCAAAAACGCTCCGTCAAGTGTTTGGTATAACGTTATTTAACATCATACAGAGTTCTTTTCTCAACATGAGATTTTGCCAAAAAGGTCTTTATTTAACCCAATTATGTTTCTATCTGTACTCTAATTGTCTTAGAAATACGCATCATGCAACCCTAATTGAGATGAAAGCCACCACAAATATTTTGTCGTTATTTTCTCGGTGATTCTAGAGATCGACGGTACCATTATCTTTCTTAACGGGACCCTAAACGGTTGGCGAGAGTGTATTGACCGAACGCAAACGCCAATTGGGGAGTTGGCGAATGGTGGGGGCAGAGATGAAGAAATTGAAAGGGAGAGGGGAGACGTGGAGCAGGTGCAGGAGCAGGAGTGAACGAGAGACTTTTGAGGAAAGCTTGGATTGGGAGCAACGGTAGGGTCGGTTTGGGAGTTGGTGAGGGGTCACCCTTTAGGTCAAATGGCATGATAATTATAATCCGGATTAGGACGGTTGGTGGGATAGGTGACCCTGAATCGGGACGGTTTTGCAGGAATGTTACAAAAGTTAAGCTCGATGAGAGAGGGTGAGTCTGACAAACATTCGTAAGAGTTTCGCAATTGTTAAAAGGGTTAGATAAGGTGATAAAGCGCTTGATTCGAACCCGACCAGTCATTCGCTCAGACCTCAACATCCCTTCCCTTAGATTAACATTAGTAGCTACGTTCTTGCTCTCCTTACGTAGGCCCGTGTTTCCATCATTGCTAAATTTATTATTTCAGCTTGGACATTTTTCATCGGTCATATAAGTAAATTTGATATCAGCTGTGGTTACCACTTTCGAAGTACTAGGGGTAGCAAATCGAGAACCCACGATCTTCACGAGAGGGGTTCCGAGACGGGACAAAAAACTCGAACCCTCCCTGTCTCGCATCCAGTTCGACTTATCAACCGCTCGAACGCTTAATCCGTCGATACGAACCGACACGGTACTGTTAATTTTGCTTTTTCAAACTTTAAGGTGAGATTTTCTAATGTACAAGCTAACTTGATTTTGCGTAATTACAGGATACTATGTGTTCGGGCCTGATGTTAAAGAGTCATTTTCAAGCAATCAGCACGCCCCCGTGGCCGGACACAATGATCGATGAAACGCCATATCAAAATGCGTTGTACTGTTGATCTAGAAAATGCTCTTGAGCCCAGCAATGATCATGACGCAACATGTTGGTTTCCACATCGATCGATAGGTCAAAAACCATTACATCTAACTTTATTTTATCAGATGCTTAATATATATATGTCGTATCTCGCAAACACTTTAAAGATTCTCAACGAATGATCGAGGTTAATTCTTTTGTGACCCAACGGGGTCACCGATTCTTTTGCAGTTTTCGGAGATTTGTAGAAGTCCCTGGTGCAAAACCTTATCTCGTGCGAAACGCCAATCAATTGATTCGTTCATGAATTGAAGTTTTTTTTGTTCTGTCCGAAAAAGCAATATAGATATTGCAAGATATGCTTCTACTATTACCGATACTTATCTCTAAACCCAAAATTTTGCGATTGCAGCTCTTGAATCCACTTCTAAATAGAAAAGAATCAGACTCTTGACATCTGCTTCGTCCTCTTTATTAGCAACCGGATATGATCAATGAGATGGGCCCCACTCACCGTTCATTTCTGGCTGTCCAGTGCAATGCTGACAAGATAACACGGTGACGCCTTTCATTAGCAATTGATGATGCAAATTGATCCGCCAGTCAAGGAGGATTCACATACATTCCTTCCTGTTTTCAGGTGAGCCTTTATGATGTATGGAACACCCATTTTTGAAGCGTAATTTGCTACGATCTAGGTGGTCGGTTGAGTAATTCGAGACTTGATTTGCAAGCCAAAGGTCACGGGTTCGATTCTCCGATTTTTGTCCCCGATCTCAGGAAGCCTCGATTAGTTGGCGAAGGACAGGCTTTGGGCTTAGATGTATAGCCGGTCTTTGGATTCCCCACTTGCACCTGGTGGCACTACGGTGACACGCTCACCTAGTGGGAAGTTAGCATTTCATTAACGGCTTAAACTAAAACTTCCAGCAATAAGTGAAGGGGGCCTCAACCCTATCCAAAAAACCCTTTATTCTTAGAAAAGAAAAGAAAGGTAATTTGTGGTGAATTGACTCAAAATGTATTACACAATTTATACTATAAAATCAATTTATTAACACATTTCTAATTGTACACTCGATTCAACGCGGCGTCCCTAGAGTGGGTCTTAAATGACCAAGAACTCCAAACACACCTAATAACCTCTCTTTCTCGACCAAAATGGTCTTTGTCCTAGAGGGGAAAAACTGCATAGGCCATCGCCAATTCAAATCAAGAGTCTTTCACTTCTTCACCACAAGAAGATAGCAAGAAGAGCTCATACAAGATCGCATCTGATGCGGGAGCATAAGAACTTAATTCTCCCAATTAATGATTACATTGCCATCCCAACTCGAACTTCATCGGTCAATCAAGCCAATTTGTCAATCAGAGAAGCATATAGCAAGTTCGTCCTCAACATGGTCCAATGGGTTCGGAGCACTCAAGATAGTATTTGCTAATGGTTGGTGGCTTCAATACAAGGTTGAAAAGGCAATTAATTTGTTTCCATTATTTAGTGTGCTCGGTTTATCTTCTTGTGTCATTAATGCTTTAGTGTGTTCAGTTTGTCTTCTTGTATTAAAGACTCTTTAATGCAAAGTTAAAATGTCAAGAATCTTCATTGCAAGTTTGAAAGAGTGTGAGATAGTCTTCATTACTAGGTTGAAAAAGCTATATGTGGAGTGTGCTAACGCTGATTAGGAGAGTCTTAGTACAACGTCTTAGTTTAGCTATAAATAGAAAATGTAATCTCGTATGTAGTGCAAACTTGATTTGTAATACATGAGAATTTCTCTCGAAGTGAGCAATTTTCTTCAAATTTTGGTTCTTTATCCATTTGCATGGTGGTGAGCTTAAGTTCTTTATCCTTGGCCGGTGGATTGTTACTTTACGTCTTGGTGGTGAGCTCCATCTATTCCAACTTCATTTTTGTTCATAATATACTCCATTTAGCCCCAATTCCACAATTCCAGCAAGTTCTCATTTTAATAAAAAAATAACGACACATTCCATCATATACATCCCAGCAAACAATTATTAATACACTTTATCATTTAGATACTAGCCCAGAAAACGAATTTCTTATCACGCATCAACATCGAAAGTCCTCAAAATCTTGCTACACCTTCAACACATTGCAGACGTTGCTCGGAGAATGTACATATCACATACATGTATATACATACACACATATACGTATAGAGTGAGTAACGACGATTGCAGAGCAACTCATTGTGTGCAAACTAGCCCAGATTAGCTTTAATTCAAGTGACTCAAGCTTTCGACTTGTGGAGATTGGCAACGTAAAACTGAGAGGCGTAGCTGTTGGTGTTCCCTTCGTATACCGGCGGTCCATTCAGAAATGCCCAATTGCTCCTGGTCCACCTGCCAATCATTTCATTGTAGCTCAAACCAAACATTCCGATAATGGATGAAGTAGGTCACAATCCTATCGGGTTAATTAAAAAAAAAAGCACCAACTTTAGTCCCATAAAAAGCATCAATTTTAGGTCGATGGACAATTCTGGCCCGAACTTTTTTTTGTCTCGTAAAAAAGCACCAACTTTCATTTAAATCCTAAATTTGGCCCCTCAATGACTTTCTGTCTGACGTTACCCTTGTTTGAGAAAAAAAGTTATGGTGGTGAGCCTGGCGAATCTCTTCTATGGCATCTGTTGACGGGCGGTGGTCTACAGCTTTAGATTACGACAAAACGACGAAGTTTGGCTAGAAAGATTCAATCTGGAGATATTTTTGACTTGCCGGTGAAGTGAAGGAGACGAACAGTTTCACCGTTATTCTTCAAGCTGTGGTTCAGAGAATAAAACAATGAATAATACTTTAAATCCAGTTAGCAAGTCACGTGGATTTATTTCTAAGGTGGAATAGTCAAGTTGGAAAATCAATTGTTTTAAATCAATAAAGGGCCAGATTTGGGATTTAAGTGAAAGTTGGTGCTTTTTTACAAGACAAAAAAAAGTTCGGGCCAGAATTGTCCCTCGACCTAAAGTTGGTGCTTTTTTACGGGGCAAAAAAAAATTCGGGCCATAATTATCCCTCGACCTAAAGTTAATGTTTTTTTATAGAACAAAAAAAAGTTCGAGCCAAAATTGTCCCTTGACCTAAAGTTAATGCTTTTTTTTGGAATTAACCCCAACCCTATCCAACCCCTTTATTTTTTGGAAAGAAAAGATGGGTAATTTGCGGTGAATTGACCCAAAAACTATTGCACAATTTATACTCTAAAATCAAATTATTAGTGCAGTTTTTATTGTACACTCGATGTAACGCAGCAACCTTAGAGCGGGTCTTAGATGGCCAAGAACTCCGGACGCACCTAATGACCTCTCTTTCTCGAGCGAAATGGTCTTTTGTCCTACAGGGAAGAAAGATGCATAAGCCATTGCCAATTCAAGTCAAGAGTCTTTCACTATTCTTCACCACAAGAAGATAGCAAGAAAAGCTCATGCAAGATCACATCGAAAGTCCTTACTACACCTTGAACAGACAACAGACTTCGCTCCGAGAATGTACTTATCACATACGTGTATATACATATAGATATACATATTTACAGAGTTACTAACGACGATTGCTAAGCAACTCGTTCCGTGCAAACAGGCCCAGATTAGCTTTAATTCAAGTGACTCAAGCTTCCGACTTGTGGAGATTGGCAACGTGAAACTGAGAGGCGTAGCTGTTGGTGTTCCCTTCATATACCGGCGGTTCATTCAGAAATGCCCAATTGCTCCAGGTCCACCTGCCAATCATTCGATTGTAGCTCAAATTCGATCAAGCTTAACAGCCTCAAATTAACCAAAAAAAATATATATTGAAAAATGACCAAAAAAAAAGAAAGAAAGATAAGTTAATGTTCGGGTCTTAACGCAATTAATCGGAATGGGTACGCATAAATTGTCTCATTGCGTGCATAGTAGAAATGTCCATCCTTGAAATTACACTAGCAGCAATCACAATGAATTCCAACAAAGACGTTTTCGTCATCTGAATTAGACGTTGAATCACTTGACCAGTCTTGTCGGAGTGTTTAGTAGATCATACCACTTTTGATCCGAAAAAGTTCAGTTCTTAAAACACCGAGTGATCCTAGAATCCTGCGATACTTAACTTACCAGCCTTTGTTGTTGATGAGTCTCTCCCGGGTCATCTCGGCTTCCAGCTCCGCCGGCAGCGAGTTCGACCTCTCGTACTTTCTTGCACACTCTTCGAACACCATCTTCTGTCGCCAAAAAACCAACCACAAAAAAAGAAGAAGAAGCCATTATTCACTACCAGTTCATAAGTTCGACAATTCTCACACACATATCTACACGAAAAACGGTAGAAAGTGAAAGAAATAAGCGAAAGTAATTACCCGAGTGCCGTCGGATGGGGTTTTCCGCAGCTCTTCCCCTGCCTTCTCCTTCTTCGACCTCCAATAAGCTTCTATTTCCTCTTTGGTGAACGATCTGTTCCTCTGGTAAGCCACTGTGAAAGATTCAAGATTCAAAGTTTCAGCCCTACCCTATTGGCTGAAGTGGTGGCAGCAATGAGGAAGATGGCTTACCATGCTTAGGATCAAGGACTGGCGAGTCCCAACCCGCCATTAAAGAACCCATCGTTGCTCAGAAGCTTTGCTCAGTGATCAACCCTTTTGTTCTTTGTCTGCGACACTGTCGAAAGGGCTTTTAATAGGCGGGGATGATGATCAGTTCTTATCGGCGACTTTGTTCTTATCCCAAAGTTTTTATGATTTTTATAAACGCACCTTTTGCGGGGTGCAAGTGTTTTCGATTCCGCTTTTTAACTTTCTTTGCGCATGAATGTCGGAGCTTCGCATTGTCAGCCCACGGATTGGCAACGGGGAGGAATGAAAGAACGAGGCCAAGGTGAAAGAGATTAGGACGATGCCGATGTGATCTGACCCTTGGATTTGTTTGTGCTCGATATGCATCCGACGCCATGTCGTCCGAGGTTCCCTTAGCTAGGGAGAATTATTATACGCGACCGGACCGGACCAGATCGTAGTACATAGGCTCAGTGCATCGTGATCCGTTTAGATCGTGTGTGCCCATCTAAGGTCCATATGATCCAACGGAAGCTAGGCCAATTGCATCGGATGAGGCTAATAACTTCTCTTTAGGGATACAAAATGGGATGCGCCATCACCTTCCATAATTTACATTAGAAGGGCAATCATAATCTCGTGTTCGAATTTTTTTATCAATACAACAAGATTAAATCTTTAAAATCATACTTATACATGGAGCTTGAAGACTACTTCATAGTTCCGACCAAGGAAAGAAAAACTACATCTAACCCTCAACGGGTCGATCAAAAGATTGGGCGTTTTGTTTTGGATGTATCTGTTCTCGTGTTAAAATTACAGGATCCTAACCGATACACATGGATGGAGAAATTTTCGTGCATCTCTAAAAATTAACCGTGTCGAAAGAATACATGACGAAATGTTGAGAGAAAAATTATGCAATCATCCACTTTGTCTGCGTAGCTTTCAAGGGTCTAAAGTTGATCACAAGTTGCAAATTTCTTAGAAAAAGAAATTGTCACAATCACTCTGAATATATAACTGATATTTTCGACGTGATCAAATATTTGTACACTAAAAATCATTAAAGTTCATTGTATGTTTCCATTTTGCAATTTTAACGGGATTAAAGATCCTCAGATTTACCGTCCAAAGACAAAAGTCATATTTATCGGGAGAATCGTTCCTTCCATCTATAGAATTAGTGTCGAGGTAATTTCTTTTTATCTATAGTAAGTGTTCAAGTGATTGGGACTTCGATAAGGATGTATATTCAATTTTTTTTATTAGTTATAAACATCAGAGAGGCAATCAACACCAGAGACCATGATCTCTGCGCCTTACCCTTATGGTAAGGTTCCGATCGTCTCATACCCGATATGAAAAATTTCAATTTGAGATATGTTTACTTCGTACCACTCGTGACTGAAGGTTCAAGGTTGGCGAGCCTATCGGTGCAGTCCCACCAAAATACTAGGAATCAAAAAATCTTTCCATGCCACATTATCCTATATTCAATTGATTAAATTATTAGCAAATTGGGATTTAATTTACCATCCCGTTTGTAGCGCCCATGGTTTTTCGTTGAGGTTGGTATTTGTGGAGCCCTCGAATTTACGAATCAAAAGCTTTTCATTTTTTTTTATGTCTTGGATTTCCAATCAGCTTGATGTTCACGTAAAATCATAAATAAATTATCTATCGACGCTGACATTTAACTATTTGTCATAGAAGTTTTGATAAGACATTTTTATTATTATCAGCTATTCATCTAAGTAGTGCACATATAAGTCGCAAACTCAGCTTACGGTTGAGATCACCCTAAAACAAAAAGGATAGAAAATTTCACCGTCCCATAATTTTCAATAGATTTACAACGGATACACTTCATTGAGCATATTAATTCAATTCCATATGTACACATCTAGTATTTCTGACAGCGTTCTTTAAAACATATGTTAACCTCTGTTGAATCGAGATTGAGCATTTTTGAGCCAGCTTTTCTGGATGACCATATCCATCATCAAGAAAGGCGACGTCTCCTTGCTCGTAAGGTTGCGAGACCGGGGAACCCTCTTCGACGTGTTGGCCCTGTTGTTAACAATACAGAATTGGAATCGATACAAATGGATACTAAGGTTTGTGTTTGACACAGTTTCCTTAAAACATATTCGTTTCCTCCGGCACGCGTATGAGGTTTCGTGAACGTTTGTCTCCCATGATACAACGGTTGACAGCTAAGAAGAAATCGGCACTTCAAAGATTTCGGCGAACTTGAACAAATCGGAACCGAACATTATCGAAAAACGGTGCAAAAATGCAGAGAATTGAAAGAGAGAAATAATTCGATGATTTTTAAAATAGAATGGGAAGGCATCTATTTACAAGGTCAGGGGGAGAGTTTCGGGAATAATAACGGCTGATTGAATATGCCGTTATAAAATTAATACGCATCGGGAATAACGGCTGATTAAATATGCGATTATAAAATTAATTCCGTAACAACACAATTTAACGCCATTAACCTGCTATTAATCAGACGTTACAAATTAAAATTTGTAACATCTTGAGTTGAAAATAAATCAGAAGGCAAAATTGGGCTCGCCGCGAGGCCTACTTTTCGGCCCTGCAATCGTGTACACGGGACGTGCGCTCACGCCCAGGTTCCAGCTTGTCGAGTGTCGGATTTGCACCCCTCGCTCCTGCACGCGAGGCATAGTGTTTGTGCTATGATAGTTACCACTTCAAATAAATGTAACTGTATATAAAACACTCCATAGCCTTCTTTCTTTTCCAATGAGGTAAAAAAAGATAAAATTTCACCGTCCCATAATTTCCAACATTCAACGGTACACTTCTTTGAGCATCAATTAATTCAATTCCATATTTACCCATCTAGTATTTCTCCCAGCTTCTTTCCAACAATCCCTTTTCTATTAAACGGGCCCTTGATCCGTAACATTCTTATTGCCCATGGCAGGCCGTCCTGCCCAAAAGAATAAAAAAGAAACTATGCAGAGTCATTTCTGAGCGTGTATGTTGGCATGAGAAATTATACCTCAACGAGAGAAACAGCATTGCCGAATATGAGAGAGAGAGAGAGAGAGAGAGAGAGAGAGAGAGAGAGAGAGAGAGAGAGAGAGAGAGAGAGAGAGAGAGAGAGAGAGAGAGAGAGAGAGAGAGAGAGATTATGTGATTATCAACGATAAGAGTTTTGCAGCTGGGAAAAGAATCGATTGAATGGTTAAGTGTTTGGTCCGAAGGTGATAATTCTACACTCAAATTACGATATTCTTTCACTTGGATTAATCTCTTAAGCCCACACTTGCTCGTCTACGAGGAGCTTCTGTTCTATCACGGCTAAATTTACCTTTATGACTCGGGCATTTTTATTAGCCACCTTGGTAATTTGATATTGATTGTGGCTATGACTACCAAAATAGTTGGGGAAGTGAAACAACAACCCACAATCTTCACAAAGAGAGTTCTAAGATGAGGTTGAAAACTCGATCCTCTTCGTACATCCGGTTCGATTTACTTTCGCTTAAATGTTTAAACATCGATATAAACCGACTAGGTATTATTAATTACCCCCTCCCCCCAAAACATTCAGGTGGAGATTTTTCTTTGTGCAAGCTTCACACGCACTTCGAAGCAAATTGTAGAAAATATATTTAAAAAAACTATAATCATCGTACAAAATGGGTTCGTGGAATCAATTAGCCGCCAATCGTTGTACCTAATTATATGCTATCGTATCTCCTACAAAATATTCGATGAAATTATTCCTTTTAGGAGCCAACGGGTCACTGATTGTTTATTGCGATCCTCGGAAATTAGTAGAATTTTCTAATGCAAAATGCATTCGATGTGAATGACAATCTACCGATTCGCTCATCATCGGAACCTTTTTGTTCCTTCCAAATTGATATATTTTCCACAAGATATAATTCTTCCCATGATCAATATAGAAAAGAACTAGACTTGACATCTACGTCGTCGTCTTATTAGCAACTGGACTCGATCAATGCCATGGGCCAGGACTAAAAGCCCACATATCTCAAAGGGTTGATTTTGACACCTCTAATTGCTATTGATGATGAGACTAAGATCTATGCGTTAGTCAAGGAGGTAGCAATTCGCATACCTTTCCTTTTGGTATTCGTGTGAGCCGTGTCATCAATATATTTATCTATCATTCCGTTAATTGAATGGACAAAAAAAGATGTACAAAAACACCCGTTTGTACTTTGTTACGACCGAGGTGATTGGTTGAGTAGTTCAAGACTTGATTTGTAGGCTAAAGGTTATGGGTTCGATTCTCCGATTTATCATCGGTCTCAAGAAACCTTGGTTAGTTTGTGAAGGACGGGCTTGGGCCTAGGTGTGCGTAGCCGGTAGTTGGGCTTCTCCACTCGCCCCTGGTAAGACTACAATGACGCGCTTGCCTGGTGGGCGTTGGGGTTTGATTAGCTGCATAAACCGAACATTCCAACAGTAGATGAGGTAGGTGTCAACCGAGTCCCAACCTTTTATTCTTAGATTAGAAAAGAAAGGTCAAATGTGACGAGTTGGAACAAAAATTTATCAGTGAAATTAACTTTAACAGCTTTTGTGGGACTTGCTATAGAAGACTGATATCATTCCATATATTGAATAGACATGAATGATGTACAAAACACCCATCTATGCAAATGTAATTTGTTGTGAATCGAATAAAAGTACGTTAGACAATTCATACTAGCAAATGCATTTTCAATTGTGCACTCGGTTTAAAGACACGGAATTGCACAACCTTTGCCGTTTAAAATCGAGAGCCTACCACTAGAAGAGAACAAGAGCTCATACAAGATCACATTGAAAGTCCTCAACATTTTACAGCGCCTTTGATACACTATACACATCACTTCGAAAACGTACGTATCGCATATACTTGTATACATACAAATACCTATAGAGTTACAAACTACGATTGCAAAGCAACTCATTCGGTGCAAACAAGCCCAGATTAGCTTTCTCATTACGTGATTCAAGCTTTCGATTTGTGGAGATTGGCAACGTGGAACTGAGAGGCGTAACTGTTGGTGCTCCTTTCAAGGACGGGCGGTTCATTCAGAAATGCCCAATTGCTCCAGGTCCACCTGCCAATCATTTGACCGTAGCTCAGATTCTACAAAGCTTACCAGCCTCAAATTAACAAAAAAAAGAAAACTTAATACGGGAAAATGATCGAAAAAAAGAAAGATGAATTGATGTTTAGGTCTTAAAGCAATTAATCCGTATGGGTACGCGTAAATTGTCTCATGACGGTGCACCATATACAAGTCCATCCACGAAATGACACTGGCAGCAATCACAATAGTTCAAACAAGACGCTGAATCACTCGATCAGTCTCAGAGTCTTTAGTAGATATCATACCACTTTTGATGTGAAAAAGTCAAGTTCTTGAAGACACCCGTTGATCCTAGAATCATGCAATTCTTAACTTACCAGCCTTTGCTGTTGACGAGTGTCTCCCAGGTCGTCCCGGCTTCCAGCTCCGCCGGCAGCGAGACCGATCTCTCGTACTTTCTTGCACGCTCTTCCAACACCATCTCCTGTCGCGACAAGCCAACCACAAAAAGAAGAAAAACCATTATTTACCACCAGTTCATAAGTTCCATACTCCTCGCACACGTATCTACACACACAACGGTAGAAATCGAAACGATCAGATGAAAGTATTTTACCCGAGCGCCATCGGACGGGGCTTTATGCAGTTCTTCCTCTGCTTTCACCTTCTCCGACCTCCGATAAGCTTCTATTTCTTCTTTGGTGAACGATCTGTTCCTCTGGTAAGCCACTGAGAAAGATTCAAGATTCGAAGTTTTAGCCTTACCCCTGTTGGCTAAAGCGGTAGCAGCAACGAGGAAGATGACTTACCACGCTTAGCATCAAGGACCGGCGAGTCCCAACCCGCCATTAGAGAACCCATTGCTGCTTACTAGTCTTGCTCAGTGATCACCTTCCTGTTTTCTTCTGCAATTCTTGGATCGATCAACAAGTGACTGTGAAGGGTTTTTATACGTGGGATGATTGCTTCTTATCTGCGACTTCGTTCTTATCCGGGAGTTCATTATTTCACACGCATTCTAAAAAGCTTTTATTTTTCTTTTTTTGGGTGCAACTGTTGTAATTCCACTGACTTTTTGCACATAAATGTCGGAGCCACATGTCGGCCCACAGATTTGCACGGGGATGACTGAAGAACAAGCCGAGGGAAGGAGTTGGGACGAGGATGACGACGTGATCTGGCCATTGGATTTTGTTTGTGCTTGATATGCATCCGACGTGTGTTCTCCGAGATTCCTTAGGCAGGGGAATTAAAAAAAGGAAAAAAGGAGAAAAAAAACCTTAAAACTAGGTTAGTTACGGCACATTCACCTTGAATTTTTTTTTGACATCAAAAGCCCCAAATTATATCCATTGTAACATATTTACATTCTAAATTTGTACCTATGTGACATATTTAACATCCGTCAAGGTTCTACCAAATGATTTTTCAGGTAGAATAACGTCGTTTTTATTTTATTTAAGTCACGTGGGCACCATGTCAATATTATTTACTTTCGGGCATCTTTGTAGGCAGATTTTTAACGGTTCTCATTGACAGAAGGTAAATGTGTCACTGGTACAAGTTTAAGATTTTTGATGTTACAAAATTTTTTTAAGGTAAATGTATTGTAACTTTTACTCTCAGAAAATATAAGAGCAGTGCATGTGATTCGTCAAATCATGTGCGTTTCATGCATCATTCAACGGATCAGATTATTGGGCCAATTGCATCGGATGCGACCTATAACTTCTTCTTATGGATACAAAATGAGGTACATCATCACCTTCCAAGGTGCGCATTAACAGAGGGCATACATGATTTAGACTACGTTTGGTTCAGTATTTAGGAAAAACCTCTAAGCAAATGCAAAAGACATAACTTGAAGGTTTTCAAAATGGTTTGATAAACTGAAATTGGAAAGTGTGTTGGGAAGCAGTTTTGAGAGAAATGTGGTTTAGTGAAAACATATCTGAAAAGTATTATATTGTGACTAATTTAAGCTTTTCAATTTTTAATTTGTTTAAAATTGAAAAAGATAATGACCGCAACTTTTATTTAGTTTGTGTTGAGTGCAATGTAAAAAGATGCATTGACAAAATTATAAATAAAAAAATCACATTTCATTTCAAATGGATAAAAAAATCATATCAAAGTGGATTCTTTCTCAAATAAAAAAAGAGTATATGGTCACATGTGCCATGAGGAAAGAAATATGTTATCCTTAAAAATTTCAAGCATTCATAAGTATTCCTTAACTTCTGGCTATTCAATCATGTAAATATGCCATGTCAGAAGGTACATTATCATTTGAGGCACTAGCCCTTCATTTGCATCATCACAGTCAACTATATATTCATAATTAAAACCCAAATTTGCTCTTATAGAATGAGTATCATCGCTTCTTCATATATAATTGTGCGAAGTTATTGCCACTATCACAATTTACACTTGACATATTCTTTAGAATCTTCCACTTAATTTTTATTACGCCAACAACTCGCTCAATTTTAATGTAATGAGGAATGGATATAGTTGAACACTTCTTGATCACCTGTAGTTTTAGGATCTCATTAAATCTTTGGCGAATGAAATCTAACTTCTTTGTATGGCCCTATGGATTTGGATAGTTAGAATCAACGAAGTGATATTTACCTACACAAATATAATGCAAATTTAATCATCATATATCATATACATACATATTAATGTACATAAACCATGAATTAATGAATCTGTTAGAGGATGAGAAAATTGTACATCGTGTCTCTTAAAAGCTTCATAGAAGAAACGAATATTATGAGCTATTGCCTCCCAACCGACTCAAACATAAATAAATTATATTTTAAAATAACATACAAATAATACATTTTGAGTCAATGTTCCTTTTTTACCAATAAAACGAATTTGATTGTGCATAGGTACCACCGTTGGGATAAGTGTACTATCTAAAACTCCAATGCAATCCTAAAATAAAAATGTAAATATTAATTGATTTATATGTAGCTCTTCCGTTTTATTGTATAATCATAATTTACCTTAAAATATGGATAAAATCTTCGATTATTTTTTATCTTCTCGAGAACTTCCCTAAATTGTCGATCAGATAGTTGGATCAAATCTTTTTCCATTTCACATACTTTAGCGAAAACTAAACTAAGTAATTTATCCAAAACATGCTTTTTCCCAAAGCGTTGAAAGCACTTTTGTACTAACATATTGCACTACCATTAGAAACCTTAAAAAAAGGCTTGCTATTCTTGAAGCTGGAAGAATCCAGCATCACTATTTGTTCCATTAAAATGTGAAGAAACATGCCAAACATTTCTGCAACATCATGGCCATAATATGTTACTAAGTCATGCATTACCCTATTATATACAATCCTATTCGTTCAAAACATTTAATAGCACCTTATTTGATTAGCATCTTCGCAAGGAACCCTGTGAATGTAATTTGTCCGATAACCAATTGCAACTTGAACGACTGAGACAAGTTGCCAAAAATTTTTCTTTCTCTTTTTCATAATTTCCTTCTCAGGAGAATCATTTGGAACTACTTAAAGCAATAAAATATAGAGTATAAGTAAAAAAAGTAACGAATAAGCTTGATCATCCGTGGAGAGAATATTATCAACCATAACGTATAAGCAAACTCCAGCCAATAAAAGAACATTACCTGAAAACAAGACTCCCATTAAAACATAAATAAAAATAGAGTTAACAAGTAGTGTGAATGGAGTACAAATACGTAGTGAAAATAGGTCTAACATTAAAACAGTAGCATACCAAAGAGTCTAAATAAGTTGCTAACACTCTAGTGATGATTGCACTTTTCAAACTCATACTTGAGCCACTCGACTTTTACATCATCACCATTCAAGTTCATGAAGATCTGCCTATGATCTTTCTTTTCTGCAAAATGAGAGAGTGCAAAAAAGTATAACTTTCGGTCTTGCACAATCTCAGGTATGGTATCCATCATCTTTATGTTTCCCTTGTAAGGATCAAACTCCGCGGCAACGCTCCTTCTTTCAATAGCTGATAAAAGTCTGTCAAGTTGCATTGCCAGCTTCGCAGCTTCAGTCGATTTCTTCTCACCTAAGTTACACTCAAAACTATCATCACTAGATCTTGCACCATCACCAACATCGAGTTGTGTGACCTCCTCAATATCCTCCTTAATACATAAACCTTGTGCGGGATTCCATGTGATACCTCCGGTAGCAATATCTCTGGACATTCTATCTAACAGAACTTCAAAATCTGGATGTATGCCTTTCGCTCTAAAAACTCTAAGCTTAGGATTGGCCTGTTATAATAAAACATTTTCGTGAGTTGTATCATAGAAGAAGATGAACTTAAAAAAAATGTAACAAAAGTAAAAAAAAAATGAGATTAACCATGACCCAATTCAACAAACATGAACGAACACATGCATACACGGCACCCTGTTTTATATTGCAGCTGACACAGTTCTCTACATGGTTTCTCAGAAAATCTGAATACTACAAGGCAAAGTTCACAATTTGAGAGAGAATGTGGAAAAATCTAGTCAACTATTGAAAACAATACTCAAACACCTAAAGTCATTTATGTACAATAATTCCTGTTGTGTAAAAAAACACAAAGATTCAACATTCCATCCTGATGACAAATGTGACCATGAGAAGATTGTCTTCTATAAAGCAAATGCCAATACTAACACACCAATCTCCATTCATATGCATGTATAATAGATACACATAGACAGCAAAATATGCCCCTAAAAATGCTTGAACATTGAAGAAATGATAGAAAGCTATTCAATATCCAATCATCTCGCTTCCGTAAACCCACATTGAAAAAAATCATTAAAAAATGATAATTAAATCGAAGATAGATATCAACTCAAACTGCAATTTAATCGTACTATGTCCAAAAGATGGATTGCAGGATGGAGTGGCCATCCCAAAGACAGATCACACTTTCATGCGCATCATTTCTACACTCCCAATCTAAATGCTCAAACTCAAGCAGCCAAGAGCTATGCCTCGCGACAACACCTCACGATCCCAACTGCGCAAGCAAAAAAAGATTAACACAACCATCCGCAGAGCTTCTCCATGCGCTCTCAATGTAATGGAGAGAATGGACAGATAGATAGGTAATTCACAAGTGGTGTCCTCCCTAAACGCCTATTGCCAAAGGCAGTAAAAGATGCTTTGTCATCTTCGCAACAATGGATTAAAAGATCCTCGACCCTCTCACCACTAATTTTCTGTCTTCAATCTCCTCACCTGTCTTTATCTTTTACTTTCTGCTAAATCCAAGCTCCATAAAAAATTCAAGCATTAAAAAATTTGATCTTGCATAGTGGACACCGCCCCAACCACCCCCCAATCCTCTCTGGGTCCCTATCAAATTGAACCCACCAACCAACAAACCCTCAAAAACCCCCCACCCCCAAAACTAAATTAGCAAACTACCATCGCCAAAATTCCAACTTTTTGTTCTTCTTCCTCCTTCTGCTACATACACAAAGCCCCACCCAACCTGAAGCAAAGAACATGCCACCAACCACATCCCTAACAATTTCAAAGAATACCCTTTTCAACATCAGGCGAACAAACCTCCCACACTTCAGCGACGCTAACTACGCAATCTACCCTCCAACCTTCCCCAGGTGGGTATAAAATCCAGCCAAGTCAAAAGGGTCTTCGCACTATCACCTCGCTCGCTTCTGTACAGACCAACTTTCGACGAATGCGAGCACCCGCTAATTTCTCCACATCAGAGAACAATCAACGACGGGGCGACGGCGAGAACAACACTACACAGGAAGCGAAAATGGATTCTTACGTGGGAAACCGCCGGAGAACCCGTCCCTTCTCGCGAGCTACGCAGCTTCGATTCGGAGAGCCGTTGAGCTACCCGGAGAAGGAAGAAGAAGAAGAAGAAGAAGAAGAAGCTCGAGGCCGTACAACGAAAGCAGAGCGAGCGAAATGGACCGATCCGACTCCGTTCTGCTTCAGAAATGAAGGCGACTTTCGATTGATGCGAAGGGAGGGAGGAGGGAACCTGGGAAGATATTTACTGTTTTTATTTTTACAAATGGGTAAATTTGGAATTTCAGCAAGTCATTTAGGGCAAGAAAAGATGATTGAAAATCATTCCATTAACTCTGAATATTAGCCTTTCGACAATGATGAAAACCCGAGCAGGTCTCTAAGAAGAATTTATGGAACGCTCTAAAAAGTCGCTTAAAAAGCTAAACCAAACGCATTCTTAACATTGAAATTATAATTAATACAACAAGCATTAGATCTTCAAAATCATATGTGCTTCTGAAAATTAGAAACTGTGCCGTAGTTGTTTACCGATTACAACAATCTATTCGATTAGGACGACCCTCGACGAGATCAGGCGTATTGTTCTAGGTGCGACAAATCTTACATTCGGATCACAGCGTCCTATTTTATATGTATGTACGAAAATATTTTTGAGCATTTTTAGAGATTAACCGCACCGGGAGGATACAATATGCTATGTTAAGAGAAAGATTATGCAATTCATCCATTTTCTCTGCTTAGCTTTCAAGCATTTTATGCTGAACAGAAGTTCCAAAAATTTTCAACGAAAAAGGAAAATATCGTTCTAAATATATCAGCGGATCTTTCTAATGTGATCGAAATCATCGGTTCCATACGATCAGTTTCCAAATAATCTTTTTATCCAAGATAAGTGTCCAGGTAATTGGAACTTCAACAAAAACGTGTCCAAAATTTTTTCATTATTAATAAGGTTGGAGAGGGGCGAAAAGCGCATCGGAGGTTACTATAAGAGTCCCATGCCCGCTAAGAAACATTCGGTTTGAACTACACTTACTTCATACCGACTGTGATTGAAAGTTTAATATCGGCGAGTCCGTCACCGCCGCCCCCAATAAGACGCTAGCAATCACGAAGTCTTTCTACATCCGAATACTTAATTGAAAAAACCCAATAGCAAATTGGGATTTAATTAGACCATCCCAATTGTGCTGCCCACGTCACGAATTTCACAATCAAACATTTTGGATGGATCCTGACGGGCTGGAAATTTTCACCTTGGATTTCTTGCATTTTCAGTCAACTTGACGTTGGGCCATTTCATGTGCTGACGCAAAAAATCATAAGTAAATCGAACATCCATCTACAATATAACACGCAAATATCCTTAGAAAAGTTACAATGAGACATCTTTGTCGGCGATTCATCCGAGTAATGCGCACGGTAGAAGGAAACTCAGCTCACGGTCGAGACTACACAAAGCAAAAGATTTTCACCATCACATATTTTCAATGTATCTACACCTGTGACACTTACATTCAGCAAATGAAACTACATTTAATTACATATGTACACATTTTAATATTTTCGACCAGCGTTCTTTGCACCGATGTTAGCCTCAGTTGAATATAGATGGAGCATTTCTGAACCAGCTTTTCCGGTCGACCATATCTGCCGTCAAGAAGGGCGACGCTTCCTCACTGGTAAGGAAGCGAGACCAGGGAACCCTTTTCGACGTGTTAGCCCCTGGTCCGTAACATTTGTATTGCCCATAGTAGGCCGTCCTAGAAAAAAAATAGAGAAAATTCTTTATTCGAAATAGTTAAATTGCATGATATTGCTATTGTTATTGTTATTGTTGTTGTCGTTGTTGTTTTACCTCTGGTTGGATGGGTCGCCCCAGTCATCCCATCCCTGGGGGAGGACGGCACTGGACATGTAAGAGAGGGCGAAGACGACCCTCGAATACGGGCCCCACGGGCGGCCCAGGAAAGTGTCGGCGAGGCCCGTGATGGTGCAGCCCAGGAATACGAAGCCCGTGTTCTCCGACGGCGACGCCCGGCGCTGGGCCGTGATGGTCCCTCCTCCCTGCGACACCGAATGCACTTGGCATTTCTGCAAATAAAAGAGAAGGAAAGAGAAATGAACCGACGACCCTCTATCATAGTTTCCGAAAACTATCTCGTCCCCACGGAGTTCAAGCAATGTTGGCATGAAATGATACCTCAAAGAGAGAAGCAGCATCGCCGAAGATGAAGTCGACATCACCTTCGATGTAGCAGTTGCTGTAGTAATGCCTTCCGGCGTCGTCGAGCAATGTGTCTTGGTGAGACGTGATCCTGCATGCCAAGAATACCGCCCTGTCTCCCGACACCCTCAACGCCACCGCTTTCGCTCCCGGCCCGTGTGTATTCTGAACATCAAAAACGTCGAAATCGAGTCAATCAAAGGTGAGATACACGCACAATCTGATTGCTCGATTACATCACGTCTACTTTGGAAACATCGTTCTACGTTATGTCTTGTTCCATTACAATGTGCACTTGCGTTCGCAACTGCGTTATGAATCGATACTTAATAACCGCTTTGACGAATTTAGAGTCTGTTGTCACTTTTAGAGTGCCTGTCCATGCGAACCTGAATCGTGAGGTAACGGCCGACGAAGTCGGAAGCCAAGACAGAAACGGTGGGCGACCCGAATATGTCCCCGCTCCTCCCGCTCAGGGTCACAAAAGGCTTGTCCGCCGGGACCACGATCTTCTCTCGGTAAGTCCCCGGCTCGACCCGTATGAAGACGAGCTCCAAGTTGTTCGACTGCACGGCGTCGATGGCGTCCTGTATCTTCGTGAAGTCTCCCTCTCCGGACGGGTCGACCCGGACGAGGCGCGCGACGCTAGGAGCTCGACTCGCGTTTCCCGCCTCGGAAAAGCTCGTGCAAGTAGGTAAAAGAGCCAGGAGGAAGTAGAGGATGAATTGCCCAGGATTCCTCATGATGCAACTCAAGATTTGCACCTACTAATGTATATTATTGGTGTCGAAGTTATATGATGTGAAAAGCGAAGATGACCAAAAATCTGAGCAAATTAGATTGGTGTGACCTGTGATTCTATTCTATTTATAAGGATCGTCATCTTCGGGACGGAATTGCGAAACGAGAGGGGCCGATTTCTTGACAACGACGATGGCGATCAGCAATTATTGGAAACGTACGAGAGGGACTAAGCGGTTGCTCTTGGCTGAAGCCTAGAAGCAGCCGTCAATGAACCCAATCCGATTTTGTATACATTCCCAATTCATGCCAAATTGAAGTTACGTCTACATATAAGTTCGGTAATTATTATTACAATTATAATAATAATAGTTCGAGGAGTTGAGGTATACGACCTATGGAGGCGGCTTGCGATAATATGTCCCGAGTCTTAAGGTAAACGCTAGAAATCATCTCCATTAGGAAGCTGTATCGTTCTGCGTTCGTGTGCTTTGACAATGTTTCAAACGCGAGTGTTATGGATAGGTGCAATGTTATTGGACAAAAGTCTTCACATATATACATGACTTCGAAATGTCCCCAGGTGTTCCTACCTTTTTTGGTGACTGGTTTGTGAAGATATCGTAAGGATCTGGAAGTTGGCTTGGATTAGGGTTTTATTGACCATGTCCTGTGGGGACGATTAAGAACTAAGATCGAGATCGACCCGGAAATCGGTCCGGAAAATCGTTCCCAACACGCCGAGATTACATTCGTGGATTCAAACAAATACTTGGGAGATACTCGATAATTTGTTAATAAACGGGAGCAGAAACAAAATCTTAGTTTCGGAAGTGAAACGGATGATCGGAATACCCTAGCTAAGGGGGATGAGAATCTTGAGATGTAGAAAAAGTTTTAAGTCACATTCATAAAATTACAGTATACATATATGTGTTAAAATTTCACTAAGTGCCAAGTGTTTTTTGGAAAAGAGATGGTCGGTATTAGCCCCCATTGATGCTTCATCGAAAATAGTCCTTTTTGTTATGCCCAACGATTAAATACCTAAGCAAGAGTAGACCTGATGATTATGGAGTTGGCGGGCTGTTGGGTCCATCCGAGCTGACAAGGTCGAAGCACAAACCAGCAAGCTTAGGCAAATGAGTTCCTTATTGGACTCGGACCTGCCCACATAGGCTCACTTTAGACCGTACCTAAGTCCGATTTTTTTTTATTTTATTAGAATTTAATGTTGGTTGAGATAAAGTTTGGATGAAGACTTTTAGGTCTGTATTTGGTCCAACCCACCCATTCAGTGTCTACATACCAGCAACCACAAAATGTAAAGAACGAGAAATAATACTGAGTGTTAAGTAGGGGTGTAAATGGTTCGGTTCGGTTTTTCAAGAAAACCGAACCGAACCGAACCATTAAGGGTGCCCCCTTGAACCGAACCGAATTGGAACCGAACCGAAAAATTTATTTGGTTCGGATCAGTTTTCGGTTTCAAGTTCATTAAGCAGAGAGAGAGAGAGGAGAGAGGAGAGAGAAGGGGAGAGAGAGGGCAAAATAGCCCTAAACCGAAGTGTTTATTTTAGTTCGGTTCAATCCGAACCGATCCGAACCGAACCGAAAAGAAAAATTGGTTTATTTTGATGATCCGAACCGAAACCGAAACCGAACCGAAATGCGCGAAATTTTTGGTTCGGTTCGGTTCGGTTCGTATCTCGGTTCGGTTTTTCGGTTCGGTTCTGACACCCCTAGTGTTAAGTACAGATTTAGTCCTCCGAGTTTTAGCGTTTGTGCAATTCGGTTCTCCAAATTTTATTTTGTGCAATTTAGTCCTCTAACTTTCTGGATTTGTGCTATCGATCCTCCAAGTTTTGTTTTTTTTGCAATCTAATCATCTAACTTTCTCAATTTATGCAATCAAGTGCTTTATTAACGCATATTAACGAATAGTGTAAATTTAGGAATTTTTTCTTGTTTTTTCACATTTGTTTTATGCTTATTTGGCGCCAAATTAGCATCACCTGTCATTTTCTATCACATAAGCAGTGTCACGTTAGTAATCAATTTGATAGTTTAGTTAGAGTGGTTCATCAAAGGATTTGATTGCACGAATTGAGAAAATTGGAGGACTTGATTGCACAAAATAAAACTTAGAGGGCCAAATCACACAAATTTAAAACATTAGAGGACTTCATAGGACAAAACAAAAGTTAGAGGACCAAATCACACAAACGCTGAAAGTTAATGGACTAAATCTGTACTTAACCCTGAAACCAAACATAAAAGACACACAGGGAGGCACATAAAGGAGAAAGGCCCTCTGAAATTAAGTTGTAAATGATCAAGACATAACAGTACATCAGACATTAACCTTAGAATCGATTGCTCTTGTAATGTGCAGCATATTATGGATTAAGGACTGCGCGTGCTAGTCGTTTTCGGCGATTTCCCACTAGAAAATGCTTGGTTTTCGCGTAATTCTGTGGTTACCAGTATAATCTCTGATGAGTAGAATCATCAGCTGACGGCAAGTTTAACATTTCAAATTCCCAAATGCAGAAGTCTCTATCAATTGGTTGCTGCAGCATACACAAACTTGGGACTTTGCAATGTAGCATCAGCACAAGAAGCCTGAAATCCTTGGTTGTTGGTGCTATGATATGATTAATATACGCAAAGTCACTCGGCTTATGATCTATTCCGATACATTGCATGAATCAGTGGCAGATGCTGCATGCTTATTGTCAGTGATTCATTTACATCACTTTTATTGTCACTTCTATTTTGCTCGCGCGCGCCGGTCTCATTCAAGAGGTAGAGCGCAGTCAAGGGACGTTGGCATCTTTCTCTTTGGTTGTCCCCCCGCAGCTGTAGCGGCAGCCATGACGCCGAGGCTTCGCGGTATTATCCGGATCTGAATCGCTTGATTCCAGGAGGAGGCCTCTCAGGCACCTTCGCCTTATGGTAGGTTCATAGGTAAGCTTCTCGCTTGGAGTGAGACTAAATTCAGCCTTGCGCGTCTCTGGGGTCTCAGTCTGATTGCTCGGCTCGACCTCTTCTGCAATGTCGGGAGAGAGCTCCATCTGAACGCCGGGGTTCCTCGCGGAAATCGAGCTCTCAAACACCATGGAGTTGTTGACAGTTTGGACATTGCTGTTAATAAAAGCCTCTGTCCCAGGTTCTTGTTCAGTTTTGGGGCCTTCGTGCCTTTCTTGCTTTGATGACCCCTCCGTATCGGTGGGGGCTTCGAGACTCTCATCCGGGTCAGTCTTGTAACCGCGGTGGATGTGAATTGACCCCTCCCTTTTGGCCGACTCCAAAGTTAACTGCATCAAGGCTCCTCTGTTCTCGCCCGCCATGGTTGTTGTGCTGATTGGCTTATCATCCGGAGTCCTTTGCGTTTGCCCGGTCGTCAACTTGTGAACTAGCTTCGATATCTCTTCCCTTATCTCTTTGGGTAGGGAAGATTGCTCCCCTCTTGATGCGACAGGTTTGTCATGAGACTCACTAACCATGTGCCTTCCTTTAGGAAATTGTGTACTTTTAAGAGCTTTGGTGTGCTTTCCACGAGAACCGGAAGCGGTAGTCGCTGACGCCACCTCGGGAGTTTCTTGCTTCTGCTTCTGCTCTCCTGGTGATGGAACAGTTGGTGGCTCTTTGGTTTGCGTATCTAGCCTCGATCCTGCTGTTAGTGTCCCCTGGAGCGTTTCTTCGCTGTCCTGGCTTCTAATCCTTTCTTGTTTTGGGAATTGTTCCTCGTCATTCTTCGCTTCCTTAGCTTCTTCTGATACTTTACCTGACAGACCGGGATGAACACCTCTCGTACTCATGGGATCGAGTCTCTCCGACTGGGGTGGTGGCTCAATCTTGGCTATATTAGCAGTTGCGCTTCTGGTGAGAGGGGATACCTGCATCGTTGTTGCATCACGCTTTGCTGGAGCCTCGATGGTATAGTCATTTCCTGGCCTGGAGATACTTTCATCTTTGATTTCTGCTTTCGGTGGAGGTTCCAATGGCGGTTGAGAAATGGGAGTTTGCAACAAGCTCTTTTCAGCGGGTGGTGGAGGCAAAGATGCTGCCGATTCTGGGAGCGGCGGAGTTGCCTTCTGAGCCGGAGAAGAGGTTTGTGGTAATGTTTCTTTAGGCGGCTCGGGAGCCAACAGAGAAGGTTGAGGTTCAGCCACTGTTTCCTCTCCTGAACGGGGCAGGAAAGGTCCACGAGATGAAGGTTTAGGTGAAGGCGACGGAGGCAAGGATGGGGCCTTCAGTTGAGGTCTTGCCAGCGTTGGTGTTGTCGGCTGAGAAGCAGCGCTGGCTACGGGGGCCGCAGGAATCGGTGATTGAGGTTGTAATGTTACCTCGGGCGGCTTTTGGACTTGGGGAGAGGTAGGCGGAATTCGGGGCACTGCTGAAGATTGTCTCGGTGGCGAGGATGCGGCTTGTGGACGATCTGCCATTAGGGTTGGCTCTTCGAGTTTAGGAGCGATGGTGGAATCTGGGGCTGCACGTGGTATTGGTGGAGATTGTGGTTGAGATAATGGCCTAGGTGGCGTTGGGACTCGGGCTGGAGGGGAAGGGGGTGACGGCGGCGGCGGTTGGGCTATTCCAGCAGGTCTAAATGGTGGACGGGGAACAGAAGTGGAGGCCGTTGGCTGGGAAGGGGCCGTACTTCCATTTGTGGGGCGAGGAGGTTGGGTTCCGGTCCTGGCACGGGAAGCGGAAGTCCCTGAAAGCCATGGGACGCGGAAGCGGAACAACGGTTGTCGTTGTTCAGCCATGTGTGACTAGAGAAGTGAACAAGCTCTGGTGAATGAGAAGAGATTGATATTTGGTCTGCAGACTAGATGCACATGGGTTTGAGAGTATTCCTCTTATATATATACGCAGGTTTCTTCAGGATACTTGAGAAAACTCTTGGGATTTTTGTGGTGCAATTTTCTTCGGAGACACTCTCTCTGAGCTTCTTTGCCTCTCAGATGTGCAAAAGCTTTCTTTTGGTTTTTGAGTTACATGGGATGCTTTGCCTCTATGTTACCTTCTCTGGGAGGTTTAGCATATCAACCGCTTTGCTTTGGATTTGCCTTTTCCGTGAAGAAAATTTGAAAAGAACAGGAGAAGTTCCTTCTTTTCAATCCCCTATTTGCTTTAGACACCATACGATCATATACATTTCTTGTCACTAGGAAAACCATCCGCTACATGCAAACAGAAAAGGCATATTCAAATAGCAGCTCGACATCTTCGCAATATTCCTTCCCTCGATCCAGTCATCCAAGAAAGGAACTTGCTTCGATTATCGATATCGTCTGGTTGGACTGCTCAAATATGTAGATCGGCTCTAATATCTCGCATCTGCAAAATATATGTTTGCAAACGTGCCCTGTATCCTAAGGCTTCATTCTTTTCTGAGTAAGTATAGTTTATACGTCTTTTCATTTCTTCTTGTCACTGGGAATCATCCTTTGCAATATTCCTTCCCTCCATCCAGTCATCCAAGAAAGGAACTTGCTTCGATCTGCCCAATAAACGTGCGAAAGCGTGTCTGTATATTACAAAGCTTCATTCTTTTCTGAGTAAGTAGAGTTTATACGATTTTTCGATGTCTCTTTGGCTGCTTGGCACAACGGATGGGGAATGCATACAGCAGTGTGGCATCAGATCCAACACAATTGCATGCTAAACTAGATATCCATCTGTAGCAGTCACGAGGAAAAATTAGCAAAAGACAGCTCACAAAAAGCTGAAGCATGAATTTGTATAGAGACTAGAGGTATCACTCCGATTATTTCTGTTCCCTAAAGAGACGCAACATGTGAGCTACTTTGAGCCCCATAAGATAGTGTTGCCAAAACAACCTGCCCTGATTACGAACACAAAAACCTGTCAACTAAATCACTGGACCATCAGAAAGGAAGAAGCAAAACAGGCAAAATAAAATGTGAATCCTGCAAAGATTACAAGCAAAGTAGAGCTCTTGATATCATGGACACTCCACAGTTTGATTGGCTACATTTCACGACATCAGTGTCCAACTCAACCCAGGTAACTAACTAATCCAGCCATTACAAGGAGTCTTGAGCGTGCTTCGTCGTCTGGCCAAACACTTGAGATACACCAGTGACACCAGCAGCTCTCATCTTAAACCGGGTCTCTTGCGGCCAAAAGTTTGAGATGCCAACAAAGCGACCTGAAGCGACTCTGGTGGCGCAAAACCCTGCGTTTCCATCAACACACGCATCCTCTGAGCTTCCTGAATGAAGCCACCGGCTATAAGCCCATTCACAACTCTTTCAAAATCATGCGAATTCAACTGCTCCTTCTTAGCCTCAATAGCACCAAGAGTTTGAAGAGCCTTCTTTTCCATGCCGGCCCTCGAGTACATGTCACAGAGGCTTATGTGAACCTTAAGAGGAGGAGCCTCGCCTTGTAGTGCTATTTTATCCAATACTTGCTCTGCTTCATCAATCAATTGCAGCTTCCCCAACCAATCTACAAGGACTGCGTAAGTATGGACTCCAGGTTCAAAACCATCCTTTTCCAGTTGCAATAGAAGAGTCAAGGCCTTATCCAGATAATTTTTCTTCATATAAGCCGCAATCATGCTAG
Source organism: Syzygium oleosum (assembly GCF_021117445.2). NCBI lineage: Eukaryota > Viridiplantae > Streptophyta > Magnoliopsida > Myrtales > Myrtaceae > Syzygium > Syzygium oleosum. The sequence continues at coordinate 2,138,007 of NW_026607506.1, read as the reverse complement.
CTGTACACCTGTCATCAGGCTTGTGTCCCAATTTTATCATGTAATCGAAATTGCTTCTCGCCGTATCTGGGTCTTTTGCCTGCCCATATGCCTCAACAAGCAATGTGCAAGACTCCAAACTTGGCTGGAACCCGGCAAACTGCATGGTAGTAGTGATTCTGTTGGCTCCATCAACAGCAACTTTACCATTATCATCTTGGGCAAATGACCTAAGCAATGCCATGTAAATCTCCTCTGAGGGTTTCATGTCTCTCGCCTCCATCTCTCTGATTAAGTGCTCACCCATCTCTGGCTTGCCAGCGTTTGCATAAGCCATGATCATCGAGTTGTAGACCTTCACATCTGGTCGGAAGCCTTGTTTCGTTAAACTTTCAAATGCTTCCTGAGCTCGGTCAAGTTTCCCTGCCTTACAATGCATTTGAACAAGAATGGTAGCCGTCAGAATATCTAGTGGGATACCATTTTCATACATCTTCTCGAGGATTCTCTCCGCATCTTCGAGGCTGGTATCTTTAGCATAGGCATCAATAAGCTTCGAATAATCGCGAACATTTGCTTGGAAAGACTCTTCATTCAATAAATGTTCTGCTACCTACATGCCAAAATACTAAAAAATTACCGAATTGAGATCTTGAACTTTAAATAAGCAGGTCCACTGATGGCATCGCACTGCAGTACTGTAATTGAAAAGGAAAATCTTGCCCTTGGTAAAGCTCTAAACGTTCAACTACCAAGGACTAACTTTATATGATGCAAACAAGTGACAATGGATGAGCTTAATGCAGTAAAGGTCAGGTGAGTGTTTCTTCTCGAATTTCATTCATTTAAGAATTAGTGATGTCAGATAGAAAATCAACACTTGCTAAAGTAGGTATTTTCCTTACTAAAATTTTGATCCAACTAATCTAATCTAATGTAATACTGCCTATGTATATTATGCTGCACAGTGGAAAGCCACTGAGGAGTTGACATGTGACCCTCCCAGTTTGTGACAGCTCTCCCACCTTTCACAATGATTAAAAGATGTAGCGATCAATGAAAAACAAAAGATAAACATAAATAGCCAAACACGCTTCCTGTTCTTGAGGTTTAGGAACAAAGTCAGGGACAGAGTTTTTTTTATGGCTTACGGAGATGTTTAAGGAAACATAAGTTTCCCCCTGCATGCTTTCTTCTGGAGCTTTATTAGCCTCAAAGTTTACAAAAAGAGTTTCTTTAAAGCTTAAATATAGAGATAAATTCGAGAACTAAAGTCGCTTTTAGTACTCTTCTGGAGTTTTGATTAGCCTTTAGTTATTACCATTCAGAAAACTGAAACAGTTAAGAGGAAAACCTTTAACCGATGGCAAGATGAACAAGATAAAACCAAAAAGAAAGACAGGATTCCCGAATTGTCAAAATACAAAGGTTTTAGTTTTTGTTAGATGTCACAATTCTTGAATGAATGAACTTACGATATCACTTTATTATATAGATTTAGACTTTTAATTTCATCAATCAGTCAACCTACCCAGTTTAGATAATCTTCATGTGAAGTTACCGCTAAATGGAAGTATAACTGGTAGGGGAAAATGGCAATCTTATTTAGACTATGCTTATTGACATGCTCTTTTCTTCCCTTCTAATGTCTTTATAGAATGGATAGTGTTATAGAATCGAGCAAGCAAGCTAGTGGTAATATCCACGTGAAATGCGCTTCAATCTATGTCACTCCTTCAAGGAAGAACCATTCTCTACCTGATTATTGTTTGAGAGGCCAGTAGGGAGAGGGGGAAGATCGAAATCAAACCCAAGATCTCTTGGATCGTCACAGTTACGAAGGTGGATACCACTAAGGCCAAACCTTTTCCCCATACAGTAAATATTCAGTAAGATAAGACTCAACCAGTGACCTGACCACGGCAGTGATGAAATTCCTCAAGAAGATGCTCTCTGATGTATAATCTGCTGATGAAACATCAGAAGGTGAATTTGTACAAAGGTTTATCTGTTCGAGAGAACAATGGATCTTAATACATATTTTTCACTTCTTGGCTATTATTACAATAAGTGAGTACTTATCATCTATCTCGAGTGATACATACTGACTCTACTTGGCACAGGGAGAAGAAATCAGCAGGAACCAAGCACTGCAGAAAGTGTGCAGCTCTCAACGTACAAAATACAAAGTGCCACAAGTCGTGTCTCAGATAAGAAACAGCCCTAGCCTTCAGAGCAAGAACCAAATGTTACTCTTGAATGATGCTTGAGATGCCCTTTCATAAATTATTAAGAACCAGAGCAAAAGTGCTGCTAGAAATAAGGATTTGAGGTAAATGCGCTAAAGCTGAACACTTGGACTCACGTACATCTAGCAGTGGAAAGAAATAGGTTGTAAATCTGAAGATTTTCGGGTTATACAGAAGGAAAGATACGGGAGGGATTTCAAAATTGAGGGAAGTCCTATAATTGTTGTAGCTAACAATTTGCCTACCACCTTATTGTTTTGCATTGTGTTGGTAGCTCTTTGAACACTCAGTCTTTCCCAGAATCTTTTACATATTTTTTTAAGTCTAGGTTGTAAATGGAAGGCACCCCTTGATGCACTTTAATGTATATAAGAATAAAAAACTACGCATCAAGCCAAATATTTCAACGAAAGATATGATTGCATGTTGTCTGGTCACAACAGCCCTATACTGTCCTCTAGTGACCGTAAAAATCAAGTTCTCTGTTTACATATCCTATCCAATCATCAGATTGGCAATTCATGTTCAACGACAATATGGAATTTAAGCAGAAGATCCATAAGACAATATAATACGCATGCGCAATCCACAGACAGCAGAGAGAGAAAATTCCCGGAATGATCATGGAAACGGGTAATCCAAAAAACAATCTGCAAGCCATCCCGCCATGAATATTTGGTCTAGTATTGGTACTGGCATACCATCACTATAAACTAAAATTCCGAGATGAAGAATCCTGACCTTTAAATACATGCGCGGATTTTGTTCTTTCAGTCTATCGAGGAGAGCTGTCCAATCAACCCTATTAGGTTGCATAAGCTCCACCCATTCAGCCAAAAGTGGGGAAGGGTCATCCTCATCTTTCATCGAAAGAATCTTTTCAGTCACGAGCTTGCTTTTACCAGAAATTGGCTTAGTTTCCCGCGGCCAAGTGATCTCCTCAGACTGATGGATCTTGTCAGCCACTTCAGCCCATTTTGGGTCTGAAAGATCGAGTCCATATATCTTGTAATTGAACTTTCCACGTCTTTTTGGAAGAGAAACAACCTTAGGTTTACCATCACCAACCGCAATATCCACTCCAATAGCTTCAGCCTTGTCACTGTCCCCTGCGTCTTCTTTTTCCTCTTTCAGTGCTTCTTCTCTTAAATGCTCCAAACTCCGGTAAAATTCCTTCTCCTCCATCTTCTCTTGTGCCCATTTGAACCTCAGCTCTCTCAACATATCCCCACGAATCCCCACCTCGGCCGCAAATCTACACATTTCCTTAACTTCTTCATCTTGCATAAACCCCTTCATCTTTTCCTTCTTCCTCTCTTTCTCCATATCCTCCAAAACCTTATTACTGACCTCCCACACTGTTTTCCACAAATCCTCACTGAAATCTTGGGAAGGAAGGGTTGCGTCGCCGCTGGTCTTACTCTGCAGGCCACCTTTTTCCATCTCGGCCACCACGTTCTCAACAATGATCAATAGCATCCCATTGACCGTCTGCTTATCACTATCTGGGTAAGCTTCATCGAGCTTTCCGCGCATAATCCAGACAAAACGGGACAAGTACTCATTCATGGTCCCATCATCATCCTCAGAATCGATCACATTAGCTTCTTGCAGAGCGTGGATGCTCCTACCGAAGGTGACGCTAAAACCGGGGCGTTTCGGGTCATTGAAGGAAGCATTCTTCCCACCACCACACGGTTCGCGTCTAGGAGGAGACACCCGCGAATGGACGCAAAAGACGCTTCTTTGAGAACAGGCAATTCGCGACAGTGTTCTCGCATGATTCAGTCTAGACAAACTATCGATCGTTCGTCTGGACACTAAATGCTTCAAATTCATATCCCCGACAACGGAAAAAGATTGAAATTTTTGGCAGCAGCGACAGATAACTGACCTGCTGATGAGTGGGAGACAAGAGGGAGGACGACCAAAGTATCTGTACAGGGAGAAACAAGCGACCGTAACTACGACGGCGACAGGTTCCATCGACCAACATTCTCGAAACAAAGATTCATCGAACGATTGCAAGAAATGACAGAAGAAAAAAAAAATTAACATAGCGAGAGAAACAACGAAATGGGTATCGCGCGCATTTAACAGAGAAATCGAAACGAGCGAAAAGATTGAAGCTTGAAGCTGGAGCACTGACCGTCGGTCGATGGCGTGAACTCTAACGAACGCGAGCTTTGCTACGAAGAAGAAGAAGAAGAAGAAGAGGAGGAGGAGGAGGAGGAGGAGTTGGAGGGAGAGAGCTGCTTCTGGGATTGAGCTAGGGCTTTGACTGAGCAGGGGCTACGGCTGTTTTTTTTTTCAACCCCGATTTTCTTCCTCTTTTATTTTTATTTTATTTTGAGATAATTCCGATAAAAATCTCAAATTTGTACACCCGTAACATATTCGTTCCTCCAGCCAGAACAATGTTATAGAAAATTTCAAAATGATATGTCCGCGACGCATTTATCATAAACTAATTTATGTATAGCGAAAAAATCTTATTTTCCCTAATTAATTTTTGTCCAATATCGCGTTAGATTGCTGATGGGGAAACACACGAGGCAAGCGTCTCGCCCGACGTGGATGTCGGTGTGGAAATTCAGCATAAATGGCTATTAGGAACGATTTTGTCTTAGAAATTCAAGCTCGTTAGATAAATTTAATTGTGCGACGAAGATGCAAACATTGGTCATTTCAGGGCAAATATTCGGATCGCTAATAACGTATCTTTTCTCAAGATCTAACATGGAAAATGCCAAGCCCAACAAATTCTCATCCTCGAGCAAAGAATCTATGAAGTCTCGTAGACTTTCCCTCACCTTTTCTCCATTGACCACCCTCTTGATGGTGTAGATAGTAAACTGCTCTCCATTCTTGCTGTTTCCCGCAGCTTCCCTTCTGGACTTGAACTCCATCGTATTTCCGTCTCATCTGATTAATCATTTTATATTTCCTCATTTGCTTTCTGGCTAATGTACTTTTGCGTTTATGAATTATTTTAGTTTCATTTTAGTTAATCTCTTGATAAGTTTCATATCAATTGAAAAAAAATACTAATCACCACAGGCAGAAACCGCTTACGAAATCATAGACTTCATTGATTATTTCTTAGACGTAGAAGCAACCGAACTCTTTCACTCTTATTTTAATAATCACTAGCGATGACGTTTAGATTAATATATATATATATATACCATAAGTGACCGAGGATCTGGGGATTATAATTAGAGAGTAAACTATTATAGAAGGAAATCAATCAATCTGTACGTTTTCGCTTATTAGAAAGGAATCCGGGAAATTGCAATAGAAAGAATAGTGCAACAAAAATATATGTTATATTTAATCGTCGTTCCAAATAATTGAAATATCTAATATATTGAGAAAATAAATAATGGATATGGGATATGCTTGTGGTTCTAGCAACGTTGAAAATATATCCTAATATAAACGTGCAGATTTCTACGCAGAAAATTATTAAATAAATAAAATAAAATAAAATAACGAACATTATAAGCTATGTAAAGACCATAAGCAATATATAGAACTATAAGAAGAATTGCTAGAAATTCTAGACCAACCATGTAGGTGGTATTGCTAAGCAAGGAAGAAAAGGGTAAAACGGTAAGAAGAAGTAAGGATATATAACAATTGCAGAGAACTGCTTTAATTTAAAGTACAGACCTTCCACAAGCGGTTCGACCTACCGTTTGTGGGGTATGTAGTATGTAAATGCAAGAAGGAATTAGAGAAATAACTGATATATAAATAATATTGAAAGATTACAATAACAGTAGTGAAAGGTTACAGAATGTAGATATTGAAGTACAAGTGCAGTTGTAAGAAAATTTCTTTGGTAGAAAGTGATGGATCTTATGGAGTTTCGAATGAAACTTTGTGTTTCCTAAGAATAGTTCTAGCAGATGTCTGCAGACTATATTTCTCGAAAGGAAACTAAGATCTATAGGATAATACGAAAATTCTGAACAGGGATCAGAAACTTACTGGATATGAAAGGTTCTAGAAAGGTTTGAGATATGAGATCTCTTATTCTCTCGAAGGAGGCTTGGAGAGATCTGGGGAAGTTGGAGAAGTTTTGAACTCAGAGAGAAAGGGTCTGAAGAAGTTCTACCTCTTCAAGTGAGTGAGGTCTGTTTATATAAGCAAACTGGGTTCCTGTAGAAATAGTTCATGGGTGTACTGTAGCAAATAGTAGTAAGTGCACAGTATTACAGTGAACAATGACCGAACATAATTATGAAAGTTTTGAGAAAAGAAAAAGTTGACAGACTTCTTTCGGCTTAGAAATTATGAAAACAGCCAGGAGTCTTTCGGCGCCTTGTCCTTAGGAGAATCGGAGAGATCTTCCACTTGGTTCGGGCTCTTCTTCTTCTTCTTCGTCCTTCACACTTGCCCAGTTGTGAGGAATGGGAGTAAATCATGGGATCCCATAGCAGTCATCTTCATTTGAATTGCCACTATGATGGGAATGAGAAGAACTGGTTTCTTCAATTTCGGAAAGAGCTTGTTTTAGCATCCCGGCTAGCTGCTGATGAGACTTAGCAGATGCTAATTTAGAAAGTACAAACCCTTTGTCATGTAGAAAGGGGGTGATATCTTCAGAAGTGTTTGGAGCATTGCTCCTTAAAAACAGCCATTCTGAGACGGCTTGCTTGGAGACCCTATCAAAAAATTTGAAACCATCCCACCATTTGACTTTGAATCGTCTTATGAGAATGGGGATGCCATTCTTATTACGGGCTAGGCTATTACGGGCTAGGCTACCTTTGATGGGCCCATGGATGGCCCGGCCCATAATCAGGTATAAGAGTTATAACTTATGATATAATATAAGCATAACAGACATAATTAATTAATTCGATTTATCAAGCCAAATATCGTTTCTTTATCATTTCTCGAAATACTTCCTGCTTTTGTCATGGAAAGGTTATAGAAAACTATTTAACTGTAATAAAATATATTTTCTAGAAATAGAGAAATAGGAATAATTTGATAGTAACTTAATACCAACAGTAAGCTGTTTAATATATGGGCAAAAACCACAAAAAACTCCAATTTATGCTCGCTGTGACAAATTTATTCTCATTTTTTTTGTGACACCAAAAATCCCAAGCTAATAATTGTGTGACACATTTACTTTATGTCAAAATTCTGTTTATGAGAACAGTTAAAAATCTGTCTATATAGATATCGAAAAACAAACGGTGTTAATATGACACCCATGTAGTTTAAGTGAAATAAAAATAACGTTTATTTTGGCTGGAAAATCATCTAACGAAAGTCTTGACAAGGGGTTAATATGCCACATGGGTACAAGTTTCGGGTTTTTTATGTCACAAGAAAAAGTTTAGAGTAATATATCACAATAGGCATAATTTGGGATTCTTGACATCACAACAAGGTAAACGTGTCACAATGAGCATTATTTAAAAATTTTCGTGGCTTTCTTCCTTAATATATTGAGGAATTTTAAGGTTAATTCATAGTATGTATGCGCAGGTTTGAACAACTCCATCTAAAATTTTTAAAGATTCCTACAAAATCATTTAAATATTTATCATCCTTTTGACAAAATAATGGTGAATTAATTACGGCTCCGTTTGTTTTGCAAATAATTAATAAGGGTCGCACTTTTTTTACTCCTTCTATAACTAAAACACTCCTTCAGATAATGTTATGACAATATTGACATTTGTGGGACCCACTTTTTAGCATCCATTTGTCCCTCTTTTTTAATTGATTTCCTATTTCTTTATTATGGGTTCCGCATTCACTTTCCTCAATTTTGTTCTCCTCTATGTTCTCTATTTTTTTTTTGTCAAACTCTGTTCTCTCTCAAGAGGCAGAGAAATGGAGAATTATGAAGGTCACATCCTTGTGCTCGCATATCCTAGGCAGAGCCACATCAACCCGCCACCGGGACATCGACGAAGCCCTCCTCCTTGACCACCTCTGTCTCTGCTGCTACTGATTTTATTCGCTTAACCTCAATGTAATTCATGCTCTTTACGAGGAAATTTAGCAAATTGGTCGATGGATATTTTCGATAGCTAGATGGGGAGAAAGCGAGAAAATTGATTGTGAGCAAAGCTGCTTTTGTGCGTAGAAGGGTTTTTAGATGAAGTGTTTTAAATTGCAGAGAGTATGCCCTCAACCTCCCTATCACCCTTCCCAGCTCGGCCTTCTCATCGGCGCGAACTACTCCACCTTCACCAACCTCATCAAATGCAGAGTGCACAACCTCCTCATGCCCCACTAGTATGCGCCACTCTTCGCGAACACCATCCCCTTGCTGTCATAAGACATGTAGCGCAAAGCCTTCACTCAGGCAGCTCAACAAGGTATTGTCGTGAGTCATGAAAACCAGTTCAGTTGCCTCTGCCTACACAAGCATGGAAATCTCCATTTCTCTACCACTATATTGCTTTGAGTGGTTACATGAGAGAAAATGTAGAAAAGGAAGAAGACAAGGAAAATGAAAGTGGAACCCACAAAAAAATAGAAAATAAATAAAAGAAAAGGGACACGATGAGAAAATGTTACAACACTTTCTTAAAACATTGGCAAAAGATAAATGCTAAAAAGTGAGACCACAAAGGGCAATATAGTCAGATTATCACGTTGAGGAGTGTTTTAGCCAAAATGGGAGTGGAAAAAGCGCGACCTATTAATAATTTGGAAAACTTTTTTCCAATGTCGCTTACAAAAATGAATGAATAAAATACTTTTCATCGTTCACGAAAATATTTAGACCTAATTTCTATCGACGATGAAATGTTTTTTCATTGGCTAATTATTGCAAGCGACATGAGCGATCACTTCTAGAAAAAATATTTTTCAAATCATTCATTTTTCGCGAAATAAACGGAGTCTACATGTACGACTTACCACGCCAATCAAAATTCTTGCTTGATGCGTCTGCTCCTTTATATATGGGAATATTCCACTATTATCACCAAAATGATCCTAATCACTGCTTTTCAGTAGAATGAACCTTTTGAAGATCTGTTTTCTCTCCAAAAGTTCCCTTTATTCCATGGTTCCTTTTGAACTGTGTGGCCCTTTGGATCCAATGCCTTTTGGACTAGAAATAGTATACTTATCAAACTTTGCTTTTCTGACCCTCATCTATACAGATTCGTAGATGAGATCCTCTACCAAATGTGCTGATCGATGAGATCACGGAGGGAGATTTATAAAGAGAAGGACAAAGGTAAAAAATGAGTTCATCATTAGGCTCTGTAAATCCTTTAGTGATTCCCTTTCGTCAATTAGATTTCTCCCTTTCGATAAACTGGTTCGACATTTACCCTTCTCTTTGTAAAGAATCGCTTACAAAAAAAAAAGAGATAAATAAGGCGTGAAAAGTTGAAACTCGTCACCTCGTGATGAAGGAATCCATCCTCCGCCACTTCTTTTTCTACTACCGTTCGATGGTCGAGGGTCTCTTCCGTCCATCGATAAGCTAGAAGAGATGGAAGTATCATTGTATGTAAAAGCATATGTTAGAAATTTACATGACGTTTCTGTCCATAAGTTTTCATTTTGCAGGGTAGGGGAATGGCACTAAGTGTGAAAGTGGAGACTCCATGGAGATGAAGAAGATGAAAAAGATATGTTTATTTTGATTTCTCTATGAAAAAATCGGTCCGATTCTCGATTATAGCGGTCCGGTTCTCACTTTGGAACCGGGATTCGGACCGCCCATCACTGGTTCTAATTTTATGGAACTAGGAACTGGATTGGCCCTTCTGGGAACCTCCCAAAATCGGCCAATCCGGGCTGGTCCGAGCGGTTTCCTGTTCGAGTGGTTCCCATTGCACATCCCTAATGAGAAGTGAGATAAAAGGGTGGTTTTGTATTAAAAAAAAATGGGTAGTCACTCCATATACGTGTACTGTGATTAAAATATTTATTTTGAAAAGTAATAAAGTGAGATAATTACAACCCCTTTTTCTTTTTCGTTTTTTTCTTGTTCCACCTCTCCCTTTGGTCTCATGTTGCAGGTTCGCATCCAAATCCTCGTCAATTCGGCCTTTTGAATCTTTGCTAAAAAGGCTTTGGTAAAATCAGCTCCGGTCACAGGGAAAGACCACGGAGGTAAAAAGGCAAAACTATAGCCCCGAATGGGAAAAAAAAACTCTTCATTAATTTTTTCAAACTATATATTAAAAGATACGTAATTAATTAATTTTTCATTATAATTAGGGAAAATTTCAAATCAGTACCCAAAATGGGGTCATTTTCTAAAAAATGGGTCTAAAATGGACATAGTGCCAAATAAGGGCATGAACTGCCCAATCAATCTCAAATAAGGGCCTGAAGTGCCCAATTAGTCTTAAGTAAGGGTCTGAGTTCGCCGGCCGGTCAAATGCTCACCGGTCGGCAAGCACGTCACTGTTCCGGCGATCGAAATAAGGGCAATTTCGTTTTTTTATTTTATTTTTCTTTCCCTTTTCCTTTTCTTCTTTTTTTTTCCTCTTTTCCCTCCGCTGGCCATAGCCGAGGCCGGCGGAGGTTGCCGGCCTCGAGCGGAGGCTGCCCTCGCCGGCGAGGGCGACAGTAACCCTTGCTCTCCGGATCCGGCGACGGGTGAGGGCGGTCCTCGCTCGACACTAGCGAGGGCGACCCTCGCCTGACCCTGGGTCGCCCTCACCCGCCCAGCCCAGGTGAGGACGACTCTCACCTGATGCCGGCAAGGGCAACCTCTGCCGGCCCCGGCTATGGCTGGCAGAGGGAAAAGAGGAAAAAAAAGAAGAAAAAGAAAAGGAAAAGGAAAATAAAAAAAACAAAAAAATTAAAAAAGAAACAAAAAAATAAAAGACGAAATTGCCCTTGTTCCGTTCACCGGAACAGTAACATGCTTGCTGGCCGGTGAGTATTTGACCGGCCTGCAAACTCAGGCCCTTACTTGAGACTAATTGGGCACTTCGCACCCTATTTGAAGACCGATTGGGCACTTCAGCCCTTATTTGGCATTATGTCCACTTTGGACCCCTTTTTTGAAAAAAATGACCCCACTTTGGGTACTGATTTGAAAATTTCCCTTATATAATTATAAATTATTCTACTTTAAAATTATTCATGTGCTATCGTTATCGAGATAACTTATCGGCTTACGTCGGTAATGGATTTTGAAAGATTACGTGGTATAACAATCTAGACTATACGATATTTCTTGCAGCCAATATATATTTTAACATAAACAGACAGAGTCGATTAAGGGTTCTAATGCCAAACCCACCCTTCCAATTGCCCTGCCCCTCACCCTTGTTCCGCTAGGGGTGAGGCATCGAGAGCGCTGGTTACTCGTGCCTCGTGCCCATTGCTCCCCACATCGATCGATACAAGTGATGACACGAAATGATGAAGGATTCTAAGGGTGCGTTTGGCAATCATTCTGTGCTCGAAAACGATTCTGCTAAAAAATAATTTCTTTTTATTTTGTGTCCGGGAACAATTTCTAAGCATTTGAAGGCGTTTGGTAACTACCTAAAAATTCTATTTCTATAATAGAAAAAGAACATAAATACGTTTGGTAATTGCACAAAATTTCTATTCCAAATTTTTTTCAAGTGCTTTTTAAAACTTGGTATTTAATTCTCATGGAGCACTTACCAATTTATTTTTTTCTTGTAAGTGAAGGAAACATGGTGAACATGGTGATATGTATATACTTGGTATATGCATGGTGATATGTATAAACATGATATATGGTTGGTATAAACTCTTCCCTCTTTCCTTACCAAAAAAAAAACTCTTCCCTCTATCGCTCCTATCTGTGTTCCTCATATATACATCGTGATATGTTTAAACATGGTATATACTTGGTATATAAATGGCGGAGTATTCTTTGATAGAATCACTTGATATAAAAGAAGGACCTCGTATTCCTCTCTCGACTTTTGCCCCCGCCAATCTCAATGCAACAATGCCTCCTGAATGCTTGGACTTCATTCACAGTTTGCAAGAGGAGATTTATAAGATGTCCATTGAGAGGGAAACGTTAAGGCTCAAAATGTTGAGCATCCGGTTGATGGCTAATGTTCTTCAATCCAAAGTCGATCATCTAACAAAGGAGAATGAGGATAGATACAATAAATGCTATTGAAATTCATCACTCCGTGCATAAGTGTACAGCCTAAAGGTTGTACTTAAACAAGAGAGGCACACAAAAACTCAAGACACATAAGGATCCTCTCCCATCATTGGCCCTATTTGGTTCGGCTTCGTGGGAATGTCGTTAGGGAAATGCAAAGACCTTTAGCCTAAAGGGGTTTGGTGAAATGCAAATACTGTTTGGTAAACTGTAATTAAAAAATGCCTTGGGATGCAACTTGGGGGAAATGCTATTTGGTAAACATATATTTGAAAAGTTCTTTGGTGTCCCAATTTAAGTTTTTTAACCTTAATTCGTTTAAAATTGAAAATAAAAAAAATGACCATAACTTATATATTTTCAAGTTGAGAGTAATGTAAAAGAGACGTATTAACAATTTTATAAATAAAAAAAATCACATCAAAGTAGATCTTTCTCAATTAAAAAGAGAACATGACCACATATGTCCCAAGGAAAGAAACAAGTTATCCTTAAATATTACAATCCTCCTTAAGTAATTCTTAAACTCATGGCTATTTCATCACCTAAACATGCCGTGTCAAGGAAATGCATTATCATTTGAAGCACTCGCCCCCGCATTTACAACATCATGGTCAACTAAATATCCATAATCGGAATCCAAATCTACTCTTTCAAAATCTGTATCAGTCATGGCATTTCATCCTTTCGGCCATCACCCTTTTGAGCACTCAAATCTTTGGGCGCTTCACTACCAGTTAAAACTTTTTCACCTTCAAAATGATGGATGGACTTTGCATCTTGAGAAATTGCATCCTGATTTTTCAGATCAAGACCAATCCTAGAGGTCTCCAAAGAATCATGCTTCTCTTTACTGAGCATATGATCTAAGTAGCCAGATTAATAAGCCACCATGAAAGCAGTGCCAACAGCAACACTTCCCAAAATGAACTTTGGTAATGAACAGCTGACTCAGGTGGCTTTCCTGGTTTCTCAGTTGATGCATTTTGTGGAGAAGTAGTTGAAAATTCCCTTCTTAAAGAAAGATATAAGGACCTATGTGAAATATCACCACCGTAAATTAAGCACTGTTAATAGATGGTAATGGTCAACAAAAATGATTCCTCACACACCATGAACAGAGAGAACAGGATGAAGTATAAAAAAACTGAGGATTCTAAGAAGTGGTGGTCCTTGCAATAGAGTTCCCAATATGTAAAAATTGAATGCAGTGCATGTAGAATTAAAGTGAAAGCTACTGCATCGTCATATATTCCAATAAAGCAAATTTTCCACCTCCTAAAATCTAGTGGAAGAGATTGATAATGTGCATATCAATTATCAAGCAATTCAATAATATTTAAAACCAAAACAAGATGACCTGCACCATTGACATCCATAATCAAACTAAACATAAAAGCCAAGGGAAATGCTATAACAAAGTAGCTTCCAGGACCGCTCAACCCCACCCAAGTCCAAGTCACTGACTGTAAATTACAACAAAAACGAGCTTCTCTACCAAAAGGAAAAAGACTAGTAGATATTCATGAAGCTCAATCAACAGCCACTGTAATACCTGACTGGCCATTTGCCTCAGGATCCTTCAAAAGGATTGGTGAGCAAGCAATTCCAGAGTCGACCTGCAAATTTACCGTAAGCTCGAATTCAACAATGTCGCGGCGAGTTCACCTCACCAGAACCTCAAGTGGCAACCGCATAAAAAAAAGAAGCTAGAAACTTCACAAAAACGAACAACACTAGCTAACACATTCGCGCTAGAAGTTTGACATGAACCCATAATCTTCTCACACAGCAAAGCACACAAAAGAAAAGAAGAAAAATTCCGGAAAGAGCAAGAGCAATGCCAACAACTCTCTTTGTTTCAGATAGTATCGTCAGAAATCGCCTCTTACTGGATTATCTCTTCAATTGAATCGTTTCATTCGGGGAGCCCTTGCCCAGATCGCCTCTTACTGAATTATCGTGCGAGCCCTCGCCCTCACCCATCTGGACGAGGGCGGCACTCGCTCGAGCCTTGCCGTCGCCCAGATCGGCGAGCACGGCGGCGCTCGCTCGAGCGAGCCCTTGCCCAGATTGGCAAGCCCTCCATAGTTGCAAGTCATAGCAAGAACTCATCTCGAACGAGAAGGAGCAGCCTCGTCGGTGAAGGAGCAGCAGCTGTGAACTCCACAAGTAGAATGAGCTATGGGCAGGAGAAGAAAGCTTCGTTGTTGGTTTTGATTCTTTTTTTGTTTCCAAAATCAAGAAGCTACTTTTTTTTCTTCTTGATTCTGTTCAAAAGTTATTCTCGGAGCAAATTTTTGCAAATTTGTGCCTGGGAACAAAAAATTTACTAAACAGATTTCTATTCCAAAACTGATTCTGGAAACAAAAGAACAGAAATTGTTACTATTTGGCAACTTGCCAAATGCTCCCTAAGAGTCTGCATAGCAACGTTTCATTCCCGAGAAACAATTTACGATCGTTTTTTTTTTTTATTAAATTTTTTTTCCAAAAAAAAAAAAAAACTGTTTAGGCGCGAATGATCCACTATTCCATGAGTTTCCCTTACAGCAAGTCATAGGCAAGAACTCATCCGAACGAGGAAGGAGAGCCCGGGCCGATGGAGCACGGTGGCGTCGGGGAAGGAGCAAGAGCGGCCAGGTGGGAACTCCACAAGTAGAATGAGCTATGGCGCGGGGCCCACATCCCTTTTGCGGAAGCCGCGGTGTAAATTGTAATATCCTCAATTTCAGTTCACAGAAATAATGGCTATGGTTTAAGTTTGGGTGGTTTCAATCTGGAACAAAATTTTTACTCTTGTTTTGGAAAACCAGTTTTGGATCCTTTGTACCCCTTCATTTTGTTATTTTTATGGAGACTTTTGTGGTCCGAATTTCCAAACACTTTCTTCTTGAAATTTGTTCCAAACATCTTGAAGTTTTACATACTTTAATTTCAGAATTTTTGGAGTTGATATGAGTGGTACGATGGCCTGATTTTTTGGACCGTGTGAAACTGCCCAGAATGGGTATTTCGGTGATGTTCACACCGTCTTTATTTTCTACAAGCTTTTCTGGGCCGATTTTGGAAAATTTTCCTTCACAAAAGTTGTTGAGAACATCCTTTTCTATAATGTATGTAAATTTGGAAATTTTCGAGATGATTTGGATTCGGACAGAGCTTACTTTGAGAAACAAGAATTTTGTTCCAGCGAACTATTTTTAGTCTGTCTTTGAGCTACTAAAAATGGTGTTTACAGAGAGATTCAGATCTTGTGTTCTTCATAAAAAATGTTTGTTAAGGCCTTGTTTACGACATATTCAAATTTGAGAATTTTCGAATCCATTTACTATATTTTCAAGTCTCGATTTCGTGAACAATGCAAAACTGTCCTAGCTTTATCAGATTTCAAAATTTATAAATTCCTATACGAGAACGCCTGGAATCTCGACTCACGTCTTTTGGTGATATTTGAGCATATTTAGAGGATTTCCCACACCGAACCTCGGGTTGAATGGGATTAATGAGCATATTATATTTTGGGAAAACCCTCGGAGAATAAGTTAGATGTTTATGATGAGGGTTGTGATTGTAGCCTTGATTTATTTCGTGTGACCTGATTGGCTCGAGTCATTTGCGTGAGAAACCGGCAAAGTCAGAAGATTCTAGGGTCCACGGTCGGGAAATTGATAGAAGAATCTAGAGGATAAGGCCTTGACCGAGTCAAAGCTTTATCCTACAAGCTTCATGATGAATATTCTGAAATAGAAAAGAATATAAACATGTTTAGGGCGCGAATGATCCATTTCTATTCCATGGACGAGTTCTCCGTTAGCTGAGTTTCTCCCTTCCGGGTGTTGTTTTGAGATAGAACCGAGCCTTGGTTTGTAAAGTGTGCACGATGTGGCCAAGCGTGATGTTCTCTTGTTTGAACTTTGCTATTGATCCGCCATCGATGCTGGGGGTGCGATAAGGGCCGACTTATGTTAACGGCGATTGATATATCCTCGCTTGATATTAGTGTTTTCACTTGTCGAGTCTCCCGACTCATCCCCCATTTTCCCTCTCAGGTTCATAGGATGGTCGAACGGACGCGGCGATGTGGGGGAGTTTGAGCCATGTTGGAGTTCTGGGGAAAGCTCGAGCCGTGTGAACCCGAAGTAGTGGGCTTAGGACACCCAAGCCATAACGTTTGTTGTATAAATGGCTAAAATTGGCTAAGTTGGCTTGTAAAATATGTTTGCGTGTCCTATAAATATAAGGTTTGCTCATGATGCTGTTTGTCTTAATCCCGCCGCTGTTTTTAAATGTGATTATCCCGAGATATGCTTCCGCTTGTATTTAAAGAAAGATAATAATGAACAGGACGTCACGTTTATAACCCCGAGGTCGGGGCGTCACAGTTTAATTAATGTAACGACCCGGTCCAACGAGGGCGGGAAGTGGTCGCCGGGGCCAGAGGGCCTGAACAAAGAGCGGTTCCGGCGGTGGCTTCTAGGATGGCAAGGGGGGCATGTCTCTTGTCCCGCATCGCTTACATGAGGGAGTCACGGAGAAGGCTGTTTATAAGGCTTGGGTTCTACTGCGTAACGCTTTTAAAGCCGTAGGGTCGGTGGGCCCAAAGCGGACAATATTACACGATATAGACCCCGGGTCCTTACAAATGGTATCGAGCCGACTCCCAGGCGTATGTGGGGCCACGAGCGGGCAGCGTTATTGCGTGGGAGGGGAGAATGCAGCGACCCGGTCCGACAGGTGGTGATGTCGCAGGACAGGCTGGGGACAAGGGTGAGTCTGGCGGTGCTTACTAGGATGGCAAGTGGGGCATGTCTCTTGTCCCGCATCGTTCGAGGAGTCGCAGGGCTAGTTTATAAGGCTTTGGTTCTCTACTCTTGTGCCAAATCGTTTTAAAGCGTAGAGGGTTAGAGTGGGCCCAATGATGACAATATTACACAGATAGACCCCAGGGTCCGCTTACGGCCGTCAGTGTGACGAGAGCGGGGAGGTGGCTAGCCCGGCCGAGGGCGGCCCGGTAGCCGAGGTGGTGGCCGGCATCGGGCGGTGGAGCACGATGGCCGGCGGCGGAGGATAGCGGCCCGGTGGTGGGTGGCCGGCGGCGGCGGAGGATAGGCGGCCGGTGGTGGGTGATCGCCGGTGTTGGGTGGTTAGCGGGGAGGCGGCCCGGCGCGCAGTGTGCGGCCGGCGTCGAGCGATGGAGCACGGCGGCCAGCGGTGGAGGACGGCGGCCGGTGGCGGGTGGCAACAAGCGTCGAGCGGCAGAGGACAGTGGTCGACGACAAGAGGCGACCGGCGGGTGGCGGCGGAAGGCGGGCGGTAGGTGACGGCGAAGGACGGCGAGAGGCGGTAGTGGGCGGGTTGCGGCAGATGGATTGTTTCTTGTTTTTGGAGGATTCCAGAAAAAATCGTTTCTTGTTTTTGTTCCAGAAACAAAGAAGTAGATTTTTTTTGCTTCTTGTTTCTGTTCCAAATCTATTCTAGCATCACTTTTTTGTTCCAGAAATAAAAAAGTAGATTTTTTTTACTAAACGGATTTCTATTCTTTTTCTGTTTCGGGGAACAAAAGAACAAAAAAACAAAGAAACAAAAACTTTACTAAACAGACCTTAAGTGTCTCCGATTTGATTCTTTGTTTCTTGGGGCAAATTCCTAGCGGATTTTCCTGAATGTTATATACTATATGCTTGTGGAAGTTCAGCATTAAGGATCTAAGCAACTTGTCTTGATGGGTCCATCTTCAGGAACTTTGCTAATCAAACTGAGACTCACGATATGGTACACATGATTCCAAATCCATGTCAATAATTTCTTAAACTATGCTTATAAGGGTTTACTGCAAGAAGTTAAATCAGTAGGACATGTATCTTTAGATGCACATATTATTAAAAGTCGTTGAATAATGTAGGTCTCATATCGGTCTCACAAGAAAACACAAAGTCCGCCCATGTTCCTTGCATAAATCTATCGTTCAAAAACAAGCATTCAATAGTTTTCGACGATATGCGATCGAGTCTTAAACGTTTCAAAGTCCCAAAAATTGTAAAAGTTGCGCAATCATATCCTTTCGTGAGATTCGTTTCTCTTATTTGATTGGAAAAAAAGAAATCCTAAGTGGCTTGTTTCAATTGCTTCTCTCTCCTTCCTAGTTGTTAGAATTGACTTTCTCATCCCAAAATACACCGGAAACGACTTGTTTCGAAATCATAGAACCCTTAATTGTGCAACTTCTTTAGGCACGTCCATGTACGTAATGGACACCAAGGTGCACAATCCGGTCAAAATCTGTCGTTCTTATTGATCATTCGCTATAGGTTCTCTTACTTGCTTCAATAGCCGACAAAGGGCAACCGAGGGGGAGAATGAATAGCTCTGGGATAATCGGAATCAGAAACCCCGGACCGTAGCTTAATGTCTCCCTTATTTGAGGAAGAAACCCTAAATTTCGGGGTTTCAAATTCCAATTTAGGCCAAATATGAGTTGCAATAGGATGTTTTAATGTAGTAGAAATGGATGAGATGTACAAAGCTCGTGAACATGTTCACGGGCACAACAAGCTTGACGTGCGACAGAGAGAGACTCTCGACATAATGTGTTCCTAAAAAGATGCAAACGACTGATTGCGCTTAACAAAACAAATGCATTTTCTTGAAACCTAAAAGAACTCGAAAATTAGCCTTGAAAGAATAGCCTAAACATAAGTTGTAACATCCACGATTTTGGCCATGAGAAATGGCTAAGAAACTGATATGCCGATAAGTGGGTGAAATCGGCCATGGACCAATCCAAGGAACGGTCATGGACCGATCAACCCGATCAGAAGGGTGACCAAGGGATCAGCCATGGCCTGATAGAGGGATCGGCCGTGAACCACTCCAATGAGCACGCAAGTGAACCGAGCTACTTGGCCATGGATCGGCTGCTTGATCATAAGGGTTGGTTGTGGGATGGTCACGTACCACCGCGGATCGATGGACGATCATGGATCGATCCCGCGCAGTCATTTTCCAGTCATAGGGTGGTTCCGCACGGTCATGTACCGATCGTGGACGACCATGGATCAATCCGTGCGACCATGTGTCGGTCACGGAACGATCGATCCCACACAACTACTAACAACCAAGAGTCGGCCACAGACCAATTATGCTTGGCTAGGGACCGGTCATGAACTGGCCATGGGCCACTGGGATGGGTCACGGATTGACTCGGTGACCCTGTCATTAGACCATATGCTAGGTCATGAGCCTGGTCTTGTGCCAGGATTTGGATCCTGCCATAAGGCTACGAGCCAAGACAGGCACCGCCATGTGCCCGGCCAGCCCGTGGACCCTGCTGTAAGGGCACGAGCCAGGACAGGCATAGGCCATATGCTCGTTCAGCCTGACCCTGCTCCAAGCCAGTGCCGGTCATGGAGCCCACGCAATGGGCCACCGACTTAGCCTTGCTAGGCAAGTTTGGCCATGACCAGCCTCATCCAATGGTGATTCGGCTATGAATCTTGGTTTGGTTGGCACGGACGATCATGGATAAGCATGAAAAACTCATACCCGACCAAGCTAGCGCTTCCAATGGCCTAATTCCCATGTTTACTATATTATTTAAAAATGGACATAATAAAAGACTCTAGAACATTAGTCATTAAATGCAAAAGGTGAATCATCCTCTTAGGTAGCCTTATGAAGATTTGGTGACGATGACCAAAGATTTGGCTTGGAGAAGAAGCAAGTGACTCATGGCTTAGGTATACCAATTGGAATGGCACACATTGACCTTCCATCATTTCCCTAAAAATTTAGGGTGCCACACCATCCCAATAGGCATGCCACCTCTCCCTAGTAGGTGTGCCACTCATCCAATAGGCTTGCCACTTCTTCCTTGTAGGAGTGCCACTTCAAGAAAATCGATTGGGCCATTTGAACAAGCAATGATGCAAATGGAGCCTATAAATAGAAGCACCCCCTCCTTCATTTCCACCCTTTGGCTCATTTTCTCACCTTCACCTCCCTTTCACGCCCACCTCCTCTCTTTCGGCCAAACCATCTCTAGTTCACCAAAGGTAAGTGAAATTACTAACCTTTAGCTAGGGCGATATGCTGCGTTGTTGAATTTAGACAAGTGCTCACTCGTATTTTGTCGTGTGTATGATGAGGAATGCTTTTGTATGGTTTGCTCATGTCTTGCATTCATGAGG
Organism: Syzygium oleosum; assembly: GCF_021117445.2. Taxonomy (NCBI): domain Eukaryota; kingdom Viridiplantae; phylum Streptophyta; class Magnoliopsida; order Myrtales; family Myrtaceae; genus Syzygium; species Syzygium oleosum. The sequence continues at coordinate 2,117,479 of NW_026607506.1, read as the reverse complement.
ATGAACACGCCTCGGGTCACGAACGAGTCTCGCTCGGTTATGGGAATCAGCGTTGAGGCGTGATGGCTCGGGCCGCGGTTGGCATTGGATTGGCATTGAGACGTGTTGATTCAAGCTTCGCTCGACTTCGGATTGACGTCAATGCATGTCGGCCAAGCCACGAGTCACGTGTCACGCTCAGTTCATCAGTTTAGTTGTGATATTATAGGCCATGACACACGTACACACCTGTATGAGCACGCCTTCAGTCGTTGTTTGCATCGGCTAAGAAACAAAGATAAGAATCTGGCTAGAGTAAATGCTTGTTATGTGGTCACATAAAGGAAATAGCCGTCGCCAATGGATTTTGGGGACGTTGCCCAGTGGATTCCGGATGGCCAACTTGAAGCTAGAAGCCCCTGAAAGTATGGGATGCTTGGTGGATTTCAGTTGCCCAGCTTGAAGTTGGAAGCCCCTGAAAGTATGAGATGCCCGGTGGATTCCGAATACCTAGCCTGAGACTAGAAGCCCATGAAAGTATGGGAAGAATCGTGTGAGACGGTTAATGAACCTTTGATGCATGTTGATGTCTATTGTTATTAAATTTATTGATAAGCCGAAGGTAAATCGTGCCTTGACGGTAAGCCAAAATTGATCACATGCATATAATCGAGGTACAACAATAGTATTGCTATTGATATGCCATCGATGTTGTGATGCGAGTAATGTTCGTATGCTGGGTTCGACAATGAGACGTCCTCCTAACTCAGGATTAGTGATTTTACTTAATGAGTTCTTGACTCATTCCGTTGTCTTTTAAACTTGTAGGTATGGACGTCTCACCTTCTCTTCATCATGGTGTACTGATTTTGGAGTTGCAGCATTGCTAGAGAAGACAGGAATCCTCCGGCCTACGTTTTTGGATAGGAGGATAATGTAAATAAGAAGTGCCCGTAGAAAAAAAAGGGCTTGTAAATGTACTGAAGCAATATGAAAGTAGTGTATTCTGCATGGTGTTTTCCTGACTGCTTGTTTGTTGTGTTGTCTGGGTGTTTGTTGTTGTACACGCTTTCGCATGCTCATGTTAACAAGATAAAAGAACTAAGTCGGCGACGCGCCTGGGACATCGCACCAATAATCCCTGAAGCAAGGTCGTTACATAAGTCATCGGAAAGAATGCAAATATAAAAGGTAGTCCTGAAAAAGACCCTAACAAAATACAAAATGACCCCAAAAGCCTTGAACTGATTCCTAATCTGGCCAGGAACATAGCACTTTGAAGAACCTTTTGAATTGGTGCCACGAGTATTACAACTCCTCTCGGATAAAAAAGTTCATGGCTCGTTAAAGCCTAGAGTACTCAAGTCTTTGGAAATGTGTATGATTTATGGTCTTTTGTTCTAGTTATGTGTTCAACATGGCATCTTTTCCATGTATATTTGGATGCCAAACTCACTTCTAAACCTAGGAGAGAAATGATTAAAATAATCCGTATACATTTCTTTTCCTCACACTGAACAACGAAACTAACGAAAAGATTTTGATTGCATCTATTTTTTACAAGTCGTAAAATTCTATCAGCTCTATTTATATACTTTAGAACTGGATTGCACTTCGATACTGATTTTAAGACTTCTAGACTTGATTCACTATTTAAAGAGAAGTGTTTTTAAGGAACCTTTTGCTATTCAGTTGTCAAAAATAGCACCTTATACTCCTATATCCATACTCAGACCGAACTCATGAATAAGCGTGGTGCGGTGTCAACGTGAATCTAGAAATAAACTTGATCATACGCTTGATCACTCATTGGGCCCACTCAAGCTCCCAAGCCAACAAGGCTTGAAGCGCAATCTGAGCAAGCAATTTCTTTCTTGAGCCTAAGGCCACCCACGTGAGCATATTTGAGCCCGCCCATAAACCATTCATTTTGCAAAGAAAATAATTAGAATTTTGAGTTTAGCATATGACTTGGTTCGCCCGTTGATCAAATAGGACAATGCGTACATCACACGAGGAGCTAGCATTGGATGCTCTCGATGCATATGAGTCCAATTTTACATATGTCGTTAGATTAAGCGACTCCCATCACCGTCTACTTCATTCGAAGGTCCCGTTTGATAAATAAGAAAAGTCGAGCTCACGTTTACCACGAGTATCTAAGAACTTTTCTAGACAGAGATTGAGAGATATGAATTCTTTCTCTGTGACAAAAAGGCATAATTAAGAATACGAGTTACGTGATGCAACGCTGCACCTTAAAAAAAAAGCAAGCACACCAGTTTGACTCCGCAGGTGGAGAAGAACCGAATCCCAAAGAACAGAACTGACTTTATTCATTCACACGCCTCCCCTAAGTCCCCCTGGCTGGCCACTGCCCGAAAGATCTTCTTGGGATTGCTTTCAGTGGTGATGGGTAACTATAAAAGCTGTCACACGTGACTTGAAGACAACATCACAGTTCAAAAGGGTTCATGCATGTTCATTCTAATTCAAAAGATTAGAGAAAAACAAAATGATAGCAGTAATCTGTTCAAAGAAACAGCGAGAAACGTGATCCCGACACAATCTACCTTTTGATACACGTTACGACCTGACTCTGATAATGCCGTCGAGCTTGCCTCTACGTAGAGATTTGACGTGAAAATTTCTGTCGATCATTGAGAGAGAGAAAAGAAGAGAATCGAGATCCAGTTACTGGAACGCAGAATCTGGTTTTTTCCTCGTTGACATCATGCATTTGTCATCTTGACTTCTCTGCTCCACACAATTTTGATACCAGTAAATCTTCCCGGGTCCAAGTGACAGCTTTTTGGGCAAAGATTATATGCCTAATACGTCATATGATAAGAGAACCCCATCTGCTGCTGCTGCTGCTGCTGAACCTTATCCTTGCTCTAGAGATGTCCTCCCCAAAAATCAAGATGATAATAATATATATCATCAGGAGAGAACAATTTCACTGTCTGGGTTAAACGAACTTGGGTCAAGTTGCTTACAAGTTTGAGGCAGAATATCCTCCACCCACATCTTTACGATTGGAAAAATTGAGAGGGATATATACACACCCTATCTGATCCCACCAATGTTTTCTCTTGGTAATAAAGGCGCACATCTTTTGGGGCTCTCACTGTGTGCGTGCGAGTGTGCGTGCTGGATTCTGGGAATTCAGGATCTAATCCCCGCCATCTGCTAAAATGCTTAGAAGAAAAAAAAACCCACTTGCTAAAACAAAATGGGCGGAAAGGGACTTTGGAAAAATACATTTTGTTATCGGAAAATGTCGGGCATATTAAGATTGGTTCATTGAACAGATATATCAAGCGAATCGATGAATTTATATCGGACTTTGGAAATGACCCGCTTGCTTCTTATGGGAAGGAATCACATTTTGCATTTTATATCTTTCTCCAGGGAAAAAAAAGGAAGAGAAAGAGATTCTGCAAATTGCAAGATCCCACCATGCTCTCTCATCCTTCTCCAGTATAAAAAGGAGCGAGGGCGACCATCTCTTCCCCAAGAAGAACACACAACGCAATCACCCAACTTAAAAAGGAAAAGGTCCTTTTCTTAGACATACTCTCTCTCTCTCTCTCTCTCTCTCTCTCTCTCCTCTCGGTTTCTTTGGCCCTGAAACCCAAGACTAGAAATGGCATCAAGTTCGCTCTCGTACAACTCATCATCATGGACGCCTATGCAGAACAAGATGTTCGAGAGGGCGCTGGCCTTGTACGACAAGGACACTCCCGACCGGTGGCACAACGTGGCCCGGGCCGTCGGCGGGAACAAGTCTGCGGAAGAAGTGAAGAGGCACTATGACATCCTCGTGCAGGACCTCATGCACATTGAGTCCGGCCAAGTCCCCTTGCCCAAGTACCGAGCACCCTCTGCCTCCTTCAGCACCAGCAGAGCCATTGCTGATGAGCAGAGGTAACGTGTGACACTGACACTGTTAGCATTCGTCATTCATCAGCGATTACTCCTGTGTCTTTGCCTTTTTGCACTCAAATAGCACTACAGATGTTTATGATGACTAAGGTTCGAAGGGTGTTTAGTACATCTTCTCCTCAGTCGGAAAAGAAATCTTTTGCGGACGTGTTGGATGGATGACATACGCTTTTGCCCTTTGGCAAGTGCTTTGATGCAATTCATCTTTCACTGAAGTGATCTGCAAATGTAAAAGCAATGTTTTTCTTGGGTGATCCGGGTGCGTTTGCGCCCAATTCATCCCCAATGTAAGATCATATGGGTCCAAGTGTGAGGTCCACAAAAGGATCCAACGGTTTTAGATGAATTGGGTTGTAAAAGGGCTAATCTTTTTGTCTTTTTCCCCTTTGCATATCAGCTTTTGAAGTAAATGACCGTAGGCCAACTCTTTTTCTGCAACACCCACAAGATCAAGAATGTCCCTGCTTCTACAAAAAGGGTGTGGAAGAAATTTCTGAGTAAATATAATGTGGACAGGTCTCTTTTGGCACATGTATTGTCATTCATCGCCATGAACCATAGAACAGGCTCACCCATCAGGAACAGTTTCTTGCAAGAACTAATCAGAAGGTTCTTTGCAACTTGTTCTGTAATGGTTTGGTTCACCAACTTACTAGGGCAGTAGGACTAGTGACTCAGCATCAAATTGTCCAAGTTATCTTTGACAGACAATGAGATAAGTACAACTTTTTATTTTTTAAGCTTAAGCACACAGGTGTGATGCATCGGAATGGGCAAGAACCAACAATAATCTATGAGCTTCTTTAATTTAACTGTTTTTGTGTACTTGTAAGTTGTCCACGTTTCCTGAAGATGCTGCCAGTTCCATTTCTTTCCCTTTTTTTGGTGCCTAGATTTTCAGGCTCAAAGCCTTTGCCAGCTTACCTAGTAAGATGAATTTTCTATTACTTTATGTAGATTTCCATCACTTTCTGCCCATTTTCTTATTCCAGTTCATGTTGAAAAGCTCGCATGAAACCTAATCTTGCCTCTTTTTAGATCTCTTGCACATGCTCCCATATTCTTGTTCTCTGGCCAAACTGAAATCCATATTGTTTTATACGGTTCAAGATGGTGATCTGATATCCCAAAGCACTTATTCTTTTTTATCTTTACTTATAAATTCCATCACACTCTTTCTGAATCATCTAGGGTCCTCGGGACACGGGGATTGTAGTTCCTTGTACCTTAAAAAAGAAAAAAGAAAACATATCTGCAACATTTGCTAATAAATTCAGAATTACTTGCCGCGGATGATAGACTCGTGCGGATGGGCAATTTGAGTCTCGATGCATGAAAAAATTGTACTATGGCGTGGAACGCAATCTGAACTGATAACGTGATCATGCATTGAATTTATCTTTCTGCGATAATCTAACAAAAGACCGGGCGTTTTAGTGAGCTTGCCGTTGGATAACAAGTGCAGTGACGTGGAGTCCCAGTCTACTAATCATGGAGTTCAAAGATCCTCAAGTTCATTCATCTTGTTGCCTTGTTTTTTGTGCAGGATACTGAAGAACCTCAAGCTCTAATGACGGCGAAAGCAATCGCCCGAAGAAGATCTGTAAATTGTAAAGAAACGAAAGAATTAAGCAGCCGGCGACGTGAAGGCTGCGGTTCTGCTCTTCTCCTTCCTCGTTTTCTTTGAAAGTTTCCCTAATGCCACCTTCCGGTGTGATTATGCGATGGACTGCTCACTGTTTGTCTGTCAAACTCTGTATCTATGAAGCAACGCTTAATTTCATCTCCTTTTGTAAAAAAGAGGAATATGATGGTGCTCTCTGTCTCGTACCATCTTTTCATGCGTCCAGAAACCATGGTTGACTTGCACAAACGTCGTGTCGCGGAAACATAAAAGCGATCCGCATTAGAATATATTGCACCAAACTCGAATGACGATCGAAGATCTCTCTCAAATGTTCGGGCGGTCTGTGAGAGTCGAAACTCATATTAGTGATGAGTACATGGTGACAGGGAAACAGAGCTGATCACCAGCTGCTCCTGGTGATGCCAATCGTCATCCCTTTCTTTTGCTTGAATGATTTAACCAGGGCAAATACACAAAACAAAAAAGAAAAGAAAAGATCAAAATATTCAAGTACTAGGAATCGATCCCGTGATCTCTCGCATGTAAAGCCAGAGCTATGCCATCTGAGCTACATCAGCGTAAAAACAAAGCGCTCCTTTTATAATATATACATAATAAGTTTCGAGATACAAAACAATATATTGCACCCGTCTTTCTCTGTCTTTCTTTTTATGTCAAGAGTCAAGACCCCTGCGATATAATTTCCTGGCTGCCTATAATTCCGTTTTTGGTCGTTTCCGTGCATCCCTGAGGATGACGAGAAGAGCCCGAGAGACGGATCATTCAGCACATATCATTCTTGGAAAGTTTAACGCGAGCCGTGACCAAATCGACACCACAGACTCTTCGTTTTGCTGTGCACCCACTTCCATTAGCTTCAACTTTTAGAAAAATAAGACGGAATTCCCATTATACATGCATATATAAGCATGTCGAAGAGAGTTGAATACTTCAAGTTCATATACTCATACACACGAACGAATCGATCATTTCGCCCTCGAGGATCTTGTGCCACCACACAAATGGGATTTCTCAAATTGGGGGGGGCACCAAATGGAGCGTTGCGACCCACCCAAAAACACCCTCCTCGTGCATGGAAGGCCACAGAGGACATGCAAAAGGGACACGTGAATTCAACAATTTGCTCTCAGCCATTCCCACTTCTCGTCTCTCGCGGTCGTCATCGTCCGGACACGTCCAATTTCGCCCCCTAAATATAGCTCCCCCTTCGCGCTATAAATACTTAGCCAAAATCTCACCACTTCCTCATCTTGTCAAGAGACTGTATTGACAGAAAAGGAATAGAAAGAGCCGTTGTTTCTTTTGCTCTCTCTCTCTCTCTCTCTCTCTCTCTCTCGCAGTCTATTGCAACCAAGTTCCCCGTCCCCTTCTCCGGAGGTCGAAAACTGTCGCGGAAGATGGCAAAGATCGCGTCAGCGCTCTTGCTCTCGCTGCTCCTGGTCCTGGCGATCCAGTCTGCGGTGTGGGCGGACCAGTACGCGCCAGGGGGGGACCAAATGGGCCAGGCCGCCGATTCGGCGAAGGGCGCGGCCGAGAGAATGGCCGACTCCGCGGTGGATGCGGCGGAGGCCGCTGGGGACTCCGCCTCTTCATGGTCCCACTGGTTCACCGGCAAGCTCGAGTACGATCCCGAATCAGCCCTCGATTGGCAACACATTTTTTCACTCCTCTCACTACTTATTACCGCTATCACTACGGTTTTATCTGTTCCTAATGTTGAACCGTTGTCGATCTTCCTGATGAATGCAGGAATTTCGGCCTCTATCATCCGGACAACGACGAGAACGGGCCGGCGGCGGCACCCTAATCGGCATAAGAACGTTGACAATCACTTCAAGCACATTTATGTCTCAAAATAATCTGCAATTTCATGGTTAATTTTGCAGTTCTTGTGTAGCTAATAGGGTAAAATTATTGCCAGGCTTTCCTGAGGGATGTCTCTAGCGAACTAGCTAGCATCCTGTGGAAGGAGTTAAAATTCTCCTTAGGTAGCTAAGAATGAATACTAAGGGAAATTATGTAGATTCTGAATTTTTGTACTCGAAGGCCTTTTTGCAGGCGAGCTGAATAAAATAAATTTATTTATCTATTTATTGCATTCACTTATTCAGTGTCGTCCGAGTCGCTAAACACGAATTTCCAATCATATGCCACGGAATTCATAATCGTTCGTTACGTGTTACGTTTTCGACAGATTAATATACTTTTCTTCTAGGGCCAAAATAACTACTAAATAAGATGATTAGGAATGACATAACAAGACCTCATTTCGAAACAATATTGAAAAACCCAACCCAAAAACTTAAACTAATAAGCGAGAAAGACCACGTGTATACACAAAGAACGTATAAGCCTAATAGATAAGCGATCCGATATACCTTAATATAAGATTGTTCTCGTCTCCTCCTTAAGGAAAAGTTCGAATTTTTTTCCATATTTTGCAACAACACGGCTTACATGTATTGCGCAAGATGCCAACTCTTTTGTTTTTTTGGGCCATAAGCTCGGTTTCTGTTCTGTCCAAAACCGCTTGCGGGAAAGAGACATTGTTCCCGATCAATCTCAGGACTCTTGCACAGGTACGGCTCGAGCCTAAATGATGAAACCGTGAATTCGTGCGTGCGCAAGCCAGATTTCCCGACGTCGAGACGAGAGAGATGATGCTCGTAGCACTGAGAAAAGACAGAATACAAGCTGGAGGGTACTACTGCTATCCTAAAGCCTAACCTAATCCATATCGAAAGATGATCATGCTCAGCATTTACTAAATCCGATGTTCACCCAATTAATGCATTTCGACACACACTTCTTGAATCGGTTTGAACACGACCCACGAATCTATCCGCCGCTCAACAGCTACAAGAACAAGATTTATGGAATCATCAGAGAGCGCTAACTGTTCCCTACTTCGCTGAATGGTCGGAATCATCGTCTTCCCCGAAGCTAAGTAGCTGGATGCAGGAGGAGAGAGAGAGAAGAGAGAGAGAGAGAGAGATGTTGCAGACTCAAGATCGAGCTCATCAAGCGCACCCGCGAGACCCGAAATAGTAGCTAAGCACTAAACCCATCAACAAGCAAAGAATTTTGCAGGGTTCTCTACTACAGATTGCACTGGTTCATCAGATTACTGGCTAAAAACATGGATGACCCATCATCAGATCGATAAATCTACTAACTACGCAAGACCCATCTGCGGAGTGATCAGTTTGGAGTAGTCTCACCTCAAAAAAAAAAAGCTTGCACCTTTCATCTTCAACCCCAGTTTGCGCAGATGGGTCACGCCGGCTCGTCGGATGGCTGCTTGTTCTTGACATTGTTCTTGTTGTTGTGCATCCACACCTTGAGCACTTGCCTCTTCACCCCGATCTCCCCGCAGAACCTCTCCACCTCCTCCTCGTTCTGCTTCTGGATCCTCCACCCCACCCTCTCCGCGAACTCCATCATCCTCTCCTTCTGCTCCGGCGTGAACTTCGTCCGGAACCTCTTCTTCGAGAACGGGGGCGCCGTCGCCGCGTGGCGGTGATGGTGATCGGAGCCGAACAGGTTCAGATCCTCGCTCGAGGACTCGTTCCCCCCGCCGCCGCCGAAGGCCACGCTCATCGGCGTCACCATCGGGCTGTGGACGACGCCCACCGAGTACCTCTGGTACGGGGATGCCAGCGGCGGTGGCGGCAGCTGGAGCGGGGCGACCAGGCCCCGCCGGAAGCCGGCGGAGAGCTGCAGCCCCTCGCCACCCCCGCCGTCGACCTCCTTCCTGTGGAAATTCCGGTGGCACTCGCACGCGGCGCACCTGAGGGCCCCCGCGGTCCCTTCCTCGCCGGCCGGCATGAATTCCCCGCACCCGTCGTAGACGCTCCCGCCGACGCTCGCGGCGTGGTTCCGGAGGCACTCCCGGTACCTGACGGCGGCGTGGGGGGGCGGCGGCGGCGGCGGCGCGGGCTTCGGCTTCGATCCGGCGGGGGCCGGGAGGGCGGGAGACCTGGAGAAGGCGAAGGAGACGGGATCCGGGTTCGAGTCCTCGCGCTCGGGCTTGACCTCATCGTCTTGGTGGGGGTGGGGCTGGTGCAAATTGGGGCGCTGCTGCGGTGGGTGGTGGTGGTGGTGGTGGTGGTCTAGGGCTTCAGGATCAGCGGCGAGGATGGGTGCACCGTTGTGCAACCCCTCCATCCTTCTGGAGTCGCGGGCGAAGTGAGCGAAGCCCAGAGAGGAGACCGGAGCCGTGACGTCATCTTCTTGGGGCTTGAGCTCCATTTCTCTCTTTTCATGGAAAACTGCACCCCTCACTCCTCACTGTTTCTTTCTGTCTGTCTCCCTCTCTCTCTCTCTCTCTCCTTGGTCTTCGATCCCCGCCCACAATCTTAAAGTCCTTGTTTTCACGCAAAATCTCCCCCCCCCCCCCCCCCCCACCCAAAACCCTCTTTTCCTTTCTCGATTTCCAGCTCTCTCTCTCTCTCTCGCTCTCTCAGGTCAGAGGGAGAGAGGGAGAATAGGGGCGGTGAAGCTAAGTAGGCCTCGTCTTGCTGAGCAGAATTCAGCACGAGAAAGTACGGAATTCGCTGGTGAATGGGATGGGAAGGGAGAGTCAGCGAGCTTTGTCGTGGAGATGTGTGAGGAGACTGACAACAACCAGCTTGGTAATTTGCATCACAGAGAGAGACCAAGAAAGAGAGAGAGAGAGAGAAAGAAAGAAAGGAGTTGATATGGGGAACTCAGACGCGCAGATGGGGCCTCGGAACCTGGGGTGGGGTGGCGGAGGAGGAGGAGGTTAGGAGAGAAGAGAGCAGCACGAAAGGAGGAGCAAGGAGGAGCAGCAGCAGCAGCAGCTTTTCCTCATCATGGCTGCCGGGGCACGACGAGCTCGACCATCACTGATGATGGGGGGGCTAGAGCAGAGAGAGAGAGAGAGAGAGCGAGAGAGCGAGCGGGTCGTGTGTTGCGGGGGCGTGCTTCAGTTGCTCCCAACAAGGCGAGCCAGGGACTCCCCCGGATGCAGCAACAAGGGACAGGTCGGTTGCCTGAGGTGGAAGCCCAACAACAACAACAACTCCTCACTCCCTTCTTTTGGCTAGAAAGCCCAACAACTCCTTTACTACTAAGAGTTTCGCTTCCTTATTGTAAAGGTGGAAGAGAGAGAGAGAGTGTGCGCGCGCGCGCGTCTCTAAAATAAAAATAAAATAATATTATTTTCTTTTATTTAATTTTTTTTTTTTTTTGGGGGGGGTGGTGGTGGTGGTGGTGGGGGTTTGGTTTCTCTGAAGAAGAAATGGAGGAAAAAGAACCGACAGAGTCATGTTCATCCTCTCCCACGCCCTGCAACACGGGCCCCACTACCCTCCCTTCCCTCCCAGTCCTCCTTAATAATTGTCCCTTTCTGTTCCTTATCGACGCACAGTGTCTCCCACTGTCTCCCTCCCCCCCTCGACTCGACTATACTATACTATACTATATACTATACTATATACTAATCCCAAGTTCGTGTCCTCACCATAAAATATCGCAAAATATTCAATTCAAATCCTTGCATATTACCGGAAAAATCCTTAACATGTTATAGAGAATTACAAGTGCTTTTTGTATGGAAAAAAAATTATGAAGGGCCGAGCTATTTCCACCCGGAAAAGTCTCCGGTTAAGAAGTTAAAAAAGGGGTTAAAAGTCCAATCCGGACACTGCCTCAGTTGCGAAGCGAAATTGCTTGCGCGCGCCCCACCCATTTGATGGGGTCAACAGGCCGGTCTTATGCACAAAATCGGTGCCCTGCAATCGATACCGTATGACGGGACGGTATTTGAAATCTTGTGCGAGGAACTCGATCGATCGTCGCGCTTAGTCCCGGGAGAACTCCGTTCTGTTTTTATCTCCCGAATTGTTAATTAGTTTCCTCGGTAGTTATGTATGTACTTGTGGGGGGATAATTACGAAACGATGTCCACGAAACTGTTGCTCCAATCCTGTTCCGATCCATGTGCTGTATTTTATGCACATCTTAGTCCCTTAAAGTTATCTTTGATATACGGACGGACGACTTGGCAGTAGTGGTACATCAGCATGTGACTCTTATTGGTACGCACTTAAAGGAAAATTGCATTTCCGGTCCCTGTACTTTAATGAATGTTTTGCGGATGAATTCCTAAGGAACGATATGTTTCACTCGCAATGGTACGGCACCATATTGTTGTCTGGTAAATTAACCTATCAAACATTATCGATATATTTTCTGAAATTCGAAACAGGTAGCAGCAGCAGCAGTAGTAATAATAATAATAATAAAAAAAAAAAAAACTGAATAAAAAGCATTGTGCCAATGCGTCGCACAATGCAAGTATTATTTCATCGACGTGTGCTTCTAGGACACTTATCGAGCCATCTATGAAAAATCAAATTTCTTGAATATTAATGTGTTTGGGTAATCATCACTTCGAAAATTAAGGGTGAGTATTTTTCACTGAAAATTTTATGATAAAGAAAAATATTTTCAAGGAAAAAGGTCGCTTTTACTTGTTTGGTGGTTTAGGAAAAGCGAATTCCTTTTGGCCAAGAGAGGAAGCCGTTTTCCTCCAATCTAAACTTGTTGTTTTCAATCTATGAAAAACTGACATCCAAACATCGGAAAAACAATTCCCCGAAAAAAAAAAAGTAGCTTTCCTCCCAACAAGCGAACCCTAAAAATCGATCTTATTAAGGCATGTGAAACGAGTGTGTCAAGTTAAAAAAAGAAAAAAGAAAAAACAATTCATTAACGCGATTCACAGGAAACGGAGCGCACTTTTCTATATCAAACTTATCATCCATTTCGACCCCACACAAGTTGACGAAAGATCTTCAGGTACTCCAAGGATCGCCGGTCCACCACATCGATCTCTAGCTTTTTTGCTTCTCGTCACCCTTTTTTAACAAAATTAAATAATAATAAAAAACCAAGTAATGAAGCTCAATCATTGCCTTGTCTGCCCTTAAACGTGGTACTAATCAAAACACTAAACTTAATCAAAGATCGATCACATCAGCTTGTCCCCATTTGATTTTGACCAGCTGCTTTGATTTTCTTTCCCCATTCCGAAACCCGACAATAACAGCCCGTGATGATATTTATTTCAAATTATTATTTTTCACATGAATAGTTAGTTAGTGCGATTGGGACAATGGTCGTGTCGTGTTTTGAGCGTTGATCAATACCCATTATATCAATGCATAGTATAATGGGTTAATACAGCCAAAAATTTCTAAACTGGTATATTTATGATAAATTTATTTAAAAAGAAATTTTTGATCACCAAAAATCCCAAACTTGTACACCTGTTATAATTTTACCCTCCGTTAGTTTATGGTAAATTTTACCGTTAAATTTCTAAGTGGGATGACACGTGACAGTTGACAGGTATACTAGTTTGGAGTTTTACCCTCTCCGTTTGTTACAGCTGTACCGGTTTATGATTTTTCGAGGTATTAATATAATTTAACGGACGGTAGATTTGTTACAAATGTATCAATTTGGGGTTTTTGATGGTTAAAAAATTAGTTCATGGTAAATTTATCATAACTGTACCAATTTGGGGTTTTTAGTTGTCAAAAAATTAATTTGAGGTAAATTTATCACAGGTGCATTAATTTGAAATTTTCGTGGTATTAACCCTAATATAATATTTAATTACGAAAATCTAGACTGTTGTACCTAAGAGCAATCAACTAATTTTATGGTTAATATTATATTGATGATAATACATGATGTAATAAACAATGATGTATTATCAAGATTAACATAATCATTATAGCCTCGATTAGTAATCTATCATTGGCAGAGCGAGCGAGAGAAAAGAGACGCCGGGTGTTTTCAGAATAGTTATCGCGGTCAAGTGAACGGTGTAATGAGCGATCGACCTGTACCGGAGCAGCTATTATCGCAACCGGACGTGTTGTGACCAAAACTCGTTATCGGTGTTGCTCAGGGTTTCGAGATTGAACCGTGAAATTATTAAAAATTCAATCGAGCGCTTGTAGCAAAATACGAAATCCAGAAGGACATTAAAAAAATTCGGGGGAGGTCAACTGAAACAGAATTAAGTGAATTTTGCATAAGTATTATGATTGGGATACCGCTAGGATTGCCTATGCAGAAAGTACATCTCATTCAGCCATTGAATTGCTCTTGGCTGTCCTTACCTTGTTACATATTTAATTAGATTGAATAGGATTTGAAGAGCTCTCGTGATCATTCACGTCTATTTCAGCAGACATGAAGGGCATGGAAAAGCTGCTGTTTTTAGAATGCGAAAAAAAAAATTTATGAGATTGACCTTGGCCCTGCCCGGCTGTTGCTCCGTCTCCGTGTAAATTCTTTCTTTTGATTAATTTTAAACAAGCTATGGCCATATTACCATCATTATTATTATTATTGGTCATGTCAAGAATGTCCTGCAAGGCCAAATTATATGTTTGATTTGAGGTTCATGTTTTCTTTTTTTTTTTTGGCTTTGTCAAAAGGGTCATTTTGTTGATTTTTGTACAATATTTGTACCAAATCGTTCATTTCGAATATGCCCTCGAAGCTAGACTTTTTGCTCCATATACGAGAATCTCTATTAATTTTTTTACCATAGGAGTTTGTGTTAGACTTGTTGATATTTTTTAAGAAATTGCGAGGAAATGATATTAATTACGTTTGACTTGGAAACCATATTCATCAGCCAGAAACATTTTGCTACCGCTTCTTGTATCAAAGAATTTTCTCTTAGTAATCACCCGATTTCGAACATCGCAACACAATTTGTTGGATCTTATTACATCAAAGTGACACGGGGTATCACCGTTTTGCAAGTGTTGATTCCGTCGTAACATTGTAGTGTCCAAGTGCATAAATCTTAAAGTAATGCCGACACAAAAATCCGTATATGCTCGTAAATTTTTCTTCAAATAAATAGAAAAAAGTCACTAAAACCTCAAATTATGCATATTATGACACATTTACCCGAAACTTTTTTTATAACATAAAAAACCCAAAAGTATACCCACAACAACACATTTATCATAAACTTTTTCTTGTGATATAAAAAACCCAAAACTTGTACCTATATGACACATTTACCCTCTTTCAATTTTCTGTCAGATTTATCAGTCAAATTAACGTCGTTTTTATTTCACTTAAGCAACGTAAACACCATGTCGACACCGTTTGTTTTACAGATTCCATATAGGCGGATTTTACACGATAAATGTGTCACATGAGTATAAATTTGTGATTTTTAGTGTCATATAAAAAAGTTTAGGGTAAATGTGTCACAGTGGACATGGTTTGAGATTTTTTTTTTGGCGGTTTTTTCCCTTAAAGAAAAATTAAAGTTTATTACTATTGTTATTGTTTCATCTTTCATTTTTCTTTTTGGTGATTCAAACGGCTATTTTCCAGAAAGTCGTATGCTTTTCCTTCGTTCACGATCCGGACCAAAGTAAACATCAGGAGAAGGGCCGTGCCTCTGCGGGGTTTGGTTTTGTCTGACCATCCCCGGCTTTCTTGTGTTTGCTTCGGTACTTGTTCTCTCTCTCTCTCTCTCCTCTCTGCCTTCTGCTTCTGCTGGTGCAGTACAGCTTCGCACCAATGCTCTCCATTTCCTCTGATGCAAAAGCAAAGAATCTGGTGCAGTCCCCTCTCTCTCTCTCTCTCTCTCTCTCTCTCTGTGTGCCCCCATCATGAGCTATTTTCGAACGCTCCTGTCCATCTTAATTTCACTCAACATGAGCTGTGAATTCACGTGAGACCGTGGCCAGAGTTACCTTACGGTTTTCCCTCGCCGCTGCAGCGTGCGCGTCGTGTTAATGTACAGCGAGCCAAGCTGTCATTTCCCTTTCCTTTCCTTGCTGTGCTTTTTTCGGGTTTCTTCGTTCTGGGTCTCGTGTTTGCATGCAAAAAAACTGTCGTTCTGGGTTTGCCATCATGTTCGAGTTAACGTGTCTCTCTCCCGTATGGTGGTCTGACTGTCTCGTTCTTCCTTTTGTACCAGACCGGGAACGAGAATCTCCTTGCGCACTTGGGCCAGTCCCAGGGCCTCTCCATGTCTTCGCTGCTCTTTAGCCCATGCCTCTGCCTCTGCCTCTGCCTCTAATGCTGTCGATCAAGGCTTTACTACTTTTGATGATTCAGGAGTTCCTGTGGTCAGGTCCGTATGTTTGGTGCGTGGGGAGAAAAGGGTGGGGGGTTATTATGGAAAACAGTAACGTTAAAAATTCACCAAGAAATGGATGCTATTATTGGAGGGAGGCATGCTTTTGAATATTAGAGTGAAAACTCGAGCATCCTTTTGGTATTTTTCCTTTTTAGTTAATCGCGGGGCTAATGCCGAAGGTTTTACGCTCGGTACTGGGTTCGACTCGCATGTTCCTAAAGGCACTGATTTATCAATCAAGGAAGATGAATCTGCCCATCGATCAGCTCTAAAGTGCACATGTCGGAATCATCCATGGAGGCTGCATCGAGAAAAAGAGCGGCTTTCATGCATTTGGTCCATGTACGCTAAGCCGATAAGGATGATCCTTACCCCGTGCGGGCCGGCCTCGCTAGATCTTATGTTCCCGATCATTTGGATCCATCATGGAATGGTGCAATCTGTTTTTCATATTAAGAAGACCGGGCAACGTCCTTTTTTTTTTCCTTTCGACTCTATTAAATGTTAACCTCCTTTGGACCTCAGCAAATCCTTTAAAGGCTTCATGGAACTTAAGATCACTTGAATGTAAAATTTTTAAAATGTATTCATTTTTTCTGTGAAAGACAAAGATAATGGAAAATTGGGAGATGCGAAGCGTGCAGGCACTGACATGTTAAAATAAAAAAACGTATTTGTGGAGTCTGCTCCACAAAATGGGGATAGTCTGCGGAGGCGCTAGCAGAAAGCGAAAAACTTCCATCTTTTAGTGAAGTTACCTCTTAACCATTAAATGTTAACCTTATTTAATGACTAAACTGTTGAATGGAGGGGGTAGGGGAGGGCACTTTCTTTCCCCCCCTGATAAAAGTGATGGTAAAAAAACAGTCATGTCTTCCTCTCCGCGATGCGTTCGAGAGCAGGAATCCCACAAAAACCCAGGGCAATGACAAAAGGATGCAGCCCAGCTAAAGCCATCTTGTCTCTTCCCTCGGACACATTTCTAGTCAACACTCGCATCGAATGCTCTCCTCCGTACCCTCGCGTCCCCACCCACTCCCAGTGCCCACATTCGTCTACCTCTCGTTCGTGGCACGTACCTGACTCATGTCAGCCCCAATCATAAAGGAGGTTCCTTTGGATGGTTGGATGTTGGGGCCACTGTTTCATCAAAAGCAGAGCAGATCTCGCACCCCACCCTGCTCGTAAAATTTTTGAAATTCTCATGTAGGAATTGCGACGAAATGTACACGAGTCACGGCGGGAAACCGGTTCGCCGGCGGACCGTTGAAGGCCCCGGCGTCGTCGAATCGAGTGAGCTTCTTCATGCGATCCAAAATGGCTCACATGCCTCGATGTCGCATTTACGGCACCAGGCCGTGCCTTTCTCTCTTTCTTTCTCCTGCTCTTCTTTTTTCCGCAAGTGCTGGGTCAATTGCCTACTGCACAAATGGGGACCAGAGAGAGAGAACGTGTGGTCCATGGCTTTTTTTGCTCCTTGGGTCTCGCCTCTGCAGTTTCCCACTATCTTTCGAGGGGGCCCGAACAGAGTACAAATCTGGTCCATACTTCTTTCCAAATTAAAACATGCCGAGGGACAAATCAGCCTTACCGAAACACCACCCATACCTTTTCCACGCGCATAACAAAGACAAGTGTTCTCTAGCGTCTCTTGTCTGGTCTTGCCCCTTAGCCTGGTCCGAGTTCGAATTTCTGATGTGAACTGCAGCAACCTGGAGAGAATAAGGAAAACGTTCGACGATGACCCCATGTCCTCCTGTGCAGAGCCATCCAAACTGGAGGATGAATCACACCCCAAGATCAACAGCAGAGTCTCCACATGGTGATCCAAAGACGGATTCGGTCGATCTCATTGCTCCAGACATCCCTTGATTGGAGGGTTTACAGACAACTCGCGCATGATTTGGTTGAACTTTTGATGTTTTTATCTTATCACTTAGAGACACTACTATAATACTTTTGTTTGAAAAATCTGATGATGAAGTGTTGTGGCTAAAGCACTTTAGAAGAGCCAACTCAACTTTAAAAAGCCTAAACAGTTCTAGAGAACCATGCTTAAATACCATGTGTCCATTGGATGGGACATGAGTAGAATAGAAGTCTATTCTCCACTCGTTCATACCTAATTAGTAGAAATCTATCCTTTACCTCCATCCATACCCGACAAATCCATTAATTATTTACCAACATTTGAAGGGGTTTATAGTGAAATTTCGTTGTTATTTTATCATAAGTATCATTAGTTGATAATTAGCATCTTAATAAGTTGAAATTTCTTATTCCACTATATTCAATGTTTGAGAGTTTATTTAGAACGTAGATGATTACTCATCATTAGACATGCTCATTAGGTGGGTTTGGGCAAGCTCAAGACTGATCCTCTAGAGGTCCTGCCTGGCGGTCCAACTTACAAGTTTGAGCTGTTGGAAAATATCCCTAAAGGATTTTGATGATATTAAAATTTCATCCATGTGTTGAATGAGTTCATTTTAGTGTATAGAGGTTCATATTTAAACCATATGGAAGTTAGGTTCGGATTTTACGAGAATATGAGTTAGATTTTACCGAATCTCGAAAATTATGGAAGGAGCGGTGTAGAACCAAATTAGGTTATACAAAACAGGGAAACTATGTCAAGGGGGACTTTCCAAATATAGATTTGACGACTGTTGGATCTCTTAAATTAAAGACCCAACTCATATTCCAATATTATTTATGCCAAAAATCACAAACTAATTCGCTTAGGAGATTGGTGAGATGAAGTGATCAAACCTACCATAGATAGAAGATCGGATTGGCAGCCCAGATTGAAGTAGAGTTATGAACCTATATTTCCAGGAATTTTGCCGAGATTTTTTTTTTTACAGAGAATTAGATGGACATAATGGTTACATGATTCAAGTGCTATGTTCGAAGTTGGAGTTACATGAATTGGAGAAAAGTTGGCCAGAAGATAAATAGTTGTAAAATAAGAGAATTTGAGTATTATTGAGGGGGTTTTTTGGCCCGTCTCTTCTGTGAGCTTGTAATATCTATTCGAGTGCTGCAATAGTAACAAATCTAGTAATACAAGAGAGAAGTGGTGATTGTACTTAAGAGTAAAGACATTCATCTAGATGAGAGACAAATTGTGAGAGAGACTCTTTATAAGTACTTAGAGGTAGTCATGGCCACGGTTCGGAACCGGCGGTTCCGGTTCGTGGCCATGTATGAACCGGAACCGGCCGGTTCCGGTCCGGTTCCGGTTCCGGTTCATAATTTAAAATTTTTAAAAATAAATTATGAAATAAAAAAATAATGAATTATGAAATTATGAAATAATGAATTATTCAATATAAATTGTAATCAAAATGTAAATTGTAATCAAATTTGAGGAAAAAAAGAGAGAAAGAGGGGCTTGTACTTAATAAATTATCATTAAGCGCCTTACAATTCGTTACAATGATCTATAAAAAAAAAGGAGCACAATATATATGCCCTAAAATGACCCCAAAACCTAAGCCTATCCGAACCCCGGCCCTGCTGCAGGTTTTTTTTTAAAATTTATTTATTTAAAATTTTTAATTTTTTTTTGGAACCGGGCCCGTAGGCCACGGGCCGGTTCCGGTTCCGAACCGCAGGCCCGGTTTGACTGGGTCGGTTCCGGGCCGAAACCGGCCCGTGGCCATGACTACTTAGAGGTGTGATTTATAATTTGGGAAAAAAAGATTTGCTATGCTGTGTGTACATTGCGTGAGAATGACTATAGAGGGGTTGCTATAGAAGGAGTCAAGTGTTGCTTGACTTAGGCTCTACACTTGTAACAAGATGATATTTGTATTCTTATAACTAATGGAATCCGGCCTAATTGAGCTGCGAGAGTTGGAAGGGAGTGTGCATAGCCAATCCAAACCTCTATAAATCTCGTTTGCAATTTCTCTTTCTCTAAACTCATTAGCTTATGTTGTTTATATTACCAGTTCACTTTGCGCGTAGATACAGAATTTTTATTGAGGTTGGTTTTACAAAATTAGTTTGTGTTTTCTTGAAAACTCAATTTACCACCTCTTGTTTGCTTATTTGGGCCTAACATGAGCAAGAGACTGCCCAAGGGAAAAACATGGGCCGGCCAAGCCCGCCCACCGGGCCACCTTTTTTATTTTTATTTTGTAAAATTTCAACTAAAAAAAGTTGAAAAAATAATTTCAGGGCCATCTGTATTTTATTTTACTACTATAACCATGAGATTTATGCTATTTTTTTCTCTTATATTAGAATTTGGGCTTATTTTATCCTATTAACGTTTTACTTTTTTAAATATTAAGGTAAAATTATTAACAAAACATAATTTGTAAATTTCCTAAATAAATATATGGGCAGATTAGGTCGAAAATTTTGGCCCAGCCTAATGAGCCTATAATTTTTAGCTAAGCCTTGGGGTTAGGGCTATGCAACCGGACCGGTTCTACTTGGGAACAAGACCGGACTACCCTGAAAACCAATCCGGTTTCAAGTTTCTATTGGAACCAGTTCGGTTCCCAATTCCAAATTTATAGAACCGGTCTAGTTCTTAATTCCAAGTGAAGAGCCACCTAGGAACCAAACCGATCAGACTGAATTTGGAACCGATTTCATAAAATCTAAAAACCTTATTTTTCCTCTTAACATCTTTTTCCCTATCTCTCTCTTGTTGTCTATTCTCTCCAATCTCACTCAGACTTTTCACGGCTCTCTCTCTCTCTCTCTCTCTCTCTCTCTCTCTCTCTCTCTCTTTGTTAGGTAGACCTTGAAATTGGACTGGAAAAACATAGTACATTCTAGATTTTAAAAACTGAGAACCGGTTCTAACATGATAGGCTCAGACCCTAGAATCGATCACCCCTATTAGAGGTGAGCATGGATTCAGGGTAAAACCAGAAATCAGATTGAATCGGCCAAAGAAATCGCTTCGGTTTAAAGTTCCCGCGATTACCGGTCTAGTTCTTGATTCCAAAAAATGGAATCGATCGTGTGCGGTTCGGTTTCCAGGTAAGAACTGAATTGGTAACTGAAAAACCGAACTGGGAACCAACAACCGATGTACTGGACCTGAGTTAAACCTAAATTCTCATTTTACTCTTGCTAACAATAACAAACACTGCCTCTCATCTTTTGATTCTGCCGTGTACTGATAACAAACCGGTACCCACTAACTCAACATTTTATATTGTTTTCTTTTTCTCTATATCCGGTTTCTCGCAATGTCATTCACCTATTGCATTTTCTATCGGTTGTGAAGATCCCCATCTCTAGTTCAATGCTTTTGAAGTTGGCGTGCAGGGTAAAAATTCTTCAAAAAAGTTGGGCTAGTAGAGAATAATATGGGGACTATAGTTAGTATATTTTTTTAACAAATATAAGTACATACCGAGCACGATGATGTCTTCACCATCTGGCTCGGGGAAAGGGAAGTTCGACCCTTCACTCGATAGGATAACTATTGCATCATGAACCGTAGCTCTCGTCCAATCACTGTGAGCATGCCACGAAAGAGTTCCTTACTCATCGGTGCCAGTTTTTTTCATTTTTATATTATGTGTTTTAAACTTTTTATTATTTATTTTATTTTACATGTTCATCTTTTATGGATTGTTGCTATTGACAAACGGGGATCTTTTGTTGTTGCGTTCACTTTCATTTGGCTTAACTAAAAATGAGACAAAAAAAAATGAAACAAAAAAAAGAAAAGAAATTGGTCGATTATCGGATAGACCCTGAAACCGATTGACGGGATAGGTTCCAAAACCTAAAATTTGGACCGATCCTAGAATCACGAACCCCTAACTAAGCCCACCCGTTTATGGGCGAGTTTGAGGCTACCCGTCCGTCGATCAGATCTACTCAACATAAATGTTAGATCCAATTTTAGATTATGAACATGTTGCAAAATTCAAGTAATTCACAACTTCAAGTGTATCTTCCTAAAATCTTTTTACACAATTTTTTTTCCAAACAACTTTTAAGTAGATAGAAAATGAACTAACAATGCAGACCAAAAAAATCTGCAAGTCACAGTCTAGAAAGCGCGTAACATATTTCTTAACACTCCCCTTGTGTAAATCGGTTTTCACACCTGCATAAACCCCAAGAAAGAGTGTTGGGATTTGTATCTGGGGGTTAGACAAAAGGTTTCCTCCAAAACAACATGCCATTGCCATAGCATATTTCTCAACAAGATCATTGAATGCATTGCTCTGTGCTCTCTGCAACTCCTACCTCACAGTCCCAGATGAACATGTCACTCGTCCTCGCACCCCCTTTTGAATATTTGGTGTACACTCAAATGGCAAAGGCAATTTGTACACCAATTCCATTCTCTGGGCTTAGAGTTTTACGCAGAGTCGCGGGGATCTCTATCGTTTCGCAAGGACCAGTCTCCCGTCGAAACTTATCGTATCTAAGTTCACGTGGTGATTTTCATACATGGCACGCCATACAGACGGGCACTCTTGGGAATTTTTAAGTGTTTGTGAATGGTACAATACTTGGTATAGAAGCCACGACAAATTGAACTTGAACATGACAAGTCGCGAGGGGAGCGATTTCTCGATGCTCCACGGAAAATCCCGAGGAGTGATTGAGGTATCTTGTTAACTTCATACTTTATTGTTTACTAACAGGAACATCTGAAAACATCAGCGCTGATGCATTGCATGCATGGCAGTAGGGCATGAAAGACAAAAGAGAGGGAGGGGGAGAGAGAGAGAAACAGCAGACAATCTCTCACAGATCCTCACAACATTGAGAGCAACTTTGGACGAGTGGAATCGCCATCGCGGCTAGTCAACGAGTAAGCGATCTCACTCTCAACTCTCTCCCCACCCGTGTTCCCACTCACATCCATCGCGGATGATGATGATGATGATGATCTCATCCCTCTTCCTTGATCTCTGGACTCACTGCCATTAACGCCACTTTTCATAAAACTTGACCGAGTCCCTCCATTGTCATCGAGCCCAAACTCCATCTCCATCACCACGTTCATCTTGCCGCCAACCAGCCTTGCCTTGGCCAGCCATCTCTGCAACTTCCCGGACGTCGTTTTGGGCATGCTCCCGTTCTTCACCAGAACCACCAGCCCGACTTCGACCTTCTCTCGGTTCAAGATCGCATCTCTTATGCCTTCACACAATCCCCTCAAGATGTCGCGGTTTAGTCCTTCGCTCCTCTGCAACTCCGCGACGACGGCCACTTTTCTTGAGTCGCGCTCAAACGCGGCTATGCAGCCTCCTCTCAGAAACTGCGGGAAAGCATCGTAAGCTGCGGTTTCCAAGTAATGCGCATGATGTGCATGCGATGATGTCTCTACATCGTTTGGTGGTGTTATTGTGATGATGTCCGAACACCGACCTGTCACGTAAAGGAACCTCTCTTCACCTTTGACTATTCCTCTGTCTCCGGTCCTAAGGAAGCAACTGCTCACCTTGTTGCTGAGCCTTGCATGAAAAGTTTCCCTTGTTAATGAAGGGTGGCCGAGATAACCAGAAGCGTTGCTTGGCGATGAGACCCAGATCTCTCCTTCAGTTCCATCCTGGACAGGCGCTAAAGTTTCTTCATTTACAACTACAATCTGCATGTCTTCTTCTTCTAATGATGAATCATCATCTGTTGAAGCGAGTCTTGCACTTGGCAAGAGCTTGTTGTGAGTTGGGATGTTTGGGAAAGTGGCTGAATCGTTATTGACGGGTCTCCAAGCCGTCGACACAAAAGTACAGTTCTCTGCTAGTCCGTAAGATGGTGATATGGATGATGGGCTTAAGCCGAAAGGCATGAACGCGTTGACAAATTCTTCTACCGGGGCTCTGTAAATGGGCTCGTTGATCATGATTAGGTTCTTCATTGAGGTCAGATTTATGGGTGAAGATCCCTTTTTGACACCGCCGCGCTTCACCACCAGTGGGAAGGTGAAAGATGGGACTGGAGTGCAAGTTGCTCTGAAGTTAGTGATCAGCTCAAGCCAAAGCCTCGGTCTTTTGAGGAATGAAGTAGGAGATGTGAGAACACACGTTGCACCAGACACTATCGTGAGCAACAAGAACATGAGGCCACAATCATGGTACTGAGGCAACCATGAGGTGATGATGCTATTTGGGTGAAGATCATATGCTTTTCTTGCTGCCCTGACATTATGAGCAGCTGAGCCAGCAGTCACAAGCACCGGCTTAGGAATCCCAGTGGCTCCTGAAGTGTATTGAATCAAGTACACTTCTTCTGGCTTGCACCCATTGTACAAACAAGGAGGAGGAGAAGGCACAGAAGGCCCAATTTTTGCACTAGTTTTAATCCCAATCTCTTCAGTTGAAACCCACCTGAGATTCTGCAACATGCCCGCAAACTTCTGGTCATGGTTTACGGAATTGGAAGAGATGTAGTGGTTGACTCTTGTGATGTAACCGTGGGGTGCTATGGCAGCCTTGGGCTTTGTTTGAGAGAGGACTCTATCAAGGTGGTGGTGGCTTTCTGGAGCAAAAGATGGATCAGGTGGCAACATGGGTATGCTCACAAGTCCAGCTCTTTGGCATCCAAAGATGATCTCTATGAGCTCAAGCCCCGGTGGGCATAAAATGACCACAGTGTCACCTCTTTGCAAAGGCACAATCAATTGCGAAGAAATGGACTGGACGGAGTCATTGAGCTGAGAGTAGGTCAGGGTCGACGCTTCACCGCCGTTGTCATCGACCCAAACGAAGGCCGGTTTGGACCGGAAGGCCGGGAGTTTGGCCCACACCGGGAGGTATAGGTCGACCACAGGTTGGTCAGGGAACGAAGGGTCATAATTCTCGCAGTTCATGGTGTGTGTGTGGGTGTGACGCTTGGGTGCGTTGAGCTCGTGATCAAGGGCTGCAATGACAAGACCACGCTGAGGACATCTTATAGGAGCAAGAAGGTAACTTAGGAGGATAATGTAGTTAAGATACCGATTTCTCCAATGCAGAAACACTGTGACATTGTCTCCAAGTGTAGATTGTCAAAACTCGAGGAGGGAATAAACCTTTGATGGGACCAGAATATCCCACTCGCTTTGATGCGTTCAAGGGAGCACATCTCTAGTAAAGGTTGTCCGTCACCTTGTTGTTGTTCATATTCTTATTTCGCAATCGTGCATGCATCGGTTTGTGTCTGTGATGTGACAAATTTGTGCATGATAAATTTATCTCAAATTAATTTTTGAGTCACCAAAAACTCAAGTGGCAAATTCACCAAAAACTAATTTTTAGGATACAAAAACCCCCAAACTGATACATTCATCAAATTTTATTGTGAAATTGCTGAGTTAGATAGCACATGGTAATAACATGGTAAGTCCACGTGAAAATCCTTATCAGTTTGATGTAAATTTATCACAGATATACCGGTTTGGGGTTTTTTTGAAGTACATCCGTCACAGTTGTACTAATTTAGGGTTTTTCGCTGTATTAATCCTTGCCTTCCGTAGTTGCTTATTGGATGTCCAAAAGTACTTTTCAAAAAAACCTTTTTTCCTTGAAATCAAATGGTCTGTCTATTCTTTGTTAAACAGTGAGAAAATTACTAAAAGATTAGAGTCAATTTTCAAGGAAAAAGTACTTACCTCCAAACAAATGAAGCATTGCTTAATTCGAGTCCAGGGTGCCTTCATCCGGGATCCATCCCGTCCGTAACCCAACCCACTCCAGTGTATGAAAAAATACTCACGTAAAGTCTCGCAGAGGAGATGACTTTAGAAATAGTATTGATGGGACCAATACAATTTTCAATTATTTTGGGTATTTTTGCTTCGTGAAATTAAAAAAAAAAAAGGGTCAGAAGATGTTTGGACCCGGATGATAAAGATTAGAATATTCATCAATCAGATACTCTGTGCGCTAAAAATACAAAACAGGAAGTCGATTATCACTAGGCTTTAACCTGCGCAGTGGATGAGGTGAGGTTAGCCATGAGGACACAGGATTTGAGGATCTTGTCGTGAGGCGTTTGCAAGCGGGTTCTTCATGGACGCAGCGAAACGTCACTGTCCAGAAACAGAACGTGCGGTGTTTCTCTCCCTACGTCGGTACTTCACCTCGGGCATCTTGGCTGTGCTTCGGTTTAGCTTCGTGTTTACTGACCCGCCGCGACATAAGTTAAAGTTTCGTTGCGTTCATGGAATGCAACCTTGACTGCCTCTTACAAGGCAACCAATTGCCAAACGGCTGTTGGGTTGTCACTTGTCTCATCTCTGCCACACACGGGAGATGGTCTCAATTTTGAGCAGGATTTAATTCCCGGTGCCGTAACATTTTAACTCTAGATTTATCAAACGAAAGCATCGAACAGCAAAGCTTTGCTAACTATGAAATACTTCAGAATGTCATAAGGAAACTATAAGAGTTGCGATGCACGGCTTTTAGCTTTGGCAATGGCCAGGACAACGGGGAGCAACCCTGCTTTCCAGTTTCCCCCTCGTCGTAATGAAAAAGGATCGCAAAGGGTAACATCAAAGCAACCAGGAACTTGTTCTTGTAGTGATCTCGCCAAATAGTGACAGGACCAGGTAGGATGAAGCTAGTTTCCCAAGATAAAGGCAAAACAAACCACACTATTGAGAGGGGGGGGGGGGGGGGTGGGGTTGGGTGTACGGGAAGGTACTCGATATGGAAATTAAATGCGTGCTTAGATTCGGCATGGACCCCCAAAAGGTTAGCTCAAATTGGAGCATTTTGCACAGTTCACTCTGGATTCAACTTAACTGCAACATGTCCAGGAGAAAGAAGAGTGACGGATGCAGTTCACCACTACACCACTACACTACTCCAAATGGGTAGGCCATGATTTATGCGGATGAGCACCCAGGACCAGAATGCAGCAGAAGGTGAAAAATGCATACAGAAAGGACAATTCTTTCTCATGTTTTTCAATGTTCACCCCAAGGGTTGGGGAGTATGCAGATAAAAGATGCAGCAAAGAAATTGTCACATGATAAATTGTCGAACAATGACATCAACTTATCACCACATTTCTTTCTTCCAGCAGTTATGGCTAATTCTAGGTAATAATATATCTAGAAACCACTATCATGCAACATTCAACCGAATTTGAGCTGGATCTCATTGCATCGCCTGACAATTTACAAGGTACAGAGAGCTCATCTTTCGACACTCAGAAAAATTCAAGCCTCTGGCACCTGAGTTGAGTACCTTCGAGTTGCTTTTCAAGGATCTCAACTCATATCAATTGATGGACAATATTCCACCAAGAAACCTCCCCAGTCATTGTCCCCAAGCATAAGCCCTAAATCCAAGAAGATGTGTCATAACTAGAGATCATGATAATCAACAGTGCACTAATTCATTTCATGTAGCAACGGATTTATGAATAATGCCAAAGCATTGAACTTTAGCAACATGAGGCAGCTGAAATATAAATTCCTAGATGAATGAAACACAAAGCTAGCAATATATTGGATATATGCATGTGCAAACTGAACAGGGAAAAATTAAGACGCAGACTCTCACCGACCAACTGGAACAAACACCAACACTTAAAAAAGCTAACAAACCCCCAATCAAGATATAGTATATACCCTATCTCCTCATAAAGGAAAGAGAACGCACTGAAAATGCAGTAGCATCAATTAAAGACTCTGTTATCCCATGTTGGGCAAGGGGAAACATCCTCATTTGGCTTTGCCACTGCCTTCTAAAATGGAAGATGAGATTTGCAACAATGGTTTAAAAATCAAATAATCTCTATGCAAGCAACTCAAGCTCTAGTAGAATGGCAGATTAAGAAGTTCTACAAATATCCTAATGGTGATTGCTAAGGCATTGTGCATACGAAAAAATTGAACTCCTTGGAAGCAAACTTCTTTAAGTTCAAAGGACGAGACAACAGGACACAAATCGAAATTGTTATACTATAATGAAATTGAATGAGCAAGGAAAAACTAAGAGCACACTTAAAAATGTATGAACAAAATGGCCAAGGAGTCACAATTACTTCTACTAGTGGAAGGTACTAGGATTCCTTTTCAACTCAAAGAGCATCATCTTCTCCAATTTTTATCATTCACGGGTTCATTTGATGAGCAAAAAAGACACTTCAACCACTTTGCACTTTGTCAATCTCATCCACGAGGTTGCACTAAGCATCTTATAATCAGGAGACCATTTCATACAGGCGAACCATGTACATGCCATCCCAAATGATTAGCTCTCAGTTGATACTCTGAAAGTAACCAAGAAATACTTGGTCTGACTCGAGTTTTTGACTTATATGTATTGGGTCAAATTTAGCTTGACTCAGTGCTAACCTATGGTCCAATAAGACTAGAACGCGGTCATTCTCCATTCTAAAAAAAAAAACAGGCACATCATCGTATATTTATTTAGAATTCAATTTTTCATTGATCAAAAGGAAAACAATAGTATACATCCAACTTCTCAAACTCAATTCAGTCTTATCCTACTCCATAATAGTTGAAACTTTCTATACAAAAGCTCTCTCCAACAGACTTGCACACATCCCAAAAATTAAGCACCTGTATCTCTTATAGCAGGATTGCTTGCTGGAAAGCATGGTTGACAAATATCAATTAAAATCACGTACCTCTTAATGAAAAGCATATAGAACTCAAATAAACCTCATGTGCAACCATAAAAGACCAAAAGCATGGCTATGAGCACAAAAGGCAGCACAAAGGCACACATAGCCATGCTATCTGAAAGCCATGCAGGATGACCACAGAGCAATTTGCAGACACATCATTTCCTATTATAATTCTCACAAAACATCCATACCGCTCTACGACACTCGAAACAAATGCACTGTTCTTATCAAACACAACACGTTGAAGTACATTTTTATATCGAGAGTTGACAACTGACAGTGATAGTCATAACCAACTGGAAAAGGATAAAGCCTAAACTGTATATACTGAACCTTTAAAAATCTACCGTGCATTGCAGTTTCCACTTCTTAAAATCATAAGACAACATATCCTATCGTAGTTCCAGAGCAAGATTTCTCGCCTACTTGATATGGCAATGGGCATCCATAAGTAGTCATAGAATATATCTAACACACTCAACACTGAACGTGGAAATACTTGTTTGATCCCCTTCCTGTGCAAAAATAGCAGATTGTGAACCTGCATATTATTAACTAGCCAAAATTTCACCACCAGAATCCATCAATCTAACGCTTTGGCACAAGAGCATCCAATGACAATTGTGTATATAGCCAATGTGATAGCCAACTCATACAAGTATAATTACCTCTAAGGGAAACAAAGAACACAAAAAATGATTGGATGATGACATAGGGGCTTAGAATGCATTTGAGATGATTTATATGCTATTGTATATGATCATGTACAAGGAGTGCGTTCAACAAGCTTTCCAGTTTCACCCTTCAACAAGCAAGTGGGTTAGGGGGATATAGGAACCAACCCAGGAATTATTGGGTCCTACGTCAAATCTGCGTTCATTGTGCTTAACAGTACAAAGAGCACGATCATAGAGATCTAGCTACTAATCCAACATCATCAACAGAGATACTACTATGACAGGTGTCGCTACAGTATGTACTCGACAAACTCAAAATATCTTACAGTGATATCACCCAAATCAACAGAACACACTTGTCTTTTTGAAATATAAAAGGTCTTCCTTCATACTGATACTGGAGCGCAATACAATTGCATTGTACAATACCTCCTCCACAAACAAACTAGCCCACACTGCCCCCAGTATTTCAGTTTTCGAAATCCACCAGCACCAATAGATGACAGCGCATAACAAATGACAATTATAATGAAGGAAACAAGTCTGTTTCTAACCAAGAACCAGATAACTTCAGTAAAGCACACGAGAGAATTCTAATCATTTGCATTGCAGCATTTGCTACACTAGGAACTGAAGTGAAACGCATTGTACCCAAGATTAAGAATGCTATTTATAGGATCCAGCAACTGTGGCTGCTCCGGGTGGTGTTGCTGCTGCTCTTCTACCTGCTGCTGTTGTTGCTGCTGCAGGCTAGCACCGGCCGCAACAGCTGCGGCACTCGAAGGTGCACCCTTCGACTCCACAAACCTCCATATGTACCACGACGCGACTGAACGATACGGCCTCCATTTCTCACACATATGATCCATCTGTGATGGCCTGGGCAAATCCTCGAGCCCATAAAGAAGCTGCACTCCTTTCCGCACCCCGAGGTCATTAATCGGCAAAACATCTGGTCTATGCAACGAGAAAATCATGAACATGTGGACCGACCAAGACCCAATTCCGTTGACCATGGTGAGCATCGTAAACAGCGACTTATCATCCATATTTACAATCGCCGTGTCGGATAATATCCCGTTCTGGTACTTCCTAGCTAAATCATGAAGGTAACTTGCCTTGCGTGCCGAAACCCCGATTTGCCGAAGCTGGTGAGGGTCCAGCGCGAGCACGGTCTCGGGGAGGACTCCGTCCTCGCCGCCACAGAGAGCAATGAAGCGCGTGTAGATCGAGGTGCCGGCCTTGAAGGCTAATTGCTGGTAGAGAATGCTTTTGGTGAGGGCAAGGAACGGAGTGAGGAAGATGTCGAACGTAGGCGGAGGATGGAGGTCGATGAGCGAAGCGAGCAGGGGATCCGCGTCGCGGAGGTGGCGGATGGCGGCCTCGACCTCACCGTCGCAGGAGAGGGAGCGGACGACTATCCGGGGGAGCGCGGGGGCTCGCGAGGCGACGATGCGGTTCTTGGAGGGCTTCGAGGAGGAGGCGGCATTGACGGCCTTCGATTTAGGGCTAGCCCCGGCGGCTGACGGCTTCGGGTCGGGCGTGGACGATTCGGGCGAGAGCTTCCGGATCTTCTGCGGGCGGAGGGGGATTTTGGACGGGGGAGAGGCGGACTGCGGCGGCGGGGGGCCGTTGATTATCTCAGGGGCGGCTGCTGCGGCGGCGGACGAGGAGGCGGAGGCGGAGGCGGAGGCGGAGGCGGAGGCGGAGGCGGAGGCTGGGTCATGGCTTGGCTGGGGCAGCGGCTGGGGTTCGGTGTGGGTCTGGGTTCGGTCGCTCATAAGTTCGGGACTCGAGGCGAAACTCGCAAACGGCGAACGAGCGACGCCGGCGACGGCGGCGGCGGCGGCTTCTTCCGCGGCGGAGAGCGGTGGCGGTGGGCTCAGAGAAGGAGGCGAGTGTGCGTGGGGTAGACTGCGCGAGCCGCCATACTTGGGTTTGTTCTACCTTTGCTTCGCTTTTTTCTTCTTCTTCTTCTTCTTCTTCTTCCTCCTACTGCGTCGTTCGGGAGAAAAACACATGAACCAGCGCTTCAACGGAGGGGGGAAGCCCCGTCCCTCACGCTCCTCGACGGCGCGTGTGGATCTCTCTCTCTCTCTCTCTCCTTCTCCTTCCCGCGAGCCGTCGAAACGTCGGGTCCCGCTGAACCCGAGTGAATCGGGACCGTTAATCCAAACAGGGGCCCAATTACACAAGATAGAATGACACAAATAGCCATTAACCCAATATATAAGATATTTATTCAAAGTAATTCCTAAATTTTAACCTGATATTTAATGTGATCCTGAATTATACGAAAATGTTCGATGTAATCATTCTATTAATTCAAGTTCAGGGACTATATTAAATATATACAAAAAATTCGGGAATTATATCGAATAAATTAAAAGTTCATGAGTCGTATTAAACAGTATGCTCATTTTCAATGATTATATTAAAAAAATTAAAAATTTATAAACTACATTATTCAAGGACCGTGTGTCATTATCTTGTTACAAAAGAGCCTTTACGAGACTTATGAAATCAAGGGTGGGTGATTCATCGAGTTCTAGGGAAGAAGGTATGACTTTTCGTGCGTGAATCTTCTTCACGTTACCAAAAAGTTCTGTGGTCCGCCGCATGAGAATTCATCCATTTATTTAGGACCCGATATTCCTTTGGCAGCAACCATCAAAGATGAATTTGAATTTTCAAACTTGGTTACTCTTAAAAAAGTACACTTTCTTACGGTATGATTTCATGGAAAGACTAGATGGAAATCAATTACAAAGATCGACATATATATATATATATATATATATATATATATATATATATATATTCAATTCACATAAAAATAATATCAAACACCTGCGTGTGTGAGCGATACGATATATGAAAATATATTTTCCTCTCGAAAAATATTATTAGCATGTATCGGAGGCATAAACTTTTCAATTTTACGGAACCAACTAAATTGATCCTTGAAACTTATTAATTCTAACAGTTTAGATGTACTAGATTTCAAATAATTAATTTATGAAACTCTAAATTTTATGTCTAATCCCAATTCCATCTCGAATTTTTTTGTCTAAGAAAAAATTTCCAAATTTTAGATTCAATCCCAATTGAATTGGGCCAATTCTGTCCCGAGCTTTTTTATCTAAAAAAATCACTAATAACTCTAGTTTTAAATTTACCCCACTTTTTTTTTTGTCTAAAAAAATCACCAACTTTCGATCTAGTCTTAAATTTGACTCCGTTAATCTTCCGTCCAAAAATCACTATAAGTTGTTTGACATGGCATTTCCACGTCGATAACAAATCGACATCAACAAGGTGACGTGGAAAATTATATCGAAAACGAAACCGTTTTTTGATGTGAAAATTAGAGAAATTAGAGACGACTAATCGGGATTTTTGAGCGGAGGGCTAATGGAGGCAGATTTGGGATTAAAGTTAAAGTTGGTGATTTTTTTAAATAAAAATATGCTCAATATAAATTTGGAACCGAACGTAAAGTTGAGATTTTTTTTAAGACAAAATAAAGTTTAGAGGCAGATTTGGATTGGATCTAAAGTTGAGCTTTTTCTTTAAATAAATAAAGTTGGGGGCAAAATTAGGATTGGACCATGGAGAAATTTCTATTAAAGAATTAGGCCTTTTTACAAGTCACACATGCCATGAGACGATCGAATTCAACTTAAGTCATACCTACTCTGCATCATTCATGGCCCAAATCTTCGAGAGCGATAGACCGAGTGATCCCTAACGAAATGCTAGAGATTGAGAATCCGATTTGCACAAAGTCAGGCATGCTCTCTATTTCTGCAAGCAATTTCGCCCTCACGTTCGTGCCCTAACGAACCCGTGCGCGATGCATCGCGGGCTCAGGCTATTAGCGCCCCGATGGGGTTTATTGGGTTCTTTCCATCTCTTGCACCAACAAGAGCTCCGCATGAAATA
Organism: Syzygium oleosum; assembly: GCF_021117445.2. Classification (NCBI taxonomy): domain Eukaryota; kingdom Viridiplantae; phylum Streptophyta; class Magnoliopsida; order Myrtales; family Myrtaceae; genus Syzygium; species Syzygium oleosum. The sequence goes on along the minus strand of NW_026607506.1, from coordinate 2,084,541 downwards.
ACCATAAAGATCCTCTGTCGGAAGAATTCTCGTGACCTTTTGAAACATGCGAGCTCACTCCATCTCAATGATCGAATAATGTGGAATAGGTTAGTCCATCTGCTGCTTCTCACGTACGTAAGTGCAAAAGCAAACCATGCATGCAGCGTCGTCTTCGTCAGCACCATCCCCCGTTTTTCTAGCTTTAGCTCGTTCACAGCCCCATCCTCCCGCAAACTCGGGGATTTAGTATCTCTGCCTCAATTCCATCTCTCTGCCTAGCTATTATTGGCTTTTCCCCATCATGCAACTTTGACCTCCCCTCATTCTCTCTCTCTCTCTCTCGGTGCGTGCACGCCGGAGAATTCACGCCCAGATTGGTTTTTCCGATCTTGGTTTGGCTTCTTTCAGGATAGAATTTGGAGAGAGAGAGAGAGGCAGAGGGGATGAGTTTCAGGGAGGACAATGAGGAAGGGAGGGATCTCAAGAAGCCTTTCCTGCACACGGGCAGCTGGTACCGCCTCAGCTCGAGGCCGTCGGTCATCATGGCGTCGTCTCAGTCCATCCGTGACTCCTCCGTCTCGGTCGTGGCATGCGTCCTCATCGTCGCTCTTGGCCCCATTCAATTCGGATTCACCGTAAACACCTCCCTTGTCCCCTTTTGTCCATGTTTTTCGTTCATTTATTCATTTGGTGTGGAGATGCACGGATATGCCATTCCAACTACGAGAGTGCAAAGCCAATCTTATGAATACAGCAGAAGTTTTCCTCGTTTTCTTCTTATGTGCGCGTTTAAATGACATGTTCAGATGAAATAAGCCAGAGGATTACAACGTGGAACAGAGGAACTAGGAAATGATGTGTGCATTAGTGGTCTATTTGATTTCTCAGGACAATGGTGCTTGAAAATTCATCAGAAAAATGAAAAAAAAGCTGTCGAATTACCCTTGTGTGACCCGGTGAGGTATGCGAAATAGATAGGTTGATTCCTGGCCTTTTTCTCTTTTCACTTAGCGATTGCCGTGAAGAATTTGTTGGGTACCACATGAATTCTGCCTTCACTGCCACTCACGGTGCCCTTTCCAATCCAAAAAAACTAGTCTTTCGATAGTTAACATAAAAGCAGAGAAGAACAAACCCAACCGGCATACATAATCAAGGATGGAAACTTGGAAAAGTTAGTCCACTTTTCTTTTTCTTGGGAACATGATCTGTTGTTGATTCCTTTATCTTGCTGACAGTCTGGTTATTCTTCACCTTGCCAAATCGCAATCACACGGGATCTCGGGCTCTCTGTCTCCGAGGTACTGCATTCACATCTCTGTTAAGGATTGCTTCTGTCGTTTGCTTGCTGCCCCTAGTTTCATCATCCTCGCTGGTAAATTTTGTGGTTCATAGTTCTCTGTGTTCGGCTCTTTATCCAATGTTGGCGCGATGGTTGGGGCTATAGCAAGTGGTCAGATTTCCGAATACATTGGAAGAAAAGGGGTAGGCAAAAATTCAGTTTGTTTCTCTTACAAAGGATAATCATGATTGCTCTTTTGATTTTCTTGTTTATCTTTTCAAGTTGAATTGGCTATATTTCTGTAATTTCTTGCTTCAATTATACAGTCTTTGATGATTGCTGCCATTCCCAACATCCTCGGATGGCTGGCCATATCCTTTGCCAAAGTGAGTTTTCCTTTTCATCCTAAGACCTCCAGAATCAGCTCATCTCTTGTGCACATACACTGGAAGATAAACACCTCATGTCTCTGTCTGTTTAGGATTACTCTTTCCTCTATTTGGGAAGGTTGTTGGAAGGTTTTGGTGTGGGGGTTATATCATACACGGTACAATTTCCGAACCTCATCCAATCCTTCTTTGCTCATACATTTTCCTCGGCCATCTGCTAAACTCGTTGAATGATTTTCAGGTCCCCGTATACATATCCGAGATAGCGCCCCAGAACATGAGGGGAAGCTTAGGATCAGTGAATCAGGTAAATTTTTTATGGCAGCAAATGCTTTTCGAGTTATGTTGTTATTTAATCAAACCTCAAAATCTTTACAATGAGAACTGGTTATGAATTTATGTGTTATTCGATACAGCTCTCTGTGACTATTGGAATAATGCTTGCTTATCTGCTGGGGCTATTCGTTCAGTGGAGGCCGCTCGCAGTTATAGGTACTCTAACTCTTATGTAACTCGCGATATTAGCTTGCTTGCTTGCTTTTTGGTGGTCTTGTTCCTTGCAGGGATCAATCCAAAGAGGTGATTCTTATTGCAAAGCTGATCATTTGCTTAATCTTGGCGTGTGATTCTTTGCTGGAATAACAAACTTCATATTAGCAAAGATTGCTAGACTATTTCCTTGATCTCATTCACTTCGCTTGTGTTTCAAGGTCTCTTTTTTCCTTTCCACTTACTCTCTCTTTTCGGTCCAGATGCCAGATTTGGATGGTGATTTTCAATAGTATCTTAAGATTGGTGTTGAGAGGTTATTAAAGCATCTCAGAACAAACATCACGAGGAGATGAAAACTTCATTTTCTTCTATTTTCCAGGAATTTTACCTTGCCTTCTTCTGATACCTGGTCTGTTTTTCATTCCGGAATCTCCTCGGTGGCTGGTAAATTTCTTATAGCGCACGGCCCCTCATGTTCTTATTCTAATATTCTAATACCGTATTCATCCTCATTCTATATTCCTCTTAATTTTTCAGGCGAAAATGGGCATGATCGATGACTGTGAGGCTTCCTTGCAAGTACTCCGAGGTTTTGAGACTGATATAAATAGCGAATTGAATGAGATCAAGGTAATAGTTTCGAGCAATTGGTCTGTAGACATGCTACAAATTTATTTTTCTAGGATCCGGTAATTCCTTCAACATGTACATTCTGCAGAGATCTGTCGCCTCAAGTAGCAAAAGAACTGCAATTCGATTCGCAGAGCTTAAACAGAAAAGATATTGGTTTCCTTTGACGGTACTATTCCTTTTCTTGATACTTCATTTTTTTTCTCTGTCTCAGTCGGCCTGCCTGTTTGACAGGTAATGCTAATCGCCGACCTAATTATCTGCAAAATTAAACTTTGCAGATTGGAATAGGATTACTAGGTCTCCAACAGCTTAGTGGAATAAACGGTGTTCTCTTCTATTCGAGTATCATTTTTCAAGATGCAGGTACTCCTCGAAATTAGCGGACTCTGGTAGGAGCTCCTCGAAGTAGTTGTTACTCTAATTCCGGATTATGTTAAAGGAAAATCAACTGAGATTTCTTGTAATGTTATGTTCAATCTTCTTAATTCATGAAAGCAACTAATTGCACTTGAACAGTTTCTCTTTTTTTGAATTGCTGACATGACATGAACTATTTGGTTTGGTGTAATCATCAACAGGGGTTTCATCGACCAGTATGGCTACATTCGGACTCGGCGCTATTCAGGTAAAGCTCAAAATTACTCCTTGTGAAGTGGATAGTATCTGTTTTAAATGTCAGTCAATGAGTCATATATGCCCGGGGCATGGTGATAGCGTGGACTCTGCGCTGTTTAGGTTGTAGCCACTGGAATTAGTACTTGGTTGGCGGATCGAGCAGGTCGCCGGGTCCTCCTCATTGTGAGTTTGAGAATGATTTCTAGACTTGGTGATTGTATAGTTTTCAAGAAAACAATTTAAACAGATAATTCATCGTGCAGGTTTCTAGCTCCGGAATGACCGCTAGCCTCTTCACAGTCGCGGCAGCATTCTATCTAAAGGTATTGAAGTGGACTTTCTTGACCAGCTTAAATTCAGATTATGCTCTCCAAAACCTAAAACACATTGGGTAACGGTTGAGAATTCTCAATCAACTTTTCACGTCTTGTTAAACGGTTTCAGGGTTTTGTACCTGATGGCTCTGATGTGTATGCTATTCTTGGGATTGTATCGGTCATCGGTGTCGTGGTACACTCAATATCTCGAAACTTAGGCATGTGACACTCAGTTACGTGTCCACTCCATCTTACACTTACCTACCTTTTTCAGGGCTTTGGAGCTTCGTTCTCGCTTGGCGTTGGATCCATCCCGTGGGTTGTAATGTCTGAGGTGAGGCTCGTCCCATGTTGCACAAGCATCAAACACCAGCAATTCGCTTGCTATAAAACCTGCTGAATTTGTTTTGACTGTTTGTATGATGGGTTTCAGCTGAGCATAAAGATTCGTGTTCCAACATCATGAATTGGGTTTGTCTCTGATTACTTTTTAACATCTGTTTTGATTGTTTGTAGATCCTTCCAATGAACATCAAGGGACTTGGTGGAAGCACAGCCACACTTGCTAACTGGTTTGTTGCCTGGCTTGTCACCATGACAGCGAACTTGCTCCTACATTGGAGCGCCGGAGGTCTCTCTCTCAGAGCAAATACTTTTAAAACTTTTCCTCCCTGAAATTTTTAACTGATCTCTCATGGCAACCTGACTTGTATTTAGGTACCTTCACCATCTATACCCTTGTGAGCGCCTTCACCCTGGCATTTGTGTGCTTCTGGGTCCCTGAGACAAAAGGAAGAACCCTGGAAGAAATCCAATGGTCCTTCAGATGATGTTCTGCTTCATTTCCTCTCTTCACAACGACTGTTAATTATGCATTTCCAAGTCATGAGAAGCCATTCTATGTTCTGCCAAGGGGAAATGCATTTCTGGTTCCTGATCCTATCATAATAGACCCTCCTTTCTATATTCCTTTTTGGCCTGCATTCTTTCTTGGCCTCTCTGCAAATTGTCATCCATATGGCCTCGTGACTACTTTCTCTGTGCCTATAACTTTTTTTTTTTTTCATTTAACAGTTATTTGAGCATAATCTTTATCCTTAAAAGACATCTTTCACCATCTGAAGAAAGATATTATTGTTTGGAAGATGGGGACCACAATTCGGGTAATTTAGATCCCAGCCGTGAAAATTGGGATAGGATATAATCTTGTATTGATGCCCAAGCGATAAAAGAGGATTTTATCGGATCATGTTTAAAAGGGTTTTGGCTCCCAATATAAAAAAAAGAAGTAAATTTACCACATGGCAACCAACTACAAGCCATTTAATAATCATTCAACACGTGGCACAATCTCATCCAAGGGCAATGACCATCCTTTTACTATCCTTTTATAAGTACCTGTCGTTCAAGGTGATTGTATCCTCTCTCTTATTTCAGAGATCTCAACTCAAACGCGTCCTTTAAGAAAATATAAAGTTTAATAAATGATAATATTTCCTTCTTAAAAAAATAACTAATAATTTAACTTACTAAAATTCCTTATCATTAGTTTAAAATTGTGATCCTAGTCATGATCTTGTTTTCGAGCTCATGATTATGGATATATCAATAATTGAATCAATCTAGATCATGTTTATCTTCAGTTCATAGCTATCGCTTATTTGGAGAAAAACATTTTATCAGAAAATATTTTCTTCATGATAAATAATTGCTTAAAAATTTCTCTAATTCCCTAGACATCAACTGAAGTCCACAAGATTACATTAAAATTAACATTCATATCAAATTCGGCACCTCACATTGGTCGCAAGTGAAGAAAAAGATTAAAGACCCATGCCACTAGCCTCAGAGCTCACACCACGAAAAAAAAAATCGCCTCTCTTTGTCTCCTCTCTCCAAATTGAGGATGTAAAAACCCTAGTCGCAGTTCTTCGTCCTCAATCGAAGGTTCTTTTGTCATGATTTTCTCGAATTAATGGATGATACACGCAACTCAACCTCTCTTGACTGCGTGTGTCATTTCGGAAGGCATATTTTGGTCGAACTCGAGTGGGCACATTCACCTAAGTGTCGGCCATTAAAATATTATTGTATCTCCCGGTGAATAAGTGCTACTAGTGATATCGTCTCTATAAACCATCATTTATTTACTAGTTTATTTAACTGATCATAATATTGACGACCCATTTATTGCATAGAAATTTTGGAATCAACCCGGATTCTTAAACAAAAATACCAATTAACTTACATACAAATGTTACGAGCATATTAATTAAGCCCATATAATTGCATGTACCGGAGCTAAGGACTTAAGTGGGGGAGGTTGAGATTTTAAAAGTGAATTTTTCAAATGAATTAGCATGTGAAGGCTAGTTTTTCCCATGAGGTGATTGGTTACATCTATGACTAGCTTTTCCCTATTCGTGCAATGTGAGTACAAAAGCAAAACAAAACAAAAAAGATCTGGCCTTTTTTTGGACAATAATAGGCCGGATCGGGTCGGGTCAAACCGGGTTGACTCGGGTTGATCTGGGACCCGGTTTGACCGGGCTGACTTGATGCCTCTCAATTATCTTAATTCTCTCTATATTAGAATAAATTATCAAAACAGTTCTAAACCTATTGCAATTGTGTCAATTCAGTAGCCAGTGCTGACGTGGACGCCAGGCAGCATTGGCCAATGCTAACGTGGCGAATTTTGAGTTTTTTTTTATTAATTTTTCTTTTTTTTCTTTTCTTTCCCTTTCTTTTTTTTTTTCTTGTCGACCCTGCCGGCCTTTGGCGAGGTCGACCTTGCTATGTCTGGACAAGGCTCGACCTCGAGAGCGACGAGCTCTCGCCAAATCTGGCGAGGTTTGAACTCGCCAGCAACTGGTGAGGTTGACCTCGCCAAATCTGGTGAGGCTCGAACTTGCCGGCAACTAGCGAGGTTGACCTCGCCCAGCAACGGCGAGGACGAGCCTCGCCAGGGGTGGGCGACGCAAGGACGAGCTCTTGAGGCTCGAACTTGCCGGCAGCTAGCGAGGTCAACCTTGCCTAGCAAAATAGGCTGAATAAACTGAATTGGCATAAATGCAAAAGGTTTAAGATTGAATTGGCACAATTGTAATAGGTTTAGGACTCATTTGATAATTTTTCCCACTAAATTGATCTATAAACTTGTCCACCACCTTGGCTCGGCCCACAAGTTGGGTCAACTGTGAGGGCTACTAAAGTTCATCGTCCCATTGAGCTTTAGGGTTATTAATCCAGGTGCCGAAATCAATCAGCGACCTGATTGTTTTTTTTTTTTTTGGTCAGACGCGACCTGACTGTTAAGTGCTTGGGAATTGTATCATCCCTTCAATCTTGGAAAACGGGTGCTCATCTTTTCACTTTCTTGATATTGAAGAGTTGTGAAACTAAGCATCCCGAAAGAAAAGCACAAAGAATCTGTAAACATAGCAGAATTAAGCTCAACAAAAAGCAAGTTACATAGCAAAGAACCACAAAAACGATTCCCTGTGTAACGACCCATTTCCCGGGATAACTCTAAAATTTACTTGCGGAAGCAAACATACGAATTTCAAATTAACTCCCGTTTGTCCTCGAGGTGCTGCTGACTGCGGACATTACACATTGAAATCGAAACTTCGCGCTTCTATCTACCATGATGTTATCTCAAAACAAATGACCTTCCGACAGCTTCCAGTCGAAACAAAAACCAAACGCAAAGGCAAGATTCACAGAAAGAACGCCATTTACACAGACTCCCACTGAAACTTCACTCTTTGGCCAAAAGAACAAAAGTGGTAATCGGACGACTGTGCAAAGTTCCGACCAACAGCAGTGCTTGTTCGCGAGAAGGAATGACAGAAAAACTTACCGTTCGGAACAGCGCGAGCCTCTACTTGAGAGAGACGGAATTTGATGACCCACTCAAATCAGCCTTCTCCACTCCTCCGGACACCTCGTCCTCCGCCGAATCCCCGGCCAAATCCTTTGCCAACGACACAATTGGACTCTACCGCCCCCGGATCCGGTCCTCAGGGCGCAGACGGTTCCATATGCACGAGCAGCATCGGTGAATCAACGCTTTGCTGGAGAGCGAGTGGAAATCAACAGATAAGGAAAGGGACTGAAGAATTTATGACCCGGGAAAAATCGGAACTCACCACCCCCAACGGGCATGGAGCAAGAAGCGCAGATGCGGCGGCTTCACGGCGGAGGCTTGCAGAAGAAACTTGAAGGAAAGCGAACGGCGATGGAGGCGAATCGATTTCGTCGCTGATCAGCTGGCTTAGATCTAGGGTTTTTTCATCATGCTCTGCACACAGAAAAGGGGAGAGAGAATGGGAGAGAGACTGAGAGAGGGAGATGGGTCGGCTCAGAGTGTCAATGGGTCGGCCCATCTAACCCCAACCCTTTGATACCCCAAATTTTAGGGCCTTATTCCAAGAAAATAAAGACCCGCCCCAAAATACCCCAAATTTTAGGGTCGGGCCGAGCCAGTGAGGGTCGGGCCGGGCCGGCGTGGGTCTTTTTGACACCCCTAACTCATATTAGGTCACTTGTATTCTTTAGATTGAAGTACCATTCGACTCTTTACATAGAGTGAGTTTAACCTAAAGCTATCATTACTTTTAGGGTCGTACTTTTTCCACTCCTCCTTTGGCTTAGACACTCCTTTTTCTTATGTTTTGACCATAGTATCGCTTGTGGGGCCCACCACTTCTAATATAACTATGCAAAAGTGATTTATTTTTATGTTATTTGGTCAACTTTTTTTATTTTGTTTCTTTTTTTTCCCTTTGGGTCCCACTTTCCTTCTTCTTTCATTCTTTCCACGCCTTTGACTTTTGAGTTCTCCGCTTGTTCGTAAAATTTTGCACGTGTCAACGAACGTGTTGAACAAGTAATATAATGATGGGAAGAGTATCGTCCAATAGAGATTGATAATTAATAAACCAATTAAATATTAAAAATAAACTAATTCTAAAATTTATCTAACAGATCAAAATAAAATTGATAATAAATAAAAAATTGACAATTTTAGAAACGAAATTTTAGAAACTAAAGGCAGATAATCAATCAGATAAAATATGTTACAGCATCCGATTTCACCGTAACCACTAGATATAAATTTCAAATCATTATGGATACAAAAACATATCAAACATTTGATAGTGGAATTTCCTAGTCTATTTACTATCCTATCTCTAGGTATAACAAACCCACTCAGTTTGTCAGTTCACTACATCTATATGTAAATTTAAATTAACATAAGTGCATAAAATCCGTAAATATTCCAGGTTTACAATGAATCTTTTGGACCATCTTATCACCGCAAGCTACACAAATAACATGGTATATTTCTATCCACATTTAATTCATAGTTATACATTATAAGGAGCAATTGCATATTATCACTTCTTAGTCTCAAACATGCACATCAGATCATTCAAGTGATGGCCAGTCACTTAAAGGCATTAAACACATTAATATATAACTCACATGAATAAAATCACTTGCAAAACATAAAAAGTATGAAATTCATATCATCATGGTTATGCTACAACGTAACTCTAACAAAGAAAATTAGAACATAATAGAAGAAGAAACGAAAATATAAATTAAACCAAACATCTTGAATCAAAGGAGAAGAATTTTGTCACCACTTTTGTCTTCTCTTCAAAATACTTGAAAAACTCCCAACACAATAAAATTTACGATCTCTTAGAAAACTAGCTGTCCTCCAAGTTATTCCAAGACTCCTATCACAGGGCAATTGCTTCTTTTCGCATAATATTAGGGAATAAATCGCAGAATTCCCGATATAATAGCCAGCTTCTAACTCTTCTCTGGGTAGCATATTTCTTTCTTTCTTTTTGTCATATTTTCCTTATTTTCTCCATATCTCAATATTCTGCATAAATAAGGAAAAATTAAGTAAATAAAATGAAATCCAAATATATTCTAACAAATATTGCATTATTTATTGTTTAAAGTAGATAAAATAACTCTATTTTTATAGAGTTATCACCACTCTTGCAAATCGGTCTCTTTATTTTCTCTCTTACATGTCATTCTCTTCTTTCTTTATTTCTTCTTCTTCTTCCCCAAACTCGTCGTCCTTTATTTTCTATTTATGATGCCAATCCCCAATGCTCACTAGTGACCTCACCAACGAGCCCTTTTCTCTACTGCACGCAGGCGCCGGAACAGTAGACCATATTGTTGTCGATTCCGATATAGCAGATCGCATTTGTTCTTAAAAAAAAGACACCGTAGCCTAATTTTAGGTACAATAGGCATTTTTTAGCCTCCACTCTAGACTTAAACCCAACACCTACAATCTTGAGAAAGAAAGAATTTGGACTCCATTGTGTCAAAGAAAATAGATTACTCAATTCCCCCTGAGATTAAACAACCAGATTAAACATTTTCGACAAGTCAATTAATGAGAAGCAACAACAGCATCCCAAAACGGATGATGAACAACTTATGGAAATCATAGTAAGAAACTAAACCCAAGGAGAGCAAAAGTCTATATATGCTACAAACTACAAAGCAACTACACAATTAATTCACAAATGCTGTTTTGATGCACGATACACTCTAAAAACAAGATTGAACCACAATATCAAGTATTTACATGACCCAAAACTCAAATTCACTTTTAACAAAAGATATCACGAAACACTCAATAGCGACTAAAATGCGCAGGATTCGAGACCAAGAAAACTAGAATAAAAACAAGCTTTGGCCAGAATTGTACCTTCAATAGCGAATGAGGAGGGCAAGAAGGGAGCGGATTGTTAAAGTAAGCAGTTCTTTTGGTGATTGTAGATGCAAAAGAGATTTGTGGTAGAAGAAGAAGAAAGAATGGTGGGCATAGAAAGAAGAGAATGACATGTAAGAGAGAAAACACAGAGATGATTTGTAAGAGCCGAGAATCGAGATGTCAAAGGCGTGGAAAGAAAGAAGAAAAAGAAAAGTGGGACCCGCAAAGAAAAAAATAAGAAACAAAATAAAAAGAGTTTGACCAAATAGTAATAAAAGAATCACTTTGTAGAGTTTACCATAAGTTGTGGGCCTCACAAGGAATAGTATAGTCAAAACACAAAAAATGGGAGTGCATAAGCCAAATGAGAAGTGGAAAAAGCGCCGCTCTGCTGTTAACCTTGGTTTGTAGATTCATTTCCCTTGGCCTATAAAAACATCTTCTTATATCTTTGAGCTTCCAAAGAAAATTCTAATTTGTTTTATCTGCCATTGGAAAAAAAAATTGAGCAATATGCTTGTGAGCGGTATGCTCTGATGTCATAGGAATTTGACAAGATACACTTTCTTGTTATTTCGCACGTGTATTTAAAGTACAAGGTAGTTAATGGTTTATGAAAAGACATTAGCTAAAATAAATACACTGAAATAACTTACTTGAGCTACGATTACTATACATGGAAAGATAAAATCCTCTTTATAAAGAAGAATAAAATAACTTTGTCAACTTTGAAAACTCTGGCTGCACTTGCCAGGAGTACAAGAATTGCTTGACTGATCTTGATATAATTTAGAGCAATTGCTCAGCTTTTTGAGAGATATTTTCTCCAATACATCGCACCAAATGCCCTTAAGTTCCTTTTAACTCTTCAACTATGAACATAACAAATAGGACTAGCAAATTTTAATGCTACATATAATTGTAGGGAAAAGTTCATGGAAAGTCATTCTTAAATCTTTTAGTTGGTTCAATTAAATCCTAAACCTTTTTTAAAAGATGCAATGAAGTCTTTTTAATGAACAATACTTAAAGTTTTCGAATGTCACTTAAAAATTACCTATGTGATATCCTTAGAGCCCACTTTTCATTTGAAGTTGAAACAAATTGCATTTTTTAGTAAAGATTTGGGACTTGATTAAACTAAATGAAAAATTTAGGAGTCAACTGCATTTTGTATATAAGGTTTAGGATTTGTTGTGTTTCTTGTTTGCTATCATTGTAGCAATAACATGACCAAGTTTAAGTGATAATATAATGTAATCGTGGACATTGCAGTTATTTGTAATCGAGTTTCCTTAAGGGCTATCATTGATCCGGCAAATGCTATTTTGTTGTTCTAGCCCACAACAAATATCTATTGTCCAAACAAAGAAAAAAGCTATGGATCCATCCTGTCCTTTTTTTAAAACAAAAATTCAAGATAATAAAAGAAACTGGCAGGATGTGTTCGTTTCAGGTAAAGCTATTTTTAGAAAAACGCTTTCAGAATTTTATTTGTTTCAACACGGGAAAATGAATCGGTCAATAGAAAACCTTTTTTTGTTGAGGGATACTCTCGAGCTAAAATCTAAAAATGTGAATTTCCCTTCGGTGAAAAAGAGAAATGATTTTTCGTGAGGATACCCTCAATATTATCATGCTACCAATACAGCACAACTGCACAAGTAGCCCCCGTCTTCTCTAACAGTTATCATAATTCCATAATTTTCTATCTTTGCTTTTGAAATCATTTCTTGATATTCAAAATAACTCCATAATTTTTTATCTTTTCTTTCGCTTTTCCTATTTTGATCTTCAGAACAGAAAACAAATTCCTATCCGAGTTAAATTATTTTCATAAATTTGTTTTTAATTCATTGATTTATATTATGAACGAATATGACTCATTTTGGCTTGCGGTTTCTATAAGGATCCATAAAAGTGTTTGTCTTCACTTTATATATTATTTCGCTAGCTATTTTGATCTTCAATAAATACCGCAAAACATTTTCTCAAACTGCTAACAGATTCATACGCAAGAAAATAATTCATTTTTCAGGAAATAATTTACTGGAAAAACATTTTTAGCAACAATGAGATTTCAGTGAAACAAATGGATCCTAAATACTTTTTAAATCACACTTTTGAATCACACTTTTTATCCAAATTTCAAATTTTCTCTCTAAACGATAAAAGGGGGCATTTTGATATTTGAACATAGTATAGTTCATAGGCTGTGAGAACTCAAAATGAGTTGTGGATGTAACTAACGACATTTTTCTTGATTATAAGTTGCAACATGACACTCAAAGAAGTACCAGGTCTTTTCTTTTAATAAATGGGAATTACACAGATGAAAATACAAAAGGAAAAAAAAATATTCTGCATTTCTTTTCTTTGCTGGATCATCATCTGAACTTTATTCCATCCCAAAATATCAGCCGGCTTTTCCATAATACTTCACTGGATCCTCAGGCTCTTCAACCTGGAGAATAATAGAATAGTGAGAAAATATATTGCCAGATATAATGAAATTAAACTCCGCTTTTTTTGTTTCGTGGAGAGTGAATGATCAATTTAAATAATATTTTCCTAATAATATTGTTTGTTCTTTCTTTCAAAAAGACCAATCAATTTTTTTCTTCGTTATCAACAAATCTACACATGACTATTTTCGTTGATTATGAAAATATTTGTGATAAATATTTGTAAGTAGTATAAGTAATAATTTTAATGAATATATTTTTTTAATAGTTTATCTTTCCCGAAATAAACGCACCCACTTTCGAGCACACTCCAACTTTACAACCAAAAAAAAGTTTGAAGACAACACAGTCCTCTGATTCTAATCCACTCTATGGATTACTACTACATTCAATTGCCAATAGATAAAACCTTTCACAAGTCATGAAGATATCTGGCTAAAATAATATCCACTAATTAAATTTCATAAGCATACATACATCACTGGATTGAAAAGGAAGAAGACCAAAACCAAAAGAACAGAGTATATAATTCAATATAAAACGTCTTCATGATACCATGTGTGCTTTGCAGATAGTAGAAATAAAAACTGTTAATTTGCGGAATAACCCTAAAATATGTTTTCGTGTACATACCTTTGCTCTTCCTCCATTATGGAACTGCACCCCTTGCTGTTTGGTCCTCCGAGTTTTCGGTAATTCGGCAAGGGGATCTGCCCGGACTCGATCTGGTTCACATCTTCAACGAGCATCTCGTAGTGCCTCTTCACGTCCTCCGCGCTCTTGTTTCCACCAACTGCTCTCGCCAGATTTTGCCAGCGGTCGGGCGTGTCCTTGTCGTGCATCGCCAGCGCATTCTCGAACAGCTTGTTTTGCTTCGCCGTCCATGTTGAGCCTGAAGTCATCTCTTATCTCTCTTTTTTTTTTTGGGGGGGTGGTGGAAAGAGAGGTTTATGAGTTGAAGCTCTAGCTAGCGAAGGATGGACAGAATGGGAATGGTATGTGTAGAAGTGAACAGATGGTGTTGCTACTGCAGGTGCGTTGCTTGCCTTTATATACTAGTGTATAGAGAGAAAGATAGAGGCTCAAAAGGACAAAAAAGAAAATTTCCAAAAAAACACCTCTATTGAAAAGGTAACTTTGTTATAGAGGAATCAAGAAACATCACATCCACTGGAAATTCCAAATCAAAAAGAGTAAATGAGTAATGAATATCGAAATAATTAGTCATTATCTGCATTGGATCTCCACACATGTCGCTTGACAGCAACTATGATGAAAATTTTCCCTTTTTCTCACGACTGCTTAGCGAGAGAATTCAAATTCAACAGCGCCAGCAGATCTGTTAAGCACGAGCAAATCCACGTGACGGCTGAGTTAAAACCCTACATGACACGCTCATGCATTCATCAGGTTAGTTTCCTTCTTCATTGCAAAACAGCGGGACTTCTTCTCGTCAAAACCTACGTGGTTTTCGCTTAGCCCTGCAGATAATAATTCTGCGTCATTGGGTTTTGAGGATTAGGTTTGAACTCCAAGAAAATCTCCTTGTTAACCGACAAAAGTATATTATTATTGATTTCTTTTTCTCGCTTTATTCAGAAGAAGTAAACTCTCTGACGTTGCACCATTTTCATTATTATCTCTTGCATGCATGCTCACCACAGTCTCGGCCCTCTCTCCCTCTCTCTCTCTCTCTCTCTCTCTCTCTCTCTCTCTCTTCCTGATCTGGAGTTAGGGCTAAGATATAATAACGCGTCGGTTACCATTAATCAAGGGTCTGTTATCGGAATTCTCGAAGTGAATGCAGATTCGTTTTAGTTCTTATCAACTCTTTTTTAACCGAAACTTGTGCCCTCTTTTTTTTCAAACGTAAGAACATGCTGTGCGTGATCTTCGATTCTAAGCCACAGAACTACATTGAACTTTTCCAGGATTCATGGTGGTTTCCATACTTGGACATAGCTCGAATAGGGTTTTCTTGACATCGGGCTTCGCGGCCACATGAGGTTTGACCCCTCGACAAGGTCTTCTTCTTTGCTAATTCCAACACATCACAAGTTGTAAACTAAGTGTAAAATGAGTTGTAATTTAACCAAATACTCGCATGTTTTATTTAGAATACTTGTATGTACGTAAATTCGGAGACGTCCCTGATTGGATCGATGATATAAGGATACAATCAAGTCAGTTTAAGCGAAGTATAAATTACTCATAAATACGCGGCTGAATAAACATACTTTAGCCACAGAATCCAAGAGTGACATACTTCAATTGGATAAGCGCGAGCACATAATTAACTCCTAATGTGGTATTCGAATCTATATCTTATGGAACTTTAGAAAAACCTTAGATTGATAGAGAATCACAGGTCTAGGATCGACCCAATCTCCTAAATTCACGTCAATACATATCAATGCTTTCTACTATCAAGAGAGCATTATCTAAATACATAGATTCTATCTATATCTAGATGGATGAGGGCTTCCCCCAATAATCATCACATTGCTTTATGTCACCAACTTGAAATAGTATCCAGAAAATACTAGAGTTGTGACAAGTGGATCACATTAAGTTACCTTACGGAGATATGTATAACACTTGGATCAGATTAACATAATATACCTTTAAATTGAAGAAAGTGATTGAAGATTAATATTTGGTAAAATACACAAGTCACAAAAAGTGATTGAAGATGGAAAAAGATAATTAAGATCTATTAAAAGTAGAAGGTCTATCTTTGCTTTGTATTATCTGGGCTGTTTTGGATCGATCTTTTTCGAAATTTGACTCGATTTATACCAGCATCGCTGTTTAGCTAGCTCCATGGTTATGCAGATCGAATCGCATTCATAGCTGTTCATATTTTGTGAACGATGAGCATCGATTAGGTTTTGATTGAGTCTGCTCTCCATTAGTATGATTGTGGATGAGGATTTGTGAGGAAATCGAGTCACAAGCTCTGCGATTGCTTCCTATGTCCAAAATATTGTCTATTGCTGTGTTAATTGCAATGATCGATTGAGATCAAGCTGAAACAAAGAAGGATCAAGGAAAACGGAAAAACAAATCAATACTAATGCTTGGAAAAAAAGAACTACAATATTTTTTTTATGATGGCCAAGCCATAGGTAAACCCCAGGCCACGGAAAAATGCAATATTAACAGTTGGAGTAAGAAAATTTTGATATTCGCGTATTTTGTGTACTTTCTTGCAAGCATTTAATATAAACAGTTTGATGATTTGATTCTCACAAGAGAAGAGAGTTGTTCCTCAATCAGTTCTTGGTTGTTATTGAGAATTCGTTGAAAAGAAAATATTATCACTTGGAAATCAAGTTTCGCTGAGATAACGGTCATAGCCAATCATTTACATGAGCCTATGAACTCTCTTGCTACCGCTTCCTCTGTTTGACAGTGTTGAAAGTAACACCTGCAACTTTTAGGATAGAGGTTGACATTGTCAAAAGTAACACCTGCAACTTTTAGGATAGAGGAGCAAGCCTTTTGGATAAATGCTTGTGCTAGAACGCTTATCATCCACGTCCGTTGCCCAGTAAAGATCCTTCGACATCCTCCTTTCTCGTTCAATACTTTAAGGCCATCCTATCATTGTTGGTGGCGGGCGGCCATCAGATTGCTACTTGGAGACTGATTGGTTCGCCATTTCGCTAGTCTAAAAGCTATGTTCTATTTTGCCATGGGTTCTTCGTGACTGAGACTAGATTCTGAATGCATTCATTCAAGAACATTTTATAATGAATGGAATCCATATACCTTTTCCTTCTTTTTCATCTAGAATGATTTAGATTGATTGGACCTGCACTTATCAGATGCGGTATAACCAAACCAAGTGGCTAGCTCAACTGGAGAAGATTGATTTAGAGATTTGAATAGATGGTTCTTTGTGCACAACATTATAAAAGTTTTGATACATTAGCCACCAAGATCAAGTATCGAACTGCAGCACGGGTTTCCTCACTTATAGTTCAACAGTACTTGGAGAGAGGGTTTTTCACAACGGTTGTCTATATATGAACTGGTATTCTTTCATGTACTCCTATGTGTTTTGACATTTGCTCTTCTTATGCTTAGTACCTGCTTATTGTTTCGTTCAACATTACTGAGTCGCCAGCTTTTTAGACCCTTCATATGGTACTTATTTTCATGTATTCAAATAGGGAAGGGTAAAGAATTTTTCTTGTAAAATGTTCAGCAGTCGAGAATCCTGGCACAGGCCAGGGCAAAGTTGGTTTTCGGATGAAAGTGACTTCTGTGCCGTGGCAAAGTTGGTTTTCTGATGAATGTGACTTCTGTATTATGATGAGGACCCCTGTGAAAGGCGATACTTTTCGATAAATCATACTGCATTTCAAATCCTTATCGATGATTCAAAGAAAGTGTACAACTTGATCATTACAGAATCATTTCATTTCTCTCTCCTGAGCTGTAAGGATTCTGTCCATTGTTCTTGTGCTTCACCTTTCCAGGATAAAGCCAATTGTCTGTGGTACTCATAGTCTGATTGATGTCTCACAAGGGATTGTTTATAAATGGGAAGAGCTAGCGTAACAACGCCTGGAAAATGCACTGAAATCACATGAATGAAAATTGACAGGGACGGAGTAGTGTCGTGTGTAAGTTCATAGTGAGAATCATTAATTTTGGTAAAATGTTGGTGTGGGCAAGTGAATGCATCAAGCAAGCTAGTTATCCATCAATATTTAAATGGAAGATGAAAAAACTTAATTGCGGTGGGGGGTGATGCTGACAAAGGGAAATGTTGGAAGAAAGTTATAATGGGAGAGTACTTATGAGATGGTAGTAACCCCCCTCTAGTTAATCCACTTCACAATTAGAAATGGGGTACATAAAAAAAGGCTGGTGGGAAGGTGCAACATAAACCCCCTCTTGTCAAATCTTATAAATAAAGAAGTATTTGGCTTTCATCACATAATTTGTCCAATATAATATGGTTCAAAATGATACCTGTGTGTTTATAATGAGAAAATAATGCAGCTCAGAAGGAGCTATGGCATCGTCTCATCTATAGAGTGAATCAGCTTTTTACTTTTCAAAATTTCACCAAGACTACTAGAAAGTAAATTACAAGGGAAAGAGAGGAGTGTTATGTGTTTTATTAATCCAGCTTTGTGCACCCAATTTTTGCCCCTTCCTGCATCTTCTTCTGAAGTGAGCTTCCATTGAATTCTCTCTGCATTGCTTGATGAGGTTAATTTGTCTATGATAAAGAGTTTCTTAAGTTCAGTGATAGCTATGGAAGAATTTTAGTACTAATTTCGAATTCTCATTGCTTGTCACATTCTGTTAACAATTGTAAAAGCATTGAGGCATCAGTTTCAAAGGGCATGGTGATTGCTAATCAGGGAACTATTCAACCCGCGATGATTTTTTTTTTGGTCAAAATAACCTATCACCTTAATAAATCTACTGGGGTCGAGATTCATCATGCTACCGATATTTCGAATCCTTATCATCCTAGAAAAGGCGTAAGGGATAAAGTGGTTGCTTTGGTATTGTTTTGTTTCTCTTTCATGAGCTTGAGAGACATAGCTGTTTGGTTGTGTGGTCCTTTCCCTACAAGTTGGAGCAAGCCATCTTTGGCTCCTGATAGGTAGATGAGCCAGCTCAGATTCTTACCATGATAGGGAAGGGTCAGTCAACAGTTCCTGCTAAGTTGACGCCTTTGAAACTGATGCCGCAACCTTTACTAATGGTAAAGTTCTTTACATGGACCTATAGTGTACCTTCAGCCTTTAACAAAAGTTGTGCTGGAATAATTGCCAAAAGAAAAGGTGAAACTATGAATAGAATGTGAGTGTTATGTCTATTCTACTTATAGAAACGAAGTATCTTTTCATGATACCAAATCTCAAGGAATATGCAGGATGAGAGGTCTTTTCTTTGCTGAGTGATGGAGTGATAGAACTTTCCTCCTACTTTAGTGCTGGAATCATGAAAGTTCACGATCGAAATGCATGGCGAGATTGGTAAATTTACAAAGGATCAAAAGGAAGTCATCAGCTGAGAGATTGCAATAAGTAGAACTGCATTGTATTTTACCCATTTCAATGATCTTTTTGTTCCCTAATATTTTGCTCATCAAGTGAATTGAACTGTTACATGCGAAAGATAACAAGAGCAGCAAAATCGAGGAGCCAGGTGACATGGAAATGGAACAGAATAATTTTTCTGGCTGCATTAAGCTGTTACTGGTTTTGAATTCGTAACTTGATACTGGCCTCCATATTATTCCTTATGACATTCTATGCCTTTTGGATGGACATGGGTGTTTAGGCGTTGCATTGTATGCTTGGAGATGAACTAGCTAACTTATCAAAAACTAGCTACTTAAGATCTTGCATAGCGATGTGCAGAGTCTAGACCAAATGGGGACAATTCTTGCTTGTCGAGTCGATACCTTCGTTTGCACTTCCAATAACTCATTCTTACAATATTGAGCGCCGTGCGACGTATGTCGGTCTTGTTAAATGGAAAGCGACTTGTCAATGTTGTTTAGTTGGCATAGAAATATATAGTTTATTGTTGATATAAAGCTTCGTGCATGCTTGTAGATACTTTTCTTTAATCGGAACTGTAGTTCGATATCAAAGAATCTCAAGGGTAGCTCAAGCTGTGAAATGGATCAATATAAAAGCTGTCTCGTGTCAACTGATTCGCCATCACACTTGAGTTTTTATCATTAAACTCATCATGTATCGGTGCTCGATAGTTTCATGGATAGAGTTTCGCTCATAATATTGTCCTACCATTGACATTTTGAAATTTATCAATCGCCCACAGAGTGTTACAATACAAAAGTCGATGCTTGAGATTAGTTTAGTAAGGACATCTGTATAAGATTGTATCATGGAAATAGTAGCAAACAGATGATGAAAAATATACGAGCCTCCCATGAACGATCGTTGATTACCCGGTGTTTTGCTTTGTAAACTTCACGAGCTATCACACCAACCTCTTTGAGTGCCCAATTTATGTTTATTTCGGTTGAATGCAGGCTCCTCGAGTTGGAAACTTGGCTGGTGTAGCGGTATGCAAACCTTTCGATCCGCATCAGACAAAGACGCAGGTAAAGTATTACACATGGAAAGGATTTCTGGGTTGTGCTCTTCTACTGCTGCTTGATGGTGTGGAAATTGTGAATAGGGGATTCAGATCCGACCCAATGAGTGGGTCGGAGTTTCATGAACCATTCTTTCCTTCATCCAGTTGATCTCGGACGATGCAACTGAAATTTTTGATGAAGCACATTGGTACTCCTGTAAAAGTTTGGTCATTGATAGATACTAGCGAACTATGTTGCTGATGAGATATCCTTGAAGCCATGAACAAAACTACAGGCTAATAGTCTAATGTTAGTGGGCCTTTTCTACGCTATCCATGATGCAGAAGAAGCTGGCTGACTCTGAAAATTTATACGATAGAACAGGATGACCTGCAAATCAGATAGGCTGCACACATTATCGATACGGTCATAGGCATGGAAATTTCGAAACCGAAGATGTTGCTGACACCGTACGCGAATGACAGGGTAAAACATAAGTAACTCGATCCATATCCGACTTGCGAATGAGGCAACGGAGCGGCGATACTTCATATTCATCATGCTCAACCTGGTTCTGCAATATGGTTGCGACTCTCGCTTTGATGGAATTTCAAAATGGTCGCGACTCTCGCTTTTCGATGCAGAATTACCTCGAACTCCCGGTTTAGGAATCATGTAGTATCCAGAGAGATGCTTTGAAAATCGGAAGCAGCAAGATTCTGCGAAAAAACAATGCTAGGCCCAACCGAACAAACCGAGCACAGATCAAAGTCAAACTATATTTGAGGGTTCGTATATGAAAGCACATGCTGGGAATTGCTTTGATGTAACTCTGCAGGAACTAGAAATCAAATATGCCAATTTGATTTCTAAGTCGTCGCACACTCAAATTTTCTTCTTCTTTTTTTTTCTTTAGGTCCATAGTATAAGGTCATCGGCCCGACTTTTGGTAGTCGATAAGGTGCTTCATTCGTGACTCAAAACCTATTTCGCGTAAAATGAATAATTTAAAAATCTCCAAAAAATCGTTTCTATCGCTGAAAATAATCAATCAATGAAGATCCTTTCATTATCGATAACCAATTTATGTATACACATTTCCACTACACGAATAATATTTTTTTAGAAAATTATTTTTCCAATCATTAATTTACATATCCTTTGCCTTCCGGCCCATTTTCGTCAAGCCTTCGAGCAGGCCCGAGACATGTGACCGGATCACATGGGCAAAGGTTAGATAGCGCTGCCTCTCTCTCTCTCTCTCTCCCTTGTTGCGGTCATCTGAGCCGCACGTGCCCGACTCCTTGGCGGCCGAACTTTTCAATTTCCTCTATCCTTTTAACTTACCTAATTAATATCTGCTTTTCGAAAGCCCGATTTCTCCATTAAAATCAACAACCTATCGTTCTGGGTTACTCCATCCGTTTCTCTCCGTATAACATGTTTATCAATTCAACCATAGGCTTGAATTAATCGCGAGAGAACGTAACTCGATTTGTAACTTATCTCGACGTACGAGATGAAATTAGAAATACAAGAAGAAAACAAGAGACTTACATATCCTTTGCCTTCCGGCCCATTTTCGTCGCGCCTTCGAGCAGGCCCGAGACATGTGACCGAATCACATGGGCAAAGGTTAGATAGCGCCGCCTCTCTCTCTCTCTCTCTCCCCCTTGTTGCGGTCATCTGAGCCGCACGTGCCTGACTCCTTGGCGGCCGAACTTTTCAATTTCCTCTATCCTTTTAACTTACCTAATTAATATCTGCTTTTCGAAAGCCCGATTACTCCATTAAAATCAACAACCTATCGTTCTGGGTTACTCCGTCTGTTTCTTTCTGTAAAACATGTTTATCAATTCAACCATAGGCTTGAATTAATCGCGAGAGAACGTAACTCGATTTGCAACTTATCTCGACGTACGAGATGAAATTAGAAATACAAGAACAAAACAAGAGATTATAAGGAGAAAAGTCGCATATTATAGAATGAGATTCGATACACGACGTTAGGGGTGAGCAAGAGGAGCCACCCGGACCGGATTGAGCTAATCGGTTTTAGGCAATTTCAGGATCACCAGTCCGATTCCTGATTCCAAAAAATTTAAACCGGTGACTTTCAGTTTGGTTCCTGGTTCCAAGGGTGGAACTGCTCACCCAAACTGGACTGATTCTTTTTTTTATTTCTTAAAAATCTTAAAAAAAATTCTAATCATAGATTCACTCTCACGCCTCTCTCACTCGATTATCGCTCATGACTCACGGCTCTCTTAGTCACTCTCTTGCTCGACTCTTAGACGGCGCCACCTTCTTTTGCCTAAGTCACGCTCCTCTCGCTTGAGCTCGACGCCTCCCTCTTGCTATCTCGACTCTCGCCTCCTTCTCTTGCTTTGTTTTTTGCATCTCATCAAGGTCATATCCAGTACTGTTTTTCGTACATAGTGGTGGAAGTCTTCCTCCTTTTCAAAACTCGTGAGGTTGCGACCGGTTCCATTAGACTATCCGAAAATCGAACCGGACCAGCCTGATTCCAAAAACTGAGAATCCTTCCCTATGAACCAGGAACCGATAACCCCTACACGGCGTGCATTGAATTTTATGAGAAGACTCTTGCATGCACAGGATCTAAAAATCGAGCCCAATCGAAAACACTCAAATTTTGCAAAAAAAAAGAGAGAAAATTTCAAATAAGGATCCGAAATGATCTCATTTTCTCAAATAAGAGCATGAAATGAACTTTATGTCAAATAAGGGCATGAAGTGGACTTATGTTCTCAAATAATGACCTGAAATGACTATAATAATTTCAAATAGAGGCCTCACCCCGCCGGCCAGCCAAATTTTCCAGCCGACCAAGGGCATTTTCGTCCAAAAATAATTTTAACATAAATTTTAGTTAAATTATATTTATAAAAAAAAAACAGGGGGCAAGGTTAGCAGCCAGCTCTCCTCGCCTATGGCTGTCACCCCATCGCCGGTGAGGTGGCGGTGATGGTCAACGGGGTCACCGGTGCCTCAGCGAGGGCCGACGAGAGGCAAGGGCTGCTGACCCTCGCCAGAGTCAGGAGAGGGCGATGACCCTCTCCTAGATTTGGGCGAGGATCGTCGGACCCCACCCTGGTCTGGGGGAGGGCCGGTGACCCTCGCCAGAGCCGAGAGAGGGCAGCGACCCTCTCCCAGCGGCAACACTCGCCCCGATCTGGGAGAGGGTTGCCGCCCTCTCCCAGCTCTGGCCCTAGCCTCTAGTCGACAAGGGTTGCCGCCGCCGCTCCATTGGCGATGGGGCGGCGGCCACAGGCAGGGCTGGCCTCCCCCTTGTTTTTTTTATTTAAATTTTAGCTTTTTTATCATTTTTGAGTTTGTTTTTTATTGAAAAAAATTGAAAAGGAAAAAATATCAAAAAAATTAAAAAACGAAAATGCCCTTAACTCCGGTGAGGTGAGACCTTTTTTTAAACTGAGATAGCCACTTCAAACTCTTATTTGAGACAAGGTTCAACACATGGTTCACTTCTGACGTCTACTTGATAAAATGATAGCACTTTGGATTTTTATTTGGAATTTTCTCAAAAGATGACCAACGCGATTATTACGTAAAATTTTGAAATAGCCAACGGATATTATTATAATTAAATCCCACGCACCACAGACTACACGAGATTTTTCGCTTCGTAAAATTCCTACCATCCCATCCAAAAAAAAAAATTAAAAAATTAAAAAAAAAAAAAAAGACGACGGAAACAGAGCAGGGGGGAAGGTCTCTTCTCCTTCCTCGGACAACGCTGCTTCAACGTACTCCCTCAGTACCTCCCTCTCTCTCTTTCTCTCTCTCCCTCTCTTTCTCTCTCTAGCCTGCACTCCATTGCTCTGGTCCGACGAGCTCCTCCTCCGTTCCTTCTGCACCGGTTCGACAATGGCGTGCCGCTAGAGCTCCGGCGGCCGGGCTCGATTCCAGCTCGCTCCCCCGGTTCTCGCGTCCCTCGCGATCCCCCTCGACTTCCGCCGCTCGCCGTCGTTTGATGTTTCCGATGCTTGTTTCCGTTCGTGGGGTCGATCTCCTGTTCTCCCGCTTCGTCATCTCGGTGCCCTTTTGCTTCCGTTTTGCTTCGGTAGACGAAGCGGGTGGATCTCGCTTCGCTTCGCCTCGCCGCGTCTTCTGAAGAAGAAGAAGAAGAAGATCGGGTTCTAGATCGAGTCCTCTCCCTCTTTTGGCAACTCCCGGTTCTTCTGTGTCAATGCGGTCTCTGTAGCTGTGTTCTTTGTTTTTTTCTCGGAGAACGTTGATCTGGGTATTGAGCAGAAATGGCTTTGGCTCGGTTGGGTCGCCAGGCGAAGAAGCCGCACGGGCTGTGCGTGAAGATGACGGCAGTGGCCGTTCTGGGGCTGTGTTTCGTATTCATTTGGTCCATGTTCTCGTCGTCTTCCTCTTCCGCGACCACCCGGAGGGAGAGCTTCGACGACATCAACGAGCCGATATCGGCCGATGCGGGGGTCGTTAGTAAGTCCGGGACTCAATCGGGGAAGATGGAACCGGCGAAAAAGGAGGGGAGTAAAGAGGATGGTAAGGTGAAATCGGAGTCTAATTTGGAAAGTAATGACCAGAAGGCAGTGGACAGCAAAAATTCTTTGTCTAGTGTTGTTCGTGGATCGCAAGAACGAAATGAAAAGCAGGTGGTTGACAAGAGGAAGGAGAAGGCTGATTCGAAGTCGCCCAAGAAAAAGAGGAAAGAGGAAAAGGCGGTTGATGTATCTGGGGATGGAGAGTTAGAGAATGAGAAGGATGATCAGAATGGAGAAGAAGAAGAAGAAGAAGAAGAAGAAGAAGAAGAAGAACCAGTGATGGATGGCAAGGAAGATCAAGAAGGTGTAAATCAAGAAGGAGAGTCCAATGAAGAGAGAGACGCAGGTGCAGATGTCGTTGAATCAACGGATCAGGAAGTTACGGAGAAAGCGGAAGAAGAGAATGACGGGTCAAAAAGTACGGGGCAGAAGAGGAAGATTAAGGGTCCGGTATTTGATCCAAAAGCACACTATAGTTGGAAATTATGTAGCACGAGGAGCAAGCATAATTACCTTCCTTGTATCGACAATGAGGGTGGTTCGGGAAGGCTCCAGATTTATCGGCATACGGAGAGAAGTTGCCCAAGAGCGCCTCCAGTGTGTTTGGTTCCTCTTCCTCATGGGGGTTATGAGACTCCAATCAGGTGGCCAGAGAGCACATTGAAGGTGAGAACCACGATCTGATGGAGCTTTTCAGTTCTTCCGAGCCAAGATCTGCTCTAGTGCTAATGTGCAATCTCATGCAGATATTCCATAAGAATGTGGCACATCCAAAACTTGCTGAATTCATTAAGAAACACAATTGGGTGAATGAATCAGGAGAGTATCTTATCTTTCATACAAACCAGTCTGAATATAGAAAGGGTGTTCTTCACTACCTTGAATTTATTGAAGAGGTTAGTATGTGGTCTTCAATTCTCCTTATATTGTGTGACTGCTTAATTTGTTTTCTGCTTTTAGCTTAGTTTTCAAACTATAGTTAATGCCATAACTTGTGCAAGCAAATTTTCCTTTCTTATGTTTGATTCCATTCCTGTTATCTTGTAGTACATATTTTTTCTTTCATTGCCTTTTTTCTTGGGTGCACGTGACAAGGCCTCACATTTTCCACTTATATAAAGGAGCTATTAATTCTGCGTGTTTTTCTTTTTATTTTTTGTTTCCTGACGCAAACACCAGCTCCAAAAGGCCTAGTTGAAATGTGTGTGTTGAAACTACGGTGGATAGTGTAATTTTGCACGGAAGCATCTCTGGGATGCACATGCTAAGTTGCTAACTACAGGCTTCCCTGCCTTCTGAAACACATTGGTCAGAATATCAAATTGTCACATTTTTATACACCTTTTCTAAAATAATGTGGTTGGGAACTATCTTTAAGTTGGACTGAGTCTAGTTTTTAAATGTGAATGAGGGCACTCGATAGTAATTGCACGAAAGGCCACAAGACTTTCTATAGTGATGCTGTTATTCATTTGTTCCTCCAGTTATGTTTAACTTTTTCTGTTCTAATGGTTAGCAGCAGTAGCATCTAAATGGTGGTTGACTGTTGCCCTTGCAAGGGGTCACCACCTCATCGCTGCCGAATATCTGCATCTCCAGTACTTTATTGTTGTGGCTCCTCCACCTTTGCCCCTTATTGAAAACTCAGGATCTTACCTCGACATTTTACATCGAGCATGATGGATTTCCTTGAGAGTGTCCCCCATGATCTTGTCGACCGGCTAATCAAATGTCAATGTATTAAAGTTCTTCATACACGTAACACAAAATGAAAAAGTCTGTTGTTTAGGCAAGAGCAGCCATACTGCTTTCATGCAAATTTAATTGCTAACCTGGCAATAGTTAGTTATTCCAATATGCATAAACTTATCTAGCTACAACGTTCTGATTTGCAACCATGATGCTTTCTTTGCCATATGTTTGCAAGCTATTGTTGCTATTTATCCATAATGCTAGGCTGTTAATCACCATTGAATCTGATCGGCATTTATAGATGGTACCAGATATTGAATGGGGAAAGAACATACGTGTTGTATTGGACATCGGGTGCACCGATTCAAGCTTTGTTGCTTCTCTACTTGACAAGGACGTGATGGTTTTATCCCTAGGCTTGAAAGATGACCTCGTAGATTTAGCTCAAGTTGCCCTGGAACGTGGTTTTCCAGTAGTAGTTAGCCCTTTTGCAGCTAGAAGGCTTCCCTTTCCGAGTATGGTTTTTGATGCTATACACTGTGGAAGCTGCAATATACCATGGCATCATAATGGTTTGTTTTGCTTCTCTGTTTCTCTTTCTATGTTGGTTCTTTGTCTGTTACATGCAATTTGTACTATTGTCATCAAGTAAATTTTCCTTTGTTCTGACTGCAGGGGGCAAGCTTCTACTGGAGATGAACAGGATTTTGAGGCCCAATGGGTACTTTATTTTGTCGAGTCGGCATGAGAGTGTCGAAGAAGTAGAAGGTTGGTTTCATCGTTGTTTTAGTGATATATGAGCAGGTCAACTTTAGGTTTCGTGGTCCTACCTGCTGTTTCAACTGCTGTCCACTGAGTTCAATTCATTCTTGGATACTTAATAGCTGAAGTAATACACTAGATCTATCATGCTCTGCCTCTTCCATTTTTCGATACTTGAAGGGGTGTCCATTAATATTTATTGCTAACAATGAAGACGACTGACTTCCCCCCACCCCCACCCTGCGTAAATGCTCAACTCACTATTTGAATCCCTATTTGTGCTGTCTGAAATGTTTGTCATGCCTTTCTTATCAACTAGAAGTAAGGCATTATCCTTTGCAGGCTAGCTGTTCCAGTTTTTGTCGTGCTGCATCACACATTACGAAAATCCTCATTTTACTTTTTTAATGTGTTAATTTCTTTCAGCCATGTCCACATTAACTGCATCTATCTGTTGGAATATACTGGCCCATAAAACTGACGAAGACAGTGAAGTGGGTGTCAAGATATATCAGAAGCCAGAGTCAAATGATATATATGATTTGAGAAGGAAGAAAAATCCACCTCTATGCAAAGAAAATGAAAATCCAGATGCCGCCTGGTAAGCTGGGATGATCCGTTGATGTATATGTAGCTAACGGTACTGATATATTTAATTTCACTCCTTTACTGTTGAGTCTTTATTCCCTGAAAAGTAAGATATAAGGGGTAAATATAACTCAAAAGCAGCTGAAAATACCGGTTTTTCTTTATACATGTGCAGTTGAAATTAAGCACTCTTTTGTCGGAGACTCTATCCACTGGTAACTTAAACAATTTGAGCTCTATCACTTAGGAATCTTTTGTCCTTTAAGCTTGCAAGTGGCGACCAGAAGGCACATAATTGAAATTGGATTGATCTATATAATTTTGTGGGAGCTCCATATTTTTAAGTTAGTGTAAATTAGATGGAGTGCACGTGATTGAGTGGCAAAGATTTTTGGAACTTTTTTTTTTATTGCTGAAACAGTGCAGCGTTATTGTGAGGCAACAGATTGATTCCATCAGTGGTGACTTCCCAAAGTTGTGTTTACCCTATTATATGTCTATAACCTTAGCAATCATATGCATGTGGCCTGCAACAAGCAATTCTAGTAACAACATGCCCATGCCAAATCAAAGGAGCAGATGGAAAATATAATGCTGCCTAGAAATGTGATGGGAAAAGCTTGTGGAAGAGGTAATAGTATGAAATAGTATGCTTAAGATGGTCCTGCACCTACAGTGATGGTGGAATTTGTATGATCCAAGTTTCATAAAGTAAGGGGTCCTTTGAACTTCTGCCCTTATTATGGTGTGTAAGTTTTGTAAGGGCAGAAGTCCAAAAAACACCTTGGTGTAAATTGAAGACGAGTCCCAAGGAGTGAATGTTTCTCCTATTGTGGATCCATTCTGAAAAAGACAAGGAAATAGATGGAGATCTCACCCATAGAGTACAGGTGGGATAGATGGAGTGGAGAAGTGCACATGGGATTTTGTGCGAACGAATGCCACATAAGCTCAGGGGGAAATTCTATATGATGACATTAAGGCCAGCAATGCTTTATGGCACTGAGTACTGGGCGGTTAAGCAACAACATATGCACAAAAGAAGTTTAGCAGACATGAGGATTGCTTCGTTGGGCGCGTGAGCACACGAGAATAGATAAAATAAAAAATGAAGCTGTTAGGGAAAAAGTAAGCATTGCTCCAATTAAGGATAAGATAAGAGAAGGCCGTCCAAGATGGATTGGCCATGTTGAACGAAGGCCTTCAGGTGCCTCTGTGGGGCAATGTAAACAAGGATTGGATACATTGGTTAAAAGGGGTAGGGGTAGGGCTTATAAGCACGTGGAAGGACACAATTAGGAAAGATATGCAACATCTAGAGCTCACAGAGAATCTAACAAATGATCAAGCACAATGGCGATATAGAATTAATATATCCGACCCGACTTAGTGGGATGAGGCCTGGTTGTTTTTGGTTTTTTTTGTTAAGAGTGATCCCGACGCCAATTGCCATTGAAAGGAGACAACAATCATTTTGAGAGCAAGTATTCATGCCATCTGAAAATTCTTTTCTTCATGTCATCTTTCATTCTCCAATTTAGTAGCTCATCTGCACATCATTTTGTTGCAAGTGTTTTCAGCTGCTGAATTGTAAATTCTTACATTAATTGACAGGTATGTTCCCATAAAAACTTGCTTGCACACCATTCCGGCTGCAATTGAACAGCGTGGAACAGAGTGGCCTGAAGAGTGGCCCAAGAGGCTTGAAACTTTTCCTGACTGGATGAATAATAAGGATAAACTGGTTGCTGACACTAACCACTGGAAAGCTATTGTCGAGAAGTCTTATCTCACTGGGATGGGTGTAGACTGGGCCAATGTCCGGAATGTAATGGACATGAAAGCGATTTATGGAGGGTATGCAAGTCTTATCATTTATAGTGTATCTGTGTGCATAGGAGACAAAAGAGGATGTAGATGGTTTTTATGCACATTATAGTCTGCTTCTTTTTTCTGCACAAAAATGCACATTCATGCATGTATTTCTTATTTGTGACTTATAATTTTGACGTTACAAAAATATTATCTACAGATTTGCAGCAGCTCTCTCCCAACAAAAGGTGTGGGTGATGAATGTGGTCCCCGTGCACGCTCCAGATACACTGCCTTTCATATATGAACGTGGTCTTGTCGGTATTTATCATGATTGGTGTGAGTCATTTGGTACTTATCCAAGATCATATGATCTTTTGCATGCTGATCATCTCTTCTCAAGGCTCAAAAACAGGTGAGAATTAACCCCTCTCTCTCTCTCTCTCTCTCTCTCTCTCTCTCTCTCTCTCAAATTAATTATCGAACAGTACACACTGAATCCTGCTTTGGTCCTTGATAAAATAGAATTCTCCGAAATGTGGTTAACTATACTAGAAGTCAGATTCTGAATTTCCAAACTATTATCTTAATAGGCTATGGCCCGTGCTTTGCATGGGATTTCTTAGTAATATTAATTGATAGATACAAGATGTGTTTTCTCACAAAGAAACAAAACTTACAACAGTATTTCACGAAAGAATTATGAGGTAGGATCTTTGTAATTTAATAGAGTCGAATGCTTCTTTGCTGGCCATCTTTTCCTACATGGATTGGCCTTGATCTGACAATACTTAATTGAATTAATCCATTCTTATGGCACAACTTCCTTTTTGACAGAAACTGTAATAGCTGTAATTGAAGAAAACCATATCTTGCCTAAATTTGTTGAGCAGCCCATGGTATTTTGAGACCAAAACTATAATTCACAAGACTGAAAAATAACCAACAGATAAAAAAAAAACTCGTAATTTGATTAAAATAATCGCTTATATTGTAGCTTGTTTTGAAAGTAATGGAGAAAATGGAGAAACCGAATACCTAAAATCTGAGGTAATGAAAATCTCCTATAATAAACTACTTGACTCTTTTTTAATTTCTTGTTAGCACAGGACCACCCCTCTCTTCTAAGTGGTGTTTTGGCTTCTTCACATTTTACATTTGCCTCATGATTTTCTTGCTGCCCTCTCGTGAGTCTCTATTCATCATCAAGAATAACAGGAATCGACCAAATTGACTCATTGCATGCCCATCTATCGTTATTAGATCTCTTTGCTAAGAGTAGCCATGTGTTTTTCAACTCTCTTAAGTAATGTGTTAGAGAACCTTTTGTCTATGTAAAAGCACATAGAAATGTAATCTAAATAGAAACAAAATCGATAATTAACTCACATCATTCCTCCTCGTGTATGAGCTTCCATCAAAATATTAGAATTGGAAGAATGGAACTTGTGAAGATTTCAACACCAAATAGTGAACCACAGAAGATGCAGTCCTGCTAAATGGAGCGAAAAACTTAGGGGGTAGAAGACATATTCTTTTATGGGTTTGTAGGAAAATACAGATAGACGCAAAGAAATGATGAAAAGAAGTTTCTGGAGAACAATGCGGAATCTGTAATGTTGGTGATTGCTAAGTAAAGAAGTAATCAAATCCTTTGATTTAGGAAATAATTGCCAATTTAAGAAAAGCAATCATGTATGATTTTTATATAACGTCAAGCAATTGCCAACACCTTCCTAACGTGAACATAAGCTGTTGAAAGCAATTAACAGCATAATTAACAAAAAACATAGAGGCCAGTATGTAAACATATCATCTTCCTTATTGAGTGCTTCTATCATTTTGATCATCCCTTGGTTTACTCGCAATCCATCCCTCTAAATCTGATGTGGCAGCGTTATTTGAGGAGAATGCAAGGAAACGATGCTTGCAATGATAATGAAGCTTTTCTAGCCATATAGTGTCACTTTTAAGAGGCAATTCTTGATAAGACACTGTCATTATTATGTATTTACTAGGCATAAACCCCCGCTTTACTCGATTTATCATATAAAAATCAATTAAAATGAAGCATGAAAAATCTAAGCGTGAATGAAACGTTATGTAAATGTATCTTTCGATGATTAAAGTATACACATACATAGACTATTACGTTTTGGAGCAACTGAAAAGTACAAAAATCTATTCAAATGACCCATCATATTTCGTATTTATATGTCATAACAATTTTTATGTACTAATAGTTTAATTCGAGAAGTCCTTTGTGTTACGTTATTATGTCAGAAGCTAATAAGGGTAGTTACAAAAGAAAGATGATTCTTATGGCACAAACATAAAATCTTAAGTAGGTAGTCAGATGTAACTCTGCTAATAGGCAAGTCGTTAAAGTAAAGAGATCATAACAAATGTTCCATAGTGGGTGGTAAATACATGTTTAGATGGCGCTCAGGTGGAGTTTTTTTGGTAGAGAATGCGGCAAATAAAATGTTTCCAATAAGGAGAAGGCCTTTATAGCTAGCTAGAATCCCACATGTCATCGTGAGAGGTGATTTTTTAGAAGCACTCTATTATAGTATGCTTATATAGATAGATATAGGTGGAGCTCAATCAAGAGGTGAATGTCATGACAAATTTTATGCGAGAACAAATGATTTTGCATCTATGGGTTACATTCAGTTTCTTTTTTCTTGCTGCTTTAAAGTGCATTGATGCCACGTTTTGTGATTTGAGACCATCATGAACCATTTCTGCCCATACAATTTTATGGGAAGCAATATTGTAATAGAGGACCCAATTTGAATAATGTTAGGCATATGACAGATTGCAATTTTATCTATTTTTCACTTTTTTTTTTTTGGTCGAAATCTATTCTGTACTTCTCGTCTCATACTTTTATAGCATGGATTATCGTCATGCCATTACTTGCGATTTTTTGCTTAGCCAGTTTGAGATGTTAATTTATGCAGCAGGTTCTGTCCCACTGAGTAACATGCATATGTTTATCGACTCCTGTTTCATGTTATTTTGAGAGGGCAATAGTTCTTCTGCTATTGTGAATCCATTTTTCTGAACCCTGATGTGTGGATGATTGGCTTTCCTTTGTATTACTTCTTTATAGGTTGAACCCATTGAATTCAATAACAGCGTGGTGATTTAGCTTTCCTTTTCGGTTCTCGTTCTTTACAGGTGTAAGCAGCCGGTGGCTATTGTGGTTGAAATGGATCGAGTCTTGAGGCCTGGAGGTTGGGCGATTATACGCGACAAGGTCGAGATACTTGATCCGCTGGAAGGTATATTTAAAAGCCTGCACTGGGAGATTCGGATGACTTTTTCAAAGGATAAGGAGGGTATCATCTGCGCGCAAAAAACCACATGGCGACCATGAGGGCACGATTAAATAATCAACATTCACTCTAGGACAGTAGAAACACAGATTGCCCCATACCATAAATCCCTGGCCATACTTTTTTCATCTTAGAAATCGATGTCGAAGGCGAATTTTGCTCCCACTGTATAGAAGAGGAGTGATGCCGCCGTGATTTGTCGCGGCATAGCATCGCTTGTTCTTGTTTAACATGATCTCATGCATATGTTCCCTTTTTTTTTTCTTCCTTCTGGGGTCTCACATCTTCTGGGTTTTCATGGCAATGATGATTGAGTTCACTGCCACTGAACTGTACATTAAAAAATTCATGAGATGATCTTATCTGGACACATTTTGCTTCTAAACGACGTTCGTCGTTGACTCTTGAAGCAAAGTGACTGCTTCATAACATTGCTCTCTCTCTCTCTCTCTCTCTCTCTCTCTCTCTCTCTCTCTCTCTCTCTCTGGTATATAAATTTTCATGCAGACCGCATACTCTGGATCGTTAAACCGACGAATCGGTCAGCCTCCAAAACTACTTTTAAGTTGTCTTAATCTGACAGTAGTTATTATAATATAAATAGTAATTTGACACTGATCAATATGGTGGTTTTTCAATTGGATGCAGTAAAATCACAAAAAAAAAGTCCATTCTGCGGCTCATCTTATTTCGTCCTTTTCCGTGTCCCTTTTGATGTTTGAGCATCAAGAACAATACGACCACTTTGCCATCCTCGTTTGTGGGGCTACGACGCGACCTTACTGTCAAAGCACTTCCATCTCTTCTTTATGTAATCTTCCTTTGGCCCCTTCAGTTTTTGTCTGGAATGGAACGCATACATTAAGAAGAAGAAGACTTCAGAACTTCGTAATAAATTTCTCTTTTGTTCCCTTAATTCATTCCGGCAACCAGTCAATTGTGTGGAGATTAAGGAAAGGCGAGGGCTTTCCTTGTCTTCCACGCAATTCGCCACCGAACATGTCGAAGCGAATTCAACGTTAGAGCGAAGAGACGTCTGGTTGGTGGCCAAGCACTCGACGGCCCCTTTCAAGACATTGGGCAAAGGACTCAAAAGACACCGTCCAACCTCGTGAACGCGAAATCTAGTCTTCTGGATAAGATCAAGAAGACGACGAGGACACAACATGTGATGGTCAGATCCAAAGCCCCATGTTACGCTACATCCTCTCAATATAATAATAATAGTACGTAACGTTAACAAACATATCCAATGTCGTTGTCTGGACACGAGACAAGTTGAGGGGATCGTTAGATTTTGCGAACTCTGTAAATAAAAGATTTTTTATGGGCACTTGTTAAACATTCACCTGCCAGATCCGCGGCCCTCGTCAGACGATCGTCGGCCCACATTGGGAAAATAAGAAAAGAAAAGTAAGGAAAAAATTTAAAAAAATTTAAAAAAATTGTAAGAAATGTTCGCGTCGGCACTGACTCGGCTTATCAATATGAGTCTACACTGATTTGTTAACCCATATATGATGAGCCGAGTTGTTATATGGGTTAGATATATTCACTAAATGGGTCATAAATGGGTTTAGACAAAATATGGGTATTAAATAGGTCATAAATGAATTTACAACTTATTTAAACCCAACCCACATCTACAACTTTCTCTTCATTTTCTCTCGCTCTCGTTCGATCTCACGCTCAGTCACTTCGCACTCTTATCTCAATTTGAGTACGAATTTTCATAGATTAAGTTAAATATTGAAGTATTTTAACAATATGGATTAGGTTGAGTTGGATATGGGTAACTAGATTTACATTGCATGAAAATTGATCAAAACAAATTAAATAGATCTATTTGGGTCGGAATATTTTGGACCCGACCTAACTCGATCCATCCGTTCGATGGTCATCAGTCATGTTAGTCTTTGCGTTGGCAAATTTTTTATCCAAATTGGCTTAAAGGACTTCATTCATAAATCGTCAAAACAGGTTGGAAACCGAAATTAAAATATCTAGAATCGAATTGGCATCACGCACTTATTAGAGGTTCATGAATTAACAAGAGAAAAGTCGACTTTTTCTTTTCTTTTTTGCGTGGGTAAACAGAGGAGGAATCTTCGGGGCACCGAATTTATGGCTGAGGAATCAAAGGGTCCCAAGTTGGTGTTCGAAAGCGAGTTGCCGTCGCATTAACAGCCGCGTTTTGGATGTTTAAGCGTAGAGAGAGAAGATTCATGTGGTGAGGTGATTGACATTGTCAATGCGTGATTTTGACGCACACCCAGAAAAGCAAAGAAGGATTTTTATGTGACTTACGTGCGTCTCCGATTCAGCATCAAGCGAAAGCGAGACACAGAGAAAGAGAGAGAGCGAAACAGAGCAGAGTCAGAGCGTCTTGGCATGGCGTATACGAGGGTGCATCTAGTGAAGAGCCGGCAGTTTTGTAAGCATATATGTGGCATTCTATTTTCTTTCTCTTTTTCATTTAATTCCTCCCCATATTTTACCCAGAGAGAGAGAGAGAGTTTTGGAGTGACATGAATATTGCTTCTTGATGAGATGCTTGTCTGATTGATTTGAGATGGACAAGTGAATTCTTCTCTGCTTCCCTCTGGATTTCCCCTTGTATGCTGCCGCTTTCTTGTTCGTTCTTGATTCATTCGTCATCGTGAGCCTCTAATTTTCTCTCTGATCTCGCATTTTCTCTGCATTTCTGAGTGCAGAGTAGTCGTTCTTGAGCTCAATTTCCGGTAAATTGAATGAGGGAACTACTTGTCTCTCTCTCTCTCGCTCGCTCGCAATCATCTTGTTTACGAGCTCGGTTGTGAATGGTTTTGTGTTGTTTTCTTCTCTGTTCTTTTTTCTGTTTCATATGCATGGAAAAAAAAGAAAGAGGAAAAGGATGCATATCTTTTTGGTCCTCTGGCTTGTTTGGTTTATTTTCCTACAAATGAGGCTGCATACTAGGATGCTCATAGCATGCGCGATCTGTTCTTTGCTGTTCCTTGTTATCAGGGCTTTTAGTTGCTAATTACAGGGTTCTTTTTTGTTTTGTTTTTTTCCTTCTCGCACATATATACCTGGCAAAACCTCTTTCTGTCTCTCCTCTGATTTTTCTAGCTGTGCCTCTTGACCATTTGAGATAATTTCGCTTTTCTGTTTAGTTATCGACGCGATTTTTTCACGACACGCTGGTTTCAGTATTTCTGAATGTTCATTGGTGTGTTGCTTTTGGAACAGGTTTTATCGTCCAGGTGATTCCAGCTTGTATAATCCATTCCATCCGCATGTCACTCTCTTGATCGACATCAAAGGGTTTCGTTGAGATTTGGCTCCTGAAGCATGGAGGGTCTCTATGGAACCCCGAATGGAGAAGTAGCAAATAATAATGGCCTCCAGCTGATCCGATACTCTGCTTACCAACCCTGCACCAAGTTGTCTTCGGCTTGGTTCGACTTGAGAGTGTTCTATGTTCGGATCAGTAATTTTCAGGTTAATGACTTGACCCCCGAATCGCTCACTCTTAATCACATGCCTTTAGATCCTGAGACTTTACTCGAAGTGAATGGCACTAGAAGTAGCATATATTCGGATGGAGTCTCGTGCCTTCTCAGGAGGGACAGGATCGATAAGAGATCAGAAGAGGCCACGTTCGTGAGCACTGATACTATAAGGTTGACAGGGAGTGTACAATTTGAGGTTTTTGATAGAGATGATCGAATTCTCTCAGGGGTTTTGGAGATGTGTTCTAGTAATGGCTCCACGGGGGAATCAAAAGGAAATACAAAGAGATGGAGCATGAAATGTCAATCCGAGATGGCGATCGGCAATGGCTTATTGAAGGGTGAACATAACATGGGACCGGAGTCGATGCCTCCAACTATTGAGGTTTACGTCACTGGATGCTTTGCAGGAAATCCAATAATTTTGACGAATACATTGCAGATTAGCCTGCGGAAGAAGCACGCTAGGAAAGGCATGCTGGATATGATTCCTGAGGACGAAACTAGTGAATTCCATAAAGATGAGTCACCAGGACTGGACTTACAGGTAAGCTGTGATAACCCAAATGTACCGTGCTCCCAAATGCTGTTAATCTACTCCCACATGTGTTGTGCCTTACGATGTTTCTTCATAGCAAGAAATGAATGCAGTCCAGCGTTTTTTGTACTGGTTTTAAGTCTTTGGAGCACACTTCATTCCACGACTTTAGAGTAAAATGTGTCCTATGTTCAGTTCGTCATGTCTCCATTTGTATTCCTCATTTTTTCTGAGGGCTTTTGTCATTCTCATTGCCCTCACATATTGTGTGCTTTACACGTGTCAGACCTTCTTTGCCCTATCAGCTTGCACATGAACGGGAAAGTTTAGTAGGCACAACCATTGACTCTTATAATTTCAGTAGTTAGAAATTAGCACAACACTTCACTTCCTTCCTAATTCTTGTTTTTTCTTTTTAATTATCTATTCATTTACATTATTTTGGCGGGGTGGGGTGGGGTAGGGGAGAGGGGAAGGGAATGGATGCTATCCCTTTTACAGTTTCTATCCTTGAATCGTAGAGGTACAGGGACAATATCTCTAGGTTTCATGCTGTTACAGCTGCCGACATGCTTCCAATCCTTAGACATTTCTTTTAGCAGAAGCCCCATGTCTGTTAGATCACTGACGCTTGACAGAGTATTGGATCTTATCCTATATGCATCATGGGGGTATGGGAAGAAAAAAGATCCTATATGTTTCAAGGAAATTGTGTCCTTTCTGGTTTGTCGCATTATTTTAATATCCTTCTCTCCAGGGAGTATGTCATATGGGGGCCTCGATTGACCCACAACATGGCCAACTTTATCCACATCTGGGACCATGTCTATGTAATATAAGAATCGACAACAAATATTCCAATGCCTTACTCTTACTGCCATGATGTTGTGGGTTTCGAATCCTCTGTTACTGCCCATACAGTTCCTCTGATTTCTTGGCATATATTGTTATTGTCCGTGATAATCTACAAGCTTTCAGGAAATGTAATTAAGCTACATTAACATTGGACACTTTCGTACCCAAATGTTCAATGGAATCATATAACTGTGTGGAGTGAGTTTGTAAAGAATTTGTAACATTTGTAATTGGATTAATGAGCAGTCTGATCTGCACGACCAGGCTAGTGTGTCATCAAAATTAAGTTCCAGTGTCACACAGTCTGGCATCCAACTTTCAAATCTCTCTAGTGTTTGGTTGCCTAATAGATGTGAAGTCATATGTCGTTATGTAGGGTGCCTTCACCTTCTGAGAATACAGAGAAATATCTCTACATCCACGTGCAGTGCGATAGGTGCAGATAATAGACTTTTCTGGTGTTCACAAATTTGTACTTTGTCTCCTCGAAGGATGATATATTGGTTGAAAAAATTGTTTTGCATCTTTGTTTCTCTTTCTTAGTAGTACCATGTTCTTACTTTGGTCAATGCATGCTTATTTTGTAAGGCTTGTTCGTTCTTGGTTTCATCATTCAAGAACAATGCGCTGTTTGTAAGTCTATCAGAGATATTTATATCTGTCTCGAGCTGCTTCATACTCTGTTTCCCTTGTTGTGAATATTTTCCCCTACAATTTGAACGAAGTTGCTCAATGACGTGTGCACTTTCAAGTTGCTTTTGCTTCTAATGAGTTTCGGCAGATGCAGATGACACTTGACTCTTGTATAAGTTAATTTCTACACGTCCGTGGTTCTGTGAATTTAGTTTGTCATGTCATATATATATGAAAAAGTTCCGTTATGGTCTTCTTGGTAGAGAGTGCTCGATATATTTCTTGGTTATGCACACGAAGGTGTCCAGAGCATTACTAAATCAAAGAAATGATGGAACATATGAGAAAGTCTTAGACAGGCAATCTAACATCTTTTAGGTGGTGTATCAAGTGATTAGTTAGTATGTTCGCTTGTCGAAGCTGGACCCTGAACTTTGGACCTCTTTCCTTATCTGTTACATCCCAATACATTGGATATATACATAAAAGGGAAACTTTGCAAGGTTATGCTCACATATTTGCACATAGTCAATAGGTGCACAGGAGATGCTGATGCATCAACCAATCAGCCACTCATGTGTTAACCTTTCTGTTCAATTTTTGTTAAAGAATAAGCTTTATGAAGCTACTAGCATGTCTGGGTGGAGTAAAGTATTTGTCGTCAACATGATCCCTGATCTGGGTGTTGCAAAGTATTCACACTCGAAATGACCCCTGATTTGTTATTGCAGATTGCCGGATACAGAAACTACAAGCCAGAAATTGACGAGGACTACAGCATGTACTGGCGGAGGTCAGAACTCATGGAATACGAAGATGGTGAACTCTCGTGGTTCAATGCCGGAGTGAGAGTTGGAGTTGGAATTGGGCTTGGCATCTGCGTTGGGGTCGGCATAGGGGTAGGGTTGCTCGTTCGTACTTACCAAGCAACTACCGGGAACTTCAAAAGGCGGCTCTTGTAGGTCATCGCCTCTTTTAAGTTCCATACTACAATCCATGATTTTCGGAGACCTCCTGATTGTGCCCTCCTGGCTTTCCAGTCCGATGTGCTTTCTCTCGCCGAAGATTTTGGCTCCAAGCGTTTCGTTTCCCTGGCCAAGTGTGAGCAATTTTTGGTGTGCTTTATTGTGGTATCTTCTCTGTTTAGAGGGAGAGAAATGGTTGTACAGATCCAGTGAACCGAGGGAAGGCAGTTAACTTGAGTTATCTCTGGGGTGATGCATATATATATATGTACTTGAGTGGCTGTAAAAAGGTTTCTTTCCTGGGACTTGGTAATGTTCAGCGATAAAAATCACTTTTTGTGTGCATTGCCAAGAGTATAGATTGCTTTAGGGTCGGTCCAGATTCCACCAAGAACTTGCCCCGTCGACCAGTTCTCTAGTTTTTAAAACCCGTAACCTACCTTGCATACCCTTAAACATACCCTGTCAATTGGTTTCAGGTCTCTTCAAGAACCGGCCAATTTTTTCTTTTTTGTTTCATTTTTTTCTGGCATTTTTTCTTTCATTTTTATTAATTATTCCCATTTATCAACAACAATCTATAAAAGATGAACACGTAAAATAAAATAAACAATAGAAAATTCAAAAATGAAATCGCGATTCACCGTGCTTCACTTCCTGATTCCCGATTCGGTTCTTATCCAAGAATCGGGAACCGAGCCACATAGTACCGATTTCACTTTTTTTGAAACCGAACCGGTTTCTACAGTCGATTTAGTCCATTTCGGGTTCTACTCTGGACCTATACTCATCCCTAGCGGACAAGCGACCCATCTCTCAGGCATGATACTTTGGCTATAGACTCACAAAACACATGAAAAGAAACCTGAAGAAGGTAAAGCGTTAGGGATCCTAAGCCAACTTCAGAGAAGCGTCGACCAGTAAATTATTCTACAACAGCAACTATTCATACCTCAAACAGTCCTTGAAATGGGAATAATGGAAACTGTTGTTAAAAAGAGAAGATAGGAATGATGATGAAATCAGTGATCCTTAAAATTTGGAACAACATTCAATTTGATTAGACAATGTCAGTGTCTTTATCCCATTTCTTTTCAATGATCCTCCAGAGATGGCAAACAGCCGCTGCTAAGGTTCGACTAACGGCATCCAGTCAAGTCCAA
This sequence comes from Syzygium oleosum, assembly GCF_021117445.2. Taxonomy (NCBI): domain Eukaryota; kingdom Viridiplantae; phylum Streptophyta; class Magnoliopsida; order Myrtales; family Myrtaceae; genus Syzygium; species Syzygium oleosum. The sequence goes on along the minus strand of NW_026607506.1, from coordinate 2,044,117 downwards.
CTTGGCCAAGCCTGTGAATGATGGACATAATTAAGCCCATACCGAACACGGGAAAGAAGTTCGGGGTAACATTGAACTTGACCTGTTAACCCGGCTCAGCAATTCTGATAGAAAGACAAGATTGAACGTAAAAAAGAGAGATGATTGGGAGAAGATGAACGCAATGAAAATATAGGGTCGAATTTAATTATCGCATTGAAGTTGTAAGTACATAAGTTTATGGACCAATGGTGCAAATTTTTTTCCGAAACGGAAATCGAGACAGAGGTCCCCGAGACAGAGAGGGACGTCATCCCGACAGAATGCTAGTTATGTCAACTGTAGGTGCTCTGTATAAATATATAATAATGAGAATAGCCGTAGACAGTTAGCAACTACCCATACTGTCTAGCCAGGTTCATGACCATCACGTTCGTTCATTCGGGCGCACATGTTAGCCTGCTTATTTACCTACCGAATGCAGTATAGATGCTCAGCTTGCTGGTGGGGCAACCGCGACGGGCTCAGGAGCCACCTCAGCTCCAGAATGCTTGTTGCCAAGGTGAAAGATCTTCTCAGGTTGCCGATCAAATCCCCACAAATTGGCTGCCTTAATATCATCCTCGGCCATTAGCCTAGAGAACTCTTCATGGTCGTATTTCAGATTTGCTCTTCCTCCGAACTCGGTAGGAAGGTTCTCCTCGTCGAAGAATGATCTCATGAGCTCGACACTTTCTTTGTTTTTTGGGTACACAAACTTAACCTTTTGAAAAGTTTTAGCATCCAAGAAGTACTTCACGACCTGCGCCAATAAATGTGAAGCATGTCAGTTTTGGGTCAGGAGAATTTTTGGATTTAATAAGGGGAGGAAATACGACCACTCATATAAACAGCACAACAAGGTGAGAGAAAAAAAGAGGTCTCGGGATATTAGCCTTCAAAATGATGGATGTAAAGCATTTTCACAACTGCAACAGCATCCAGGATCTAATGCACGGATGGATGATGTACCTACCCAAAGATGAAACAAGAGCCAAAAGCAACAGAAAAAGAGACAGGAATGGCATGAGAGAGCAGGCAAACGTAAGGATGGGGCTAATCTATGTTGCTCTTTTCTTTGTTGGCCACTGGACTACGGTATGAGTTGAATATGGCCTCTTGGCGGTGCACAAGAAAAGCAATGGATGCTATTGTATCTCCATCAGGAATTGCAGCAACTAATGACTGCCTCAGAGTGTTTGTTAGAATCTCGAATCCATATCAGCTCAGTTGTTGACACTTGGCACTAGAGAATCTAGCAGCACCTTGCAAAGGGTGTATACAGAAACTCTCTAGAATTTGATGTAAATTCAACAAAACCTTGAATGCGATGCTTTTATGACACTACACTAATCATCTGGAAATAATAAGCAAGAATAAATGGTAGTCTTGGATTTTAAACCTTCCAGAATGCTTCAAAAATGCGAGGAGGGTTGTATAGAAATGCTACAGCAAGCCTCTCAGGGTAATGGTTCTGCAGAATATTAATAGTGTCTCTTGCAGATTTGATGGGCACATTGGTACTCAAGGACCACCCTGTGAAGTCTATCAACCATGCCATCTGTTCCTGACCCTCTGGGAGATTAAGGATGGCATTTTCTATCAAGTAGACTAGATGTCGCATCTGGTTGTCAAGCGATTGTGTATTCTGCGAGATTCATTGCCATGTCAATAGGTAAGAGCAAATAAAAGCTACAGAAATTAGCAACAACAGGTTGGATAAGTACCTGCATTCCAGGTCTCAATATAAGAACAGTCCTTCCATGACGATCATGAAAACTTGCTCTGTATACTTTTCCAGTTTCACCTTCAACAGCAACTTCTTCCTGTTTTAGTAAGCATCGCATTGTCAAATGAAAGCATTATTCAGCATCCCAGTAAGTACTATTTCATGTCTAACACAACCTGCTCACTAGCCATATTGTCAACTAGAACAATCTAAATGATGATTTTGGTAACCGCATGAATGCAAATATATACCGGTACACTTATTATCCATTGAATAATAAATTCTCCAACACCTAATGCTTTATATTACTGCATCATAGCAAGTCTCATAGAAGACATAAAAGAATGATTGCCCCTCAACTATTATAGATTAAACCAATCCTGCATACGCATTCATTCACAAAATCAGTTCTTCACTGTACTAGGAACTAAGTCTACAAAATAAATTTAAGGTCAACACAATAGTTAGGGTAAGCAGCATCAGACTTCTACTGAAGTTTAACAGGCAACTGCCATTGGCATAAATTATCTATCACAATACTTGTGCAGGCATTCATTCACCGGGATATTCAGCCATCTTACCCAGCTGATTTCCTCGGGCTTAAAATCTGATCTCCATTTCAGCGTCTCATCTAACATTTTCTTTGCTTTGTCCATGTCCCCGTTTCGAGCTTCCAAATATCTCCTCAAGCAGGCATCATCACAATACTTCAACCTTCGCCCAGAGAGGGGTCCCATAGCAGTCTTAAGCTCATCCACCTGGATGCAAATGGACTTAAAATGTAACAGCGTTTCTCCTATATTCTGGGAAGGAACATTGATTATTATTCTACAACTTCAGAAAATCTATGCATCATGAGACAGCAAATACATAGATGAGCCCTTGATAAGGAAAGGGGTACAGATACAGGAGATAAAGGCACTGAAGTATTATCTGCAATAACGGCAATTTCATGGTTTCTCCTGGCCGGAAAAGCTATTGACTTAGGTCAACCACATGGTCAAACATGGAAATCAGATGAATATGAGCAATCGATCAAGGAGTTACACTCTAAGAAATGTCCAGTCCTTACAAATGCTGTAATTTAGAAATCTTAATTACCTTGGACTCGGACTGCAGTGAGTCATCCTCCTCACTGTGGTGAGAGTTACTCCTCCAACGAAACATGGTGACTGAAGCCGCAAAAATCGAAGGAATCAAAAATATATCTTGAAAGAACTATTGATCGGCTACTATAGAAGTGACGACTCACACCATATAAGAACATGGACAAGTATTCAAAAGACTAGGAATGAGAGCATATTTCCCATAAGTAAAACAGAAGGGAAAATAAATTACGGCGTAAACTGGAGCCTTTACTCTCTAGTCTCTAACAGAATAAAAACGGAAGGGCAAGAGAACTAAGCCCTTAAGTTCAATGAAAGAACAATCGAATAATTGAGCAATGTGGATGTATTGCAGTTCAACCACACCGATGCTACAGTGCAAAATGTACAGCCCATATATAGCATACGCGACACTGCAACATCAAGCACATGAAAGAATCCAAACCCATTGACATAGCGTTACTGTGCCTGAAGCTGTAAAAGAATTCCAGCTCCCCCCAGGAAAGAAAATAACAAAATGAATAAAAACATTGTGTGAAGAAATGCAGACCCATCGACAATGTGCCACCGTGCCTGAAGACGTAAAACAAATCCAGCTCCCCCCAGAAAACAAATGACAAAACAAATAAATATATTGTGGGACTGAACCACGAGCCAAGTCACTTCAATGCCAAGTGCCTTCAATTAGTTAGTCAGCTATGTCCTAGTAACAAACTGAAAGTGCACTAGCCAGGTAGAACTTCCCAGAAAATCAAATGAAAACGGAACCGAGAATAGAAAAGAAACTCTTCCTCCAGAAGAAAGTGCACAATGGAGCCAAACAGCGGCAATTTCCGAAAAGGACTCTTTTTTATGTTAAAATAAGGCAAAGAAGCCATCTGCTACTGCTACCCATTTAACTGCAAACCCAACTTGCTTACAACTGAAGGCGAGGCGACAAGTCTCGACAGCCGCACAGTAAAAAAAAGAAACCAATAACAAATAGACCGACAAATACACAGCAAGCGGCCACATCACAAACTCAAGCAAGATTAACAGACAACTGCGGAAGCAAATTTCCTAAAGGTCAAAGCTTGACTTTCGTCAACGCTCGCTACAGTTCTTTCCTGAGGCTTGCGAAGACAAACGGTGTAGAGATCTCGCGATAAGAAGGGAAAAAAAAAAAGAAGAGAGACGGTAATTGAGCAAACTCCGCAGTACTGCTAGGATCAACAGATCCACCCCGATCAGCACTGTTCTATCGTCGACGCGCGAGCCGAAACCTCCTTCCTTGGGCACATTATCGCCGGCCATCTCGCCGTCTAAACGAGCAAACGAAAGGAACCCAAGAAAAGGGCAACGACGCGCGCTCACACCCCCCGCTCCCTCCCCCTCCCCCTCCTCCTCCCCCACTCGCGAAAGCGCCGCTCCGCGACGAAAACGCACGCACAGAGAGAGAGAGAGAGCAGCGACGAAGGGAAAACACGGGAAGGGCCGAAAACCCAACAAGCAGCAGCAGCGAGCCCTCGTCGGAGCGCGCCACCAGAACAGCCGCGCGAAAAGCCGGAACAAAGAGGCCCGATCCATGTGCGCGAGCGTGTGAGAGAGAGAGAGAGAGAGACTCGGTCGGGAATCGTACGAGGAGGACGGGAGACGGCGGAGGAGGAGGAGGTGGTGGCGGGGGAGCGATCGGCGGCGGTGCCGCGGCGGAGCGGGGCGGCGGAGGGGGACGGATGCCTCCGGCCGTCGCAACTCACGGAAATGGCACGACGCGAGTTCCTCCACTTTTTCCCACACGGGGCCTTGGAGTTTCTGTTGTATTTAGTACTGTGTTAGTGCGCGGAGCTGCTTTTTTCTTCCTCCTTTTCTCTCTTTTCCCTCTTTTTTTTTCATTCCCCGAATAAATTAAATAAAATTAATAAATTAATAAAAGTCGCGGGAAAATGGGCAAGATATTTTCTTTCCCTTCTTCTTGTCCGTCCGTACGGCGGGGTGTTTTGTATGGAGAGCGCGCGCGACACTTGTTCCTTCGTCCCACAAACGATAGAAGTAGCAAAATCATTGAAATAATAGCTCCTACGAACGATAATCATTTTATTTTTTTATTTTTATTTTAAAAATAAGTTTAGAACAAAAATATGTTTGATAACGCGATTTTATTTTCTATTTTCACCGGACACTATCTCCTGCCGTCCACTCTCCTTTCACTCGAGAGGGAGAAATTTTATACCGTTATCAAACAAATTTCTATTTTCTAGAATAGAAATTTTGTATCATTGTCAAACTTGCTTTTTTATTCAGAAACTCCTCCAGGAACAGAAATAAAAAAATCTCAATTTTTTACCAGAAATTAATTTTTAAAATAAAATAATTATCGTTCGCGGCCTTAACAATAAGAAAATTCTTGTTGTCGGTAAGTAAATTGCGGGAATCCCCCGGAAAAAATAATCGCCGTTAATCTCACGGATCGGTCGAGCAGGACGCGACCCCAAAAACAAGAAGCGAGCGAACCCCGGATGCGAAGTCGCGCGGACTTCGATTCGAAGTGCGGGAATTACATCTCGGGTCGGGGTTCGCGTATTGATTTTTTTTCTTTTTTCTTTCCAGGAAATATCGAATTGATATATGAATTGGGGGCGTGAAAATCGGACGCGTGAAGTTGTCTGATTTTTATTCGACCAAAAAAAAAAAGAAAGAAAAAGTCGTCTGACATCTTTTTTTTTAATAATTATAGCGTCGTCGATTTTGTTGACCGGGGAGAGAAAAAGGGAGGGCACACGTGTGGGGTTTCTAGATGGGCGATCGGTCTTTTACTTTTTCGAAGATCGTCGGAAGTGGGGGGGGGCCAACTCAAACGACCCACGTCGCACGGCCGGCGACAATATGGTAACCATCTTGGTTCTATGATTAAAATGGGCCTAATTCCTTAAAAAAACCCCAACTTTTAGCTCAAGTTCTAAATCTATCTCGAATTTTTTTTTTTTTGTAATCAGGTGTCAGGACCACACTTATGCATATCTCGTATCCTCGGGAGGAAGACTAGCAATGGCCACCCATGTGGCCAGCTTAAATCACTGAGTCTTCAATTTGGAGAATCGAGCACTTGGGGCCAGGTGCGTCTAAGCACACAATCTCAAGTACGCATAACCAATGATTGCATGAGTGGGGTATCTCGAATTTTTTTTTATCTCCGAAAAAAAAAACCTTCAAACTTTAAGTCCAATTCCAAATCTGCCCCAAAATTTGTTTCGTGTAAAAAAAAATCACGAAAATTCAATTTATTTTCAAAAATATATCCCGTAATCCAGTCTCAACTTGACGCGGCACTTCTACGTCGATAACAAATCCATATTAACAAAGTAACGGGGCTTTTTTTTAGACAAAGAAAAGTTCGAGGTAAATTTGGACTCAACCTAAAAATTGGGTTTTTTTATATTAAAATTTTTTTTTTGAAAATAAATAAATTTTTCTTTTCTTTTTTACACAAAACAAAATTGGGGCAGATTCGGGACTGGATCTAAAGTTTAGGATTTTTTTTTAAGACAAAAAAAAGTTCGGAATGGATTTGGGACTTGACCTAAAGTTGAGGATTTTTTTTTTTTGAATTCACCCAATTAAAATAGGTTGATACTATTAGAAATTTCAAATCAGTATGGATAAGACATATACAAAATAGAAAAACTGTGGAATTCATGTGCCCCGGATGTATGAGCTTATTTACGGGCTGTATTGGATGAATCAAGATACGTACAATTGAGGAGAATGTGAAGAATCGACTTGATGCGTGAGTAATCACGAGAGGCGGGGGGAAATATCTTAATTATCTCTAACATCCCCTCGCTCGAGATGCATAGAAGTCAACGTGAGTCTGGACGACAAAATCCGGAAAAAGCACGGTGAATCGTCGAAACCGGCTGATGTATTTGGTGGATCGCCGGAACGGTTTAAGTATGCCGAGAGAACCGGATGATGTTGACGATGACTGAGCTGACTTACTCAGCTGTTGTGTGTCTTTGTGGCCTGCACCGCAAGCTATGTCGTCGGTCTAGTGTCGGCGTTCCTCTATGGACTAGCGGAGAAATGCGGCCAATATGGCCATAGTTGTTACGAACACCTTGGAGATAAGGTGCCAATGCATCCGACATTATTACGAAACAGACTCGATGGACGCTCCTGTCATCCGAAAGAATCGCTTAAAATTATCGAACCGTTTGGAAATTCAATTCAGAATATTAATTTTAATATTTCTAACGTTACTTCGAGATACGGCACGTCGCATTTCGATAAAAAAAAGAAAAAGAAAAAAAGAATCTACTCACCTTTTCCTTTTATATTTCTGTCCAAAAATTGCTCGTCTGTCCATGCCACACATCCGCTATAGCGACGTTCGGTTTGTTAAGGAAGACGACGAACGAATAAAGGCGAGGAGAAAGACCCGAAATTGATGGGAAGCAAACAATATAGCCACGACAGACTATGTAATTAAACATCATTTCAGTAAACACAACCTAAATAATTTCTTTGACCCCAAAAGAAAAAGGGTCAATATCACGGAAAATTTCAAAATCGATGTATTTATGAAAAATTTATCTCGAATTAATTTTTTCGCCGTAAAAAATTCCAAACCAGTACACCCGTGACAATTTTACCCTTCGTTAATTGGATTAATACCACAAAAAATCGTAAATTCGTAAACCCATGGGCCGTGACAATTGAAGGGTAAAATCCCAAGCTGATACACCTGTCAATTGCCACGTGTCATCCGACTTAACAATTTGACGGTAAAATTTAACAGAGACCTAACGGAGGTTTCTCCATATAAAAATAGAGCTAGTTGACGCATAGTGTTAGGCATATGTTCCCCCCCAACTTGAAAAAAAGCCTATCCTCCTCGGCATCTCCCCAAATTTACCAATTGAAGAAGTAGCAGCAGCAGAATCGATTCTTCTTCCGACATCCCGAAAGTACGTTCGCCGCGAGCGAGCGAGCGATCGGATCGCTCGGAGGACCGTGGAACGCCCCGACGAGCCGGGACACGACACGGAGATCAGATTTCCACGCGCGAAGAATGATCCGGAAATTACGGTCCCGGCAGGATCCGTACCCCCGCGCAATTCTCGCGGGAAGAAAAAGGAGGATCCCTCGACTTTGAAAAGAGAGGAGGCGGGAAGGTCGTCGTCGTCGGCAGACGTGCACGTAGCGTTATATTTCCCGAAATATCGGCGAATATTTATTTATTAATATATTTTCCGTTACCGACAAAAATCCCGAACGAGGGAATATGGAACTAACACGAGGCGTGGCGCGCCTCGCTAGTCAATTTCGGACAACTACCACCCTCGTCTTCTTTCCGTTTGTTCTAGAGAACCAACCCAATTTGACTTAGATGCAATCTTCTAGGTCCTCATCCCACCTCATCACCAAATCGACGGCTCGTGTGCGTTCGGACGGGCAGGTCATCGCATCGTACGGCTACGATCTTTTTCTCACGTGCGATCCATCGAATTCAATTGTCCTGGGCGTGGATACCTGATCCGGGCATTAATTCTTCTAGAAATGGGTCTTAAAATTCGTGTATGATCCATTTAAGTCATGAATTATATTGTATGAAAATATTTATTTATTTATTTATTTTTATTTTTTTTGATAACCGAGGTATCCGGACCAGCTTGCGCGCACCTCAACTATTCCTCGGGGGAGACTAGCACAGCAACCCACCGCCATGGCCCCCTACTTAAATCACAAGTGCTCAGCCGGGGAATCGAACCTGGGACCAGTGCGCCTAACCACACAATCCCAAGTACACCATAACCAACTGAGCTACCCGTGGGTTAGTAGTATAATTTTTTAAAAAAGTCATAAGAAATAAGTTTTCCTATATTGAGTTAAATATAAAAGTATTTTAGCAATATAGGTCGGATCGGGTATGAGTCGGGATATTTACATTATAAATAAATTGGTCATAAACGGGTTAATGGGTCAATTTGGGTCGGACCATTTATGGCTCGATCCAAATCCAACCCAACCCACCCTTTTAACAGGTCTACCTGAGAGAGATCCTAGACGAAGACTTTTTGCCATTGATTGATTATGTCATGCGATCATTTTATAAAAATATTTTTCAAATCAATCACTTTCTGCGAAACAAAAGGAGCATATAGCTCATGTTAGACCCGCAGCATCAACGTCGGTAATTCATCGAATTTGGTCTAAGGCACGAAACATTCCGAACAATTCCTATATATGATGCTCGATCTTGTAGGATTCCAAAAATGAAGTTACTACACTTTCCTCTCTTTTTTACCATTTTACTTTTGCCAAAAAGTAAAGTAAGAATTTGATGCCCAGACCTTTAGTGGATTAAAATTATGAATGGCAATTTTTCAGCAAATTAAATGGAAAAGGAATATCTGTGATCTGGAAAAAAAAAAGGTATGGATTATTTATTTTATCATTTAGTGATGGGAACACTTAGTATGAATTTATTATGGGTTTTAGAAAATTGCCTTGGCTGCACCATTTCTCTTTTTCTCGTTAATCCGACTCCACAGGTTGTAATCCTCCAATAAAAACTCATTTTAATCTCTATTCCTTGCGCTGATAAATTGTTCAAAAAATCATTAATTTATTGCAATTTTTCCAATTTAGTCCTAAACCTTTCCTATTTGCTAATTGAGTTATAAATATTTTCATATTTTGCCAATTGAATCCATTCGATCAATTTTGGGCGTAAATTACTGACGTTGACTCCTGTCATCCTACATGGCACGATCGGCGCTGACATGACAATTTTTAATAATTTTTTTTTATCTTTCATCTTTTCCTTTTTCTTTGTTTTTTTAGCAACTCTAGCCGATGAGGCCCAGTGACCCTCGCCCTCATCGGCCACTAGCGAGGGCATGTAGCGAGGGCCTCCACGCCCTCGCTTGGATTTGGCAAGGGCGAGGGTTCAACAACAAGAGCAAAGCTAGCTCGTACATTGAATGAAGGGATGTGTACAAACGAGAATTAGGGACGATATTGGAGCCGGAAATTACAAGGAAGAAGAGGGCGTTTGGCGAAATCAAGATCATTTCAGAGCAATAAAATCAACCCTCGCTTGTGGCCGGTGATGACCAGCTAGCGATGTCGAGCGGCTAGAGTTGTAAAAAAAAGAAAAGAAAAGAAAAAGGAAAAGAATACAAAAAATAATAAAAATATTATATTATTATTAAAAATTGTCCACGTCGATGCTGGCTGTGCTACATAAGATGCCTAGCGTCCTCATTAGTGATTTCTGGCCGAAATTGGCTGAATGAACTAAATTGGGAAAAATATAATAAATTTAGGGTAATTACTACGAAAAACCCCAAATTGGTACATATGTGATAAATTTATCCCAAACTAATTTTTTGACCACCAAAAATCCCAATCCAGTACACCTGTGACAAATTTACTTCAAACTAATTTTTGACCACAAAAAACCCCCAAATTGGTACGTCTCAACAAATTTACCCTATGTTAAATTGAATCAATACCACGAAAAACCATAAATTGATAAATCTATGACAAATAGAGGGATAAAACCCTAAACCGGTACACCCGTCAACCGCCACATGTCATCCAACTCAGCAATTTGATAATAAAATTTAACGGAAACTAATAGAGGATAGATTTGTCACAAGTGTATCAATTTAAGGTTTTTTGTAATCAAAACGTTAGTTTGGGTAAATTTATCAAGGTGTACAAATTTAGAGTTTTTGGTGAGAAATTGTCACATAACAAAGACACCCGTAACCCTTATCACTTCAACAAAATCTACAGTAGCTTTTACATTACCCCACTTTCATTCCACTATTAATCACGGACTTCACTATTCGAATGCGCGAGCAAAGGTCGAAAATCAGTAAATTTTGGAAAACGGAAAAGAGTTGGTATTGTAGACTACCGGAGCTAGAAAGGGGCGCAGCACCATCACCGTACAATGCTCACAATTCCTACATTGTCAATTTGTTCTTTCCGTCGGAATTCATAATAATATGAGCACAGGATTCAGTCATCATCTGCGGACGATACCTGAGCAAATTTAATTCGACGAAACAAAACAGTAAACGAACTCACTGCATAGAACGCATATTTCATAACTCATTTATTTCACGAAAAAAATTAAAAATATTTTCTTAAAACATTTTGCTTGTATCATTTTAAATAATTAAGTAAATGAAAAATATTTTCCTAATTAACAGAAAATGTATATCTAAATATTTTTGTAATTTTTTTTCATTAATTTACTTTCATAAGCAATATAGAAAAGAACTTTTCAAATTATTCATTTTTCAAAAAATTATTTTTCGACTTATTATATTTGGATAATAAAGAAACTGATGAAAAATATTTTCTGAAATTTTTGGTGAAATAAAAAACGAAACCTTAATGCCAAGACTACGAGTCACGGTAGCACAAAAATTGAAATGGGGGATCCAGGTGGAGTCGAACCACCAACAACCCATACCCGCTAGTTAAAGAGGCCTGGGAGCTCCGCCAGTCGGAGCATTTGGATCCATAAGCAGAGTCACCCACACAGAATATCACACAATTTCACTTCACATGATTTCTAACACAAATGTAATTATTTATATTATTCAATATATTTTGCTACGGAAAACTACTATCCAAAACCGACCTATACTCTCAAGCTCTACCGGCCACCCGTCATCACGACCCCTAAATTTTACTCATCGACACTTCTATTCAAATTTTCATTTCATGTCACCAAACACTGTCAAACGGAACTTCAGTGTAAATCTTCCACAAATTTTTAAAAGGCCAATTGTATCATAGACGGAGAGTGTACATGTGTACAAATTTGGAAACTTTAAATGACATTAGCAAAAAAATCTGGTGCACGGGATATAGCATATTTGAAATATTACATAAAATTTGACCAAAAAACATATTACGGATTTAGTTTAAAAAAACCTTGGATATTACATCAAATTTGACCAAACACATTAGGGGTTTTAGGTTACAAAAGGCAAAGATTAAAACTTATTGACACAACAAAACTAGAAATATTAGCTACGGAGTTAAATCCAGAAATCATTTGTAGTATTAAAACCTACAACACAATTAGCGATAATTAATCAAGTGGAAACCAACGACATTTCAAAAAAGTCCAGAAATCTCGCAGTTTTCACTTATTAACAATCAGGTGCAATAATCTGCGGATCGGGAAGCTGCATCTTCTCACGATTCCAATTTTTTGCAAGCCCAATTTTTTGCAACCCTGCAGGATTTGCTAATGAAAATGAAATAATCTCCCTTAATATATCTTAAGGCGCCGTTGGATAGAATCGATGCACCTTGTGCGTCGGGGTCGGCCGTTTAATAGTCTAGAGCAACGTCATCTTCACTTTCAAACTGTTCCTCCATTTCACAACAATTTTACTGCAAAGACCGCACGGTAAACAAGTACTTGACACTGCAATAAGTGCTTTACTGGAAAATCGAACCACATATTACAAAAAATTCGATTCACAAAGGAAAATTCCAAGGAATCATATAGGAAAGACCAAGTTTAAAAATCCAACGTTCCCAACTGGCAAATTCATGGTTTACACAGTTGAATAAATCACCACAAAGATACAATACAAAATTAATAAAGCAGATAATAAATGGATATTATTTTTCTTATCAGCAAAAACTTAAGGAAAATTGGGTAAGCGAATTTCATTAGTTTGAGGAACGGCCATCGACAACCCAAGCACTCTCAGCAGAACCTTTCTTACCTTATGCATTCAGCGACCCCATAAAATAATGGGAGAAGATGACGATTATATCAGCGTCTTGGCATTAGAGAACATACAATGCCAACTTCAACAAAGCACAGGCAGAGAACATTCAAGATGGACACTGACCAGCAATTCGTACACCAAAAAGTATTCCTGCGGAAAATTCCCAAAGATCTGGATGGTCTTGTATTTTTTGTATTTTGGTCCTGGAACTCAGCTAAAATGCAACTGAAGCAAGGAAAATCGACGGGTGTCAAAACAGAATGCTTTCATGAGTAGATAATGCATCACTCAGTGCGCTCCATCATGCAGGTGCTTCACTCAAACATATGAACTGGTAGTGTTCATGCGGCCAAAGAGAAGACAATATAGACAGATTTTCACCATCGTGGTTTCCGTTAGACAGCCATGCAAAGTAACATGTCCACAGCTGGAGGAATTCTTCCAACAATGGCATGGAGTGATCAACTTCAATGGGGTCCCTTCATGGATAGGGCAGAGGCTCAGTACACGTGGAAACATTGGCATGGAGTGAATCAACTTCAATGGGGTCCCCTCATGGATAGGGCAGAGGCTCAGCACACGTGGAAAATCGACTTTCATGCTCTGTAAACCAGTAAAGACAAGGAGAGGTTTAGTCCCAAGAGAAAACACAATTTTTCACATTAAACCGGTGTACTATCAACACTGCAAGCTGTTGAATAAATGTCTCTTTCAGCAACTTACAAGTGAAATTATCCACTTTTAAAATTATATTTCCAGCAAGTTAATGGAACAATTCTGCCCGCCATGAGTTCAACAGAGTTGAGTATATAAGTTAAACTAGCAGCTAAAAGTCACGACTCAACACAAACTATATTCTCAAACCAGAATTATCAAACCCACAAACTTTGCTCTAGTTTCGACAGTGAATTTCCACCACAAAATTCAAGTCCGGGCCATGCCCAACACATCTCAATCAGCTGATGAAGAGGCAGTAGCCAGTTTTACATCTCGGTATAACTGCTTTTTTGGAAATCATTTCTTAGCCCTAGTAAAAAATATTACCCTTCATATAAATATGGTCAGTCCAACTTCATAATATCTCCACGCCAAAACAAAACTAGACCACAAATATCTTCACGTCTAGGCCCGTTTATTTTAAGAAATAATCAAACAAAGCAAACACGAAACATAAGGAATGACCAATAACAGACTACAGTGCATGACAAACCATGTAACAGAACACAAGACACACTAAACATTTGACAACTATCACACACAAACAAAGATAGAATAGACATCAGAAGCGATCAGAACAAGTAGTTTTGCACCTTACCATCAGACAAGTTCAAGCGAGCTTCAAAGACATCCTTCGATTTGGCATCCCAAAGCAACACACCACTTTTGAGTCAAAACAATCAGGTCGATCTGGAAAGCGACTTTTGAGGGTTTCATTGATCCAGCGAATTGAAGAGTCTGAAGCAGCTTTGCAACGAGCAGGGCAGCGAACCACGCTTAACAGAACATAATCTCTACAACATATAGCTCATATATACAAAATCTTTAACCTGGCATCAACTTCCAAATGCTTCGACATTCCAAATCAGGAATTGTCTTGATGTACTATCAGTTCTGAACAAGAAAGAGAGAATAGAATACAAAATCGTGCGCAAATTAACCAAGAGCGATAAAACACAAAGAAAATAGTAACTTTTGTTCCAGGCACAGACAAGGCGTAGGAGCTGCTTCTATATAAAGTCAATAATTTCCAATTATAACCTATACATCTGTTCAGATGGACTTCCAACTTCTTGGGGAAGCATCCACCATGAAGGTGTGAGTATCGTTGTTACGTTATCTTCTTGAGCATGAGTGAGGATAACACGATGTTTGTAAGGGTCACTAGAAATGCAAACCTAGCATAAACATTAGGTCTATGATATCTTGATATGTCACCAGTGCATTTAATCAATCACTTAAGAATCCATACTGCCATCATGAAATATGCTTAAGAAGACCAATGGCCGCAAGCGAGTAGATTTTTCTTTGGAAGGAATCAACTCATCAGCCAGGTAAATAATTCGCACGCCATTAGAATTCGCATATAGCAAAAGCTGCCGCCAAAGGGCAAGATTAAGCACAATGAAAGACGCAAATTCAAGGTATACCTTCTGGTGGAATTTGACTACGGTCCAGGACTTTTCTGCATTGGGGTAGCTATCATCATTGAACAAGGGGTACCACGACCAACTAGAATTACTAGTTTAAGTCGTACCTCCTTCTCTAAGCTAGCATCACCGCTTTCATTTCCCTGCATTCTACCGATGTGTTCGTACTCGGTGCAATTTGCATAGGATCATTTCCGACAGGCGTATGCAAGGTATACGAAGAACGAGCAAACGGAGACGAAAAAGGAAAAAGAAGGAGCCAAGACACGAGGCACGCGGGAAGGGGGAGAGCCGGGCAAAAGACACAAGAACCCCCGTGCCATCTCCCCCTTCAAACACCAAAAAGGAAGCACTTTTATTTGGTTTCGGTGACCTGCCATGCAAGCGCACCTGTCATGGCAAAGGTCGAACACATCCGCTCTTCTTTTTTCTCCCCCTCACATCTAACACGGTTACCTCCCCCGAATTTTCTCCCCTCAACAACACCATTTCTATCTTTCAAGACACGCCCACACAACATGATATATACAGCTATGTTTCATAGCTTCACTAAGTAACAGCAGAACATGCTCAACAAACCCCTTTAGCTGTCAATAGACATCAATCCAGCCCTTCTACTTTGCCGAGAAATTGACTCGCGAATCGAGAGATGGCCCAACCAGATCGGCCGCTTACATCACACAAGAGCGAGACAGCAAAAGACTGCAAGAAAGAAACCGAATCCTCCGATTAATATCCACACCAGAAACCAAAGAGAGAGAAAGATGAAATCACAGCGAAATCTGATCAAGAAGCCATACGTCCTTCGGCGCCATCGCTTCCGCGGCCAGGAGGCGCAAGAAGACTCGAGGTTCACCGGTCAACGCCGATCCCATGGGAAACTCCGCCGGCGGAAAAACAACTCAGAACTCATCGATTAGCGAGGAAATCGACCTCCAGCCGCTAACATCGATCCTACCACGTCGCAGAGGCCCAGATGGACGGCGAAGACGTCTACGCGACGAGCATGGACAAGCCGCGCCTCGAAACCGAACGGTCGACGGCGACGGTCGAAGCCATACTCGAACGATAGATCGCCGCCCGATCTGCCCGGATCCGTCGCGAGCAGCCGACGAGGACGCGCATGGCGCTCCAGATCTGAGGAGAACATGGACGGAGAAAAGAGACGTACGCAAACCAACAGCTAAGCAACGGAGAAAGAAGATGAGAGAGATGTGCGGTAGGTTTCGAAAGGAGGGACGTTACTTATACCAGGGACCTCTGCTGATCGGACGGCTGTAGGTGAGCGGGGGTCAGTCAGATGGACGGTGGGATGTGCGGGTTAGGTGGATATTTTTTGCCGGGAAGGTTCTCGATTTGGGAGACATTTTTCCCGCCACGCGCTACTATCGTGGCGTCATCTCACGCGCCTAGTCTAGCTCCTTGGGCCGGGTATTTTGCCCCGCGAAGATGTAAATGGGTTGGTCGTTAAGCCCATCCCGCTCAATCTTATTTTTATTAAATAGAAGGGAAATGACACGGAATGATTCCTAAAATTTGGCCAATGTGCAATATGGTCTCTAAAGTTTTAATTTTTTCAAAGTAATTCTTAAACTATAACTTAATGTATAATGTGATCTCACAGCTTTTAATTTATTCAATATGGTCTCTGGACTTCTAGTACGTGTTCAATAAGACAACATTGAACATTTTTCATATAATTCAGGGGTTAAATTGAACATGTATCAAAATTTTAGAAACCACATTACACATTGGATCAAAATTTAGAGATCATTTGTGTCATTATCCCTAAATACCAACATCTCAAACTTAGCATCTAAATTCATCGTTCATTAGTGATTTTACGTTATAAATAGAGGGGGTGCATCTGCGCAAAATGTGGAACATGGCTTTCAGTTCCGGAATTCTATCGTATGGGTTGACAGTCTTCGTAACTTCGATCGACCCCAATTGGATTTTAAACGGATTCCGTCGACTGAAGCGAGCAGGTACGGACTGAGGACCCCAGACTTTCTTCGTGTCTCCATGGGTGTTTTGTCTTTCGTGCTTTGAACACACGTGTTTAGGGTCATATCTGCGGCAAGGTTATTTCCCTCGTCCCGTTACTTTGCACGAGAACGTGATTCCCACGAAATTGTTGGCCTATGTAAGCCATCCTTTGACGCATTGAATCGGTTGAGCTGCATAGGAATCGAGCCGACGCGCGAAATCAGCTACGGAGCGCCCCGAGCTCAAGTCATTCGCCGCGTCGGATCGCCAACTTCACGCAGCATCATCCGATACCTCGCATCGTTCTGTAATGGCTCGAGCAGGAAACACATTGACCCGAGAAGACACTGAGGCGGTCGGTCACCTTCGGGAGTAGGCAAACATTCAGTGTTTCGAATGAATCAAATCGCGAGCATCTGTTGGAGTTTTCACTGAGAAAAGCCATTGAGAATTGAGTGCATGGCACGGATGCCCGGCGGTGGGGGCCTCCTGATGGTGCCTCCAGATCTCTTTCTTGCTGCTTTCACCTCCCCAACCCACGTGTGAACAGACACCAACTAAGCACTCAGCTTCTTTCCTCGTCTCCTTTGCGTCCCGTTGAAATACCCCGCATCGCTTATATCTTGATATGTAAGGCTTGTAATTTGCTGAAGCTTTTCCGGGTCGGGAATTTTAATATGACATCAAGATCGGAGAAAGATGTTCAGTTCTTGATGCTGCCGGTCTGTACTTCCCATGTGGTTGGTTAGCTCCTTGTTCGGTTCGCAAGTTTGCACGCGAGAGCGGTTGTTAAAGGTTATTCTGCTGCGAATCCAAACCCCATCCCCATTCACCAATCCGCTCAGTTTTTTCATCATTTCAGTGGCTGAAAGAAGCAGAGAGGTTCATGAACATGGGAACTGGAGGACAAAAACAGCTGAGTTTGGTGATGGAAAAAGGAAGCTTTGAAGAGAAGCCCTTTCAGAATCCTCTGTGCTCATTGCTTGGATTGGAATCAAAGTACACTCAAAAGGTCTTCAAGAACTGAACCGTGAGAGAGAGAGCTCGCTTTCACGTCAACATTGTGGCCAAAGAAAATTCTTACTCCCATTTGATTGCTCTGAGCTGGACATCCCACCACACCCAACTATGAAAGAGCCCTCTCAACCAGAAACGATCTAAGGCCTTGTTTTGCTTTCCCTAATTCTATCCACTCAACTCTGTGACGTTGTGGAAGGAGGAAACCTATTCGTCGCGACGACAATGGCCGAGACATTCCATTGTTTTGTACCCAAAAGGTGTCGTTGCAACCAAAATCACATTACATAGCAGTTGCTGTTTTTCACCCGCAAAGAAAGTGCACAGAAAGTCATTGCAGATTACAGCCCGGAATGGCAAAGCGGTCGGATTTCGCTCAGAAGCTGTTGGACGATCTCAGGCTGCGGAAAGAACGCCTGGCCACATCTCAGAGCTCGAGCCATTCGCATTACAAGACAGGAGGAGGCAAGTTTTTCAATTGTGTTTCTGCATTAAGTGATTAATAGCCCTCGAGTCAGTGAACATTCACATGCAATTTACTACTAGTAGTAAGAGGCAGTGCATCTTGAAATCAAGTCTTGCATTCTTGGCATGCTCGTTGTTCCAATGAATCGAACCCGCTTAACATGGAAAGCTGTGAAAAAGCTATATATCATCTTGCTTGATCTTTTGGAAACTGCTCTGCAGTAATAGGAGGGACCGGGATGAGACTATTCTGGTGGCTGCAAATGAGTAATCTCTTCATTCTCGCGCGTGCCTCATGGACTCCGAGGAGGAAGCACGAGAAATTCCAGTTCATCAGGCTTCTCAACTAGATTAGGCAACTAAGTCATCCAGAAGTTGAATTATATAACGAATCAACTAAACAAATTAGGTCTCTCAAGCGTTAGTAAAGCTAGGACAACATCGTTTCTTGACGTTCAATAGAGACGCATGGAAAGGAAAAGGTCGCTAAAGAAAGGGTCAAGAATTTTCGCGATCATTCGAGGGATATATCTTATCTTTTGCATCAAGACGATGGATATTCGACGCATTACATGCATATAGAAGACGTACGCCGTCTTTAATGTACGTTACGATGTTGGTCAGATCTTAGGCGTGCAAAAAGATTTCACTTTGTGTTCTTATATCGATATAATGTACTGCAGATGCATATGGCTACTCAAGGCAAACACACCGAGGATCAACACAAAATAGGACGGTAAGCTCCCATGAATAATAGAAGTAAATTGGCCAACGTAAAGCCCGTTAGACTAAATGTACAACATTTCGCAGGGCGCTCCAAGAAGTGCAAACACTCACAGTAGGTCTAGCGGAGGCCAGAAATCACTTTACAGCGGAGAAGCTTCAAACCAGATAGTTGCGTTCCGCAGAGGCCAGAGTTCGCAGCAAATAGGAGATCTGTCCATGGCTCTCGCTCTCGCCGTCGAAAACGGAGGAAATTTCCGAAGGATGGATTCGTCGGGCAATAGTTCGATGCTAACTTTCCTGCATCAGATTGGCCGGGGCTCTGTGGAACTCAACCAGATGGAAAGAACAAACAGCATGGATCGGCGCCATTCGTCGACCATCCAAGTCCCGAACCTCTCTCAATTCCACATCAAAGAGATATCGAAGGGCGCGCAGAAATTGAATCAGATCCTAAGAGCTTGGTCAAGCGGAGTAAACTTGGATAGGTATTCGATAGAAATCGGAAAAGAGCTGTTGAAAGGGGCCATGGATTTGGAGGAGTCGCTGAGGATGCTAGTGGACTTGGAGGATGCTTCAGAGTTCATGACTGAGCCGCAGAGGAAGAACCGCCTAGTTCTGCTCGACGATGATGATGACGGTGAAGGAGACGTAATAAAGAGTACTGAACAGAAGCAGCTTGTCCTGCCGCCAAAATTCTCCTTTGATGATCCGGCAAGACGGTCTCGCAGAAATCAACAAGTTAACGCCATTCAAAAGCCTGGATTGCCAGCTTTGACTTATCCTGCAGAAGCTACAAGTTTTCACTACAAAGTGCAAACTCAATCTCACGTCAAAACAGCTTCTCACAAGCGGACAACTAGCTTTGGCAACAATACACGAAACCTCACCCCGCTCCAGGAACAGTCGAACCTCTCCAATTCACCGCAAACAAAATCAGAAAAGGGAAGAATGTCCAATGTTATCGCTAAACTTATGGGGCTTGAAGAACTTCCAGTAAATCACGATTCGAGATATACCCGAGAGAAAGATAAGAGCTCCAATCAGACGTCAGACCGGAAGCTCCTAAAGAAGTCAACACAAGGGAGCACCGGGGATGTCGAACCAAAGATAAGAGACGCTCCCAATCTTCCCGTTTCATCCATCCGAACGGCGCAGCCAGGAAAGAGTCTATTGACTCAGGACATCACCAGTACAGTTCTGGGAGCGGAAAAGAGACTTGCCACTAACAGCGTTAGATCAGAGTTGGTCAGCTCGACTGAAAAACTGCCCTGGAAGGAAACTCAAAAGGTCAATAGTGAAACAAAGAAGGAGCGACCAAACACTGACCCGTTCAATCAAAACAGCGGAGACCAAAAGCGTAAGCAGGAAGCAGAGAGGAAAAAAGATGTCAAAACGATGAGAGAACAGAAAGGCGCAGAGATCCGAGAAAACAAGGGACAGACCCATAATGACGAGCTGTATCATATGGCCCCAAGAACTCCAAGAAAAAACGAATTTGGACCGACCCTGCAAGAAAAGCTGGGGTACAAGGAAAGGAAAGTACAAATGGAAAAGAGAAACGCTGACGTGTTGTTCCCAGTTCATCCGCAAATGCCTCAAAGAGATAATGGTTTTGAGCAATCTTTTGTGCTGCAGAGACCAGAGCCTCCTGAAGAAAAGCGAATGAGAGTAGAGATGAAGAGCCAGGAGGTGCAATCTAAAGGAAGTGAAATCATCCACAAGGCTTCACCAAAGCCTGTGCAAGAGGAAGTATTAAGCTTCCAAAAAAAGAATCCGCATCTGGACCAATCAAAACCTCAAAAGTTTGTTCCGGCAGATTCTATTTATGATGCGCAGGCCAACAACCTTCCAGACCAAAGTCGACCGCAAAAACGTGTCCCGAGAAGGGTAAAATCTGAATCAGGAAAAGGGAGGAATAATGCCGTGCCGGTGGTCGAGGAGAAACGCATTCTCGAACCAGCTCCAAGAGCAAGAAAGGCCACGGAACCACCGAAAAACAAGATGCCTCGGAAGCTGAATGAAATGAAGAAGAAAAGTGGAGCCCTACATAATAACTTGGCGAAGCCACTCCCACAAGCTTCCTATAGAGAAGGAGCAAAGCAGATAAGGCGTGCAAGACTGGATGGTTCTGCTGAAACTGAACAAGCGAAAACCGATAAGTCTGCTCACAGAGAGCACAATGTCAAGCCTTCGACAGCCGAAGCAAGCCTCCAGTGGCTGGCTAATGCACCGGAACACCAGAAAGAAGCTGAACAACTAGCACCTGCTTATGCTTGCGACGTGGATGAAACCCCAGAGCTCGAGGAAGCACGAAACTTCCCATATGACTTGGTAAGCCTATCTTGTCGCGACACCAAAAAAGCTATATGTTGACATTCAATATGAGGATATATAGTTACCAAATCTAATAGGCGTGTCAAAAGACTTTAGTTCCTCTATTTCCCACCACCATTTTTCACAAGCTAGTTTTCAAGGTAAGTATAGTTGCTTTCCCAAGAATTATGCGAATGTGTAACATAGAAGCTGATCGCCAATTTATTGGCCAATACTCACCTTTAATTTGTCTTGCAGAATCAAAATGTATCCTCTGTAATCCTAAATGATCCACACGTCAACTCGGGAGAGTTTGGCAGAGATGAAGAACTGATGTCTGCGACAATTATTTCAGAACCGGCGGATGGTGAGTTTGAAAAACATTCCTCTTTTCCATTCCTCGACATAGAGAGTAAAACCACAGAGGATTGACAAACTAAAGCCTTTGATAGAATAAAACTCCCCCATTCACGGGTAGTTGAAATTTAACTCAGTAAAATTACTTCAAGACAAGTCCCACTCCTGAGAACTGCCTCTCCCAAACTTTGTATTGCATTGCTGATAAAATGTAAGATCAGCAAGGTAACTATGAACGACCTTTGAGTTGCATATTGTACTCGCTCCCGGCATGACTCATTTTCGAGTATTTGTCCATGATGTTGATGCTATGGGATGACTCTGGCAATTAAACGGCCTTTCTGATCAAGCTAATCATCTTAATGTTGCAGGAACTGCAGGAGTGACAACTTATACACATCATCTTGACAAATCGGAAGACAGGGACATTTCGAAGTCCGGAATTCAAGAAAAAATGACGGAATGCGAAAAGCACCTCAAGCACATTCTGATGAAAAGTCATCTATTCCTAAACACGGCCGAGGCACTTTTCAATCTCGACAGCCCCGCGGCCTTCCTACACGTCAGCGACGAGAACTCACTCGGAGACGACGACAAGCTCATATTGGACTGTGGCTACGAGATAATGAAAAGGAAGGGGAGGAAGCAAGAGCTCGCCGTCCACCCCTTCATGAAAATCTCCATCGCTTTCGCGAGGGTGAGGACGATCGACGATCTCGTCCACCAGTTGAACCAAAACTTCAACCAGCTGAAACTGCATGGAAGGAATGGGAATCCCGAATGCGAACCGGAGTACTACCTCCCTAATATGCTCGAGATCGATGTCAATGTCGGCGATCCCGACACAAACTGCATGTGGGACTTCGGATGGAACGATGCCATGTTTGCCTTCCTGGAAAAGGACGACGTGGTGAGAGATGTGGAGAAGCAGGTGATCAATGGACTCATCGACGAGATGACGAGAGATCTTTTAAATCCCTGAGCCATTTTCGCCCGCCGGGCCACTCAAGAAGGTGATACGTGAGGTCGCCATTTCCCATCTTTTCGCAATCAGTTTCGCTACAGAACCCGCCGAAGAATGTCGTGGACCATCTCGATCCGACTTGGGTTTTGTTTTTTTGACTCGTGACGTCTTTAAAGAGCTGTCCCGCGTGCTGGCCTTTCTTTTTGGCCGATTACCATTTGAATTTCTCTAGTGTTCATTACCCTCGTCGAAATCGTCCCGTGTATCGAAACTTTTCGTGATCTTTTCGTGATTCAAACGGCTTGTACAGTTCTCTGATGCGTGAAGAAGAGTCGTACAAATCAATAGCCGCGGATGATTTCCATGAATGTCGCGTCGGTTCTTACCTAGGAACCACTAAACTTGGTAAAGGGCAAGAATTAGCTGCCGCTCACCAGGTTCCGCCCCGTTTTATCGGCGCAGGATCATATGTGCCCGTTTCACGGCCATTCCAGGGGCCCTCTTCATTTCGATTGAAAAATGCGAAACTTGACTCGAACGCACTCGTGCATTCGATTCGAAATCCCTAATTCCGATTTCAAATGCTCCACGAGTCTAAAATTTGAAATAGAATGTCCCACAAGCTAGCTTCAACCTCTCTCAATTTTCTTCACTTAGATAAATCCTAAAATTGGAAACCCTAAACTGACTCAATCCGTACGGTTCTCAGTGCATCCCTCCTGCCACAACTCGCATTGGTTTTCCTCTTCAAATGCAGAAAGCCCAGTGAGAATCCCTTCTTTTCCTCTGTTGATGATTAACCTGTTATAGATATCGACTCAAACACACGTGACTCGCTCGTGCATGTGGACCAACAAGCCCTCGAATGGGCACGTGACTTGCACATGTTCGCCGTTCCGTCAAATATTTGGCCGCCGATGAGCGAAGGGTGTAAATTGATGCATAGTTGTTAAGTCCGGGGGGTTATTTGAGACAAAAGTCCATTACAAAGGGTTACCTTGTGAAAGCGGTTACTGGTTTAGGGGGGCGTTTCGGAATTTTCCCGAACTATATCTTTTCCGTGCCGAGCATCGCGTTTTTTTTTATCCCGGTAAATTTCGGTTTTAAGTGTCGACCGGTGTAAAATAATTATTGGTAAGAAATTGATTGGTGATTGTTTTCAAAGTAATCTGTTGGTAACTTACCGACACTTTTATAAAACTACCGATATCTTTTTTTGATTATTTGTAAATTACCAATTTTTGTACTAACGTACCAACTTTTATTTGCATTATTTATTCTCGATTCGAATTTATTTACTAGGCTGTGAAACTTCTAACCTAAACTAGAGAAGCATATCGTAATGAGAATTGGTGACCTAAAATTAGTTGGTAATTAAATAGTAAAAAGAGTTGGCAAATCGTTCAGATAAAGTTTAGTATATTCACTAAAGAGTTGATAAATTAAAATGTTTGTAAGGAAGATAAATAAAAATTGGTAAAAGATAAGATAAGTTGGTAATTGGCAAAATGTTAAAAAAAGTTTGGTACTTGCATAAGAGTGTCAATAAATTACTAACAAATCATCGGGAAATAAGGTGGCCAATAATTTTTTTTCTAGGAAAATGACACAAAAGTTTCCTCAACTTTGACTCAATGTGTATTATCCTTGAACTTTTAATTTATTTAATGTGGTTCATGAACTTTAGCCAATGTGTAATATTATCTCTAAATTTTTAATATGTGGTTCTTGAACTTTTGATTCATGATCAATTTAATCCCTAAATTACATAAAAATGTTCAATGTTGTCCTTCTATTAATTCAAGTTAACAGAATTTGCTTATTTGACTTCCAATTCGATACGTTTGAATAGTGAAAAAAAACGTTATACGTGCATTCTCCACGTGATATTCAATTCAATTAGAATGAATATCTTACGTGGATAATCCACATATAACGTTATTTTTTGGTCCACCATTCAAACTTATCGGATTGGAAGTCAAATCAGTTAATTATGTTAACTTTGATTAATATAAAGATAACATTGAATATTTTCATATAATCAAGAGATTGGATTGAGCATTTACCAATAGAGATCATGGATTATATTGAACAAATTAAAAGTTTAAGGACGACATTGCACATTTGGGCTAAAATATATGGACCACATTGAACAGATTAAAAGTTCAAGAACAACATTGCACAATATGCCAAAGTTGAGGGACCATTTCTGTAATAATCGCTTTTTTATCATTATTTTTTGACATTTATTAGCTTTTTCAGAAATCTACAATCCATTCTTTTAATACCAGAATAATAGAATCGTCCCAACGTGCGCTAAAAACATATCTTCCTTGAAGAAATTGATTAGGACAGGAACATAGCTTGCAAAAATGAAGATTCTTATGTTCCTTAAAGATAGCTCTAAATGACTTTGTTTGTTTTGTGAAAAATAAATAATTTGAAAAATATTTTCATAAAAAATAATCGCTTATATAGCTTGGAATAATTAGTCAATAGCAAATATTCTCATTATCAATAATAATTTATGTTTAAACATCTCCGTGGACGATGAAAATATCTTTTGTTCAATGGAAAATATTTTTATTATTGATAATAATTTATGTCTAAATATCTCCATGGACAATGAAAATACTTGCCATTCATTCATTTTTGTAAGAAATACAAGCGGTTCTTTTTAGGAAAATATTTTCCAAATCATTCATTTGCCGTGAAATAAATGGAGCCTTAATTTGACCGTCTTCTCCACGAAGGTTCACGTTCTCGATTACGAATGTACATCACCAGGTCCGTGCCGGCGAGCCTCGAGCTTAAATTTCAAAAAGCTTGCTTACCCTCCATATATTTGCTAGGGGCATAAATTGAGTCCCAAGTTATCCCTTTCTTACTTGAAAGTCGGTCCACCTTTTGTTCTTTTGTACCCTTTTCTCACCTTTAGATCAAAACAAGATGTTCCTTCGATTTTTCATTACACGAGAAGCTCTTTCTGATCTCTTACCGTGGGCTCTCCCACGTGAAATGCTGCAACTTTTCTTAATTCCTTACTTTATCCTGAAAATGCGTCGAGAGGGAATGTTCAGTTCCTTAGCAGGGAAGGCAAAATCCATTGGAGGACATCGAATCTTTATGAGGGTTTGGTGGTTCCCCTTTTTGGCTACGATCCCGTGCTAAACTTAATTAAATGAAACTTGTGGGTATCTTTATGCTCGATCCGCCCTTACTTTTGAATTATTGGTAAGAATGTTCCGATCATCGCCGGGCTCAACTGATCCCTCAAAGGTCTTGACACGTCATGTGCTAAATATCTCGCGCTGCTGTCCTCTTTTGATGACTGGCTACTATGATTTTGGGCGATTGAGCCGAGTCACTTTGACCTGATGAATTGAGAGAATTTGCATATCCACGATTAAGTGTGCAAATCTGTATTCCATCTGACACTTTTTTTTTCCGGTAACTCTAAATTAGGAATGAAATTGAGGGAATGGAAGAGAAAGGAAAATGGAGAGAGAAAAAAAGCGATTGAAATTGCAATTTCCTTCGTCTTGTTTGGGTGTGGAGATGAGATAGAGAGAAATGAAGTGACTAATTAACAAGAGCTCCTTCCACATCATTAAAAAACTATTCTACATACTCGACTCGGTTCGGGTCAAAACAAGCACACACCCCATATAATTCGGTTCGAGTCGAGTATCATGGAAACCCGATCGGACCGAAACATCGATACCCCTTATACAAAAATTGGGTCAAATATCAGCCTGTAGTTTGACAAAGGAGACAGATCTCCAAGTAGGCAAGTACCAAACGATGATGATTTGTAACGTTAAGGTCCTTCTAAGAGAAGTAAATGATGATGAGCCTTGTCGTCCGCTCATTCATACATCTCCCTCCTCTGCTCCCCATTACGATTTGAAAAAAATGCAATCTGGATGGCGCTTTCATGCACGTGCCACCATGCAATCATTGGCCCAAGATTACGTAGCGCGACGAGGATTCAACGCAACGGTCGAAACGGGGGGCGTTCCCGTCACTTCAAACGGCACTGCAGAAACGACACGGCGTTTAGATCCCCCCACACCCCACCCACTCCTCTGCATCTCGTCATCAGCGTCTCCCACGAAGTGCTGGCATAGCATAGAAGTGCTGCTGCTACGGCTCTTTTATCTGAAACGTGGTGCTGGGACACGGAAAGTTTCCAGCTTCAAGGCACTCTCGAACGCCCTTTTCCACACTCAAGCTCGCGCTTTTTTGCTTTTCTTTCTTTCGTTTTGTTTTCTCCGTTCTTTCTTCTTTTTTTCCTGAAACTTTTGTACATCGAAAGCTTCACCTTTCGTGTTTATATTCTCTTCCTCCTCTTTGCTTCTCTGCCCACGCGTCGTGTTGTGTGTGTGTTCTTGGGCATTGGCAAAGAAACTCGGAGAATGAAGCTCCTTTCGATCATGGCGATTCCGCCCTTCACCACCCTCCTGTTCCTCATCGTCCTCTTGCAGGCGTCTTGCTTCGCGGGTAAGTTTTTCTGATCCCAATTCAATCACGCAACGCGCGGTAATCGTGTGGAGTTTTCTTGTTTTGAGTTGCGCGAAAGTTCCAACCCGGTTTTTGCAGGATCATAGTATTTGCTGGAGTTCCTGCTCTTTTAGACAAGATTTTGGAGATGCTGCAAACCGCTTTTTTCTTCTTTTATTCTGTTAACAGGTGCCCAGGCACATGAAAAATGTCAAGATAAAGCCTGCATTGGATATGAAAATTTATTTAGTATGGTCAAGGAGTGCTCGCCGCCCTCGTCGGCATGATCCTTTTTTTTTAACATTGAGTCGTCAAGTCATGCTGGGTATGTGAAGACTGGTCCAGAAAATCAATATACCGAGCGATGGAGCACCTTGCGCGCTCAATTAGAGTCTGTCCCGTCATTTAGTCTGTGTACGATGGAGTATTATTGTGAGTTTTCACATTCTATCTTAGCTTTCCTTAGGGAATAACATGTGCAGTGAAGAACAATTAGTCAAGAAGTCAGTGTGCAATTGAGAAGCTAAAAGGATCAGAATCCCAAAAATTTTGAGTGATTGTGTCTAATCCATGATTAGCTAACACGATATTTGCACGCAGATTCGCAGTCATTCATTGGAGTCAACTATGGCCAGGTCGCGGATAACCTACCGCCGCCGTCGGCCACCGCGAAGCTACTTCAATCAACGTCGATCGAGAAGGTCCGGTTATATGGATCGGACCCCGCCATAATCAGCGCTCTAGCAAACACGGGTATTGGAATTGTCATCGGCGCGGCGAATGGCGACATTCCTGCTCTGGCAAATGATCCTAACTTCGCAAAGAATTGGGTGAACACAAACGTGGTTCCCTTCTATCCCTCGAGTAAAATCATCCTCATCACCGTGGGCAATGAGGTAATGACCTCCGGAGACCATAATTTGATGACTCAGCTGTTGCCGGCGATGCAGAACATGCAGAATGCGCTTAATGCCATGTCCCTGGGAGGGAAAATCAAGGTGTCCTCGGTGCATTCCATGGCTGTGCTTAAGTCCTCTGAGCCGCCGTCTTCTGGAAGTTTTGACCCCAGCTTCGGTGATTTGATGAAGGGAATCTTGGGGTTTAACGATGCAACCGGTTCACCATTTGCTATCAATCCATATCCCTATTTCGCGTACAGGAGTGATCCTAGGCCTGAGACATTGGCTTTCTGCTTGTTCCAACCCAATGCTGGGAGGCTCGATACCAACACCAACATCAAGTACACCAATATGTTTGATGCTCAGGTGAGTCAGCAACTCATGCAACCTTCTTATTTATAGTTGTTTGCTTTTCAATTTGCCGCGATAAGGCCTAGTTCAGTTGCTAATTTGAATTGCAGCTGAAGGATGCTTGCACTCTACTTGTACTAGAATGGCTATGTTTCCCCAATTGAGTGGACTATGTTGGTGAAAAGTTCCCGATAACAAGAAGTTTGTCTTAAGTTGATGACAGATGAATACTTTGAAATCAGTAGAGTTTAGGCAAGTCGATTTTGGTATCTTAGTAGTTGGCAACGGTTTTTCTATTAACCTACTCAAATTTCATCAAAGCCATAGTCCATTGAGTCTCAGCACTTCCTTAACGAAACAAGAAAAAAGAATGCCTCATCCAACTATGCAAAGATGCAGACTTGATTCCCCGAATGAATGCGCAACGACTTATGACTTGTTTTTACATGAGTATGTGATCTTAGAACAAAGATATCTGTAACGAGAAGTAGATTAATTCTCACAATCTCCATGATTTTGTGGTAAGGACAAAAGTTAAATCTTTTAGACTCTGAAGCAATAAAATGTTTATCTCAGTACAACGAGTCATTTATTACACTTGAAAGATCAAACCAGATACAGGCAACTATGGCCTGTTGATCCTTTTCACTGGATCCCAAGTTATATTCCCCTATTCTCTTTCAATCTTAATTTTTAGCAATAGCTGCAGAACAGGGGCGGCTGACTGACAGAAAACACTATGTTTGCAGGTGGATGCTGTTCGCTCTGCATTAAACTCGTTTGGGTTTAAAAATGTGGAGATTGTAGTGGCTGAGACCGGTTGGCCATACAAGGGAGACAGCAACGAGGTTGGCCCTAGCATCGAGAACGCGAAGGCCTATAACGGTAATCTGATAGCTCACCTCCGCTCAATGGTTGGAACTCCCTTGATGCCTGGAAAATCAGTAGACACTTATCTGTTTGCCCTGTACGATGAGGATTTGAAACCTGGACCCGCTTCTGAGCGTGCATTTGGTCTTTTTAAGACGGATCTTTCCATGAACTATGACGTCGGCCTCTCCAAGAGTAGCCAGGTGAGAATCAAATTGTCCATCTTTGCCGCTATAGTCTCCAAGGTTTCCCTTGATACTGACTAGTGACTAATATTAGCGACTTTGTCAATGCTGCTTGTTCCTGATCATCGACTTTGGGTGGTTAACTAACATACTATCTCTTGATGAAGGCTCCCGCAGCGCCGAAGACACCCGTCGCGCCATCGCCAAAGACACCTGTTGCCCCAACGCCAAAGCCCGATAATGCAACTTGGTGCATACCCAAGGATGGGGTGTCGGATGCCCAGTTGCAGGCGAACTTGGATTACGCCTGTGGGCAAGGAATTAATTGCCAGCCGATCCAACCTGGTGGGGCTTGCTACGTGCCTAACACCGTGGCATCACATGCTGCATATGCCATGAATCTTTTCTACCAGAACTCTGACCGCAGTCCTTTGAACTGCGACTTCTCGCAGACTGCCACAGTCTCATCCAACAACCCAAGTGAGTACCGTTACTTCTAGACAGTTTCTGTTCATTTGCCTTCCAACTAAAATGAGTCTTTCCCATTGGCATTAAAATCCACAGGCCCATCATGGGTCCTATCAATGATACGACCCGAACAGATACTCTTTTCCTTTCTGTTCTCTGTAATCCTCTGTACTTGAAGATCCCATGAAGAAGCAGCAGCATATTCCTCCTAGCTGTATATGACTATGTAAGGTGTTTGATGTTGCTGGCAGATGTTCACTCATTTCTCCTTCTAGTCCATTACATAGTAATGAAACGGAGGATTTCATTTGCCTTCACCCGCTTTCAAATCGTTGGCAAATCTGACTTACACAATCGATCCCTTTGTTTTCTAGGTTACGGTGGCTGTGTCTACCCAAGTGGAGCGAGCTGAAGGCGGAGGATCGTTATTCTTTCAAGTAAACCGAGAAGTTGTGAAGTGTGGCAAATGCTTTAGGTACTTATATTGGTGTTGTACTTTACTGCCGTTGCAAAATCGACAGAAATTCAATCCTACATGGTGTAGGATTGTAGCAATTACTCAAACTTGATGGCTTCCATGTATAGGAATTCTATTGCGCCAATCAAGTGGTTTGTCAAAGTGAATTTATATTTAACTGCGGACGTTCATTTCATAGTCACGGATCGGCTCGTGAGCTTACGGCCGAAACACTCGCTGATCTCCAAAACACCAGTCTTAAATATTTATCTGAGAACTTGTACTCTGTAACTATATAAGGTTAGCATATGATCTCGAATTAAGTGGCATGCCCTATATCAGCAAACTTTGGACTTCCATCAAAGAGATATTAAAGCCGCGATGCGAACAATTGATATGCCGAAGGAAGGTGATTCACTACGACATTTCGATGCAATTGTAACTCAGATGATCGCGCATCGCACTAGATTTCTTTGGCCCTACGGTGGCAGCAATCTCATGTTCCCCCAATACAAGCTATGATTCACCAGTTCGGAGGTGATTCTGACGGATGATGAGATTTAGCTTCTAAATTCAGCTGCGGTTTCCGGGCACTGTATGGGCACTGTATGAACTTGAAAAACAGGAAAAAAACATAAGAGAAGAAGCTACCATTGAATGGTTAGAGGAGCACCTAGATGTGTTGTAATAATCCACTGGAGCTTTGTCCTCTATCCTGCCTAGGGGTGAGCATGGTTTCGGGTTTTACCTTAGAACACGAGAACCGATCAATGGAAACCTGCGTTGTTTCATGACATTAAATGATGAATGTATGTTCTGGAACTATTAGTCTGAGTTTTCATTTTATGACTTGTTAATATTTCATATTTTTCGTGTGTCTAAATATAAGTTGTGGTTGGTCGATCATAACAGTAAGTGATGGTTATTAAAGGTGATGATTCACAGCAATTGTTCAATTAATAATACAAGTGGAACCTGAGTAGACTCTGGAACCGATCCTCAAACCTGTGATAGGATAGGTTCCAAGTTCCAAAAAATGAAAAACCTATTATCATGGGTGGAACCTATACAGAACATGAAACTGCTCACCTCTAGTATCAATTCACGTAATGATTTCTTATTTTAATTATATTTATTTAAAACGTAATACCAGGAAAATTATTCTTTTGTATTATCTTTGATGAATGACAAGCTTGTTCAGTATTATTATGTTCATTTTTGTTTTGTTTAACTAAAAATGCAATAAAAAAAAACATTGAATGCTTGGATCACTTGTGATATGGTAGGTTCAGGATTCAGTTTGAGTTTTAGGTTGACGGGCGGGTTTTAGGTTCGAAAAATGAGAGCACCTGGGGGTGTCAAAGCATGGCCGTGGCAGGCGGGCCTACCTACTAAAATTTCGGGTATTTTGGGGTCAGGCCTTAGTATGCTTGGGGTAGAGTTTTTAGGTGTTGGTATTGTCAAGTCAGGGTAGGGTCGGGCCCAGCCCGCGCTGGCTTTTTGACACCATTAGAGCCAGAAGTAACATGAATAGATTTTCTAGAGTCCAGGCCCGCGCTGATTTTTAAATTATTTTCCCATTGACTTTTTGACTTGATAGAATGTTGTTCTCTTCCTCTGTTCCGTCCAACTACTGCTTACCCATCATTAAACCGAAGGAGGGAGAGATTCACATGGAATTGGAGGTTGGATTCGCTGGAACAAAGCTCGGCATCCTTAGAACCCGATTACCATGTCGAGACCCCACCCCCCATGCTCGCTTGCTCCACCCTTCTTTCCACTCCCCGAACCTCAGCTCCGCTTCGCATGGCCGCCACTTCGGGAAGCGGAACCCGGCTCCAATCGCGCCAATCCTTTCGACGATTCCACTAGCCGACGAGGAGGAACTCGAGAGCGGGGAAACGACGATCGGACGAAGAACATAGAAACCC
Organism: Syzygium oleosum; assembly: GCF_021117445.2. Classification (NCBI taxonomy): domain Eukaryota; kingdom Viridiplantae; phylum Streptophyta; class Magnoliopsida; order Myrtales; family Myrtaceae; genus Syzygium; species Syzygium oleosum. The sequence continues at coordinate 2,011,870 of NW_026607506.1, read as the reverse complement.
TAGCCGGCAAGAACCTTTGGGAAGTTTGGGGACGACGCTCGAGAGCTTGGTTGACTCCCTCACAAGTCACACCACCACCGGGCTGCTTATATGCGAAGCGCAACACGCAAGCAATCGCGACTATTGCTATTCCATGGAAAGGGAACAACAAAAGGCGGGAGCTTTCTCCTTCTTCACTTGCGCTCTCTTGCAGAAGTCGTCTTCAATGGAGAAATTCGCCAGAGAGAGAAGGAGAAGGAGAAGAAGAAGGAGGAGGCGTAGATGGAAGTCTAGATGATTCCAAGCTCATGAGAGAGAAACATTGCTTTCATGGGAAATTTTTTATTTTTATTTTTATTTTATTGATTTATTCCTAAATGATCCAACTCCCAATCCACGAAACCCGACCCGATGAAACCCGACCCGACCCGACCCTTCTCTTGGTTTATATGCTAAAAAGGGTCTCGGATTGGGACGGGGCGGGGCGGGGCGGGTCGGGTCGGGCGTGACCCTACAGGTTTCGGGGCAGGTCGAGCCCGACCCGACTTGACCCATTGACGCCCCTAGGAACCTATACACGAGGGTAGGTTCTAGGTTCCACGTGAACCCTGTAAAAAATCTGAAATCGCTCCCTCCTAATCCTGTCATTGGAGGAACATTGCGTTTTTAGTATGTTCATAACCAATAACAACAAATTTCAATGTCATTTCGCTAAGCGGGGTCGACCAAGTGGTAGGAAGGTATAAGAGATTTCTTGTTGAGAAACTTTAGTATTATTTTATCTTTTTCTTTCTTTACTTTTATTTTATTTTTTCTGTATTTCTAACCATATTTATTTTGTTTTACACTTCCGAACGAATTTAAAAGCAACGCAGGAGGGACAGTAAGTCAGCATTAAATAGAAATTTATTGGTCACGTCGGCATTTTTATTCACTGTTTTTTAACAGAAAGACTATTTTGGCAGAAAAAAATACAATACTAAATTGAACAAAGGGATAATGACACAAACAGTTCCCGAACTTTGGCTCAATGTGTAATTGTCCTTAAACTTTTAATTTATTCAATGTAGTTCCTAAACTTTAGCCTAATGTTTAATGTAGTCCTTGAACTTTTAATTTATTCAATATGGTCCATGATGTTCAATTTAATCCGTGAACTATATAAAAATATTCAATATAGTTTTTCTAATAATTCAAGTTCAGGGATTACATTAAATATTTCTATATAATTTAGGGACTATATTGAATATGTATAGAAAGTTCAGGAATCATATCGATCAAATTAAAAGTTTAGAGATTATATTTCACGTTAGACCAAAATTTCGGGTCAAAATTCAGAGACTCCATCGTTATCCCTTTTATCTATGATTTTTGGGCCTAGGGAAGCCCATTTTGATGTGATTGGTCGGAACTGAGATTGACAGTTATAAGGGACCCCCGCACATCCCTAACCAACTAAACTGCCGACGAATTCCATGAACTCGAAACAAATCTGAGTTCGAGCACGAAGAAACGCAAAGCGATGGCGACGAGAGAGAGAGGGATAGAGATCGCGAGTTGCTGATTCCCGTGTCGGCCCTCCCCGACAATGGCGGCTCCAAGTCCTCGTCTCCGTCGTCCTCGCTGGCTGTCGTGGCGCCCTCCCATCATCACTCCGGCCGAGAGGTCCCTCTCTCCTCCCTCCCTCTCCCTCTCCCTCTCACATCACCACCACCACCACCACCGCCGCCGCACACCACCACCAGCATCATCATCATCGCTCTGTTCTATCTGTTTAGATCGCTCGCGTGTGGATGGTTTCTTCGATCCGTTTGCTCTAGTTTTAAGCTGCGTTTGCCGATTGGTTCGGTGGAGAAAATGCGTGGTTTGTTGGTTCCTTGATTCGGTTTAGCTGATCTCTCTTTCGGGCGCCGGCGATCTTCGGATAAACCCTGATCGCAATTTTTATCCGGATTAGGAAGGCTTATAATTTGCTGTCATTATGGAGATTGAGCGCTAGGAAAACAAATGAATTGATAAGAGCTGGCCTTGTCATATGGAGTTCCGGCTGAGGTATTCGCCGAAGTGGTAGAAAGAAAAAGTTGTCAGCTGAAAAATGAAGGCAGATAATTAGACGGAAGACCGATGATCGTAAAAATCCACAGCTAAAGTTGGGGTTGCTAAGGATATGCTGTGGCAATACTGATTGTCTGTACATGAAACTTGGCCAAACAGAAACTGATTACCTCCTGCTCAGCTCCTTGGAAAAATCTGGTTAAATTTGAGATAATCTGAGGTTTTCTGACATTTTCCTCCTGCACAGAGGTGGGATATCCGTGACTGCGATGACCGAGTACATCTATGAGATGAAAACTATGACTAGAATGAATCGTTAGACATCGTAGCATTCGTCCATCTTATGTGGTTTGGTCTCCATAAGTGGATAGTAACTGTGTTTCTTCTTTTCCATAGGCAATTTCCAAAGTTGTCCAGAGCTGGGCTTCCAAAAAGTTTATGACGGGATGGTATGCCATCTTCCTTCTTTTTCTCCCAATGATATATTGGGAAATTCTCATCTTCATCCTATTAGATTTGTCAAATCATTTTGTCAAGTTACCACTACCTTTTGAAGGTTCATTGTTGCTGTATACAATTTTTTGAGTCTCTAGCACGATTATTTGACTAATTTTTACCGAAGTGAGAAAGTTTGTCATTGTTTGCAGTGTCATTCTTCTTCCGATGGCCATTACATTTTATGTCACGTGGGGTTTCGTTCATTTCGTGGATGGGTTCTTCTCTCCAATCTATAACCATCTAGGGATTAACATCTTTGGTGAGTATTGTTTGAGTATTTGTCACTGCAATTGCTCTTAAGGTTTTATGCAATTTGTTAGCAGCTGCAGCAAATACGGTTCAATTCTCAAGCGTGAATGTAAAACTGGTGTCATCCTAAATTGCATTTGACCCCTCATAATGCTCCTTACGGCGCATAATGAGGAAACTACTGTATAGTGCTCTTTCTGGGAGATTCTTATATTTCTATACAGTAATATGTCATGCTTGTCGAATGAGTACAGATTGTTACCCTGACAATGGTGAGAGGAGTCTACTTTTGACATTTTTTGCATCTAGTAACTTTTTCGCATAGGCAACATCCTGCATGTAAAGTGCTTGAAAGGCAAATAGGTCCAATCAATAAGCATTATAGATAGGTCTGATGTGTTTCATCTGTTTGATACAAAATAATACTCGTCTTTTGTCCCTTAATTGTGTATGAGAACTCACGAAACTTTCCACTAGAGGTGAATCTGCTGGCTCTGACTGTCTGAAAGCAAATTGGGTTTATGGTTTCCTTTCTACTGGATCTTGCATTTGTATGTCCTAAATTACCCTTTCCTGAATAAGGGCATTCTGTTTAGCTGAAACTTATGAATCATTATAAGTGACAAACACAAAAGTGGTTCATGTACTAGGCCTACTAGTGCATGTCTCAAGGCAACATACTGTCGCCTTATGCTCAGTAAACCATATTTTGTCTGACCTGAATTCAACAGACTGATTTTGAATGCGTTAATAATTCCACCTCCTTTATGGGACTATCTGGTCATCTGCAGGTCTTGGATTTGTCACCTCCATCACTTTCATTTTCTTGGTTGGGATTTTCATGTCTTCATGGTTAGGAACCTCTGTCCTCACCCTTGGTGAATGGTTCATTAAGAAAATGCCGCTCGTGAGCTATATTTATTCTGCGTCAAAGCAAATTAGTGCAGCAATATCACCAGGTATATCTCCGGATACATTGTGCCGACTTAGCTACTGATTTCTAATAAGTGTTTCCTTGCATCTTCTTACAGATCAAAGCACCAACGCATTCAAAGAAGTGGCTATAATAAGGCATCCACGTATTGGCGAATATGCATTTGGTTTTATTACGTCTTCCGTTATTCTCCAAAGAAACGTCGGTGAAGAAGAATTGACCTGTGTTTATGTGCCTTCTAACCACCTCTACATGGGGGACATCTTTCTGATAAGTTCAAATGATATCATAAGGCCTAACTTATCTGTTCGGGAAGGGATCGGTATGGTCTTCAAATTCAAAGCTGGTGTTCTTTATTAATCAATATCTAGAATGGTCGTTTGGGTTATAATCTTCTTGCGCGCGTGATGCAGAAATTGTCATCTCTGGAGGCATGTCGATACCTCAGATATTGACGACGGTGGATGCACAGGTCACTCCGGCAGCAAGAATCGGCAATTTGGCGGCATTGAAAGTATGAAGCAGGTTTCTATCTATAGCGTCGATTTGGCCAGAATAAGCACTGCACTGGTTCTCGTTTGGGTCGCCTTATTGTAAATATGCATCCATTTCCCATTTCCTGGCCGGATGAATTTAACAAACTTCTGCAGAGACTACGATTCAGCTTTAACTGGCAACAACCTTACCACAGGGTAGATCTTTAGGTTCTAGCTGTCAGTTTGTGATGATGACTGACCGGGCGAGAACAAGAATCCTGCAAGTGAAGAAAACTAACTGGCTAAGACCATTTTTACTCGAATAGCAGCACATTGTGCTTGTTGCCTATTGTAAAAAGTTCGTTTTGTCCTGAAAAGTGATGACTGCTCTGAACCTTCTTTAACAAAGCTCCGGCGGAAAAAACAACAACAACATGGTAATCAGGATTAATAATGCATTTGGTTGCAAAAAGTTGGCAATGAGTTCGACCTGCGATGGCGACACCTTTTGGCGATATACCCTTAAAAACAGGAATAAAGCTCGGTTTCCTTTCTATCTTTCTTTATCTCTTCCTCTTTTCTCTTTCCGGATTCCGTGGGAGATAAGACTTGTCGACATTCATCTCCCGCAGACTAAATGGTTAATATACAGCCACGGAGATAAAAAGTTTGCAGATCCTTGTTTTGAATCTTTTCTGTATACTAATGCTGCAGCCGTCCTGTTCACAAACTGTAATTATGACAATGAAGAAGGTGCCAAGAACAGAGGTCCAGAATTTCAATCGCACGCATATATTGAGTAAATATATCTGCAGATGAACGCATCGTAAAATAAAATCACAAGAAGTAAAAACAATAAAAGCAAAACAAGTACGGACGTAATTGTTAGAGTTCATGGCTTTCTGGCCATTTAAGGTCACAATAGGCGTGATTGATCTTTCCTATCTAAAGACTAAAGACTATACCGTTCCGTAATGTCGATTGCATACCATGTTATTTCTATTGTGGGTGAAGATTATAGGAGACTAACTCTGAATCTAATCGGTCGGAGAAGCACATAGATTATTTGGGTCAAGTTTGACGAAGTTCGAACTCAGACTAGACCGATTCACAAGTTTAGAGCTCATTGGATAAAACAAAGAATCGAATCCAATCCAATTCCAGTGCTGCACAGGTGGAGCATGACTTTGAGTAGATCAATATCACAAAAAATCCTAAACTAGACACGTTGTGACATCAATACCCCCAAACATTTTTTTGTGTTCCCAGATATTGTAAACGACGTGCATTGTGACACTAATACCCGCGATTTTCTTTCGTCACCAGAACCCTAAAATCATGTCACACCGATACTCGACAAAAGTTCTGTGTATCGAAGGCCCGACAAGAAAACTAATTTGAGATATTAATGTCACAATGAGCAAAATTTAGGATTACCGGTAGTAAACAAAATGTACTTTTTGTCACGCTAGTACAAATTCGAGGTCTTGGCAATACGAAAAAAGTTTGAAATTTTGATATTACAATGGATATGATTTAGTGCTTTTGATGGTATTTATTTTTCATTTAAATTAAGTTGACTTTCACTCCAACACCCTCATTTTTTTTTTCTTCATACGGCGCCGGCAGTCATACGAGTCCCAATTTATTTTATTAATAAATTTTCTGGCTAACGGAAATTTTTGCAATCTGCGTGCGCGCACAGAGAGTCGTTAGAAAGCCCCCGCCAATGCTCGAGAGGTGCCGCACGAGCGAAGCCCGCACGCCGGCGCCACGTGACGACGCGACGTCCCTCCGTGCCGTGCTGTGCTGTGCGGCTTTTTCCTTTTTGGCGAACCTTCCCACTTTTCTCTCTCTCTTCTCCGTCTGTCAGCTCCGTCGATATCTCTCGTTCGTCCTCCACTTTGCATTTTTGGTTCTTCTCATCACCGCCGTCGCCGTCGCCGTCGGCAGCGTTCATCTTCCACCTTCCAGGTATCTGCGGCTGCGATTCTCCTTCCTCTCGCCGCCGCCGTCTTGTCGTTCCCGTCTCGCACCTCCGGCGACCGCCTTCCCTGCGTTCCGCGGGCGCCATTTGCCCGTCCTCGCGCCGCCTCGTCCGATGCGATTATCGCCTCTTATCTGTCTCGTTCCGCCCGGACGATGACGTTCTTTTTAGTTCGCCTGAAGATTGCTGAATAGCATGATGGCTATAATCTAGCCTCTCTTTCTTTTCGTTCTTTTGTTAATGAAGCCGTCGAAGTTAGATCTCGAACGGTTTATGACCATGACTTCCGTTGATGGTTTCCGGTGCAGCGGTTTGGTTTCGAGCGGTATAGCGCGTTCGAAATGGGTTCGCCTGCTCTGATCAGCGAGACTCAGCCGTGGAACGACTTGAAGGTGGGCCTAGCTCGCCTTTCTTTAGGTGTCCTGAAGGTGTTTGTTGATATGACGGGAACTGTATTTGACGCGCGGTGAAAAATGTGGTGTCGTGCAGGGCCATGTGGAGGAGATTAAGGGGACCCATCTGCGAGAATTGATGAGCGACGCCCAACGGTGCCAGTCTATGATGGTGTATGCACCTCCGTCGGACCTTTTCCTAAGCTCTTTATTTAATCTTCCTCGAGATGCTGTCCTGCTATCGTGGGATTAAGTATTGTGAACCAAGCGTGAAAAGATACTATTTTTAAGTAATCGAAGCTTTTCTACAGCGAGTTCGATGATATACTGTTGGACTACTCACGGCAGCGTGCTACTCTTGACACTGTTGACAAGCTCCTCACGTTAGCAGAGGTTCGTAGCTGTTGGGGTGATGGGTATATTTCAAATTAAATGTGGACTATATGTTCCTGAAACTAAGATATTTATGATATTGTCGTTTGGACATCTTTGATTTCTGCAGGCAGCATCTCTCAAGCAGAAGATTGAACGCATGTACAATGGAGAGCATGTAAGTTTTGGCAATCCACTTACTAGTGAAATGACTTGTGGTCTGTTAGATGCTACTATGTACAACTAAATTGAAACGCTTTAATTCATTGTCATAGGATTTCTGAGTTGATTGGTGCAACTGCAATGAGAGCTTTGGGTTTATTTTTCTTATGGTAAACTCACTTGAATGAGTCGATATGGTTCTCTGGGAGATGGCCTGCTTGGCATTTAGTAGGCACTTGATTAGTCAATAATGAATTTCGTTAAGAGTAATTGGCATTTAATTTTCAGTTTTCACATGTACTAGGGAGAACAAAATAAATTATAACACAACTATTAAATCATTGTGTTTGTGGTAAATAACATCACAATTAGTAAATCGTGGAGTTGCTAACTGTTTTTCTTTCTTGGCCTTTGCAGATAAACAGTACAGAAAATAGATCAGTACTGCATGTAGCTCTGAGAGCTCCACGGGATGCAGTTATTTGCAGTGATGGCAAAAATGTCGTCCCTGATGTTTGGAATGTTCTGGACAAGATCAAAGAATTTTCAGAAAGGGTTCGCAGTGGTTCTTGGGTAATGGACAGCTCTGGATTTTTATTTTTCTTTAGCATTGTTAGATCTTAAGCTAAATGACACTATATGATAGGTTGGCGCCACTGGTAAAGTTTTGAAAGATGTAATATCCATTGGTATTGGTGGAAGCTTCCTTGGTCCTTTGTTTGTGCATACAGCTCTCCAGACAGGTTGGTTTAATGATGGATTAAGGATAATGACAGTAGGAGTCCTAACACTTGTACGGAGTCGGCACTTAAGTCCTAGAATTTGTAAACGAAGTGCATTTCAGGACTTCAGTGACCTTCATTAACATTCCTTGGACGGAAAATCACGTGGCAATTTCATTAATTGTTCTTCTTTCCGACGGATTTGGTGCCACATCAGGGGAAAAAAAAAAGAAAGACCACAGTAAAAAGAATGGGAGGGAGAGAAGGGAGCTCATGGCGGAAAGGGGGGGGGGGGGGGGGGTGCAATGGGTTTGCTTTGTGCAGACACCAGCGGCGTCACCCCCTCCTTTGCTGGTGATGGCTGGCGACCCTCACCAGGGTGTCTGCAAGGACTGTTGCTCCTCGCCTGATCAGAGGCAAAGAAAATAGAAAGAGTGAAGACAGAGAGAAAGGAAAGGGGTTTACAGCAGGGCGGGCCTTGTACTTTGGCGAGGGCCAGCCACTCTTGCTGACATCGAGTGTCAGGAAGGGTGGCCGGCCTTGGCCAAAGGTGAGGGTTGGCCGCCCTTGCCGCAAGCGGGAGACCCTGGCTGATACCCCAGTGAGGGGCTTTGGGCCTCGCCAATGAAGGAGGGGCTGGCACACAGCCCCTCTGTCCACTTGCCCCTGCAATGATTCAATCTCTTTTTAGAAAAAGTTTTTAAGTTCTTTTAAAATTTTTATTTTGGGTTTTTAAAAAAAATTCTTGATGCAGCGCTAAGAAACGTCGTTTTGTGACTAACAGCCACATAAGATTGAAAAAATGATAAGCCACATAGGATTTTTCGTCCACAAAAAACAGATGGACTTAATGGAAGTCCTGAAATGCATCTCGTGTGAAAAGTTTTAGAATTAGATGCACGAAAAAGAATGCTTTAGGACTTAAGTGTCAGATCGACACAAGTTTTAGGACTGCTATTATCATAATCCCTATTGGTTACTATCGGTTTCCAGTTGCCGTTTGACAATATTAAGCATTCTATGACACCAACGAAAGATTCTGCTGATGCTATATTGTAATAATTCGCAGAACCTGAGGCCAGTGAGCATGCAAGAGGACGTCAGCTGCGCTTGTAAGTATTCCTGTTGTGTGCATGCAGAAACATGCATAGTGTTGCACTTTCATGGCGTTCTGGTACTTGTGAGTGTATGGATCATGCAGCTGATTGCGAATCTTCTTTCAATGATCGCACTTTAACTACACCTTCAGGTGTAATACGAAATGTATATATTCAAGTACCAATCACTTACATGTGAAAAGAAAATGGTGTCTCTTGCAGGCAATCATTGTTTCAGTGTAGAATTTGTTGCCGATATCATTGGTTTATGGCCGTATCTCCTCCACCTTCAGCTTCGACGTTGGAGGATTATTGTTGTAAAAATAAATGGAAATCAGATTACACCAGTCATTCCTTTGAAAATGCTCTGTTTATGGTGATGGTGTAGGATGCGCCATAGATAGTTTTGACACATTAAAAGCACTCTCAGGATCAGCTCAATACGATGACATTAGCCAATGGACAACTATATGACTGTGCACATATGCTGAGCAAGTGTGGCTTCTACTCTGAGGCCATTTTACCTGCTGTATAGATTTTATTGTACTCTCTCTTTCTAGGTCGAATTTTACCATAGTTACAGTATATCGGACATGCTATGTGTTGAAAATTTGATGTAATTATCTTTTCTGGGCAGTCTTGCCAATGTTGACCCTATTGATGTAGCAAGAAACACCTCGGGTTTAAGTCCAGAAACTACACTTGGTAATAAACAATCTATCCATATGCATTTCCTTATGGTTTTCTATCCATTAGGATAGCTTTTTCATTGAGAATTTGTCTTTTGATGGTAGTTGTCGTGGTTTCGAAGACCTTTACCACAGCAGAAACCATGCTAAATGCTCGGACTTTGAGAGAGTGGATTTCCGCTGCTTTAGGGTAAGTTCCATACACTAGTATTACTCATTCCTAAGGAAGCAATTTCAGGAGTAATTCTGCTACTCTTGAAGTTTCTCGGTAAAGAGTCTTTCACATTCAGGAATCGGAGCGAAAGAGAAACTCTCCTGTTTCTTCTTTGAAGAACTAAGTTCTTTTGGAACTCTTCTAGGTTGTCATCTGATTGAATAATTTTCTATTTTCTAGTCTTCAGGTTTTTACTGATGAACAAAAACTATTGTAAATAAAATGACTCTCTCTCTCTCTCTCTCTCTCTCTCTCTCTCTCAGTATTTACTGAATTGAATTTGCTCTCACAGGCCTTCTGCAGTTGTGAAGCATATGGTGGCTGTCAGTACTAATCTCCCGGTATCAATTCTCTACCATCCCATGCATATAGGTGACATATAGCTTGCCATCTCTAACCAGCAAATTGCTTTCTCTCTCTGCTCTTCATATTCATTTTTCATAAGGTTACATCTGTATGTTTGCCTAACTGAGCTCCTCTTCTTTTCCCGTTATTCACATATTCCATCTCGTTTTATGTGCATTTCCGTTATGCTTATTTTTGCATCCGAACATGTGGTGATTTTTCTTTTGTTGTCTTTAAAGTAGCTACCTGCTTTAGTGGACCCCATGGTTCTCTTGGTCTAAGAACTTTACATGATCTAAAAACTTTACGTTGCCAAAACTTGATACTTTGTTACAATCCTGACCTTCCACAAGGGAATGACTGGTTGTTTCCTGCATTTTTGAGGTGACTTCACGTTTCCCTAAATTATGTTCGATGGATTACCTTGATCTCTTTTTCTAGATCAAGATGAATTAATGAGACCTAGAGCATGTTGAAATCATCTCCTCTCTTTTAAGTCTATTTCCAAATACTATTTTATATAAATTGTATACATACTAGAAAATGGTTTTCAATGGCAGTTCTAACATATACATTGTTAATTGTGATGGCTTCTCATCTATCTCTTGACCAAATGACAAGCATTTCATGTCTAATATGCAGCTTGTTGAAAAGTTTGGCATCAATCCTAACAATGCTTTTGCATTCTGGGACTGGGTTGGTGGTCGTTACAGTGGTAAGTATTATTGCCTTTATATGCTGCATTAGCTACTGCTAGAATTGCTCATGTTTACTGATATTTGACATCTCTCTGTAGTTTGCAGTGCTGTTGGAGTATTGCCCTTATCGCTGCAATATGGCTTCCCAATTGTTGAGAAGTATGACGAGTACTTTTATTATGTAGAGTTCTGTAGTGAGTCAGTGATGATTTCTGCTCATGTTATAGTTATTTTAGGCCAGTAACGAATGTCTGGATCCCCACACCCAAATATCACCCTTGATCTTAGGATATGTTGAAACGTAAGTTGTAGAGACAATGACCTTACCTCCCTCCTTCCCCAAAATGTCTTCCCCAAGAAGAGGATAAGAAGCATCAATGCTATCATTTCAACAAGATTAATTCTGTTGAGTTTTGACTTTTGTGTAATTTCTGTGGGCGATTGCAGCAGATTTTTCTGGTTGGTTGAGTTGGTCTTGAAATCCTGCAGTTCTTTCTCTTCTTTATCCATCAGATTCTGTTTCCATGAATTGCAGATCTCTCTTTGTTAAATACAGCAACTAGTATCACTTCTCCAATCTTAGCTTAGTGGATCACCTAAATTTAGAAGTTGAAACTTGAGGTTTGAAAGTATCAAGTATCCTATTTGAGTTCAACAGCAGAACGGTCTATTGTCAAACTTTCTCCTGTCAACTACTTCAGTGATGCTTATTACTTATAATATCTCTAATTTGATGATTCGACTTCTCACAAATCTGCTCAAGTACTGACATCTCTGTATGTGTCCTTTAATATGTGGTTAACATCCTGCCATTGCTTTAAGGTTCTTGAAGGGAGCTCAAAGCATTGATCAGCATTTCTATTCGGCACCATTCGACAAGAACATACCTGTAAGTTTGCTAGCAACATAGACTTCATTTTTCCAATAGAACTTATTTTATTACAATTGTCAATTGCCTAACTTTATATCCAGTTTTTAGTGGCCTTCCTCCAAGGTCCACATTGATACTATCTTACAGATATCTTGAGGTAAAATCTGGTGACTTTCTGTTATTCAGGTGATTTTAGGTTTGTTGAGCGTCTGGAATGTTTCGTTTCTAGGATACCCAGCAAGAGTGAGTGTCCTTTGCTCTGCCTAGGATCTTAACTGTTTTCTGGTCAAATTTATAAACATTTCACTTTCTGATTTCTGATTTTCTGTGCAGGCCATCTTACCATACTCTCAAGCCTTGGAGAAATTTGCCCCGCACATACAACAGGCATAATAATAAGCCCTTTGCTCAGTTATATTTCCCTTGGAGATTGATCTCTGCTTATTTAGATGCCATGTTTCTGTCATAATGTAGGTCAGCATGGAGAGTAATGGCAAGGGGGTATCAATAGATGGTGTGCCACTTCCAGGTGAGGCCGGCGAAATAGACTTTGGTGAACCAGGAACAAATGGGCAGCATAGTTTTTACCAACTAATTCACCAGGTAACCGATGGTTAATATTATCTCATTGGCATAAGCAGTACTGCAATGTATTTAGATCGATGTCTGCATTGTGTTTACAGGAAATTAAATTTCTGAGTTGTTTCTTTAGTTAATTTTGGTTTTGGGCCGTATTTCCCTCCATTCTATGCCTCTAATTGAGGGTTACAAGTTATGCCCATCACGTAGATTTTAAATTTAATAAAATTAAATGTGGGTGATATTCATGTTTGTAATCTTCCCATTGTAATCTCGATGCTTATTTTCAATTGGAAAAATTTTCCCTCCTTATTAGTGTAATTTTTGGTCATCGCAAAACCATTCTTTCTGTAAATTTCTGTCATGGACAGAGTTGATTAGAGCTTCCCTTTTTTGAACTTTTGTGAAAGGGTACCCCTTTTTTCTTGTATCAGTTACCTTACTGGAAAAGTGAAATATGGAATCTTATGTTAACACTCTGTACGGCAATATATTTGACTTTCAGGGTCGTGTTATTCCCTGCGATTTTATCGGCGTTGTGAAGAGTCAGCAACCTGTCTACCTCAAAGGTAACAATGACAATGTTAGATGAAGCTTCCTTTACTTTAATTGATATCCATTCATTTGTTTGCACTAACTGGAATGGTCGATTGTTTAGGTGAAGTGGTGAATAACCATGATGAGCTCATGTCGAACTTCTTTGCACAACCAGATGCCCTAGCATATGGGAAGGTGTGTTATCTCTAGAGTTTTTTGAACATTTTCTGGAGTTATTGTCTCTGCTAGCGAAAGTGAAGTCTAACCACTTCTTGGTATGGCGTAGACCCCAGAACAGTTACGAAGGGAGAACGTTCCTCATCATCTTATTCCTCATAAGGTAAGTTCGCAGAATCTTGTTCTTGCAATCCAGGGCTTGTCTTGACTGTTGCTTTTTTTTCTTCCTGCAGACTTTCACGGGTAATAGGCCTTCTCTGAGTCTTCTGCTCCCATCCCTGACTGCCTATAACATTGGACAGGTTTGTAATTCCCTGCTTTCGAGACGTCATTGGCTGGTTTGAAGCTTTGTTTGAGCAATGGTTAACACTTCCAGTAACATAAACTAATCCTTCTCTCTCTCTCAAATGTATGCCCTCATGTAACTATTATCTGTTAAGTCCAACGTAAACATTATATATGCCGCAATGAGTTGCAGATGAAAGATTCCAATATTTGCGTTCTATATGGACTACCATTTTGCTTACTTCTATGACTTAGGGTTGTTGCTAAGCCAACCTAGAGTCTTTCTATCTGTGACCTGCACTTTACATGGCAGTCTCGGATATCTGATTGCTTTGATCTCTCTAAGGACTCCGGATTTAGAAATAGAATACTTCTTGACCAAAATCTTCTGTTTCTCAATATAAAGTTCGATACTTCACATTACTAAGTACTCAAGTTGTTTCCACTGCCTTTGCCAGTTTGTTAAATGGAGAAGAGAAGTCCTTCCATACATTTACTTCCTTGCTGACGTTTCTTTGAATTTCTCGAAATTTTTACTCTTATCTTCTCGTAGTTGAGATAATAACTTAGTGCTTCTTTTTTTCCTTTTTTGATGACGAGAAAGCACCTCAAAAGATGTGTGTATAGCACTAACTCAAGATGCTACCAATTATTAACGAAGTCCCCAAAAGCAAGTAAAAAATTGTATGGGATCAACTGACCCTTGTCCATGACATAGTAGTCGCACAAAACAGAAATGTGATTTACTGCGCTAATTCTTATTGTATAGTAACTGACCCTTGTCCATGACCTTGTGTGTACATTTCGGCTATGGAAGGTTCTGCGTCTTTCCATTCTTTGCAAAGATCCCTATTTTTCTCTTACATTTCCATTCCCTGCTTGTCTCTTATCCTTGCTGAATTGTGTACACTATGTACTATTTGGCTAACCTTCAACAAAACGATAATATTCCTCAGTTACTGGCGATCTATGAACATAGAGTAGCTGTGCAAGGTTTCATATGGGGCATCAATTCCTTCGACCAGTGGGGAGTTGAGTTAGGAAAGGTATGCACCAACTAGAGAATATTATCCTTGTTATTCCTTACTGTCAAAGAAGCCTAGCCTTCCATCATTTTATTTGTAATAAGATCCAATTACATGTAATTTGCGGTCTCTTCACTTGGCAAGTTGAACTGCCAGAGGTTCCTCCATGAGCCTAATTTCATTGTCTTTGCAGTCCCTGGCAACTCAAGTGAGGAAGCAACTTCACGCAACTCGTGTGAAAGGAGAACCAGTTGAAGGCTTCAATTGCAGTACTACAACAATGATGACAAGATATCTGGAGGTATAGCGTAGCAGCAATTGATCTATTTCATCTGTTTCCTGCAAAAGTTCCTAAATCCACGCAAAGAGAAGTCCGCATCTTCCGGACTACTTTAGCAGATGTAGAAGTTCAGAGGCTAATATCGCTCGAACTTCAGCAGCACTAACAGTTGCTTCTTTGTTGCAGGCAAGTTCAGATGTTGCCCTCTGATCCCCCAACTCTGTTGCCTCGGATATGACGGGAATCCATCAAAATCGAATGAGATATTTCGCTTCTGTATTTCTGAATGATCTCTTCCTCTGGACTTGAGGATCATGTGTTCACGTGTTACAGACCCTCGTACTTGAAACATTTTGAACTTTCAAGTAATTTTGCCAGCATAGGCAAATAATTAATGACATCTCTAGTGACCCAATGACATCCATCTGACAAATTGATCAAATAATCAGGCAAGCAACAGATTTCGTGTTTTGAGATGGAATGCAGTGATCAGTCTTGTGGTCTGTGACTTGCTGTCAAGTTCAAGGAATGGCATGTGCATGTACCATTACCGTGCATCGGTCGTGTCAGATATGGATAATTACTACACAGAGAGGCCTCGTTATTTACAAGAGGAAAATGCACATTGGGATGGTACTTTCTAAACTGGATCCTGGCACCAGCAATTGCCGGTAGCCCAACAAAAGAAACCCCAATTTCCGACTTCGCAATCCACATTAAGGATGTGTTTGTTTCGAAGAAAGTGTTTTTTGAGAATTCGTTTTTTGGACTTTAACCCGTTTAGTTCGCCGAAAATAATAAGTCAATGGAAAACACTTTCCGATCAAGGAAAATATTTATGTATAAAATTAGGAAAATGAATTCTCTAATCTAAAAAGGTAAAAATGCTTTTTGAAATTGCTTTCCTTGTCTTTTTAAATATTTTATTCTTTTTTTTTCTTTTTCCTTTTTTTTTTAATTTTAAAAATTAATTTTTTTTTCTGAAATAAAATCATGGGATCGAAATCATTTTCCAAATGAAACTCAAAATATCATAAAATGTTTTCGATTACGTATCACCAAATAAAGGAAAATTAACTTTTTCCTAAAAAGTAATTTTCCGAAAAACATTTTTCAAAATCGTTACATTTTCAATTAAACAAACACACCTAAAAAAGTAATACGCACGAACCAAATCAACGTGCAAGCACAATGATGAAAAGGTACACAGCATTCACTCCCACCACAGTTGTCCAGTCATATGTTGAAGCACAAGGAGAGTAACTTCAAAAGCGTAGCTGAGCACATAGCCATTGGCAGATATTTACGCACCTACTGTTCGACGAAATTCCTCAACCAAAGATAAAATCTTCCTACCAGACCTGCGTGCATCCTAGACAAGACACGTCCTAAAACCCATTGACGACAAACAAATAGAGAACAATGTAAACAGCCGAAACCAAGCACAAGGCTTCACACCCCCGTCGACCCGAACCCGCCCTCGCCCCTCAAAGTTGAGTCCAAGTCCTCGACCTCGATGAGGTCGGGGGTCATGATCTTCTCGATGATCAGCTGCGCGATCCTGTCGCCCACCTTCACTTCGAAGTCGACGTCGGCGTGGTTGAACAGGATCACCCCAACCGGACCTCTGTAGTCCGCATCGATCACCCCCGCACCAACGTCGATCGAATGCTTCCATGTCAAACCCGATCTCGGCGCTGAAGGCGAAAAAATGCGCAAGCGATTCGGTTCAGCCCTCGTCGACAACCCAATACAAGGTATGGAGAGCGTGTTTCGAGGAAAGAAGTTAGTGCACGTTACCTATTCTAGCATATGTCCCTTCCGGTATCGCGATGCTCAGATCGGTAGGGACGAGCGCTTTTCCTCTCGCCGGCACTGTCGTCTCAGCCGCGCTGTTTTTCCATCCACAAACGAAGAAACCCACATTCAGAAACCATCGAGATTTCTCATCAAGGACGAACTCGAAGCTCTAAGGAAAGGACCCCGTTTTTTACCTCGAAAGATCGTAGCCCGCGGAGAGAGGGGACGCTCTCGATGGCAAGACGGCCTTCTCGGAGAGCTTCTTCACCCTGAGCAGAGAGACCGGCTCCTTGGCGGCTGCTCCCACGGCCCCATTCTCGTGGATCTTCGGGATCTTGGGGCACGGCCCTTCGATCTCTGTCACGTTCTCCACCATTTTCAGTCGCTGAAGAATACGGTGATGGGTGTGAAAGCAGTTGGGCAGTGAAGAGCTCAGGAACGACGCTGCTGAAGAAGAGGTAGGGACGAACGCTCGGCTTAAATGGAGGGGACGAACCTCTCCGAAAGATGGCGCGAAACCTCCCGCGCAAAGTTTCGTGCTGAGCATTGCGCGAACGCGACCTTCACGGAGAGCCCCCCGTTTTGACTGCCATCACACATCGTCGTGGGGAAGAGGGGTTGGTTGGGTTGGGGGGAGCGAAAACTATTCAAGCCCAAAACATCTCCAAGCTCAGAGCCTGGCAAGGAGGCAAAAGGACCGAGGAAGAAGAAGAAGACTGCGAGAATAGTGTTGGGCCTAAAAGATATGTTGGAAAGAGAAACGTGAGAAAGCTCGAACGCTAAGCCCACCACACGTTTCTCTAATGGCTACTGAAGCCACAGGCTCTGAACTTTCAAGCGACCCATCTTCTTCTTCTTCCTCCTCTTCGCAGAGACTACCTCACGTCTCTGCACCATGGTTCTCTGCAACTCCTACTGAGGTGCCCAGCTGAATTGTTGCTGCAATTCGCGTACGAAGTCACGATGCGCCATCCTGTTCGGGCGTAATCGATATCGAGGGGCCTCTGCTCCCGTTCACTTGAGCTTTCGCCCCCCCCGAGGAAAATGGCGCTGAAGTTCGCTCTTCCGTTCCCCATCTTCGCGCCGCCGTCGCTGAACCCCGGCTCCGCTCCCAATTCGAACGCGGCCTCGCACCGGCCGCCGACGGAGGTCCGCTTCTCCCGGTGGAACAACGCCAACGCCGAGCGGTTCAACGATCGGCGCAGGGCCCAGCAGGAGATCGAGGACGACATCCGCCGCGAGCGCCGCTTCAACTCCGCCACCAGGATTGCCCATGTTGACGATGCGGCCGCTGGCGGCGACGCTGCCGCTACCGTTCCCAACTCGCCGGACACCTTCCACTCCAGAGGCACGCCGTCTTCTCCATCGAGCCCTTCGATTCCGGGTAAGAAATCTAAGTACTCCAAGGATCAACACCCGGCTTTTAGGCGGATTTCACAGACCCGAAGAACCCAAGAGAAGAAAGTTGACGCTCGTGAAGACCCAGTTGATAGGAAGGCTGACGTTGTGTTGAGTGAGGATGGGTTGTCTTATGTTATAGACGGGGCTCCGTTTGAGTTTAAGTACAGTTACACGGAGACGCCGAAGGTGAAGCCATTGAAGCTACGAGAAGCACCTTATGCCCCTTTCGGGCCCACTACCATGTCGAGGCCGTGGACGGGGCGCGCCCCGCTGCCGCCGAGCAAGAAGAAGCTGAAGGAATTCGATTCTTTTCGGTTGCCGCCGCCTGGAAAGAAAGGGGTGAAGCCGGTTCAGTCGCCTGGCCCGTTCTTGCCGGGCAGGGGGCCCAGGTATGTGAAGACGAGGGAGGAGATATTGGGGGAGCCATTGACGGAGGAAGAGGTGAGGGATTTGGTTAATGGGTGTATAAAGTCTCAGAGGCAACTGAATATAGGTACGCTTTGCTATGTGATTTGCTCTTTGGTCTTGCTTGTGTGGTGCATTTTTCATTCTTGTTGAAGATATTGGTTGGTTCAACTGTTATATTTAATGGCGGTCTCGCTTGTGCTTCTGGCAGTAGCGCATATTTGCCGGACTTTCAGTCTTATAACGGGCTTGTAGGCAGTGCCTGACGGTGCTTGCATATTGCCTCTTCCTTTCTTGCAAACTTTATGTAGTGGTTTGGGTTGTGATCATCAGTATATTTAAGATCATGGTTCTTCTTTCGGTTTTTCCCAAGTTACCTTATCCCTTTAAAAGCCTCTGGTGAATCGGAGCATTAAGGAAGAGAAATTTTCTGTGCTTCTCTCCTTCGAAGTGGGACCTTGTGAATGCTAAATGGTCTTATGCATATGGTGCTCAAATAGATCAGAACCTGGTGTTTTGAACTTTAGAGTTTGTGGATTAGAAAAGGCAACTGCAAGTGGGACACTCGAGAATTTTGTTTGTGACAAACCTTGTTAGATGTTCTGTTTTCTTTGAAGGTGTAGTTATATACGGATGCGTTTGCTTTTTGACATGTGTCTAGGTAGGGATGGTTTGACTCACAATATGCTGGATAACATTCATGCTCACTGGAAGCGGCGCCGAGTGTGCAAGATAAAATGCAAAGGAGTTTGTACAGTAGACATGGACAATGTGAAACAACAGCTGGAGGTTGCTTCTTCTCTCACTATCACCTGTCATCTCAGTCCTCGCTCATGTGTTTTCTTGCATGCTTTTGCTTTTGGAGTTTGTTTGTAAATGTTTTATGCAAAGCTGTTAGTCACTGCGATAGCTGAAGTTTTTTCTTTCATTAAAAAGTTTTTGGTGATCAGATATGTATTAATTTTGGGAGTCATTCTATTTGCTCTTCTCATTCTTTGCTATCTTTATCATAGGGCAATACATCTCACTGACGACCACCCATATGTCTCACTGACGACACGGGTCGGAATTGTATGACATGAGGTTCTTAGTGCACTTGTCTGATGTGCACTCTGACATATTTTTTCCTCAATTTCATGAATGGACAGGAGCGAACTGGAGGGAAGATCATTTACAGTAAAGGAGGGGTACTATACCTTTTCAGGGGCAGAAACTATAACTACAAAACTCGTCCTCGCTTTCCACTGATGTTGTGGAAACCTGTTACTCCTGTGTATCCAAGGTTAATTAAGAGGGTTCCAGAAGGTCTAACACTGGAAGAAGCTACAGAGATGCGCAGGAAGGGACGGATGCTGATACCCATATGCAAACTTGGTATATATATATATATATATTATAGCTGTGCTTCTGATAGGTCAAAGAAAAAGGTCTCTATTTGCAATACAAGGGCTAGGCCAAGACTTTAATTGAACCTTGTTGGGATTGGTGGAGAAGAATTACCTTTGGAAACCATTGGGCTGTTGACGCTCGCTAAAAAAGACTGAATAGTATCATTTTATGCACCAGCGGACTAACTATTAAGTTGATACATATGTTTTACAGGTAAAAATGGTGTCTACTGTGACCTGGTGCAAAATGTTAGAGAGGCATTTGAAGAGTGCGAATTGGTCAGAATAAATTGCCAAGGGATGAATGGCAGTGATTATAGGAAAATTGGTGCGAAACTCAAGGTCTGTGTTATCTCTAGTGGGATATATTCTGTATACTTATGTATAATTGTGTTGATGTTTAAGATGTGTTGTTCAATGTTTGTTCAATGTTCCTCACTTCCAGGATCTAGTCCCGTGTGTGCTAATCTCATTTGAATATGAGCACATACTTATGTGGAGAGGAAGAGAGTGGAAGTCTTCCTTTCCAACTCCTGAAGGTTCTTCCAAGGATAATGCATCTAGTGCTGATCGTGCATGTGAAGAATCTCCTCTTCCTGTAATCTCAGAACAAGATGAAAAACAGGAAGTTCTTGGGAAAGCCAGTCCTCCTTTTGTTCAAGAAAACGAGGTATATGGAGTTACTGATGTAGATTCAATTTTGAGGGAGGTTGATGGAAATAAAATCACTGTAGGCAGCGAAAGCAGCGAAGCAGATGAATCAGAAGATGCAAAGAGCATCAATGCAGCTGCTGCTATGCCTGATGTTGTTGCGGAAGAATCTGAGACTATGGTGGAAACAGAGAAAGTGCACAATGTTTCGGAAGCTTTGCCTGATCAAGTTCAACCAACTAGGTCAATGTCACCTTGCACGGGACAAGTGCTTTTACTGTTAAGGCAGGCTGTCGAGAACGGCAGTGCACTTATCTTGGATACTAACTCATTTGATGCTGACATTGCTTACCAAAGGGCGGTTGCTTTTGCAAAGATTGCTCCACCTGGCCCAATTTTTAGGCACCGACCTAAGAGAGCTGTGTCCAAGAAGATTGTGAAGGTCGAAGATGGAAATGTTGATACCCAAAGCGTACCCTCTTCTACATTTACAGAGAGGGGAAACAAGCAGAAAAATCCAAAAATTCTAAGGAAAAAAGATTTGGATGAACACCCCTTGAATGTGTTACCCCATGGAAGCTTGAGGGTTGATGAACTTGCTAAGTTGTTGGCATGAGTTTTGATGCTTGTTGGCATTTCATGGGGATGCATGTATCAGCTTCTTTACAAAATTTTGTCAGTATGATTAATGTCAATCATTTTCAATTCTTCACGCCATTTTCTCTTTCCTCGAGAGCAATTTGTTACTTTGATCTTTCTGTTTTCATTTTTGCTATGCGGATTGAAATAAAACCTACTTCTCTTTCCCAGGGAATAGTTAATCAAATGAGACGTCAACACTTTTGCCTAATTAGGTTTAGGGTAAATGACACAAATGGTCCCTAAGTTTCGATCCAATATATAATGTGATTTCTGAACTTTAATTTGTTTAATATGATACCTCAACTTTAGCCCAAAGTGCAATATCATCCCTAAACTTTCAATTTGTTTAATGTGATTCTTGAATTTCTAGTACCTATTTAATTTAGTTTTTGGACTGTATGAAAATTTTCGATGTTATTCTTACATTGATTCAAGTTCAGAGATATTATTGAACATTTTTATATAATTCAGGGACTAGATTGAACATATACCAAAAGCTTAGGAACTATATTGAACAAATAAAAAATACAAAGAATGCATTGCACATTGAGTTAAAGTTCATAAATAATATTGAACAAATTTAAAGTCATAGACCACATTGCACATTGAGTCAAAACTCATGAACCATTTGTGCCATTGTCTCTTAGGTTTACAATCATCAAGGAGTATGGAGGGTGGCTTAAAAGGAAGAGATTGCGTGTTGCTTTGCCAGCGGTGATGGCAATGCACGAAGCAAAAGGGGCGACTCATGAGCATCGGTACCAATCCCGATTCTTAATATTTCCTCTTTTCTAGTCAAAAGATTAGCTTTACGAGGAGCATATGTGGATTGAAGCGTTCCAGTCTGTACTCAGTATAAATAACCAATTTTCATGACTCCATTGATCTTTGCATGGAACTTTAAGTCGCTTTTAGAACAGAGGGGGAAAGACAACTCAACGTTCACGGCAAAACAAAACAATGCACGCAAAATTCTCATGGACTAAACATAAGTATCTATTGCATCTGATCTCCGGATGAAACTCCGGAGACAGTCACTCATACATACATGTAATGTAAACTGAAACCCATATCTTCATGGGCTTTCTAGTTCAGCATAAGCTCATACAAAGCTCGACGTAATTGCCTTCCGACTGAAAGAATGGAAGTACAGTACAAGAACACGGGATTCCGATATAGTAGTAGTGTATTCCACGTGGATTATTTACCTCCAAACGATGGATTTTATGGGTGTGATCAGGTATATTGCCATCTTCAGTAAAAACCACAAGCAGCTAGTCAGGCATTCCAATGAGGCAGAAGAGAGATTCTAGTTATAGAATCCTTGCAACATAAGCACCCTTGCCAGTTTTAGCCGTTATCGCAGAAGTCTCTCTTTGGTTGTGGTTATTCTGCACAAGACAAGATGGAGAATCAGTTCACTCAGTTTATGAATCGAATTGATTCAGAAGCAAAATCATCAGAAACATGCATCTTCTTGGAACTGTCCTTCACGTTTTAAGAATAATGAGGCATCGTTTCAACAGTAATCGAGTAACTTTACAAATAGTCATAACTATAATCCACAATTAACCTCATTGTCTAAGAAAGAGTAACAAGAAAGCATTTGTTGCTACCCAGAGGAGAAAAAAATAGAAGATGTGCAGCCAAGATCAGATTCTTCAGTTTAAGGCCCTAAATCTCCCTAGTAATCACTACGTTCCCACCATAGCATCTCCAAGAAAAAGTACTTGATCAGAAAAACGATACAAGCAATCAAAAAGACATGGAAATCACATTGACCATTTAGTAGCCCGCATATTATGGACATATACTGATCTTATACTAACAGCAGCAGAGCCATAGTTTCCAGCATCACGCCAAAACAAAAATTTGCTTGATCTTTTATCAAGGTCCAGATGCCGGAAGATCTTGCTTCACAGGTAACTCATGCATCAAGTTCTCTTCCTTCTAAGTTCACAAACAAATAGCTAGCAGTCTTACATATTAAAACTTTAAGTTTAACAAAAATATGGAGTTATAACACCAGCAGATGATAATAAGGACAACAAGATCTTCCAGTCCATTTATTGTTTTATATAATTACACACTCGGGATGATACAAAATACAAAAGCCAAAGAATAAGCCAAAATAGAAAGCCCATTTAACAGCGTAACCTGTACGCATCAACCAGATCAGATTGCGACGTAAAATTTGCATACTCAACAGAATGTCAAAGAACAATGGACTAGTAGTAGGAATAAGAAAAAGGATAAGACAGTTGGCACATGAAGGGTATAACAATTACAATGCCTGCAAACACATGAATCCACTGAACTTACAATGAGTTTGACCTACCTACAGAAAAAAAAAGTTTTAATTAGTATTTCTTATACGCTCCTGGAGCACCAGAACAATGCTCCTGGAGCACCTAATGAAAATCATTAGATCGACCGTGTACTTCTTAGGTAGGATTCAGATTTCCCATTTGACACGGACGAGACACGAGTATTATTTCTTTGAAGGTAGAGAAATAATTGCTGAATTCGGACAGAAATCATCCAAATTCAAGCATCAATACATCTCAGTTTCTAAACTATTTGCCACGTCATGAAAACAGCGGTTTCACAGCTTAAAGCTTAAGTCATCACAAATCCATATCAATCAAAGCAAGCCCTCAATTCATCTGTCCAGAGAGGGCTCGATGACAAAAACAAAGACCTCATAAACTCATGACTTCCATCCAATCTCTAAAAGGATAAGTCAGCGACCAAACTCCCAGAATTTCCACAAAAAATGCCCAATTTCTCAGCACTAAAAGTTCTCCAAGCAAATGATGCTGGCGACGAAAGCATTATAAAAAAGGCCGAGGATGAATTACCACAGAATGAGAATGACCAGCGAGAGGGTGGGAGAAAGTGAAGGAGCGAAGGGACATCTTCGCGATCTCAGAAACGGCGACGTCGCGAACACCCGGCGCATCACTCGTCAAGAACTCATAACCAGCCTGAAAGGCGTCCCGCCAGAACTTGGGCAATCTACTGCTCTTGCTCTGCGTGTACACATCCCACATGTGCTTCACTACCTTCTCTCTCTCCTCCACTTCCTATCGAACCCAAACGAGAATAAAAAACATCAACTTCCACAACAACACCACACCCCCAGAAAACAAGAAAAGGAAGGTTAGAGAGAGAGAGAGAGAGTACCAAGATGTCGAGATCTTCGTAGGAAGGCGAATCCAGCAAGTCGGCGGAGAACCTGGCGAGGTTGCCGGCCGACCACTTGAGAGTGACGGAGCCGGTGAGCATCGACCAGAACGCGAGCAGCAGGATGGCCGCCAACACCCAGAACTTGTACGTGCTCTTGCCAAACAGCCTGCTCTCCCCGGCCCTCTCCCTCTTCGACCCGGTCGAGGCCGCGGCCGCGGCCGCCGTGGGCAACTGATGTCCGTCGGTGGCCATTGCAGGAGCAGAGGAGGATGATGGGTCGTTCTTGGTGAACCAGAAGAAGCTCAAGAAACAGACAGAGAGAGATTCTGAACACTGTTGAAGCTAAGGATGGTAGACTTGTCGGGTGGGTGGCCCTGTCAATTATTGGACAGAGAGATGGTCAAGATTTTGACAATGGTGTGCTTTTTCCTTTAGCGATCTTGAAACTTCGCCAAAAGTTCGTTAGTTTTGGATTTGTTCGTGCGAGGTTTTGCAAGAAATCATCATCAGGCGGTGTAGGCTTTCGTAGAAATTAAGGAGATGGTAACATCTCACGCGGTGCTCCGACACCTATGATGGTTCTTCCCAGTTCGAGGTAAAAGCTAAGGTTAGTGCCCACTGCCCAGTGGGGTTGATAGCTAAAAGACTAGTGTTGTGAAAAGGATTTTGTTAAAGGATCTTGGTAATGATAAGGATCTTTATATTAGATTAATTAATATTAGAGATAATAGTTTCTACGATATTCTGAAAAATTGAAGACGTGCGAATTTTAAGGAAGCGATTTACTTGAAATGTATAATTCTACGCTTCCAAAGCATGTATTATGAACACTCGATAAAGCGTTCTAGAAGTACTTTTTTGACATCTTCCTTTCATTGGCTACCGACTTGGAGAATGTCTGTCTCATGATCGGCGTATTTAAAATGACCATAGGTATAGTTAATAAGTGCCCCGAGAGCATGAGTTAATAATATCAACTATAAATTACTCATTAAGTAATCACTTAAAAAAAATTATAGTTTTCGGTTCTTTTTTTCTTTGCTTTCTCGTCATGTATGGTTGATACTTTGAAATCATATCGTTTCTTGTTAAATACTTCTAATAAGTGCATTTAAGGTATTCATCAGCACATCTCCTTACTTAAGCAAATCAATTAAGCACTTCTAAGGACGTTTGACCCTTTTTATGTAAGAATGGTCTTGTTAACATAAGCTCGGGATACTTGGTATCAGTTAAAACCGCTAAAAATACAAGTTACTCGTACCAGTACGCTTTTCAAAATTGAACAAAGAGCACATCTTGAAGGAAAAAAAATAATTCAAAATAAATTCATATTTTTCTAATCACAGTTACTATTTCCGACCAAAATAAAATCACAGTCGCTATAATTTTCCATTTTTGACCATGAAAGGACGCGGAGGGCGGCGGGTCCCGCTCGGAAGGCGACGCTGGAGTTTGACGTCGACTGAGGTTTGACAATTGAGATGTCGAGGAACGGGACTTTGGTCGCGTATCGGTGACCGTGGGGGTCTAATAAGACTTTCAATTTAATTAATTGATTAATCAAATAGTTAAACGTGGGGTGTTGAGCGTGATTATTATGTTCCAACGGCGAGTTTTCCCATTTACGCGTCCCGTCCCGTTCCAATCGGCGCTCCTCCACCTGATTCCTGAAGACGGTCGACGGTCGACGCGGCTTTTTGAAGGACGATCCCCCCCCACCCCACCTTCGCATTTCACGTATTTGCACCCGTTCCGCAAAAGAACGATACTGAGGTACTTCTTTTTACATAACTTTCTATTCGATCTACTATTCATTTTCTATGAAAAGAATTCGATCGAAATATGCCAAAAAAAAAAAATTGCTGTAGACGAACATAAAGTAGTGTATATAGGAGATAGCATGAGTGAGTTTAGGCTAAATAGCGTAAGGTCAAAACGGCACGGATCCTGATCCTTAAGGGGTGCTAAATAAATTACTATTTGAAGCGGGATTTTGGATATAGAGATTCCGCTAGCTTGTCAAAAGTGGCTGTGAGATTGATTTACAAACATTGATACACCAAGTGATTTCGATAAGCTTGGTAGATGAAGAAAGCGGCCTACCCAATGCAATATGCTCTATCCGTTAAATGGTTGTGTCAGGTAGGGTTTGAGTCATGTTGAGAATAGTCCAATTCAAATTAATTCATCTAACCCATTTTTATGTAATACATATCTAGTGACCCTTACTCAACTAGAGCCGACCCAATCCATATGGCTAAAATATCTCCATATATAATTCGTTTTATAAAACTCATATCCAAGCGAGAGCAAGAAATGAGTAAGCGCGAGAGTGAATAGAAAGTCATAAAAGCAAATTGGATCTAAATAAGTTATGAATCACTATTATTATTTCATGCTTTATTATTCGGAAACTATTTATGATCCAATTAGTGAATATAACTAATATATATAACAACTCAATCGATCAAACATAAGTTACAAAAAAAATCGGGTCTCATGACCCACGATTTGTCCTAAATTTCATTGAATGTCAGTTTCTCTACTGATCTCGTGCGGGGTGTCAATTTTATTTAATTTAATTTTCTATTTTTTTGGGTCTTTTGAGTTGAAATTGAAATAAAGCCCACGAAGCCGGTCTCATCTAGTCTCGTCTCTTGTGCGATGAAGTAAACGCACCTCCTTAGGCCGGCGGTGTTCTTTTCTTGCATCTTTATCGCTCCTCTGAGTTGGTGGGGCCACAAGGCATAAGCTAAGCTAAGCATAGCATGACCCAACTATACTCTAGTTATATAATAATGCAAAATTTGAAACTCTTCTAGAACCCTAAACTCTCTGTCGGCAACCCTCACTTCCCAAAAACAAAAAAAAACTCCTCCTTCATCCGCAGCTTTGCTCTGCATTTCTTTTCTATGCCTTGATCTGTTCTTTTCTCTCCCAATCTAATTTGGGAGTCTTTCTCGCATCGTTTGGCATTGACACCGCTGTTGTGAACTCAAGTGCATCTTGCCTCCAGCAAGAGGTCAAAACACATCTTCTGTCGCTGCTATTGATAAAAACTGTTTGCAACATTCGCCCAACAGAAACGCATGTTCCGTTATCGCAAGGCTCATTGTTGATTGTTAATGTCTTTTCCTTGCATTCCGCACCATCACCACCGCTTCTGAGGCCTCATGCGAAGGGGCATTACAATGCCCCTGGCTAATCAAAGATTCTTGCGAATCTATAGTCACTTGTACTCCCCCGACCAAGTGTGGCAACCCAGGCCAACTAATCTTACCACAACCTTCTATTTCATCAAGCAAGACACGTAGATCACTTCATGGCCATCTTCAGGAGAGTGGTGTCGACTCTCAACTAGTTTGTGCACAAGTGGCTAAGCCCACCTGTAGCGATCACTTTGAAATTAAGCCCCACGCCCTAGACTCCAAGCATGAATATCCCAACGCCGTTCCTGATGTATCTTCCCTTCTATATCCCTCACACTTCACCCCAATACTCAAAAGCCCCGATCTTAAGCTCAAATAGCTAGAAAAGAATTATTCATTCTTGCATCCTGTCTCTCCAACCCAAAAGACACATCATCTGCCACAAATTGTCAGAAATCATCTTTCAAGAAACCTCAAACTTCATCGTAAGAGACCTGAATTAACAAGTGGACTTCTGCGTAACTCCACACGCATGCAGGCAGGATGAGGAACATTCAAGGAGTAACATTCTTCTGCTCAGAAAGATGCATATCAAATCACGGACAAAATCATATGTCCAGACATAATTAAAGCAACTTCATCATTGCAAGAAGAAAAGACAATAAAATCACTCGCGTTCTGTCGTGTCTGATTAAATTCACTGTCATTTTTTCAGAAAAAAGCTTCCATGGAATTGTTTATGCATCGACATCATAAGATTCTGGAGCTCCAAATGAAAATTAGACTCAGGAACGGGCAACAAAGAAATGAGTAAATGCTGGAAGGATTCTTTGAAACTATAATCCAAAACCTCAGATATATTCCACAAGTGGAAGCTGCAGACAATCAACACGGCATCACTTCAGTCCGCCCGTCTGCTTTCTGTCATCCTCGGTACTACGTGAAAGTCCACATATTTACATGTGTTTTTCCATTTGACAACAATAAGCAGAGTGCAAAAACCTAGGTAAGGCCAAAAGACAAAGGCTTGGTATGCAAATTTCTATTAAAGAAATAGTTGAAATTATAAGACAATGAAAACAGATCTGCCTGATTAAAAAAAAATCTCATTTCCGGTCGTAAATTTCTCTACTAGTTTTTCGGTTGCTCTGAAAACTTGGACCAGATGGTAAAGATCAAAAAGCTTAAAGAAAGGATAAATTTTACCACCCGGCACGAGCAAAGCTAGTGAAACAGGCAGCAAATAGCAAAATTGAGAAAGGATAGGCATCAGACAATAAGCGGAAAAGTGAACCACATGAAATTTCAGAGTGTATGTAACTTTTTTATCCATCATTTGCCTTCCCCTCAATAAAATCAAGAAAAGAGAAAAATGTACATGAACACGAAGGGATGCAGAAGCACATTGCTCCTACATCACATCACCACTACACTGCTTTCGAATCAAATTAGCCAGGAGTATAACAGCTCCCTCTGCCCAAACTGAACAAAAAAAGCACGACATTGATGACCCAATACAGGTCTGAAAGATAGCATGGCACGACATAAAAATTTCACTCCACAACAACACTAATCGCACGAGAACGCACGAGGGACAGCAAGAAAGAGCGAACGCCGGCATCTCAGGTTTCGTCACGAGGCAGCATCAGACAATAAGCAGAGTAATATAGTCAGCACTGTGCATCAGTGTGTAGGATAAGATTCAAGAAAAATCATCACTTGCCACCACGAGAGAACAGCCCACAAAACCGGGGCGAGGCGAAAAACCCAAAAACAAGAAAGCGAATCTCGAAAACCCAAGAAGCTCACGGCACCAAATCTCGGCTGAAACAGCGATTTGAAAAGGAAAAGAAGGAAGCAGAAATCAAGATTGGACCCAGCGAATCCGTAAAAGGGGGAAAACGAGAGAGTGTCGGTCGGTCCATTTGACACCAAGGCAAAAGCCCCCCTCCCCCCCCAGAGAAAAGGAGAGAAAGCAAGCACGCGATGGGCTGGTAAGCCAAACCGTCTCTCGCTCTGCGCAGCTCCGTTTCATCGCCCCCTCCGCCATTCTTTCGGGGGGGGGGGGGGGGGGCCCGGAAACCGCCGCCGGAGGGGCGGGTCAACGGAGGCGGCTCTGCGTTCGGGACGGGACGGGACGAGACGAGAGCTATAATGGAGAGATTGACGTGGGGATGGGAGCTGGGGTTGCGAGAGAAAGGAGGTAATCGGAGAGAGACGCAGAGGATGGGCGTGGCGAGGAGGAACGGAACGGAGGCGGGGCGGCGCCGAACGCGAAGAGGTCGAAATGAGCAAGAAGAGATCGGTTTATTTATAGAGGAGGGGGGGGCTGGCATTAGGGTTTTTCCGAATCCAAGGGGTTCTGCGTTTCGGCGTTTGAGCTTTTGGGGGGAACAGAGGAAACATTGCGGTTTGAGCAGAAAAAGAGTAAAGAGGAAGGCCCAAAACCCGAGCCCGACCGAACCGTTTTTCATGTCGGGTCGGAAAAAATGGTCTCCACCCAAAATGTTCGAGGGCTCGAAGCGAGCCCCGCGCTCTGTATACATTAGAATGGGACAACATCATAGTTAGTTAGCAGGCTGAGGTCTCGTTCGTTATCGGAATTAACCGGACAAATCGCCTCCGCCAACTAAGAACGGCCATGCGCCACCACCCATAAAATCAAGAAAGAGCTCTTGATCTGTCAATCTTTACTATGTCTGGGACCTGGTAGGTTTCCCCGTACCAGAAAACTTTAATGCTTTCGAAATGTATCATCAGATATGTTATTTTTATTAACGAATTCGTGATTTTTTTTATTTATTAAGGATACGCTTTCATTTTGTTTTACGATAGTCATTCGTCTTAAAGAAAAGAGCGTTTCGAATATTTTCGATATAGAATAATCAAGTTAATTTCATGCGGTGGTTTTTGTGTTGGAAAACATTTTTAAACATAAGCTATCCATTTCAATTTGCAAATTATTAGGTTTACCATGTTTCGAGCATATTGAATTGTCTTTAATATGACAGAAATGGTAGGATCTTATCATTAACTACTAGCCTAAAAGAAGCCCGCCATCATCACACTGCATTATTTTAAAAAAAAAGGGTTCTTTGCGTTTCGCACCTCGCCTAACTATAGTACCCACAAATAATTGTTAACGTGAGACCCCATCTACTCCGGGACCCCTCGGGACATAACCTAGCGAGCCTAACGCTCCGTTCGTTTAGCGGAAAATATTCTCCCAGAAAATATTTTCCGGGTTTTCCGATATTCGGGAGGCGGAAAACGTTTTCCGTGGGAAAATATTTTCCTTCCCCCCTCACAAAATAGCCTAAATCTACGGAAAATGACTTCCGCTTCTTCAAAAGCGGAAATCATTTTCCGGAGCTTCTTCTTCTTCACTAAGGTCGCCGGCCGCCGCCGCCGCCCGCCCGCCGCCGGCACCGGTCGCCGGCGAAAAATATTTTCCGAAACTTTTTCATATTGGTCGCCGAACACCGGAAAATTATGTTCCAGGAAAACATTTTCCAGGAAAATGACTTCCGGGAAAATATTTTCCAAAAGGAGAATATTTTCCGCCAAACGAACGGAGCCTAAGAGTGAGGGGACGAGTGGGACAACGACGAATCCGACTATCTAATGAACACACGCAACGTGTCTTACCAATACTTGATGGTTATTGTTTATAGTCGACAGGCTTTTTTTTTATAAGAAACACATTCTTTTGGGTACATGTTTCATGTCATCCATTCCGACGAGCGTGATCACGGCAAGGCTTCCACTTGAAGTTCATCTTATTGGAAGGGTCAGTGGTAGTATCGCTATGCCAAAAGCTCAAAGGCCGTTGGCCCATATATGCGGACCATTGCCATTGATCATGACATATAACCACATGCCATGTCGCGATAAGATCACCACTCATCATCGACCAATGCCTGACATGTATTACTTCCATTTATAAATAAAGATACTATGGTTTAGATGAGTTTCTTCCCCAATTTTTCGTAGTCTTATACACACTTCCCTCTTGCTAACCTAAGCTCCGGGCCAATCAGGGTCAAGTACCTGTAGAGGTGGCCACGGGCCGGTTTTGGCCCGGAACCGGACCGGAACCGGCCCGGTCAAACCCGGGCCCGGCCCGTTGACCGGGCCCGCGGTTCGGAACCGGAACCGGCCCGTGGCATACGGTCCCGGTTCCGGTTCCAAAAAAATTGAACCGGCCCGGAACCGCCGGTTCCGGGCCGGTTCTGAAAAAAAAAAAAAAAAAAAAAAAAAAAAAAAGCTGCAGGTGCAGGCTACAGCACAGCCTGCAGTGCAGGCCATGCTGCAGCGCTGCAGCAGCCTGCAGGCCCGCAGGAGAACGGGCCAACGGCCCAACCAAAAAAAAAAAAAAAAAAGATTTATTTGCGCCAGGCCTCGTGCACGTGCAAGCCTGCCGCGCCGCAAAGACCTTGCGGCCGTGGCGTGCAGCCCGTTGGGGCAACGGCTACGCCCCAACGGGCATTTTTATAATAAAAAAAAAAAAAAAAAACATAACCGTTGCAATTTTGCAACGGTTATGTTTTATTTTTTTTAATTCTAAATTTTCTTCTATTTTTTTCCTATAAATTCTCTCAAATTCTCACAATACACACACAATTCTCTCAAATTCTCTCCAATTCTCTTCTCTCAAGTCTCAAATTTTCTCAATACTCGAAATTCTCTCAAATTCTCTGAAATTCTCTCAATTTTCTCAATCCACGCAATTCTTTCTTAATTCTCCCAATTAATCCGCTCAATTCTCTCAATCCATTCGAAAAATGGCAAGTGGAAGTCGAGTGCCAACTGGCAAAGGTAAGAATATCGCGACGGAATCCCATCATTCTTTTGATCCTCGTGAATATGCAGATTTTCAAGATGATGAAATCAACATTTTTCACGATGTGGAGCGCGTCCCGACGCAAGAAAGTTTTCATCCTCCCCGCTGAAATATCTACAACAAAGGAAGCGGAACGGGAATTTACATCCGACATTTGGAATCACTTCACGAAAATGGAAAGGTTTGATATCGGTCAAAAAAGGTATGATATAATTTGTAAATATTGTGGAAAAATATATAAATATACAGGTGGACAAGGATATGGAACATTTAAACGACATCTTATGAGCAAACATCCAACTGAAACGGGAATCGATATCGGGCAACAACAAATTTCTGGGTACGTCAATCCTAACACTTCCCCTTTATTTCGTTTTAATGAAAAAACTTATAAGGAAGAATTAGGCAAATTTATTTCCGTTGAGCATTTAGCATTTAATTTTGGAGAAAGATTTGGTTTTAATGAATTTGTACAAAAAGCATGTGCTCCACAAGCAAAACGTGTTTCTAGAAATATAACTAAACGAGTAATTAAAGATCTTTACAAAAATGGAAAAAATGATTTACAAAACTTTTTTATGCAATTTAATGGATGCGTGCATATAGGTAGTGATATTTGGAGTGATCATTGGCAAAATCATTCTTACATGGGCATAACATGTCATTGGATAGATGACGAGTGGACTATTCAAAAAAGAGTTATTGCATTTAGAGTTTTCGATGATCATCATACGGCAAATAATATTTATAGACTAATTAGGCAAGTTTTAGAAGAATATTATTTGCTTAACAAAATTTTTTCAATTGGTTTTGATAATGCCGCAGAGAAATACCGCTTCAATTGCCGAGTTAGAAAATATTTGTAAACCCGCTTTTGGTGGAAAATTTTTTCACATTAGATGTGCTTGTCATGTTTTAAATTTATGTGTACAAGATGGTTTGAAAACTCTTGATATTTTTCTTCAACCAATAAAAACGGCGATTCAATTTTTATGGAAACATCCCAAAAAAATGAAAGAATGGGGTAGATTTTGTAGAGATAATGGCAAAAAGCCAAAAAGATTTCCAAGAGATGTTCCAACTCGTTGGAATTCTACTTTCCACTTGCTTAGTGAATCTTTAGCATATAAAGATTTATTATGTGCATTCATTTCTAATAATATACCTGAGATTAATTTATACCCACAAGAGTGGCATATTTGCCAAAAAATTTTAGATCTTTTAAAGGTTTTTAATGATGCAACTTATACTTTGTCTGGTGTTTATTATCCTACTACACATTTATTTTTAGTAGAGTGTACTAATATTGTCGGAACTTTTGATGAATATGAAAATGATGTTGAATTACAACCTACTATAGTTGCAATGAAAATGAAATGGCTTCATTATTATAGTGAAATTCCCATGATTTATTTAGTTGCTTGTGTTTTTGATCCGCGTTGCAAATTGGATGGCTTAAATGATTTTTTGCGTGCGTATTATCAATGTTTACATTATGATGTGACAAATGTTACAACCATAGTACGTGAGGTTAAAAACGTAGTAATAGAATTATATAATGAATTTTATACTAAATATAATTTAAGTGATATTAGATCTTCTCAATCTACGGAGATACAAAATGACAGTACAGGTAAAATTAGTAGAGGGTACCAACTTTTATTACATAGACAAAAAAAACAAAAGGGAGTAATAGGAAATATTTCTGAATTAGAGAGTTATCTAACCATTTTATTTGAGTTTACTGAAGCCGAAGGTGGTACAGATTTTTTTATTTTGGATTGGTGGAAGAGGCACGCAAGCCAATACCCAATCCTTTCTCTTATTGCAAAACAGATTTTTTCAACCCCTTGTTCTACAGTTGCGGTCGAACAAGCATTCAGTGCCGGAGGTAATATTTTGAACGAACATCGTTCAAGATTATATCCAGAATCAGTGGAGATGCAAGCTTGTGTTGCTGATTGGACGAAGGCTCAATACCGGCAACAAGAGATAGATCGGAATAATGAATCCGAATTCTTTAACGACGGAGATACTACCGCTACCACTATCGGTACTGGAACCGGTAGTGACGATTGAGGGTAAAAGAACTATTGGAGTTGGCAAATATTTCGGGAACTCTTGTTTCTCATACCGGGTACGCCCACGTGAGCTTAGGGAAACCGAAATATAATCCGACGATATGTGACCTCTGGTCCCCTGCGCACGGAATGCTTAGGTTTTGGGATAATTTTAGGGTATATATATTGTACTCCTTTTTTTTTAAGATCGTTGTAACGAATTGTAATGTGCTTAATGATAATTTATTAAGTTGAAGCCCTCTCTTTCTCTCTTGTCTTTTTGTCCCCAAATTTGAATACAATTTACATTTTAATCACAATTTATATTGAATAATGTTCTATCACAAGAATAGTATTTTTTTAATTTTTTTTATTTTCATTTCTGTTTTTCCTTTTCTGTATTTCTTCTTTTTCTTTTCCTTTTCCTTTTCTGTTTTTCCTTTTTCTCTTTTGTCTTTTTTCCTTGTTTCTGTTTTTTAAAATTATAATTTATATTATAATTTTTTTTCTTCCTCCGCGCCGGCCTGCCGGCAGGCGGCCGCGGAGGTCGCCGGCTGCGGGCGAGGGGGCCCTCGCCGGCGTCCGGGCGAGGGCGGCCTCGCCCGGGCCGGGTGAGGCCGGCCTCGCCCGACGCCGGCGAGGCGAGGCTCGGCCTCGCCTCGCAACCGGGCGAGGCTCGACCTCGCCGGCGTGGGGCGAGGCCGGCCCTCGCCTGGGCTGGGCGAGGCCGGCCTCGCCCGACGCCGGCAAGGCTCGGCCTCGCCGCAACCGGGCGAGGCTCGACTCGCTGGCGTCGGGCGAGGCCGGCCGCTCGCCTCGGGCCGGGCGAGGCCGGCCTCGCCCGACGCCGGCAAGGCTCGGCCGCCCGCAACCGGGCGAGGCTCGACTCGCCGGCGTCGGGCGAGGCCGGCCTCGCCCGGCCCCAGCGAGGCCGCCTCGCCCGGCGCCGCGAGGGCCGCCTCGCCTAGAGGCCGGCGACCTCCGCTGCCGGCCGGCTATGGCCGGCCGTGGAGGAAGAAAAAAAAAGAAAAGGAAAAGGAAAAGAAAAAAAACAGAAAAAAATAGGAACCGGCCCGGAACCGGCCCTGAACCGTACGGTTCCGACCCGGAACCGGAACCGCCAGAGGCGGTTACGGTTCCGGTTCACGCTTGGCCACGAACCGGAACCGCCGGTTCCGAACCGGAACCGGTCGGTTCCGAACCGTGGCCACCTCTAAGTACCTGGACGCCCTCATTCATTTCTTGGGAGCTTTGACAAATTTCTCTACACTGGACTGTGCACCAACAACACCAACCATGCCAACATGTAATTCAAGGTCCTAGAAGAAGCTCACATACTCGGGGCACATGCTAATGACCGAATCCAATGTGCCTTTCAACATATTATGACACACATTAAGAATGACAAACTCATGAACAATCTAGTCAACAGCAACCAAATCTAATCCCTGTCAGAAAGGATCAAATCGAGCATAATCTAGCCGAATTCGGCTAAATATGCTCAAAGGTTGTGATATCCAAATTCACAGCTAAATAGTGGCACCATGGCGATTGCAAAGGATGGAGAGCGCAATCCCAAATTACAGCGAATAGACACTGCAAAATCGGCGCTCTTAGAATCTACAACCTTCAACTTTATTAGTCCCAGCAACGACTGACCTTATTAGATGTAAAGTTACGGTAGATGTCACTTCACCGGGAATCATAACTTAGAAGCAATGAAAGCAACGAGAGGATATCAAAACTCCACTAGTCGTCAAAGTGCATCCATCATTCCTCCAAAACACCATATAGCATAATCTATCCTTGCACAATCTCGTTTAATTGAATAGACAGATGGGGGGAAAACAGTTCAAACAGGGAGCATTCCCATGTGAGCAGTTCAAACAAAAATCAGGGTATGTACAGTTTGGACAAGCTCGATGAGCATTTGCGCAAGCACTAAAGTAACTAATGTCTACCTAGGTAGTGGAGAGAGAGAAGTCTATTTAGACAGTTAAAATCATGAAGGCTACTGAAAGTTCAGTAGTATCTGTTGGAATATTTATGTATTAACTCATGCCTTTATCGAACGTTTCAAGCTGGCAGTGGTCTTACAAAATTTCGTAATGTATAGCAATAAGAGGTCGTGAGTGCAAATCTTTTCGCACCCTTTATTTAAATCCCTAAAAAACTTTTAAAACAGCTGATTGATTCATAATCTTCCGTCCGCAACAGCTCTGGCCCAGTTGGGAAAGCTATAGATAATGAGTAGAGTGTGCGGGAATCATCCTTTATTTGGCCGTAACAAGTAAGTTTCAACAACAACAACAATAGTATAACCATTTTGCGATATTTTCAAGCTGTAATAGAAGTCATTTACCAGAGCATAGCAAAGCCCTAATTGCTAGTTTCAGAGTAATCGTACGACACTAGGTATAAAACCAGAGGCAACGTTCGAGTGAAGACGGTGCAAGGGGATGGTCCCACTCCAGCGACTCCCATGATCGCCGATTGTCTATCTTAATCTCTCGAAGAGAAGGCGGAGGAGATGGGAGGCCATTCTCGAGCAGGGGCAGCTGTAGAGGAATGCTCTTGAGGCGAGGACATCCCTTCACACCAATCCATTGGAGGGAATTGAATCTCATGGTCCCATCGCATACGCTCCTCAGTTCCGGAAGATTTGTAAGAGTCAGATGAGTCAACTTTAGGAAGGAGGAGGAGGAGGAGTGCGGGATGATGGCCCCATTGCCTATTATCACCTCTATGCCCTCGCAGGACTCGACGCAAATGCTTTGGAGGAAACGGAGACAGGGCAACACATCAGACGTCAGCAGCTCCCTCTTCATGTTATTGCACCCTTTGATAGAAAGACCTTGGAGAAAAGAAGTGGCACCGCGTGGTAAGGGCCCTGCTATTATCTCCTCTAGTTTCGCACAATTGAATATGTATATCCTACGCAGATCTTGAAGGCGAGTCGTCAGCCACTGCCATTCCACGACTCTCGTCATTTTTGGACACTCGTACACAAAAATCTGTTGGAGCTTCGGTGCCGCTATATTAATCCCCTCTAGTTCCTCTGAGCCCTTGATTGTAAACCACAGTAGACATGGAAGCCACTGTCCCACCTCCAAGAGATGCCTCAGTTTGGAACACCCAGTGATATGCAGATTCCACAAGCGTGGGAAGTGGACAGCACCCAGCTCCTCCAACATCTCCCATTCCTCTATCTGCAACTCCTCCAGATTTTCAAGTGGGCCTATGTCGCACAAACTTGTCACCCCACCTCACCAACTTACTTTCAGCTCTTGCACATTCGTCGGAAGTAGAGGGCAACTATCTCCACCAATTTCTCCATCTACCCTTGTCGAGATACCGTCGCAACTTCCAATGATTATACACCTCTCGTAATCACCCATAAAGAAGTCCTCCTCCATTGATACATTCAACACCAGTTGGTACTTTCGAGAGCTGTTTTGCTCGAGAAACCTTGCACATGCATTGAATGTTTCCACATCTGGAACACAGCAATAGAGTGCTTCCACCTTGTTTAAATATGTCTCTTCCCCAGCCCTCACCTCTTGAATCACTAGATATTGCAAGTTCACCAGCTTCCCCAACACACCTACCGGTAACGTCTTGATCTGCGTGCCATCTAGGTCGAGGTACCTCAGCTTTACCAACATCTCCATCCCTTCTGGCACTTCTTCAAGATCTGCACACCCATTTAGGTCCAACTTTCTTAAGGATCCTAGTTTTCCTACCCAAGGTATCTGATATAATGCCGAACACCCTCGGAGTAACAGTGCTTCCAAGCTCTCCAAGTGCGAGATGGAGTCCGGTATTTCCGTGATTCCAGTATTGCTGAGATCTAGAACCTTCAACCCATTTAGATGCCTGAAAAAAGATTCATGGATAACTCTCAACATGTCATTGTCATTCAACGATAGCCTTGTAAGTTTAGGACATTTTGGCGATATGCCATATGGGATTTCTTTTATACAGTTGCCTTGTAAAAAGACTCTCTCTAAATGATCGGTCCAGGATTCTTCCTCTGGAATTTCTTTCAAGCCCATACAAGCCTTGACCATGTGAGTTGTGCTCGTCACGAGTTGCAATGTCATGTCCCTTATCATGGGGTGTACATCTTCTTCTTCTAGATCATCCCATAGGCTAGCCTTTCTTAATTTTTCCAATATGGTGTTACCTTGATCGTGCAGTTCTTGCCGGGTGGCAATTCCACCTAACAAACCCTCATCTATGAAAGACTCTATCAGGTCCTCTAAATCAGTTTTAGAAGGGTCTATTCCAAAACAAAGTACAAAATGCAAGAAACATTGTTGCACTTGAGGATCACCCAAGTTCATGTAACTGAGTTTCAGTCTCTTGAACACGTCAAGTTCCATCCTCGAGTCTTCTAACTTTCGCAACATGCCTTTCCATTCGTGCACTTTCTCTACTCCCCTCATGCGAGTCGCAATCTCAATGATCCCAAGTGGCAAACCCTCGCACTTATCCACAATGGACCTTGCAATTTCTTCAACTTCTGAAGGGAGTTCTCTCCCAAAGCAAAGTTTCTCTAAAAATAAGCTCCAAATATCAGGTGGCCGACGTACAAGTTCTATTTTAATTTGCTTTTGACAGAGCATCTTACTACATACATCTAGCGATCGAGTTGTTAGTACCAACTTAAGGTCACCCTTTTCAAGGGGAATCCCAACATCCTTAACTTCGAAGTGCATCCACAAGTCATCTAATATTAAGATAGATCTCTTCTTCTTCAGATGTCTATCCAATAAGCATGCCCGTCTCTTCACATCCTTATCCTTTGAGATATTATGTAGTCCAACTGCATTGGCAATCTCATCTTGTAGTTCATACACGCTAAACTTTTGAGGTACAGTGACCCAGAATACATCATTGAAGGCAGGATTCTCAAGGAGTATTCTATTGTGGATATGCATCAAAATGGCTGTCTTGCCAACTCCCCCCATTCCATAAACGCCAATAATGAAAATCTCATCCTCCATCAAATACTCACAAATCTTTCTGATTTTATTCTCACTTTCATGGCCTACTAGCTTTGTTGTAACCAAGGGTGAACTTTTCCTACACTCTGCAGCAAGTGTCGTCAACCCTTTTTGGAAGCTACCATGGCCTAGAATTTCTTCAACTTCTTTGCTCAAGTCATCCACTCGCTCTACTTGCTGCTGCGAAAGAGATCTACCTTCTCGGAATGCTTGCACCATACTCCAGTACTCTCCTTTCATCCTTTTCGCTTTCCTACACCATGTCTCCAACTCATCCATGTCTGCTTCCCGACTGCTTAGCTCTTCCAGCTTGCTTTTCAGAGATTGCATATTCTCATCGACAAGCCCACTAGTACCTGGTTGACTATCCACGAGAGCATCATCTGTCCTAGCATCTAACACCAAGGGTGTAATAAGCAATTATGTTGAAATAAAGGATTAAGGGGGTAAATACGGGATCAGGGATTGAGGTAGGGGCTGTTTGTACAAGCGCTTGCTAAAGTGAGCATGAAGAATAAATTACAAGGTAAAGCTCGCACGCGAGCGTGTCACGTGGTTCAATCTTGGGCGAACTTTATTAGACGCCTTTATAGATATTGATAGAAGTGTGAATATTTGCCAAAACCCAATAAAATTGTCCAATTAGATATTTTGAAAGTTTCTGGAGTTAGCAACACATAATTTCCTGCTGCATCTAAGATTTTCTTTTCTTTAAAAAAAAGTAAACAAGTACATGAATTTTGGAACTACTTTTGGTTATTCGTAAGGCAAACATAGATGAAATATGAAACAATGTTCACAATTTTGGTACGTGAGATTGAAATTAACTGATGCTTTTATGTGTGTACCGATACAATTATCCATCTCCAAAGTCAGCCCACTAGCAAAAAAAGTTCACTAATCAAGGAAACTCATTTACAAGCAGCAATTTGTGCGAGTTTATTGTTTGCCTCAATCTTTGCATTTGATAGATTGCATTTGGAATGAGTTGACGAGTTATTATACTCTGAGTTAAAGCATCCACCCATATATACATGTATGTATGTATGTCGAGTTAAAGCTTCGATTGATTTCTGCAGAACGCAAATAAGAAGTGTTTAGGTAGAAACTCTAGCTCCTGTGTTTCACTGTTTTAAAAGTGAATGCTCTTTTATGTGGGTGATATGTGGGGATAGAGAGAGCCATGGCTTCTCAAGATGTGAACGTCAGTCTTAAAAGCGTTTGTATGTTCATTTTGAAAGAACTATTATGTATCATACTCTTAAAACTCCTCTCTTCCTATTAATTCCTGTCTATTTTGTGTTTTCTATTACTATTAGAAATCCAAGTGTCCTGCCTATATCCCTATTCTTAGTAAAAACGATTAGAAGACAAATTAGGCGTCCTGCATGAGCTTTAATATGTGGTGAATTTGGGGATGTGCATACCTTGTGGAACCTCTGTATTGGGTTCTCCCTCTTCTGCATTCAGCGGGTGCGACATGTTAGTCAAAGCTTCAGGTGCAAGGTCTCGGCGGCTGCTGGGATGACTCAAATTCCGCGGCTGAATGTAAAATTCACCGGCATGAGTTTGAGGGGGTTGTGGCCAGAATGAAGTGTCCCTCTGTGGGATCATGTTTTGAGCAGGGAGAGACTGGTGGAGCAAATTCGTCTCAGGCAATGGAAGAAAGTCCGACGAAGTTGCACCTACAGTGCTGATGACATCAGAGCCCAGGTACGGCATGGCGGCGAATGAAGTCTCTCTCCAAGTACCTTCTTTGCTCGCAGTCACGGGCCGATGCGGACCCTGCGTAAGGTTGGCTGACCCTTCAACATGGCCTCGCGATTCCTCCTTTCTTTTGCCCTTCAGCGCTTCTAGCGCTTCTGATCTCACTCGGCCATCGACGACCTTGCAGCCATGAATCCCGTATCCAGGAAGTCCAGCAAGGTGGGCCTTGATCCTAGTCGCGCCTCCGGCGTACTCGGTCTGGCAGAAGTTACACTTCCACTTGTTATTAGGCAGGACCTCAACGAGCTCCCACGATGGATCCGTCGCTCTTGGCATTTCCCCTGTATCCCACAGAACTAAACGGACATGTTTCAAGCGATTGGGCACCAACAAGGAAGAAGACCTTGGAAACTTTCGTCTTTTGAAAACAGGGGAACCGGTTTTCAAATTTTGGACTGGGTCCAAAGTCTTCTGTCACTTCCGGACCGACGCTCCTTTTGGAAAAGGCTCCACCACCGGACTAGTCGTTACACAAACGATCTCATTCGATGGCTCATACGTTGAATAAAAGTTTTGGAAAAGAATTTCTCAGTTGATTTTGCGGAAGGATGAACATGACTTGGGGGAAAAGAACGGATTCTACCCGGGTAAAGATGGGCGCACAGCAAGATGTCGTACCAGTAGTACTCGACGGTTATTGTTTATAATCGATGGGCTTTTATAAGGAAACACGTTCCTTTGATCCATCCCAGACCGGAGATCCCGACAAGGCCTCCACTGACAATTCATCTTATTGGAGGGGTTAAGGTTGAATCACTATGTGAATAGCTCAACAACCGGTGGCCCATAAAGGCCATTTGACACCATTTAACATTTATCGCGACATGCAACCACTTGTCATGACTAGATCACCACTCGTCGACCAACACCCGATATGGAACTTCCATTTATAAATAAAGATTCGGTGATTTAGGTAAGTTTCTTCCCTGATTTTTTCCAAACTCTCGTGCATACGCTTTCCTCTTGCTTGCTAACTTAAGCATAGCGGGGCCGATCCGGATCAAGTACCTGGACGCCCTAAACCAGTTTTATTGGTGTGAATCCATCACGAGACGGGAGCTTCAACAAATTTCTCAAGACTAGATCGTGCATCATCAACACCAACCATGCCAATATGGGATTCAAGGTCCAAGAAGAAGCCCGCATACTTTCAACATATTATGGCGCACATTACGTATGGCAAACTCACGAACAATCTAGTCAACAGCAACTAAATCTAATCCCTATTAGATGGGACCGAATTGAGCCTAATCTAGCTGAATTCGGCTAAATAGCTCAAAGGTTGTGATATCCAAATTCAGGGCTAAATAGCAGCACCATGGCGACTGCAAAGGATGGAGGACACAGCCCCAAATCACGGTGAATAGACACTGCAAAATTGGCACTTTCATAATCTGAAACCTCCAACTTTATTAATCCCAGCAATTAGTAACTTTTTTTAATGTAAAGT
This sequence comes from Syzygium oleosum, assembly GCF_021117445.2. Lineage (NCBI taxonomy): Eukaryota > Viridiplantae > Streptophyta > Magnoliopsida > Myrtales > Myrtaceae > Syzygium > Syzygium oleosum. The sequence continues at coordinate 1,969,490 of NW_026607506.1, read as the reverse complement.
TTCCACAAATGCCGCTTTACCACGAATAAGAACTTAGAGGTAATGGAACTAGACCTGTTAAACGGGTGGGTCAGGTCATAAAATGGTCCGACCCAACTCGATCCATTTAACCAGTTTATGATCCATTTATCGCAAGGCAAATTTCTCGACCCATACCTGACCCATACTCAACCCATACTCGACCCAACCCATTTAACTAAATATTGGAAAGCTTATTTCTACTAATTATTTTTAAAAATTGTATTGCTAAGACATTTTTATTCAATACAAATTTAGAGGACAATTTATATATATTTTTTAAAATGAGGCTCCGTTTATTTCGCGAAAAATAACATTTATGGAAAATATTTTCAGGAAAATGACAATTTTTTTAAAATATTTTTTATTTTTATTTTTAAAAAATCATATTTTAATTAAATTTCTTTTCTTTTCCTTTTTCCTTTTCTTTTTTTCTTTTTTCTTCTTCCCTGCCAATGGCTGACTGCGGCGATGGCCAGTGGCCGGCCACAGGCAAGACTCGAGCTCGCCGGCCTTGGGCGAGCTCGAGCTCGTCTCTCTCCAGATTGGCGAGGCTAGATCGGAGAGGCTCGAGGCTTGCCATAGGCCGACGAGGCCGAGGCCTCGCCAGATCGGCGAGCTCGAGCTTCGTCGGCCTCCAGCGAGCTCATCCCTCGCCTGTGGCTGGCCATCGCCATAGCCAACCACTAGTGGAGGAAAAAGAAAAAAAGAAAAAGAAAAGGAAAATGTAAAAAAAAAATCAAAAAATTAAAAAATTGAAAAAAACATATTTATTATTCATTTAAGCTTGTTGGGCAACCCATTTGTGACCCATTTAATACCTATTAAGTTAATAGGTAACTCATTAAAGACCCATTTAAGTCTATTTTTAAAATTAAAATCAACCCATTTATAATCCACAATCATTAAATATGAGTTAATAAATGGGTTCTTGACCCATTTACCACCTCTAAATGGATGCAACAAAAGGACTTCACACTCACTATCAATGAGCATTATTCCTCCGAAATATTTCATAGGATAATCCTCTTTTTTCATTAAAACACGTTAGAGCACAATCTCGTTTAAGTGATTTGACAGAGGGAGACTAAAGGCCTGTTTGGTTCAGCATTTGAAAGCTGCTCTGAGAGTCTAAAATCCCTTGAGCAAATGCAAAGTTGTTTGGCAAGCTTTGAGGAGATGCAATTGCATCTCCAAAGCTTTCCAAGGGTCTTTGGTTGAATGGAGCTTATGAGGAGCCTTGGCAAGTTTCATTTTCGGAATGCAATCGGTACTGTTTATCATCACTGTTCTCCTCTTCCCGAGTAGCTGGTCCGGCGACCGCCACCTGGGGTCGTCGGACCTCAGGCATCACCTAGGTCGTCGGACCTCAGGCATCGCCTGGGTCGCGCAACCCAGGCGACCCCAGGCGGCGGTCGCCGGGGTCGCGCAACCCCCATGCAATCGCCGCCTGAGGTCGCACGACCCCAGGCGGTGGTCACCAGGGTCCCACGACCCCAGCGACGCCGCCTGGGGTCGCGCGACCCCCAGGCAACTGCTACCTGAGGTCAAGCGAGGCTGGCCAATGACCAGATCTGGTCGTCGGCGATTGGCAGGCGACCAGATATGGCCGGCAATGGTGGCCGGCGGTGGCGGTCAGTGGCTAGCTTTTTTTTTTTTTTAAATATTAGCAAAAGCCTTTTTACAAATAATTTTTACCAAACGGTATTTAGGCCAAAGTTATTTTCAAATGTGATTTTAAAATATACATTACCAAACACTACTTGCATTTCGAAAAACCTTTTTAACTTAAAGGTCTTTGCATTTTGCCAAATACATTTCCCAAAAGCTGAACCAAACAGGCCCTAAATAGTACAAACAGGGAGCATTTCCCATGTGAACAGTCGAAAAAAATCAGTCTGTACAGTTTGGACAAGATCTACTCAATTCGATGAGCATCGTCCAAGTGCACATCTCTATTCTCTATCCTCTTCGCGAGAATGAGGCAACTCGGGCTCTACACCTTGAGTATCCAATTCCTTAAGAACCACCAGTAAATATTCTCTTATTGCCCCTGAATTGCAGATGAAGGTAAAAAAGAGAACAAGCAATTATTCCACCGTCGCTTCCTGATTTTCATTATTTGATGCCAGGAGGGAAGCCATGCTGTCCTCGATGTACTTGACATGACACAGCTCGCCACCAGCTTCATCAGCAAACGTAATCTTCTTTCTTTCCTTGTGAACCTTATGTTCCGTCATCGGATGACAGTCCTCAGTTAATCTCTGGAATTTACAATGATATTGTCAACATATGCAAAAGTGCCATCAATTATCCAGCAGCCATAAAAGAAAGGACAGAATCAAACCATTATTTTGCAAAAACGGTTGCAGTCCCTCGCCATCATGGAAAGCCACTTCCGTGCGGTTTCTTTCACTTTACTGGCATTTTCAATGGCAGTCTTTACCTGCCAGAGAGACCGAAGTTAATATATTCAATGATAATACATTTTCTTTTCTTGAACAAGTCAGATAAGAAATGAATGGAGAAACAATTGCCAAGCAAATCGAAACAAATGTAACTACAGAAATGAATTAAGAAAGAACAATGGGTTCACAAACAATGCTTCTGTACAATTACTAGAGTAACTAATGTCTTCCTAAGTAGTGGATGGAGAGAGAGAAGTCCATATGGACTGAAAAATCATGAAGGTTGCCGAAAGGACGAAGTAAACAAACCAAAGGGTAAACCATCATCAAATTGAACTTTAGAAATAGGGTAACCAATGTCATATCAACTCTCAAGCTGATTGAGTCGCAGTCTCTCATCTGCAGCCGCTCTAATCCAGCTAGGAAAGCTATAGACCAGTAACAGATAAGTGCACAGAATCAGATATAACGGATAATAACAATAATTTTGTAGATAGAAAAACATATCTGGTACCCTTCCCACAGCATAACAGGTAACTCAAGATAAGCCTAAGAGAACAAATGCATGAACATAATTCTGCTCAACAGAAAATCCCAAAACATAATAAGTTAATATAGACCTAATCCACATGTTAAAAAAAAACATATAGAGCAAAAGAATATCCTAAGAGTGCATTAAAGGTACTAAAACTGTAATCTTGATCTGCTCATCAGCATACCTCATCTGTTGTATATTTTGTATTTCCTGTGAGACAGCTATCACCACCCGAATTCCCTTCCACGATATCCGTCATAACATTCAACTCAGTCATGAGTTTTGTTGCCAGATTGTCAAAGTCTTGCATCTGCCGTTGAGAGAATGCAATCGCACTCTGAGAACAACTCTGACTGGAGTTTACACGCGGTACAGTGCCAGATAGATTAGAATCTTTGTGATTGCCTTTAGGTGGTGATCCTTTTTTATTGCTTTTTAGTTTCTTACGTTTGGGGTTTGGAGGTAGTTCAGCCCTTCTGATCAGTTTGAACCTTTCAACTCCCAAAGACTCCGTCTCCGTCTGTTTCTGTGAGTACACTTTTCCCCTAGATCCTGAAAATACCATAACAAATACTAAGTGACAGAATAAAGAACAGTGAAATGCTACAGCTACCCAGTAATACAAGCAATTATCACAGCCATGTTTGAAAAGGAGCTCAATAAAAGGAAACAATTCCAAGCTTGGGATTTATGTTCCCATTTAAAGAGTCTAACGAACATGTACCAGCATTTGAAACAGATGACCAGATAAAAAAAGGAACCTTGCTTAAAATTGTTATTCTTGGGATGAAGACATTTAGTCATGGTAGAACTACAAGATTTATAATAGGACTTGTCATGATAACTGTGGTTATCTTGTCAACAGCCCCGTTTCAAAGATCGCCTAGATGGACCATGAACAAGGCTTTTTTTTGGAGGTCCGTATGAAAAACCCAATATTACCACACATACCATAACAATCATCATTTGACTCTGTTGCACCCATCAATTTACGCAGTCTTTCCTGAGAAGTTGGAGATATGACCTGACAATACAAGAACTATTTAGAGAAGTAATCACAAACAGATTCACTCTAGTCGCACAACAATATCAGACAAGTACCTTTCTTGCAGAAAAAAACCTCCAGGGTGCACAATGTAACTTCAACTGATCGAACTTTTCAAACATTTGCAAGGTTGTAGGATCATCAGCAACATCACATGGAGGGACATCTGTGGTGCAGCTGATTTCCACATCATCACCAGTACATACATGAGATTGTTTCTCCACTTTGATAGGAGAATCCAAGCAGACATCACAACTTGGATTCATATTTGCATTGCCAGCTGAGTTACAATCACCAACAATGCTTTTCTTAGAAATTCTCTCATGATGAGACATGCCTACGCCATCTCCACAGGGTTGTTTTGTGGGCTCCGCAACATCACATGGAGGGACATCTGCGGTGCAGCTGATTTCCGCATCATCACCAGTACATAAATGACATTGTTTCTCCAATTCGATAGGAGAGTCCAAGCAGACACCACAACTTGGATTGAGATTTGCATTGCAAGCTGAGTTACAATCACCAACAATGCTTTTCGTAGAAATTCTCTCATGATCATAAAGCATACTCTCTCCAGCATCATCCTGAGACATGCCTACGCCATCTCCACAGGGTTGTTTTGTGGGCTGACTGCTGCAAGAGGACCCATCTGGATCTTGACTGGAACTGCTTAGGTGTAATGTCACAGTGTGTGTCGATAAATAATCTTCGCAGTTGTTGGGATTACCACAAAAGTCATTTACAGAACTTTGAGAAGGGGCTTCAAGGCTGAGGAAATTTGTATGACATGCTATTTCCTGTGCCTCTGATATATGTATATCCGATTCCCAATAATTTGACTTTGGTACTTCCAAGTTACTGACCACTGAAATTGCCACGTCAAGGTTGGACGATTCAGATGCCAACGTGGCATGCTCCACGTCTTCATATGGCACTTTATTGAGAACACAAATCTCAGATTCTTCACCGACAGAAATCTGATTATCCTGATAAGATTCATTAGCCGGGTTAGGCACTTCACTGGAAACTGTCACATTGGAGGTGGCTTGTCCATCATTGACAACTTCTAAGGAATCTCTGGGAGCACCAACTCCAGTTTGTGAGTTTGAACCACAGTCATGGGCCTCATCCTCAACTTTTACAGAAATAGGCATACATAAATTCCCTTCAGATTGCAGGGTTGGTTGAGGAGATGGGATCTGTACTGCTTTGACAACTACTTTGGCACTTTGACATGATGAATCTTCGCATTTTTTAAGGGAAACCTTCTTGCCTTTGAAGTTCTTCATTTTGGCTTTCCAAATAATCAGAGGCTCCTCGAGATCAAGTTCATCTTCCTCAGGAAGAGAGTGAGAACGAACCTCCTTTTTAGGAGAGCGAGAATCATCATCAATTGCACTGGAATCTTCCCACAAGATTCGTTTCCGTTTCTGCATTTTACATCTCTCTTTAATTTGATTCAATGTCATATTTTGCAGGCAAAAATCATCTAGAAGACTGTTCTTTTCATCAACATGGTTGAACTTTGAACAATTCAAGTTGGATCGAGTTGTTTTTCTTCCCACCGTGTCAGGATATAATCCACCTCTGACATCATCATCGTCATCAAAATCTGAGACATCAAGTTCATCTTTTGGCTCAAACTTTCGGAAGGTAATGAGGTCTTTGACATCTCCTGAACCACACAAATCAGCAACTTTCTTGAATAAAAGTGCTGGCCTTCCACGCGTTATATTTAGGACTTTGGTCACTTGGCCATTTTTAATTGCCTGGATAGAATGCAAGTGGATGCAACTTCTTAACTCCATGCCTTGAAAATGACTTATTCCTCTTTCGAGATTCTAGAAAGCTTTCAAGATCCTGTGATTCATGCCAAGCAGCCATTAGGAACTCAACTGATCATCAAAGGACACATCGATGCTATGGCTGTTAAACATTACTCTTAACATAACAACCAGAAGAGGAATAGAATTTAAATTGCATTAACGAAATGAAATGCAATCAAATTTAGAGCTGGATCACATTATCTAATAAACAAGGTCTGCAGAAAAGCATGCTCGAGCAACTCCATATTTAAGTGCATCACTTTGAATACGAAAAGAACACATTTAACCAGACAGAGATAGTGGAAAAGAGGAGATATGGAAGGAGGAATCAGTCAGAAGCTCTCTATCAGAACAATTCTTCATGATCTAGGTCTAAGTCCAAAACGTAATAATCAAATTATGTCAGATCAAACTTCTACCTGACTCTAGTATGTTGGAATCTGCAGTGGTGTAAATATATTTGTTGTAATTCATTGAGATAGCTTGGCAGGTACATCAACACTATCAGCCTGTCCGGTGCAAGGATGTTAAGGGGTACTTTTGTTGACCCTAATTCAGTTTTGATGATAACAAAACTCACCCAAATATGTCATTGATTATTTGGATTTATATTTGTACTGTTTTAAGTATCTTTTGCATGATTTCGAACAGGTACAGAGACTATCTCAACTCTGAAGAGAAGGGCCAGGTGTCCAGCCAAGTATCAGAAGGTTTATCTTCAGACACTTGGCTGCTGCAGTTCAAAGTTCAAAGTTAATTTTTTTCTGCCCAATCCAGCAGGTGTCCAGGCCTTTGTTGGCCCCACACCCGGAAGCCTCAGCAATCGAATTTCTAGCCATTTGAAATGTGTTAATGGCTAGTTGAGCTTGTTACTATTAATAGGGTTGCACATTGCCTTAAGCATGTAGAGAACACTACATACACTCAGCTAAAAACTCTCGTACATACTTTGCAATCAAAACTCTTGAGAGATTGAACTGTGGGAGAAATATTTTGTAAAAGAGTACACCCTATTTGTTAAGGAGAGTTAGCTCCATTGTAAACCAACCTCTGTACGAGATTTCAAGTTTAGTGGATTGGGCATGACTCCCAAACGATATTGGGGAATGGACTGGGCACCGATTTGGAACCGAACCACTATAAATCGGTTGAGCATTTCTCTGTCCCTACTCTGATTCCTAATGAACCCACAGATTCTTCTACCATTTGACCAAATCTTCCAGATTGTATTAAAATTCTCTGATCTCGAGCAACAGCTTTCGGATTTTAGTGCTTATGTGAAAGATGGAGTCAAAAAAGCCAAAATATATCAGCTCGTCTCAGGTCTACAATTACTTGTTGAGGAAGTCCAAGCTGCTATCGGCAAGCCATTTTCTTATCATTCCGATCCCCAGCCATTCGTACATATAAGAATGACAGATCCATACCACCATGACCTTCCATGATGTCTAAAAGCTGCAACCTCTGCGAAAAGCAATAATTGCACAAGAGCTACTCGACTGGTTTCACCGGGATTCCCATTTCCTCGAGTCCGATAATCTGGACTCTAAATCGAAGTTCATAAAAGATCTTAAATCCTACCAAGTTCCCACAAGATGTTAACGTCCTCCACAAAGTGAGAACAGTAGAGACCTAAAAGCGCCTAATACACGATCCTGACAGAAAGCATCATTGTTGACCTGACGACTCAATCATCAAGCAACCGGAGGTACTCATGACACGTTAAAAGAAAAAAAAAAAAAAAAAAAAAAGCGCGCTTGCGCTAATTCACGAGCTCCGGATCTCAAGACTACAGAGCAGCGAACACTCAAAACCAGTCGCTAATCGACAGCAAACCTGAAATCGCGCAGATTAAATACTCGACCGGTAACAATGAGCGACTGAGACAACGGCCAGGACAGCGACTCCCGCTACTTACCACCAACCGGCGTTGAAGAACGACGCACGGATCCGGAGATCCACCGGGCGGAGCGCCGGGGTCCGGGTTTGGAGACGAGACCGTGCCGGAACCGGGCGTCGCAGATCCGAGCGGGGGGCAACGGCTTCCGCCGGAGCGTGGAGAGGAAACGAGGCCGACTCCGCGAGCCTCGAAACAGCGAGCCGGAGAGAGCGCGATGAAGAGCTTCAGCTCGAGCTCGCGCGCCTCGAGGAATGGAGAGAGTGAGAGAGAGGGTGGGAGTGAACTGTGAAGGGAAGGAAGGCGCCAATTTTGCAGTGGCGGGAGCGGGAGGCTTTTATTTATGTTTGTGCGGGACGGGACGGTGGAATCTGATTATGGAGAGAGAGAGAGAGAGAGAGAGGGGGAAATGTGGGCTGGGCTTGGCCATACCTTTGCCCCTGCATTTGAACTTCTTCTTCTTTCTTTTTTTTTCTTGGTTATTGAGACATTTTTCTTTTTTCTTTTTTTACTTAAATTGTGTTTCTTTTTCTTAACATACCTCCTCAAAACCCCTAATGTATCCATTAATTATCGATAATTTTATTTTGACATCATCGATATTTAATTTTGCCGGTATAAATTCTCTACTTAATTTATTTCTCTTCGTGTACTGTATTTCTAATTTTTTTAAACATAATTCTGGAGTAAAACAGAGATCTTATTTAAAAAATGATATGAAAATAGCCATTTACCCCTTGAAAGTAATGTAAATCGTTCATGCTAACGGAAAATATAATGGAGGGCGAACGAATTTAATAAAAAAGAAAGTTCAATGCGTAATCTGTAATAGTTGAATGTTGGAAAAATGACACAAATAATTCCTGAATTTAAGCATAATGTTTAATGTAACCCTTGAATTTTAACTCAATGTGCAATGTGGTCCCTAAACTTTTAATTTATTTAATGTAGTCCCTAAAATTTTGGTACATATTCAATTTAGTTCATGAACTATATGAAGATATTCAATATAGTTTTTCCATTAATTCAAGATCAGAGAGTATATTGAACATTTTTATATAATCCTGGGACTACATTGAATGTATATCAAAAGTTCATTGATCACATTGAACAAATTAAAAATTCAGGAATCATATTGAATATCAAACTAAAGTTCAAATGTTATATTGAACCAATTAAAAATTCAAAAACCACGTGGTACAGTTAGCCAAAGTTCATGAACTTCCTTATCCCTATGACCACGGACAAAAGATTGACTGCCGTTAAAGTTTATGGCCAAATGTGGACTATCTGAAGCAGCAAAGTGTCACGCATTGGACACCTTCCGTTGCGTTCACGTCCCGCTCTCCCAATCTCGCTTCCCCCACACACACAACTCTCAAGCCAAGCCAAACGACCCCTCGCTAGGGGGGTAAAAAAAAACCCGCGCCGGCCTGACCCGACCCGATCCGGCATGACCCTACCCAAAAATTTGGGGTATTTTGGGGTCGGGCCTTAGTCTTCTTCGAGTAGGGCCTTTTAGGAGTGGGTATTGTTAGGGTCGGGCCGGCTTCCACCTTCCTTCTCTTCCGTTCCTTCTCGCCTCGCTTGCTGTCGTCCTCTCTCCACTTCCTCGTCCATTGCAGCATTCACTCAAACACCATCTCTTGCATTCGGAGCCCTCGACCGATGTGGTTCCTCAGGGGGAGATCTTCGGCGAAGACGACGGCCACGACGACCACGACGGAGACGCGGGTAGTGAGCTTCTAGAAGAAGAAGAGAAGGAAGAAGTGCCAGAACCGGCCTATCGACAGCCAAGGACGGCCGGGAAAGTGCCTGATCTGAGTGTGAAGGAGAAGAAAGAGCTTGCATCGTGGGTTTTCGAGGGCTAATTGTTGGGTAAGATCTTCAATAGTTGATGGGTTTTGGTTTTTTTAGTTCTAGGGAAGGGTTTCATCTGCAAAAATTAGACAGTTGTTTTAGCTAGTTTAGTTTAATCTGTGTTATCGACTGGGATTTATTTCTATGTCTGAGAGTGGAAGCATTGTTGGAGTGTGATTTCATGCATCTCCACGGTTACTTGGTCTTAAAGCGTGATGTTCTTTGCTAAGTGTTTAATGCCTCGTGCAAGATTTGGCTGCCTTATATGGATCGGCTTAAGTGGAGATTCGACCCCTGTGGAAACACTATTTTCAAAACACATAGGGACTTATCTTTGAGGTCAATAGCAATGACAGAGAGAGGATATCGGAAGCTAGGGACGAGCTTCATTGGATGTTGTGTGAGGTTAAACTCATTTCTTCCTGGTCACCGGTTTGCCTTACTTCATGCTACTAATGGCTGCAAACTAAACACGGTAGTCTTTCAATGTGAAACAACTGCAGGACGAGTTGTGCGATGCGACACTGCTTGTGTTTGCGAAGATTAGTTGTGTTTTGTGCTTTAGATTACTTGTTTTGCTTCCTAGATCAAATTACACAAGACTTGTCCTGGTGACCTAGATGAGGTTGTGAAGCAACTAGAGTTGGTCACCGACTCACCGGATCAGTTGTTGTTGGTTAGATTGGTAGGACCATCATCATATATAGGCCCAGCATTACCAAAATGCGGGCAGAGGGGAAGAAGTAACAGGCTCACAGGGTGTTTGTTAGAAAAGGAGCTGACCCCAATCTGCTGCTCTTGGTAAAATGAAAATCTTGGGATTCTCTTAGTTTACTCAAAAACATTATCCCTATTGCAATTTGTGTGAGCAATTTGAGAAGCTTCCTTAACATTTCGTGGTCAAATGCAGAAGAAATGTCAACCATCAAGACTTGCAGGACGTGGTCGTCATGACAACACTGGGGTCGGATTGATCGACTCGCCGCCTCAGCTACATTTGTTGACCCTGTAATTAGGTGGGTCTCTTCTATCCAGACCATGGTTAAGTTCCATCTTCAAAATGAACCCAAAGCTAGAATTGGTTACCTGGCAAAAAAATATCTCTTGCCTTGTATGTCTATTAGCTAGAAGCCTAGAAATAGCTGAACTTGCATTTGGTTTCATATTTTACGTTTTGAATTAACTAGTTGTGCGATTGTGAAGGCCCTTGATCAACACTTTTCCTGCTAAAATGAAGTACGAGTGGAAGCGGCATTTAGAGGCTTGGAGACACGGATCTGGTTTAGACTATGAGCTATGAGGATGGATAGCCACAGGACAAGATCTTTGTCAAATGGGTTGCTGAACATACTAGTGTGAAGTGTTACGGAGAACTTGGTGGCACTTCAACAATGTATCTTTTTCTTTGTAATTGTCCATTTTAGTGGAGGAATTGTTGGAAATGCTAGTAGGAGGATTACCCTGCTAACATTCAACTCCAATCTTTTCCACCATTAGCACATAGGTCAAGTGCACATCTACCTATCCAAGTTGCCGACCATCGATGGTAGTCACTAGCTACAAGTTTGCGGGTCGGTTCGGGTACCCTAAATGTTTTCTTTATCATTGTGTTGTTGCAACAATATGCTCTGCAAGTACTTAACATCACCTAGCTCACACCACGCATGACGCATTCAACTTTGCGAGTTCAGTTGATTATCTGGTTTTTTCAGTTAATCACGCAAAGAAATGAATTTAAGCACTCATTTTCAATTTATTTGTAATAAGAATAAATGGGGAAATGTGAAGGTGAGGATGCTGATTCCATAACTATTCGCTATTCGGGCTCACACACATTTCCAATCTATTTGCAAAAAAAGAAAAAAAGAAAAAAAGAGAAGAACCTGAAACCCGACCCATTGCTGTGGTTATATGATGAACGGTCTCGGGCCCGGTCGGGTCGGGTCAAGCGCGTCACTATGGGTTTTGGGTCGGGTCGGGTATCATGAAGTCTCGGCCCGACCCGATCCATTGACACTCCTACCCCTCGCACGAAGCTTTGGAAAGGCGCAAATCAATCCGCGAACCGCAAACAGAGCGCACCGATCAAGCTGTGTTCCTCCATCATCCATCCCCCCCCGTTTCGTCTTCCTCCTCCTCCCTCCCTCCCTCCCTCCCTCCGGAACCGTCCTCCACCGATCGCCCAATTCCTAAACCCCGCACCTTCGTGCGTACACCCTCCGCCGCCTCGCTCAGCTGAGCGGGGTCGATCGATCTCCTCCGATTCCAGGGCCCTGCAACGCTCGCGCCACCCGCCCGGCTCGACGCCCGCGAGGACATGGAGAGCTCCGGTGAGTGTCGGCGGTTCGCTTCGAGCCGACCTGTTGATGTTGCGCTGCGCCGCGAACCGATTTTTCTCTCTCCTTCTTTAGTTCTGTCTCCCGCTTTCTCGTTTTTGCTTTGCTCGCGAGCTGTCTGTTGTTCTCTCGCCCGAGGGAATCAGTGGCGAGGAGGAGGTATCTCGAGCTCGAACCGTTTGGATCTCCTTCCTGCCGAGCTGGACGGTTGAGCCGGAATTTTGATCGTCTTCTTCGGGATCGTGGTAATCTGCGCGTTCGAATTACTCCATGTAATTGGACGGGCTGATCAAGGGAAGCAAATTTCGTTATTTAACACTGTACAAACTTTTGGTAGAAGTTGGAATTTGATTCAAGGCCAATTCAAGTGCTTTAGAATGGTTTTCGTTCGATGTCAGTCCCCGGTTTTCGTCGTGCTTACTTGGATTTTCGCTTGGATGTCCGAACAAAAAGTCGGGTCACGAGAAGAGATCGTCATTGTTGAGTGCTAGAAATCTCGGGCTTCAGCTTGCCAGTTAGGCTGACGCAAGTGTGCATGTCAAATCTGCTAGTCACGCAAACTCGATTATTTCAAGAATGTACTCTGCCCGTGCAAAAAAATGTTGATTTTTCTTAAATGCAATGCATGGATCTCGGATTCTCATAGCAAATAGGAAGATCTATTCCTCAAACTACACCTCACCATGTTGTGCGGTCGTAAAATTAACAGGAGCCAATCCTGAAGACATTATTGTGCCGCCAGTCGAAGGTGTTGCTGGAGGAGGAACTGCTTATGGATGGAATGATGGTGGCTTTCACGTTTCGAATCTACTGAAGGAATCAATTAACCCCAGTGAGGTTCCTACAGCAGATTTAGTGCATATCTGGTGCATGCCAAGCACAGCAAATGTTGGGCATCAGGAAATGCCTCGACCTTTGGAGCCGGTATGCACTATACTTATTTCATAATCAGTTGTTTATGAACACAGATGCCGTTTATTTTCTAGACTTTTACTTACCATGCCTGCCCATAGTGGTTCTTTGACATGCAAACTGGAGCAATGAGATGTTGATGTGGGGCCACCTACACAACTAGTACACAACTACTGGCATTAGTGTTACGTAGGAAATTGGATATTCTATTGCTGCGTAAAACATGAATATGTAGAAGCATGCACGTTATGAATGAGCATTTTGCTTTAGCATTCACAGAAATAATGCCTCTACGCAGGACCCACATTCTTATTCTTGTCTTAACTTTCCATACTGGGTGTATCTTTGTAGATGTCAAATTAACCCTTTTCATTCTGTGAGTTTGGGTGCATAAGGTAAATGTAGAGAGTCCCTGTTGACGCTCGCTAGGTGCTCGTTTCTGGGTAATCAATTTCTATGAATTTGTGATGCAATTGGTCTATGATATAGGCATAAATCAATTTGTGTAACCGGAATTGGTTATGATTGTCACTGTAGCAGAGAACTAGTTCTAGAAGAAGTTGGAGGTGAGATGACAATCTGCTGGTTAGTTTTTTCCTTTATCCAAGAGGACATTAAGTCCTTAAAGAAATTCAGTGTAACTTTCCTTTAGATAGTGGGGTGGAAGGGTGGGTATAAGCTGTTTTTCATCAGCAAAAGTCTACCTTTTCCAGAATATGAGAGGTATGACAATATCTTCTGCCAATGATGTCTGGTTTCTTTGAGTAAGTATTGACAATGGAAGAGAGTATGTACCCTCCAAAATTGTGAATTTTTGCCTTGGTCTCCCTTGCTGCATTCACTTCAAGGAGTCTGGAGAAGCTTCTACCCTTCATCCAAGTTTATGTTAAATTCATTTGCAGTCTTGACATAGCAACAATTCAAATATATCAATGTGAACAAGGAGCAGAGATTTTATCTTCATTCAAATTACAAGTATTTCCAGCTTCATAAACGCTCTTTATTTTGTAGATAAATCTGTTGGCAGCAAGGAATGAGAGAGAAAGTGTTCAAATTGCTATGCGCCCAAAACTTACTTGGGGTGGCTCTGGCATGGCAGGGGTAGTGCAAGTTCAGGGTTGTGACTTATGCTCCAAATCTGGTGATCGGTTAGTTGGTGACATCAGGTTTTTTTATGCATTTCATGACAGTCTTCCACTCATGTTTGTTGATATTGTGATCAACAGGTTGGCTCTTGGAAAGTCAGTTACGCTGCGGCGGGTGGTGCCCATATTAGGTGTCCCGGATGCTCTTGTTCCGATTGATCTTCCAACAAGCCAAGTGAGCTTATTTCCGGGGTACTCTCCACATTGAGGTTCCCTATTATGATGTGAATAATACTGACTCCACACGTCCATACTGAGATTGATTTACTCTCGTGGCAGTGAAACTACAGCAATTTGGGTATCAATAGATGTTCCCGGCGAGCAACCTCCTGGGCAATATGAGGGGGAGATCACAATTACTGCGACAAAGCTAGATAAAGAGTAATAACGTACTCCTTTCCCCATCATTTTTCGTTTATTGCTTTGTGGTATGCTTTAGAAATTTCTGGTAGGAGCTCCACTTTATCCTTGTTAAGCTTAATTGATGATGATTGACAGCTTAATATTAATTGTACTTATGGTTTTAGGTATATCAAATCAGCAGGTCAAGGCTTAACCAGAGCGGAGAAGCATCAACTGTACAGGGAACTTAGAAGCTGTCTAGACTCTGTGGAGCAAATAGATGAAAAACCACTGGAAGAAGTGGTGATTAATCATACTCATACATCAGCTCCGAGATTAAAAAATTTTGGTTGTATTTGGCTGTTGTGACTTATTACGCACGTATTTTTTTAGGTTCAAAGAGTGAAATCAGCAAGTACGTCTTTAAGAAGAGTTCTATTATCTCCATCGTTTTCTGAGTTCGTTTCTGAAGATGCATTAGATGATTTGATGGATGAAGATGCTGGTTCAAACCTTCCAGTGCGTGTGAAGTTAAATTTGACAGTGTGGGACTTTGTTCTTCCTGCAACTCCCTCACTACCTGCAGTTTTTGGTGTATCCTTTCTGTTTGCGGAAGTAACTTTCAAGTTAAAGTACGAACTATAGCAGTGAATTATAGATAAATCAAGTGTAGGACTGGGGCTGCATGAGAATCTAGTTGTGTGCTCAGAGGAGCCCATGCCAAATGGCAGTCACTACTTTTGGCAGAACAATTTGGATTTTCTTAGAAATGCAGCAACTGGCCCCTTTGCATTTTTTAGTTCGTTGAAGATTTTCAGTAGCTGGTGAAGAATAAATTAATTGAGACCGGAAAGGTAGTAAATAGTCGGGTAATGTGTCGAGTTGCTGAATTGTGAGCGCTAGCATGTAATTATGTTTTCCAAACTCTATTAACTCGTCAGTGCTGTCTTAACTCATCTAGGATAAGAATTTCTTGTGGAAGAACAAGGAAAAATGACCTGTCAATTTCATTTACTTGGAGATTGATTCGATTAGCTTTCCTTTTAACCGTGTTGAAGATATCTGATACTGTAATTGAGGATCGGTTTGGTGTACAACATGGGACAGAAGAGTGGTATAATGCGTTGGATCGGCATTTCAAGTGGCTCCTTCAATACAAAATCAGTCCATATTTTTGCAGATGGGGTGATAGCATGCGTGTTTTGACATATACCAGTCCTTGGCCTGGTATATTCGTTTAACAAGCTGAAATTTCGATGTAATTTTGCAACTAGTCATTTATAAGCTGGTGTATTGCAAGGTTCTAATTTGAACTGACATGCGGAATGTGTGGTTTATGTTCCTTTGCAGCTGACCATCCAAAATCCGATGAATACTTCTCGGACCCACGATTAGCAGCATATGCTGTACCATACTGTCAGGCAGTCTCACGGTATCCTATTACTTGCTTGAAATATTTCACTGTGATCAAGTATATTTGCAAAGACATTCAGATAAAGCTGATTGCTTACACCACCTTTTTAACATGCAACAGCGGCACTGCATCAGAGGACTATTTGCAGAAGGAAATTGAGATCTTGAGGACAAAGCCCCACTGGAAGAAAGCCTACTTTTACCTATGGGATGAGGTACGTATTTTGGAGAGTAGGAGAAATGAGATAGAATTGACAATAAGTCCCATGCAAAAAATGATCAAAGAGAATGGAACTTCATGTCAGTCATGATAACTGATGTTTCATATCGTGTAATTGGGTTGCAGCCACTGAATTCAGAACAATATGATTCCATTCGCAGAATGGCCAGTGAAATTCATGCTCAGGCTCCTGATGCTCGTATATTAACTACTTACTATTGTGGTAAGTGTTTTTTCTTTCTTAACCATTATAATCACGTTTCTTCTTGCTTTCGTTTTTTATTTTTATGTTTTTCACTATGCTGCACTTGGTGGACTAGTCACTTAATAATCTCATGTTGTTACTGACTTAAAAAATTGGTTTGAATTTTCTTAGTTTGCATATGATGCATTTATGACGTGCAAACATTATCTAATAGTTGGACATCGATAAAAGACTGGTTAGATCATTTGATTAGTAATTTTAATCCTAAAGCATTAGAGAGCTATCATAATTTAGTCTGAGGACACGCTAGAAGCATAAGTGGTGTTTTGATTTTGGCAAATTACTTTGCTGTCATAGTTCATTAGATCGAAACATTCATGATATAGGAAAAACTCTAACAAGGGCTCTAATATCAAATCATGTAGTCGAAGAAGTAAAAGACAGCAAAAAGAACAAAAATAGGGGTAGAATCGAGTTGAATTGAAGCTGGAAGAGAGAAAAGATATTCTAGGGTTTAAAGAACCAATAATGTTTATCGAATGAAGAAATACTAACGAAAAATGATATGAAGGCCTATTTATTCGATGTTTACATTCATTAAACAATCTCAACCCTTGTTCTAACATAACGACTTCTAATCTCAACCATTGTAGCTCATTAGAAGTCACATGACTGGCACATGGCTGGTTATCAACCTGATAACATAATAAAATCCTAAACAAAAAAGAAGCACTTAAAAATAATAAAACTAGATTTATGCTCCTGCATCTTCTACCTGGGTTTGAGAGAATCAAGCTCGTATGTGAAGACTTCTTTAGTGTGGTCTCTGATTCTCTGTATCAATCTTCTTCATCTCTTTTCCAAAAACCATTAAGCTTCAATGCAAAATTTATCCACCGTTTCACTGAGAACTTTCTACTATATCATTGTTCCTGGTTAGCATCTTTCTTCTCCTTTGAAGAACACTCGACCTCGAGTTTTTAAGTGTTGATTAATGAGATGAAGCGAATTTCTTCCAAATTGAATCACATCTTCAAAAGAATCGAGGATTTTTATCTTTTCAATCGAACCCTAAAATTATTCTGGAATAACAAAACCTACCTTCCACATGAAGAATACTCGCTCTTTAACTTTAAACTGGCTAGCATCTCCTCCACATACTTGCCCATCCTCTTCTGTGACGGATGTTGATGTCTCCTGAAGAAACTCTTCAAGAGTATATTTATATTTTTCACAGTAATCTTCAATCAATTGCAGTTTATCACCCTCTCCAAGTTAAGATATTTCAAATTCTTCTTGATCATTAATGTCATTCTAAACAACTATTTGCATGACTTCCTCATCATCCCACTTAAACTGACACTTCAAGTTCAAAATCTTTATGAGAAGGATTGATCTCTTCATCAAGATCTAAGTATGACACAATTGCTCTCCCAATCCTACCACATTATTTATGGGTCTGGCATCATGAACAGGATTTTCATCGTATCCATCATCACTATCATCCTCGGGACCACCTTCCGACATGTCCAAGGGGATCACAGTCGCCTTCGGGATTCTCGATATGGGTTTACACGGAATCTTATTGCTGCAAAGCTTGAACAGCTTGTGACAAGTCTTCAATCATATGTCTCATCTGAACCATCTCTATTTGTTTGGCTTGATTGCCTCTTCCACATCCAACAAGGGCTCTGATACCAATTGACGTAGTTGGAGCAGTAAAAGATAGCAAAAAGTATAAAACATGGATGGTTGAGTTGAATTGAAAATGGACTAGAGAAAAGATATTCCAGGGTTTATAGAAATCAACAATGTTTATTGAATGAAGAAGATACTAATGAGGCCTTAGGGGAGCGTTACGGAGGTTGGCCAATCTCAACCCTTGATCTGACATAATGAATTCAACTCGCTAACTACTGGAGTTCATTAACAGTCACATGACTGGCACATGACTGTTTATCAACCTAGTAGCATAATAAAACACTAAAAAAAGAGAAGACACTTGAACATAATAAAACTAGAATTACGCTCCTGCATCACTTCAGCAATAGTTTTTGATGCTATAGTTGCTTTTATAACTACTATAATGTGTATTGCTATTGTCTTCCCCCATATTTCTTAGGGCCGAGCGACATGCCTCTTGCTCCTAATGCCTTTGAGGCTTTTCTGAAGGTTCCGAAGTATCTACGCCCTCACACTCAAATATATTGTACTAGGTATGTTTTTAATGGGCATTCTAAATTTCACCGTGTAGGAGAGTATAGATGGCTTGTTGATTATAAGTGGTACTCCTACTTTTTGGGGCCATCTTATCTTGTGTTCTGTTTCCCGGGAGGGTCCTGTCTGGGTAGCTATTTCAGGAACAGTGTTGGGAAAATGATATTGGATTCTAATAGGAGCTCTGAAGCTTTAGTTACATTTTCTAGACTTGATGTTCTAGTGATATGATGCTTTTTTACATTGACACGAATATGTTTTCAGAGTATCCTGTTTGAAAATTTTGGTATTATACCTGTCTACATGAAGTGAGAGATATTGCATCTAAGATGCAAGGCCGGCTTTCGCAAATGCTTCTTCATGTACATTAAGTTTTGTGAGCCATTATTAATGCGTGCACATCTTGTCATTTGGGGTTGAACATAGCATGTTTATGGAGTTAGATTCCATAGTGCCTTTTGAGTCCTTGACAATCACTTGAATCTCACCACTGGGCCTGTTTTGGCATTATTTAGCATGGCTGGCACTTAATAAGATTATCTCAGGTGTCAATTTTACTCATTCTTAAATTAAAATCCATCTTACCTTTTCTTTCTCATCTCCAAATCTTGAATTTTTACACCGGTCTTGCTCAGTCATGGATGTGATGTGACCCTCAGGAGGAATATTTATGCCTTTCTGCTGATACTGTATGAATGAAAAGCTCTTTGTTTGACATGTTATCCATCTGATGTGAACCATATCTTGTTATCCGACAGCTAACGAGAATTTCTCATATATGCAGTGAGTGGGTTCTGGGCAATCGAGAGGATTTGGTCAAGGATATCATTGCTGAGCTGGAGCCAGCAGATGGTGAGGTAATAGTCTCGACTTCTTAACGTGGATGTTGCTTTTCCAATCATATAATTACAACATTTCATGTTCTTTATTATCGTTTCTAAATTTGACAGAAAATATTATATTCGATGATGTTCAACTTGGACAAGATCGATTTCACTTGATATTTTATAATATTGCTATGTGGTTTAAGTAACTTTACTAAAAACTATGTCGGGCTGATGATTTTCTCTTCTTTTACCACTCTCTTCCCAAAAACTTTAATCTGTCTGTTCATTATGTTATCAATCTATTTGAACTCTTACCCTCATATTCCTCTAGCTTTCATTAAAGGTCATTACTATCTACAAGTTTCTGTCTCTTTATCCGACTGAAATGATTTGACAAGTTTCTGGAAGCTATGTCTTGATAATCTGTCTTTTATTTGGCGAAGATGCCTGAAAACCTTTGTCCTCTGACTATTTTGGTAACTGGTACCGAAGTCTTTCCAGCCTTTTTATACGCTGTTTGATAAGTTTAACGGGAGAAGTAGAAGACTGGAAGAGGATTTAAAACTTATCATTTCCTTGACTAAATGTTAACTAACAGATAGACATTGATATAATTGTTCGTTAGGCATATACAGACAGCCACTCTGAAGATGCCTGCAGTTCAGTTTGTTAAAGTGCGGAGGAAGTAGAATTTAAGACCTTGATTTATATTTTCCGAGCTTCTATATCATTTTCTAACTACTATGTTAACTAACATGTAGCAATTGACGTAATTGTTCCCTAGGCATACAGGCAGTGTACTGTTAAGAGCCTTGTGGTTTTACGTACAAGCTACGGCTTGGTTATTTTCTGGAGCATGTCTCAAGTGACTTTTTGGTGAGAGGTCAATTGGATGATCCTGCCAAGGTAGGATAGGGCTCATTTGCCATGAAATGTATGGTGTTTTGTCATTTTTGTGTGAACACTAGGATTCATTACACTTATTCACTGGATTATTTTTTGGTTTACTCCCTCATAGCTCAATAATGCTATTGAGTCATTGGTGAAAATAACACAATCATGCTCTCCCAAAAAATAGATATGGCACCCAAATGTTGGAAGAAAATAAAGAAATAAAAAAGAATCACGACAGACTGCATCCATAATTTAGTGGACTGGTGAATTTAACTAAGTATAAACCAACTGGCGCCTCAACAGTGGCAGCAATTTGAGGTTTTGGACTCTTAATATCTGTCCATTATATACAGGAATCAAATTCTGTGCACAATTGTTGGAGATGCTCTCTGATTGTTTGATAGTTTGCAAACCATGGTGTTTTATAAGACTAATTCCTATTACTTGCTAGTATTAGAGATGCAAAACCTTGTGATTTTGGAAAATGGAAGGAAAACTCAGCCTATCATTTGAACAATATGACTAATTCGTCCTTTAATTTCATCTAGTCGATTTTTTCATTGACTTTTGGTGTGATGATGTGCAATGAAGTGTGTTTCATTTCTAGGGAAACTAACTATAAGAAGTCTGAAGAAAAATAAAGGAAGTACAGAAAGTGACGATCTAGTTATCTCTCTCCTCTCTTACTTTATTTATTAATTTTTTGTTTCCTCGCTTCCTTTGGATTGTTGCAACGGAATATTGATAACACTACTCTTGTTTATTAGTAGAGATGTACTGCTAACTTTTATTTGGGAATTAGTCATCATACTAATAGCTAAGAAAATGGTTTTTTCTTTTCTGCAGGAGTGGTGGACATATGTGTGCATGGGACCATCTGATCCTCATCCCAACTGGCACCTCGGGATGCGGGGGACACAACATCGTGCTGTTATGTGGCGAGTATGGAAGGAAGGTGGTACAGGATTTCTTTATTGGGGTGCCAATTGTTACGAAAAGGCGACAGTTCCTAGTGCTGAGGTAGTTGCTTGATCTGTGGATAATTTGTTGTTCAAACTTCAAAATGGCAGCAATATGTTTTCCATGCTTAAGTGCATTATTTTGTCGTTGAGCAGATAAGATTTAGACGCGGTCTTCCACCTGGTGATGGTGTTTTATTCTACCCCGGCGAAGTCTTTTCATCTTCTCAGGAACCAGTTGCTTCGATCAGACTTGAGCGCATCCTCAGTGGGTTGCAGGTGAGGCAAAAATACAAGCTCTTAGAGGTGCCCTTGGTTTGACCCGTCGTTTGATGGAATGCACTTTTTTACCTCTTCACCTGATCCGGTGAAAATTTGCATCTTTTCCATCCCTTTAGACATTTGTTATGTGTTTGCTATGGTCGTCGTGTTTGACTGAGGTTGTAGTATGATACAGAAAGATGCGTGCCATATTTTAGCATGAAACTTGGATCTTTGATAGGCTTAGTGTTGAACTTCTTAATATGATGTGTAACTGCATATTTTAAAAGACATGTCTTTGTGCTTTTTTAGGACTACGAGTACTTGAAGCTCTATAGTTCGAAATATGGCAGAGATGAAGGGCTGGCTCTCTTGGAGAAAACAGGTCTTTATTTAGGTCCAGAGCGTTACACTCTGGAACACATGCCCGTCGACATGATGCGAGGCGAGATCTTCAACACCTGCCGCTCGTGATCGGTTTTTACCCGGTCAAATTTTGTGCTATTTGTGTTTTATTCTCTGTAACTGTAATCTTGGATAATCCTGTGTAAAAGCCCAATGTGCTTATGGCAAAACTCAGTGGATTTTCCACTGGGGCAATCCAGTTTTTCTGAGGGATGATGGGGTACATAGTGGTCACATATAAGATTTTGCTTATGGCCGGGTCCACATAGGTGATATTAGCTGTATCTATGTCCTAGTGCTGAGGCATCATATTTACTTGGATGAATAGACCGTATGGTTCTTTTAATGCTTGTCGAGATTGCATTTGGGATTTGATGCATTACCGGATGCGTTAGATGGACGTCGGGCGGAGATCGACCTCATGAGTTCCTTAAATGGGCGGTTACTATGACATGAATCACTCTTAGGCAAAAAGAAGTCTAAAGTGGCTCGAGACGTCTCCCGGGACCCTTCAGCCAAAACAAATGGGTTGTGGAGAAAAAATTGATCTTGCTGAAAATTATATGTTGCCCCGCCGACAGTACTCGATATACGCGTTTTTTTGAAGCTTGTGATTTGGCGTCCAGATATTGTGTTGCGGCACGACTGATGGTCATCACTTACCGAAAACTTGTTATGCTTGATGGCGAGCCGATCGGTTCGTATTCTCCTTTTGGCCATCATAGGGCTTGTCTCAGCTTCTCAGTAGCTCGAAAGTCGCATTGAACAACCTAAATCTTAACGTGGCAAACCAGGATAGACAAAGTTGGAATGCTCTTGTGCGTGTGACCGCAATCGACGTACACCAATGAGTAGGGTTTACGTGGGATCCACCTGGTCTAACGATCGTGTAAGAGGATCGGCTTTAGACGATCATCCTTGTTTGTAGTTTTTGCTGGACCTACTGCCCCTAACCTCGTCTTAATGACTCGTTTTCAGTAGCGATAAACTTATAAACAAGGCACTGACATCCTAACGGTCTCGATTATTTGCCAGAACGGTGGAGACCTGGGCTGCGAATGATAACCATTCTGTTTCTCTATTTCTGTTCCAGAAATAGGTTTGGAACAGAAATCCGTTTGGTAACGCAATTTTAATTTCTATTTCTGGAACAAATTTTTGTTCCAGAAATAGATTTGAAAGAGAAATCAGAAGTTAAAATTTTTAGCTTCTCTATTTCTGGAACAGAAATGAGAAACAAATTTTTTTTGTTCTTCTCATCACTTTCCCTCACTACTAGCCGGTCGCTCACCCGCCGCCCATCGCCGGCCGCCGCCACCCGCCGACAGCCGCTACCCTTCACTGGCCGCCGCCGCCGGCCACCGTCTCCTGCCACCGGCTGCCTCCCACCACCGCCGGCTGTCGACCACCGGCCACCTCCCGCCACCATCGGCCACCTCCCGCCACCATCGGCCGCCAGCCGCCTCCCGCCGGCCAAAAAAAAATTCCAAAAAATCCTTAAAAATTGAAAAAATTCCAGAAAAATTCATAAAAATTTCTAGAAAATAAAAAAAAAGTCAGATTTCGGGAAAATAGGAAATTTGTTCATTTTTTCCAAAAAAAATAAAAAAATTTCAAAACTTCACAGAATGGCTTAGAATACTTGTGGCCACTCACTTTGAATGAAATTTAAATTTTTTGAAGTGCCCAAAAAAAATAAAAATAAAATCAAAAATTTCAAAACTTTACATAATGGCTTAGAATATATGTGGCCACTAGGGGCGAGCACGGTTCTAGGGTAGAACCGAGAACCGAAGAACCGGACCCGGCGGGTCCAGTTCGGTTCCCGGTTCCAAGGTGATAGGTTCCGGTTCCCGGTTCCAAATTTTTAGGAACCACCGGTTCCGGTTCCCGGTTCCGATTCCTAGGAACCGGAACCGGGGAACCGGGAACCGGAACCGGTTTACTTTACCCTCTAAAAACCCTAACTTTTGTTAGTTTCTTGTTTCTTCCCCTTATTTCTCCTCGCTCAGTCCTCCTCCAGTCTGCTCTCTCTCGTACTCCCCACACCCACGACTCCACGAGCTTGCCTCTCCTCTCTCCGTTTGGCGTCGCCTCGGCTTTTCCTCTGTCTTCATCAACCACACCCAGTAGAGGAGCTCCGCCGCCGCGGCGCCGGCCCCGAGGGCGGGCTACGGTGGCGCGCAGCGGCAGATTGGGGGCGGCGGCGGCAACAAGAACAGGGGCAGCAGCAACGGGAATAGGAGGGTGGTCGACGACGTTGACGATTCGGACGTCGAGATGCTGAGCATCTCGAGCGGGGACGAGGATTCTGCTAAGGATCGCGCGGGTTCGAGGGCTAGAGGTGGCGCGAGTGGTGGTTCGAGGCCCGGGAGGGACGACGACAGAGCGTGGGATGGCGAAGAACCTGATTGCTGGAGGCGCGTGGACGAAGACGAGGTGAGTTCGAGATGGTAAACCTGAGGAGAAAGGGAGAAGTTTCAGAGAACGACAAGAATGAGGGATGGAGGAGGGTCTTCCATGTCCGCTTCGGTTCCAGGGTATGTCCGAGTCAACGTCTCTCTCTCTCTTCGCAAAACCCTTGTTAGTTTTCATCACTGTTACGCACTTGCACAGTCTGAACTTCATGTGCTGCGTTAAGGGGAGAAGAAGAAGAGAGATTGATTGTTGAAGCTCGATCGAGGGAGAAAGAGAAATAGAAAGGATCGTCTTTGGGTGTGGAAATATTACCTTTTCTTGTTTTTTCGTTGACCCTTTTTCTTATCATTGTCGTTGTGATCGATAGAGAGTAGCGAGAACAAGAAAGATAGTGTTGGTTTTGGCATTGGGGGATCTGCACATACCGCACAAGGCGCCTGATCTGCCCTTTAAAGTTCAAGTCCATGCTCGTCCCTGGCAAGACCCAGCACATCATCTGCAGCGGCAATTTATGCATCGAAGTGGGTCCCTTTATCCTTCTCTTGTTGTTGTTGTTGATTGAATTCCCTGACTCATCTGCGATCGTGATCTTGTTTGGATTTCTTTTAGCAATTTCGCGTTGCTTGGTCGATGTTGTCTTTGTTTTCTTTTTCGTTTTTGGCTGCAGCTCCCATGAGGTGATGTAGCGATGGTATTTTTTGATTCATTTTTGTTTTTGTTTGATGTCATTTTAGTCTATGCCATCTAGCATATTGTGGGGATTTTTTGTTTTGGTAGGGGAGTTGGGGGTTACAAGCATTGTTCTGTTGGTGATTTTTCCTTTCCTTATTTTTGGCCTCACTTATGGGGCTTTCCTTGCGGCTCATGGATGCAGTTGAAAGTTTTGTTTGAATCACTAGATTGGTGTATTCTTGGCACTCGGCGGTTCAGCCTTTTTTCTGAGAGAGGAGGCTTTTAGATTGCTGACCTTAAGTGCCTCATTGTGCAATTACCGGTTGTCTCGCAAATTTCTTTGATTTGTGGAAATTGACAATGTTCTTCGTCACTTTTGCTATGAAGTAGCTGTGTCAAGATTTCTTGCTTGTGTTGCAAATGACAGTTCACTTACATGCGAGTTGCAAGTAGAGCTCTGTTAGGCATGCTATATGATAGGAATGTGTCTTATCTGTCATATCCTCCATTGTTTCCACTGAATTCTAATAAAATAACACTTTGGAAAGAATGGTCTTAGGTGCTGCCTGCAGTATGAAGGATTCTTGCGTTTATTTTTGTTTTGTTTAATTCAAAACGAAATTAAAAAAAGAACCTGTTGGAACCTGGAACCGACCTTGGAACCTATGACAGGGTAGGTTCCAGGTTCCACGTTTCGACGGGTAGGTTCCAGGTTCCTCTTTTTGAGGAACCTGTACCCGAGGGTAGGTTCCAGGTTCTAGGCGGAACCTACCCGGAACCTGGAACCACTCACCCCTAGTGGCCACTCACTTTGTGTGAAATTTAAATTTTTTGAGGTGCCCAAAAAAATCCAAAAATCAAAAATTTCAAAACTTCACAGAATGACTTAGAATATCTGTGGCCACCCACTTTGCGTAAAATTTAAATATTTTGAGATGCCCAAAAAAATTTAAAAATAAAAAATTTCAAAACTTCACAGAATGGCTTAGAATACCTGTGGCCACCCACTTTGCGTAAAATTTAAATTTTTTGAGGTGCCCAAAAAAAAACCAAAAAATTTAAAACTTCACAGAATGACTTAGAATACTTGTGGCCACCCATTTTAAGTGAAATTTAAATTTTTTAGGTGCGAAAAAAATAAAAAAAATAAAAAAAAATAAAAAAATTTAAATTTCACTCAAAGTGGATGGCTACAAGTATTCTAAGCCATTCTGTGAAGTTTTTAAATTTTTTATTTTTTGATTTTTTTTGGGCACTTCAAAAAATTTAAATTTCACTCAAAGTGGGTGGCCACAGGTATTCTAAGCCATTCTGTGAAGTTTTGAAATTTTTGATTTTTTTTGGAAAAAATGAACAAATTTCCTATTTTCCCGAAATCTGACTTTTTTTTATTTTCTGGAAAATTTTATGGATTTTCTGAATTTTTTTAGATTTTTAGGAATTTTCCAGATTTTCTAATTTTTTTATTCTATTTCTAAAAGAAATGAAGCGATTGTCCGCCGCCCGCCGTCCACTCGCCGGCCACATGAGAAGGAGAAATTTTGTGCCGTTATCAAACAAATTTCTGTTTCTGAAATAGAAATTTTGTGTCGTTATCAAACATGTTTTTTAGCTTAGAAACTCCTCCAGAAACAGAAATAGAAAAATCAATTTCTGTCCAGAAATTGATTTCTGAAACAGAATGGTTATCATTCGCAGCCCTGTTGGCCACAAATTCGTTTCCCAAGCCCATGGCAACCGGTTGAACTTGTAGATAATTAATTCAATAATGGAAGCTATATAAGAAATGAACGCGTGATCCACATGATCTCTCGACGGGATACACTCCTTGTTTTGATCGTTTTGAACGTGAAATATATGTTGATGGCGTAGGAAAGTGCTTTACTATGGGCGTCTTTGATTTGGTGATGCAACTTGTATTAATTCAAAACTATGTTGATTGACTTATATGCTAATTTAAATTATGGTTGTTCATCTAGATTGATCAGAAGTCAAAGTTAAACTTTCTCGTCAAATCTAAAACATTATTTAAATTTTAAAAGATTACCGAAAAGTTATATCTCGATATTCATATCGATATTTTCGGGTTGTAACAAATCGAAATACAAGCCGATCTTTGATTTCCCATTTTTCCTGTTTTTCTTTTGTTTGGACCTTACATAATTGACCCAAATTGTAAAGTTCATTTGAACCTGACAATATATACTTAATGTATTGAAAGATATATCACGCTTCTCGATAAAAATATATTTATTTGATTTCTTTTTATGGATAAAAGGATGAGAATAGGGAGTAGCGCAAATACTCCATATTGCGACTACCACAAATCTCCCGCATCAATCAATTTGAGTCATAAATATCATCCATTAGGATTGCGAAGGTTTAAAGTTGACTAGCCTGTAAATGCAACCGGAACGGCAAAAAAATGAATGAAAGGCGAAACTTATTGAGATTGCATATAGAGGTAGAATTTGTAATAAAGATGTTTAAACTTTTTTTATTATTTTATATTGAAGATGTTTCTAATATATATATATATATATATATATATCTTTTCTATTTTCTTAATTTTTTTTATTTTGATTTATTTTTTTTTTCTTTTTCCATGTGATTATCATGCATAGGTGAACACCCACTATCAACCTAGCATGCACTCAATCCTCTTTCAAGACTTCAATTTCGAAAGATGCGAGATCTTGAAAACCATTTCATTTTTTTTTTCTTACTACCTCTTTTGTCAATTGTCAATTTGTCATCACTCTTATATTTTATATATATCTGCTTATGTAATTATCATGCGTAGGTCAACCCTCACAATGAGCCTGGCATGCATGGGCAATGCGAGGATCAATACTTTAATTCAAAAGGATAACGACGCAAATAGATCACGAAATTTAGCCCAATATGCAATATGGTTTTTGAACTTTTAATTTGTTCAATGTGATCCATGAACTTTTGATACGTGCTCAATGCAGTTGCTGAACTATATGAAAATTTTCAATATTGTCATTCCATTCATTCAAGATCAGGGACAACATTGGACATTTTCATATAATCTAGATATTAGATTGAAAATGTACCAAAATTTAGGGACCACATCCAACAAATTAGAAGTTCAATGACCACATTGCATATTGAGTGATAGTTCAGGGACAATACTGAATAAATTAAAAGTTCAGGGATCACATTGCACATTAGGTCAAAGTTGATGGACCATTTGTGTCATTTTCCCAATTCCGAAAGATTAGAGTTCTTGAAAACCATTTCAATTTTTTGACTCACTACCTCTTTTGTCATCACTCTCACTCATATTAGAATAGTATAGATTCCAACTAGGGGTGTAATATGTTGTAAATCAACGACGCAACGGAAGTGGATCGTAACTTTGCAATTAAGTTGGGAGCTATAGAAATTCGACAGAGGAATAAAATGAGAAACAATAAAAGGACACGAGAAATTTACGTAGTTTGGTCTTAATGTTGGAATTTACGTCCATGGGGAGAACCGGCAAATAATCCACTAATAAATCGAAGAATTACAGTATTACAATTACTCACGCTCAAGTATTTTTCAGCTTTAATATATACCCGATGCCCACAATGTTTAATAACTCAACTTGATTGACTCGACTCCGTACAAATCCTCCGAGCTCCTCTCTTCGTCTCTGGAGCTGTCTCGGCTTCTTACTTATTTTTTTTGCGAGAGCTCCTCTCCTAATATGACCATCATTAAATGACCTCGTTAAATGGTAGCACAGGCGCCCACAATCAGCACCAACGATGCCTACCATAATTTATGGGCAAGCATGCACATCACGCATTGAAAAGAGATGAGCACAGCTTCTGATTTCCTCTTCTTTCCATTTATAGACATAAGAAGTTATAATGAATGAAGACAAATGAAGCCCAACACTGATTACTTGGATTAATGCCACGAAAAATCTAAAATTAATACATTTATGATAAATTTACCAATTTTAAACTGGTACACTTATGATAAATTTATCCCAAACTAATTTTTTGATCATAAAAAACTCCAAATTGATATATTTGTGACAAATTTATCCTATGTTAAATTGGATTAATATTACGAAAAATCACAAACTGGTGTACTTGTGATAAACAGAGCATAAAACCTCAAACCGGTACATCCGTCAACTGCCACATGTCATACAACTAAAAAATTTGACGGTAAAATTTAACGGAAACTATAGAGGGTAAAACTGTCACATGTGTACTAGTTAAGGAATTTTTTTGATTAAAAAATTAGTTTGGGCTAAATTTATCATAAATGTATTAATTTGAAAATTTTCGTGGTATTAACACTTATTATTTTGGCCAATTCTTCTTGCGGCAACTTTGAAGGAGCTTTCATGTATGGTCAAAGAAGAAAATAGCTTGTGGGTCCTTCATTAGATGCTGCACGTTGGCCATGGAAAGAGCTGGGATAATTCTGTCGTCAGAACACGCGCCATTTCTCGTTAAATGATCCGCGGACGTGCTTCCTCATTTCCGCGTATTGGCAAATCCCACGAGTGCGGATCCGTTATTGTATATGGGCTCAAACTCAAGACACAATTTAACATAATCGATTCGAATCAAATCGATACAGTGCCAAGTTTGAGCTCCACTCGATTCGTAAATCGGTGCTCGATCCTCAACTCGAGCTTGATCGGGCATTAAAATACCGGCTCGAACTTGACTCAGATAGAAATTGCAAATACTTGCGTTCTACTTGATTATAATAGAGTGATATATGAACTTGAGCTTAAGCTCGAGCTCATCAAGCTCAATTAGTCAACTTCCTATATATAGATGTGGGTACACCATGTAATTTTAAGGACTTCCAAGTCTTTTTTTTGTAATTATGAAGCATTTTTCAAAAGTTAAAATGAAAACTTTTGATTAGGTTGGGAAGGTTGTCGAGCTTCGCATCAGCGAGCTCAAGCTCGACTCGGAATTAGGCGAGTACGAGTCAATCTCGAGTGAGTCAAGTTTGAGCTATTCGCAAGTTGCTTGACTTGGTTACAACCGTACTTCCAATTGATCATGCATAACCCAAGCAAGACAATGTATCAAAAACCACAAGCTTTTGCTATAGGGGTGTTTAAGAAGTGCCTCGTTTAAAGAACCTTTGTCATTTACAAAACATAGTCTTTTATTTTATTATGTATAATCGATACATTGTAAATGTAAATATTTTTTTATTAGGTATGATTATAAAGTGTCTTGAAAGCATTTGTTTATAAGGCCCTCATATATTATATTTTTTTTTATTGCAAACCACGAAATTGTTTGGAAAAGCATAACACCAAAGTTTGACCTAACCTCTATTTAATTGTGCACAGCTTGCCCTACTCCTCCAGACCAAATATTTCCAACCCCTCCCCTCTCCAACTATGCCATTGCTTCTCGTTCCGTTCCTCTTGCTAATCCTCATCCTCCTCTCAAAATTCACATACTCCAATCTATGTATCCCGCTAAAGCTACAGCGCCGCTTCACGAAGCAAGGCGTCCGGGGCCCCGGCTACCGTCCTATCCTTGGCAACACGCCGGAGATCAATCGCCCGTTCGCGGAGCGTCAGTCGAAGTCCATGTCGTTTGGCCACAGGATCCTCCACAGGGTGGCTCCTTTCTACCATCACTGGTCCATCAAGTATGGGAAGACATTTGTTTATTGGTTCGGGTCGACGTGCAGGTTGATCATCTCGGATCCCGACATGATCAAGGAGGTCCTAATGAATACGGCGGGCCGTATGACCATATCGGGTTCAACCCGCAGGCCCGGTTGCTGTTCGGGCAAGGCCTCATTGGGCTGGTGGGTGAGAAGTGGGCCATTCACCGGTGGATTGCTAACCAGGCCTTCACTATGGAGAGAGTCAGGGTAAGTGCTGGAGGCAGCATAAATTATCAAATTGTCATCGCAAGCATGCCCTGCCCTTGTTTGACGTGATTTATGAACATAACATCTTAGTCTTGCATTACCAAACACATTGCATGGTAATATGAAATGTTTCGAAAAACAAATAATCAAGCAATTAAATAAACAAAACAAGAAAATAAATTGGATTTGGGATTTATGTTGTTTGATTGGTGGGACCTAATCCACGAGAAGAGTGTCACATTCCATTATAATTTGAGCGACACGATAGTGAGCACAACCATACTCGAGTCACTCAAACAATCTTAATATTTCTTAGCCCCCAATTACACGCAATAACTCATATGGTATTTAGTCCTTGTAATCTCGTAAAGAAATTTATAAATTTTGCCACAAAATTTATTGGCTTGAACACCACAAGCTCTTCTTGGATGCAATTCACGAAGCAAATCCACTTCTTATAAAAATTTGGGATCCAACATAGGAGGTTCCTTTTAGGAAACCACTCAAACTAGAAAATCATTCAAACAGAAAATCTACTCAAATTAGTAGTCCCACTTGAATTGACTTTCCTTTGAGAATTCGAACTTAAGGCATATTCTCAACAATTTTCACAAGAGCTCGGCACTTAAGTCAAGTTACAATTGCTTCGTTAGAATTTAAACTTCACTACTACTCTTCCTACAACTCCTGGTGGGCTCAACCACCGTAAAGATCTTCCAAGTCCAAGCCATGCTTAAACTTCGCCATAATCGTTGGACCTCATCAAGACACCAACTTCGCCAGTACCTTTAACTACTTCATAAGAATTTGCAGACACAACCCCATGTACCACAGATAAAACAAAACTCTCGTTGCATCTATTTCAGTAAGGAGATCGAACACACATCTACAAAGATAATTCCACTACGGGGTGGTTCGGTTGTTGGGACCTACTCTACGGAAGAGCAGCACACGATTCAACTATAGATTAAATGATATAATGGAAATTACAATCACACTCGAGTTACTCAAATGCTCCTAGTGTTTCCTAACCTCTAATTACAACCAATAACTCATAGTGTTTTGCCCTCATAATTCCTCGCGAACACAAAGGAAGTCACAAATCTTACCACATGATATAATAGCTTGGACACCAAAAGCTCCTCTTGGATGCAATTCACAAAGAAGACCTACTTCTTATTTTGAAAAGAGTTTAATCCAAAATAGGAACCCCTTTAAAAACCCTACTTAAATTAGGACTTCTT
Source organism: Syzygium oleosum (assembly GCF_021117445.2). Classification (NCBI taxonomy): domain Eukaryota; kingdom Viridiplantae; phylum Streptophyta; class Magnoliopsida; order Myrtales; family Myrtaceae; genus Syzygium; species Syzygium oleosum. Next base: position 1,937,548 of record NW_026607506.1, on the reverse strand, counting down.
GGATCGGGTTTCCTTTACCGGTTCAAATTCCGGATATGTTTTCAATAAGAAAAATGAAAGCTTTATATTAGCATTGCAACTCTGACAGTTGAAGCTTTGGAGCAAAAGATTGCGCATACTGAGGTAAAAGAGGTGATGATGCAAATGCAATCTGAAAGTGATGTTGAATGGCAGTGAGTAAACCAAGCAGAAGCTAGTTTTACGTTCTTTAAATTCCCGTACAATCCTTGGCAATTTGGCGAAGATCAACTGTTCTTTGAATTGCCAAAGAGCATCCACAACGTAAGGGCAGACTCTTACAGTAATCAGTTTTGTTAACAAGTAATCTGTTGGAAGCGTGTGTCGGGAGAATCAACTAACCTGTTCGATGCACTACGAACAAAATTTCCAGGATCGTACGTTGAATCACCAGCAAACGATGAACGAATCTACTTCACGTTGGTCCGAATACAATCACAAGGAAAGTATTCTTGTTCCACAGCGTTAATGCCAATTGTCTTCTCAAAATAGATACGGAATCCTTATACGTAGAGAGAGAGAGAGAGAGAGAGAGAGAGAGAGAGAGAGAGAGAGAGAGAGAGAGAGAGAGAGAGAGAGAGAGAGAGAGAGTTCTGAATCATCTCTAGTAAATTGTTCATCTACCGAGGAAGTTATCTTAACTTCCCTTAAGAAACTCTCCTCGCACCTCTTCAAAAGGTGTCTCTCAGACACACTTCTTATTAGAGCAAATGGTGTCCCTTGGACACACACATCATGGGCAGACCGACGAAATATAACATCTCCCACTCGCACATGATGGGCTTGATGATGCTCTATCAAGAACATAAGGCATTCAACATTCATCTACCTTAGAAACAATTCATACTGGCAAGAAAGCCGTGCGACCAGTGAGTACACCTGCACTTGGGAGCTCTAATTATGCACCTGTTAGGGACAACATAATGGCTACAACCCAAAAAATAAATAAGCAATTGATGTCTCACAGTACCCCAGACATATTTTGTTACATCAGTCCAAGTATACCTATCCCTTAAAGGCTATACTTGACTTTTCTCAAGAACACCATGTATTTACAATTATTTCCGAAGCCATTGAAGGTGAAATAATTGGTCGACCGGTAAACACATATGATAGATGTAAAACAACGATAGTCTTCCTTCGCACTAGTGGTGGCCACGGGCCGATTTCGGCCCGGAACCGGACCGGTCAAACCCGGGCCCGGCCTGTTGACCGGGCCCGCGGTTTGGAACCGGAACCGGCCCAGAATCGGCGGTTTCGAAAAAAAAAAAAAACTGCTGCCCCTCAGCAGCCCTTGGCTGCTTGGCAACGGCCCGTTGCCAACGGGCAAAATAAAAAAAAAAAAATCCCCGCAGCAGGGCCTGCACGTCTGCAGGCCCTGCTGCGGGCTTGCGGCCCGTTGCCAGGGCAGCCTTAGGCTGCCCTGGCAACGGCCAACGCCCAAACGGGCAAAAAACTATTAAAAAAAAAAAAAAAGATAACCGTTGCAAAATTGCAACGGTTATCTTTTCTTTTTTTTAATCCTAAATTTTCTTCTCATTTTTTTCTTATAAATTCTCTCAAATTCTCTCAATACTCACAATTCTATCAAATTCTCTTAAATTCTCTCAATTTTCTGAATACACGCAATTCTTTCTTAATTCTCCCAATTAATTCGCTCAATTCTCTCAATCCACTTGAAAAATGGCAAGTGGAAGTCGAGTGCCAACTGGCAAAGGTAAGAATATCGCGACGGAATCCCATCATTCTTTTGATTCTCATGAATATGCAGATTTTCAAGATGATGAAGTCAACATTTTTCCCGATGTGGAGCGCGTCCCGACGCAAGAAAGTTTTCATCATCCTGCCGAAATATTTACAACAAAGGAAGTGGAACGGGAATTTACATCTGATATTTGGAATCATTTCACGAAAATGGAAAGGTTTGATATTGGTGAAAAAAGGTATGATATAATTTGTAAATATTGTGGGAAAATATATAAATATACAGGTGGACAAGGATATGGAACATTTAAACGACATCTTAGGAGTAAACATCCAACCGAAACGAGAATCGATATCGGGCAACAACAAATTTCTGGGTACGTCAATCCTAACACTTCCCCTTTATTTCGTTTTAATGAAAAAACTTATAAGGAAGAATTAGGCAAATTTATTTCCATTGAGCATTTAGCATTTAATTTTGGAGAAAGATTTGGTTTTAATGAATTTGTACAAAAAGCATGTGCTCCGCAAGCAAAACGTGTTCCTAGAAATTCAATTAAACGAGTAATTAAAGATCTTTACAAAAATGGAAGAAAAGATTTACAAAACTTTTTTATGCAATTTAATGAATGCGTGCATATAGGTAGTGATATTTGGAGTGATCATTGGCAAAATCATTCTTACATGAGCATAACATGTCATTGGATAGATGACGAGTGGAGTATTCAAAAAAGAGTTATTGCATATAGAGTTTTCGATGATAAGCATACGGCAAATAATATTTATAGAATAATTAGGTAAATTTTAGAAGAATATTATTTGCTTGACAAAATTTTTTCAATTGGTTTTGATAATGCTGCGGCAAATACCGCTTCAATTGCCGATTTAGAAAATATTTGTAAACCCGCTTTTGGCGGAAAATTTTTTCACATTAGATGTGCTTGTCATGTTTTAAATTTATGTGTACAAGATGGTTTGAAAACTCTTGATATTTTTCTTCAACCAATAAAAACGGCGATTCAATTTTTATGGAAACATCCCCAGAAAATGAAAGAATGGGGTAGATTTTGTAGAGAAAATGGCAAAAGGCCAAAAAGATTTCCAAGAGATGTTTCAACTCGTTGGAATTCTACTTTTCACTTGCTTAATGAATCTTTAGCATATAAAGATTTATTATTTGCATTTATTTCTAATAATATACTTGAGATTAATTTATACCCACAAGAGTGGGATATTTGCCAAAAATTTTTTAGATGTTTTAAAGGTTTTTAATGATGCAACTTATATTTTGTCCGGTGTTTATTATCCTACTACACATTTATTTTTAGTAGAGTGTACTAATATTGTCGGAATTTTTGATGAATATGAAAATGATGTTGAATTGCAACATACTATAGTTGCAATGAAAATGAAGTGGCTACATTATTATAGGGAAATTCCCATTATTTATTTAGTTGCTTGTGTTTTTGATCCGCGTTGCAAATTGGATGGCTTAAATGATTTTTTGCGTACGTATTATCAATGTTTATATTATGATGCGATAAATGTTACAACCATAATACGTGAGGTTAAAAATGTAGTAACAGAATTATATAATGAATTTTATGCTAAATATAATTTATGTGATATTGGATCTTCTCGATCTACGGAGATACAAAATGACAGTACAGGTAAAATTAGTAGAGGGTACCAACTTTTATTACATAGACAAAAAAAACAAAAGGGAGTAATAGAAAAAATTTCTGAATTAGAGATTTATCTAACCGTTTCATTTGAGTTTACTGAATCCGAAGGTGGTACAGATTTTTTAATTTTGGATTGGTGGAAGAGGCACGCAAGCCAATATCCAATCCTTTCTCTTATTGCAAAACAGATTTTTTCAATCTCTTGTTCCACAGTTGCGGTCGAACAATCATTCAGTGCCGGAGGTAATATTTTGGACGAACATCGTTCAAGATTATCTCCAAAATCAGTGGAGATTCAAGCTTGTGTTGCTGATTGGACGAAGGCTCAATACCGGCAACAAGAGATAGATCGGAATAGTGAATCTGAATTCTTTAACGATGGAGATACTACCGGTACCGGTACCGGTACTGGAACGGGTAGTGACGTTTGAGGGTAAAAGAACTATTGGAGTTGGCAAATATTTCGGGAACCCTTGTTTCTCATACCGGGTACGCCCACGTGAGCTTAGGGAAACCGAAATATAATCCGACGACATATAACCTCTGGTCCCCTGCGCACGAAATGCTTAGGTTTTAGGGTCATTTTAGGGCATATATATTGTGCTCCTTTTTTTTATAAATCGTTGTAACGAATTATAATGTGCTTAATGATAATTTATTAAGTTCAAGCCCTCTCTTTCTCTCTTGTCCCCAAATTTGATTACAATTTACATTTTAATTACAATTTATATTGAATAATGTTCCGTCACCGGAACATTAACTTTTTAATTTTTTTATTATTTTCTTTTCTGTTTTTTTATTTTCCTTTTCCTTTTCTTATTTTTTTTTCTTTTCTTCCTCCGCCGGCCATAGCCGGGCCGGCGGAGGTCGCCGGCCTCAGGCGAGGCCACCCTCGCCGGCGTCCGGGCGAGGCCGACCTCGCCCGCAACGGCGAGGCCGGCCTCGGCCGACGCCGGCGAGGCTCGACCTCGCCTCGCAACTATCGAGGCCGGCCTTGCCGGCGCCGGCGAGGTCGAGCCTCGCCAAATCGGGCGAGGGCTCGACCTTGCCGGCGTCGGGCGAGGCCGACCTCGCCTCGCAACCGGGCGAGGCCGGCTCGGCCAGCCGAGCCTCGCCGGCCGGGCGAGGCCGACCTCGCCTCGCAACCGGGCGAGGTTCGACCTCGCTCAGATCGGGCGAGGCCGGCCTCGGCCCGACGCCGGCCTCGCCTGACGCCGGCGAGGGCTCGACCTCGCCCGATCTGGGTGAGGCCGGCCTCGCCGGCCCGGCGAGGGCGGCCCTCGCCCGACGCCGGCGAGGCCGGCGACCTCCGCCGGTCCCGGCTATGGCCGGCGGAGGAAGAAAAGAAAAAAAAAAAAATGAACCGGCCCGGAACCAGTTCCGAACCGATCGGTTCCGAACCTGAACCGGAACCGAAACCGGCCCGGAACCGGAACCGCCAGGGGAGGTTCCGGTTCCGGTCATGCTTGGCCACGAACCGGAACCGCCGGTTCCGAACCGGAACCGGTCGGTTCCGAACCGTGGCCATGACTACTTCGCACTCATGTCTCTCTCCATTTTCGAACAACTGCTTTTCTAGACACGTCCCATAAAGCCATATCTATTCATGACCGCTGGTAACATGCTAAAGTAGCAACATCGATCTTCTACTTCGAGAACATAGTCAGAAGTAACATAGGGCACAAAGTAAGGTAAATTATAAATTACCTTAAGGACTCACACGATGAATAAATAGGGATAATTGTACTCATCTCCCTTATTGGTCAAATAAAGCACATGTAGTATGAATTACATGCTATAGTGGATTTCTCTTTCTATAAGAGCGTATGTCATTTATTAATCATATCCACTATACAAATCTTAGCCTAAACATAGTCACATGCTTCTCACGTACTCATGTTTAGCCCGAGTGCTATATCAGCTTGCTTTCCACAGCACCCAATTTAGTACTCGCATCCAGCTACCTTCAGGCATACATGATTGTGGGACTATCATGTTCGGTCTTATCACATACGAATAACAGACCTCATCTTGATTCCAATCAAGGTGACATTAAATTGTTTTATGTATTAAACTGCTCTTCTAGCATTTATAAGGGGTGTTTGGTTGGGCTTTGCCAAGGAGCTTTGAGCCTCCAAAGCCCTTTGGGGGAATTATTTTGTGTTTGGCAAATCATTTTTGGAGTTCTTTGGCCAAATGTGGCTTTCAAAGTCGAAAGCCCAAGGCCGGTCCGGACCACCGGCTTTCAAAGATTCCACGAATGCTACCGTTTACCTTTTTTTTTTTTTTTTTGGGTTGAAGCTGTTCTTCACCAGGCAGCCGGCGAGGGCGGCCGGCGAGGGAGGGAGAGCGGCCAGTGAGGTCGCCTAGGGTCGGGCGACCGCCCAGGCGGCCGCCCGGCGACGCCCGTCCCCAAAGCGGCCGCCGCTGGGTTGCGCGACCTGTGCGACGAACGCCTCGGGTCGCGCGACCAGCGCCGCCGCCTGGGTCGCGCGACCTCAGCGGCCGCCGCCCGGGTCGCGCGACCTCGGCGGCCGTCGCCCGGGTCGCGCCCGCCCGGGTCGCGCGACCTCGGGCGGCGTCGCCGCTGAGGTCGCGCGACCCAGCGGCCGCGCCCGAGGTCGCGCGACCCAGGCGGCCGTCGCCCGAGGTCGCGCGACCCAGCGCGGCCGTCGCCCGGGTCGCGCGACTGTGCGACGGCCGCTTGAGGTCGCGCGACCCAGCGGCCGTCGCTCGGGTCGTGCGACCCCCGCCGAGGGTCGCCTGGCCTCGGGCGACCGCCGGCGGCCTGCTCCGGCGACGGTGGGTTTGTTTTTTTTTTAATAAATAAAATAATTCTCAAAGTCCATTTGCAAAAAAAAATTCACCAAACACTATATTTTGGCCAAAGTAGCTTTACAAAATATTTTTACCAAACACCATTTACATTTGCCAAATGGGCTTTGACTCAAAGGTATTTGCATTCCCCCAAGTAGCATTTTCAAAGTTGAACCAAACAGGCCCATAGTACATATCGTCTCATCTCAACCCGCTTACTATAGCGTTTGAGGTGATTGCTCGTGTGAGTGAGCCAATCATTGCCTAGTGACATACCTTTCAATAATAAATGTGCGTTTGTGCTAGTCTCATAACATTATACTAATTGATAAAACATCAATTCATTAACAAACAAGTACAATACATATACACACATAATCCAGTGATCCTCAACAATATTACATATCATAATCACATTCGACGTAATCCTAGAGACATCCTGTGGGTCAAGAACACGTCTCTTGGAACAGCCTTCGTAAATGGATCAGCAACCATCCTATTGGTTGAAATATATTGCAGGACTACTTCCTTCTGCGCTATTATATCTCTGATGAAATTATTCTTTATGTCAATGTGCTTCGTCCTACCATGGTACTTGGGATTTTTCACATAGGCATTGGCTGCTTGACTATCGCAATATACTGTCACTGGTCTTGGGACATCAGTGACAATGGCTAAATTTTCCAAGAAACGTTTTAGCCATACTGCTTCTTGCACTGCAGCAGAACATGCAATAAATTCTGCCTCCATCGTAGATAAAGCTATCCATGTCTGTTTCTTGTTATTCCAAGAAATTGCTCCATCATTAAGCAAGAACGCATATCCAGACGTCGATTTACGCTCATCTAGGTCTCCTTCCCAATCAGCATCAGAGTATCCTAATAAGCATAGATCACTCCCTTGATAGCAAAGTCGATAATTCATAGTGCCTTTCAAGTATCTCAGGATCCTCTTAACTGCTTTCCAGTGTGCTGGACTAGGATTTGATTGATATCGGCTCACTAACCCCACAGCATGATATATGTCGGGTCGAGTACACATCATAGCATACATCAAACTTTCGACAGCACTAGCATAAGGAACAGTTACCATTTCTTTCTTTTCTTCTGGAGTCTTAGGACACATCTTAGTACTCAGGCCTTCGCCTTGCATGACAGGGGTATCAATGGGATTACAGTGCTGCATATTGAAGCATTCAAGAATCTTCATTATATAAGATTCTTGTGACATAGCAAGGAGTTTCTTTGTTTGATCTCTTTTAATCTTAACTCCCAATATATATGCAGCTTCTCCCATGTCCTTCATTTCAAAATTAGAAGACAACCATTCTTTTATGGTTATAACCAAACCCTTGTCATTCCCAGCCAACAGAATATCATCCACATAAAGAGATAAAATCATAAATTTATCCTCGGACCGTTTGATATACACACAGTGATCCTCTTCGATCATCGTGAATCTGAAAGAAGTTATGGCTTGATGAAAACGAAAATACCACTGTCTAGACGATTGCTTAAGGCCATAAATTGAGCGATGAAGTTTGCAAACTTTACGCTCTTGACTTTCAGCAATGAAACCTATCGGTTGTTTCATATAGATTTCTTCATCTAGTTCTCCATTGAGAAATGCTGTCTTTACATCCATTTGATGTAATTCTAGGTCCAAATGTGCAACAATGGCTAGGATAAGGCGTATGGAGGCAAACCTTACAACTGGTGAAAAAGTTTTCTCATGGTCTATACCCTCTTGTTGAGCATAGCCTTTCGCCACAAGGCGAGCCTTATACTTTTCAATGGATCCATCCGCCTTTCACTTAATCTTGAAAACCCATTTGTTTCCAATAGCCTTGCGATCAGGTGGTAGATCAACTAAGTCCCAGACGTGGTTTGTCCTCATAAACTCAATTTCGTCTTCCAAAGCTTTTCTCCATTCTTCCTTGTTAGGAGATGAGAGAGCTTCTTGAACTGTTTTAGGCTCCGCATCGTCTTGTGGAGCAATCATAAATGCTTCCCCTTCAATCTCAAATCGACGACGCGGAATACTTTTACGATTACTTTTACGCAACTGAATTTCTTGAGAATTCAGTTCGCCAGGCGATGCTACACTCCTACTAGGTCTTGTATGTTGAGGTAAATCTGTATTTTCCTCAATAACATTAGTGGGTGTGTTATCGAGATCTTCCATCTCATGTATTTGGAAGTCCTTATCGATCTCACCTCTACTAGGAAAATCGGTCTCCAAGAACGTGACATCTCGTAACTCCATTTCAGTCATACTTCCATCAGCTTGTTCACCTATGAACACGTACCTTTTGGAGTGTTCAAAGTATCTAATAAAGATACACTTCTTCCCTCTAGGGCTTAATTTGCCATATTTATGGGAAGAATCATGAACATATGCTACACACCTCCAAGGTCGTAGATTACTTAAGTCTGGTTTTCTACCAGTCCACAATTCATAAGGGGTGGAAGCAACTGACTTAGTGGGCACACGATTAAGTATATAGGCAGCAGTCAATAATGCATCTCCCCAATATGAGATAGGTAGATTTGCCTGCACCATCATAGACCTAACTATTTCCAATACGGTTCTATTCCTCCTTTCTGCAACCCCATTTTGTTGCGGAGTACTGGGAATAGTCAATTGTCTTACAATTCCCTTTTCATCACAAAGAGCCTTGAATTGCTCATATAGATACTCACGTCTGCGATCGGTTCTCAATGCCTTTGTTGTTTTGTTCAATTGATTCTCTACCAAAGCTATAAACTGCCTAAAGCAATTCAATGCTTCGGACTTATGGGAGATCAGAAAAACATAACCGAAACGCGTGAAGTCATATATAAAAGTGATGAAATATGAGGCTCCATGCCTCGCCCTCACATTTAAAAGACCACAAATGTCAGAATGTATAAGTTGCAATGGAAGTTCAGCTCTGGTTCCTTTATCAAATGGTTTTCTAGTTATTTTTTCCGCTAGACAATGTTCACATCAACATTAGCGAGTGACCCCAAAAGGCCTTCTCTTGCTAATCGTTTCATTCTTTGTAACCCAATGTGACCCAGTCTAGCATGCCAAGTACTTGCATTAATCTCCACATTACTAGAAGATGCAATTAAAGAAAAACAACCATTAACATTAACTTTGTACACATCATAGTCAATGTCTAACACCATAAAACCATTCAATACATAACCAGAACCGTAATAAACTATTTCAAACAAAATGTCAACACAATCACCATGAAAATTAAATACATAACCTAAGCTAAGAAGAACAACTATAGAGATCAAGTTTCGCCGAATATCTGGAGCATAGAGGACATCATGTATGAATAGGTTTCGACCACCACGAAAGGTTAATTTACATGTGCCGATACCCTTCACTTCAACTCTTGAGTTATTTCCAACATATATCCATCTTCTTCCAGGCTGTAGCCGACGATACTCCACAAATGCTCCTCGGTCTCTAGCTACGTGGTCTGTTGCTCCTGAATCTACAGTTCACATTGGATGAGATTCAGCAAGCATTACAGTGCTAGAAACAAAAGCATTACTCAAAGTAATGGAGTAATGTGGTACCTTTTTCGGCTCAGTGCATTCACGAGCGAAGTGGCCCAGTTTGCCACAATTGTAGCACATCATCTTGGCCTTGTCCTTCTTCCCATCAAGCTTCTTGCGTCGGAAAGTCTTGACTCTCTTGGGTGCCTGATCAGTCTCTTTTTATTTGTTGTTGAATTTATGGTTCCTCTTGCTCTTAAAGCTCGAAACTTTGCCCGAACCTGATTCAGCAACATAAGCATGGGTAGAGGATTTTGCAGCCTCTAGGCGCTCATCTTCTAATTTCAAATGACGCGCACTATCGTCAAAAGTGACGATATTCTCATTGTGCGTCATATTGATTTTCATATGTTCCCAGCTGTTAGGAAGAGACCTTATAACAGCCTGAACTTGCTGTTCATCAGTTAAGGTATGACCTGCCGACTTCAACTCACGTATCATGTTTGACATCTCCCGAAGATACTGCCTCATCGATAGATTTGAGCGCTTTCGGTAGGTGTCAAATTTGATTGTGAGCCTCCTCAACTTAGTAGCAAACGTACCCCCAAACTTATCTTTCAAGGCAACCCACATTGCTTGAGCTTTGTCATAACTTTCAAACTCACACATGAGATCATCTTGCATACAACTCAGCAACGTGATGCGAGCAATGCTATTTTTCTTTTTCCAAGCTTGAAAAGCTTCTTGATCTCTTTTGTGTTGAGCAGAAGTTCCATACTCAGGTTCATCCATGGTGTGGTTGAGGGTTTCCAAAACCTCTTGCTCCTCAAGGATATATTGAACTTTTTGGTGCCAAATATCATAATTGTCACCGTTCAGCTTCTCACCCTTATTGAGGTCAGCCACAATGGTTTTGGATGCCGAAATCATAATCACTATCTTCTACACATTGACATAATAAACGCAGAATCAATACTAGCACATTTTCCACATAAACACATATTTTAATTTGCAGCAAAGACAAACTAAATTAATGATAATTCAACAAAAGACACCAAAACGAAAGTTCATGATGTTCCCAATCAGTTTCGGCATACGATTGTTCTACTATCATTAACTTGTTTAATTTGTGCAAATTTTAAGTTCTAAGTGAGAATTTCTTCTAATTCTACCAACCTACGAACTCCCACTAGAAAAGATAATTCACAAAAAATATTTAAAACAATGATCACATCCTTTCTAGCAATCATATAGCATGGCATGATGTTAATCAACAAATAAAACATTCATGCAACAAACATAATCAACAGCGGAATTCATGACGTAATGAAAATATAAGGATTTCCAGCCATTGTTTAAGTATGCTCAAAATTAGGAAATTGCAAGCACGTCAAACTATATAAACATGCCATCAATGAATCATGCTCTACATAATCTTTATGTGGTCATTTCCATGAAAGCCAGCTTCTGTATTTCCAAAACCATAGGGAAATACAAGTAAAATGCAATAATACCCAAAAAATACACGTATTTAGGGTTTCGTATGCATTTTCATACCTTTAAAAGCTTCAAACATATAAAATAACTATACCACAATGTAGACAATTTCAATACGAATACAACGGTACCAACCACAGCCCGATCGGAGCTCCCACGCGCCCACACGCGCCGCCTAAGTGCGCGGCGCGTGTGGCGCACGTGCCTGCCCAATACGAGCTTCTGATCCAGTCCAACCGGTTTGACCGTTGACCGGTCTGACCGGTCCAACCGGTTCGACCGGTTGACCGTTGACTGGTCACGGGTCGGGTCACCGTCCGGGTCGGGTCGGGTTGCCGGTCGAGTTAGGTCGCCGACGGCCGGCGAGATGACGTCATCAATGACGTCAGCGTGTCGTTACCGACAGTTTTGCTGACGTCATCAATGACGTCAGCACCGCCAGTTGGCGACGCGCGCGTGGCCTTCACGCGCTGGCAATGCCAGCGCTTTGGGCGCGTGGCTCCCACGCGCCGCGGCTTTTGGCCGCGCGTGTGGGTGCGTCCGTCATCTTCCGGCGGCGTTCAACCCACCGTTCTGCTCGTCTTGACGAGTTCTTCAATTCTATATAATAAAAAATGATTTTCAACGTAAAATTTTTTTCGAAAATCATCCGAACAGAACGGTCGCCCGTAACGTTCAAATCCGTTCTTCGTTTCAATTCATGTTCGTCGATTCATCTTGCAATTCCCGAGCAATGAACATGCAGACAGTATAAAGTTCATCATCATGATCTCCATATCAAACAGCAAGCGAAAAAAAATCAACGGGAAAACAAGGCAGAGATCATAACCGAGGCTCTGATACCATTGTTGGAAGCGTGTGTCAGGACAATCGACTAACCTGTTCGATGTACTACGAACAAAATTTCCAGAATCGTACGTTGAGTCATCAGCAAACGATGAACGAATCTACTTCACATTGGTCCGACTACAATCACAGGGAAAGTATTCTTGTTCCACAGCGTTAATGCCGATTGTCTTCTCAAAATAGATACGAAATCCTTATACATCGAGAGAGAGAGAGAGTTCTGAATCATCTCTAGTAAATTGTTTATCTACCGAGGAAGTTATCTTAACTTCCCTTAAGAAACTCTCCTCGCACCTCTTCAAAAGGTGTTTCTCAGACACACTTCTTATTAGAGCAAATGGTGTCCTTTGGACATACACATCATGGGCGGACCGACGAAATATAACATAATCCGTAAGACTCGCTGGTTCCCATAGAAAAGAAAAGGCACAGATTCTAATTCAAAATCTTTGCACTGTAAGTGGTTTTCTTCATCACGTCTATCGCTGGACTTCACATAATGCGTTTACTTTCAGTTTAATTAGGGGTGGATCCCCGAGATCGTCGAGAGTACGGCCAAGATGCTGGACGCGTGGGAGGAGATACGAGGAGGAAGAGAGGAATTCGAGGTGGAGGTGCTGAAGGAGCTCCACGGACTCTCGGCTGACATCATCTCGAGGACTGCTTTCGGAAGCAGCTTCGAAGAGGGCAAGCGCATATTCGCCTTGCAGGAGCTGCAGATGCACCTCTTCACTCAAGCCCACCAGAATATTTACATTCCTGGCTTCAGGTCTAATTAAACTTGCTCCATTTCAATCAATAAACAAATTTACTGTACTCACATTCTTAGTTCTTATATATGTACAGATGGTATCTAAGGAATAGAAACATATGTTGCATCATTTCTATTTGTTTGTACACTTTGCAGTGAAACAAGTATATCCTCTCTTGGTTGATAGTTACTCGATCAGTAATTCTTGATACTATTTCTGGGAAAAGACACGATTCAATGATATGTCTTTTGTTTAACCATGAATCTTTACCTTTCTACTTTTAGAGCAGTCATCATTAATCTCTCTAGCTCTGCCTGTGGTCTTCATATCCATGGAAGATTAGAAGAATAGGGAGAGATGGAGACTAGAGAAGGAAACCCGCCACTCGGTCCGGAAGCTGATCGAGAACAACTGGAAATCGAGAGAGAATTTGTCCAATTTTCTCGCTCTCCTAACATCATCCTACGAGGAAGAATGATTAGGAGTGGAGGAAGTCATAGACGAATGCAAGACTTTTTACTTTGCGGGAAAAGAAGCGATGGCCACGCTCCTCATTTGGGCGCTTCTCCTTCTGGCGAAGCACCAGGAATGGCAGGACAAGGCCCGGGAAGAAGTGATCCGCGTCTGCGCAAAAACCGGGCTTCCGGCTGCGGAAAATCTGAACGAGCTCAAGATTGTAAGTTAATCACTATTCCTCACTAATCACTTTACTACAAATAGACCCCTTTAGCTATCTTCATTGGTTGTTTACTGTCTAATAAAGAAAAATCATCGTTAGTCGAGCTTGGGCTAGCTTCTTAAATGGAAGAAAAGGTTTGAAACTCCATCCTCAAATCCCCAGGACCAATCCAAGGATGAGATGGTGGTAACTTAATAGTCTGATGTGCGATGAAGAACTTGTGTGCACATTCAAGTAAGTAGTTCAAATTGTCTCACATACCTGTCAACAAGATATTGTACATGACATGGAGACTAATATTTCTTTGTGTCCGCAATATATATTATGCATGGATACTCAGTCTCGATTAATTATCTAGGTACGGCCTAACGGGCTCATTCTTTAAGCGGGGTCGATGTAATGCTTTAAATTCACTATATGAACAAGCTCATTGCTATCGATTAGCATTCGGCTCGCCTAAATTTTCCTAACGACCTATTTCACCACTCCATCCACCTAATTTTTGAAAGTTTAGTATGATTGAAAAATCAACATTTTGGATCCACTCAAACTTACATTTTTCTTCTGTCCTTTTTTTTTTTGGAGAAAATTTAAACAAGTAACGATGGTATTGAATGAAACGCTCAGACTGTACTCTCCTGTTGTGAAACAGTGACGAGGAAAACCTGTAAAGATGTGCAGCTAGGGGGCCTTCAATTTCCAGCAGAAACACACCTCTACTTGGCCTTCAGTGCTGTGCATCACGACCCCGAGATGTGGGGCGAAGACACGGATGAGTTCAACCCGACGCGATTCACAAGGCCCCGAAAGCACCTGGCCTCATTCCTCTCGTTCGGCCTCAGCCCCAAAATCTGCGCGGGCCAAAACTTGGCCATGGTCGAGGCCAAGGTTGTTCTGGCCATGTTGGTCAGGCGATTTGCTTTCGAGGTGTCGCCTTCCTACGTTCATGCTCCGACGCTTCTTGTGACCATGCAGCCTCAGTATGGAGCGCCGCTTATATTCAGGAGGACTCATTTGATTCTGGTTCATTTGTCTTCCTTTTGTTTGTGGACTTCTGTTCGTAACATGGTCGCATAGTGTGAGGGAAGACAATTTTTAGGGTTTTTGGATAAAAAAGAAACTTTATTTTGTGTCTGTATCGTAAAAATAACCGTGCTGAAATTTGGTAGAGCTTTGTAACTCTTTGTACTAAGTCAAGCACGTTTTTTCAGGTTTTTCTAGTTTGTGCACTAATATGTTGTCGTCTTGCCTTGCCTTGTCTGTAGGAGCCTCCGTAGCCTGTCGTTTGTGAACGGGTTTCACTAATGCGTTACTTATTTTAATATGCTGATGCTCACATGTCATGCACCCACAATCTCCACCATATATTTTTCTTTCTGACAAGAGGGAATACCCTTTGCGGTATTTACAACCCTAGGATATTGGGTTGTAATCTTTTAAGGACATATTAAGGTTTAAGTCTTACGAGGAGAAACCCTAGTCACAATCTTTTTCGAGGCGTGGGAGTTGCCTTTATCCCCTGAGGGTTTAACGTCTGGGGATGTCCAGGTCCACAAGAGGTCCAGACGGGCACGATTTTAACGACTTGCCCAAGTCGATGTGTATCAACTGTTATGACTTAGAAGACTTAAAAGAATTGGATACGTGAGGATCATGTAATTAGCAAATTGGGTGTGCTTGCAAAATCATATCTATTGTTCTGATTTAATTTCAGTTCTCAATTTTTCAATTGAGTCAATGTAGGCTTAAACTTTAAGTAAAAATGCTATCAAGCCCCCTGACCCGACCAAGTATCTCTTGAAAGTTTCAGTGGCTAACCATACCACGTGTTATGGCTGCCAATGTGACGTTGACACTTTTAAACGAAACCAAGCGGTTTTTCTAAATTTTCTGATTTTTTTTTCTTTTCTTTCATTCTTTTCTGGTTACTGTTCAGTGTTCACCATCTTTTTTGTGTTACTGATCGGTTTGTTTCTTGCTTAGTGTAGCAGCTGCCGTGAAATGGACGGCAAGCCGACAGCGAAAGCAAGCTCAACTTGGGGATCTCAATTGGTTTGGCTCCCCGTCATGGCCTGAGCTCAATTGGACAAGCATGCTGCTGAGTGCGAATGCGGCCAAGTCTAAGTTTAGGTGCTCCCCCATCGGTTCTTCGCCGTCCAGTTGCTTGAGACAACGGCGGCGACCATGACAGTGTGTTTATGTTGCCCAGTTACAGTTTGGGAGCAATGGGATGTGTTAGAATTGGTGATAATCGCAGAGTCACGCCGTACCGGCACACCCTCGCCACTCCTCACCTCTGTTCCTCTCTCTCTCTCTCTGATCTATTTCTTAGATTTGCGCTGAAGGAGGTCCACGACCTGTGATCTGAGCTTGCAGACCTCCATTTTCGCTGATTTGGAGGCCCGTGACCTTGAATCCAAGGTCATCTACCTTCGTCGACATCAGATTTGAGATTTTCCTGAGGCGACGGACCTTGAATGCGAGTTCATAGACCTTCAATCAAATGCTAGAAGACCGTAGTGGGGATCGTTGTGAAGGCCGGTGGTGGCTTCAAGTGCGCAAAGGTGACTAACCATGACAAATTGAAAGTGATCCAATGGAGAAAATTACCAAAAAATCCTAAACCTATTAAATTCTTGATAATTCAGTCATATACTTTTCAATTTGGTCAATTTAATCCTAAAACAAACTTTTGATGATTTGCCAATTCAGTCATATGCATTTTAATTG
Organism: Syzygium oleosum; assembly: GCF_021117445.2. NCBI lineage: Eukaryota > Viridiplantae > Streptophyta > Magnoliopsida > Myrtales > Myrtaceae > Syzygium > Syzygium oleosum. The sequence goes on along the minus strand of NW_026607506.1, from coordinate 1,921,323 downwards.
TGTCAATTTAGTTCTAAAACTATTAATGAATTGCTAATTTAGTCATACACTCTTTGAAGATATCGTATCCACATAACAGCTCCGCTACATCCCTTGCAACTTTTGCAATATTGTGCTTGCGGTATTATCATCATCTCATCTCTCTCTGGGCTTATTAGTGGGGTTTCTGCTTTTTCACTTCTTTTTAAGTCCCACCCGAGCTCTGATTCATCCATTGCTTTGAAGTCTTTAATGCTTCCGTGTGTGTTTGCAACGAGTCTAAGCACTAGCAGCTGGAAAAAAAGAAAGAAGCACAAGTTATTAGGTCCTGAAAAAATATTGAAGGGGAAAGAAAAAGGCAAAAAAACATTGCACCTGTGTTATTTTATTTTGTCTATTTTTGAGATGAAAATTAGGGGTACAAAACGGACTGCCTGAATTGGAAACCGCTCAGTTCGGTCCGGTTCCCGATTCTTAAAAGTAGAATCGGTATTCGGGCGGTCCGATTCCTGATTCCAAAGGGGAACCCGATTGAACCGGACCAACTACATATACTTTTTTCTTATATTTTATTTCTTCAAAAAAATTAGTAAAATGTGAACTAAACCCACATACAATGTTTTTCCCTAATCATCGTATCACAATGACTCTTCACTCATCGTCGCTTTTGTCAATATCTTGAGATTTATTACTCTCTCATTGTGGTTGAAAAAAACAAAAAAAATGACCGGTTCCTGGTGCCACCTTGAAACCTGATTGGACCAAGAACCGATCACCCCTAATGACTTTTCACTCATCGTCACTTCTGTCAATATCTTGAGATTTGTCACTCTCTTGTTATGGTGAAAAAAAAAATGATCGGTTCCTGATTTCACCTTGAAACTGGATTGGACCAAGAACCGATCACCCTAATGAAAACCCCATCGATTGCCTCTCCGAGTCTTCCTTGTTTTTTGGTGCAGTCACGTCTCCATCTTCCGACTGCACCTTTCTTTTCTCAGTCAAATGGATACAGCTCCAACAGTTAAGCGCGAATGATAATCATTATGTTCCAGAATCAATTTTTCTATTTCTATTCCATGGACGAGTTTTTTTGCCAAAATACCCGTTTGATAATGACAAAAAATTTATATTCCTGAAATAGAAATTTGTTTGATAACGACACAAAATTTCTTCCTCCCCAGCGGCCAATGGGCAGTGGCCGGAGGTGGCTGGCAATGGCGGGAGGTGGCCGGTGTCGGGTGGCGACAGACGACGATGGGCGGTGGTGGAGGACGGTGGCGGGAGGGCAGCGGCCGATGGTGGGAGGTGGCCGACGTCACACGACAGCGGAGGACTACAGACGGCGGCCGATGGTGGAAGACGGTGGCGGGAGTGGGTCGGTGTCGAGTGGTGGCGGATGACGATGGGCGGCGGCGGAGGACGGTGGCAGGAGGCGGCCGGCGGCTAACGATGGGAGGTGGCCAGCGTCGCGCAATGGTGGAAGACTACAAACGGCGGCCAACGGCGGAGGACGGTGGTGGGAGTTGGCTAGCGGGTAGCGGCTGACGGCGACCAGTGTTGGGCGGCGGCAGAGGACAAGAGGAGGCGACCGGCGAAGGACAGTAGAAGCTGGCCAGCGGGCAATGGTGAACGGCGGTGGACAGCAGCAGCCAATGGTGGGAAGCGAACGGTGTCAGGCAGTGGCGAAGGACGACAAATGGCAGGTAGCAGTGGATGGCCGCCGGCAAGTGGTGGTGGACGGCATTGAGAGGCAGTGGGAGGCAGCCGGCGACGGAGGACGGTGGCAAACGACAACGGACGACGGTGGTGGGAGGCAGCCGGCGGCGGTGGGAGGTGACCGGCGGGTGGTGGGTGGGCAGCTGGCTAGTAGTGAGGGTGAGTGATGAGAAAAGTTTTTATTTTTCATTTTTGTTTCAGAAATAAAAAAAATAGATTTTTTTTACTTCTGATTTCTATTTCAAACCTATTTCTGGAGTAGAAATTTATTCTAGAAATAGAAAAATGAAATTGCGTTACCAAACGGATTTCTATTCCTAACCTATTCCCAGGAACAGAAAAATAGAAAAATAGAGAAACATAATGATTATCATTCGCGCCTTAAACGGTTTGATTTTTAAGGAAGAAACGATTCATGTGCGAAAATATTCAAGCGCACGATGACAAACTGACGAAGACAACTCCTCCAACATCCTAATTTCTTAGCTCCGTGACTGGTCTTTCCTTTACCAACACAGATCTGATGCACTCTTACTGAAAGCAGCTTCTTTTTTTTTTTGGACATACACTGAAGGCAGCTTCACACAGTTTGTTTCAGCATATGTTTTAGGTCACCGGAGGAAATTAAGAAAACAAATTATGGATTGTAACAAATCGAAATACAAGCCAATCTTTAATTTCCCATTTTTTTCCTTGTTCTTTTGTTTACACCTTACATGATCAACCCAAATTGTAAATTCATTTGAACCTGACAAGATACACTTACTGTACCAAAAGAAACATCAAGTTTCTAAAAAAAAAATATCTATTTAATTTCTTTTTTATGGATAAAGGATGAGAACGGGGATTTAACGCAAATACTCCATATTGCGACTACCACCAGTCTCCTGCATCAGTCGATTTGAGGCATAAATATCATTCACTAGGATTGCGAAGGTTTAACGTTGACTAGCTCGTAATTGCAATCCGAACAGCCAAAAAATGAATTAAAGGTAGAGCTTATTAAGGTTGCGTACAGACCTTGTAATAAAGATGTCTAAAATATTTTTTTAACGCTTACGTAAAGATATTTTATATTGAAGACGTTTCTAGTATATATCTCTCCTATTTTCTTAATTTTTTTATTTTGACTTTTTGATTTTATTAATTTAAAAGGATCCACCTGACGTGCAGATTCACAATTTTCTTGGGAAACCGGACAAACAACGTGTCCGGCGTTTTCGAGAAAATTTGTGGTAGAAATCTCTAAGGAAGGATTAATTGCTTTGTCGCCCTCTCATTTTCCTTTTAAGCATAAACCCTAAAGAAACTATCTCTTTATAATTTTTTTTTTCTTTTTCCATGTGATTATCAAGCGTAGGTGAACACTCACAATCAACCTAGTATGCACTCGATCCTGTTTCAAGACTTCAATTCCGAAAGATACGAGATCTTGAAAACCCATTTCAATTATTATTTTTTTGTCTTACTACCTCTTTTGTCAATTGTCATCGCTCTTACTCATCCTATAAAATACATATAGATATATTCTCCTTATAAGAAATACTGTGCTCATGTAATTATCATGCGTAGATCAACCCTCACTATCAGCATGGCATGCACTCAACCCTCTTTCATGGGCAATGCGAGGTTCAGGACTTTAATTTAAAAACGAATAATGACACAAATAATTTCTGGATTTTGTGTAACATGATTTCTGAATTTTAATTTATTTAATGTGGTCCCTAAACTTTAACTCAAAGTGCAATATAATCCATAAACTTTTAATTTGTTCAACATGATCCGTGGACTTTTGATATTTATTCAATGTAGTCCTCAAGTATATGAAAATATTCAATATTATCTTTTCATTAATTCAAGATTGAGGACAACATCGAACATTTTAATATAGTTTAGAAATTAAATTGAGCATGTACCAAAAGTTTATGGACCACACTGAACAAGTTAAAAGTTCATGGATCACATTGCACATTAGACGAAAGCTCATAGACCATATTGAACAAATTAAAAGTTTTGAAATCACATTGTACATTGGGTTAGAGTTTAGAGACCATTTGTGTCATTTTTCCAATACAGAAAAATAAGAGTTCTGAAAACCATCTCACTGCCTCTTTTGTTATCGCTCTCACTCATAGTAAAATAATATAGATTCCTACTAGGGGTGTAATCGATTTGAATCAAGTTGATACCATGCCAAGTTTGAGCTCCACACGCTTCGTAAATCGGTGCTCGATCCTCGACTCTAAAATATTGGCTCAAACTTGACTCAGATAGAAATTGCAAATACTTGCATTCTACTTGGTTTAATAGAGTGATATATAAACTTGAGATCAAGCTCGAGCTTATCAAGCTCAATTAGTTAACTTCCTACATATATACATACATTTGTATGTATGTATGTATGTCTATCTGTCTGTTTGTGTGGGTACACCATGTAATTTTAACTACTTCCAAGTCACTTTTTGTAATTATGAAGCATTTTTCAAAAGTTAAAATGAATACTTTTGATTAGGTTGGGAAGGTTGTCGAGCTTCGTATTAGCGACCTCAAGCTCAACTCGGAATTAGGCTAGCCGATCTCGACAAATCATCATTCATCGAGTGAAGTCTAAGCTATTCATAAGTTGCTTGACTTGGTTACACCGCTATTTCCAATCGATCACACGTAACCCAAGCAAGAAAATGTATAAAAAACCACTAGCTTATGTTACAGGGTGTTTAAGAAGTGCCCCGTTAAACAACCTTTGTCATTTACAAAACATAATTTTTTTATCTTATATACAATCAATACATTCTAAATGCTAATATTTCTTTATTAGATATGACTATAAAGTGCCCTGAAAGCACTCGATAGTAAGACCTCAATATATTATATATTTTTCATTGCAAAACCACGAAATTATTTGGAGAAGCATAACACCAAAGTGTGACCCAACCTCTATTTAATTGTGCACAGCTTGCTCAACTCCTCCAGACCAAATATTTCTAACTCCTCGCGAACTTCCTCGTTCTCCACCCCCTTTCCCCTCCAACCATGCTACCGCTTCTCGTTCCAGTCCTCTTGCTAATCCTCATCCTCCTCTCAAAATTCACGTACTCCAATCTATGTATCCCGCTAAAGCTACAGCGCCACTTCACGGAGCAAGGCGTCCGGGGCCCCGGCTACCGTCCTATCATTGGCAACACGGCAGAGATCAATCGCCTATTCGCGGAGGCTCAGTCAAAGTCCATGCCGTTTGACCACAGGATCCTCCACAGGGTGGTTCCTTTCTACTACCACTGGTCCCTCAAGTATGGGAAGACTTTTGTTTATTGGTTCGGGTCGACGCCCAGATTGGCCATCTCTGATCCGGACATGATCAAGGAGGTCCTGATGAATACGGGTGGGTCGTACGACCAAATCGAGTTCAACCCGCAGGCCCGGGAGCTGTTCGGGCAAGGCCTCGTTGGGCTGGTGGGCGAGAAGTGGGCCATTCACCGGCGGATTGCTAACCAGGCCTTCACTATGGAGAGAGTCAAGGTGAGTTCTGGAGGTAGTAAAAATTATCAAATTGTCATCACATGCATACCATGCCATTGTTTGACGTGATTTATGAACATAATATCTTAGTCCTATGCAGCCCAACACATTGTACAGTAATATGAAATGTTGCGAAAAATACACAATCAAACAATAAAATAAATCGGATTTCGGATTTATGTTGTTCGATTGGTGGGACCTAGTCCACGAGGAAAGCATCACATTCCACTATAACTCCAGTGACACAATATAGAGTACAACCATATTCGAGCCACACAAACAATCTCACTATTTCCCAGCCTCCAATTACACCTAACAATTCATATGGTGTTTAGCTTTTTTTTTTTTTTGGCAAGGTAAGTAATATGGTGTTTAGCTTTTGTAATCTCAAAAACAAATTTACAATCTTGCCGAGAGATTTATTAACTTGAACACCAAAAGCTCTTCTTGGATGCAATTCACGAAGCATACCCACTTCTTATATAGAAAAGTTTGGGATCCAACATAGGAAGCTCCTTTAGGAAACCACTCAAACTAGAAAACCATTCAATTAGGAAATCTACTCAAATTAATAGTCCTACTTGAATTGAATTTCCTTTAAGGGTTCAAACTTAAGACATATTTTCAACAATCCGCATGTTGGCTCAACATTTAAGTCAAGTTACAATCGTTTCGTTAGAATCTAAACTTTGCCACTACTCTTCCCACAACCCCCGATGGGCTCAACTGCCAAAAAGATCTTCCAAGTCCAAGCCGTGCTTGAACTTTGCCATAACCGGTGGACCTCACCAGGACATTAATTTTACTTGTACCTTTAACCGCTCCATAAGTATTTGCAGACACAACCCATGTACCATAGACAAGGCAAAACCCTCGTTGCATCCATATCAGTGAGGAGATCGAACACACAACTAAGAAGATGATTCCACTACAGGATGGTTCGATTTGTGGGACCTACTCTACGGGAGTGTAGCATATAATTCAACTATAGATCAAGTGACACAACAAAAATTATAACCACACTCGAGTTACTCAAATGCTCACAGTGTTTCCCAACTCCTAATTACAACTAATAACTCACACAGTATTTTGCCCTAATAATTCCTCGCGGACACAAAGGAATTCACAAATCTTACCAGATGATATAATAGCTTGAACACCAAAAGCTCCTCTTGAATGCTATTCATGAAAAAGACCTACTTCTTATATTGGAAAGAGTTTATTCCAAAATAGGAACCCCTTTAAAAACCCTACTCAAATTAGGACTTCTTGGATCGGGTTTCCTTTATGGGTTCAAATTCGGGATATGTTTTCAATCAGAAAAATGAAAGCTTTATATTAACATTGCAACTCTGACAGTTGAAGCTTTGGAGCAAAAGATTCTGTGGTAAAAGAGGTAATGATGCAAATGCAATCTGAAAGTGATGGTAAATGGCAGTGAGTAAACCAAGCAGAAGCTAGTTTTATGTTCTGTAAATTGCCGTACAGTCCTTGGTAATTTGGCAAAGATCAACTGTTCTTCAAATTGCCAAAGAGCATTCGCAACGTAAGGGCAGCGTATTCTTGCAGTAATCAGTTTTGTTTACAAGCAATCTGGAAGACTCGCCGGTTCCCATAAAAAAGGAAAAGCACAGATTCTCATTCAAAATCTTTGCACTGTGAATGGTTTTCTTCATCCCGTCTATCGCTGGACAGACTTCACATAATGCGTTTCCTTTCATTTTGAGTAGGGTTGGATCCCGGAGATCGTGGCGAGTACGGCCAAGATGCTGGACATGTGGGAGAAGACACGAGGAGGAAGAGAGGAATTCGAGGTGGAGGTGCTGAAGGAGTTCCACAGACTCTCGGCCGACATCATCTCGAGGACTGCTTTCGGAAGCAGCTTCGAAGAGGGCAAGCGCATATTCGCCTTGCAGGAGCAGCAGATGCACCTCTTCACTCAAGCCCACCAGAACATTTACATTCCTGGCTTCAGGTCTAATTAAACTTGCTCCATTTCAATCAATAAACAAATTTACTCTACTCACATGCTTAGTTCTTATATATGTACAAGTAGTATCTAAGGAATAGAAACGTATGTTGCATCATTTCTATTTGTTTGTACACTTTGCAGTGAAACAAGTATCTCCACTCTTGGTTGATAGTCGATCAGCAATTCTTGATCTTATTTCTGCTTAAAGACACGATTGAATGATGTGTCTTTCGATTAATCATGAATCTTTACCTTTCTACTTTTAGAGCAGTCGTGGTTAATCTCTCTAGCTCTGCCTGGAGTCTTCATATCCATGGAAGATTAGACGATTCGCATGTTTCATATAATACACAGGTTCCTACCGACTCAGAAGAATAGGGAGAGATGGAGACTAGAGAAGGAAACCCGCCACTCGGTCCGGAAGCTGATCGAGAACAACTTGAAATCGAGAGAGAATTTGTCCAATTTTCTCGCTCTCCTAACATCATCCTACGGAGAAGAAAGATTAGGAGTGGAGGAAGTTATAGACGAATGCAAGACTTTTTACTTTGCGGGAAAAGAAACGACCGCCATGCTCCTCACTTGGGCGCTTCTCCTTCTGGCGAAGCACCAGGAATGGCAGGATGAGGCCCGGGAAGAAGTGATCCATGTCTGCGCGAAAACCGGGCTTCCAGCTGCGGAAAATCTGAACAAGCTCAAGATTGTAAGTTTATCGCTATTCCTCACTGATCACTTTACTACAAATAGACCCGTTTAGTTATCTTCATTGGTTGTTTACTGTCTAATAAAGAAAAATCATCGTTTGTCGAGCTTGGGCTAGCTTCTTAAATAGAAGAAAAGGTTTGAAACTCCATTATCAAATCCCCAGGACCAATCCAAGGATGAGATGGTGGTAACTTAATAGTCTGATGTGTGTAATGAAGAACTTGTGTGCACATTCAAGTAATAAGTTTAAATTGTCTCACATGCCTGTTAACAAGTTATTGTACATGACATGGAGACTAATATTTCTTCGTGTCTGCAATATATATTATACATGGAGACTCAGTCCTGATTAATTATCTAGGTACTGCCTAACAGGCTTATTATTTAAGCAGAGTCAATGTAATGCTTTAAATTCAATATATGAACAAGCAAACTGCCTAATTTTCCTAACGACCTATTTCACCACTCCATCCGCCTAATTTTTGAAAGTTTAGTCTGATTGAAAATTATCATTTTGGTTCCACTCAAACTTACATTTTTCTTCTATCCTTTTTTTTTTGAGAAAATTTGAACAGGTAACGATGGTATTGAATGAAACACTCAGACTGTACCCTCCTGCTGTGATGGTGACGAGGCAAACCTGTAAAGATGTGCAGCTAGGGGGCCTTCAAATTCCAGCAGAAACAGAGCTCTACTTGGCCTTCATTGCTGTGCATCACGACCCCGAGATATGGGGCGAAGATGCGGATGAGTTCAACCCGGCGAGATTCACAAAGCCCCGAAAGCACCTGGCCTCATTCCTCTCGTTTGGCCTCGGCCCCAAAATCTGCGCGGGCCAGAACTTGGCCATGGTCCAGGCCAAGGTTGTTCTGGCCATGCTGGTCAGGCGATTTGCTTTCGAGGTGTCGCCTTCTTATGTTCATGCTCCGACGCTTCATGTGACCACGCAGCCTCAGTATGGAGCGCCACTCATCTTTAGGAGGACTCATATTTGATTCTGGTTCATTTTTCTTCCTTTTGTTTGTGGACTTCTGTTTGTCACATGGTCGCATAGTGTGAGGGAAGACAATTTCATGGTTTTTGGATAGTAGAAACTTTATACCGTGTCTGTATCGTAAAAATAACGTGCTGAAATTTGGTAGAGCTTTGTAACTCCTTCGTTCTAAGTCAAGCACGTTTTTTTCAGGTTTTTCTTGTTTGTGCACTAATATGTTGTTGTCTTGTGTTGTCATGTATAAAAGACTTAAAAGAATTGGATACGTGAGGATCATGTAATTAGCAAATGGGTGTGCCTGCAAAATCATAACTATGTCTGGAAGTTTTGATCGTAACAGTCCAGTTATCGCTAACCATCCTACGTGTTACGGATGGCCATGTGAGGTGGACCACGAAACCACGCTGTTTTACTAAATTTTTTTCATTTTTCATCCTTCGTTATTTTCTGATTACTGCTCACCATCTTTTGTGCTTACTGATCGCTTCGTTTCTTGCTTTGTGGAGAAGCCGCCGCGAATTAGACGACAAGCCGACAGCGAAAGCGAGCTCAACTTGGAGATCTCGAATGGCTTGGATCCCCATCGTGGCCTGAGCTTAATTGGAAAAGCATGCCGCTGACCGCGAGTATGGCCAAGTCTAAGCTTTAGGTGCTCCCCCATTGATTGGTTCTTCGCCGTGCAATTGCTTGCTGCGACCGCGGCGATTATGACGGCGTGTTTAGTTGCCCAGTTACGGTTTCGGAGCAATGGGATGTGCTGGAATTGGTGATAATCGCTGCACCGCCGCACCCTCGCCACCCCTCACCTCTGTTCCGCTGTCTCTCTCTCTCTCTAAGATCTGGACCTTCGTCGACATCAGATTTGAGATTTTTCTGAGGTGACAGACGTTGGGATCCGAGGTCACAGACCTTCAATCAAATGCTTGGAGACCGTAGTGGGTGGAGTTCGATGGTGGCTTCAAGTGCACGAAGGTGAAAAGCCATGACAATCCAGAGATTGAAGATGATCAAGAGAGAAAAATTACCAAAAAATTCTAAACCTATTGAATTTGTACCAATTCAGTTCTGTACTTTTTAATTTGGCCAATTTAATCCTAAATCTTTTGACGATTTGTCAATTTGGTCCTAAACTTTATAATTATTTTAATTAAGTCCTAGAACTTTTAACGATTTGCCAATTTAATTGTTCCAACAAATTTTGGCCGAAAATCGCTGATGTGGCGGTCTAATTAGCTCGGGCGATCCTACAAGGCATGCCAAGGCTGACTTGAACAAATTTCAAAATTTTTATGAATTTTTTTATTTTCTTTTATTTTCTTTTATTTCCAACCTTGAGCCAGCGACCCTCGTCTGTTGGCCAGTGAAGGCGTTGCAGCCCTCGCCTAGATTTGGGTGAGGGCGTGGTCCTCGCTTGTGACCGGCAATGATGCTGAGGTCCTCACCTGTGGCCAGTGAGAGCCGCGACATCCTTGCCTGGACCAAGCGAGGGTCGCCGGCCTAGGGTTAGAGAAAAAAAGAAAAGAATAAAAAATGCTTAAATTTTCAAAAAATAAAAACGTTCACGTCAGCATCAACTGTGCCACGTAGAACGACCGGTGCAAACTAAACCTCAATGCTAACAATTTTTGACCAAAATTAATCGGAAGGACTAAATTGACAAATCGTCAAAAGGTTTAGGACTAAATTGGCAAATCATCAAAAGTTTTAGGACTAAATTGGTATAATTAAAAGGTTTAGGGCTAAATTGGCAAATCGTTAAAAGGTTTAGAACTAAATTGGTCAAATTGAAAGGTTTATGACTGAATTGACAACTTCAATAGGTTTAAAACTTTTTTGGTAATTTTGCCTGATCTAGAGGATGAAAACGATCTGCAAAAAAGAAAGGAAAAAAATCATAAAAATCAGAAACAATCGTTTAAAATTGTTCACTTCAAATGGTAGGACTTTGGGTAATAACTTGAATGCCACGTTAGATAATTTATGCGAGACTTGGCCGGGAGGATTTTATTGTATTTTTTTTTTGTCAAGGATTTTATTCATTTTCACTCAAGGATTTAGAATTGTATTGGTTTATTTAAAAGGTTTAGAACTGAATGTAAGTATTGATAACTGATTGTGCAATTATCCATCATTTTATGTTTTATAGTTGTGTGCAACAAAATCAAGATGTTGTAAGCAATCGATATGAATTTCGACATGAGATGTTTGCCTCGGATGGCAAATATAGAGTTTCATCATCTAGTCATCTCGAGTCGGAACCTTAAGTAATAAAGACGCAAAAGAGTTAGGAGCAAGGTTTAGCTGCATCCAGGCATCAACGCTTATATGCTGTCTAAATACTTGTCCTGCATTCATAGAATCTTTAATCACTTACATGTGCACTTAAGATAAGAAAATTTTGTTTTATTTAGAAAAACTAAAGTTGACACATGTTGACTTGGAATGATATCTTAATACTAGGCTTACACGTGAAGAGGAAATAGTTGAAATGCACGGATGAGTTGTGTTGGGTAAGTTCCACATCGGATAATTAATGTGGTGCAGGAGAGTTAATAATCTTAATTGACCCGTAACTCATTGGCTTAAGCATTTGAGTGAAGGTAGGTCCAACTGGACATATTGACGAGCTTGGACTTGATGAGTTCCCTCTTAGTAATCTCATAATCTCGTGACCAACCCGAGCTCAGATTAAGTAAAGGTGGGTCCAGCACTCACGACAAAACCCCTATCCTCTCCCATCTTTATCCTAATCTCTCTCTCACTCTCTCACCATATGGACCATGATCATGGCTCCTCCATTCTTCTCCCCATCGATCTAAGGAGGTCGAGCCGAAGTAGGGTTTCTTCCATAATGTCGATTGTGTAAGGTAAAGTTCACATATCATAATTAGAAACAGCTAAATAATGACCTCTCTCGAGTTGATAATTGAAAACAGGATTTCTTCCATAAAGGGAAGTAGCGTAAATGTTGCTACTCGATTGCACCTGAACCTTTCTCGAGCATTTCCGAGTCGATATCTGAAAAATTGATAAATGTTCGAAGTACTAAAGCAGGTCGGCAGAAATGGTATAGTCTAAGGCGAGCGACTATATAAGACAAGGCATTCAAACATGGGACAGATGAGTGGTATAAATGCGTTGGTTCGGCCATTTCTAGTGGCTCCTTCAATACAAAATCAAATCAGTCCCCTAGTTTTGCAAAATGTGTGATAGCATGCGTGTTTTTTCGACTTACTGCACCACTCTGTTCCCATGTCATTATCATGCTTAGGTCAACCCTCACTATTTTCGTGGATAATGTAAAAAATCTTGTCAAGAAAGTTTTTAATTTTCAATTAGGGGAGTAATCGAGTTGATTCGGGTCATTACATGCTAAGCTCGACTCGGCTCGGCTCAACTCGTATATCGATACTCTGAAACTCGAGTTGAGCTCGATTGAGTATCGTGATTTAGACTCGAACTAGACTCAAATAGAAATTCAAACTACTCGAACTTGACTCGACTATAATAGAGTCGAGCTTAATATTAGCGAACTCAAGCTCGACTTAATAAGATACTCGACTAACTTGAGCTCTACTCGAAAATAGGCGAGTCGATTTCAAGTAAACATTGAGCCCATCCTGAGCTATTCGCAAACAAATTGACTCTATTATACTCATGTTTTCAATTCATTACACATCAAGACACCGCACCAAAAACTTCAAACTTTCTTTAAACGAGTGTTTAACAAGTGACCTGACAAAAACATTTTGTCCTTTACAAAGCATGTATTCCTGTTGTAATGCACAATCAATGCAAACGCAAATATTTTTTTTTGTAAGGTTTAAAAAGTGGCCTGGAGGACCCAATACATATATATATATATATATATATATATATATATATATATATATATATATATATATATATATATATATATCGTCTCAAAACCATGAAATTATTTGGAAAAGCGTGACATCAAGTTTGACCTTTCCTCTCTATAATGATGCACAACTTGCTCTGCTCCTCCAGAGCACGGTCGCGAAAACATCATAATCCAAGCTCCACGTTATTCAACTCCTCCTTGTGAACTTCGTCAGTCTCCATTGCCGTCTCTCTCTCTCAACGATGGTATTGCTTCTCGTTCCAGTCCTCTTGCTAATTCTCATCCTCCTCTCAAAATTCACATACTCCAATCTATGGATCCCGCTAAGGCTACAGCGCCGCTTCGCGGAGCAAGGCATCCGGGGCCCCGGCTACCGTCCGATCCTCGGCAACACGGCGGAGGTCAAGCGCCTGTTCGCGGAGGCTCGGTCGAAGTCCGTGCCCTTTGACCACAGGATCCTCCACAGGGCGGCTCCTTTCTACTACCACTGGAACCTCAAGTATGGTAAGACTTTTGTTTATTGGTTCGGGTCGACGCCCAGGTTGGCCATCTCGGACCCGGACATGATCAAGGAGGTCCTGATGAACACGGGCGGGTCGTACGAAAGGGTCCGGTTCAACCCGCAGGCGAGGTTGCTGTTCGGGCAAGGGCTTGTCGGGCTGGTGGGCGAGAAGTGGGCCGTTCACCGGCGGATCGCCAACCAGGCCTTCACTATGGAGAGAGTCAAGGTGAGTATGGAGCCGGTGTAAATCATCAAATAGTCATTGCATCTTACCGTGTCAACATACGACGTGATATATGAACATAACATTTTAGTCCTGCACAACCCAACACACTGCACAGTAATATGAAAAATGAAAGCTTCAAAACTAATGTTGTAACAACTTCGATGGTCGAAGCTTTTGGAGCAAGCGATTGTGCCTTTTTGTGGTAAAAGAGGTAATGATCCAAATGCAATCTATAAGTTGATGGTAAATGGCAGTAAGTAAACGAAGCAGAAGCTACGTTTATGTTCTTCAAATTGCCGTACCGTTCTTGGCAATTTGGCGAAGATCAACTGTTCTTCAAATTGCCTAAGAGAGCATCCACGCCGTGAGGGCCCGCGCATTCCGACAGTAACCAGTTGTATTATCAATGAAATCTGTAAGACTTGATGGTTCCCATAAAAAAGAAAAGGCACAAATTCTCATTCAAAATCGTGTCTGTGAGTGGTTTTGTTCACCGCGTCAATTGCTGAACGGACGTCACACGATGCCTTTTTCTTTCATTTGGAATAGGGCTGGATCCCAGAAATCGTCGCGAGCACGGCCAAGATGCTGGACACGTGGGAGGAGATAAGAGGAGGAAGAGAGAAATTCGAGGTGGAGGTGCTAAAGGAGCTCAACGAACTCTCGGCTGACATCATCTCGAGGACTGCTTTCGGAAGCAGCTTCGAAGAGGGCAAGCGCATATTCGCCTTGCAGGAGCAGCAAATGCACCTCTTCACTCAAGCCATTCGAAGTATCTATATTCCTGGCTTCAGGTCTAACTGAACTTGCTCCATTTCAATCAATTACCACATTACTCTGCACATGTCTTAGTTCTTATACATGTACATATAGTATCCAAGGAAAGAACATATGTCGCATCAATGCTATTAGTTTGTAGGCTTTGCGGTGAGACAAGTACCTCCTCTTGTGGTTGATAGGTAGTCGATAGGTAATTCTTGATTCTATTTCTGGAAAAAGACACGATTGAATGATGCGTCTTTTCTCAAATCACAAATCATCGCCTTTCTACTTTTAAAGCATGCCGGGGTTGATCTCCCTAGATTGGCTTGGAATCTTTCATATCCATGGAAGATCAGATAATCACACGTTTCATGCGATACACAGGTTCCTACCGACTCAGAAGAACAGGGAGAGATGGAGACTGGAAAAGGAAACACGCGACTTGATCCGGAAGCTGATCGAGAACAACTCAAGATCACTAGAAAATTCCTCCAATCTCCTTGCTCTCCTAACATTGTCGCATGAAGAAGAAAGATTAGGAGTGGAGGAAGTCATAGACGAATGCAAGACTTTTTACTTTGCGGGAAAAGAAACAGTGGCCACGCTCCTCACTTGGGCGCTTCTCCTTCTGGCGAGGCACCAGGAATGGCAGGACAAGGCCCGGGAAGAAGTGATCCGCATTTGCGGGAACACCGGGCTTCCAGCTGCGGAGAATCTGAACGAGCTCAAGATTGTAAGTTAAATTATTACCAGTACACCCGTTTAGTTTTCTTCATTGGTTGTTTACTGTCAAATAAAGAAAAATCATCACTTGTCGAGCTTGGGCTAGCTTATTAAATGGAAGAACTTAATATTTGAAACTCCATCATCAAATCCCCAGGACCAACACAAGGATGAGATGGTATAACTTAATAGCCTGATGTGTGTGATGAAGAACTTCTGTGGATATCCAAGTTACATGTTTAAATTGTCTTACTTAACCAATAAGTGGAAATTGCACATGACATGGAGACTAATTTTTCTTCCTGCATTTGTGCCCACAAGTTATATTATACATGGAAACTCGGTCATTATTAATTATATAGGTATCGCGTAGCGGGCTCATTCTTTAAGTGGGGTCAATCTAATGCTTTAAATTCACTGTATGAACAGTCTCACTACAATCCATTGACATTGGCTCGCTTAAATATTCCTAACAACCTATTTCACCACTCAATCGGCCTAATCTATGAAAGTCTATTCTGATTTTTTTTTGGGTTGCCAAAGTTTACTCTGATTGAAAGATCAACATTTTGGTCTACTCAAAGTTACATTGTTCTTCTGTCCTTTTTTCGAGAAAAATTTGAACAGGTAACGATGGTATTGAACGAAACACTCAGACTGTACCCTCCTGCTGTGATGTTGATGAGGCAAACCTGCAAAGATGTGAAGTTAGGAGACCTTCAAATTCCAGCAGAAACACAGCTCTACTTGGCCTCAACTGCTGTACATCACGACCCTGAGATATGGGGCGAAGACGCGGATGAGTTCAACCCGGCGAGATTCACAGAGCCCCGAAAGCACCTGGCCTCATTCGTCCCGTTCGGGCTCGGCCCTAGAATCTGTGTGGGCCAGACCTTGGCCATGGCCGAGGCCAAGGTTGTTCTGGCCATGGTGGTCAGGCAATTTGTTCTCGAGGTGTCGCCTTCTTATGTTCACGCTCCCATGCTTTTTGTGACCTTGCAGCCTCAGTATGGAGCACAAATCATCTTCAGGAGGACCCATACATAGATTCTTGTTTTTTTTCCCCTTCCTTTTGTTTCTGGACTTCTGTTTGTAACATACTCACGTAGAATAAGGGAAGACAAGTTTCTATGGTTTTCGGAACAAGGGCACTTTACTTTGTGTCTGTATCATAGAAACAGTGTGCTGAAATTTGGTAAGAGCTTTGAAACTCCTCTGTTCTTAGGTCGAGCACGTTTTCTCCAGCTTTTTCTAATTCTGTGCACTGATTTTGTTGTCTTGTGTTCTCATGGATAAAAAAGTAAGTTAAAGTTCACACATATGATGATTAAAAACAGCTAAACAATGACCATATATCAGGGAAAGCCGGGTAAATGTTGCTACTTGATTGCTCATGAATCTATCTCCATCATACTGCGAAAAACATTTTCGAGCAGATAACTGAACTATAATAAATATTTTTGCGAAGTACTAAAATCGGTCTGCAAAGATGGTATAAAATGATAATGACATCAATGATCCCAAGCTTTTACTCAATGTGCAATGTGGTCCTTAAATTTTGGCCTAATGTGCAATGTCGTTTGTAAGTTTTTAATTTGTTAAATGTGATTATTGATACACGTTCAATTTAGTCCCTAAACTGTGTAAAAATATTCAATGTTATCCCTAAACTTGAATTACTAGAAGAACAAAATTGAATATTTTCACACGGTCCAAGGACTAAATTGAACAAAAATTCATAGATCACGTTGAATAAATTTAAAATTCAGAGATCATATTATATATCGAACAAAATTTAAGAACCATTTGTGATGGAGTATAAGTCGGCATTCGATCACTCTCCAATATATAATCGGAATGCATTACAATAATTGACAATTGGCCTACTAATGTTGCAGATCTCGGCCTGACCGTACCTAACTACAATCAATGGCGAAGTTTCGAAAGTGAAAAGTCAACAAGCCACGTCATCAGCCTCTGGGCCGTGGTGGGCCCCTCCCTTGCTCAAGAACTATACGCTGACCTCCGACTGTTAACGACCTTCTTCTTCTTCTTCTCCAGATCCTCCCTCCCTCCCTCCCATCTTCAAGCTCGCGGCGAAGTCTCGGAGCGCGAGACCGAGTCGCCGCGCTTCCGATTTCGCCCCCTGCACGAACCCAATTTCGAGCTTCGCGTGATCCGCAGCTGCAGATTCTCATGCTGTGAAGAGAACCCAGATCGTCGTTTCCCCCGAGCGCGCGTACCCCCCAGCCCGGGCGAGGTCAACCATGGCGGTCCGCAGGGACGGGTCGCTGATGCGGGACAAGGGTCAACTGTTCAGCGGATCTCGCATCGCCGCGGCCATCGCCGTCGGGGTCCTGCTCGGCTGCGCGCTCGCTTTCCTGTACCCCCGCGGCCTCTTCGGCGCCGCTCCGGGCGCCCGGATCGCTTCGATATCGGATCTCCAGGTTCGAATTCATTTTCGGCGTGAACGTGGGTTGTGGTTCGCGCTCTTGTAGCGTCGATTCTTTTTGGATTTGGGAACGTGGGTATGTGAGTTTCTTTGGTAAATGCTGCGGATTGGGCGGAGTTGACTTGCTTTGCTTCGTGTGGTTTGACTCTGGGTTTGGGACTTGGTTATCTTTGGTGTGGTAGTCGTAGTGCGTTCCTTCTTTCTATTAAAGGATTGGTTTTTGTTGTCATGATATTTTCTGGAGTGTAATTACTTGAACTGAGTGAGAACGAAGCTTGATTATTTAAGTTCAAATGCTCTGCATACTTTCTTCCTTCTGAAGAATCATAATGACAAATGCTAATATGACGCATTTGTTCCACAGCATCCCTGAAATTGATTTTGTAACTGATTCTCTAGCATCAATTATATATACAGGCAGAGAGAGAGAGAGAGAGAGAGAGAGAGAGAGAGAGGTCACTGCTTTGGTAAACTAGTTCCCTTTGTATGTATGTATGCGTTACCGAGTGATTTGTCCCATCATTCTAGATGGTCATCCTTAATCCTTGTCATATAAATTGCTCAATGGATTCAAGTGCATCGCATTGTGCGACGTGCTTGCTGCTCAGTGATTTGGTGATGCCTTTGTGCGTGATTTTTATTGTATACCATCTGTCCTGTTATTATAGGGACTTCTTTTGCTTCCCTCTCACAGTTCAGAAAATTGTTCTTTTGGGCAGTCTGGGTCATCCTCATGTGAATCGTCGGAGAGGGTCAACTCGCTGAAATCTGACATTGCATTGTTATCTGAGAAGAACACGGCACTCAAGAACCAAATCAGGGTATTGAATGAGAGACTCAGGTCAGCAGAACAAGGAAAAGATCATGCACAGAATCAGTTCTCAGCATTGGGCGCTCAGCACAAAGCTGGACCATTTGGAACGGTCAAGGGCTTGAGGACCAATCCAACTGTCATGCCTGATGAAACGGTGAGCCCGAGATTGGCCAAGCTGTTGGATGAAGTTGCCATAGGAAAAGAGCTTATAGTGGCACTTGCTAATTCCAATGTGAAAGAAATGTTGGAGGTCTGGTTCACCAGCATTAAAAGAGTTGGCATACCTAACTACCTAGTCGTAGCCTTAGACGATGAGATTGAAAATTTGTGCAAGTTAAATGATGTTCCCGTGTACAAGAGGGACCCTGATCAAGACATCGATGCAGTTGGGAAGAGTGGAGGCAACCATGCTGTCTCTGGTTTGAAATTCCGCATTCTGAGGGAGTTTCTGCAGCTGGGTTACAGTGTCCTGCTCTCAGATGTCGATATTGTCTACTTACAAAATCCTTTTGATTATCTTTACCGCGATTCTGATGTTGAATCCATGAGTGACGGTCACAGTAACTATACGGCTTACGGATATAATGATGTTTTCGATGAACCTGCCATGGGTTGGGCTCGATATGCACATACTATGAGAATATGGGTTTACAACTCCGGTTTCTTCTACATGAGACCCACGATTCCTTCAATTGAGCTTTTGGACCGCGTGGCAGGTCGGCTTTCCCGGGAGAATGCATGGGACCAAGCAGTTTTCAACGAGGAGCTCTTTTTCCCATCGCATCCTGGGTATGATGGTCTTCATGCTGCAAAGAGAACGATGGACTTCTACCTTTTCATGAACAGTAAGGTGCTCTTTAAGACAGTGAGGAAAGATGCCAAACTAAGTAAGTTGAAGCCCGTCATTGTCCATGTCAATTATCACCCTGATAAACTCCCTCGAATGAAAGCAATCGTTGAGTTTTACATCAATGGTAAGAAGGATGCTCTGCAAACATTCCCTGATGGTTCTGAATGGTAGGAAGACAAGGGGATCTGGTCCTTATCTAACCTCCAAACTCGACTCAGCTTTCCTTTTTCTAGCTTTTGATATACTGGATAAATATGGCTTTTGATCCGATGCCTTTTCTAAAGCAATGTGAAATGTGTCTGTAACTTTATCCATTTGGTTTCAATGTATTCGTTTTGAAGTAGCTGTATAACTTTTATTCTCAATTTATTTAAGTTACAGTGTGTCTGCTCAAAACACTATGCGGACACTCTCTCAAGAATGCTTATCTATGCCTGCATCACTCCTCTGTATTTGTAATGTTAATGGCGATTTATTCCGAGCTCTGATTCTGCCTGTCCAGATGCAAGGCTTCAAGCATCAGTAGATCATGCCGTGCATCAAGTCGGTTGTACTTGTGAATGTACCTACAAGAATTCTTTCCCTGCAATTCATTTCGTTTTGCTTTTTTAGTCGGTACTGATCAGAGTTTCTGAACTCATGCTTCGTGCATCGAATGTTACCCGGTGAATTGTACATGTTTGTGTGCTGGTGGTGGGTCTTTTGCATCTTCTGTCAAGCCCCAAGCCGAACTTATGTCTGGTCTAATGGTAAGCAGACAAATGGGCCTGAACTACTGCTTCAATCGGAAATTTCTTTCGACGACGGTCAGAAGATACTCTTTGCATCCCTAAATTCAAGCCACATTGGTATCACAAGTGATGCAGATCGATATTTCTCAGCGCAAAACCAGTATCAGGAATGAGGACCAACTTGAGATAGTTTTAACTTCTTTCTGTTATATATTGTTATCTTGTAACATGTCGGTTGCTACTCCGTTTATTTTCGTTAAAACAAGGTCATATTGTCCTCCCTCTAGATGGTCCACTCCCATACTTAAAGCAGCACGTACTTTCCGGTTCACAGCCACTTCAAATTTAAGCTACCAAGTAGATCAGATAGAAGATAGTTCCATTCAATTCAGCTTCTCTATCCAGAAATCAGAAACGATCGAGTATAATTTCTTTCTTTGGCCACCATTGGTGGCTACCAATGAAGGTAGTGCAAAAGCCAAACATTTCTGGCTAGAACAGAAATTTCATTAAGGCTGCGTTTAGCCATTCGGATTTCTAGTTAGGATGGGACTGAATATGATAGGATAAGAAATACATGAATTTTATCATATTCTATCTACTGTTTGGTGAACTGTAGATTTAAAGTCGGATAGTTTTATATCCTAATTAATCCATTATTTGGTAGAAAGTGCATATCAATAGAAAGGACATATATGCTCCTACGTAAAGCCCATGAAAAAAATATTGTTCTTATCCTAAATATATCATTCTCATGCACAAATATACTTGAAAACATGCACAGTTAATTAGACTTACAAACCTCAGCGCTAAAAAAAAAGGATTGCAAACCAATATCTTTAAACTATTCTTTGTGCCAAAAAATAACAAAAGCAGCACTTTCTTTTGTTGACATGTTTACGAGAGCAGTAAATTTATTTGTTTTCAAACTTGTGTCAAAAATTAATCAAGGAGCCTAGTGTTTATTGTTGAAGCAATGTATTAATAAGGCCCGTTGTTCATCATTAGCTGGATAATATATTGGGATTTCCAACAAGATGTACTTCTCTATATAAGTCTACTCAACGGTAAGTGAGTTCTATTCAAATAGACAAAGCAGGGGAATCTTGTTGTGAGTGAAACAAAAGTTTGCAATCGAAACTCAAGAAATACAGCAACTCAGGTTAAGAGTGTCTAGTTTCTACAGAATTATTATAGATTTGGCTACTCTGAGAGTGAACAAAAGAATTAGGTTGAGTTTGGTCGACCGAATAAAAGTCAAGATATGATATGTTTTATCATATTATGTGTTTGGTAGCTGTTCATAATAGGAAAAAGTCAAATATAGAAAAAATCTCATGAGAGTGAGATAAAGGTGGATATGATTTCTCTTATTCATAATATAAAAGCTATTTTTCAAGAGAAAACCCTACACTCTCCTTCTCCTTCTCCTTCGTTCACATTGAAGCTTCCCACTCGATTCCTCTCTAACTCTTTCACATCAAAGTTTCATGAAAACAGTTCATCAAAGGAGTGGGAGTCGAAGTGCCTTCTTTTTCGTAGTTCTCTGGTTCACATCGAAGCTTTACGGAAAGCAGCGAAAGAGTTGAAGCATTATGTTTTTTTGATTCGCAAAGGTAAATAATCATGCTCTCTCTCACTAAATCTGGTATTCTCTGGCTACTATCCCGTTGATATCGTTGTTGCTGCTTTACGTTTTTTGTCGTAGTCAATTCGTCGTTAAAGCAAGTATAATTGCATAGTCAATACCTACTACTTCTACTTGGTGGGTTCAAGTTTTGCATCTCGAGAACTCTTTTCGTAAATGTTCTAACCTATCGACTTGGGATATCAATGAATATAAATTGATATAACATCCAAGACAGCAAGGTCTAATCTCCTCCATTGACGAGAATATATTTTACTTTTTATTTTCTGTTTATATCGTTTACATTACTTTGTTTGTCTGATTTTTCTTTTCCCTTCCAATTACCCTGTCTTCCATTCCTCACGGAATAAAGGGCAATTTTGCAAAATCATTACTTTTTATTAATCATTAGTTGTTTGAGATACGATTCATACGTTTAGTCCATTAAATTGTTGCATGAGTTGGTAATGGGGGTTCGTCTTTTATGTGTTAAGGGAGGTTAAAAAGAGTCATTAATAACATGAAACCAACTTTCCTTTGCATTAGCGTATTTATGGCAATAATCGTGAATTGATTCGGTGAGATTATGTGAAAATTTGTTGATTTGAAAAAAATATATTATTTTGAATGATTTTGCTGTTATAAGCTGTTAGTTTGTACTTGCTTAATGCAATTTTTTCTCCTCATTAGAAATGGATCACGATGATAGAGAAGAATATTTAGCATTATGACAATAGACGAGATGAACCTACAGATTTTGCGTTTGTGTATGATGTATATGATTGTGGTGTCCACTACTACTGCAACGCACTATCGTAAGCATATATTCAAGGATCGCACATTTGTGAGAAGCCTAGCTTGTTTAGATCACCTTGACCGTCTTATTAATAGCAATGACTTTAATTGTGTAGAACAACTTAGCATAAATAGACATACATTTACTCTACTATGCGAGTTGGCACGTACGAATGGTGGGATAAAAGAAAATGAACTTGTTACTATTGAAGAACAAGTGGCAATGTTCCTACGTGCAGTTGCCCATCATATGAAAAATCGTGTCATCAAGTTCAGATTTATGAGGTCATGGGAGACAATAAGTAGGTATTTTAATTTAGTAAGTGCAGTGATAAGAATGCATAGTATTCTTCTTGTCTGACCTGAACCAGTTCTTGAGGAATGTATCGACGAGAGAGGTAAATGGTTTAAGGTATGTTTGTTATGCTATTACATGGATTAATTTAATACTTTAAAGGTAAGGTTATTTCATGTGTATAGGGTTGCTTAGGACCATAGATGGCACATATATAAGGGTACGTGTTTCGGAGGTGGCTCAGCTTACTCCTAACACGTGAGCAAACTCCTAATACATTGGTCACTACCTCACCCTTTCTATTTGGTACCTTGGTTTATCAACCTTCGGGACACATACCTTAATGTGTGTGCCATCTAATGCTCCTAAGAAACCCTAACAACATGAAATTAATAAAATAACCTTACCTTTAAAGTATTAAATTAATCCATGTAATAGCATAACAAACATACCTTAAACCATTTCCATCTCTCGTTAGTACATTCCTTAGGAACCGGTTCAGGTGAGACAAGAAGAACGCTATGCATTCTTATCGCCGCGCTTAAAACTAAATTAAAACCTACTTATTGTCTCCTCCGACCTCATAAATCTAAACATGATGGCACGATTTTTAACATGATGGGCAAGTATATGTAGGAACATTGCCACTTGTTCTTCTATAGTTACAAGTCCATCTTTTTTTAACTCACCAATTGTACGGGCCAACTCGCATAGCATAGCAAATGTATGTTTATCCATCATAAGTTGTCCCACACAATTCAAGTCGTTGCTGTTAATGAGGCGGTCAAGGTGATGTAAACAAACTTGGCTTCTAACAAATGTGTGATCCTTCATTATATGCTTACGGTAGTGCCTTTCAGCAGTAGTGGACACCACAATCATATACATCATACACAAAAGCAACATATATAGATTCATATCATCTAATATTAGAGTGTTAAATATTTCTTCTCTATCATCGTGATCCAATCCTAATGAGGGAAAAAAACAACAGCATTAGGAAAGTACAAATTGACAAGTTAGATATTAGCAAAATCATCCAAAATAGTATATCTTTTTCAAGTCAACAGATTCTCACAGAATCTCACCGAGTCAACCCATGATTATTGCCAGAAATACACAAACGCAAAGTAAATGAACTAAAGTTGATTCATGATTATTAATTACTCTTTCTAACCTCTCTCTCAATACATACAGAAAAGAACTCCTAGTACCAACTCAGTCAACAATTTAATGGACTAAACCTTAAGTATGGATTGTATCTCAAACGACTAATGATTAATAAAAAGTTATATCATAAGTAATGACTTTGCAAAATCGCCTTTTATTCTATGAGAAATGGAAGACATGGTAATTGCAAGGGAAAAGAAAAATCAGATAAACAAGATAATAAGTATCGAAATCAAAAGGGAAAGGTAATATAGAAAATAAAAAGAAAAATATATAGTGTTCTTGTCAATAGATGAGATTATGCCTTGCTGTCTTGGATGTTATATCAATTTATATCCATTGATATCCCAATTTGATAGGGCAGGACTGTTTATGAAAGGAGTTCCCGAGATGCAAAATTTGAAGCCACCAACTGGAGTTGAATTAAATAAGATAAACTATTCAACGCAACCAACAGAAGTATCAAGTATTGACTATGCAACGGTACTTGCTTTAATGACGAATTCACTATGACAAAAAATGTAAACCAGTTGCAACGGCATTAACGAGATAGTAGCTAGAGAATACCAAATCTAGAGAGAGAGCATGATTATTTACCTTCACGAATCAGAAAAACATGATGCGTCAACTCTTTCGCCGCTTTCGTAAAGTTTCAATGTGAACTAAAGAGTTACCGAGAAGAAGGTGCTTCAACTCTTGCCGCTTTCTTGAACTGTTTTGAAATTTCAATATGAATGAGTTTCAGAGGAGTCACACATGAAGCTTCAACGTGAACAAAGGAGAAAGAGAGGATAGGATTTTTTGAAAAATAGCTATTAAATTATGAATAAGAGAATTACTATCGACTTTTATTCCACCTCCCTTGATAATTTTTTATTCGAATCATATCCCCTTATATTCGATTTTATCCCATCTTGGAACATCAACCAAACACATGATATGATAAATGCAAACTAAGAGTTTAAATTAAGATGGTTACTTTGTTTTCATGCGCGTTTCTTTAAGTTAGTAAACTAGAACCTGTCCTTTCCTAGATGACTGAATCTTAGCGAATTTTTTCTTTAGCGCAATTTCTTAGATTGTGATGAATTGATGGATACCATACTGTACAGATGTCATCCATCCTCTTGCCAATTTGACCGAGTCGCGTCTCAATACCACACGTTACCGACTAACCGATTAGCTCGATGAGTAGACCAATGAGCACAAAGCTCATCAAGCAAGTCAAAATGTTCTCTTCCATGTGACCACAAACCAAAAATCAGGGAGCCAATCAGATGTGCAATCATGATTTGACAAAGAGAAATGGAGGGTTTTCTTGGAAGAGGAAGTTCAATTCATGCACCTTCATAAACGATCCAGTGAATAACGTCCGCCAAGAGAATTCGACGTAAATTCACGACCAAGAACATTAACAAAACCCAAAGAAAAAAGTGACCACCTAAAATGCCTTCTCTTTGTCAGCTTGCAAGTTTCTCCTTATCCACACAGATTCAGTAGTCCCCAGCTTGTGTGGCTTCAATTCTTGCGTTCCTCTCGATACCCACCTCCATCTTTGTCGTCTTCTCCTTCCGTGTTTTCGTTTTCAATTCTTCCTTCTCCATGGTGTGCTGTCTATGTCTGATTTCTTGATGCTATATGCTCTGTTTCACATTCTTCAGTTCTCTCTGCAAATATGTCATAGCCCATATAACTCATTGAAGTTCTGCGAGAAGAGTTTCCCGCTGTTTTCTTTTTAAATACTAGACTTCCCTGGGCTTCGGTGAGTCACGGTTGGGAACGAAAACCTGTCAGTGAGTTAAATTTGGTTGATGGGCATTTATTGAAATGGAGAGATTCTCTCAGAGGGACAATGTTCTTGTAGATTATAGCAATAGAAGTCCTAAAAGAGAAGTACTGGGCCATGGCTTTTTGCCGAAGAATTTGTACCGAAACTCGGACGTTGATTTCAACGATGTTTTCGGCGGTCCGCCAAGGAGGTCATCGGTCCATGAGATGAAGTACAGTCTCAGTGAAGCTGCTGATTCGTATGGATATAGCAGAAGAGGCGAAATCCCCCCGCACAGGAATCCGTGGACCGGTGAGAATGAGAAGCCGGTTTTCGGAGAGGAAAACACGGGCAGGAGGAGATTCATGAGTGAAGACTTCTTTGATGATATATTTAGGGGCAGCGAATCGGCTAGTTCCACTCCGCGGAAGCATGACCGAGACGTGTTCTCAACGTCCCCAGGTTCGTGGGCCATGAGCCCCGTGAGGCCTCTGCCACCGCGAGCCAAGCCCTTGCTGAGCTCCTCGGTTCCGTCACAGTTCAGGTCTTAAACTGTTTCTAGATGAAACTCCAGTAATTGGATATGCTTTATTACAATGGCTGCTGCATTTTATATATACCCATAAAACCGATGAAAAACTGTTCACTGATCTGCTATAGTTTAGAAAGATGGGATACATTCCGAAATGTTCTGGTCAAATTTTGTTGTAAACAGGCTTTCTGCTGTGTATTTTGTCTGTCAAATTCTTGGACATAGATTGTTCGACTGGTAAAGAAATGAGGGCCACTTGCCCGGTCACTAGCAGATGCAAAAGTGATTCCGGGGTGCTGATCTTATCTTGATCTGCTTTCCATTTACAGCAGAAGCAAACTTGTCTCGACAATTTCGAGCATATAGAATAAATGGTTTCCGCGTCATCTTTTTGGCAGCACAAGGAATCGAAATGACCCAGATGTCGTGTAAACTCTATAGAAACCCCTTTAGAATGTCAGATAAAACATTTCCGATTAATGCCTTTGTTTTAACATCTATTGACTTCATCTTCCAGCCTCCCTGTGACAATGAGCAAACCAGTGGACTCCTCAGCACTCCACCCACGCTCTCCCAAGGTTTCTATATTGGGATATCCAAGCCGAATGACACAAGTTCAGGATGCGTCCAAGGTTGTCATTCAATCGTCCTATTGTCCAAGCCCTCTGTCCCATGAGTTCTCCCTTAGCGGCGACAAGATTCTGAATGCGAGCAAATCTGACAAAGTCCACAATTCTAATAAGGGCGCGGATCAAGATATGCCAAGCAGTGCCCAATTTCACTTCTCTATATACAAATGGGCTAGCAAAGGAATACCGCTGGTGATGCCTCTTAGAAGAGCAAACAGTTCGAAATCAAAAGAGAGAGTTAAAACAGAAAGCTCGAACGGAAATGAGAAGATAGACAGTCAGAATCGGACAGTGGAATTGGCATCACCATCTGCTGAGAAGATCGATTCTTTCTCTTTGAAGAGTAAAGTGCCAAACACTGCATCCTCTGGAGTTGAAAACAGCAAATTGGAAAGTGAGATGGTGAAGCAATCAAGCTTGCAAGTCAAAGCGGAAACAAGCCACGCTGCTGAAGAAGTAGGCATCGATATTAGTAGACCAAAAACTTTGAGCAGCTTAAGGAACAGTGCAGATGGTCATAGTGATGCTGTGCCATGCAATACAAGAGGAGAAACAAAATCCCATGCACCGCCTCAGACCCATTTGCATCAGAGTATGGAGAAAAAGGAAGAACTATCCAAGCCCGAATTGAAACCTCTTCGTTCTTTGCTTAGTGATAAAGATGAACAAGGTAGTCTACATTCGAAATTAAAGCTTTTATATCTTTCCATGCAATCTCGAATTCAGCACCACTTTTTTCAGTTGCAGATATGACTGAGGTCAAGATAGACAGGAAGAAGGAAGCAGAATCTAGAAGTTTGAGGAGTATTGAACAGTCTCTTGGGCAGAATGATGCTGATAAAGGAGTAAAGAAACAAGACGGTCCTCGCAGTTCGAACAGCAAACGAGTAACAAAAGTTGCATCGCAGGGATCACCAACAGATCAACGAGATGGCATTGGTAGAAGCAGAGCAAAAGGAACGGTTAAAGAGTTCATTAAAATCTTCAATCAGGGAGCTCCTTTGAAACCTAAAGTTGACGTTCGACCTCAAGGTGGGAGCTTTAGAAGGAACGAGAGAGGGGGAAAAGTGGACGATTTAGCAGATCATACCAATATTGGAGTAGAACGACAAGTAAAAGTGTCCCACGTGGGAACTACCAACACAATACCTGAAACTTCCAATCATACTTCCAATCATAATGTATTAATGATCCACTCCACAAATATCTTTACAGCGCATATGTATCCTATCTGAAGCAAATTACCAAAAATATCTTGTTTTATTTTTCAGGTAAATCAGTTTCATAAACAGACCGATAGAGAACACTCTGGCAGAAGTACTGCTAGCTTTCTCTTTAGCGATGGTTCATCAGAGGAGAAGAATAGCTCAGCATCAAGTACTGGTTAGTTCTATTTATGAAGGTTTAGCTTAACTCGCTATAACTAAGAAGAGTCTTTTACTCCCTATTGATTTTGCCAGAGCATGTTCAGTGGGAGGTGATCAAATGTTCAAACAAATTGAGATGCACTAAATTTCTATTAGTTTGTCTAGGAACTGTAAATTATTGAAGTGACGCACAGTGACTGCTGTCACCACATGCAACAGCATGAAATGAACATCTCGATCTCTAATAATGAAACTTTCAGAAAGGCTTTCTGCAAAAGTTTAAAAATTTATCCATGTAGAACAACACATTAACTTATACCTACGAGTAATTTCACTTCTCACATCCTCTTCATCTTATGATCAGTCTACTTGTTTCCCGAGGACTGCTTAGAGTTAACCAAAAAAAAAGAATTGATTGAAGCTATATACTAATATCTTTGTTATTATGCCAGAATCTGCTCCTGAGGATGCAAGACCCACGGATATTGAAATTGATGAGTCCTTCAGTGGGAACTTTGTGGTACTTCATTAACTTATTCAGACAAATAACTCCCATCTGTTAACAGATTTATTTGGTTAATCTTTCTTCAATCAGCTCAATGCAAGTCAA
Source organism: Syzygium oleosum (assembly GCF_021117445.2). Taxonomy (NCBI): domain Eukaryota; kingdom Viridiplantae; phylum Streptophyta; class Magnoliopsida; order Myrtales; family Myrtaceae; genus Syzygium; species Syzygium oleosum. Next base: position 1,892,717 of record NW_026607506.1, on the reverse strand, counting down.
TTGATCTTAGACTGTTAGTTTGATCTGAAGTTTTCTACTGCAGCTAAAAGAATTGCCCCAAGATGAAGATAAGCAAAGACAACCAAGTGAAGAACTTGATGATATCATAGTAATGCTTGATACACATGCATGGTTTGATATAGGTAGGTTGCTTTTGAAACAAAAGCTCTGATTTTGGAATTTATAACGCAGGTTATTGATGCTAAAATACGGCAGTGGTCTCGTGGGAAGGAAGGAAATATACGGTCCCTTCTGTCAACTTTGCAGTATGTGAGTATCGATTGCCAGCTATTTCTTGTGCCAGAAGGAAAAGTGTGAGGCTGGTTCAGCTCTTTTGTGCTGATTCTTCTTGGGATTATGGTCGTACACAAATTATTTCACATGCTTTTAGTATCTATATGAACTTCAGGATAATGACTGAAAAGAGATTATTAAAAAACACAAATTGTTCATGGAATATGACACTCTAGAGTCAGAAAAGTAAAAGATCTTGTTGCTGACTGATGTCCAATTCAGTGCACATCTAATAGGTTCTCGGCTCTGAATTTAATCCCGATCCTGAAATGCTTTCGCGCTCATCGTGATTCAAAGCGTAACAGTTTCAAGAAAAAAAATTGGAAGACAATTACCTGCAAGAATGCTCCCGAAACTTTTGCTGAAACTGTAGGTCATTCTTCCTTTGTGTTACCAGCTGAAGGACTTGCTAAATTTCCATTGCAGGTTCTTTGGCCGAAGAGTGGGTGGAAGCCAGTTCCTCTTGTTGACATAATTGAAGGGCCTGCAGTGAAGAGAGCATATCAGAAAGCCTTGCTTTGCCTTCATCCAGACAAATTGCAGCAGAAGGGTGCTGCTTCACATCAAAAGTACATAGCGGAACAAGTCTTCGACATATTGCAGGTGATTTTTCGTTACTCAGGTGATGTGTCGTCTGCCGGTTCGTAAAATTTTATGATAGTCAGAATACGTTCTTCTCAAAAATGAAAAAAAGGTGGAGCATGTCGAGATCACTGTAGTGGGCAAAGACCAACCATCTGCACTATCGAATCGATTTTCCAGGCTACATAAGAATCTCTTAGTACCTATCTTGTTGACAAGGCAATTCGTCGCGCGACTACCGACTCCTTTCTGACCTTTGAACTTGCAAGTTGACCATCAGCAAATCTGACGAGCGAATACCATTTAAAGTTGTTAATTACCGAGAGGGTCAGTTAAGATGAGTAACTGTCTGCCCTTACTCCTTTGCCTGGTCTTCACGCAAACCTTGTGACCTGATTAGTATTGTAGTGTCATTCTAAGGGAGGAGGCTTCGCTATGCATTCACTGCAATAGATCGAAGAATTTCTCTAGTACTGAGGTCTTTGTTTCACTTTTGTGTTGTTGGTGCTGTTTGTCTTCGTCCAGCTTTCATGTTGTTGCTGTTTCATTTATAGGTTCATTGTCTCCTGAAACTTGTCCAGCTTTCATGTTGTTGCTGTTTCATTTCTAGGTTCATTGTCTCCTGAAACTTGTTTGGCTATAGTACGTAAATCCTAGAAAACGATCTTGATGCCATGTGAACTCTTTGTCAACTTTTTACTGAGGATGAACTGGAATAACGCGAGAGGTGTCCTGTCTTGTTGCAGGAATCATGGACTCACTTCAATTCGCTTGGATCTGTATGAGCCATCAAAACTTGCCTACTTCGTTCTCAGCAATTGCATGCGAAGGACATGGATTGGATCTATATGAGCCGTCAAAATTTGCTTACTTCGCACCCAGCAATTACTTGCACAGGATCTGGAATTGCTTACCATAGTAAATACCGCACCAGTTCACAAAATTAGACCAGTTGTGAGGCAACATTGAGTGATTTTCAGAGCTGTATTGGTCAATAATACACTCCATTTCTCTTACCTCTCATACTATGAGACTCCTAACTGCTTATATAGAGCACCGAGGAGAGTATTTTTACGGTCAACGGAACCGAAGCCACCCTTCTCTCTCGACTATGTTTTGCCCAACTTGTCCTTCAATTGGGCATCAGAAGAATCATCATGGACAGCACACATCTTCAAATCGTAAGCATTACGAGTTTCGTGCATAGATGGAACGGGACCAAAGTAAGAAAATCCAGAGATCACCTATTTGTGGGCATACCCCCATCACTCTAGATTTGCGGAATAGTACTTCTAGAGGAAACGTCAACATTGCATTATTGTAGGAAGCCTTGTAGGATCAAGTGCCCTGAACTCACCACCTAGGGAATCACTTCCTTTTTTCTGCTCTCCTATGTTTTGAGTGGATTAGAGATACCCCGTTCACCTAGACGAAGAAGTGGGGGCAAATTCAACTCTGCTCCGGAATCGAAAAGCTAGAACACCAAAAACAGATAGAGCTTAAGAACAGGAGCTTTGCACAGGATTCTGCACATCATCGGAATTAAAAGAGAACGCGTATAAAATATTGTGCATATCGATCAGCCTCCTCAGACCCGCAGGGGGCACAAGATAGCTTCAGCCTTGTTGATGCACAGTTGCGTAACCATGCAAATTGTTAGCTCATAGAAGGAATGCTTCCACGGCAAGAAGTATTTGACCAATGAACTAGCTACCGTGCCCGGAGAATAACATAATTGACAATGGCATAACTTAATCGTCTTTCTGCATGCGGTTACCATAGAGAGCAGCGTGGTATATTCGCTTCTCAGCCAATCCACTATCTGACAGCATTAAATTTCCCTGCAGGCGAAGAGGGAGAGCAACTTGAACCAAATAAATGAATATCGCAAGCCCAACCGAGGGAAATAACATAAGTGCCATGGGAAAAAAAAAAAACCAAATTCACAGGATATCAAGTGCGCGCGCAAGGGTAACACTAAAACAGATAATGACTGAAATACTTCTATGACAAAACAAGTAATACATCTTTGAGGACTGAGGCCTGAGGCCTTCTTCCTCCAAAACCCCCTCCCCCCAAAAAAATTCCTTCTGCGCCCGATCAAAGGCATAGGGGTGAAAAGTGAGTCAAGCAACTCCGAGTAGCTCGAGCTCGAGCTGCTGGAGATCTAGTCAAGTGAGTTTAAGCTCGCCAATACTCTGCTCAACAAGCTCATGAGCCTAATTGAGTCTAATCGATCTTCTATTATTATTTTTTAAAATATTCTATAACAACAAAGAAAAAAAGACATATAAGTCGTGAAAATACATATTTAATCCCCATACACTAAATACAGGGAAATTATATGTAATTGAGTTGAGCTCGAGCCTAAATTTTAATACTCGATCTAGCTCAAGTTGAGTTTCGAGTCCCCAATATGCAAGTCGAGTCGAGCTCTAGCTTGGCACCATATGGACTCGACTCAGCTTGATTACACCTCCAGCCAGGCACAGAGACTACAAGGAACGGAACATGAAGGGTCTATATCTTTGTTAAGCAGATGCAAAGCGTCAGCAGGTTGTGGACTCTTGACAGGTGGAGAACAAAATGAATTCATGAAAGAGGATCTTCCATTAACTACCGGCTCCACCCTTCTGTAGCCTCTGAACATCCAACAGAAGGACAAAAACAAAGGAGAGGCCTTAAATATAAGTGGCAAGATGGAGCATATACAAATAGTGCCGAGTGTCAGCATCATCGTGAGAAGTACTGATGGACTGTTCAGAGCTTCTATTCCTACTGCGAATACCGTCATCCAGAAAACATAATCCTAGATTAACTCGACTTGTATCTCCCAGCTACCAATTTGGCACGATACACAAGTCTCAAGTCTTAAGTTTCTCTTCAAGTAAGAATCCAATAAAACAAAAATAGCTTGTACGGGGGAGGATTAGATAGTCCTCATGCGAAGATTTAATCAAGTCCACTTTGGCAAATTTGAAGAGCAAAGATAAGTAGCATTTCTTTCCCAGTACTTTAGTAAGCAAATTAGTCGATTAAGACTCCTTAAGCATGAATTAACACTTAAACAATATCCAATGCCAATATTCAAGGACTTAAAGCTCTCAGGCAAGAGGTCGAAAAGCAACTTTTCAACGAGTGGATTTAAATTTGTCAAACAATATCAAGAAATAGGACCATACCATTGTAGCCATTAACCTTCTGACATTATCTGCATAAAGTTTTGGATCATCCTTTTCTTGCTTTGAAGGGTAGTAAAGAGGTAGATATGTGACCTCCAAATGATTGACGAATTGACAGAGGAGAAAAATACGATGGTGCACCTGCAATTGATTTTCTAGATTATAGACTTGAAAAAAACATACATTCGGTGCGCTACAAAAACTAACTCAGCAGCGTGATAACAGCCATGAAAACATGAATACTAAATAAATAGCACTGTGGTTCCAATAACTGTCATTTCTAGAGAGTCAAGGCCACTGTTTCCTGAGTTGCGCTACGGAAGCTGGAGGACCATTCTTGATTAAAACACATAATCTCATTGGTGAGGGGGAAAGTTTCGAGCATGTCTTCCAAGATACATAGAAGTCCCACATGATATGCAAATTTATTATAAGAAAATGCCTGCAATTCTGTCAATTTAGAGATCAACAGAGAAGTAGTTGTAAAATAGTGTTTTTATATTTGCCCCAGAAAGAGATTTCGTTTTCTCTTCTAATAAGTGACGGTGTTTACAAGATACATATCTGGTAACATTTCAAATCTATTGAGCCAAAAAGTAAAATTGTATCAGATGCCCACTGACCCCAGATATTGAGTCCCAGGCAGGACTAAACCTCTCATAAGGATATCTTAGAATCACTGGCAGCACAGGGGCATTTGACAAAAATGCACCTGTCTTGAATGGAAGAAGAAAGTCTCCATTTGTGGTTGTGCCTTCTGCTGGACATTAGGAGACGTATTAAACAGACGAACCAGTGTCGAAGATAAGGGAGATCGCAAGATATGAATCATCTAAGCGGTGCAGCCATTACCAATTGAATAGCAGTAAACTTCTACTTTGCGAAACCAAAAATATATAGTGACGAATCATATGCTTAGTGATCAGCAAGTTACCAGGTCCCCGTCGCCTCTTATTTAACAAATTTCAAACTTAGCATCAGGAACAATAACCAAAGTTACCAAGCTAGAGAAAAAAAGTAGACCTATTGACCAAGCATTGTAATGTGCTGGAGATAAAGCATGGTCCTGTAGATTCTGCCGGTGTAAGATAAGTGACATCACAAAATCTCAGTAGAACAGTAACGTGAAAGTCTTCCGAATGGTGAACTGAAGTATGTACATAGGATCGAACATCTCTTCAATTGACATGTGATGTTGGAAGACTATGTGAGGGAAAAATCAATTAAACTTGACAAAGGAAAAAAAAAAGATTCTGCATGACAGATGTACAAACCTGGAAAAAGCATCACTATTGGAGCATCTTTATTCAGATGAGCTTCTTGAACTCTTTAGCCACAACACCTGTAAGCAATAGACCTTACTAATCAAGGAAACAGTTCAAGGACCAATGTCTCCAAAAAATAAACAAGGTGTTCATGCTTGGAAATCTAGAAAATCCTATCTCAGGGCGAAAATACAGGAAAATCCTTAAAACAAAAATTTTCGCTTTTCCTGAAAGGTCATAGGAGATCAAATACAACATGTGAAACAGCTTCAAATAAAGGGGACTTGTATCCATAAGGACAACGCAGAACTTGTCATACAATTCAAATGGTTCAGCAGCAGTAGAGATGTTCCCAGGTGCCCCTTCTCCCAGTAGTGCAGCTCCTATTCCTTTCACAGAAGTTGCTTTCGTTCTAAAGGATGTGCGAAGTGAAAGGACTTTTGAACTAGAAAGTAGAAACTAATTATTTTAATTTTTTTTTGTATGTTATTAGGATCCACCAGATGCGCTCTTGCATGAGAATATTTACTCTTTCAATATCTATTTGGTTGTAAGATTAGTGCAGGACTTCTTGGAATAAATGAATTGGTCCATGGTAATGCCCCCATCCGCCCAACGAATTATTAGGATTTGTTCGAAAGACTGTTACATATTCAAAGGCTCCATGTTCTCGTTGCTTCTCAATTAGTTAGGTTTGAACAACAATGGAGCCCCTCATGAGATTTTGGAAGTGTATTGCATTGAAGCTTTGGCACGAAGCTGCAATAGAAGTAGAGGGCTTTCATTCAGGTAAGGGAGTAAGCGGATGAAGAAGTGTTCAGATGTAAAGCTTGGTCCAAGTCGCGAAAGAAGAATGTATACTGGCAAGTTAACATTACTTTCGAAACACATCCATCTAAAACAGGGAGAGCAACGAGCCTCATTAATTATCATCAAATTTCTCTCAATGGCTCATCATCTTTCTCACATTGAATCGCAAAAACCATCTCTGCTATAGACTCTTACACCATATAACTAGGAATGGATGTCTAAGGTTGGAGCTCTGCCAGTTTGGCTACCCAGAAACTTACTATCCTTTTGAGCTAGTCCTTTCCTTTACGTTTTCATTGGGTTGTGTCAGGAATAGCATCCAGCATACTTTTTTGCTTAACATGGACAACCACTACATAATCAAAATTCTTAAATCTAGTCTTTATATTGCATAGCAACGATAGCATTATAGTAGGAGAAATCAAAACACAGAAATATTATTATAGCTTTTTTTGCAGGCAAGACTTGTCCTACGACCCTTCTGTTATTATCAGACAAATAGCTGAATTAGACAGACTCCTCCACTTTATATTCTGATCTCTTAACAAGTTAAATTACTCTCTCCTTGTTATCAGGCATTTCTTTGTAAGAAAGATGTGAACCTCCATCACAATGACCCATTGTTATCCAAGCAGCAAAAGCTATATGGTGATTATTCAATTAAACAGTTCTTGCAAAGAACAAAGTTTTAATTTATGGTAAACATAGTCATAAGCAGTATAGGCACCTGCAACACCTCTGAAGTCTAATGCTTTTGACTCCCTCTGAACATAGATACAGCCAAGGCATTTGCTGCAAAACAAGCTGCAGGAAGCTGATATCATTGCATAGAACTGTAAAGTGATGTATGTTATAACTCAAAGGGTATTAAAACAGCCAATTTGCACATGTTCTAAGAATAAATTTGTGATACTTTTAGTCAGCAAACATATGAACTTTGTTCACATCTCACGAGATATCGAGCATTCTTTAACTATTGCTTACTAATACTACCTATATGATGCTTCAGAAAATTTTCTTGCCAAAGGATAATGCTTAACATGGAATCAAGGAAGGTGGATAATAAAGAAGGTTGTTCATTAACAACCTGAAGCGCACCAACCTGACAAGGCTAACAATGGGAAGTTTAGCCGCTGATCTCTTCAGCAATTCACAAAAGTTGACACTAGTGTTAGTAAAGATATCACAGCAGCAAATTTAGTGCGATGCATTAACAGACCTTGGCAACAAAGCTTGGAAAAGAGGACATGTGATACAAGATGTCTATATAAGATATGTGGTTAGATATGATTGCTCCCGGCCTCTCGTTCTCCTCACGCTGCTCTACTCCAAAATTCTGACCCATTGGAAGAGGAGGAACCCAAAGAGGTAAAAGCAATAAATGTCAGTCTGCAAAGTTGATCGCCTAAGGAAGAAACATTATTTAATCAATTCCAATAGCTTATTAATACAATGGTAGTACGAAATGTGAGAATACTTCAACATAATGCACCACAATTGGCTTGGTTACTCTTATGTAAATTAGACTACCAGAGCCAGAAAACAATATCAGCTAAAATACCGTAAAATCAATATTTTCCAAATTTATACCACTAAATAGACGTTAATTCAATTCAAAAGAGGGGAAGCAGGTGAATTTTTGAATCTAGAAACGGTACCTTATGAACCTCTCTAAGTGTTCGCAAAGTTTTGGGAGAACCCGCAGAAGAGCAAGCATGCACGATGAAAAGTAATCACTGTGCTAGTACCAATGATTTCTACAGTTGAGATCTGCGGCTGCCCAACACATTTTTTCAATTTCACAAACAACTGAGAATAATTAATGGTTTAATTAAAATCTTTTCGTGATTTAATGTCAGAGGACACTTCTGAACAGCCACTTCAGTCCATTCGCCATTCATTATAGCATATTCCCAAGAAACAATGCGAATGGTATGAAGTTCGTGGTTGCTTTCGATTTCCAATTCAATTTGAATCCAGTTGGAACAGATCCACACTTTGCTATTGCATGGTCAAATTCAAAAATCATATGAGCTTATGGACAAAACACCGCAGAAACTACTTGATAAGCAGACATTCACGTGCTCTCTCTCTCTCTCTCTCTGTATTACACCATAAACCCCCGTAAACGCTGCACGTGCATACGAATACTAATTCTACTTTTCCATCCTTAATCTTAGACAGGAAATTTGAACGGAAAAGGTCCGGACGATAAGTAACTTTTGTGCTTCAGTTTTAGCAATTTTTAATCTATCTAGTTTGATATCTTGATATCAGTTAAACCCACACGTATTCATGCCCGTTTAAACCGACGTGACAGCATCTTCCTCACGCGATATTCCTCTCGGGTGCTTCAACAATTTAGACTAAAACTGCTATAAAGAAAAAGTAAGTCAGAATTTCCTCCTCAATCCATAGCAATGCCAGGGCAAGATTCTCCAAAATTTGAACCAGAAGCAATAAATTTCACGCAAAAGCTTCAAAACACGAGCAAAAAGTGAAATGTTCCTCCCCCTTATCTCATCATCACAAGAATTGAGAATTCTCGGCCCACAACTGTAAGAATTTCCTAACGTGGGCTTCATTAATTGAAATTAACTGAATTAGTTTGGTCTAATAAAGGTAAGATATATGGGTTCTTAATAAGTCTAATATGGGGCTGGCTGGTGTAGACCGAGTACGGCCCGGCCCGTAATGAGAAGGCCCGTGATCGAAAACTCTATAAATAGCGCTCAAGTCTCTCCCCTAACCTGATGATGTACAATCTGACTCACATACGGATCTAGAGAGAACTTTCTTCTCGTGAGTGGCAATCTCATTAAGCCAGTATTATAATGAAGGATGTAGGGGAGAAGCACTTGAGTTCGTGTTCGGAAACCATCGTAAATTCCGCGTCAAGTTCGATGGATTTCAAATCAGGTACGCGAATCGATAATTTCTCCATTAACGTGTTTTGATTTCTGATTATGGTGATCCTGGGCGTGCCATTTTTGTGGCCAACAACAACGCCTCTCGCAAATCTAGTAAAACCCGAGCACGAAGAACATGACTCGGGACAAGAACCTCCCGGAGTGCACGATCACCGCCCTCCGCCACCCTCCGACGTGCGCGTAGTCCTCCTGGTCGTCCTCCCGGTGCGGCTCCACGCCGAGAGTGCAGACCCTGCAGATGGAGTAGTAGAACAGAGCCATGTTCACGGCGACCATGACGCGCACGGGCACGATCGTCACCAGCGCGAGGCCTAGGAGCACCTTCTCCGCCAGAGGCTGGTCGCCGCGCCCCCGGGGCCCGTACATGTCGCGGCGGACAAACGAAGCGACCTTCCCCTCCAGCTCGTCGCGAGGTAGCTTCGTATTGATCGCCGGGTGCTTGAGGTCGGACTCCATTGATGGGCGATAGGGAAGCTGCAGTGGAAGCAGTAAGGTTGAAGAGCTGAGCGAGTGAGTGAGAGAGTCTGGGGAGTTTCGCGAGTGAAAGTGTTTGATGAAATTCTCAGCGTTTCACAGTTCGCGCATTTGCTTATCGATACGATCCATGCGAAGTGCCTGCGACTTGCGAGCTGGAAGGGAGCAGGAGACGCGGCTTGCACGCGGAAATGATACGTGACGCATACGACGTAGCGACTGTCCGACAATGGGACAAAATTCTCCCTCTTTGTCCGAAAGGCGGGAAAAAAAATATGACGTAGAGAGCAGTTCTCGTATGTTTCTGGAACATATGAGCTCGGTTAATCTCAGTCATTAATTGATGTAGGTCCCACTTAGAGTCCGCATGATGTTGTTGAATTAGTCAAAGTATTTGTTTGTTTTTAAATAAAGCCTAGTTGGTTGTCCTAGTTTATAGGAATCTGTTGCTGCACGTTTGTTGCCGCACACACGTTCAGGATAGTGGGTAGATAGTTCAGCATAGTGGGTCAATTGTTGTGGCTATTTTCTGGGTTTTTCTGTTTGTGTATGGCCTATCTAAAAGGCTAAGTTGTTATTCAATTATGATGTATGAATGCAGTAAGCATTTCTCACGGGAGTACACTCTCTTCTCTTTGACTCTCTTTTCTGTGTTTTTTCCTTGTGCTTGCAAAGCACAGCCAGCTTCTGCATTTTTTCTGTAACAGTGGTATCAGAGCCATTAAAGAAGGAAAAGTGAGTTAAAAACACGAGAGGAAAAAGTGAGAGTGAAAGGCAGTAGCCAAAAAGTGAGCTTGAGTTGTAAACACGTGAGAAAAGATTTTTTCTTGGTATCCAGCAGCGGTGATGGCTTCAGAAACCTTTGTCCAACCAGCTATTCCACGCTTTGATGGTCATTATGATCATTGGAGCATGCTAATGGAGAACTTCCTAAAATCCAAGGAATATTGGGATGTCGTTATCTCTGGAGTTGCCGAACCAGAAGAAGGAGCTACGTTGACAGCAGCACAACGGACGGCTCTGGAAGCAGCAAGATTGAAAGATCTCAAGGCCAAAAACTACCTTTTTCAGGCCATTGACAGATCTATCTTGGAGACAATTCTCTGTAAGGATACCTCCAAGCACATATGGGATTCCATGAAGAAAAAATATCAAGGTACCGCAAGAGCAAAAAGGCAGCAACTTCAAATGCTTCGTGGAGAGTTTGAGTTACTAAGAATGAAGTCGGGAGAGTCAATTACCGATTTCTTCTCTCGGACAATGGCAATTGTCAATAAGATGCGGATTCACAGCGATAAGACGGAGGATGTCACCATCGTTGAGAAGATTCTTCGATCTCTGACACCAAAGTTTAACTTTGTTGTCTGTTCTATACAAGAAGCCAAGGACATTGAAGAACTCTCAATTGATGAACTGCAAGGGTCGTTGTTGGTTCACGAACAAAATTTTCTTGAGCAAGAGCCGGAAGAGAAGGCGTTGAAGGCAACTACAAATCACTTTTCGTCAACAACAAGAACGAATAGTGGCAGAGGTAGAGGAAGGGGAACCAATGAACGTCGCAGTTTCAATCAAAAGCCTAATGGTCATTTTTCTCGTGATGCTCAAGGTGGAGGACGAGGACATGGAGGTCAACACTCAACTGTTTACAAACCAAAGTCAGTAGACAAATCTAGAGTAGAGTGTTTTAGATGCCATAGGTATGGACATTATAAATCTGAATGTCGTACCAATTTAAATACACAAAGCATGGAAAGGAATAATTTTGCGGAAGAAAAAGAAGAAGCAGTGTCTCTCCTAATGGTGTGTCAAGAAACGGAGAAAATTTCATCGAATCTGTGGTGTATTGACACCGGTTGCAGCAACCATATGTGTGGAGACAAGAAGGCATTCTCTGCATTAGATGAGTCATTTCGTACCTCAGTCAAATTTGGAGACGACTCGACTGTGTCAGTTAAGGGTAAAGGGACAGTTGCAATTGTTCCTAAAGGAACCTCGGTTCAGATGATCAAAGAGGTGTTTTATGTTCATGAGTTAAAGACCAACCTTCTAAGTGTTGGACAATTGCAAGAGAAGGGATATGAAATTACACTCAAAGGAGGTGTTTGCAGAATCCATGATGAGAAACAGCATCTGATTGCTCAAGTTAATATGACTGCCAATCGGATGTTCCCGCTGCATCTTCATGGCACCTCTCACTCATGTTTCTCTGCAAGATTGAAGGATAAAGCATGGTTATGGCATTTCAGATATGGACACCTCAACTTTGGTGGGTTGCGGACGTTACATCATAAGAAGATGGTGGAGGGACTTCCCCCAATCATGGCGCAGTCCGAAATATGTGAAGAGTGTGTTGTTAGCAAACAACACCGAGATCATTTTCCAAAAGGCAAAGCATGGAGAGCCAAGAAGCACCTCGAACTTGTCCATTCAGATATTTGCGAACCAATTTCCCCAATGTCCAATGGAGGCAAACGATATATCATTACCTTCATTGACGATTTCAGTCGGAAGGTTTGGGCTTACTTTTTGCAGGAAAAATCTGAAGTCTTTGAGGCCTTCAAGAGCTTCAAAACTCTTGTTGAAAAAGAGAGTGGAAATTCAATCAAAGTTCTCCGCACGGATCGTGGTGGCGAATATATTTCAACTACATTAGCAGATTTTTGTGTGGAGCATGGGATTAAAAGACAACTCACTGCAGCTTATTCACCGCAACAGAATGGTGTTTGCGAAAGGAAGAACCGCACTATTCTGAATATGGTGCGCAGCCTTTTGACGTCAAGTGGAGTTCCAAAAAGCTTCTGGCCGGAGGCAGTCAATTGGATTGTTCATCTTTTGAATAGAAGTCCCACTCTCGCTGTTTTAAATAAGACACCCGAAGAAGCTTGGAGCGGGAGAAGACCCGCAGTTGATTACTTCAGAATTTTTGGATGTCTTTCATATGTCCATGTTCCTGACCAGAAGAGGAAGAAGCTAGAAGATAAAGCAGAAAAATGTATTTTTCTTGGCATTAGTGATCATTCAAAAGCCTACAAACTTTATGATCCTATAACCAAGAAAATTACCATTAGCCGTGATGTGATCTTTGATGAAGAGAAATTCTGGTCATGGAGCGAGAAGAATGGTGGTGATTGTGGTGAACAAATTCCAGCAAACTTTGAAGATGATACTGAGCTGGAAAAGCAGCCCTCTACGAGTCAAGTCACCACATAAAATGTTGAAAATTCAGCAGTTGCTGCAGCATCTGAAGAACGACCACAACGCATCCGACGGAGGCCAGCATGGATGGAAGATTATGAAGTGTCGAGAGTTGAGCAAACCGAAGACCCACTGATCCATTTTGCTTTGTTTGCAGATAGTGACCCAACTACTTTTGATGAAGCAGTACAAAATAAAAACTGGAGAGTTGCAATGGATGCAGAGATCAAAGCAATTGAGAAGAATGGTTCGTGGGAATTGACAGATCCTCCCAAAGGGCAAAAGACAATCGGAGTCAAGTGGGTATACAAGACGAAAATGAACAAGAATGGTGAGATTGAAAAGTACAAGGCGCGCTTGGTGGCAAAAGGTTACAAGCAGGAATTTGGAGTGGATTACAAAGAGGTGTTTGCGCCAGTTGCTAGACTCGATACAATCCGATTAGCGATTGCGCTAGCAGCACAGAATTCATGGTTCATCTATCAGTTAGATGTGAAGTCGGCGTTTTTACACGGTGATCTTCAAGAATAGGTATTTGTTCATCAACCTTCTGGATATGTCAAGCCGGGTAATGAACATAAAGTCTATAAATTGAAAAAGGCTTTATATGGGTTGAAGCAAGCTCCAAGAGCTTGGTACAGTAGGATTGATGCTTATTTTTTGAAGGATGGATTTACAAAATGTCCATATGAGCATACGCTATTTATTAAGATTGGTCATGGTGGAAAATTGCTTCTAGTGTGTTTGTACGTGGATGATCTTATCTTCACAGGGAATGATAGTGTCATGATTGACACATTTAAGAAATCTATGATGGAGGAATTTGACATGACTGATCTTGGGTTGATGCATTATTTTCTGGGCATTGAGGTAAATCAATCTGAAGCTGGAATTTTTCTATCTCAAAAGAAATATGTTGAAGAGATTTTAGAAAAATTTCAGATGATGCATTGCAATTTGGTAACCACACCAACTGAGGTTGGATTGAAGTTGTCGAAGGATCCTGATGGAAGAAAGGTAAATAGCACCTTCTATAAGCAAATCGTGGGGAGTTTAATGTATTTAACAGCTACAAGGCCAGATATCATGCATCCTGTAAGCCTTATTAGCAGGTACATGGAGAATCCAACTGAAAAACATTTCCAAGCTGCAAAGCGAATTCTTCGCTACTTGAGAGGGACTGCAACTTTTGGGTTATTCTATAAGAAGGGAGAAAAAATCAGAGTTGATTGGTTTCACTGATAGCGATTACGCTGGTGATATGGATGATCGAAAAAGCACTTCTGGTTATGTATTTATGCTTGGTTCGGGGGCTGTCTCATGGTGTTCGAAGAAGCAACCGATTGTTACTCTGTCAACAACTGAAGCTAAGTTTGTGGCTACCACCTCTAGTGCTTGTCAAGCTATTTGGTTAAGGAAGGTTCTTGGAGAGCTTCAATTTAAACAGGAAGATGCAACTACAATCTATTGTGACAACAGCTCAGCCATTAAACTCTCAAAGGATCCAGTTCTACATGGGAGGAGCAAACACATAGATGTGAAGTATCATTTCCTAAGGGATCTCACGAAAGATAAAGTGATTGAACTTGTTTTTTGTAGGAGTGAAGATCAGCTTGCTGATTTGTTCACCAAGCCTCTCAAATTATCTGCATATCAGATGCTAAGAAAGCTTATTGGTGTTTGTTCGTTGGAAGCTGCAGGTTAAGGGAGGGCTGGATTTAGTCCTTTTAAACTGATTGTTTGCAACATCAGTTTAAGGGAGGGTGTTGAATTAGTCAAAGTATTTGTTTGTTTTTAAATAAAGCCTAGTTGGTTGTCCTAGTTTATAGGAATCTGTTGCTGCACGTTTGTTGCCGCACACGTTCAGGATAGTGGGTAGATAGTTCAGCATAGTGGGTCAATTGTTGTGGCTATTTTTTGGGTTTTTCTGTTTGTGTATGGCCTATCTAAAAGGCTAAGTTGTTATTCAATTATGATGTATGAATGCAGTAAGCATTTCTCACGGGAGTACACTCTCTTCTCTTTGACTCTCTTTTCTGTGTTTTTTCCTTGTGCTTGCAAAGCACAGCCAGCTTCTGCATTTTTTCTGTAACAGATGTAACACAGACAGAAAATGGGTCTTCGCGGGTGATGCGAATGTAAGTAGGGGTGAGCGATTCCAAGATCAATTCAGGTTCCATTGAAATCTACTCTTTGGAATTAATTATCAAAATTTTAAAATATCGACCCTACCTTGCATATTCTGAAACATAGAATCTATCATGTCACAAGTTTCAAATTTCAGGGTCGGTTCCAGAATTTACCAAGATACCACATGTATTCAACAAAGAGGAAAAAGAAAAAAAGCTCGGGATCCTACCTCAGATGAAACTTTGGCTCTTCAATAATGATAGCAATAAGTCCACCAATGACTAATTGAGCCCTCTCATTCCCAATGGGCATGTGAAGCTTTTTATGTAATTAAAAGAGCTTAGCAGAAATAAGGAAAAAGAGAAAGGTGATAAACTACCAACATCTTAATCATTTTCTGCAATACGACAAGTGTCCATTGCAAAATAAAAAAGCTTTGTTCCCGTCCCTATTAAATACAATGATCTATTCGAAATTTGATTTTAAGGCAGAATTTTGGCAACTTGGCATCCACCCAAAGAATCACCACAAAATGGGATTTTGCATTCCAAACTAGCATTACCAAATATGGTGAACCCTGCAGACGATCATCTTCAGTTGGTGGCTTCAAATTGTACTTGTCTTGAAACTCGCGTTGTTTATTGGTGTCTGATTGAGTGGTAAGATGATCTCATATCTTACACTTAGAAATTTCATTTACTAGACTTCAGCTCACTCCTTTATTTTTCAGATGTAGGGTGGATCCCCCATCGGAATACCAAGATGTGCTTAAAACTGAATCGGTGATGAGTTAGTTGGACCGCTGAGGGGCTTCGATCTTGACGATGACATGTCAATGGGCAAGGTTGTCGGTCCGTAATTTAGTATGACTTTTGTACAGGTGAGTTTTGGGGCATGGGAGTGGAGCGTTGATGATAGGTGACCCTCACTTTTCCTAGGACTTATGTAATTGTATTTTGCTTGAATGTTGTATTAATTAAGTTAGTAATTACTATGTTTATATAAAGAAGCATATGTATATTAAACCGATTGGATTTTTTTGTATGGGATGATGCGATTATTTTGTTGTGCTTCCACATGCTTATATAATTACGGAGTATATTTGGAAAGAACACGTGTCATGCTTAGCGTTCTGGGGCGTCGCAAATGCTTTATTGGTTCAAGACATTAGGAGCATGGAAAGCCTTCTTCACAGTCACAGAATAATTGAGGACATGTAGACCAAACCAAAATTACACATAATTGTTTTCTTTTATAAGCCATTGATGTTCGTAAAATCAAATGGTACCCTTTGCAAGTACCCTGCAGATGTGGGCGTCACAACATATAAAGCTCAGTCTACCCCAGCTAAAGTGTACAAGACCGTTCTATGTTGTATAAGAGCTTCACCACGAGAATACCGCGAAATACGGCGAGTCCAATGTGAAACCAACCATTCCACCAGGAGTGTGGCCAAAAGATGACTAGGATGTACCGTGGGATTATTCATGTGACTACATCAAGACAAGGCCCTTGATTGATGCTGCTCTAGCAGAATTCAGACCAAACAATCCAAAACAGCCATATTCATCTCAGGATCCATGGGTGGTCCACCTTCTCAAAATCCTTTTAATCATGGGGAAACACATCTCAGCTTCCATGAATATGGAAAAATGGCCCCAGCCAGTGAAGCCAGTGAAGCCAGTGAAGCACTTATCACTAAACCTAAGAGATCTTGTATCCCCAATGAATTTGGGCAACTGGACACAACCAGCAATGCCAAGTGACACCACATCAGGTTCTAATGATATTCCTTCAAGTTTTTATCAATCCCCTCCTAAAAAGATGTGATCTGCTTTTCTCGAGGTTCTCGAAAACATTCCAAGGACCCTACCTAAACGAAAGAGCTTTGAGAACGAAGGAAAGAAATGGAATGGGAAGGTATTATCATACGCACATAAAAGACGCATGAGACCTGTTGCTCCACTCCATCGTCAGACAGCAATGGCTAGAATTATTGGTGCTTGTTAGTCATATGTCGTATTATTGGTGCTTGTTGGTCGTATGTTACATTATTGATGTAAGTTTGTTTGTTCTTCTCCTTTATGCCTATATAAGGCATGGTTTGTAACACTTCAGAGGCAAGGGAGCATCCTAGAAATAAACCAGTGTGTCCGAAAATAATGCAAGGCTAACACCTCTCTTTCCTTCCCTTTAAATACCTTTTTGAATACAAGGCAGCAGTCGTATGTGGTTGATGAGGAGTGACTATAATGTTTTTTTTTTTTTTGTCCCACTTTAACTCTCATATCTCTTTTAGACTTTTACTCGGTCTTTTTATAGAGCGTGAGAGTCAAATCCCACACATGAAACTAAACATCCTCACCCCACCCAATTCCCTTACCACCGGACCGAGTGCCCAGTGGGTGGATGACTATAATGTTTGAGGTGTTAAGACTTTGTGGTCAATTCGGGATTTAATATTATTTGGATGTTTTTCAAGAAGAAGTAATTTTTCTTTTTTTTATTTAAAGTGAGGAACTTTAGAAAATAAAGAATGTAAAATTATTCCGAAGTAAAAGGCGCGGAGACGGTTTTTTATCTTTTCAATTAAGAATAAAATCTCATTATTATGACTCTCAGACATGAAATCTTACTCTCTCAAGTCCATAAAGGATATGCCATCCAAAGTTTTTTTTTTTTTTTGGTCATAAAAAGCACTTTTATTTAATCAGAACATGTCCGAGAATACACTTCATAGGTTTCGGAACCCAGCAAATCCCAAACACCCCGAGGAATAAAGAACCCAAGTTACTCAGATAGGCTTATTTCTCCTTCGGGCTTTAACAACCCAATCGGCCAATCTACTTGCCAAGCTAAACACGCCATCCAAAGTTATGAGCTCCATTCTTGCTGGATATCCTCATAGAACACAAATGCAAACTACGAAGCATGATCCGCACAGAGATCTTCCTAGCATCCTCTAGACTTCGTCTTCCAATCTTCACACACAACAGCGAGCGATGCATCAGACGATCCGCCATGACTCAAGCTCTCGACCGAGCTATCTCTAATCTCTCGAGCCCTACGTCTCATTCTCTTCCCTTCTTCTCCCCTCATCACGGCCCTTACTACCCTCTCGACCTCCTTCCTTCCCACCACCTTCTTTCCCTCCTCGACCGACGGCCTAATGGCGACGCCGACATCTTCCGCCAGCATCGCTGCGTTCATCCTCTGCTCGGCATAGAGCGGCCAGGCTATCATCGGCACGCCTTTGACCAAGCTCTCGACGGTTGAGTTCCAGCCGCAGTGCGATAGGAATGCTCCAATCGAGGGGTGGCTCAGTATGGCCACCTGGGCGGCCCAAGAGGGCACCACCATGCCTACCTCTCGAGTCTTCTCCAGGAAACCTTGTGGTAGATACTTGGTCGGATCGTCTTCCTCGTCACTCCCCACATTGAAAAACGCAGCTGAGACAAAGTGCTAGTGTTTCAGTTAATTGGATAATACCAGAAACGTATGAGGAGAGGTTAAAAATAGTCAATTGATGCATAAATTGAGATAAAAGGATCCTTGTCTTAATGGATTAGCGAAAGTACTATCGACGCAGATCATATGCACCATACCATACCAGTTTGATTCAACAATCACCTAGTACAAATAATGCCGTCTGTGTAATACAACCTAGGCATCAATTTGCGCTCTATTTGATGGGTAAATTTTGAGATGTATGATATTAATTCGATTTATGCTGAAGGAAAGATACGTGGGTAGTCATTAACAAAACCCCTTTATGTTTTCATTTTGTCACCTCATTATCTTCTGTGGGGATTTGCCACTTTATGAAGCATTTCGATGGAGCAAGTAATAACAAGTCGACAAATATTCCCAGTCAGCCGAGCACGCAACTGTAAATGCGGGAAAAAGAAAAGGAGAAATTGAGAGAAAATCTAACATAAAATTAGGAGGATAAAAAAAATTAGCAACCTCTTTGGTTTGGATGACGTAAATTATGTGAGCAAACCACGTCATTTATTTAGAGCAGTCTTAAGGAACACTTATATTCTAATTGGATTTCTACCGTGTACAAATTGAACGATAGGTCACTCGGGATCATTTGTTCAAAAATTCGACGGGTTTTTTCGGCCTTGGCTGTTCTATTAACATTGAAAATCACCTCGAATTATTGTTTAATTAGATATAAAAATGATAATTCTTATTTATCGCGAAATTGAGATATTGACACGGTAGCCAAAATACGAACATACGGACGCTCTCACTCAGGAGTTTCTTGGTCTTACCCGAGGCGGAGGCATCCGTGGGCTTCCGTACGATCCACAAGAACCTCTGCCGGCTCAGCTCCAGACCCCAGGCCATCTCCGCCTGCTGCTCCGTCGTCAGCGTCCCGCCGCTTCCCAGCGATACCAGCACAACCGACTCTTCCGGCTGCCTGTCCAGCCACGCGAGGCACTCAGCGTCTGTCGAGCGCAGCCCCTCCACATCGCCGTCCTCGTGCACGAGCGGCCCGATCGCGTGGACTGGTGGGACCGGCACATTCGTATAGAAGGAGTCCTCCCTCAGCGCCCGGAGTGAACCCGGCTCGAGGCCCTCCCACGTGTTCAGGAAGATCCCGGCCGCCATCGGCAACCGGCTGAAGTGGTACAGTAACCACCGGTACTCCTCATTTTTTCGGTCCTTCACCTGGTCCAGCAAGTCCTCCAGTCGGACCGGCGGGCACCCAGGGACCCGGACCAGGTCCACCAGTTCACCGGTCACCTCGCGGTCAAGCGTCGGCAGGTACAACGAGAACGCGAGCATCGCGGCTGACATCGTGAAGAACGAGTAGGTCGGGATGCCGAGCTCGCTTGCCACGCCGAAGGCTTGGGTGCAGAACAAGTCTACGACTAGCGCCCTCGGGTACCTCAGCTCAATGAGCGTGGTTTTGAGGCACTTGAGGCTCGCTTCGACGATGAGGCATATGCGGGAGAGGAGGCGGGAGTCTTCCGGGACGACAGAGGCGGTGTCGACGGCCGGGAGGCCGAGCACGTGCAGGTCATGTGGGAGGCCCGGCGCATTTAGTAGCTGGTCTTGAGCTGGGGTCGGATCAATGGTGGTGACGACGAGGAAGGTGACGCGGAACCCGTGGCCGACAACAAGGCGCTTCGAGAACTCGAGGAGGGGGATGACGTGGCCGAGGCCCGAGTTCGCTAGGACCGCCACGTGGGGTTTGTCGTCTCGATCGGCGACGTCGTACGACGCTGTTTCCGGCATGGTGTGCGGGTTTGGGGTGGAACAGGGGAAGCGGGGAGATGGAAAGCGCTTGTTGTGGTGTTGGTGTTTTGGAAGAGGGCATGTCATCTTATAGACAGAGATTGAATAAGCCTGCGTGGGAACAAAGTGGTGTAGTTCTGCAACTTTTATCAATATGTTTCATAAGGTGACATCACGAATCACACTAACATATTATTATCATCACTGTGGCTGCATTTTGTCGATGTAGTACTATGTCGTAACCGATTTCGTTTAAATATAAGGTGTGTTTGGAATGGTATTACATCGGGAAAAAAAAAAGAGGAACGGTAATATCACGTCAGTATAGCACAACAAATCATAGTTTCACATAACTTTTTCATGAAATGTATTTTAAAGGTAAAAGGGTTAGAACGAGCTTAAAATATCTATATAAAGAGCGAACGGTACTTCGCTTGTAAAATTCCTGTTTTGAGGGCCAGAACGTTATTGATGTCGGGTTTTGTACCATTCGATATTCAATAGGGGTACATTAACACATAAAAAGCAAGGCAAGAGATAGTACTTCGTTATGAGAAAGAATAGTGGAATGTTATTAATCCAAAGTCTATGGAAATCTTAAATTCTTGTGTTTCAAATTGCGATGCAATCGTTCTAGATCTTATTGTAAACAAAAGTGCCATGTAGCCAATTTTCTACACATCCCGCGACTATGACTGTTGATTCAATTAAGGCTGATCGATTCCAGAATTGGTATATTCCAAACTGAAAACTTGGAACCCACAATGTTAGAACCGGTTCCCAATTCCTAGAACCTGGAACCTATCCTATTTGCCCTTAAACCTACCTTGTTTGTTCGATTCGGCCTAGGTCTACTCCGGAACCGATTTCTTTTTTCTTTAAATCTAAGAGAAATAGCAATTACAACAAAATAGTATAAATGGCTCTAAGTAAATTATCAATACAAAACAAACAACAATATAAAGCACAAGGGAAGTTAAATTCATTTAAGAAAGATAAATCATTTTCTTCCAACTTCATAAAATAGGTTCTAACCGGTTCTTGGGTTAGTGGGTTCGGCATCTAGAACCTGAAACCTAGCCGCACAATATCGATTCCAAAAATTTGGAACAGGGAACTGGACCTATTTTTATGGGCAGTTCGGTCCGGTTCCCGAATAGAACCGGACCGATTATCTAGCCCTAGATACGAGCAATCGTAAAGGCTAGAAACATTGGTGAAGAAATGGTAGAGAAACGAATTGGATGGGTAATTCGACGAGAAAAATGTTAGATGTTTTAAGAAATCTTATTAACATTTCCTTGTTAAACGATGTGTACGTCACCGAATGATTTCTCCCGTTTGGAAACGCGGGGAAAAATCATTAGAGAATTGATGAAAATTCCAGATCCATGGGGCCATCATCTTTTCTCACTCCCATTTTGGAAGGAAATCTTGGGTAATTGAAATAAAGAAATTCTGAATTTCCCAAAGTCACCCCATCTTCATCTTTTATCTATTTACAAACTCTTTTTTTGATTTATTTTGAAGGTTTACATAAATGGGTAAAAGCGTAATGATATGTAGAGAATTTTCATCCCTCCACTTTGTTTACCAATATATATATCGGCTCTAGGTTGGGTTCTAATTCTAGTCCGAACTTTATTTTGTCTCGTAAGAAACACCGATTTTAGATCGAGTCCCAATTTTGGCCCGAACTTGTTTTATCTCATAAAAAACACCAAATTTAAGCTGTAACCCAATTATAACCTGAATTTTTTTTTTAATTTAATAAAAGAGCACCGAATTTTAGTCGGTCCCAAATCTGGTCTTTATCAAGTTTCCATTCGATGACGTCGCTAGTACCGCCACGCGAGACTTGTCATCTTGATCCAGGACATACGCTGCAGTTGCCCGCGTGGTGTCTGTGAGTGATTTGGGGTGAACGAGCAAGCGGGAGAGGGAAAGCGCTCGTTGTGGTGTTAGTATTTGGAAGCGTGCACGTATTTTTATAGATTGGTGTAGTTCTGCAACTTCGTTACATCGGACAAAAATGGTTGTGCCGGACAATTAACGTATAGAAACTCTTGCATAGTCGAGAGGAAAAGGATGTCCTCGGCCGGGTGATTCTATAGCTTTCAAGAGACACGATCCCTCGTGAGCCCTTCACCGGTAGGGCCGGAAAATAAAAAAAAATCACAATTGTCTACATCGATATCGGTTGAATTACAAGATCTATATATTGCATTTCAATTCAATTATACAATATTTCAATTTTTAAGGGGGCACGGCATGTCTTGGAATCATAGAGCCACCCTCGAGAGTAATATCTATTTGGTGCTCTATCGCAGAATACCACGGAACATGGGTAATGACATGTGTGGGAGTAGCAAAACCGGTTATCGGCGATGGTTTCTATGAGATTACCACAAACCTCCTCCATAAACTTACCCCGAGAGTAAAGAATTCGAGATGTCGTCGGGAAATCCTGTTAAGATCAATTAATTCTAGTGATGTCGCCAGTTTCGATTGGATACCGAAACAAGTGGGATGCATGCATTTAAATTATTGACTTCTTTAAATCTAATGGAAAGTTACCGTATCATCACTTAGTAAAAAAGATTTCGTAAGTTTTCTCGAGGATCGCGCTTTTTTCACTCCTACTATGGCTAAAACACTCCCTCTTATATGTTTTGATAATATTAACCTTTGTGGGTTTCACTTTTTTTAAGTATTCTTTAACTGCTTCTCTTCTTTCTCTTTTCTGGCAGGGCCACTTTCCTTCTTCTCATTTTTTTTTTCTCTCCGTGCTCTCTCTTTCTAAAACATCCCTCTCATGTCAATAATTTGTGTTGAAACCCAAATTTGCAGAAACCTCCTCTTCACCCAACTAGTCCTCTTCCATCTCATGGCAAATCTAAATTATCCTATTTCGCATCAAACTTTTCGATTGATCGATCACAAAGACAAGAAAAAAACCCATTAAAGATTCAAATCCAAGAGCTGAAGCCCTCGCCCAAAAACTCATCAAGCTCATAAGCAATCTCTGCTTCTTCGTCTTTATCTTCTTGATCATAATTGTCACTGCTATCGCCGATTCGCCATCCCCTACCCACCTCCAAATACATGGCTCGAATCTCCTCCCTCTCACTAAGTTATTTACGCAAACCAAAAATGCAATCGGCGAGGATTTGCCCCTCCTCGCGCTTGCGATCTCTCATACTTCCGCGCCGATCTTAATTACCAAGCTGCCGCCGCCGGTGGTGATTAAGAGGACTGAAGAGGTGATTGCAAACTCAATTCTTAAGTCCGAGCCCTTATGCGATGAGGTGGCCCTATTGCCCGTCAATTGTTCGAATCCCCGTGTTTTGATAGGTGTACAGTTCAATGTGGGAGCCAGGGTATCAAACTCCGGTTAACGATTAAAAAACCGATGAGTGCGATGTGATATGGACGACAAGTGACAGAGACCGACCACAAAAGAGAGGTTTTTTTTTTACGTATACCACCAATGCTTGAACCATGATCAAATTTAAGAACTTAGGGAGAGAAGTAACGAATGAGGAAAATGGAGAGAAGTAAAGAAAGAGGAAAATGGGACCCACGAGGAAAAAATAAAGAAGAAAACAAATGAGACACCACAACCAAACAAAAAAGGGCCCTTAAAAAAGATGGAACCCACAAGGATTAATATTGTCAAAGCACCATAATAAGTGTTATAAATGCATTGAATGATGTGGATGTATCACTTTTTCCCCATTCAATGAATGGTCCCCTCTTTTAATGTACACGATCAGATCCTCATTAATTGTATACATGAACACACATATTCATGTTCATTGTATCATCTAGTCTATAAATAGAGACTTTTGTAAACTTGTTGATGATAATGATGAAGAATGAAGAAGACTTAACATTTGCTCCCTGCTTCTCTTGTGTCTCTTTTTTCTCTCATATTGTACTTCAAGTTGGTCTCCGCGTTGATTCCAAAGATCGCCGTTTACTTTTACAACAATAAGGAGTGTTTTAGCCATAGTGGAAGTGAAATCCTACTTTTACAACAAAGCGCGGCCCTTTTCTCAATTGATACAACGTTTATCTTCCCCTAAAACACTACTTTGCATCTTCTATACTTAATGAGAAATCCTAAGCATAGTAAGAACGATTCTCGAAATCAATACTTTAAGTGATGTGGCAGTCCATTATTTGATATTACATGGTCCATTTGCTCAAAGACTGTTATTCTCAAAATCGTTTTCCTGGTGAGTAGTTTCAAACCATAGCAGCCTTCGTAGTTGGTCCGACATCGCTTCACGTATCAATTTTTTAAACTGGGTTTTACACGAAAGCAAGAACGAAAACAGGAAGAAGCGGATAGAGGGCACACCAAGTGGAATTGCTGAAAGAGTCTGGACCTTGAATTCATCACCTTGACGCAGAAGATTTGGATTTTGGACTTGCATCGTCACCTCCAATTGGACTTGGAGGACTTCATCAAAGGTGAGTCTACGATCAACTTTCACTTTGCTTAGGTCCTTTTCATTTCAAGCATCAACGTTGAGAATCCTGTAATGATGTAATTGTCTTCTATTTTTTTTTTTTTATCTGAGTGTTAATGTGCTTTAGACTAACAGTTCTACCATTCTCTTGTAAGTTGGGTTTGCTTTTGTGCTTATAACAAAAATAATTATATACATGCATTCACCATACCATATTATGAACGGGCGTTTGGGGCCGCTAACACCTTTTTCATGCGTAACCGACTCACGAACCCAAACACCGATCAACAGTGACAAAAAATGATGACCAAACGCACCTTGCAACAAATTGGTGGCCAATCTAAAATAAAACGACCTTACAAGTAAATACAAGAAAGTGCACTTATCTTGTCCGTTGCAGTCGGCTTGCATTGACATACATACATACATACATACATTCGAGACAGAATGACTTGAACAGTCCACTAAACACATGTAAAATCTGTGGCATCCCTTTTTTGTAGTTTAATTATTACGGGAAAGTTATACCAAATAAGGTAAACTTGCCCATTCAATCATAAATCTTATTGTATGGATGCCAATTCAATCATAAATTTTTCAATTTTGTCAATTTAGTCTTCAACTTTTGCGCGAAATTCCAATGAACTCCTTCCTGTCAATTTTCACCAGAAGATGCTGACATGGCGGTCCAGTCATTACCGGCCATTCTACGTGGCACGCAGCCACGTCAGCGATTTTCCGACAAAAATTGACCGGAATGACTACATTGGAATTTCGCGCAAAGGTTTAGGACTAAATCGACAAAATTGAAAAGTTTAGAACTGAATTGACATTCATATAATAGATTTAAGACCGAGTAAACAATTTCCCCCACCAAATACTCATGTAGCCACCCGCCACTCAACAACTTCAGTTTTTGGATCAGACCTTGTGACAGCATTAATCCTTCCTCCACAACTCTCCCATACTGTTTTTGTCCTCTTAAACTAGCCCCGAATAATCCGATGGTCCAGGGAAAACAATTGGGCAACTTGGGCATCGGCACTTTTCTTTTCGTGTGCTTGGAAGAAGGAGTTGAGAGAATTCCCCTTCAAAATCATCCTTTAAGACATATTCTCAAGTTGTCTGCAAGTGGGAGAGAACCAAGCACCTCGTTCTTCTTTGTTAGAGTCCACTAATTTTATCTGATTTTATTCTGGTTTCGAGGGGTCCATTCAGGGATTCGACGTTGAAAAGTGTTTACAGGGGCGAAAGATCCCAGTCACAAGATCCGATATGATATATACAAACAAAACGATGCTAAGATTTCTCGAAATCAAATAGGCTTGCATTCTAATCATAGCATCTCTCGATGGTGAGATAATTCATTAAGGTAAAACAAAAATAAAAAGGAAGAACCTGCACAGATGCTAGGCAGATCATTTAGGTGGTTTCAAGCAGACTCTTATCGATCGACGCCCTTCCCAAAAGAGGAGGGAAAAAAAGTAATTCTAAGGTTGTGTTTATTTCACGGAAAATGAATTATTTGAAAAATATTTTTATGAATATGATCGTTTCCATTGCTTACAAAATTAAACGAACGAAAAATATTTTCATCGTCCTCGAAAATATTTAGACATAAATTGTTGTCGATGATGAAAACATTTATTAATTGACTAATTATTTAAAGCGATATAAGCGATTATTTTTAGAAAAATATTTTTCAAATCATCAATTTTTCCGCGAGACAAATGGAGCATAAAGGAGCAATGTTGCTGATTGACGCAAGCATGGTTTGGATATGTGACTCAGAATTTGTGTCGATTTTTCATGGTATGAGGCACTCATGAATGATCCTTCAGTGTATGTGGCCCCGGACACATATGGCTGGGAGGTTTAACATGGCATTTCCAGGAGGAGGGGGATAAATATTGTATAGCCTACAGACGATGAGATGGTATTGGTCTATACCATCTATAGACCATGAGATACGGAAGAGAGTGTGTGTGCCGTTAAGACGGATTGATTCATTGAAATCACAACGTTGGATGGTCGAAGTTAAACGCGATTCGATTTAGTATGATTCGAACGCCGAAGGTGTACCTAAACCAAGCTAATTTGATTTTATTTCTTGGGAAGAGGATGGGATCTGATTGCATTGCATCTAGGTACATTTGGGAATTGAATCTCTTACGGTGGAGGTGACCTTGTGGTGTGAGCTCTTATTTTTAGATGGAATGTCATGAGTCCAAACTCGCTTGCGACAGCAGTACGTGTATCTTGCTTTGGTATAGAGGAGTTCTGAACCTCCGACCCCTTTGGTGGGGGCTGAGGTGACGGGGCTCGCGGGCCTTGTATACATAGGGTTATAGAGACGAGGACGTTTAATTTTAGATATGGATTTTGACTCTCACGCTCTATAAAGAGACAAGGCAAAAGTCTGAGAGTGAGTGAAGAGTTAGAGTACGCCAAACAAAAAAAAATCAAGACATTCCCTAATTACAAGGCACTCAGAGAAGGTACAATCCCTGCTCTAATTCAAAAGAAGGGAAAAAGGCTCCAAAATCTCCGAACTATGCCTATTATGACACATTTATCTTAAACTTTTTTTTGTGACATCAAAAATCTCAAATTTGTATCTGTGCGACACATTTACCCAGCGTCGACATTCTATCAATGAGCAGCATTAAAAATCTGTCTTCATGCACGGTGGAAGGCAAACTATGTTGACAATGGCGCCTACACGGCTTAAGTGAAACAAAAAAATACGTCGTTTTTGCTGAAAAATCAACTAACTGAATCTTTATGGAGGATAAATGTGTCGCGCAGGTACAAGTTTGAGGTTTTTTATGACACAAGAAAAAGTTTAGGTCAAATGTGTTCACAATGGATAGCGCATCAGAAATGCGGGTGTCATAAGCACTGTTTATCTCAGTCTAAAGAACCTTAAAAGAGCTCAATCACAAGTCAATTGGCAAAGAACGTTTAAGCTACACATATTTACCCTGTCACGTTTTCGACAACATCACAGGATGGGAGTCCTACAGCTCAACTGACAAAACTTGAAGTAGGTTCGTCTCAAGTGACACGAATCAAAAGCGCAACCATAATAAAGATACATGTCATCACGGAGATCGGAAGCCAAGTAAAGCATGTGTAGTCTTGGAGCTTTCTGAATATATCTCCGTTGCTCGAACACTAACCCGATTTGTGCTCGCCAAGCTGTGCTCAACAGCTTTCTCGTAGAATCAAGTATCTGCAATGCAACCCATGAGGATCTCGTCAGACTGAGTACGTTGTTGAGTCGGATGGAATAGCCACTGCCCAGGGAAATGTCCTGATTAAAGCAGCCGTTTTGCAACAGACTCGGCAAGATTGAAGTAGATTGCTCAAGTTACATCCTGGGGTTGCCATTACGAAAGGAATCAAGATAAAGAAAAATTAAAAGACACCTCACACGGCTATCAAGATTTACTTTTTCTGTATTTTGCAGGGGACCGGCTCATCACGAGGCTACTCTCATTCAGTTGCCTTGCCAATCCATCCATTTCATCCGTCAGATCCTCTTGAAGCTTTCTGTTGAAAAGGAAAAGGTGCAACCACAGTATCTGCTTAAATATACTTAAGAAAGGACAATCATAACACCGAAGTACTGGTCAAATTTTTCAAGCACTAGCCACAAAGTAAGCTGAAGGTTCAATATTGTGGAAGATGGGAAAACTAGAGTGGAGAAAAAAGAAGCTTGGACGCACATAAGGAGGGCATCTTAACTCACGAACTAAATCACACTCTACTTTTAAGCCCGAGAAAGGTAAAAGTGATTTGACCTTATTTCTACCATATAAGAGCCAGACACTAGTCTTAAGCATATCTTCAACTTTACAAGACACCAGAGTCTTGAAGTTTTACTCTACTTTACAGCATTTCCCGGGGGGGGGCGCGTCTTCATACTTGGCCTCTCGCTCTCAGCCAATCGAGCTTCGCATCAAAACTGTCCCAAGCAAAAACACAACCAGCAAAACCTCGGAAACAACTAATGGGCCAACAAAGCAAGAGCCTATTGGAGTTGACGAATGCTTCGGAGACCCTTGTTTCTCATACTAGACATGCCCACGTGAGTAACTGACCCGTTTGTTGTGGGATCAAAAGGATTCGGATAGGCTTGGGCTTTTGGCTCATTTTAAGCCTATATATTGTACTCGTATGAGAAATCATTATAACGAGTGGTTGTGGTTGTAAACCTAAATATCATAGTACAATCCCTTTGCAGGACGTAGCCCTATTCTGGGGTAAATCTGGATAAACTAATGTGTCAATTTTTCTATTATCTGTGTGATTGTTCTGATTCTGTTTCGGATAAATACCATCAGAGCCCACATGAGAAAGAGAGACAAAGCCCATGAAAAGCAATGGCTTGTGTTGGCTACCCACCATCTTCCTTGACACTTAATACTGCACATCCATCGGTAAACTAAAATTTGGATGTTGGTTACGATTAGAAATGTCGAGGAAATATATAGACGCAGTCCTCTACTTCTCATATTTATTTTGAAATGTGATATGCCGGCGCCACGCTAACTTATTTGCAGATTTGTATCGGACTAAAGTGTGGCTCAACATTCAAGTGCTCTGATGATATATATTAGGATGAGTCAAATAGATCCAATTCAATCGGTTGACCCAATGCTAGCAAGGAGTACACTTCAAAGCCACAACTCCTCAAACTTGCATAAATAGATTATTCAAATCTATTGGGCACCAATTTCGGCCAATACGAGTTGACGCGGCTGTCAAACTTTTCTTGACGCAAAATTTTCCATGGACGCAGAATTTTCCACGGTAGCTTATCCAAATAGGCCAACATTTCCTATCATTTCTCGTGATGGGTTTTACGGAGGCACAATCTTTCTCCACGCCTTCCTCCAGCATGGTCCAATAGCCACACATTAGCTCAAATTAACCGAAATTAGTGTCTGAGGGTCCGGATTAGAAAATTTATGCAAATTTCAAAGATTTGATTAGACACAACAAAAGTCATGGTTAATTAAAAAATGTGATTCAGAGACGGAAAAGCACAAATATTTTCTCACAAATATGCAATTAGAGACGCCATTCAAGTCCATCCAATTGAATGCTTCATACAACTTGTATTTTGGGTGTTAAATGTCTTTCAAATTGCATATTTTATTTAATTAGAAAGAGATAGGAACTAGGGATTCTGACTTAGCCTAAGAAAGGAGAACAATCATGCGATATTAAGTTCACCTCGACCGAGGAGAAAAACTACAATTATCACCGTAATCATAACAATAGATTAGCGTGATTGGGTCATTGTTGGATTTGCACTTTGCACCAACGTATTTCAAAAGTCACTTTCTCAAAGCATGCATGGCCCTCATGTTTTGTTTTAGCCATATGTAGGTAAATCAAATATTCTCGGCTGGTACAACTAGGTGAATGCTATTTATCTATATAGGCTTTTTTGATTTCGTCTTCGAAATTATTCCAATTGGAATTATAATTTGCGAAAATTCGTAGTCGATTATCGCGTGTGTAATGAACAATACTAGCGAATGTGCTCCCCCTTCCCACAGAACCAGTTGTTTACCGATGTTTGTTTCTCACGAAGTGTTTGAGATTCTCCAACATATTTCAAGGACCATACCTGATCAAAAGAGCTTTGAAGAACGAAGGAAAGAAATGGAATGGGAAGGTATTATCAGACGCCAAGAAAAGATGCATGAGGGTGGTTGCTCCACTCCATCATCAGACAGCGATGAATAGAATCATCGGTGCTTGTTAGTCATATGTTGCATCATCGGTGCTTGTCGGCTATATGACTAGAATTATTGGTGATCGTCAGCCATATGTTGTTTCATCGGTGCTTTTGCCATATGTCACAGTATTGATGTAAGTTTCTCTGTTCTTCTCCTTTATGCCTTTATAAGGCACGGTTTGTAACGCTTCGAAGGCAAGGGAGCCTCCTAGAAGTAAACCAGTTTGTTTGAATATAATGCGAGACTAATACCTCTCTTTCCTAAAGCTTCTAGAGTCCAAAGAACTTTGAGAATGTGTTCCCAAACGCACCTTCGTTCATTGTTAAATAGCAATGGCCAGCAGCAACCATATGTGGTTGATGATGAGTGACTATAGTGTGTTTTTTTGGTATGTCCTACTCTCTCTCTCTCTCTCTCTCTCTCTCTCTCTCTCTCTCTCTCTCTCTCTCTCTCTCAAACTTTCAATGTGCACTTTACAAATCATAAAAATCGAACCCTATACCTGAAACTAAACGTTTCCACCCTCATCCAATTCTCTTGCCCCTAGGCCGCGTGCCCAGTGGATGAGTGACTATAATGTTTGAGGTGTTAAGACTTTGTGGTCAATTTGGAGCTTAATATTATTTGGATGTAAAAGTGAGGACTTTTAGAAAATAAAGGATGCAAGGCGAAGTAACATGTGCAGAGACGGCCTTTTGTTTTTTCAATTAAGAATAAAATCTCATTATTACGACTCTCGAACACGAAATCTTATTGTCTCTCGTCCATAAAGGATATGACATCCAAAGTTATGTAGAAGAACACAAATCCAAACTATGAAGCACGATCCACATAGAGCTCTTCCTCGCATCAGCTAGACTTCGTCTTCCAATCTTCACACACAACAGCCAGCGATGCATCAGACGAACCGCCATGACTCAAGCTCTCGACCGAGCTATCTCTAATCTCTCGAGCCCTACGTCTCATTCTCTTCCCTTCTTCTCCCCTCATCACGGCCCTCACCACCCTCTCGATCTCCTTCCTTCCCACCACCTTCCTTCCCTCCTCGACCGACGGCCTGATGGCGACGTCGACATCTTCCGCCAGCATCGCTGCGTTCGTTCTTTGCTCGGCATAGAGTGGCCAGGCGATCATCGGCACACCTCTAGCCAAGCTCTCGACGGATGAGTTCCAGCCGCAATGCGATAGGAATGCTCCGATCGAGGGGTGGCTCAGTATGGCCACCTGGGCAGCCCAAGAGGGCACCAGCATGCCTACCTCTCGAGTCTTCTCCAGAAAACCTTGCGGTAGATACTTGGTCGGATCGTCTTCCTCGTCGCTCCCCACATTGAAGAATGCAGCTGAGACAAAGTGCTAGTGTTTCAAAGCACTACGTTTCTGAGACCCACTCGTATAATGGTTTGCACTCCACACGCACGCCCACACACATATTCCTGGGTTCTTTCGTGGTGAAATCAAGATGGACGTGCCTCGTGACGTGATGAAAAGAATGGTCAATAGATGCACATATTGAGATTAAAGGATCCTCATCTTAATGGATCATTTAAAAGTACCGTCATTGTAGATGATAGGCACCATACCAGTTTGATTCAACAATCACCTAGTACAAATGACGTGAGGAAAAATTGTCGAAAAAGTCCCAAACCTATTGTATTTTAGCCAATTCAGCTCTAAATCTTTCGATTTTGTCAATTGAGCCATAAACTTTTTGACAAGTTGTCAATTCAGTCCATCCAGCCAATTTTGATCGGAAATCGCTGACATAGACGATAATCGTCTTACGTGGTACTGCCGGCGCTGATGTTGATAATTTTTTTTTATATTTTATATTTCATATTTTTCTTTTCCTTTTTTTTCTTTGCGTTTTGTTTTATGTGCTGGCGAGAGTCACCGGCGACCCTCATCAAACAATCTTTTCCCACTCCAAGAAATCTAGACGTCAACTCGTGCCTTACTTGATGCGTAGAGCTTGAGATGTATGATATTAATTCGATCTAACTTTCAGAAAAAGATAGTCGGTAGTCTGTAAGACATATTGGGTGGACCGCCCAAGATGGGCCAAACCCGGCCCGTGAGCCACAAGGGCCCACGAGATAGTTATTTGCCTATCTATAATAGAAGGCACCCCTTGGAAAACAGTAGTGATTTTCATATGTGCAAACACACTCCTTCGATACAACGCATTCTCTGTTTTTGCTTCGGAACGCACGTGAGTACGAAAGACATTCGAAGAACTCTCAAGCGCAAAGTGGCACTTAATCTGTGACAATACCGGGTATGTTCGTTGTGTGATATACCTGTACGATCGGTGATACAAGTTGACGATCCTTGGGCACGTTTTCCGCATTGATCGAATTCGTTCCGAATATGTTTCAAACGTGAGGATCGGGAATTGAGTTTTCCCAACATTGGTATCAGAGCCCGTTTACTTGTTTCCCGATCATGCATGTGTACCGTCTCTTCCATTGAAGTGTATACTGCTTGTTTTTTCGTTTCGGCCTTGTTTTTGGTTCGTTTTCGTCGCGTCGCCGAACTGTTCATACATGTTTCGATTTTTTTTTTTCGTCAAAACTTAAATTTTATTGTATAAACAGAAAGTACTCGTCGAGACGAGCAAAATGATGGGCGGCACGTCGCCGGAGGACGCCGCACGCGCCCTCACGCGCCGGCAAGGCCCGTGCGCGCGACGGCGCGTGCGTACCACGCGCGGCCGTGCGAAACGGCGCGTCGGTCGCCGCTAACCGCCGATGATGACGTCATCGTGACGTCATCAGAAGCGGACCCGAGACCCCCGACCCGGTTGACTGGTGACCCGACCCGGTTGACCGGTGACCCGACCCTGTTGACCTGGTTGACCCGACCCGTTGATCGTTGACCCGACCCGGTGACCCGACCCGTTGACTGTTGACCCGACCCGGTTGACCGTTGACCGACCCGGTTGACCGTTGACCGGTCAACGGTCGGAACGGTCAAACCGGTCCAACCGGACCGGTCAAACCGGCAGAATGACCCAGTTTTTTCTTTCGGTCCGTTCAAGCTCATTTGAACTCCGATTTGGGCGTTCTTGGTATCGACGTGCTCGTATCGAAATGATCTACGTTATGGTGTATTCATATCACACTTTTACTGCACTTATGAATGTGAAAATGCACGATAAACCCTATGTACACGTACTTAGGGGTATATTCTTTGGCATTTTCTCTAGTATTTCTCTATAGTTTTTTGAAATACAAGTGCTAGATCATATGTATATGAATAAGCATTCCTTATCTTAATGTATCATGGATTATAAGTAATCCTTCGTTCTGCATTCGTTGCAGGAACAATGGTACATTTGAGACGCACTCCGATAATACCCAGAACGGCAGCTCAAAAGAAGAAGCTTGAAAACCTAAGAGTCAAGCTAGCTCTTTATCGATGGGACGCTAAAGATGATATGATGACACACATCATCAAGGTCAACAAAATGATACAGGATATCATTTGGAACGGTTTTGTAATGCCGGAATATGTAATGGTTGGAGCACTAAAATGCACTATGCCTGATGAGTTGGGAAGAATGATTGATAAGGTTAAAGAAACCTTAAATGGTCCAAGCTATAAGATGCTTGTGGAGAATTTTGTGCAAGAATACATAAGGGTTGGGGCAAGAAGAACATCAACCCTTGCATTGAATGGGTCGAGGCGCAAATCATGGCTCGGATCTAGGGGTTTTCCGGGAGCCTCTGTTTATGTTCCGAAGAAAATAAAACTTTCTAAAGAATTTTATGAGTCCTTTCCTGTCTATGTGTTAGATTGGTACACTTGATGTTGTTCTTTTGGGATTAGGAATCAATTCTGTATATGTTTCAAGTTGTTATTACATGTTCTTAAAATATTTGTGAATGTGTTATGAAATATATATATATGGCTATGAATTTTTTTGTGATTTCTCATTTTATATTGCCATATCACATGTTATGTTATATGTGGGAAGTTCTTCAAAGTTTGTATAACTTTTGAAGAACCAATTTCTTTACATAAATGATTATATTAATGGTAATTTCAAATTGGGTTTTTTAGACGATGATTGGGAACATAGTGAACTTTCGACTCTAAGACCTTTTGTGAAACTATTCATTAATATGATTAGTTTATGTAATCATGATGCTGATGAAGCATTTAGATAGGCTTTAATAACTCGTGCGTATGTGTCTGAAATGTTTAGATACGATGGCTTCAGCAACTAAGAACATAGTGGCTGAACTGAATAAGGGAGAAAAATTGAATGGTGACAATTATGAGATTTGGAGTCTCAAGATTCAATATGTCTTTGGAAGAGCAAGAGGCACTCGAAGCTCTAAACCGATTATGGAAGAACCCGAGGATGGGACAAGCGCCCAACACAAGAGGGACAAAGATGCCTTTGCTGTTTGGAAAAGAAAGAACTCTCTTGCTCGCATTACGTTGCTAAGCAGCATGGACAATGACATCATGCGAGAGTTCGGACGTTTCCAGAGCGCCAAAGACATGTGGGCTGCACTGGCATCAAGATTTGGTCGAACTTCTGTGACCAAACTAAGACAACTCATTATCCGTTTCGACTCATATAAGATGTCTCATGGAAAGACCATGAAACAACATTTGAGGCGGATGTCGAATATGATTAGTGAGCTAAAGGATGCCGGGCACATACTCACCGATGAACAAGCAGGTGCGGCGAATCCGCTCTTTGCCTTAAAGCTGGGAGCACATGAAGATCCATTTGACCCACAATGAGGGTATCAAGACCTTCGAGGATGCTATGCGGCATCTTGAGCTGGAAGAGGATCGCCTCATGGCGGCTAAGCCAGAAACTGATATTTACTTTGCTGGTTTTAGCTCGCATGGAGTTTCGGGCTCCAAGAGGAAACACCCTGCTGGGTCAAAGAAGTGGAAAGGCAAGGGGCCAAGTCCTTCAGGCAAGAAGCCGAGGCTCAACCAACGGGAGAAAGGAAAGCGTCCTTTCAAGAAGAACATTTCAAGAGTGAAATGTTTCAACTGTGGCAAGAAGGGTCACTTTGCTCGCGACTGTGGCGAACCAAAGAAGGTAGAAACCCTTAGCATTCATGAAAATGCTACTTATGTGTCTAGTTCAGTGTTTCTAACCGAATCTAATCCTTTGTGGACTGTAGACTCGGGAGCCACAGACCATGTAGCGAAGGACAGAGGAGCTTTCGTGGAGTTCCGACGAGTTCCACAAGGAACGAAGTGGATATACGTGGGGAACAATTCAAGAGTGGAGGTCAGAGGCATTGGCACCTGTCAACTACTTATGCGCGGTGGACGCACGTTGTTCCTACATGATGTGCTATTTGCTCCAGAGATTCGTCGGAACTTAGTTTCAGTGTTGGTTTTAGTTAGACTTGGTTTTAATGTAAACTTCCATAAAAATGGTGTAGACTTGTCTTTAGATACAAGTTATTATAGTTCCGGATATTTCTTAGATGGTTTCATTGTATTAGATGTTGACTATTGTGAAGTTAATGTTAGTTATTCCTTATTTACATCATCTGATTCTTATGAAAATGATGTGAACGTGTGGCATGCTAGACTTGGTCATATTGGCCAACAAAGAATGAATAGATTGGCTAAAGATGGCTTATTGGGCAATATTAAAAAGGTTGATTTGCCCATATGTGAGCATTGCCTAGAAGGAAAAACAACACGGAAACCATTTGGAAAAGGAACAAGAGCTGAATTTCCTTTGCAATTAATCCATACTGACATCTGTGGTCCAATGAATGTAAAAGCAAGGCACGGGTCTGTTTATTTCATCACATTCATTGATGATTATACTCGATTCGGACATGTCGATTTGATTTCTCATAAGTCTGAAGCTTTAAATTGCTTTAAAAGATTTATGACCTTAGTGGAAAATCAATTAGACAAGAAAATAAAAGCATTAAGATCCGATCGAGGTCGAGAATATCTGTCTGATCAGTTCAGAAATTTATGTGATGAAAAGGGAATAGAAAGACAACTGACTATTCCATATACTCCTCAACAAAATGGTGTTGCGGAAAGGAGAAACAGAACCTTAATGGAAATGGTTAGATCAATGATGGCACATGCTAACTTGCCAATCACCTTTTGGGGTGATGCTTTGTTGATCCGCTCTTACATACTTAACCGTGTGCCTTCTAAATCGCTTGCTTCTACTCCATATGAGTTATGGACAGGCAGAAAGCCTGATTTAAGCTTTCTAAAACCTTGGGGTTGTGCTGCCTATACTCGTGAATCTTCTCACAAGTATGGAAAATTAGGCCCAAGAGGCAAAAAGAGTATTTTTATAAGATACTCGGAGCACTCAAAAGGATATGTATTCATAGGTGAGCAAGAAAGCGGAAGTATAATTGAATTTGAATCACGGGATGTCACATTCTTAGAGAATGAATTTCCTAAAAAGGGCGAAGTAGGTGGTGATTACTCACTATACGAATCTGTGGATCGTGATAGTGAAGTTAGTGGGAGCATTGTGACAAATGGAGAGTTGAATGCAACCAGTCTCAATTGCAACCACTTAAAGAGACGACACCACCATTATCTCATTCGAGTGGGAGCGCAATGGAACGGGGTGAATCATCAGGAGTACAGCATTCCATACGACAGTCAAGTCGTAATAGGATTCCCCGTCGACGTTTTGACATTGAAGGAGAAGCTTTCATGATCGCCCCACAAGATGAAGATGAGCCGAAGAATGTGAACGATGCTCTAAAGTGCCCTGATAAGGAAGAATGGATACATGCAATGGAAGAGGAAATGGAGTCATTAAGATCAAACCAAGTTTGGGAATTGGTTGACCTTCCAAAAGGACGCAAAGCCATTGGGAACAAGTGGGTTCTCAAAATAAAGCGTAAGGCTGATGGCTCAAAAGAGAGGTATAAGGCTCGCCTTGTGGCGAAAGGATATAATCAACAGGAAGGAGTTGACTTTGAAGAAACTTTTTCCCCTGTGGTTAGATTTACCTCTATTCGCCTTATTCTGGCAATAGTAACTAGTATGGATCTTGAATTACATCAAATGGATGTAAAGACTGCATTCCTCAATGGAGAATTAGAGGAAGAAATTTATATGGAACAACCTGTTGGTTTCATTACAAAAGGCCAGGAGCACAAAATGTGTCGACTATTGAGGTCGATATATGGCCTTAAGCAATCTTCGAGACAATGGTATATACGTTTTCACAATGCCATAATGGCATGTGATTTTGTAATGATTAGTGAAGACAATTGTGTATATATCAAAAGATCCAAAGATCAATTTGTGATCTTGTCATTATATGTTGATGATATACTAATTGCCGGAAGCAGTATGGAGTTGGTTAATACAGTCAAGAATTGGTTATCTTCCAATTTTGAGATGAAAGATATGGGTGAAGCTGCATACATTCTTGGAGTTAAGATTTCGAGAGATCGCTCAAAGAAATCCTTATCCCTTTCACAAGAGACGTATGTGAATAAAATCCTTGAGCGATTTCGTATGCAAGACTGTAAACCAATAGATACTCCTATTGCAAAGGGCGAAGCATTAAGCGACAGAATGTGTCCTAAGACTTCACAAGAAAAGGAGCAAATGGAACAAGTTCCATATGCTAGTGCTGTCGGAAGCTTGATGTACGCTATGATGTGTACAAGACCTGATATTTGTTATGCAGTTGGAATGGTAAGTAGATACCAATCCAATCCAGGTCAAGCACATTGGATCGCCGTCAAAAGAATCCTGAGATATCTAAAGGGAAGTGCCGACTATGCGCTGACTTATCAAGGAAGTGATCTACACCTTGAAGGCTATACTGATGCTGACTGGGGAGGAGATTTAAAAGAAAGGAAATCTACTTCTGGATACGTGTTCTTACTGAATAATGGCGCCATATCTTGGAGCAGTAAGAAACAACAGTGTGTAGCCTTATCTACAATGGAAACCGAGTTCGTGGCTCTATCAGCAGCGGCACAAGAAGCTGTTTGGCTTAGAAGATTTTTGGATCACTTAGGTGTTACTGAGAATGCTGCAAACCCAGTATTGGTCTATTGTGATAGCCAAGCAGCAATAGCGTACACTAAGGATCCCAAGTACCATGGAAAGACCAAACATATAGATATCAAGTATAACTATGTCAAGGACATGGTTGCACGAAAGGAAGTGAACGTGAAGTACATATCTACACAAAGGATGATAGCAGATCCTATGACGAAGCCGATTCCTAGAGAAGTTTTCCATGGTCATGTGAGATCTCTAGGACTGTGTAGAATATGATGTACTGAATATTGTAATTTTCCCAGAATATTCACTATTAATGAAGTTTGTTATTATCAATGCCTATAAGTTTGTATGACGTTTGTGAATGTCGATGCTGAGTGCATTATATTGAAAAGTTATGTCGGACAGATGAGAGATTAGCCCACTCACACGGGTAATCGCCTCTACTCACTGTGTGATGAATAGAGATGAGACAGTTTTAAGCTTGTTATCTAGGTGATAATTGAGAGCTCGAGCTTGAAGCATGGACGTCGCCTTAACAAAATGTTAAGATGAGGACATATGGATTATTATGTCCGAAAGTGAAATGACCCACATATTTCACTTTACCTGTCTTTAATGCCAGATGTGAGTTCTGATAGATGCTTATGAATAGAGTAGATTGGTGAACTCAAGTTAGACATTGAGTATGTCTAAACTATCATCTGTACGGTATTGAGAGTAAAGACATACGCTCTATGGGAAAAGGAGAGAATACCGTAATACGTATTTCATATTACGTATGCATGGGACGACCGATAAGAGTTGGCAAAAATTTGTGATCTCAATTTTTAAGTCGTGTGAGACTCTTGAAGAAAATAGTTCTTCTCAATTAAAGTGCCCTCACGACTCTTACTTATTCTCAAAATTTCTATTCAGTGTTTGCTATCTTAGGATGTTGCCGATGATCATGATAATTCGGTCTAACGGGGCATTTCTAGAAAAGCGAGTTGGACTGAAATGGAGAGGTTTAAGGATAGAGGAAGATCAATTTAATTTATGATGTCACATTCTATATTTGTATTCACAGGTCGACCAATTATGATTTTGAGTAAATCATAGTTATGAATACAATATACGAGATACTAAAAGAGATCAAGAGAGATGAAAATTGTGACTGATTGATCTAGGGAACTGCATACTAATTCTGCTCTGGATAATGCCCAAATTTGAGCTGTTATATATTCCTAACAGATGTATAACAACGAGCTCTCGTAGTATGCTGGTCGCACGGATTATTTGCCAATATGAACTTTGCAAGGAAGAGAGTTGTGTTTAGCCCATCGTGGGCGAGTGGGAGATGTAAGACATATTGGGTGGACCGCCCAAGATGGGCCAAACCCGGCCCGTGAGCCACAAGGGCCCACGAGGTAGTTATTTGCCTATCTATAATAGAAGGCACCCTTTGGAAAACAGTAGTGATTTTCATATGTGCAAACACACTCCTTCGATACAACGCATTCTCTGTTTTTGCTTCGGAACGCACGTGAGTACGAAAGACATTCGAAGAACTCTCAAGCGCAAAGTGGCACTTAATCTGTGACAATACCGGGTATGTTCGTTGTGTGATATACCTGTACGATCGGTGATACAAGTTGACGATCCTTGGGCACGTTTTCCGCATTGATCGAATTCGTTCCGAATATGTTT
Organism: Syzygium oleosum; assembly: GCF_021117445.2. NCBI lineage: Eukaryota > Viridiplantae > Streptophyta > Magnoliopsida > Myrtales > Myrtaceae > Syzygium > Syzygium oleosum. Next base: position 1,852,684 of record NW_026607506.1, on the reverse strand, counting down.
CAAACGTGAGGATCGGGAATTGAGTTTTCCCAACATCATTAACAAAAACCCCTTTTGTTTTCATCTTGTCACATCATTATTTTCTTTTCTGTCGAGATTTACCCCTTTATGCAACGTATTGATAAAGCAAATAATAACAAGTCGAGGAATTTCGGCAATTGTAAAAGCGGACAAAGAAAAAATGGAAAGTAGCAGAAAATCTAACGTACGCACGATCTCACTAAGGCTAGGGAGTTTCTTGGTCTTACCCGAGGCAGAGGCATCCGCGGGCTTCCGTACGATCCACAAGAACCTCTGCTGGCTCAGCTCCAGACCCCAGGCCATCTCCGCCTGCTGCTCCCTCGTCAGCGTCCCGCCGCTTCCCAGCGACACCAGCACAACCGACTCTCCCGGCTGCCGGTCCAGCCACGCGAGGCACTCGGCGTCTGTCGAGCGCAGCCCCTCCGCATCGCCGTCCTCGTGCACGAGCGGCCCGATCGCGTGGACCGGCGGGACCGGCACATTCCTATAGAAGGAGTCCTCCCTCAGCGTCCGGAGCGAACCCGGCTCGAGGGCCTCCCACGTGTTCAGGAAGATCCCGGCCGCCATCGGCAACCGGCTGAAGTGGTACAGCAACCACCGGTACTCCTCGTTTTTACGGTCCTTCGCCTGGTCCAGCAGGTCCTCCGGTCGGACCGGCGGGCATCCAGGGACCCGGACCGGCTCGGGAAGGTCCACCAGTTCACCGGTCACCTCGCGGTCGAGCGTCGGCAGGTACAACGAGAACGCGAGCATCGTGGCCGACATCGTGAAGAACGAGTAGGTCGGGATGCCGAGCTCGCTTGCCACGCCGAAGGCTTGAGTGCAGAACACGTCTACGACTAGCGCCCTCGGGTAGTTCAGCTCGATGAGTGTGGCTTTGAGGCTCTTGATGCTCGCCTCGACGACGAGGCTTATGCGGGTGAGGATGCGGGAGTCTTCCGGGACGATGGAGGAGGTGTCGACGGCCGGGAGGCCGTGCATGTGGAGGTCATGCGGGAGGCCCCGCGCATTCAGCAGCTGGTCTTGAGCCGGGGTCGGGTCGACGGTGGTGACGACGAGGAAGGTGACGCGGAACCCGTGGCCGACGACAAGGCGTTTCGAGAACTCGAGCAGGGGGATGACGTGGCCGAGGCCGGAGTTCGCTAGGACCGCCACGTGGGGTCTGTCGTCTCGATCGGTGCCGGAGGACGCAGTTTCCGGCATGGTGTGTGGGTTTGGGGTTGAACGAGGAGGGAGCGGGGAGATGAAAACCGCTTGTTGTGGTGTCGGTTTTTCGGATGCGGTGCGTGTCTTCTTATAGATTGCTGTAATTCTGCAGCTAATGAATGTACAGAAAACTGTTGCATAGTCGAGAGCAGAGGATGTCCTGACCGTTGATTCTACGGCTTTCAAGGGACACGATCTTAGCGACCAAAACAAAAAAGAGAGACACGATCTCTCGTGGGCCATTGAGATCAGTTGAACGGATGAAATCTATTGCATTTTGATCCAATTATACAATATTTTAAGGGCACCGCTCGTCTCTTGGGGTCATAAAATCAATCTCGAGAGTAATATCTACGTGGTAACATATCACTGAATACCGTATGGGTAATGACACGGGTAGAGTAGCAAACCAGTCACTGGCGATAGCTCCTATGAGAGTACCACAGTCCTCCTCCTCCATAAACTTACCTAGAGATTAAAGAATACGAGATGTTACCGGGAATCTTATTAAGATCTATTAATTTTGGTGATGTCGCCAATTTCTAATGGATACCGAAACAAGTGGGAAGCATGCATTGAATTATTGACTTCTTTAAATCTAATAGCAAATTACCGTATCGTTACTTGGTAAGAGAAAATTCCAAAAAAAAGTCGTGAACCTATTGCACTTGTGCCAATTCGGTTTTAAACCTTTTAATTTGGCCAATTTAGTCTTAAACCTATTGCGTTTGTGTCAATTTAGTCATAAACATTTCAACTGTGCCAATTCAGTCATAAACATTTTAACGATTTATCAATTTAGTTATTCCGTCCAATTTTGAGAGGAAATCGCTGAGACATGTCATCCTATGTGGCATGATCGGCGCTGACGTGGATAATTTTTAAATTTTTTTTAAATATTTCTAAATATTTCTTCTTTTTCCTCTTTTCTGTTTTCTTTCCTTTTTTATCTAACATTGGGCAGGCCGGGGTTAGAAAAAAATCAAAAAACTTAAAAAGTTGTCCACGTCAACGCCGAATATGCCACGTGGGATGATCAGCGCTAACTAGACCGCCACGTCAGCGATTTACGGTCAAAATTGGCCGGAATGACTAATTGGTAAGTCGTCAAAAGGTTTAGGACCGAATTGGCACAATTGAAAGATTTATGGCTGAATTGACATAAACGCAATAGATTTAGGACTAAATTGATCAAATCGATAGGTTGAAGACCTAATTCGGTACATTAAATGACATGGCGGGCGGTTATTTGATATTATATGGTCCATTTGTTGAAAGGCTGTGTTATTCTCAAATTTATTTTACCTGGTGAGTAGTTTCAAACCTTAGCAGCCTTCGTAGTTGGTCCGACATTAAACCGTCAAAGTGGTGGGGAATTTCTATCCACGTGCACCTTGACTTTCCCGGTCACTCTTTGACTGTTCTTGGTTCGGTCCCCAAATTTCTTGGAATCGGACCGCATTGCTGAAGGAGTCTGGGGGGAGTCCGGACCTTAGGAATCATCATCATCTTTGCAGCCGACGATTTGGACTTTCTTACTGTGCAGTGTGCTTAGACTAACAACAGTTATATCATTATCTTGTAAGTTGGATTTTCTTCTGTGCTTATAACAAAAAATAATTGTATACATGCATTCGCGATACCATATTATGAACGGGCATCTGGGGGCGGCGCTAGGACCTTGTCCATGCGTAACCGAGAACCCAAACGCCGATCAACAGTGACCAAAAATGACGACCAAACGCACCTTAAAACAAATTGGCGGCCGCTCTAAAATAAAACGACCTTACAAGAAAATACAAGAAAGCGCACTTATCCTGTCCTCTACGGTTGGCTTGCGTTGACATACGTACATACATATATACATACATACGAGACAAAACGGCTTGAACGGTCCACTATGCACCTGTAAAATTTGTGGCATCCCATTTTTGTAGTTTAATTATCACGGGAAAGTTACACCAAATAATGAAAAATTACCCGATCAGTCCTAACTCTATTGTATGGATGTTAATTCAGTTTTAAACTTTCCAATTTCGTCAATTTAGTCCTAAATATTTACACGAGATTTCAATACAATCCTTCTTGTCAATTTTCGTTTGAGATCGCTAACGTGTGGCGGTCCGGTCATCGTCAGCTGTACTACGCGGCACACTGCCACATCAGCAATTTCCGGCGAAAATTGACCATAAAGATTATATTGGAATTTCCTGCGGAGGTTTTAGGGCTAAATTAGCAAAATTAAAAAGTTTAGGACTAAATCGATATCCATACAACAGATTTATAACTGATTGAACAAATTCTCCCACCATAATACTCACGTGGCCCCCCGTCACTCAACAACTTCAGTTTTTGGATCAGACCTTGTGACAACATAAACCCTTCTTCTACAACTCTCCCGTAGTCTTTTTGTCCTCTTAACTAGCCCCCAATAATCTGGTTGTCCAGCAAAACCATTGGGCAAATTGGGCATCGGCATTTTTCTTTTTTGTGTGCTTGGAAGGGTTGAGAGAATTCCCCTTCAAAATCATCTTTTAAGACACATAAATCATCTTTTCATCTCCTGGGTTTCTCGAGTTGTCTGCAAGTGGGAGAGAACCAACCCCCTTGTTCTTCTCTCTTACTGTCCGCTAATCTTATCTTATTTCGAGGGGTCGATTCAGTATTTCGATTTTTGCCGGTGACCGATTCGACATTGAAAAGTTTTTAGAGTGGTGAAAGGTCCTAATCATGAGATCCAATATGATAAATGCAGAAAGATATTCTGAGAAATTTCTCAGAATTTAATGGGTTCGTATACAGATCATAACTTCTCCCGAAGTTGAGAAAACTCATTAAAAAAAATTAATGACAATAGAAGAGAAGAATCTGCTCAGATGCTAGGGCAGACCATTTATGTGGTTCCAAGCAGACTCGTCTGTCTATACCCTTCCTAAAAGAGGGAAAAAAGATAGAGAGAAGCGACTAGGTCAATTATTGTTGGGATTCTCCTTAATTAGTCGGGAGAATTAATGCATTGATGACCACGTAGTTCCAATGCAACCAACTTGATGACCGCGTAGTTCCAATGCAACCAACTCGCATTGAAAACGAAGAGTTTTTGCAAATCTCCATGCTTTGAAAAGATGCTTTACGACCACCTTATTTATTGGTGAAGAATCTAGAGCATGGAAGAGATGTCTCATGGCCCTCTATAAATAGGGGATGAAGAGACATGTTGGATTGTGACGTGAGATCTGGTATACATTCCACATCAAAGACAAATTCGACGAGAGTCGGTGAGGTCGAAGGTTTCGACAACCTCTTTCGATAAGAAAGATCCTCTGTGAGAGAGATTGTTATCCTCTTGTACTAGGTTGTAATCCACCAATAGGTGAGGGTGATTCACCAATTTTCGGTGAAGAAATATTGTTGTAAATCCTACTATTATAGTGGAAGATCTTCGTGATTTTTCTCTTTCGAGGGATTTTCCACGTAAAATCCGTGTGTCTTCGTCTCTACATTTCTCTTATTTTCTTTTTGCCAATCTTGATCACACACGGAGGGAGAAAGGGTTTCGCTTCCACATCATTATTATTATACGCCTTTTTCCCAACAGTGGTATCAAAGCCTGGTTCAAAGGCATCGTGTGTTTCAAGATGGAGGCTACCGTCACCCATGATGGTGATATGTTCAAACTCACTTCGGAGAACTATTCCTATTGGGAGCCCATGATGGAGGACCACCTATATTGCAGGGACTTGTACGAGCATGTCATCAATGAGGAGAAGCCGGAGGAAAAGAGCGATAAAGAGTGGGAACTCTTAAATCGCAAAGCAGTCGCCATGATCCGCAAATATATCAATAGAAGTTTGTTCGAGCATGTGTCGACATACACCAATGCTCACGAATTATGGGCGAAGCTAGAGTCCATGATTCAAAAGAAGACGCCTCGTAATAAAGCTCACCTAGTGCGACGATTGGTGAAGCTGGAGTATAAGGATGGTCAAAGCATAATAGAGCACTTAAACAATTTTAAGGGGCTCGTGAATCAATTGACAAAGATTGAGATGAAGATTGATGATGAGTTGCAAGCCCTTCTACTCCTCAGTTCCCTACCAGAAAGTTGGGACACGTTGGTTGTTACTCTAAGTAACTCAGCCCCGGAAGGCAAGCTCACCATGGATGCCGTAGCCGATAGCCTATTAAATGAAGAAGCTCGAAGAAAAGAACGAGGCACGTCCAGCCAATATGAGGCCAACATCGTCGACAATCATGGGAGAACCGAGTTCCGTGGTAGAAGTATAAGCCGCGGCCATGATAAGCCTCGTGGGCATTCCAGATCTCGCCCTAAAGTAATTTGTTACTATTGCGGGAAATCCGGTCACAAGAAACCGGAGTGCCGATTTCTTAAGAGAGATCAAAAGTCCGGCAATGTCAAGCCAGACCAAGTTGACCCAAAGAAGAAGGAAGAAAAGAACATTACGGCCGTCGCAGCAACTGAAGATGATGATGTCTTCCTAATTGGTGAAGCCAACTACCTCAACGTTGCCGACAATGATATTTCATGGATCGTTGATTCAGGTGCATCCTTCCACGTTACTCCACATGAAGGATTTTTTTCATCCTACCAAAGTGGCGACTTTGGTACAGTCAGGATGGGAAACCGTGTCACCAGCAAAATTGTTGGAATTGGTGAAGTCACTTTGATGACTGACACGGGATATAAGCTGATATTGAAGGAGGTGAGACATGTTCCAGATATGCGTCTCAACCTTATCTCAGCTGGGAAGCTAGATGATGCCGAGATGGTGAATCACTTTGGTTCAGGCAAATGGAAACTCATCAAAGGGAGTATGGTCATCGCCCGAGGAAAGAAAGAAGGCTCCTTGTACGTCATGCAAGGAAGTGTACGCAATGGAGATGCTAATATTGCCCACGTTGACTCAAGCCTAGAATTATGGCACAAGAGGCTTGGTCACATGAGCGAGAAGGGATTGCAGATCCTTGCCAAGAAAGAGCTACTCTCCGACGTGAAAGGCCAATTGCTAGAGGCCTGCACTCACTGCTTAGCCGGCAAACAACGCCGAGTATCATTCCAGAAACCAGATCGACCCAGAAGGAGAAGGTATATTCTTGATCTGGTTCATACTGATGTCTGTTCCATGACAGAGAAATCTCTTGGTGGTGCATATTACTTCGTCACCTTTATCGATGATCACTCCAGAAAAGTATGGGTGTATTTGTTGAGCACGAAAGACCAAGTTCTCAAAACTTTCAAGGAGTACCATGTCATGGTAGAACGGGAGACTGGGAAGAAATTAAAGTGCGTGCGAGCCGATAATGGTGGTGAGTATCATGGCCCTTTCGAAGCATACTGCAGGTCACATGGCATAAAATTGGAGAAGACGCCTCCAAAGACGCCTCAGCTAAACGGCGTAGCTGAGAGGATGAATCGAACCATTGAGGAAAGAGTTCGATGCATGGTATCTCACGCCAAACTACCCAAATCATTTTGGGGTGAAACCGTGAAGACTGCCGTTGATCTAATCAACTTGTCACCGTCAAAGCCTTTGGATGGAGAAATCCCAGAGGAGGCTTGGACAAGAAAGAAGGCGTCATACGATCATCTGAAAGTGTTCGGTTGCCGAGCGTTCATCCATATTCCTAAAGACGAACGATCTAAGCTCGATGCGAAGAACAAGGAGTGTATTTGCCTTGGCTCACCAAGAGATGAGTTTGGTTATCGACTATGGGATCCTATCAAAAGGAGGATCGTGAGAAGTCGTGATGTTGTCTTCTTTGAAGACCAAACTCTTGAAGACATAGAGAAACCCAAAACCAGGATCGTTATCCATTCCGATCCTGTGTTACCCTCTAAAAAGAGTGATGATTCAGGGGGAGAATCATCACAAAATAACAATGAAGAAGTGGGCGATGATGACGAACCACCAACAGAGAAGCATGTCGAAACGACAGAGACAGAACCTGTCGAACCAGAGCCTCAAGTTCAACCGAGGCAATCCACTAGAATCAAGCGTCCCTCCATTAAATATCCTGCAGATGATTATACAGTCTTTGTAGAAGAGGGGGAGCCTCAAAGTTATGAAGAAGCAGTGACCAGCAATAAGAAAGAATAATGGGTAAAAGCCATGCAGGAGGAGATGCAATCCTTGTATGAGAATCATACCTATGATCTAGTTGAGTTACCAAAGGGAAGGCGAACATTGAAAAATAAGTGGGTGTATAAACTCAAAACTGATGAAAACAGCTCACGGCCAAGGTACAAAGCTCGAATTGTTGTCAAAGGATGCAATCAGAAGAAGGGCATCGATTTCGATGAGATATTTTCTCCGGTAGTGAAGATGCCATCGATCCGAGCTGTCCTTGGTATAGCCGCCTCCCTAGACTTGGAAATTGAACAGCTCGATGTGAAGACTGCCTTTCTTCACGGAGACCTAGAGGAAGAGAACTACATGGAGCAACCCGAGGGTTTCAAAGCTCCAGGAAAAGAGCACCTAGTGTGTCTACTCAAAAAAAAGTCTCTATGGTTTAAAACAAGCACCAAGACAGTGGTACAAGAAATTCGATTCGTTCATGACGGAACATGACTTCAAGAAAACTCACGCTGACCACTGTGCGTTCTTTAAGAGGTATGCTAGTGGTGATTTCATTATTCTTCTACTTTATGTCGATGATATATTGATAGATGGGCAAGACTCAAAGAAAATTGCTGCACTGAAGAAGGCCTTGAGCCAGTCTTTTTCTATGAAAGATCTTGGCCAAGCAAAGCAGATCCTTGGGATGAAGATTGTTCGAGATCGTTCGAAGAAGCTATTATGGCTATCCCAGGAGAAATATATCGAGAAGATTCTCGAGAGATTCAACATGCATAAGGCCAAAGCAGTAAGTACTCCTTTTACTGGACATTTCAAATTCAGTCAGAAATAGAGTCCTTCGACTGAAAAAGAGAAAGAAGAGATGATGAACGTGCCATATTCATCGGCGGTTGGCAGCCTTATGTATGCAATGGTATGCACCAGACCCGATATTGCTTATGCAGTCGGTGTTGTGAGTCGATTCCTTTCGAATCCAAGGAAGGAACATTGGGCTGCTGTCAAATGGATATTTCGATACCTCCAGGGTACATCGAAAAGGTGTTTGTGTTTCGGCAAAGAAAAACCCGTGTCAAAAGGATACACGGATGCAGATTTAGGTGGTGATGTTGACTCAAGAAAATCGACGTCAGGGTACCTAACTACCTTTGCAAGGGGAGCTGTGTCATGGCAGTCGAAGCTCCAAAAATGCGTTGCCCTGTCTACCACTGAAGCCGAATATATTGCAGCCACAGAAGCATGTAAAGAAATGCTCTGGATGAAGAACTTCTTGCTTGAGTTGGGTCATAAGCAAGAAAAGTATGTATTGAGATGTGATAACCAAAGTGCCATACACTTGGCGAAAAATTCAGCCTATCACTCTCGCTCAAAACATATCGATATGCGTTACCATTGGATTCGGGATGTGATAGAGGAGAAGCATTTACAGTTCGACAAGGTTCACACAGATGAGAACTGGTCCGACATGATGACCAAGGTTATTCCGTCGAAGAAGTTCAATGAATGTTGCGAAGGTGCAGGTATGGCAATTATCCCCTCTAATTAAGTCGAAGGGGGAGATTTGTTGGGATTCTCCTTAATTAGTCGGGAGAATTAATGCATTGATGACCACGTAGTTCCAATGCAACCAACTTGATGACCGCGTAGTTCCAATGCAACCAACTCGCATTGAAAACGAAGAGTTTTGCAAATCTCCATGCTTTGGAAAGATGCTTTACGACCACCTTATTTATTGGTGAAGAATCTAGAGCATGGAAGAGATGTCTCATGGCTCTCTATAAATAGGGGATGAAGAGACATGTTGGATTGTGACGTGAGATCTGGTGTACATTCCACATCAAAAACAAATTCGACGAGAGTCGGTGAGGTCGAAGGTTTCGACAACCTCTTTCGATAAGAAAGATCCTCTGTGAGAGAGATTGTTATCCTCTTGTACTAGGTTGTAATCCACCAATAGGTGAGGGTGATCCATCAATTTTCAGTGAAGAAATATTGTTGTAAATCCTACTATTATAGTGGAAGATCGTCGTGGTTTTTCTTTTTCGAGGGATTTTCCACGTAAAATCCGTGTGTCTTCGTCTCTACATTTCTCTTATTTTCTTTTTGCCAATCTTGATCACGCACGGAGGGAGAAAGGGTTTCGCTTCCGCATCATTATTATTATACACCTTTTTCCCAACAATTATCCCTCTCGGGGTTATTATAGATGTCTTCGCTATAGAATGTTTCATTTGAAACCATAGCTACTTAAACCGAAAGGGCTCTTATTAAAGGACCCATCGTTACAGTTCCATCGACATGATAGAAGCTAGAATGTCTCCATGCACGAGGTAAAAGATACCCAAGCCATAAGCCAACCGAGGGATGTCTTACGATTTAACTCGAACTTGTGATATCGCGAAAGACAACTCTACCGCGTGCACATATCATATATCAAAAACCACGCAACATGACATCTGCCCTTATGACACGTTTACCAATTATCACGATCCAGCTAGCTTGTAAAAATTAAACTTCTTTTGGTCACGGATAGGCTGTGCAACGTATTAGGCCGGGGTGCTTCTTCATACTTGGCCTCTCGCTCTCGACCAATCGAGCTTCACATCAAAAACTGTCCCGAGCAAAAACACGACCAGCAAAACCTCGGAAAACAGCTAATGGGCCAACAAAGCAAGAGCCCACATCATGGAAAGCAATGGCTTGTGCCCAGATGGACCAGGTCTTTATCTCTTGTGTAGCCGTTGGCTACCCACCCACCATCTTCCGACCTTTGAGTGTGGCTTTTGCTGGTGGTGTTCGTTGCCCCCCCTTCTTCCTTTGGATTCTTTTTGTTAACGGTAAAGCAAGGAAGAGCGGCTTCCACACAAAGCCAACCGAGCCCCAAAACACACCCGACTGAGTGCGACCCTTAGCCTAGAAACAACGTTCCCAATTGCCTTTTTCTCTTTTGACCGCCAACTCCCGGTCCCGGTTCCCATGGGGCTCAAATTCCCTATTCTGCCCTCCCATCAACGCCTCATTCACAACCCCGACCCGACCCGACCCTCATCCTCCCTCTCCACGCCCTTGCCAATGCCTAACTACTACTACTTGACACTTGATTAGTATAGCATGTGCCCCCTAAGCAAGAGGTAAAACTGCTTCGTCTAAAACTTCAAATGGATCCCGACATCCTTGGATGTAAAACAGCTAAAGGGTATTCCTTTCTATTAGGGGGATTAGGAAAAGCAGGGCGTGCGAACACTGACACATTAAAATAAGGAACGCAGTATGATAGACCGCCTCAAAAGAGGACGAGCACACGGCCCTTATTGGAAAATCACCCCGAGTTTGGTGAGGTTACTAATCGCTTCACCCAATGTTAGCAAGGAGTACATTTTAAAGTCACAACTCCTTAAACTTGCATAAATATATTATTCAAATTCATCGGGCACCAATTTCGGCCAATACGAGTTGATGTGGCCGTCAAACTTTTCTAGCCATGATGTCTTGTCCACGGATGCAAAATTTTCCACGGTGGCTTATCCACATAGGCCTACAGTTTCTATTGTTTTGCACGATGGGGATGGGTTTTACGGAGGCACAATCTTTTTTCACGCCATCCTCCGGCACTGTCCAATAGCCACACGTTAGTGCAAATTGATCGAGATTAGTGCAGAGGATTTGTATCAGAAAATTTATGCAAATTTCAAAGATTCGATCAGACAAAACAAAATTTTGTGGTTAATTAAAAAGTGTGATTCAGACACGGAAATATAGAAATAATTTCTCACAAATACGCAATTAGAGACGCCATTCATGTCCATCTAATTGAATGCTTCACACAACTTGTATTTTGGGTGTCAAATGTGTTTCGAATTGCACGTTTTATTCAATTAGAAAGTGATAGAAACTAGGGATTCTAACTTGGCCTACGAAAGGAGAACAATCATGCGATGTTAGGTTTCACCTCAACCAAGGAGAAAATCTTCAATTATCGCCGTAATCATATATATCAGTAGATTAGCATGATTGGGTCATTATTGGATTTGCACTTTGCACCAACGTATTTCAAAAATCACTTTCTCAAAGCATGCATGGCCCTCATGTTTCAGCCATATGTAGGTGAATAAAATATTCTCAGCTAGTACAATTACGTGAATGCTATTTACCTATATAGGCCTTTTGATTTTGTCTTTGAAATTATTCTAAGTAAAATCATAATATGTGAAAATTCACTTTTGATTATCGTGTGTATAATGAATGATATTTAGCGAATGCACTTCCCCTTCCCAAAGATCCCGCTGTTTACATATATCCGATGTCTATTTCTCTAAGCATAATTAAAATAAGAGAAAGCCGCGCGCTTCCGATATTTTATTGAAAAGAATTTTTGGTAAATAATGTTTCAGATAATTGTTACGCATCCAAATAACAAAATATCGTAATAGTGATATAGACTGGTTTTTCATGACTTGTGCAGTCGATATTTTGAAAATCACGAGCGTGGCCAGCTGATTTTTCAGAAATGTAATGTTCATGATTTTTTGGGAAATGTTTCCAAAATCAAAAGAGGCAAAAAGAGAATGTGGGGTAAGGCCGCAATTTTGTCGAACGAATGGTGGCAAAATCGGGATTGCGAAAGAATGTTTCCCCATGCATTTCCGAAGCTCTGGAGACAGAAGGTGACCGGCACGCGAGCGACGGCCACCGGCTGCTACCGGTGGCCTGCCTCCGCACCCCCCGCAAGCGCAACGACAATCCGAAAAAAGCTTAAGCTTCCGCGTTTTAAATCTCGCCAGAAACGCCAGTTCGTTTCCTAGTCGTTTTTGTGCTGTTTCGGCTGCTCCATCTTCTTCGTCTCTCGCTCTGTCTCTTTCACGCTTTCTTCTCCTTCTCTCTCCCTCTCATTTCAACCTGAACTCTCTTCAATTTCCTCCCTTGCTGTACAACACTGCACTGACAAGTGACCCGCTTCCCACCAATTCAAATTTTTTTAAGTTCGGCCATCGCGAAGTGTTCGAGCCAGAGCTCAAAGGAGGTCTGCGGCGATGCCTGTTCCCGCTAAGCCCCGGCTGGTGGCTAAGCCCGTGGCCGAGCCGCGAGCCGTCCTCGGCCCCGGAGGAAACAGAGTCGCCATTGCCGAAGATCCGAAGCGCCGGGGTGAGCCGCAGAAGCCGAGGAAGCCGGCTGCGGAGGTGCCGGCTTTGGCTGTGAGGAGCGGCGCCTCCGTGGACAGCACGTGCTCCTCGGACTCGAACTCGAACTCGAACTCGAGCAGCGCTTCCTCTGTGAAGAAGATGGCAAAGGGCAGGAGGACGGCGAAGAGCGTCGGAGCAAGGGCAGGCCCCGGTGCTGAGGATGGTGGCATTTCTGGTCCGTTCAAACGGTGCGACTGGATCACAGCGAATTCAGGTGAGGAACTTGGTTAACCATTTTATTTGTCATTAGTTATTTTATTATAAGCTCAATTCTGCTTATGGAAGTGGCTGTCTTTGAGAATTTTTATCTACTGTGTGCTCAATAAGCAATCCAAGATGTATGTGCATCAGTGATTATATTGGAGAGAAGGAGTTTTTGTCACCCTGCTTGAACTTTCAAGTTTTTGCACTGAAAAAGAAAAAGTTCGTACAAAGAGCTTCTTAGAATGTAGTAAGGATACTTCTCTCCTGTTCTTCATCGAGGAATTCATGCAAATTGTTTCACTTCTCAAAAATAATTAAACAGCATATCTAGAATAGGGAATACCATTTACCCGAAAACACTAAATCCAGAAATCTGTCTTTTTGATATTTGCATCTTCAGATTAAGGGTCTTTAAGAGGCAGAATAGCAGAGTTCTCTGCTCAAATACGAATGTAATCTTTGTATTCTTTTGGGCACGGGTATAATTTTGTATTTGCATCTTTTTGTTATGCATCTTTGTATTGTTTCGGTGGTGGTGAGGTGACTATTTCAGTTAATTCGGGATTTCGGCTTCCTTCGCAGATCCTCTGTATACTTCCTTCCATGATGCAGAATGGGGTGTTCCTGTTCATGATGATAGGAAGCTCTTTGAGCTGCTGGTCTTTTCACAGGCATTGGCAGAATTAAGCTGGCCCATGATTCTACAGCTGAGAGATGTATTCAGGTTGCTTTCTTTGTTAGATTTCTACTCCTTTTAAGTTAGTCCAAGTAGTTTTCACGCCCACCTGAGGATTGTCCTTGGATCATTGGCAGGAAGTCTTTTGACAATTTTGACCCATCAAGCGTTGCTCATTTTGAAGAGAAGACGCTCCGTGTGAAAGTAAATGGAAAACCATTGCTATCTGAACCAAAGCTCCGTGCAGTCATTGAGAACGCCAAACAGACCATCAAGGTAAATACCTTCTCTAAGCATATGATACTCGAACATTCGGAAATATGCTCGCCTAGTATGAATCATATGAAATTTTATTCATGATATCTCGTGGAGTAATATCTGATAAAGGCACAATTTTTCAGTCAAACAATCACCATTACTGTTATTTTCTGATTCTCACTTGGAAAACTAGAAGTGAAGAGGCTCTTCAAATATAGCCTTACAGCTCCGGAATGTGTAATTGAATGAGTGTCACATTGAGGGAAACCACCAATCCAATCCGATTGCTAAGATAACAAGTACAATGCCACGGAGAAGATCATTGAATGAATGTTGTCATCTAATCTGCAGATTCAGGAGGAGTTTGGTTCCTTCAGTAACTACATTTGGAGTTTCGTTAATCACAAGCCTATAAGAAATGGATTCCGTTATGCTCGTCAAGTGCCCATAAAGACGCCGAAAGCAGAGTTCATTAGCAAGAACATGATGCGAAGAGGCTTCTGTTGCGTCGGGCCGACTGTCATCTACTCGTTCATGCAAGTCGCGGGAATGGTCAATGATCATCTATTGTCATGCTTCAGATACAGAGAATGCAATGCAGCTGTCGAGAGGGACTTCAAACCTAAGACAGAGGAGACACAAGTAACAAACGAAGGTTCGGGAGCCCGCGCCCACCTCAAAGTCGAAACTCATTAGAGCAAAAACTTACCTGCTAACCGATGACAATAACTCGGAGGAGGGAAAAATGATAGGGTCTCGATACGGTGGAGCATTTGCAACTTAACGATGTTCTAGTATAGCTATTCTTGTCTATTCGCTTGTATAATATTGTGTGTATTAAGAAGTTGTTGACATTACGTTATGAGGACTGCCTTGTTGATGTAAGGTTGTGAGAAATTTATCCGCTTTGCCATCTTTATCACCGCTTCTTTATCCTCAGACTCTATGAAAGTACTTGGCTCTCCTTAGCCTTTGTGAATATGGTGATCCTTCATGGTGGCATAAGGCCAGTCCATTGATCACAAGGCCGTTTCGAGTGTTTCGGAAATGCACCTAAAGAGGAGACGAGGGCAAAGCAGCGCAAGGCATCGCAAATCCCTCAGCAATCAAGTCAAGAAAGAAAAGGAGCTATCTCAGATCCATTTGGATCTGGTTTAGTTGGACCAAAACACAGATCACAAATGATAGTTTCATTATCAACTACAAGATGTAGACATATGTACCGCATGCGCCTGGAAAACTCTAAACAAGACATCCATGATGAGTATGAAAAGAATGAAACTGAACATATTTCAGATAAAATGAAAATTTTGGCAACCGGAGGCATGTTTACAAAATGACAAGTAAACTATGACATGGAGCTGAATGAACTACAAGCTAGAGTAAGGATCTATTGCGTTTGCAGCTTTGATCTTACACTTCCATCAGTAGTCTTTCCACATACATGGTTGGCCTTCGAGCTTCAACTTCTATTCTTCGTGCTCCCAAGAGTGAGCTCAAGATCGTCCAATCCCACCTCATGAATCCTCTCCCCTTCCCATGGCTTCACCTGTCCTCTCATGAATTCGAAATCGGAACCTCTTTCCTGCTCTTTACCAGCATCTTTGAGGGAATTCTGTGGCATAGTGGGTTTCACGAGATTATAGGTTGGAGAGGTTGGAATTTGAGGCGGCGCAAATCTCTGGAAGTTGATCCATTGGCCAGAATCCACGGTCGAAGTATCAGATTCGTCGCACTCCGGTATAGTAGCTGGAGGTACACGACGGTTGCGGGTTGGGCTTGCAGGGGCAGAGGCGGCGAATATAGGGTAATTGAAAGCAGCCATTGACTGCTTCGTGATGGTCTCCCAGATAGGAATAGGTTTCAGATTTCTAGATGTTGGAGATGAGAGCGGAGGGGTGACAGGGGCGCTGTTCGAGATGCGGAGGGGAGGGAGAGATGAAGGAATGGCATTACAGAGAAAGGGAAGGAGGTTGGAAGCGGCATTATTTTCAATTCGAGTGGGGCTGGGAAAGGACGAAGATGAGGGGCTGACTTGATAGGACGGTATCGGGCTCGGGAAGGAAGAAGAAAGCGGACTAGGGTTTTGCGAAGAGTATGGTGTGCCTCGGTACGAGCTTCCCGGTATGTCAATTGGGGGCGGCCTACATCCCTGGAGAACATTGCAGACCGAATCACGGATTGTAACTTAGTGACGACAATTAACCGAATTAATATCTCCAAATTGCCGCAACAATCCACAGTGAAGCAATAAAGAGCAACAGAGAAGAAAATTAAAAGCTTCTATATGCCCAGATTGTTTGCTCCAGCTAAACATCAAAGAACAAGGTCTCCAACTTCTAAGTTCCAATGCTACAGAGTAAGGTTCATAAATGAGATCTGTTAGTCATGTAGGAAGAAGGGGCATATGAGAGAGAGAGAGAGAGAGAGAAAGAAGTAGAGCAAGACTTCAATTAATACTAGGCAAATGACACATCGAAGTAGGACTCATCAGACCAAGCTGAACCTCAAAAATTTCTTATTCTGGAAATTCCAATGATTACTACTGATTTTCTCACCCGTTGTCTCTCTCTCGCTGAAAAAATTGCCGGAAAGTCAGATCGAAACCAGCGGCGCACATAATCATCAATTCACTTGACAGATCAATAGGAAGAAACTAAAGGGCCAAAAACCCATCAATCTCATAATATGAAACTGAAGATCGAAACCCGAAAAGCACGCTTCTTCCAACTTCACAACCCAGAAAACCAAGATAGCTTTACCGCAAAACAAGTGAAACGAAAACCCTCAGAGAAAGATCAGGTCAAACTCGAACTAGCACAGTTTACCAGCTCCCGTCCCACCAAAAAACAGCTAGTTCACACACCAAATCGCCGCACAGATCTAATATCACCAGCACCAAACACACACACGCTTGAAAGAAAGAAAGAAAGAAAGAAAGAAGAAAGAAAAATGGGGGGTGGGGAGATCCTTCTTCTTTTACTCTTTTATCTTTTTTCTTGGGTTCCTAATTTTGGTTACCTTGCGATAGGTGGTGCCGTCCTCGTCGACCACCCACCCGGCCTCGGCGCACAGGGCCTTGAGCACTTCGTTGTTGTCGCAGTGCTTGGGCAGGTTGTAGTTCCCCTGCGCCCGGAGGCCCGTGTATATCTTGGCGGCGACGGCCCTCCGCCGCCGCTCCCTCCTCCGGTTGTTCTCCCTCTCCCGCCACGACGGCTTCCTCCTGGACGTCGCCGACGACGTCGCGCCGTCCGACGTCATCCCCAGCTCGAACACCACCACCCCCCCCCCCCCCCCCACGGACCAAAAAGCGGGTCTAGCCTTATGTGTCGGGGAGGTGGTTTCCGGTCGCTGTCGGTCCGCGAAGCAGTGGGATTTACAGGCGGATCGAGGAAGTAAAGGAAGGGAAGGGAAGGGGGGGAGAGAGGAAAAGTGATCGCGCTGCTCACGAGGTGCGCGCTTCGCCTTCGCTGGAAAAATGTGTATGTGTGTAAGAATCTCTCTCTCTCTCTCTCTCTCTCTCTCTTCTGCGCGAGAGGGTGCGTAGGAGAGAGAGAGAGAGAAAGAGGGAAAGAGAAAGTGAGGGAGATGACTATTAAATGGAGGGAGACGATACAGTCCGTCCCTGGTTCCCTGAACTTTGCTAATGTTCCAAACAAACGGTTGGCTCTTTTTTTTTTTGTTTTTTTTTTCTTTTTCCGATGGCGTAAAGGATTCCCGAACTTTAACCTAATATTTAATGTGATTTTCGAACTTTTAATTTGTTCGATATGGTCCCTGAATTTTTTTTTTACATGTTCAATGTAGTTCTTAAAATATATGAAAATCGTTCAATGTTGTCATTTCATTAATTTTTTGGCACGTGCGCAATGTAGTCCCCGAACTTTTGATTCGTTCGATATAGTCCTTAAACTTTTGGTGCATGTTCAATTTAGTTTACAAACTCTTTTAAAATGTTTAATGTTATCCCTGATCTTGAATTAAAAGCCAAGGAATCACATTGCACATTAGGCTAAAGTTTAATGATCATATTGAACAAATTAAAAGTTCAAGCACCACATTGCATATTGAGCCAAAGTTCAGAGACCACAATAAATAAATTAAAAATTTAGGGACCACATTGCGCATTGGGCCAAAATTCAAGGACTATTTGTATCATTATCATTTTTTTTAATCAATGCATAAACTTTAAAAAAAGGAATATCATATGTACTTAAAAAGGGTAAATTATGCATGTTTCAATTATCCTTGGAAAGTAATAGGCGTGTTTGGATTGATTTTTTGCCTTTTATTTTTTTTATTTAGTTCAAATATTGTTCCGGGACACTTAGGGTGTGTTTGTTTTGGTAAAAATATTTTCCCGGAAAGTGTTTTCTGGACTTTCATCAGTTTGGTTCTCCAAAAATGATTTGGTCAACGGAAAGTACTTTCCGGTCAACACAAATATCATATTTAATTTTAGAAAAGTGAATTCCCTTATCTAAGAAAGTGAAAACACTTTCCGGAATTGCCCATCTTGAATTTGTTAATATTCTTTATTTTTTCTTTTTCTTTTTCTTTTTCTTTTCTTTATAAGAAGGAAAACATTCATGTATTTTTTTTCTTAATAAAAATAATTTAAAAATAACAAATAATTTGAAATAATTTAAAAAATACAAAAAAATTTGATAATTTTCACCATCAGATTTTCCTTACCAAACAACTGAAAATACTTTTCAAGTTTTTTTTAGGTTTTACCCAAACACTGAAAAATGAACTCAATTTCCTGGAAAATGATTTCCTGAAAAATATTTTTCAAAAACAGTACATTTTCCGCGAAACAAACGCACCCTTAGAACTGTCGTGAAGTGTTGCTTAAGGTGAGATGTTTGAGCGTGGACTTTGATTTATGAAACACCCCGTAAACTCCATCAACAGGTTAAATTCAGACTTTTGACCCGTGTAGCTAACCTCACTCGGTACAGTTCACACGCAATCGATAATATTTGAACAGATGAATTTTAGTTCTTAAACAAGAAATCTCCCATCATTCTAACTAATCATGTTAATCTTAAGGATTCCGTCAATAATTATTTTGAATAC
Organism: Syzygium oleosum; assembly: GCF_021117445.2. Lineage (NCBI taxonomy): Eukaryota > Viridiplantae > Streptophyta > Magnoliopsida > Myrtales > Myrtaceae > Syzygium > Syzygium oleosum. The sequence goes on along the minus strand of NW_026607506.1, from coordinate 1,833,962 downwards.
CTGTTGAGTAATTATGGAAAAAAATGGTGGCTATTTAAAATACATCAAGTTTTTCGCGAAGGACAACGCATTGAAAAATCAATCATTTTCATGTTAAATTTTTCTTAGACAAGCATTTATGGATTATTCCTCCGCAGGACCTAAATACAGTCTCGTATTGACTCGAATCCTCGCTCGATAAAATCCAGGTCAACGGGAATGGGGCGCGCGTGGCTCGGTGGCTCCGGCGAGCGTTTTGTGGTGCGGGCGCCGGCAAGCGAGGCGCGTGGGGGGGAGCTGTTCGTAGGATAACGGAGCGGGGAATACCGCGTGGACGGTCGGGATGAGCGCGGTGCGGCGACGAAACAACAAATGTTTAGGGTGCGTTTGTTTCACGGAAAATGTAACGTTTTTGGAAAAATGTTTTCCGAAAAATTATTTTTCAGAAAAATAGTTAGTTTTCCTTTGTTTGGTAATATGTGATCGAAAATATTTTTTGGTGTTTGGATCTCATTTGGAAAATAATTTCAATCCCATGATTTCATCTCAGGTAAAACAAAATATTCAAATTTTCAAATATTTTTTATCTTTAAAAATAAAAATAAAAAAAGAAAGAAAAGAATAAAATATTAAAAAGGTAAAGGGAAGTAATTTCGGAAAATGTTTTCACCTTCTTAGATTAGGGAATTCACTTTCCTAATTTTATACATAAATGTTTTTCTTGGTCGAAAAGTGTTTTCGATTAACTAATCATTTTCGGTGAACCAAACGAAGTCTGGAATACAGATTCTCGGAAAACACTTTCCCTAAAACAAACGCACCTTTAGTGTGGGTCCCGGGTCCTTTCTTTGCCGGTGCTCTTGCAGCCATCCACGTCATCACCTGATCCGAGCGGGAAAATTCTGAAGAAATTATTGCATAACCTAATCTAAGTATTCAAAATGAATTTTCTTCTTGCTAAATATTTAAATTGAATTTGGCTATTAGAAATGGTGGGTCTCTTGTGAATCTCAAATAAGTATTATTAGACATGACATTCGAATTCAATTAAGTATACATACTACAAAAACGACGCTTTTTATTTTGCCCGTCGATTAGTTCCACGTGATAACGACCCCGTTACCACGGTTGTAAGTCAGACTTTATATGATCGATGCCGCTCCATCGAGTGTCGGAAATGAGAATCGGGGATTTTTTTTTGGCCAAATAACAAATTGATTTAGACAAAACAAATTCGAAGAAGGTTGGTTAAGACAACCCCGTAACTAATGCAGAGTACTAAGTTATACACCAGATACCATATTAATAAAGAAAACAATAAGGTTATGTTTTCCCGCAATCTTAGTTGGAGAAAAGCAGGGGCATGCCCCCTTTTCTTCTATCTTTTAATAAACATGTCATGTACTCGTGCTTCAATCGTCTAGACTGTGTAGTCCATGTCCGTAAGGTATAGGCTACGTATTCTACTGAAGTAACTGATTTTTTTTCGTTTTTTTTTTGTACGAACATGATGTACACAACACCCACCTATCGGTAGCTCAGTTGGTTAGGGCGTAATTGGAATTGTGTGATTAGGCGCACTGATCCCAGGTTCGATTCCCCAGCTGAGCACTTGTGATTTAAGTGGGGGCGTGGCGATGAGTTCTTTGTCTTTAGTTTCCCGAGGAATAGTCGAGGTCTTGTATGGTAGCGGAGGACAGCCCTTCTCAAAAAAAAAAAAAAAAAACATGATGTACACAACCAAAGTACGGTAAACTAATCAATGAAACATAGCGGTAGATGTATCGTCTTCTCGTAACTCTCGAAGACGGAGCTACGCACCTAGCTAGTACCGTGAATCACGGTTTTTTTTTTTCACTTTGGTCAGCAACAATGCAACATCCGCATCTAATTTTTGTTCTGCCATCGAATCGTTTCGATGGTCAAAAGTTGCGACGGCGTGTTCAATGCAATGTGCCCGCTTTGCCCTTTTCCCCACTCGTACGTCGGGGAATTCCAATTGGATGCAAACCCAAGACGAGGTTCGGCACTTTCCGGGAGACAAATCTGTCCCAGATGCTGATTTGGAATGTGGTCGGGCAAGTCTCGTACTTTGAGAAGAACAAGCCAGTGAAAAAGCCCCTTAAAAAAAAAAACACCTCGAGACTAAAATTGTTGAATTCGTATTTTAAACGACGACGCGACGAGCTCTAAATGTCGAGCACGGACCCCGCTTTTTAAAGGCCGTTCGCAGCCTTTTGCGCGGGGCTGATTCCAAAAGAAAAATGCACTACTTTTAATTTGAGTGACAATCCTAATTAAAAAAAAATTTCTCGATAAAAATTATTAACTTTTACTCGAGTCTCAAATATGACCCCCCGTCAATCAAAGATTTGAGATCTTGTAGATTGTTACAAAACACTCTGGCAGAGCCTGATGTATTAAATGAGATCAATTGATTAATGTCCATTCGACGTAGATTTCCAAAGTTTCGAGGGAGAGCTTGGGCTTGTTTCAGAAAAAAGGTCCACAACTTCGTATCACGACGAAACGGTGGAGGCTGGTCGGAGATATTCGATCTGGAGATTTTTTTGGCATTGCCGGTGAAGTGAAGGAGACCATGAATAAATCCACATTTCTTCAAGTCGTAGCTCAGAAAAGAAGACAATGACTAGTGCTTTAAATCCAACTAGCAAGCGACGTGGTTTTATTACTAAGGTGGAATAGTCATATTGAACAATTAACGATTCCAAGTCAATGGGGCCAGATTTGGTATTCAAGTGAAAATTGGTAATTTTTTATGAGACAAAAAAAAAGTTTAAGTCAGAATTATCATTCAAGGTAAAGTTGATATTTTTTTTTTAGAATTAGGCCCTTTTGCGTCCCATAATATAAACGATTTCGTAGACCAATTATAAATACTCGAATATGCTGGGGACCATTATAACCAAATGTAATGCGTTACAACTTCAATGACCCATGTAACCATATCAAAGCTGTTCATTATAAAATTTGCTCCGGGAATGGGTTAACCTGGTACAAAACTGAAGGACTACCAAGGTAAAAAAGATTGGACTTCGAACCAAGAACTCCATGTCAGAGGCGTGCTTTGGACGGTCTCGACAGGCCCACAAACAAAAGGAGGACAATGTCTAGATGCGCCGTGACAACCAGACAGGATTGGAGATTGAAAAAATTAGACCGAGGCACATGTGCTAACTTCTGCAGAGAAAGGGAAGAACCATCGAATCTCGACCTGTGTGCATCTTCGCGACTCGGGTTTTCAGGACCAAGTATCGATCCGCGGCCTGAAGCCCGAGCTGTGGACATGATGAACCAACAAAGTGCTCATCAAGTTTTCGACGCGGATGATCCATCCGACAATATGACCGGCACCGACCCTAATCTCATAGTACCATAACCAGTGCTTATGGTAAATAAAGACATGCGTTCTGATCACGGCACACCAGTACAAAACCTCCTTCCCGTTCGCAACAAAAACTTCCTTCGGAGTGGTTTATAACTCGCCCGACACTTCGCGAGGGCCGCCCAATGCCAAACAAATTCTAAGTCCATCTACTGTCTCGAGTTCTCATGTCGGGCCAATCTCAAGATCTTTAACTAGCAACCTTCAACCACGAAAAGTGCAACGAAACAGATTAAAAAAAAAAAGAGGCGCCGTTGCCGGGGATCGAACCCGGGTCTCCCGCGTGACAGGCGGGGATACTCACCACTATACTACAACGACATTGACATGCAACACGCATTTTGAACAATTTAAAAAAAAAAAAGACATTCAACATGCGTACTAATTACTGAAAAAACTCGCCGGGCCTGTGCACTTCTTCGTTATGCTTCCGGTCGATCTCCGATTGCTACCTGTTCGAAATCGTCCCAAGAATCCTTAGCTTGCTCTGGTTCTCTTGTACCTGAGCTTTCAAGCTCGACACGTTCTGCTAATCATCAACCAAATCAGAGTTCCCTCGTAATTCCCTGTAAAATTGCTTGATGTCAGACAATCTTTGGAGATGAGAAACAAGCGCTCTATCAGCAGCCTTCACGCTTGTACTTAACAAACGGCACTTCCCGAACACTAAAGAAATCAAAGTATCGATTGTTCTCCGAGCCTCCTTGCTCGGTTTACTAATACCTCTCCACTCCACGACCGGCAACTCTTGCGAATTCCGGGAAACATCCGCGATTTTGGTCTCGCCCATGAGCAGAGAACCGAGCCGACCCGGATCGGCAGAACCGATAACCCCAAAAAAGAAATAAGTACACAAATTGGGTGCAGGTAAAGAAGCCCAGGGCTCATAAGCATAAGGCAAGAATGACCCCAGAAAAAGGCGAACGGAAACAAAGGCCATAAGGCCCTAACACAATTTAGGAAACAAGTCCTAGGTTGTCGACGAAGGAGACCTTATAGCACTAATTGGGGCTCGAGTCTTCAGTAGTTCAGTTCTCCCTTAGCTCACCTCCCTTTGTTTTGAACCTGCTCAGCCTCCCAATCACCGTGCAGGTATTTATTTTAGAAGAAACCAAAAAAAAAAAAAGTCTAGAGCCAGTCCCAGTCCAACCCGGGAATCGAACCGGCCCCAACCGGTCCAGTCCAGTTCCTGGGTGGACAGGGTCGGTTCCCAGTTTCACTAAAGGGGAACCGGCCCTGTCCGGTCCGGTTACTTAATGAGACGCTCATCCAGCAGCGTCTATCTGAGATAAGCCAAGGGGTTTGTTAGCAGGTGCTACATCTCTTTTCAGACAGGCTAGCAGGTTTCATCTATAAGCGGCATATAGTTAATGCTAATACGACAGAGCCATGGCGAACACGGGCTCTCTCTGAGAACACAGATTGCCGATACATGTTCATTCTCAATCTGGGAAATTACAATAACAGGACGGAGGGCAAAAAATCGGAACAGATCGCGAAAAACTTCGACACAGAATCGACACTGCAAGGTGAATGTCACAAAGTCCCAAGCCAAACTTGAAAGAAAGCAGATTTTAACTCTCCTTTTGGAATAATGCTGCCGGGATGAAGAAATTCCAAAATGACAGATCATTACTAGCGAGAGGAATGAAAAGTTCCTCCCTTTCTCTCTATAGCATCAGCATCAACTAATCTAGTCTGTTTCTCTCGCAATATTAATCATTAAATGGCCCTAGCGAACTACTCAATAGATAAGAAAAGAAAACAGATTCATAATCTACTCGACCTACAAAATTGTCGCTTTTAACAGTCATAATTACAAAATCAGGCCGTAATAGAACACGAGTTATTGAGCCACTTCAGCTTGGTGGCCGTTTGTCAAAACTACCTTGGCTCCAGATGGGTTAATAATGTGACTGAACAAAAAGATCTAGTGAGCAGAAACCCCCTGTGCATATTTCCATAATTTGTCGATCTGTCAACCAATGTGTGCTCGGCCATCACAGGACCAGTTGACAGGTCTGAAGCCCCAGTGTTACCAACTCCTCCAGCTGATTATCATCTCTCTGGTCCATCCAACTCCTCTGAGTTCTATCTGGTGAATACCAGGGAAATGGTGAATTTCAGGCAGTGATAAAATCCATCCGTAGTTAACCGAAAATCCCTTGAAGTAAGCATTTGGTTACAACATGTCAGTCACTAGACTCACTACATGTGCAACCATACTTCATTGAGAGAACTTACAGCAAGCAAGAGAGATGATTTGTTCCCCGTGCTCGCTAAATGTTGCATATAAGCCCACATCAGACATCATCTGCATCTCTCTTCTGAAAATATCTCAGCTCTTGAAAGTGCAGTGGCTCATTCCCCCAAGAAAACCATCCAGGCCTCATGTCTCTAGCAAATAATTCAACACATCGTGCTGGCTTGGTCCCTGGAATGTACTCAAGAACTAGCTCTGGCACAGAAGATGCAAAAAGTAATGTTATGATTACATCAGTTGCATGATAAGAAATGATCTTATCAAGTATATTAAAATAGAAATAGATATGTTGTACTTAAATAAGAAAATTAATTACCACAAGATGTATTTCTAAATGGATCTCAATAGCCAATTAAACACGGATATGCAAGGGGTACCTTCAAGTGGGGGCTTCCTTGAGTAATCCCCAGGCACACTAATCAATACTCTTTTATCTTGAATATTACTTAATCTTGACAGATCTCTAGGATCCATGTCCTAGAAAGCACCAAGAGAACAAAGTAAATAGATAATTCAAGAGAAATAATCCAATCTATACATGACAAGCTGCAATTGGGTGCCAAGTCTTACCTCCTTGTCACAGAAGCCCAAGAGAATGCATTCATAAGGCCTGTGATGGAATAGGTCCAAGTCACAAATAAAAGATCCATCTGATTTCACCTGAGGTGATTAAGCACCAACTCAGCATCAAGAAACGATTGACAGATCTTACGAGAGAGAGAGAGATACTCATTCACCTTTAACCAGTAAAAAGTTGCTAAAAATTTGACTCCCCATGCAGGAAATAGCTCTTTCTCAACGAAATTACGGAGCTTCTCCCTGTTAGTCACCCACAAGGCAACAAGAGCTCCTTCTCTATGAGCAAGTTGCTGAACAGGCAGCGATAAGAAATATTTATTAGGCAAAGTTGGATATCTGTATTCACGAGAGAGAAAATCAGTGACCCAATTAATAAATATCTACATGGACTAAACTCAGAATCATGCTCTGACCAAAAAAAAAAAGGAAAAAAACACAACCACCTGCACCAAGATAAGTTCATTATGCATTCAAGCAATAACAGTGCATTTAGGCTGTTGCAGTTAGAAATACAAATTAATTTCCTGACAATTTATTTTTGAACATCAAATATCAACAGCATATTGCGAAGTCTCAACCCAGAAAGCTTCAAGTCAAATAAAGTGTGATTAGCACCTCAACTTTTGCAGGGCACTTCCATTTTCCCATGGTGGATCTATCACTATAAGATGGAAACGAGCATCACCCTCAACTGCATCAAATTAGCAGACATTCAGCCACTGTTAGATCAAAGTATAAAATAAAACAACAAGCATACTTTCTAATAGGCTCCACAGGTAAGGTTCAACGTTCCCATTACATTGCATCTTCATGCTTGATAATTTTGACAATTGCATCTCTATGCTTATTTTAACATGCTCAATGCACAACAACAAATAGCACAACAACAAATAGCACAAGCAAGCATGCTATTACCTGGAATCATTTTGTGAATCTGCTGCAGGTCGGACTTCAATTATGACACGCCGAAACAAAGAAGGAAGGGCTAGGTTGTCAGAGAAACTAGGTTCTATTTTTTAAATATGAAATTCTCAAGGAAACATTATTGCACTTCCCAAAGTGGAGCAAGAACTTGAGAGGCAACATACCATGTAGAAGCAACTTTCTCTAGGAATGACATATTGACTGCCAAGGAACTCAGCCTCCAAATCATCCTTTGTTCCGTTATGAACTAAGTTATCGAATATAGGAAGCACTTTTTGCTCTTTGCTGTGTATGATCAAGGGACCTGAAGCAAAACACCACACTTCTTATGGTCATCTCCATTTGCTAACAGCAGTTCATGTTTAACTATGAAGCAAAGAAACAAACAAACCAAATCTCTAAAATAAGAGTGGATCGACCAAGGTCTTTCATCTTTTCCAGATGTATAAAAGGATGATTAAATGAAGAGCAAATGGGGAGGTAGTGACTGACATAAAGCATACTCTATGATTCTAAGTAATAATCAATCCGCATTACTGAAAAGCATCTAATTATTGCAAAGTTGAGACAGAGATATGGATCAGCAGCGGTCTCTTTAAGTAATTAGCATGACACTCGATGTTGGAATCTCTTCTTAATGACCGCAGAAACATACAACAGTCAACAGAAATCAGGCAATATAGAAAATTATTTGAGGCACAACTGTCAAAAAATCAGGACCATTCACTAAATTCAATTCAATCCTCTGAGTTTGGCACCAAATGGCTCATGAATCTCAACCATAACTTGAGCAAAAAGCTTCGACTTCGCCGATATAACCTATAAGACTATTGTCCTTCACTTCTCTCCCCCAGAAACAAGCATATAGCATAGCTAGCATTTCCCACAACATGTCATTCTTTCATAAATTACCCACACCAGCAATCAGGGGATTTAGGAACATGAAGCAGACCTCCATCTCCGGTCAGCTTTTCTTGCGAGAAGTTGAGTGTTATCTCATACAAAGGAGCTTGCCAGAGCCTCCCGAGCTCGATAAACGACGGCGGAACACCAGGCGGCACCGGTTTCCGTTCTTCCGTGGCGGCGGCGAGTTCATCCTTCATCTTCAACATGAAAGACCTCAGCTCAGTAGCCCCAAGTAAAGATTCGTGCGCCTTAACCAAAAATGGCCTCGCCTCCTGCTATCAACACAGCAAGAATGAAAAAGAAGAAAAGATCCAAACAACAGTTTAATCCCCTCATTCGAAAACCTCCCAAAATTCCCAAATTCTACAAAAACCAAGAAGCCCAGATCTTGCTTCACTTGCTTTCCGAGGAACCGAATGCGAAATCGAGCCCAATACTCGCCTGGTGACGCTGAGCGGCCACTCGCTCGCGCTCGTTGAGGACGAGAGGCGTCTTCTTCGCCCTGCGCTTCCGCTTCCTCCCATCCGAACCGCCGTCGGCGACGTCGGAGGGCTTGGGCTCGAAGAAACGAGAGTAGTACGCGGAAGGGGAGATGCCGAACCGCGCGAGAGAGCGGTTCAGAACGCGAACGGGATCGACGAAGACCGCGCCCGAGCCCTCCAGTCGGTGAACGCCGGATTCCAGGAACGGCGAGAGGTTCCGGCGAGGCTCCGAATCGCCGTCGTTCATCGCCGGAGAACGAGCCGGGCCGGTGCTGTGAAGCAAAGAGTCGAGGATGGGATGCCGAGGATGTCGCCGTGGACTCGTGGGGACAAAAACACCCGAAATCCGTGGCGGGTCGGATGGAAACCCGCACCCGGTGGATCCGGGTTATCCGGATCATGAAGGTCCGACACGGGGTTCGCATTGCGTCAGCGGACGACGCATTGCGTGCGCAGGAGCCGAAACAATGGTTAGCTTTAGAAAACTGGCGGTGCCAAAAGCAAGTTTGACAAAATGCACTGCACTATAGTAAAGGAAAAATGGCCTGTCATTGACATGTCATTTTTAACACTTTAAATCTCCTGGAGAGAAGCGACCTTAGCACACAAGCGATGCATGGGAATCTATTATTCATAGGATTATCGGACCGTATCAATCTTACGTTGTTGTGCGAGAAATGAAATTCTTACATCGGATGAGAGGGCGGAGCAAATGACGTGGAGAGCCCCGACTCGCACTATAAAGATCTTATCCATGATTCTCACATTTGCTGCAAGATGCTTCATTGGGATCGTTGTTTCATTTTTTTTTTTGTCTTTAACTATAATTCAGTATACGAGCGCAGTGGCTTGGCAACCTTTGTCAAAGGAACCATTCATGCTTTTTTTAGTAATCTGTTAGCTTCCCATTGGTGGTTCACCTCGAAAGAGACACAATAAGTTGGGCCGCATAAATTTCTTGTACTGTGCATGATGGTAATGAGTTTGGGCGAGATTGTTAAATATGTTTGACGCAATGAAAGCGTTTGATGAGTGAGGGAAAATAAGATTAGGATAGAATAGTTCACCACCAAGGCATAAAGGTACGTTCCATTAGTTAAGATAAAGAATTTTAAGGTTCACCAGCAGCGAATTGAATTAAAAACCAAATGAATCACGGCACTAAACTAGAAAACATTAAACTAGGAAACGTTGAATTGGGAAACGTTAAACTGGGAAACATCAAACTAGGATATACTAAACTAGGAAACATCAAATTAGGAAGCGTTGAATTAGGAAATATTAAATTAGGAAACGTTAATCGGGAAGCATCACATTAGGAAATATAAAACTAGGAAACATTAAACTGGGAAACATTATATTAGGAAACATCAAACTAAGAAATACTAAAGTAGGAAGTATCAAATTAGGAATCCAACTTGAACTGCAACACATACTCATATTAGTAAACATACTTAATTAGGAAACAACCCTCTAACCTTTGATTAAGTTGAAATAGCCTTTATTCTTCAATTTATAGAAATTCCATAGTATACACTTTCTCCTTACTAGACCGATTCGATCATGATGTGGCCAAAATCTCCTTTGTTTACAAAGAATCAAATTGTTTTTAGTGGAATTTGATGCTCCTGCATCATTGAACTAGCGAACTCACGAAATATAATAGGCTTAAATCGCCCCTAGGCTATCATTAGTAACTGGAGTTGTCGTTGATTCATGCCCTGCTCCATGTATATATTCGGCATGATGAGCATAAGCAAGTATTTTGAAACATATATTAAATCAAATTTGGACCGTCTAATTTGGTCGGATCCACGTGAGACCCACACGGGGAGTCACTATCTTTAACGATTAAGATTCAACTTAGTATATGTATTGTCACTCGTGTAATGATTTGTCTCTCTTCGAGGATCATCGACAGTCTCTTTTTTAACTAATCTTTTACACTCGCATACTAATTTCTAGATGAGCATTGACTTTTCGCTTTTTCATTGTTATTTTTTGGGTTAATACCATGAAAAATTCTAAACTGGTACAGCTGTGATAATTTTACCTCGAACTATTTTTTTGACCATCAAAAATCCCAAACTGATATACTCGTGACAATTTTACTCCGAACTAATTTTTTGACCACAAAAAACCCCAAATTGGTACACCTGTGATAATTTTATCCCGAACTACTTTTTTGACCACTAAAAACCCCAAACTGGTACATTTGTGACAAATTTACCCTCCGTTAGTGTCTGTTAAATTGGATTGATATCATGAAAAATCACAAATTGATAAACTTGTGACAAACAGAGGGGTAAAATCCCAAACCGGTACACCTGTCAACTACCACGTGTCATTAAATTTAGCAATTTGATAGTAAAATTTAAAGGAAACTAACAGAGGGTAAATTTGTCACAGGTATACCGGTTTTGAATTTTTTGTGGTAAAAAAATTAGTTCGGGATAAAATTATCACAGGTTTATCAGTGTGAGGTTTTTGATGGTCAAAAAAATAGTTCGGGATAAAATTATCACAGGTGTACCAATTTCGGATTTTTTGTGATCAAAAAAATAATTTTTGATAAATTTATCATAAATGTACCAATTTATAATTTTTCGTTGTATTAACCTTTATTTTTTCAGGGGGCAATAGCTTTTGACACTCAACCCATCATGGAAAGTACATAGCTCTTTTATGACCAAAAAAAAAAGTACATAGCTCTTCAAGCGGACAACCAAGAAAAGATACAAATGAAATGGGCATATTATTTTAAATATTCTAATACTCCCTATCACACGTAGGCTGGATTTTTGGCTAAGCCTAAAGCGTGAAAATATGCAATTGAGGAGGGCAAATAGAAGTCTGGAAAGATTTGACTTCGGGACCTTCTTGCTCTGATACCATATGAGATTTATGGCATCACTGTCAATTATTTTAACAGCTTAAGTTGTTAGATAAATGCGCGATTTATTATTTAAATATTGTAATAGTGAAGATGGATCATATCGATCGACATGACAAAATCGATTTTGGGTGGAAGTTTTCGTTTTGATCGATGGCCCTACTTGTGGATTAAGAAACAAAGTCATAATCTCGTTTAATAAGGGTGTGTTTGGCAACTTGCCAAATAGTAACTGAATCTGTTCTTTTGTTCCCATAATCAATTTGGGAACAGAAATCCGTTTGTTAAATTTTTTGTGCTCGAGCACAATTTTGTAAAAAATTGTGCCCAAAATTAATTTTGGAACAAAATCAAGAAGCAAAAAAAACTAGCTTCTTGATTCTGAAATAATTTTTCCTGAATTGATTCTTGGTTTGTTTCTTTTTTTTTTGTTTGTTGTTGTTCTTTGACCCACCCGTCGGCTGCCGGCGACCGGTCACAAGCCAAGGCCGGCGAGGGTCCCCCTCGTTGCCTGGGCAAGGGTGGCTCGCAGCCACGACGGTGAGTCCTCGCCAAACCAAGGCGAGGCCGGCGGCGAGGGCTGCGACACCCTCGCCGGCCCTGGCCTGTGGCCGATCGCCGATGCCGGCGGCCGGCCATGGCCAAGGAAGGGAGGGGAAAGAAAGGAAAAAAAAAAGAGAAAGAAATATTTAAAAATTTAAAGTATTATTAAAATATTATTAATAAAAAGAAATTTTGTGTAGTTACCAAACAAATTTCTATTTTTTTCTATTCTAAGAATAGAAATTTTGGACAGTTACCAAAGGCCTTCAAATGCTTAGAAATTATTTCCGGGCACATAATCAAAAAGAATCATTTTTGCCCAAAATCTATTTCTGGACACAGAATAATTGCCATGCGCAGCCTTAATGTCATCTAGAACCACCATCATGCACCAATTCGTCGGGGACAAATCTCGTGCCGAATCAAGATAGATTCGCCCGATCACATTGTCGAAATGTTATGGTCAAACTAATTTAGTCAAATGTCTCAAATCAATCACTTTTCGATCACGTTACACTAATCTAATTAATATATATATATATATATTTATATATTGATAATGTGACTTTTGACTAAGATACAACATGGAGGCCTAAAATCATTGTGACCACATTATCACCAACCCAACGAATTTCTTCGTTTTCTAATTGATTCCACCCTAGTCAATTCAAATTGCCCAAGTCCCAAGCAGGCCAAAGGCATCTTCCACCATTTTCGTCCTCCTAAATTTCCAGCCTAAAAACGAAGAATCCGACCTTATCCCCCCGGGTACGGTCCAATTAGCGCTAGTGAAGCTTTCGGAGAAACGACCGACCGACCGAGAAGCTGGGGCCCCCCCCCCCCCCATATGACATCAGCACGAGAAGGACAACCTCCTTCGCTCTCCAACGTGTCGAGGTCTTACTGGACGGCTTACGATGATGTCTCTGACCCGTGACCATGACCATCCACCATCGCGACTCCAGCTATGCTGTGGAGACGGTGCTGATCGGGGCATGAGAAGGCGCGCGCACGGACGAACGACTTGTAAGGGACGCTTTGCCGAGACTTTGACCAATCGTGGGTAATAAACTTTTCACCTTTTGGCTTTTTTACTTAAGCTAAATTTTCCGACAGATATGCTTTAAATCTAATTCAATACAATACGCTCGGAATTTTCAGGATTTATAAAATGCCCATATGTAAATTTATATACGATCTGTTTATCAAGATTTAAATTTCGGCGAAAAAAGCTCTGCTCAGTCTTGTACAAACCGGCGTTTCATTCGTGACTGTTTAATATGTTTAGATTTACTTTTACTTTTTAATTCACATTTAACTCGCAATTCGCACACTTTGACTTTCCTAAAATTAGAAGCACTTGAATTTTCATGATACTCGAGTCCACATATGACTTCCTTTTTTTTTCGTAATTTTGTAAAATTCGAATAGTGATATTTCATTGAAATTCAACGACCAATGTGATGGCTTAGGTCGATAATAGGTTGGAACTCAAAAACATTCCCGAAATTTACGCCACGTGATAAAATGATTGAATGATTCGGTCTGGATAGTCACGCGATCGGTATATGAAGATAGGCCAAATGCCAAAAAAGCGCACCAGCTCTCCTTACAAAATATTATCCGCGCTTTTTGGGAAAACTTAAAAGATGTCGCGATGTTTCAGTTGAAAGACAAAAGTATCCGTAATTGAGTTTACCATCTACGATGGCTTTCTTACTAGGGCCGCTCATTTCTTCTTCCGGCCTGAAATCGGCTCGGTTGGTTTCCGCTTGCGGCATAATTAACCATGGTTAAGTCCTGGATTTAAAGAACAAGGCAAAAAGAAAAACCGTGGTTGAGTTAAGTGTCTGCACTTCGGGAGCAGCCTATAAATACGCGCGCAATTTCTCTCTTGAGTAGTTGCTAAGGAATTTGAGCCGTGGCCGGTTCGTTCTTCTTCTGCTTCTTCTGGTTCTTGTTCTTCTTCTTCTCGTTCTTCTTCGTCATCATCTCTTCCAGGTTAGGAATTCTGTGTGATTCAATTCCCTCAACGCTGCTATTTCGTAGTTCTCGACGCATCCCGTTTAGCTCGATCGGTTCGCGTTTCCGCTGTTGTCTCTAGCCTGTTATTACACGGCGGATAGTTTCCGAGTTCAGTTTCAGTAGAAGCTCCCCCGTGCTTCATGGCCATGGCGTTCGATTGCCTTGTGGATCATTTTTGGTCCGATCTCTGCCGGGTGTGCCGGTTGAGACGGCCGCATCTGATTCTGGTTCTGAAGTTCTTGTTCAAGAGGGGTGCTGGAAATGAAAACTTGCGTTGTGTCGGGTCTCGTTTGAGAGAGTTGTCAAAGAAAACTGGTGTAGATTTACCGCTTTTTGGGTATCCATTACATTGTCTTTACTCCTTAGTCCTTTGCATCGCAATGATTTCGAGGACTCCAAGTAGAATAACATATATGCAGGCTGATGGATTAGTCTCTGCCATCTCGTCCGTGGTTTTGCTGACCATAATTTGTTACCATCATTGACTTTCTGTTTGTTCTCGGTCCAGGAAGAAGTTTGTTCGCTGAGCAATTTCACCTTTCTCCGATATTGCTCGAGATGTGTCCTCCAGCCGCCGCCGCTCTGGATGAATCCTGGACACGTGAGGAGTTTTTCAGGTACATGAAGTACATGGCTGAAGGACGCTCTGTTCCGGCAGATGTGATAACAGATGTGAACCCTTTCAACCGCCTGCCTGAAACTTTGCCAGGTGATCTGCTCCCCAAACTCCGCTTTACATGCCAGTGTGCTGCTAAAAGATTGCCCATGTTGACTTACATTACTTGCCATAAATGATCTTAGGAGAAAATAAGTGGTACTACATAACCTCAATGGAGAACAGAGGGGCAGAAGGCGGATTCTGGAAGCCTAGAGGACAACCCCGTGAGATATATGGTGATGCTTCCATCACTGGTTGGGAAGCAACTCATGAATTCTATGAAGGACAAGGTCCGCATGTTGAAAAAACTAATTGGTTGATGCTGGAGTACTATACAACTCCGAATGTGTCAAGAGAAGCTGTTCCGGCAAGGGTATTACCCGAATTCCACGTTGTCTATGCTAATTCATTGATGCATTTTTCCTTCCCCTCTCCTCCTCCTTAATCATACTGCCAGTTAATGTTCAGTTTGGGTTGGATTTTGTGCAGGATGCTAATTCGCTCTGCCTGGTCTTCCGCAGTTGCAACTCGCCACTATCTGACAGTGAAAACTACGTTTACTCACTGCGTCCATGTAATTTCAACATACCTACCGGGCAACGTGTAACAAACCAGATGCAGGTGCACCTTACAGACTTCTTTGCGGTTGCTCGCTTCTTCCTACGTTCATGAATAAAATTAGATTGATTAGCAACGTCTAGTTAACGTAGGAAAGTATGTAAATTTACTACTTTGAATGACTTACGGTCGTGAATTTTCAAGATGCTGAAGCATCAAAATAAGAGTATTATGTTCACTAACTGAATATTTGTTCAATTGATCAGAAAATGTAAACTTACCGCATTGGTCTGAGAAGAACAGAGAAGTTCTGAGTTAACGATAGTTGTGTTTCAATTGCCAAGTGATCTCGTGAAAGTTGTGGTTGAGATT
This sequence comes from Syzygium oleosum, assembly GCF_021117445.2. Lineage (NCBI taxonomy): Eukaryota > Viridiplantae > Streptophyta > Magnoliopsida > Myrtales > Myrtaceae > Syzygium > Syzygium oleosum. The sequence continues at coordinate 1,818,374 of NW_026607506.1, read as the reverse complement.
GTCAGTAACTACCAATACGTGCCTTGGATCAGTTGGCTCATAATATAGTAAAAGAATGATCTTCACTATTGAAATATGCTTGTAAATGATCTTTTCCATAACTTTCTTGTGATTGGATGTCTAGACTATGAAAATAAGGATTTCTTGCTTATTGTAATAATCTGCATCCTCATGCTTGGTTACATGGACGCTATTCACTGCGGCTGCCTCCAGAATGTTGCTATCTCCTGGCTTATCAAGACTTTTATCTGTTGTAGGTTGACACCGGTTCCTGCAATATTATGCAACGTGTAACCAGTATCCTTCCTATTCAACCTGTTGAAAATCCAGCTGAGTTGGATCATACTGATTCTGGTGGCTACTTAGAATTGCTGGACCTTCTCTTTACACCATCGCCTTCTTCCGGCGGTTCGGATAATTCAAGCTGCATGACCATGTTGTCAGATGAATGCTTTGATTATCCGGACGCAATGCTGGACTTAGAAGCTGAAAGTGGAGATCATGTAGAGCATAAGGACGCTGGTTGCAACCTTAGTGTCTCTGATTCTTCAAAACCAGATGACATTGTTGTCCAAGCAGCGATTTCAGGTATCTTCTTTGGCCTCCTTGCATCTGGTTTTTGATAAAGAGGTGCTACTGCTGGTTCGTACTGTCTGATCATTGATGCTGCTCGTTTTTATGGTGACAATCACCTTCAAGGCCTGCACATGTTATGTCTGCATCGTATGAGAAAGGAGAACACGGTTTTTAGTTCATGTGAACATATGTGATTGATTAGCTATAGCTAATAATGTAGCCTAATTGGTAATTAATATCATTGACCAGCTTAACTGACATCAGGACTTCCTAAGTTCTAGTCATTGCAGTGAAATTTGCCTGTCTGATCAAGAAACTTCAGTGATTGTGTGGTTTAAGGTCCTATGATGTTAGAATCCCTATATATATGATTTTGTAATTTCGATGCATTTAGACTGCTAACGACAAGGAAATTAATTTGATTAAAAAATCTACTTTTCCCCCTTTTAAGCCATTGTTTTGTTCATCCTAAACCTTGCCAAGTCAGTACAATATTTCATTCAGATCACCATTTAGTGAAGGGTCCTGAATAGCTGGTGCTAACTTACAGGATTGCCTATCGAAGAGAGATATTCAGAGAATGCCAGAGATGCTGGCAAAGCAGTCAACAGGGACAGCAGTCGGCCATTGACTTCAGATTCTCAGAGCAGTGAACCGTTGAACAATAGCCAGACACCATCTGCTGATGGAAGAAACAAGACAGATGGGAGGCTGAAGAAGCTCAAGAGGAAGTACCTTTCAACTTCGAGTTCTCAGAGTAGTGATGGGTCAAACAGCGGCCAAGCGCCTTCTCCTAGTCCTGGTGGAAGAACGAAGACTGATGGAACATTGAAGAAGCTCCAGAAGAAGTACCTGTGCTTCATGCCATTCTAGTTCGTCTCGCCAGTACTCACAGCACTGATGGGCATGCAGCCAAAAGGCAAAGTTTTCATCAAGTAGGCCAGCAATCCTGCCGCATGTTCTAGGTTGGATTCTTGTACATGCTTTTTATGCTATTGATGGAATAATCGCGGGTACATTGAGGTGGCATCCACCACCCGAGACGATTTACTAGATTATGGCTTAGGATTTTATTTATTCAATGGGGGAGACAGATCTGTTTTTATCAAGCCTAGCTTGATTTCAAGTACTTGCAGGTGAAATGTGAAATAAATAAACATTCAAGACAAAGGTATGCTATCTGGGTTTGTTTAATCTGCATAAGTTTCATTTAACAGTAGCTGTTTCACTGTTTGTTTGCGGCTTGAGAGCTTTTAGTACATATAAAAACATCAGTTGGATGTTTTGGATCATTAAGTAAAGCATCTGTGGTTCGGCTCATCAACGAAGATTTGGTGATAAGTTCCGGGCTTATGATGGCCCGACTGAACTCTCTCGGGACCTTGAGTAAATGCATCCGATTGGGCGTTTCAGCTCTTGGACCCAAATCCTGAAATAACATTTTGCACTCAGCAGCACTGCCTTGTGGTAGGAGGCATTGTCATGTAGCCTTTAGCGACAGTTTTGTACAGGTTTTCAGCAGAAACATCAGCCGCAGAATAGTCTTTACAAGGCGGCGTTTGGCGAATTCGCAACCCCGATGGCGCCTCCACAACTAGCAGTTTCGAGGCGTTGCAGCCTGAAAAACGAGCATGGTACAGGTTATGCTCGCAACCGCACCCACAACCATATCGAGCGAACTCCTGGTCTAATGCCCCATGTCACTCGCGAAATAATAAAATACACCTTCGACCCGTTTCCTCTCGCAGTTTTTTCGGTAGTTTCATTAGATTTTTTTCTCACCCTTTTCTTTCTTAGACCCTTTCGATTCATGGGATCATCATTCTGGAAGAGACTTGGCAGCAATCGAAACACAATAATTGAAGCAGCGATGGTGCGAACACAGGTACCCGGCAATAGCGGCCGAAAAGGCCCCCAAAGTCAAAGTTCTGCTTCACCTAATGCTCCTGCGCCTGCACACAATAAATATTGCAATTTGCAATGCATTATTAAGCATTATCTACACGACTCATAATTTCGGCCAGGTATGCACGTGTAATCCTACTAAAGTATGTCTGTAGGTGCGCAATACCTTCTTTACTTCATGTATTTCTCAACACGAATACTACACTCTATATTTCATAGTATACACTGAGAAATACTAAAGTAGGAAGTATCAAATTAGGAATCCAACTTGAACTGCAACACATACTCATATTAGTAAACATACTTAATTGGGAAACAACCCTCTAACCTTTGATTAAGTTGAAATAGCCTTTATTCTTCAATTTATAGAATTCCATAGTATACACTTTCTCCTTACTAGACCGATTGGATCGTGATGTGGCCAAAATCTCCTTTGTTTGCAAAGAATCAAATTGTTTTTAGTGGAATTTGATGCTTCTGCATCATTGAACTAGCGAACTCGTGAAATATAATAGGCTTTATCGCCACTAGGCTACCATTAGTAACTGGAGTTGTCGTTGATTCATGCCCTGCTCCATGCATATATTCGGCATGATGAGCATAAGCAAGTATTTTGAAACATATATTAAATCAAATTTGGACCATCTAATTTGGTCGGATCCACGTGAGACCAACATTGGGAGTCACTATCTTTAACGGTTAAGATTCAATTTAGTATATGTATTGTCACTTGTGTAATGATTTGTCTCTCTTCGAGGATCATCGCTAGTCTCTTTTTTAACTAATCTTCTACACTCACATACTAATTTCCAGATGAGCATTGACTTTTTTTGGGTTAATACCACGAAAAACCCTAAATGGATATACCTGTGATAAATTTACCCTGAACTATTTTTTTTATCACAAAAAACCCTAAACTGGTACACTTGTGACAATTTTATCTTGAACAATTTTTTTTACCACCAAAAATTCAAAACTGGTATAATTGTGACAATTTTACTCCGAACTAATTTTTTGACCACCAAAAACCCCAAATTGGTACATATGTGATAATTTTACCCCGAACTAATTTTTTGACCACTAAAAACCTCAAACTGATACATTTATGATTAATTTTACCCTCCGTTAATGTCCGTTAAATTAAATTAATATCACGAAAAATCATAAATTGGTAAACTTGTGACAAATAGAGGGGTAAAACCTTAAATCGGTACACCTGTCAACTACCACGTGTCATTAAACTTAGCAATTTGACAGTAAAATTTAACGGAAACTAATGGAGGGTAAATTTGTCATAGGTGTACCGATTTTTTATTTTTTGTGGTCAAAAAATTAGTTCGGGTTAAAATTGTCACAGGTGTACCAGTGTGAGGTTTTTGGTTGTCAAAAAAATAGTTCTGGTTAAAATTGTCACGGGTATAACAGATTGGGTTTTTTGTGGTCAAAAAAATAATTTTGGGTAAATTTATCATAAATGTATCAATTTGAGGATTTTTCGTGATATTAACCCTTATTTTTTCAGGGGGCGATAGCTTTCGACACTCAACCCATCATGGAAAGTACATAGCTCTTTTATGACCCAAAAAAAAAGTATATAGCTCTTCAAACGGACTACCTAGAAAAGATACAAATGAAATGGGCATATTATTTTAAATATTTTAATACTCCCTATCACACGCAGGTTGAATTTTTTGCTAAGCCTAAAGCGTGAAAATATGCAATTGAGGAGAGCAAATAGAAATCTGGAAAGATTTGACTTCGGGATCTTCTTGCACTGATACCATGTGAGATTTATAGCATCACTGTTAATTATTTTAACAGCTAAAGTTATTAGATAAATATGCGATTTATTATTTAAATAGTATAACAGTGAAAGTGGATTGGATCGATTGACATGACAAAATCGATTTTGGGTGGAAGTTTTCGTTTTGATGGATGGCCCGACTTGTGGATTAAGAAACTAAGTCGTAAGCTCGGTCACCTCTTGGCTCTATGCCAAACGTTCTGTTTGACTAGGACTTTTGGTGTCGGCACGTGATCCTCCTTGAGACAAACCAGATCAAGACAAGAGAAGGAACAAACCATCTCGGAGGAAAAGCATTTTATTAAAGTGGGTCTACATGTGGTCAATGCCTTCTTTACTTCATGTATTTCTCAACACGAATACTACACTCTATATTTCAATGCCAAAACTCTCTTTGGGGCCCCGACAAACCCGCGTGCTCCAATTAGTCAAATTTAGAGCCGGAAGGACATCATTGGAATACTTATACAAGTTCGGGAACTTAGTTAAACAAATCAAAAGTTCAAAGATTTTGATTCGAAAAAAAACGCACAAGGTCAAAGACTAAATATCTGATTTCACGGATTTAAGAGGTTCAGCCCCGAGCAAAGCGGATTTAGTCCAAACCTATCCAATAAGCATGTCTATAGGTGCCGGCGGCTAAACACGAGACCGGTAACTCTACGCGGTAAAAATTAATAAGTTTATTCTACTAGTGAAAATAACATATGTTACTAAATTAAAAAATCTTCGTCGATCAAATTTTCTCAGCACCACCGAGCGTTGCTCATTACCAATTCGTCGAGGACAAATCTTGTGCCGAACCAAGATAGATTCGCCCGGTCACATTGTCAAAATGTTGTGATCAAACTAATTTAATCAAATGACCCAAATCAATCACTTTTCGACCACGTTACACTAATCTAGATTTATATATATATATATATTGATGATGTGACCGTTTACGAAGATATAACACGGGTCACATCATCACCAATCCAGCGAATTTCCCCCAGATGACATCAGCACGAGAAGGACAAACCTCTACGCTCTCCAACGTGTCGAGGTCTTACTGGACAGATTACGATGATGTCTCTGACCCGTGACATCACCATCCACCATCACCAGCTATGCTGTGGAGACGGTGGGCCCCGCTGATCGGTCGCCAGTTGCGCGGCGAATGAGAAGGCGCGCATGGACGAACCACTCGTTGGCGACGCTTTTGCCAAGACTTTGACCAATCGTGGTTAATATGAACTTTTTACCTTTTGTGTTTTTTTACTTAAGCTAAATTTTCCGACAGATATATGCTTTAGATCTAATTCAATACAACACACTCGGAATTTTCACAATTTATAAAATGCCCATATGTAAATTTACATACTGAAAAGCTCTGTTCAGTCTTGTACAAACCGGTGTTTCATTCATGATTGTTTAACATGTTTGGATTTACTTTTACTTTTTAATTCATATTTAACTTGTAATTCGCACACTCTGACTTTTCTAAAATTGGAAGCACTTGAATTTTCATAATACTCGAATATTGATACTTGAGTCCACATATGACTTTTTTTTTTCTATAGTTTTGTAAAATTCGAATATTGATATTTCATTGAAATTCAACAACCAATTTGATGGCTTAGGTCGATAATAGGTTGGAACTCGAAAACATTCCTGAAATTTACGCCGCGTGATAAAATGATTGAATGATTCTATCAGGATAGCCACGCGACTGGTACATGAAGATGGGCCAAATGCCAAAAAGGCGTACCAGCTCTCCTTACAAAATATTATCCGCGCTTTTTTGGAAAACTCAAAAGATGTCGCGATGTTTCACTTGAAAGACAAAAGTATCCATAATTAAGTTTTCCATCTACGATGGCTTTCTTACTAGGGCCGCTCATTTCTTCTTCCGGCCTGAAATCGGCTCGATCGGTTTCCGCTTGTGGCATAATTAACCATGGTTGAGTCCTGGATTTAAAAAAATAAGGCAAAAAGAAAAACCACGGTTGAGTTAAGTATCTGCACTTCAGGAGCAGCCTATAAATACGCGCGCCCCGCCCATTTCTCAGTTGAGTAGTTGCTAAGGAATTTGAGCTGTGGCCGGTTCGTTCTTCTTCTCCTCCTTCTGGTTCTTCTCCGTCATCATCTCCTCCAGGTTAGGAATTCTGTGTGATTCAATTCCCTCAACGCTGCTGTTTCTTAGTTCTCATCTCGACTTCGGCGCATCCCGTTTAGCTCGATCGGTTCGCGTTTCCGCTGTTGTCTCTAGCCTGTTATTACACGGCGGATAGTTTCCGAGTTCAGTTTCAGTAGAAGCTCCCCCGTGCTTCATGGCCATGGCGCTCGATTGCCTTGTGGATCATTTTTGGTCCGATCTCTGCCGGGTGTGCCGGTTGAGACGGCCGCATCTGATTCTGGTTCTGAAGTTCTTGTTCAAGAGGGGTGCTGGAAATGAAAACTTGGGTTGTGTCGGGTCTGGTTTGAGAGAGTTACCAAAGAAAACTGGTGTGGATTTACCGCTTTTTGGGTATCCATTACATTGTCTTTACTCCTTAGTCCTTTGCATCGCAATGATTTCGAGGACTCCAAGTAGAATAACATGTCTGCAGGCTGATGGATTAGTCTCTGCCATCTCGTCCGTGGTTTTGCTGACCATAATTTGTTACCATCATTGACTTTCTGTTTGTGCTCGGTCCAGGAAGAAGTTTGTTCGCTGAGCAATTTCACCTTTCTCCGATATTGCTCGAGATGTGTCCTCCAGCTGCCGCCGCTCTGGATGAATCCTGGACACATGAGGAGCTTTTCAGGTACATGAAGTACATGGCTGAAGGACGCTCTGTTCCGGCAGATGTGATAACAGATGTGAACCCTTTCAACCGCCTGCCTGAAACTTTGCCAGGTGATCTGCTCCCCAAACTCCGCTTTACGTGCCAGTGTGCTGCTAAAAGATTGCCCATGTTGACTAACATTACTTGCCATAAATGATCTTAGCAGAAAATAAGTGGTACTACATAACCTCAACGGAGAACAGAGGGGCAGAAGGCGGATTCTGGAAGCCTAGAGGACAACCCCGTGAGATATATGGCGATGCTTCCATCACTGGTTGGGAAGCAACTCGTGAATTCTATAAAGGACGAGGTCCGCATGTTGAAAAAACTAATTGGCTGATGCTGGAGTACTATATAACTCCAAACGTGTCAAGAGAAGCTGTTCCGGCAAGGGTATTACCCGAATTCCACGTTGTCTATGCTAATTCATTGATGCATTTTTCCTTCCCCTCTCTTCCTCCTTAATCATACTGCCAGTTAATGTTCAGTTTGGGTTGGATTTTGTGCAGGATGCTAATTCGCTCTGCCTGGTCTTCCGCAGTTGCAGCTCGCCACTATCTGACAGTGAAAACTACGTTTACTCACTGCGTCCACATAATTTCAACATACCTACCGGGCAATGCGTAACAAACCAGATGCAGGTGCACCTTACAGACTTATTTGTGGTTGCTCGCTTCTTCCTACGTTCATGAATAAAATTAGATTGATTAGCAACGTCTCGTTAACGTAGGAAAGTATGTAAATTTACTACTTTGAATGACTTACGGTCGTGAATTTTCAAGATGCTGAAGCATCAAAATAAGAGTATTATGTTCACTCACTGAATATTTGTTCAATTGATCAGAAAATGTAAACTTACCGCATTAGTCTGAGAAGAACAGAGAAGTTCTGAGATAACGATAGTTGTGTTTCAGTTGCCAAGTGATCTGGTGAAAGTTGTGGTTGAGATTATCAGTAACTACCAATACGTGTCTTGGATCAGTTGGCTCATAATATAGTAAAAGAATGATCTTCACTATTGAAATATGCTTGTAAATGATCTTTTCCATAACTTTCTCGTGATTGGATGTCTAGACTATGAAAATAAGGATTTCTTGCTTATTGTAATAATCTGCATCCTCGTGCTTGGTTACATGGACGCTATTCACTGCTGTTGCCTCCAGAATGTTGCTATCTCCTGGCTTATCAAGACTTTTTATCTGTTGTAGGTTGACACCGGTTCCAGCAATATTATGCAACGTGTAACCAGTATCCTTCCTATTCAACCTGTTGAAAATCTGCCTGAGTTGGACCATATTGATCCTGGTGGCTACTTAGAATTGCTGGACCTTCTCTTTACACCATCGCCGTCTTCCGGCGGTTCGGATAATTCAAGCTGCATGACCATGTTGTCAGATGAATGCTTTGATTATCCGGACGCGATGCTGGACTTAGAAGCTGAAAGTGGAGATCATGTAGAGCATAAGGACGCTGGTTGCAACCTTAGTGTCTCTGATTCTTCAAAACCAGATGACATTGTTGTCCAAGCAGCGATTTCAGGTATCTTCTTTGGCCTCCTTGCATCCGGTTTTCGATAAAGAGGCGCTACTGCTGGTTCATACTATCTGATCATTGATGCTGCTCGTTTTTATGGTGACAATCACCTTCAAGGCCTGCACATGTTATGTCCGCATCGTATGAGAAAGGAGAACACGGTTTTTAGTTCATGTGAACATATGTGATTGATTAGCTATAGCTAATAATGTAGCCTGATTGGTAATTAATATCATTGACCAGCTTAACTGACATCAGTATTTCCTAAGTTCTAGTCATTGCAGTGAAATTTGCCTGTCTGATCAAGAAACTTCAGTGATTGTGTGGTTTAAGGTCCTATGATGTTAGAATCCCTATATATATGATTTTGTAATTTTGATGCATTTAGACTGCTAACCACAAGGAAATTAATTTGATTAAAAAATCTACTTTATCCCCCTATTAAGCCAATGTTTTGTTCATCCTAAACCTTGCCAAGTCAGTACAATATTTCATTCAGATAAGGGTCCTGAATAGCTGGTGCTAACTTACAGGATTGCCTATCGAAGAGAGATCTTCAGAGAATGCCGGAGATGCTGGCAAAGCAGTCAACAGGGACAGCGGTCCGCCATTGACTTCAGATTCTCAGAGCAGTGAACCGTCGAACAATAGCCAGACACCATCTGCTGATGGAAGAAACAAGACAGATGGGAGGCTGAAGAAGCCCAAGAGGAAGTACCTTCCAACATCGAGTTCTCAGAGTAGTGATGGGTCAAACAGCGGCCGAGCGCCTTCTCCTAGTCCTGGTGGAAGAACGAAGACTGATGGAACATTGAAGAAGCTCCAGAAGAAGTGCCTGTGCTTCATGCCATTCTAGTTCATCTCGTCAGTACTCACAGTCACTGATGGGCATGCAGCCAAAAGGCAAAGTTTTCATCAAGTAGGCCAGCAATCCTGCCGCCTGTACTGATGTTGTTCAGATACATTCTACCTGTTCTAGGTTGGATTCTTGTACATGCTTTTTATGCTATTGATGGAATAATCGCGGGTACATTGAGTTGGCATTGACCACCCGAGACGATTTACTAGATTATGGCTTAGGGGGATTGGATTTTATTTATTCAATGGGGGAGACAGATCTGTTTTTATCAAGCCTAGCTTGATTTTAAGTACTTGCAGGTGAAATGTGAAATAAATAAACATGCAAGACAAAGGTATGCTATCTGGGTTTGTTTAATCTGCATAAGTTTCATTTAACAGTAGTGTTTCTCTGTTTGTTTGCGACTTGAGAGCTTTTTAGTACATATAAAAACATCAGTTGGATGTTTTGGATATTTTGGATCATTAGGCAAAAAGCATCTGTGGTTCGGCTCATCAACGAAGATTTGGTGATAAGTTCTGGGCTTATGATGGCCCGACTGAACTCTCTCAGGACCTTGAGTTAATGCATCCGATTGGGCCCTTCAGCTCTTGGACCCAAATCCTGAAATAACATTTTGCACTCAGCAGCACTGCGTTGTAGTAGGAGGCATTGTCATGTAGCCTTTAGCTACAGTTTTCCACAGGTTTTCAGCAGAAGCATCAGCCGCAGAACAGTCTTTACAAGGCGGCGTTTGGTGAATTCGCAACCCCGATGGCGCCTCTACAACTAGCAGTTCCAAGGCGTTGCAGCCTTAAAAACGAGCATGGCACGGGTTATGCTCGCAACCGCACCCACAACCACAACCATATCGAGCGAACTCTTGGTCTAATGCCCCATGTCACTCGCGAAATAATAAAATACACCTTCGACCCGTTTCCTCTCGCGGTTTTTTTGGTAGCTTCATTAGAATTTTTTTCTCACCCTTTTCATTCTTTAGACCCTTTCGATTCATGGGATCATCATCATTCTGGACGAGACTCGGCAGCAATCGAAACACAATAATTGGAGCAGCGATGGTGCGAGCACAGGTACCCGGCAATAGCGGCTGGAAAGGCCCCCAAAGTCAAAGTTCTGCCTCACCTAATTGCTCCTGCGCCTGCACACAATAAATATTGCAATTTGCCATGCATTATTAAGCATTATCTACACGACTCATAATTTCGGGATAAAGTCAGAGACACGCATGCCCCTGCTTCCCCCGCCGAGCTCCGTCCCCCCGGCCCACCCCGATCGGGGCGGCGGACGGCGGCGACACCCCCGGCACCCACTAAAGCCGGGGGCGCCCGAAAAGACGAGCCTACCCCTACGAAATGTTCTTTTCAACGCTGCGGATCATTGCACATGCTCCGTGAACATGTCTCGGAGGATTTCTCTAAAGAGATTTCTTTTCTGGGGTATTGTTCTTTTCTTCTTTCTTTTTTTTAATCTTGATTTCGACTCCTTTAAGGATTGTTTTCTCCCCCCCCATGCGCGGGGTCCACGACGCACGATCTGACGGGGAGGCGTTGGGGGTGTCTCGCCCGATGGCTCGCGCTTTTGGCTGCTACGAGGGGATGGCGGGAAAATCGGGCGAGTGGGGGAATTTTGCCCGCTAAAATTCTTTCCCGCCCTTCGAAGGTGGGTACAGTTTGGTACGCTCGAGAAAGGACCGATTGCGCGCACGACGCCCATGGTGCTGGTGTGTAGGACAAATGATTGGTTTGCGCAAGATATGGAGATTCGGGAGTGTTCTTGGTGGTGGCGTGTGTGTCCCTTGATATGGCCATCGCTCGATCGATCGAAGTGATCTCAGATTAAGGATCCAGTCGTTCGAAGGAAAACTATTTTCGGGGAATTGTTTTAATGACTTCTTGGCATTTGGACGATGGAAAATTGGCCGGATTTTGCAGGAAAATGTTTTCTGTGGACGGAAGATGATGAACTTGTATTGGGGAAAAGTGATTTCGTAACCCCCAATCACCAAACAAATGAAATCTGATTATTTTCTTTGGAAAAATGATTTCTATTCGAAATCATGATGTTTTTGGACTGTGTTTGTCTGAATGAAATTTTTTCCACGAATTTGTTTTCTAGACTTTCACGTGTTTTGTTTGCTGAAAATAATTAGTTAGTGGAAAACAATTTGCGGTCAAAGAAAATGTGCATTCTTAAAGTTAGAAAAAATGAATTTCCTCATCTAAAAAGAGGAAAACATTTTCCTGAAAAATGATTTACCCGAAAAATATTTTCTTTTATCGTGAATTTTTTTTCGAAATAAATGCACCTTAAGTGAATTTTGCTTTATCATAGAGCATCTCCATCTCATTCGAGAATCAAGTACGTTAAGAAAATAAAATTGGCTAAGGCTTCATTTGTTTCGCGAAAATATTTTTTGAAAAAATATTTTCCGGTGTTCCGATGACTTTGAAAAATGAGCCAACAGAAAATTTATGTTTAAATTTAGGAAAACAATTTATTCTTAACAAATTGCAAATCATTTTCCAAAATATGACTAGAAATCAGTGCTTTGACCAAAAACTCTACACTTGGCATAGAAACCCCAACGCTGGTTCCCTAGTCCCCGATGCCCAGGGCCGGGTCTCCCGTGCCCGAGCCCTAGTTCAGTGAGGCCAGGCAAACTTGCTTGGTTCCCCCATGCCCATACCCAAATCCATCCAGATCTAGCGTGGGACCCCGATATTTTGTGCCCGATTCTCCGGCGCTCCATCGAGTATGAGCCCAAGACCCTAGTGACCATGCCCAAATTCCCAGCACTCGCGAATGGGTTCATCAAGGCCCCAATGCCCTTGCCCGATGCCCTAACACTTCGTCCGAGTCCACAAAGGCCAAGCATTGGATCTTGGTACCCTAGCTCAGATCCCCAACACCCTACCTAGCCTAGGTTCACAAAGGTCATGCCCGAGTTCTCGATGCTCGGGCTTAGGTCTCCGGTGCCTAAGCTAGGGTCTATCGAGGCCGAGGCTCGGGACCCGAGTGCCCATGCCTAAAGACCCTAGTGCCCGAGCCCAAGTCCATCAAGGCTGAGCCCAGGACCTTGATCCAGTGCCCAGGTCCTTAGCACCCAAGCATGTGTCTATCGAGGATGGACCCCTTGGACCTCGTGCTCGGCACCTACAACCGGTTCCATCAAGGCTGGGCCCTAGACTCCGATGCTTGCAGCTAAGTCCATTGAGGCTGGGCCTAGGTCTATTTAGGTTAGGCTAAGACCTCGTTGTCAGGCTTGAGCCTAGCCTCCATGGACCAGGGGTTGAGTGTCAGGGACTTGAGCTCGAGCGACGGGGACCCGAGCATGGGCACCGGGGTCCCGCACTCACCCTTTGTGGATCTAAACCTAGCCTTGATGAACTCAGGCTTGGGTTTTGAGGATTCAGGCATGGACATCGGATCCTCAAGCTTGGCCTTTGTAGACCCGAGCCGGGGTGCCAAGGAGGCAGGCATAGGCATCGAACTCTGAAGCTCGGCTTTGTGGACACGAGATCGGTGCCCATGCTCGTGCTCTAGACCTAGGTGCTTGTGCCTTGACCCCACTGCTCATATCAAGGTCCAATGAGGCTAAGCCTAGGATCTTGGTACCTGTATCCAATTCCCTACCTGCCCATGTGCAAGTCATTAGCACTTGAGTAGCGTATGTTTATTTAGGAAAATCAAATCAGATTTCTATGCCAAAATGATGGAAAAGTGTTTTCAAGTTTACTTTTAAGTTTTAACTAAACACCAAAAAATATTATCATTTTCCTGAAAAATGATTTTCTATAAAATATTTTTCAGAAATGATATATTTTCCTTGAAAGAAACGAAGCCTTAATCTTAATTTGCCTTTGTGGGTTCCTCTAAGATATGTTGTTTTCGTTTCCTATCCACTCTTCCGTTATTTTATGTAAAACAGAGCACAACAATGTCTTGCATGTTATGCTTGGAACTGATTTTGAATAATATAGTTAATCGAATTTCAACTGTCGTACTCCAATACACTAAACTTTGAAATCGCTTAACCGACGTGTCATTAGTGGTCCAATAAATTCAGTTTTCTCCCGTTTTCTTCAGTTTTTTGTGGCGATTAAGGGTAAAAAAAAATGAGATTTCCTTCGAAACATGATATGAAAATTCACTTTTACTCCCCAAGACTCTTTGTTATTGGAACAAAAGTTTGCAAGGTTAGTATATAATTCAAGAATAAATATATATCGCCCCTAAAGTTCAGGGTGATTTTATGTAATTTCGCTCTCGTTTAATTTCCTCACCTGCTTCGGTTACGAAATTACAGGAAAAGCCACACCAACTGACAGATTGGACGCTACCAAGCGATTGGACGTCTGTAATCTGTCCGACAAAGTTGTAGGTCCATGTTAATTTCCAAGCTTATCTTCACTTTTTTGACTTTGCTATTGCCCGAAAAATAGACAGAAAATAATATATATTTGTGATCCTTTTTCTTCCTTTTTTTTTCCCGACAAACATGCTCATTTGGACAGACGGCTCAAAACATCGCATTCGCATTATTGGCATTTAATGGCGTTGAAAATCGAACGTATTCCGTGCGTAAAATTTAATATAAAAACATATATTCACAAGCTAGGCTTTATGCTATTGTCGAGTCAATTTATCCTTACGAATTCACGATGCATTTATTTAAAAGCTAGCTAGATCACTTGCATGCTATTAAGACATCGCAAAGATTGTTTGGTTCGAACACATCATATATGATAATTATGAATAAAGGAATGAATGTTATTACAAATCGATCATGACTTCTATAGCATTGAAACTAACACTTGGCTACTCAGCTAGTCTCTAAAATTACTAATGATAAGTGCAGTGTAACTTTAAATTTGTATATTTATATACACAAAAACTTGCACCGATAATTAAAGCAAGTCATAGTAAATAAGGTTTCATTTGTTTTGCGGAAAATTTGTGCCGAAAAATACTTTCCTAATTTTTTGGCATTTATATTGCTTAGGGGAATGAGTCAATGGAAATATTTGCATAGTCGACGGAAAGCCCCATGTTTAATTATGGTAAATGATTTCCTTTTTTAAAAATTAGAAATCATTATCCAAAATATGATTAAATATTGACACTTGAACCAAAGACCTTATGTCCAAAAAAAAAAAAATCAAAGACCTTGGCTTTAACGCACAGGAATCACAACACTCATGCCCGGGTCATTGGCAGACAAACTAGGGTCCCAAAGGTCGGGCCCTAGTCCACAAAAGCCTGGGCTGAATCTTTCAAGTATGGGGTTGGACACCAGTGCCGATGCTAGGTTATCTTGCTCCCCGCACCCATATCGCAAAAGCCCGGGCCTAGGTCCACAAAAACTAGGCCTAGATCCTTGGAGGTTGGGGCCAAAACCTTGACATCGCACCTCGGTGCCCGACTCTTACACCCATGTCACCGATGCTTGGACGTGGATCCATCGAGGCCAAGCCTGGGTCCACAAAGGTAGGGCTCGAGCTCGAGTCTCTCCAGGTCAAGCCCAAACCTCGTGCTTGTGCTCGAGTTCCCGACGGCCATGTAGAGTTACTTGGCTCGTGCGCCGAGGTCACTAGTGCCTAGGCCGAGTCCATTGAGGTCTAGCCCGATTCCTTAGCAAGGCCAAGTCCAAGACCTTGGTGCTCGTGCTGGGGTTCCTATTGGCTGTTCTCAAATACCCGCCTCTTGTACCCAAGTCACTAATACTCTGGCCCTGGCCCATTGAAGTCGAGCTTGAGTCCACAAAGGTCGGGCACGGGTCTTCCATGGCCATGCCCAAATACCCGACTCCCGCATCCAAGTTAACGGCACCTAGGCTCAGGTTCATTGAGGTCAAGCTTGTGTTCCTCATATGCTAACCTAGGTAGGTCCACAAAAAGGTTGGGTTGAGATCCATCAAGGTCGAGCCTAGGACCCTTGGTGCCCGTGCATGGGTCCCCAGCAGCTATGCCCGAGTACTCGGTTCCATGCCCAAGTTACTAGAGCGTGGGAATGGGTATCCTAGCGCTCGTGCTCGGGTTCTCAATAGTTGGGTCCAAGAAACCCCGAATTTTGTGACATTGACCTTGGCGACCGAGCTCGGGTGCCCTGTGACTAGGTTTAGGCCCCAACACCCAGGCTCAGGTACCCCAAGGCTGCACTTGGGACCTAAGCATCGAGCCCTGGTTTCATAAGATAAAAATAAACAAACTGTCTACGATCCGCAAATGTATTTATGTTATGAAAATTTAATCCGATACAATCTTATTTGAAATTTGACGACACAACACGTATAGCCTTTATATCACACGAGCAATGCCCGTCTCTTTCGAAAAATAAAAGGAAGCTTCCATTTTCAGTTCATTTGATCATTTCTAGAGAAATTCAGAAATATCAATGATTTTACGAAACAAACGAAGCCCAAAAGTATAATAATTTGTCCCGTTAACACACAAGTACACATATCTGAACATTCTTAAACTGGATTAAGAATGTCCATTGTCCATCTCCTCGGTTACATTTATTACCATTTCTCTGCCTCTTTTATCAGCAAGAGCAAGGGTACAAGCGACAGACAGATAAAAAAAAAGAGCTCCAGCGAAAAGGAATACGCGCTCGACAAGGGCAGTTGCGTCATTCCCCGATCCCCCGCAGACACCAGTCAACCAGTCAACCCTCCCACACCTCCACCGTCTCTTACCCAAAACCGCTAGCGGTAATCGTGCAATGCCGCGACAGCAGTTGTTTGTTGAGGTGGGTTGCATTATTGGACGACAACCTCCGCTCCGACGTGGCATCCTTCCATTCGTCCGTTTCTGGTCTTCGGGATTGACAGCAACACCACTCTCTCTCTCTCCTCTCTCTCTCTCCTCTCTCTCCGTGCTTTTCTCTCGAAAAAGAAACACACTCTTTCCCACTGAATTCCTCTCTCTCTCTCTCTCTCTCCTCGCATTCCGAGTTCGAGCTCAGCAATGCTCGATCTCAGTGGCTGACGCTTCTCCTTTCCGCGTTTCGATTTTTTTCCTTCCTCTGGTTCGGCGTTTGCTCGGAGGATCGCCGCGAGGGGGAGCGCGCTCTTGCGGCGGCAGCGGCGGCGGCGAAAGATGATGGAGGCAATGGAGAGCTCGATCAATGGCGGGTTCTCGCACCTGCAGCAGAGCTACGGCGACAGCAGCGAGGAGGAGCTCTCCGTGCTGCCGCGCCACACCAAGGTCGTCGTCACCGGGAACAACCGCACCAAGTCCGTCCTCGTCGGCCTCCAGGGCGTGGTCAAGAAGGCCGTCGGCCTCGGGGGCTGGCATTGGCTGGTGAATTCTCCCTCTGCTTTTTGCCCTGGGTTTTTTTTTATTTCCTGGGGAAATGCGGATTGATCCGGGATCGAGGTTGATTGGGTACAATGTGGCGCGCGGGTCTCGCGTTTGAACGGTTCTTGAATTTAGGTTTCGCTTTATACTGGGTCGGCGAATTTTAGTTGATTAGTAGCGTATCGCATTGGTGTGTCGGGGTTCGAGAATGTGCGTTGACTTGATTTGAAGTTGGAGCAGATTTGGGGGGGCGTGATCATGAATGGCACACGCCGGTCTGCGTCAATGCCTGCGCATTGGTGATTGATGAACTTCCGGATTGCTTTTCAGTGTCCGATTTCAGATGGAAGTTCTCGACATTGAGTGTTCATTGCTACTCTGGCCAAAAAGAAAAAGAAAAAAAAGGAGTGTTCATCACTATCGTGAGCGAGAATTTCGCATGTGAATATCTGGGTATAATCTTATTTGGAATTATTATTTACTTCGGATCGTGAATGGGGCCTTTTTCGATTCATTTACTTAGGGGGAATTCTAGAATGTATTGATCTAAACGTTGAATCTTCTCCTTCTTTTTCATGTGGGTATTGGTATGGATTGCTTAATGCTAAGTTTCTTTTGGTTTAGTTCGCGTAGCGTCGGCAATGGAGTAAGATATTTGTGCTTTCTAATTGTACACTCAGAAATCGCTCCGGAGGAAATGATCAAAGCCTCTTGTCTTGATCTTCCTTTGTTTTTTGTTTTCTTAAGGGAGAAGATCTGCAGGATCTTCGCTTTTTAATTCTGGTGGCAGAAGGAAAAAGTGTGGGCCTTCGTCGAATTTCAAATAACTAAATTAATGCTTCCGAGAGATAATGGAGCTTCCTCTAGTGTTGTTCTACAGCTTGTCTTCTGACGTTTTTCGGTTTATCAGCCAATAGTGCAGCTTAGAGTTCCTCTTACGCTCTCTCGATAAATTCCAGGTTCTAACGAATGGCATAGAAGTCAAGCTACAGAGGAATGCCCTCAGCGTGATTGAAGCTCCTACTGGTAATGAGGAAGATGATGACCTGGACTATGAGAATGGGCATTGGAATGCATCGGATATGAGTGAGTTCCTAAAGTAGTCTATTTCATGACCTGTGCTTCCTTTTCCACTTGTGCACTTTTTTGTTGTGCCGCTGGAGATTCCTAAAATGAACTAGTGAGTTACAGGAGTTTCTCGAGCTTTCCTTGTAGCTGGAACTTGTCAAATCCAAGAAAAGAATCAGGGATTAGCTTTTCTTGGTGCTATTGGAGTCTGCTTCCTTCCATGAAAATAAAATGCGTAATCTGCTGCTTCAAGGAAGATCCCTCTTAAGCAGTTTGAATTAGAACCGAACATGTCTGATACTCCAATTTGCTGCGACATTAGCTGTTTAGCTAAGAAATTGTTTAATTAGCAGCACCAGATGTCGATTCTATCACTCTTGGTTATCTCAATTTGGTCCTGTTCAATTAGACCCATGATGAAATATTCTTTGGTTTGGGGTTTGAAAGATCGGTTTTTCATATGGAAAGTAGCAGAGAACATAGGATCCATTTTGCCTTTCACCTTTCGTCTTTTGCTTTTACTATTGCTGAAAACTCGCTCATTTCGCTTTATTTTTTTGATATGCCCCACAACCCTTTATGATTGTGCTTGCGCTGCTCCTTGTTCCAGCATCCGATGACACTCAAAAGTCCCATAGATCCAGGCACCGAGTGCACAGATCATCTGGATCATACCACAAGACCATGAGCAGGACTCATTCTTGTGACTCACAGTCTAAGGGATCAATTTCTACCCGTGGGTCCACGGTACAATCTCCAATGCTCTCATCTACATCGTCTCTTGTTTGTATCCTCCGGCCTTCGAAAGCAAACTACTTTATATTGCATTTGGTGTTCTCCACTAGTCGTTGTTTAATGATTGTTTCTTTTTCCTGTTCCTCTCACCCACTGTCCAGAAAGTTGACCTCAGCAAATTGGAGATGGCTGCTTTATGGAGATATTGGCGCCACTTCAATCTCGTGAGACTTTTCTATTCTTTCCTTTTTGCCTTTGTTTATTGGATGTTTTTTCTTTTTATTGTGGAAAAATGTGTAATTGTTTGACTTTCACTGTCTCCCTAACTAACATATGCCGTCCTCCTTTTCCAGGTGGATGCTGTACCCAACCCATCAAAAGAGCAACTCATTGATGTTGTTCAAAGACATTTCATGTCTCAGGTATACTTACTCATTCACGCATCGGACTGTATATGTAATCGCAGCGTGACCCTAAGCTCTATTATGTGTGCCGTCGCGAAAGGACTAAATAAATGAATTAAATAGATCACCAAAAATCTCCGGAGCCTTCAGTGGCTAGTTCCCTGGTCTCGGAAAAGACTCCGATTGCTGATCCATTTTCCTTTCTCCAAATTAACGATTCTTTCTTGTGTCTCTTCCATGGTGTGCAGGAAATGGACGAGTTGCAGGTTATTGTGGGGTTCGTTCAGGCCGCGAAGAAACTGAAGACTGTCTGCAAGTGACTGGGAGAGGATTTTGCAAGATCCTAGTCTAACGTATTCACGCTAACCGAGAGCTATTTACAGGACTCCTCTTCCCTTTGTGTAGCGAATTCTGTAATATATATATGGTATCAGTCCGTGGACCGTCTTTCCCTGCCTTGCTTAGTTATGGACTATATCTAAGTTATAGAGGGTACTTTTTGGTAGTATAGAGACCGCGATGTAGATATATGGTGAACAATAACTAGACAACTTAGATTTTTTACTGTCTATGTGTCCGACTAGAACTATTGCTGGCAAGGGAAGTGGTGGTATCTTTGGCAATGTATATATGCGACCTGTATTATGTCTTAATTCTCTTGATTTCTACTGGCTAACCAGGCGTCTGCTAAATTACTTATTTCGAATTCCAAATCTCTTCAAATGCCACTGCGGTGATTACATCGATCGGCCTTCCCTGGTTGTCGAATTCGTCGATTCATTGCAGGTCGCATGATTTTCATGTGACGATGGTTGATGCCTCCAACGTCACTCGTTTGATTTCTGAGGGAGGAAGAACAGCTTTGACGGTGGCAGCAGTAATAGGGAATTGAGGAAACGTCGAGAAGCATTTCCTTTCTAGATGCAAGACGGGTCGTATATGTCTCATGTTAGGACAAACGGGATAATTTGTATTGGAAAGCGATGATCGGCATGATGTCCGGGTTCTTAACGGGCCTGTCTTGTCTTGTCCGTCAACTCCGTCGACAATCTAAGGGAGCAGAGACTTTTTTCTTTATTTTTTTGTTGACCCAAGAAGAGATTAGTGGAGTATAATTTGGCGACCTAACGCGTGTGTTGGTCCTTATAAAATTTCAATTTTTTAGAGGTTGCAATCCAAATTGCTAGACGAAAAACCACGTCAAATTGGATAAAGCATTACCCCAGGTGATTTGGACCCCGTTAAGTCACGAGTTCCAATCCCCCAAGTCACTCCTCGATCTCGGGAAATCCCGATTCGTCTGTGGTATAGGTTTTGCTTGTGCACTAAACTTCGAATAACTCTGCCTCCATCTCAACTTACATTCGGTAGTGTGGCGGCGATGGACTCGCTTAAGACGAGCAGCAATTACGGCTCAAATCCAAAATTTCAATTGCGGCTATAGAACATTTATGATAACATTCAAGGGATCAAGCGCTTTGATCCTTCCTCCTCACCCCTTTTATTAAAAAAAAAGAAAAAAGAAAAAAGAAAAAAGAGGGTAGACCAAAATGTACAAGATAAGGATACCTACTCAACTGAAAGTCAAAAGTACTATTCACATAATAATAGCAAAATGGAGTTGCTAGTCAAAGCTCAGGGAAAAAAGGGGCAGCCGATTAGGTGGACTGTGCATTAATGCATGTGCTGTGCACCTATAACCTTCATATGAGCTCTAAAATAAGAAATCACACAATTGAATTCATTAAATTATAGGTTATATTCTTATTAGTCGTTCGATGCGATCTACTTATTTAAATTCTAATATTTATAATTTTACCACATCACTTGCTTTCTTCATAATTTAATATACCGATTTAATTTTACCTAGCATTACTCGAGACAACCACCTAATCTCCAATATCCTATATAAATGGGTCATTTATTGCCAATGCTCCAATGGCAAATGTGTGAGCCAAAATAGCTGAAAAGAGTCTGCCTAACCACTGGGTTGGTTACCCATATCTCATGAGGACCCCTTTAGCCTCAATTTATCTCCTCCTCTTCCTTAGTTTTTTCATGCTCCTCAACTCACAACCCCTTTGCCTGGCCGGATCTCCGTGCCGTCCCCTCCGCCACCAGCATCGTCACCGCCGTATTCCCTCGACCCCTTCATCTCCGTCGAAGTCAAAGCCGCCTCCACCTTCTCATGCACGAGTAATGCCGCCTCCCCCGGCGGGGTTCTACTTCTACTCCCCGCCGCCTCCTCCGGTAGGGTTCTACTTCTACTCCCCGCCGCCTCCTAGCCCACCTCTCTCGTAGCTCACAACACTCAGCCATCTGCAGCGCAAGCATCCGACTCCGGTAATATGTTTCGAGTGTAAAGTGTTTTTTTTTCTTGACGCGTGTAATAGCGAAACGAAACACAGAGGCTTGGCTTGTGATGCATAAGGCAAAGAAGTTGAATTTGCTCTAGTCTCTATGACCAGGATCGTTTTGATGGTGCTCTCAGCCAATGTAAAATGGCAATGCTTCTATAGTATGGACGGCAATCTCTCTCTCTCTCTCTCTAGATTCAAGCCGAAAATTTCAACAAAGATTGGCTACTAGTTCGGTTGTTGGGCTTTCTAAGGATAAAAGGCCAGAATCTGGGCCTCCATTGAGTTTATAGCATAGTCGGGCCCAAGCTTATGTAAAGGGTAGGGTTCTAGTGAAGGGAAGCTTGAGATGTTACTACAATTTCACCTATGTCTTCGGAGAAATTTGTATTTTATGTGTTGGTCTTTTACTTTCACGGTTGGATTCAATTCAAGCGAAGTTTTCCACTATTCCTTCAAATCCAAAGCTTTTTTTTTTCCTTTTTCCCCCTTTCATCGACTCATAAGGTTTGAACCCCGACCTCCTAATTTATAGCCCTAACCTAGCCACGGCTAGGGGTGTCAACGGTTCGGTTCGGTTCGGGTTTCCTGAAAACCCGAACCGAACCGAACCGAACCGTTAAAGATAGTGGCTGAACCGAACAGAATCGCATCCGAACTGAACACGAACCAAACCGAAAACTCAAATTCGGTTCAGTTTGATTCGGTTTGGTTCGGTTCGGATTTTCGATTTTCCCCTTTTTTTGGCCTGCTTCGATTTTCCTATTTTGTCTTCACAATTGTGTGACACACACTCTCCTCCCCTCGCTCTCCTTTGCCTTGCCTCCACCACACCGCCGCTCGACCCCACCATCTCCGGCGACTCCAAAGCGGAACTCCATGAGCGACCACCACCATACCTTCCACTTCAGAGTCTTAACCAACAAAACCTCCAATCTCAGGCTATATGACAATGAACTCCCACCTCCCCCATCGTCCACAGCTCAGGTCCATGAGCCCGCCTCCGCTCTTCGGTCATTGCCAACCCAATCAACCTCGATTCGGTGTCGAGCGGGCCCAAAATCCCGAGATCTAGGACTTGGGCGACCCTAGATCCGAGATTAGGGCTCTGGTCAAGCGCGGCCGAGTACGAGAGTCAAAGCTCATGCAAAATTTCGAGACTCGATGTTGGCGGCAACCAAAGCAGAGGGTGAGTAGAGAAGGGAAGAAAGAGAAGACTGAGTGTCGCGACCCAGCTTCGGATGACGCCATATGGGGCCTCGCTAGAGGAGGCGGAGGCTTTGCTGGCGATGCTTGTGTCCGGTGGTCGGGTTTGGTGGTTGACTGGCGATCGTGCACAATGTGGCTGCTGGTGGGAGGTGGTGGTGGTGGTGGAGAATCTGGAGATGAAGTTGCAAGGGAAGCAGAGAGGCGAGTACAGAGACAAAATTTATATTAGGGTTTGAGACAGTAAGCGTGTAAGAGTGAAGGGCTTCTCAATATTGGTTCAGTTCGGTTTATGGGCCGAACTGAGCCGAACTGAACCGATACAACCCGAACTGGTATAAAAATATTGATTATTTTCATTAACCGAACCGAAACCCGAACTGAACCGAAAATTCATGAATTTTTGGTTCGGTTCGGTTCGTATTTCGGTTCGATTTTTCAGTTCGGTTCTGACACCCCTAGCCACGGCCACGCTAGGCCGTTTGCCTAAGGGAAAGCCTTTCCATAAAAAAAATATTAGAGTCTCCAAAATATTGATCTTGCGTCTATTCCTCCACGCCGCTCTCAAAATGCACGACCATTTCCACCTTTTGCCACTACTACCACCACATTCCACCACCATTCTGGTCAATGTGCATCTGAGTATGCAAAATTTTATTTTCCCTTTCCCATTAGTTTTTTTTTTGGCGACCCTTGTGCAACGTCAAGATGAATCGATTACTATGATGAGTAACTTTAATTAGATGGAAAAATCGAACATTTAATATCGTCTTCTTTTGTTACGAATATACGGATTCTTTTCAAGAAGGCAAACATTAAATGACCACTTCACTGTTATTTCAATAATCAAAGAAATGGAGTTGAAATATTGCCCCCTCGGAGTTTATAGTTAACTTTTTTTCCTTTACCTTTATATCTTTTTTCTTTGGCCAATTTTACATTTTCTCTTTGAAGTTAAATTGCATTACAATACTACAATAATATGTTGACAAGGGATAAATGGAGAAACAAAAAGTGAGCTGGGAGATAAGACTCACTTTCGACTTAAATATATAGATAGATCGCCACATTCGTTTCGTCGAATCAAACGAGGTAACCCCAATTTATGGTCAGACCAACTGAATGAGATTATGATAACAAAATCACTATCTCTTTCGAATGGAACTACTTAAAGCAATTCATAAAAGCCTAAATAAAGTTCCCAGCAATCTCAATGACCAAAAAATCGGCAAAAGGACACCAGAAGTGCCATAACTTGTGTACGGAGATCACTTTGGTGCCATAACTTTTTTTCGGATCACTTTGGTGTCAAGTCGGAGGAAAATAGATCACTTTAGTGACTCCGGCCAAAAAACTGACCTGGCATTTATATTAAAAAAAATGGTCTGACTTGTACACGTGGAAATTAGGTGGCTTTTTTCGAATTTTTTAATTTTTTGATTAAAAAAAAAAAACGTTGCAGCAGCGGTAAAGGAGCCCTCGTCGTTGCTACTGCCAACCCACCACCGCCGGGAAGGGCCGGCGGTGGTGGGCGGAGTGGTCGACGAGGGCCGGATCTGGCGAGGCGAGACCTCGCCGTCGCCTGGGTCGCGACGGCAAGGTCGGCCTCGCCTTTTGCCGAGCGAGGCGAGACCTCGCCGTCGCGACCCGAGCGACGGCGAGGTCTCGCCTCGCCCACACCTCGCCCGAAAAGGAGAGGTCGGACCTCGCCGTCGCCTAGGTCGCGACGGCGAGGTCTCGCCTTGCCGGATCCAGCCCTCGCTGGGTCTTGGTGAGGGTCGCTGGGCCCCGGCCAGGGGCCGGCCACCCTCGCTGACCACTCCGCCCACCACCACCGGCCTTTCCCGGCGATGGTGGGTCGGCGGTAGCAGCGGCGAGGGCTCCCTTGCCGCTGCTGCAACGTTTTTTTTTTTTTTTTTCTATATAATTTTTAAATTTTTTTCTAAAAAAGTACACGCCAGCGGGCTAAACAACGTCGTTTTTGATTTTTAATGCTGACTGGACCTCTCCGGCGAGCCATGTCAGCGCCACATCGGATTTCCGGCGAGCCACGTCAGCATTGACACTAAAATGATCGTTTTTCAAAAAAACGTGGCACCAAAGTATTCCGAAAAAAAATTATGGCACAAAAGTGATCTCCGTACATAAATTGTGGCACTTTTGGTGTCCTTTTGCCCCAAAAAATCCTCCACGACTGTCAACCACTCCCCTTGTCGCGTGCTGTTTATTTTGACCTCTTATAATTGCCAAATTCCAAGACGCACGTCCCTTTTGTCATTGCAAAATTGCTGCTGTGTCATGAATTTCGTGATGTCATTCAACCTTTTCTTGGTCAAAGATCCATGGAAGATTCCCCCAGCTTAGGAGTTTTTTATTAGTATTATTATCATGATCATTATAATTTTTTAGCACTTTCTGATTTTCCTACTTTGTAATCAGTTCAACCCACAACGAGAGAAATTTGTTGGCGAATTGATAGGCTGAAGCCACTACGTCCAGTGTTTTAAGTCTTAAAACCATCGATAGAGATCTCCCTTTTTCGGGTAATTTGTCATTATTTGGGGGGCTTTATTGTCAATAAATTTGGTTAATGGGACTGAAAAAAAATGATGGTGGCCTTTTTTTGCTCAGGTAAATAAAGATCTTTAAAGTGAATTGACACCGAGGGAAGGAGCGGGTCGATTTTACAGAATTACGAGCATAACGTCACACATTTTCCGCTCGGAAAAATAAATTAGAAACTTGTTCACATCACATCTAGCTAGTGCTCGTATCAATGTTCAATCTTTATATCTCAAAGTCCATTTTTTTTAGTTATAATTTAATGTTATTTTGGGCCAAAGCTCTCTTTGTTAATTAGGTCGTCATTGTGGTCATGGCTAGAGGATAAAAATGTACTATGGTCAAAGAAATACTTTTTCTCTAGTGGCCATATTTAGACTATTGTAATGTAATAATTGATAAATTATAACTTTAGCCTACTTCTTTGCCGCACTTTTCCTTCAACTTTCGCAAATGGGTCGCTAACCTCCTAACATTATTTCCCTTTTAGATATCGGACAAAATTATTTATATGTAACGTAATGTTTGATCTTTTATCTTATGTTGTGGACAATTTTGAGACTGGAAAAAAAATAATCGAATTTAATTTCATCTTCATCTCTTAAGTTGCTCGTACATATTTGTACTATACGACCCATGGAATGGCCTAGTGGGAAAAATAAGCGTAGACGTTAGATAGCACTAACTCAACCAAATTTTTTGGGCTACTTTTGGGGAAAAGTACCTAAAAAATCCTAAGCTTATTGTATTTCTACCAATTTAGTCTTACACCTTTCAATTAGACCAATTTAATCCCAAACCTTTTTCATATTGATATCAATTTAGTCCATCCGGTCAATTCAGATCGGAAATCGCTGACCTGGATGCCGTTTGTCCTACGTGGCATAGATGGCGCTGACATTGACATTTTTAAATAATATTTCAATGATTTTTTTGTTATTTTATTTTATTTTTTTATTATTTTCTCTCTTTTTTTCCCCTTCATTTTGGTTGGCCAGGATCGTGGCCCTCGCCAGGGCCATTGCGGCCTCGACGGCTGAGAGCAAGGCTGCAAAGATCCTTCAAAAAAGTATTAAAATATTATTAAAAAAGTCTACGTCAAAGTCAACCGTGCCATGTAGGACAATAGGCGTCCACGTCAGCATTTTCTGGTTTAAATTGACCGGATGGACTGAATAGGTACTAATATGAAAATGTTTAACATTAAATTGATCTAATTGAAAGGTTTAGGACTAAACTGGTACCTATGCAATAAGTTTAACACTTTTTTGATACTTTTCCCGCTACTTTTGTGATGGTTGCAATACAATTATTGTTCCATATAACTAAGAACTATCTCAGTAATTATGGCTTAAGTCAAGGTGGTTGAGGAACTCCAAACTTGTTCTTCCTTGGGCACATCAAAGGACTAATTAAGTATATTTAAAAAAAACTTAAGAAAAATTATCAAAAAAGTCTTGAACCTATTGTATGGCAGCCAATTTAGTTCTTAACTTTTTAATTTGGCCAATTTACTCCTAAAACTTTTGACCATTTGCCAACGTAGTCCTTCCGACCCAAATTGGCCGGAGATTGTTGACGTGGACGCCGGTTGTCCTATGTGGCACGGCCGGCGCTAAAATGGACTTTTTTCTTTTAGTCTAATTTAATCTGGATCTATTTAAAAAGTTCACTTCAACTGCTACTTTTCCTTCTTAATTTTGTTTGAATTTTCTTACTTGGCGGTATATTTTTTCTAACCATCTTCGAGATCCATTGACGGCCATTATAAGAAAGTTATTATAAAGACATGCATTCCATCTCTGTACATAGCTTTCTCTAATATAACATTTGATGTATCGAGTGACATTCCATATATCGTGCAAGCACCATGATTTATTTAAAGGCTCCATTTATTTCGCGAAAAATGTTTTTCAGGAAGTCATTTTTCAGGAAAATAACAATATTTTCTAGTGTTTTACTGAAATCTGAAAAATAACCGGAAAATATTTTTTGTATTTTGGAAAGGAAAATTTGATTTCATTTTCCAAATTAAACATATACTGTTAGGGCGCTAATGACTTGCGTACGGGTAGCTGGGGAACCAGGCATGGGCATTGGAGTCCTGAGTCGGGCCTCAATGAACCCAGGCTTGGGCGCTGGGGTCCCAGACATGGGCGTTGGGGTCCCAGCCCCGGCCTCTATAGACCCGGGCTCAAATGCCAAAGACCTGGTCTCGGGCTCGGCCTTAATGGACCTGACTCGGGCGCAGAGGATTGGGGATGAGCTATGGGGGTCTCAAGCTCGAGTGTCGAGAACGCGGGCACGTGGTCCGGGTTTTAGTGGATCTGGGCTTGGGTGTTAGGGACTCGAGCTTAGGCACAGGGGTTCTGGGCCACGGCCTCGATGGACCCTGGCTTGGTGTGGGAGATTCGGGCACGGGCACTAGTGTCCCAGACCCGGCCTCGATGGACTCGGACTCGAGCTCGAGGGTTGAGGATCCGTGCATGGGTTTTGGGGTCCCAAGTCAGGCTTCTGCGGATCGAGCCCGATTTTCATGGATCAAGGCGCATGCCTCGAGAACTTGGGCAAGAGCGTCGGGATTTTGGGCCTGGCCTTTGTGGCCCTAGGTCGAGGTGCCGGGGAGTCGCACAACGGTCCTAGGGTCCTAGGCTCGGCCTCTGTGGATCCAGGTTCGAGCGCAGGGTACCCAGCCACGGGCACCAAGGTCCCGAGCATGGGCACTGGTGTCCAAAACCCCACCTTTGTTGACCTCACCTGGGCACCTGGGTTTCGGGCCCGGCCTCTTTGGACCCGGGCTTGGCCTTGATGGAACCCTATGGACCTAGCCCCGGCCTATAGACCTAGGTCCGCTACGAAGGGCTCAGGAATTAGAGTTGCGGTTTTCGTGCCCAAAGCAATGAGTTTCGGATCCAAAATGCCGATATCTAGTCATATTTTGAAAAATGATTTCCGATTTTTTAAGGTGACAATTACTTTCCTGAATTTAAGTGCAGGTTTTCAGTTGCTAGGGAAATATTTTCCATTAACTTATTTTCCTAAGCTATCCAAATATCAGAAAATGAGAAAAATATTTCCGCGAAACAAACGGAGTTGTATCAATTCCGCACAAACCGTGAGTTTCTGTCAAGGAAAATATAATACTAATAGATGTCATGTAGTTTAGATTTAGCTATAAAATGATTGCTTAATCGCATAGGGAATGCTTAGTAACTGAGAGGAACTTCTGCGTGGAAATCAAGTACACGGCACAACAGTGTCCCTGGTCGCAGAGTGCAAACAATTTTGTATTTGAGTTACTCGCTAAAGGTTCACATCAATTTCACTCGATTCATGAAATTAGCATGGTGCGTCATGATCCGAGAATCATCCATCTAAGGTCGGGTTCGATCATATGGGACGTGAATCAAATTCGAAGCGATTACCATAGTGTCCACATCATGGGATGTGAACCTAATGACGCATTTCGACCGAGCATATCTAAGGGAATGCGAAAGAAGTTCCAAAATGAATAATTGATGAGGCTATCTCTTCTCGTGGCACCGAAAGAGATTGGGAATAGAAGTTTGGATCCTTACAGATTGAATCTTTACGTGACATGGTCGCTAAAAATGGGATCGAAAAAGGAAAAAACGAAAGAAGCAAAGATAACTTTAAATCTAATGTGGACATGCATTGCATCATTTGTAAGCTAAGTATATATAGTTGAGAGTATCAATTCTTGATGCTCTCCCTACTTCTTTTTTCATAATGGCTGCCTTCTTCCCCCACCTCGCAATGTCAAACTACGATCCGATCTTGATTTTGATAATGGCTGCTTTCTTCCCGATTTCTCTTGATTTCCACTTGGTCTGTAATATGTTCCGAGTTCGATTCATCGGAGGGGTGCGATGGCGTGGCAAATCTTGGGCCGTCTTCTCTCGATATTGCGGGTCCCCACTATCATCGCCGTCGTTGCGTATTCAGTGGATGTTGAGTAGAAGAATCTCCTCGTCGGAGAGACACTGGAATCATCTGACGAAGGCATCGAAACCTCAGATTTTTGGCTTTCACGTAGGGACGCATCCTTGCTGTTGAATCTGAACCGGAAGCTGATTCTCGGTTCCAATGGCGGCTTTGCTTCTGCTTTTGCTTTTGCCTTTTCAAAATGGTGGTGGTGGCAAAGCTACAGAACTAGAATGTGTTCAGATTGACTTCAGTTATGTTTTATGCTTCCGTATGTGTAATTTTTATGAAAATCATTTTCAAGGTAAATATTTTCCCCTTTTAAGTTAGGGAATTCAATTTTCCTATTTTAAGCATAGATATTTTTTGATATTAAATGGTTTTTTTGCTAACTAATCACTTTCAGCAAACCAAGCAAACCAAACGACTGAAAATCCTAAAAGTCAATTCGCGAAAAAAAAACTTCACTGAAACAAACACACCTCTATATACTCGTTATTCATATTGTCTCTCCTTTCTTATAAGTTTAAGCTTTTAAGGTAAGCTTTTTAACACAGTATCAAATTAAAGTTTTGACCCGAATTTATTTCGCTTTTGTGGCTCCCGTTGCTTTTAGGTTGGATTTTATAACGTAGTGCAACGAGAGAGCCTCGCTATCCGTATCTAAATGGATCGCACTGTCCTAATGAGTCCTGTCAGTTTCTTGGGACGTGGTGGACATTCTGTTTCAGTGTATCAGATTTGGATTCCATTAGAACACATTATGATATGCAGTCCCCACACATGACGGGGCTTAAAGCTTCCGAGAATCGTGCTTTCCTTGGTCGAGAGCTGGTGGCTACATATGTGGACGGAAAAGAGGTGGGTGATTCTTCACTCATCGAAATAATTAAACTCAAGTGGAGGCAATCGACATTTAACAAAGTTCCTGCGTGAATCAGGAGGCAATAAGGAAGCTATACATCCATGGCGGGCCCGACACGGTCAGTTTCCACCTCTCTCTCCCGTGCACGAGAAAATTACCAAAAAAGTCTTAGATTTATTGCAATTGTGCCAATTGTATTTTAAACCTTTTTTTTGTGCCAATTCAGTCCTAAACCTTTTTTAGTTGTACCAATTGAGTCCATTCGGCCAATTTTGACCGGCAGGCGATGATGTGGATGTCGGTCGTCCATCCAACGCTCATGTGACAATTTTTCAAATATTTTTAAAAAAAATTTCGAATTTTTTTCGAATTTTTATTTTTATTTTTCTTCCTTCCTTTCTTTTTTTCCCCCTAGTCGGCCGCGGGCGAAGGCGGTCATGGCCTCGCCTAGTAAAAAAGGTTTAAGACTGAATCGGCACAAGAAAAATGTTTAAGTCTGAATTAGCACAATTACAATAGGTTTAGGACTTTTTTTTGGTAATTTTCGCCTGTGCACGTGAGCGGTATAATTTGAATGCGAATGTAAGGATTAGTCGAGTTAAAATATTCGAATATTACGTTTTGTCAATATGAAAATGAAATTTTTTTCATTTGATTGAGGGAAAGCCATGTAGAATGAAACCAGGAGACTTTGTAAAGAACTATTTACTAGCTGCTTGGTCCCATGAAATTCCATACGAGTAGGCGATTTTTTATGTTGGTACACGTGGAGTTTTTGTTTTTATGAAAAGTCAAAGTTTGTGAGCCCGAGATTTAAAAAAAGAAAAGAAAGTATAAGTCATTTCAAACATAAGTACATGATTTGGAAAATTTTAAATAAGGGCATGAAATACCATAATTTTTTTTAATAAGAGCATGAAGTGAATCTTATCTCAAATAAGGGTCTAAAGTGACTTATTAGTCTTAAATAAGGGCTTGAAGTGGCCAAATCATCTTAAATAAGGATTTTTGGTCGACCAGTGACTATTTCAGCATCGGAAAATGGGTATTTTAGTCAAAAAAATTTTAAATATATTTTCTTACTTTCTTTTTTTCTTTTTTCTTTTTCTCTCTTCCCTCCTTGACCATCGCCAGTGACTTTCGCCGGCCTCAGACGATGGCCACCCTCACCGGCGTCAAGCGACGGCTGCCCTCGCTTGGGCTGGCGAGGGTGTTCCTCGGGCAACCGTCGGCCTCGCCTGGGCTGACAAGCTAGGCGTCGGGCGAGGGTGCCTAGGTGAGAGCGGCCCTCGTCGACGTTGGGCGAGGGTCGCCCTCGCCTGGGCTGCGAGGGTTGCCCTTGCCGGCGTTGGGCGGTCCTCGCCTGAATCCGGCAACCTCCGCCAGTGACCGACAGTGAAAAGAAAAAGAAAAGAAAAAGAAAAGGAAAAGAAAAAAAAACAGAAAAAGGAAAAAAGAAAGGAAAAAAGGAAAAAAAAATTCATAAAAAGGGTACATGACGAAATTCCCCTTCAGCCAGCAAGGTGAGGCCCTTATTTGAGACTAATAAGTCACTTCATGTCCTTATTTGAGACAATATCCACTTCAGACCTTTATTTGAAAAAAAAGATGGCACTTCAAGCTCTCGTTTGAGATAATATCAACTTCAAACCCTTATTTGAGAAAACAAAGGCACTTTAGGCCCTTATTTGGAATTTTCCCTACATAAGTATGATGGGTTTTCAATATCGGAGATAAACCAAAAAGATGAGATCCGCAGAGATTAACGGACAAATTGCTCTTTAATGATAAAATATTTAAATATTAAATCACCAATTTATCTAACAATTTAAGCTTTTAGAACAGTTAGTATTGGTCTCACAAAATTTCACATGATACGAGGTCATGAATTCAAATCTTTCCGGACCTCATTAGCCTCCCTAATTAAATATGTCTACGCTTAATATTAAGCAAAAAAAAATCAGATTAAGTGTGATGGGAAGTGATAAAATATTTAAATATTAAATTACCCCTTCATCTAATAGTTTAAGGTAATCATCTTACAAAATCACACACTTAATGTATACTAAGATAACGCATTATTTGCTGCCATCCATTCTTGCAAATTTCTCTTTTGTCATATTAAGTAGGTTGTTCATTTTATTTATTAAAAACGAAGGGAATGCCCGATTAACCCACATCAACTTGGGACATCTGTCAACTTTAATTATATTTAAAAAAAATCCAAAAAATAATTTATAAAGACTGTGACTATACATATCAAGATTGATGGCAATACAACTGATATTCTATGCCCAATTGCCTGCCGTTTTCGCTTCAGTGTCAGCCAACATAGCATTAGCCATTAATGAGATGCTCTATGTATAATAAGTGAGCATTAGTGGATTTTTTAGCTTTCACTTGTTAATAAATTTATTGGGC
Organism: Syzygium oleosum; assembly: GCF_021117445.2. Taxonomy (NCBI): domain Eukaryota; kingdom Viridiplantae; phylum Streptophyta; class Magnoliopsida; order Myrtales; family Myrtaceae; genus Syzygium; species Syzygium oleosum. The sequence continues at coordinate 1,786,023 of NW_026607506.1, read as the reverse complement.
TATCTCCACGACGGCATTTAATTATAGGTGAAGAGCTTGTGACTTAATGGCGAAGTTTTTTCCGAGGTAAGCCTGGAAATAACCTGGCTGTACATTCTAATCACCGGGCTGATAAAGAAGTTTTGGAAGATTAATGTTAATTAATCCTTAATTATGAGGATTACTTGCTTTACTCTCAATGGATGATTATGTCAACCCACATTTGTTCGCCAACAACCAGCCAGTTGCTTAATTAAAAATGTTTTAGTAGTCCCTTTTTAACTCAAAAGTAAAACCACCATCATCACCTCTTTCACCGTGCATTATTCTAATCACAAGTGATGGTACAAATAATGGTGCTATTTAAAAATGCCTTTGCTATTTCAGGTTAGGGAATTCATTTTCCTAATTTTAAGAATGTATAATTTCTTTGATCGGTAAATGATTTTCTATTTACTGGTCATTTTCAGCAAACCAAACACGTGAAAGTCCAGAAAATTAATTCACGGGAAATTCTCACACGCAAACAAACACACCCATAGACATTCCCTCTTGGGTTTCCGTTTCGTATTAGAAATTTTTTTTCATAGAAATCCTGATTAACATGCTTTAGTCTGTACTAAAAACTTGGGAAGATGGATCATCCCAAAGTAAATCTGAATGTGGATCTAAGATGATGTCGGCATCTCGAGAAATAGAAATGGGAAACCATACATAAAAATGTTAATACCATAAAAAACCCCAAATTGGTACATCCATGATAAATTTACCACAAACTAATTTTTTGACCGTGAAAAATTCTAAACTGGTACACCTGTAACAAATTTACTCTCCGTTAGTTTCCGTTAAATTTTACTGTCAAATTGTCGAGTTGGATAACACGTGATAGTTGATGAGTGTACTAGTTTAAGGTTTTACCCTCAATTTGTCATAAGTGTATTAATTTATGATTTTTCGTGATATTAATCCAATTTAGCATAGATTAATGGAGGGTATGTTTATCACAAATATATCGATTTGAGATTTTCGATAGTCAAAAATTAATTTGGGGTAAATTTATTATAAGTGTAGCAGTTTGGGATTTTCGTGATATCAACTCAATCTTTTATTGTGCCAAAGTGCTACCTTTTTCAAAGACTTAGAGGCTGACGTGGCTAATATATATAAAATTATTAAATTATAATTCAGTGGGCTTACGTAGATTCATATTCGACAAAGCAAGATCTTTATTACACTGTTCCGTCAAGAACTTTCTTCTTTCATAAGATAAATCTACTAAGAACATTCATGATGAGGTCAATTTCACTTGATCATTAGAGTTTTGAACATTATGAATGGCAACTAAAATGACAGGTGAAAAAAAGATTATTTAGGCGTTCCCCATCTCTTTAAGTAGTTCATCCCTGCAATTATCACATAGGGCTGTGTTATAACCATAGTAATGACATAGAAACCAAATCTACCAAAAGCATAGGCCATAATGGCAACAACCGTAAATTTTGTCGGTAGAAAAGGGAATGAAGTGACAAATAACTATGGGCAATCTACAATTAAGGCTTTGTTTGTTTCGCTAAAAATTAATGATTTAAAAAATATTTTTTCTATATTGATTGCTTATATTGCTTGAAATAATTAATCAATAGAATATATTTTCATTACTAATAACAATTTGTGTCTAAAAATTTTCATGTACGATGAAAATACTTTTCATTCATATATTTTTGTAAGTGATATAAGAGATTATTTTTAGGAAAATATTTTGAATCATTCATTTTCCGCGAAACAAATGGAGTCTACGTGTAATGTGTACTTTTGTGTCTTAAAAACTTTGCATATGATCTTGTATTTTTTTTTTTCCTTGAATATCCATACCTAATATACACATTGGAATTACCTTTTGTCCTCAAATATGTTGAACCCCTCTCAGCAAATTGTCTAGTTCGACATTTGGGGTGATCAGTTTTCGGCTTAGAACTAGGAACCCACCTGGGGCTCTCGAAACCGAACTGATCGATTTTGGAACAATTGGTTTTGGTTCGGGAATAGGCCCACCTTTTATTTTGTGTAAAAAATCAAACTGTTAAAATAAAATATAAAACTATTTAAACAAATGTTGGTCAAGTGGTTATGTTGTTATTTATCCATGTTAAAAACCATGGTTTGATTCTCAATGAGTACAAAAGTACTTTTTTTTATTTTCTAAAAGAAGCTTCAAACCAGTTCAAATCGATTCAACTTGAGAATCGGACTGGTTGAACTGATTTGAAACCAGCTCCAGAGTGGAATCGATGGTTCCAGCCTCGAGAAACTGACCGATTCTAGATTTGTGGAACCGGAAATCAAATTGGCTTTGGATCGGTCGGTCCAGGCCAGTTCAATCCAGTTTCCGAGTTGAATCAGAACCGGTGTACGCCCCTACTCGGTATTGCATGATCTACAGCTTGTTGCTTCCCCACTGATCTTCAAAAAGAAAAAAAAAGCCTCATCGATTTGGCCGTTTCTCCAGAACTTCCGTACCTCGATAGTTCTTGTTTTGGCCAACCATATACCTCTACATTGGATAAAGAGGATTTTGAAGCAAAAAAATATGGAATTGGAGATGTTTTTTTAATGAATCATTATTAGATGGTAGGCCTATTTGGATAAAAAAAAAACAATTTTTCATTGATTTTCTGTCGTCATAACATCCGTTCAATAGTGAAACCGTGAAATGGTGCATGCCACGGCGAATTTCCACTGACAGAGACCCCCAACCATGGGAAGTTAACGTGAGCCATGATGGACTTTTAATTTGTGTTTTTGTCCCTTCCTTCCGGCCGATATCGTCCTCTAACAGCATAAAATTTTAATAATCTCGATAACCTAAGATATCTGACTGGACAAATGGTACCTTTTAATCGGTTGTGTGATTAACTAGATTACTAAAGTATTATGAGACTATGGGTAGTGCTCCGCATGCTAATATTTGCCCGTTTGGATTTATTTACTTAGTGGTGCGGTCGTCTTTCTGTTGGGTGCTTAAACGGGATCGCTAGCTTAAATAATCACTTATGGAGCACCATATCACTTGGCAAACCCATTTAGTAGACTAGCAAATGTAGCATAGTTCTAAGACTGCCTTTGGTGCTCAAACAATTATTTCTTGGAAGAAATAGTAAGTGTTTGGGGGAATACAAGCATTGCTATCTTTTCTTGACATCACCACAAAGGTCTCATACACTGCTCCGCTTTATCTATAACTACTTAACGCCACTCGTTACTCGAAGATCTGAAGTTGACGATGAAGTCAGCGCTCTTGTACCGTTGTTCCATTGGACTCTTAGAGGTCTAGAATCTATCCCACTCAAAGCTAACCATGCGCACTAGAAGTGATCATGGCCCGTCATTGTATTGACCCAAACTTATATACCCTTGCCTCGCCCACGAACAAAAAAAAATGAATAATTTTGTTTTGCAGGCTATGTAGGTCCGGCTCGAACCCAACTGGGTGGTGCCCTATAATAGGTTCTTGCCAAGGTATGTCCAAATATGGGTCTGGGCACTCGACTTGCGTTGAGCTTGGACGAGTCCATGGGCCACCATATCGATGATCAGATTTTACTAAGCACTATATCTACTACTTTCACAAGTGATATTAATCGCGCGATTAGACCCCCTGTCGATCGAAGGGGGTTAAAATGACTAACCATCGAAACGCACGAGACTCACTTATTCAAAAAGCTCAATGGAAACTGACGACACTAATCTAATCACACGAGTAAGATTGGCCGGGCCTTGCACGCCACTAGAGCCTACAATCCATTCTTGGATTCCTGTCTGGTCCAAAATCTGCCAGGCACGAACGCAACCGCTCGATGCCATGGTGATTCCAATGTGGACCTCCACCAATATATATATATATTACTGATTTTGATTTTTTCTTTTTTTTTTTCTTCTTTTTTGTTTATTATTTGTAAAATTTTTATGAGCGGGGAGGTTCTTGCACACGTATGCTCGCACGTGAGAAAATGGGGGTAGTAGACTTCCCACCACCCCCACCCACCAAAGAGAGATTCTTGAGTTAACAATCCCCAATGGATTCCACCCACCAATCCAAATCGATTCCCCCACATCATCCCCTCCCCAAATTGTTGGGGGGAAAATTCCTGCTTTAAAAGTCCGATGTTGTGCCTCGCGAGCAGGAATCTCTGGCGAAACATTCTCATTCTCGGATCGATTCTCAGCAATCGCAGGATGATCCATGATCCGTTTTTTGGGTGGGATTATTGTCAAGAAGCTTCTATTGTCCGATGGCCTGTATTATTTGGGTTTGAGATAAGTAAATTTTGCTAGGGGTGATCGGTTCGCGGGCGACTCGGTTCCTGAGTAGGCCAATGAAACGGGTGGCATGCTAATTTTTTTTTTCTATTTTTGATTTGTCGTTAATGTTCAAGACGAAATTGAATATTTTCTCGATAATCAAGACATTTCTACAATCGATGAGTTACTTAGGCTTCATAGAGATTTTTTTCAATTTGTGGCAAAATTTGGTTGGTATGAGCAACTACTATAGTGTTTTGATTTGTTCTCGTCATCTTGCTCATGTGGTTAAGTAAACGTAGTCGCTCAAGCCTTGAACGGTCTTTCTTTGTGAAATGAGAGATAAATTAGGATTTTTTTTAATACAAATTTTAAGAAATAATTTTTTTTTAAAAAAAATAGTTCCAGTGGGCAGGACCGAAATTCACTGATTCCAATTTTATGGAACAGGAAACCGGACCGGTTTTCCCCGATAACTACCCAGAACCCATCGGTCTTGTTCGAACCGGGCGGTTCCTTTTTCTCACCTCAAAATTCCACAAAAATTCGACAAGACGGGATTAAAAAATTGGGTGGTGGCTCGAATATCGAATCGTTCGGACCAATTACGAAAAATTAGTATGTGATGGGGCTACATTATTGCTAAGGCAAATTCGGATTAAAAATGTTAAATCTTTTATTCAAGCAACGTGACAGTCCAATTTCTGATAATAATGAAAGAAAATGGTAGGGCTTGGCTTTGCTTACGTCGAAGTCCCTTCCTTTCTCGTAGAGGCAGCTAGCTAGGAATCAGAACCCACTTTGATTTAAGAATCCCAAATCCGACACTATGATGATCATCCATTTTTTCACTTTGTGGCTGGAAGGAGATATCTAATTAAGTTAGGTTTAAAATATTTGCCTTGAAAATCAAGCAGGGTGTGCGCGAATGATTGGCCCACTGTGCCAACATCAGAGAAAAACGATTTGTTCAAATGTCCAATGTGGTTCTCGCTTTCATCTTTAGCATTTAAATTTTGGTTTCAATGATCGTATTGAATTTTCTCGCTCGCTTTTTAGTTTTTCTTCCACTTGTTTACGAGACGACGTTGCATGTTAGGTGTTAATCGACTGAATCCAACTTCAATGGTGATGTGAGCCTAGGTCTTGAGCAAGTGTAGCGATTTAAACCCAGGAGTGAACCTTCTGTTTAAAGCCCCAGCCATAAAAAATGAGAAAAAAAAAATCTTTACTTCGTTCTTAAGAAAAGGAGAGATGTGTGTGGAATCATGTAATATATCATCTTAACAAGAAAATATTTGCATGACAAGATAAAATATGTATCTCAAAAAACAAGGCTATAGCTCACTTAGGTGGAGCACCCTGTTTGCACTTGCACCAAGAATGAGAAGATAGACTAAAGAACAAATTTCATTGGGAGCTCCATTGTAGGATTCAAAACTTACACTACCTAATTTAAATTCAATAATAATAATAATAATAATAATAATAATATCAATATATATGGGTTCGTCGAATTTGTAGTGACGCAAGAAGTATGTTTTGGTTAAAACGCTTACTTGAAATCTCGCTTATCAGATTTCATTGTGGAAGATCTTGCGCATTTTCTTATGGCCACTACATTTATACTCGAGGTAAAACTTCAAAATAAACGACATGATGCATGACCTATGGTGATATTCTGACATGATATTTGTTTATGCTATGGTATACTTGTGGTATGACAATTTTATAAGGGTTAATATAACAAAAAACCCCAAACTGGTATTGTGATAAATTTACCCTAAACTAAATTTTTGACCAAAAAAAGCCTTAAACTGGTACACTTTTGATAAATTTACCCTCCGTTAGTTTCTGTTAAATTTTACTGTCAAATTGCTGAGTTGGATGACATGTGTGGCACTTGTCAGGTGTACTAGTTTGGGGTTTTACTCTATGTTTGTTACGTCTGTACCATTTTATGATTTTTTTGTGGTATTAATCCAATTTAACGGAAACTAACGGATGGTAAATTTGTTACAAATGTTCTACTTTGCCAAAGCCCCTTGGCCAAATGCAACTACCGTTTGGCAAATTTTTAGGAGAGTTTTGGAAAGATACAATTGTATTTCGTCCAATATAAGTTCGAAGGTGCTTTGAACTTTAAGCATCAGAATGCAAATACGTTTTTTTTCTTCCAACTTTGCTCTCGCTAATCTTTCATGATTGCAGAAATGTCCTCACGTCATGCGACATAGCCCACGAGGCCAGATCCGACTGTCGGCAATCTCGCTTGAGGTTGTACGACCAGGCGAGACGGCCCAAGGTCCCGCAACGGCCACTTGGGTCACGCGAACCCAGGCAACGGTCGCCTAGTTCGCGCGACCCCTAGCAAAGCCTAAGGTCACGGGATCTTAGAATGCCTCGCCTAGGTCGCTCGACCTCATGCGAGGTTGTCAGCAGCCAGATCTGGCCTTGTCAGCAACGCGGCCTTTCGCGTATTTTGAAGTTGCCCTTTTTTTTTTTTTAAATACCAAAAGTCATTTACAAATTGTGATTTTTCCAAACATCATTTAAATCAAAATTGCTTCCCAATACATTTTTAAATTATAATTTATCAAATACTACTTGCATTTTAATAAACCTGGTTAATCTAAAGTTTTTTGCATTTTCCCATGACTTCTTCCAATAGCCGAACCAAAACGCACCCGCAGAGGGTGTTACCCATCTTTCCTTCCTCCTCGTTGGTGCAATCAGACATGTCAAACTTGGAAAACCACAAATCAGAAGCGTCCCTGCCAAACAAAACGAGACGGTGTCGGCACTGGATTGGCCTCGTATGGTGGTCGGAGATTCACCCGATCCCTCCTCTCCCACTCGCAATTTACGCGACGCATCAATTAGCTGCTTCTTCTTTTTTGGGTGCAATCCGCTTTAATTTGCTTTCAGCTCCGATGCATCCATCATTCCGGGTGACATCGGCTAATGGTGATGCTGGTGGAGGCTGATTCGTGCGCATACAATTCCATTCATCTTAGTTTTAGTCGATCGAAAGAATCACCTCGTTATTCGTCAGCCCACGACCTACAACCCCTGAGTGCTTTAGAAATGGTCCCGTTAATCAAAAGGCTCCTTCATCATCGATCGTACGTGCTCTGAGATCATGACGCGACATGCGGATATTTTATCATGATCCGAGCATATACTCGGAATTCTTGGCTAGGGATGACCGGTTCCGGACCAAAAAAATGTTGAGCCTATTCTATTAGGGTCGATTTCCGATTCTAGGAACAGGGAATTGGCCGGTTCTAAAGTCGACCTAGGTAATCGGGCCTAACCTTAAGTAATGTAACAATTATTTTAGGAAAGCATATAATGTGAACAACTCATGGTGCAGTGGTTTAGGCTTTCATGAATTCATAACCTTCTCAAGGGGATAATTGTCCAAAAAGTTATAAACTTATTGTATGACGGCCAATTTGGTCCCAAACCTATTATTTAGATATTTGATCGAAATGACTACATTAGCAAATCGTCAAAATGTTTATGATTAAATTGACAAATTATCAAAAGATTTAGGACTAAATTGGCAAATCATCCAAATGTTTATGAATAAATTAGCACAATTGAAAAGTTTAGTACTGAATTGGCTTTTGTATGATAACTTTAAAACTTTTTGGATAATTTTCTCCCTTCTCAAGCAGCGGCGATTCTTGGGTTTAACCAACGATTTATTGTATAAAACTGAGAATCAAACCTGTTAAGGCCGATTCCCAATCTTTTACCTAGGAACCTACCCTGTCCCCATGTGAACACTTGCCCGGGATCGGGTCGTGTGAGACCGGTTCGATTTGATTTTCTAGTTGGACCAGCCCGATTGGTCATCCCCTTTCATGGCATTATGCGCATGATTTTTTCAAAAAGGAGACGGTGAGCGGAGGCTCTTTGTTGGGCCACGGCTTAGGCATGGCCTTTGCTTGCGTATAGTGTGGGAGTGGAAGACATCGGCAACGTTCGTGGACGGGCCTTTTGGCTTGCGTATACCTTGGGATAAGTAATTGTGTAAGCTTAGAAAACGAAAAAAAAAAAAAAAAAGTTGTCGTGCACGAAAAAAAAGGGTTTTTGGACAATAGTTGAAAATCAAACAAAAATAAAAAAAAAATGACACAAATAGTTTCTGAATTTTAGCTCAATATGCAATGTGGTACCTGCAATTTTAATTTGTTCAATATAGTCCTTGAACTGTAAGCCAATGTGCAATGCGGTTCATGAATTTTCAGTTTTTTCAATGTGGTCTATGAACTTTTACTACATGTTCAGTTTAGTCCTGAACTATGTGAATATATTCAATGTTGTCTCGGAATTTGAATTAATGAAAGGACAATACTAAACATTTTCATCTAGTTCAGGAATTAAATTGAACATCTACCAAAAGTTTATGAACTATATTGAACAAACTAAAAGTTCAGGGACTACATTGCACATTGAACTAAAGTTTCGGAACTACAAATTAAAAGTTCAAGGATCACATTGTACATTGGGCCAAAGTTCATGAACTATTTGTATCATTATCCCAATAAAAATATCACTAGTTTTTCTTACCAAACAGGAAATAATAATACCTTCGGTAGGTTTTGAACAACACAATGGTAAGATTCTATCCATTAAACATTTTTTTTATTGAGCAAATGAATACCTCTTCCTTTGATATATAAACTGGTTTTTTAAAAGTTGGATCAATATGCGGAATGCACGTAGACTTGATTGATGAAAACTGAAAACTTAAGTACTTCGAACTATGAAGACAAGTGCTACTAATCTTAAGTTCCGAAAATAGAAAGAAATGACTACTTGATAATAGCTGAAATTTTTTTAAGGACGGAATATAAGTTGTGTGTTTACAAGTAATATGATTATGGATGACATTGGTAGGTTTTCTATCGAGGGATTTAAGTAACCCAACCTCCACAATCGGTGCAGTTGATTGAGGGCGTCAGGAGATTTTCAGTTCGGAAATTGAAGGTCACCGGATTGAACCCCACAAACTAAGTGCAAACTAGGGGTGAGCCCGGTTTGGGTAGGCTATTCCCATCCTAGAACCGGGAACCGCTCACTAGGGACCGGTTCCGAAAAATTAGAACCGGGAACTGCCCGTTGGTTCCATGGATCCACCTGGGAACCGGACCGCCGGTCCGGTCCGGTTCCCGGGGTGGGTTCATGGAATCGGTCCCACCAGATAAGGACGGAGACGGAGACAGAGAGTCGGAGACAGTGAGGTGAGCATCGACCAATAAGAGTGAGAGAGTGAAAGTGAGCGTGAGGCGAAAGCGAAAGAAGTTCTTTCTCGGCTCAGTGTGAGGCTATGAGCGTCAAGCGAGTCAGGTTTAGTTTAGGGATTTATGATTTTTTTTTTAAATTTAAAATTTAAATAAATATATTATATTATATTATATTATATATTATTATTATATTACCAGTCCGGTCCAGATGGGCGAGTAGGCGATTCCACACCTGGAACCAGGAACTGGACTGGTACCCACAGGTTCCGAAAAATTGAAATCGGGAACTGGATCTATTCCCTTTGGAACCATCGGTTCCGGTTCGGTTCCGGGCGGTCCGGGTGGTTCCCGGTTCTTTTGCACACCCCTAGTGCAAACCACTTTGAGTCAGGTCCACCTACATCGCCCAAGGTGTGGACTTAACATGTTCATGGTTCTTGCAAGGTATTTCTTGGACCTCCACATAGTCGGTATCCAGGCCCGTCCCCTAGATTATGGCGAGAAAGAAATTAATCCCTTCCATTTGAGTGATTTTTTTACTAAATGAATCTTTTTAAGCCAAAACAAATGGCACTACCAAAGGTGGGTTAATCGTATTAAGTGTCGAATGCTTTAATTTCATCCCATTATTTTCTTTTTGTTTGGTTTTCAGCCCTAAATTTGTATGAAGTGCGATGTAAGCAGTGATTTAATCTTCACTGGAGTTAATTTATCACTTGAGAAAAGCAAAATAGAGAGCATGCCCCTAACTTTGGTGTACAGAGAACATTGAGTTACTCTGATGATAGGCCCATAAAACGCATAAATGCACAGAATTTCTTTTTCCTTTTCCTTTTTGGGATGTTTTTCAAAATACATAGGACTAACACATCATCCAATTTTATACATTTAAAACACCAAATGATTTTTTTTTTTGTCGATCAATCGTTTAATGTCTTGGAAAGAGCCTCATTTCATATCATTGAGGTTTCGTTTGTTTCGCGAAAAATGCGTGATTTAACAAAATATCTTGTTAAAAATGATCGCCTATATCGCTTGAGATGGTTAGTCAATGAGCAATGTTTTCGTTATCGACATCAATTTATGTTTAAACATTTTTATGAACGAAGAAAATATTTGTCGTCCATTCATTTTTGTAAACGATACAAGCAATCATTTTAACAAAAAATATTTTCAAATCATTCATTTTTCGTGAACCCGGTGATTTTCTAATGCCGAGAAAAAGAAGGATGCTCTGTTCTTGCAACGACTGTGAACTGGCTCGTTCCCAAGTTTAGCAAGGCAAAGCGAGACGGGCAACGCAAGAAATCGGGACTCAAAGGAAAGAGGAGACCTTGCCTCGCATACTTGCCATTCCGAAACTATGCAAGAAAACATCATTGCATACGCTCACCCTTTTCCATCTAGAAATGCTCTTTCAAAAGAAATGTTTGTCGTGCACTTTGTCTGTAATGAAACGAACCGATTCAAAATATCTCCCTTCAATCGTCGCCTATCGAGAGAACTGCCAATATTTCTTAGGTAGATATCTTTCTCGTGTAATACGGACATTCTTGATTCCAGTTTACGAGTTATGTTGACCGCTTCGGCATCGGACTTAAACGTGTCTATTTGGAATAGCTTCGGATATAATGTGACCGTGCTGCAATGCGACTTTGTGTTATGAAGTTATAAATCACAACTTTTAAAGCTGTAGAACCTAGAGGAGAGCATGGGTCGGGCGGGCCGCTTCTCAGAGCATTTTTTGTGCCCGATCGAACTAGCCAGTCCCGGCTTGACCCAAATTCTTCTAAAAGAAATTAAGAATAGATTAGTTATTGTATTTTTTAACCTCAAAAATCACTTTTTTCTTTTATGTCTATGCTTTTTAACTTATTTGTGAATTTACTAAAGTGTTTCGAGCATAAGTAATGTATTTTCTATAATTTATATTTTCATACTTCAATTAAGGTTTTTAAAAATCTGTTCGAGTCGATTTGGACTTTCGGGTCGTTGGTCCTTTTTGCTCACCCCTAGTAGAACCTCTTTAGATTTGGACAAGACAAAATCAAAACAAACACACCAATGCTATAATTTTCATCATCATTATTTTTTATTGGATCCTATCTTAATTATGTCCGATTACCTTTTTTTGTTCGACAAAAGTTTCATTTATATACAATAATAGCATTGTAGCGAGTATAATTTAGTGGTAAAAGTAGGATTCGTTTTATAATTCCTAAAAACTGCTATAAAGTGCTTCAATTTTGAGAATGAATAAATACACTATAAAAGTGGCAACGCCCTTTTTTACAACCGTAACCGCTACGGAGAAGCTACACTAAACACCTACATTGTCCTTCTGCTTGGCAAATTATAAGTAATCTCCCAACTCCTGCGACTCGGTCTCGATCAACACCGGTAGCATGTCCAGCATTTCGGCTAAAACCCTATGATCCTCCAATCACCACACCGGCCCCTCGACGAGCCACTTGCTCTTTTGCTATATGAGCAACCTTTCTCGTGTCGCCCCGACTATTAATGTGAAGCCACCCTTTCTCAATATGAACTATAAATGAGCTTGAATTTCGTTACCTCTTAGATCTTGACCTTTCTCTTCTGAACACGTGACAAAAGCATATTCTAATGAAGAGTGACCAAAAATAAAGCGAGATGCTAACTGCAATAAAGGAAATCGAAGGAGGGTTGTATTTACCTTAACTCTTGTTTCCTAAAAATCTCTCGTTCATTGCCGCAATTAACCCAAAGAATCTCCCAATTTCAGACCTAAGATTCTCGTAGAGATTCCCTTCCTCAAATTTTAAAGATTCCATACAAACTCCAAATTGCCAAATTATTTTCTTTTTTCTTTTTAGGGATAAGTGCATTAGAAGTCCTAGAACTTATTATGAAAGTGCAATTTAGTCCTAAAATTTTCTAAAAGTGCAATTAAGCCTTAAAACTTGTCGCGAAATTGCACTTGAGTCCTAAAACTTTTAAAAAGTGCAATCAACGGGTCTTAAAACTTGGCAAATTGATTGAATCAAGCCCTTCCATCGATTGCACTTTTTAAAAGTTTCAGGACTCAATTGCACATTCTTGATAAGTTTTAGGACTTAATTACACTTTTTGAAAATTTTAGGACTCGATTAAACTTTCGTCATAAATTTTAGGACTTGATTGCACCTTTTAGAAGTTTTAGGACTCAATTGCACTTTTATAACAAGTTGTAGCACTTTCAATAAATTTATTTCTTTCTTTTTACTTTTTATAATTATGAATTCTCCTCTGACTTTGGACCCCTATAAATACCAAGCCTTACTTCCCCAACCTTTGCGCAAGGTCCAAACCCCACTAACATTCCTCTGTCGCCGGACACCTTTCTCTCTCTTCCCCTGTCTCTTCCCCTGTCTCGGTCGCTCCGATGGCGCTCCGAAAAGCTCTAGCCAAGCGACTCTTCGACTCTCCCAGATCGGCGTCGCCGGCGGCAGGGGCGGCCCTGCCCTCGCTCCAAGCCGTGCCTCCCCCTCCGGCGGCCGCCGCCGCCGCCGCCTCCTTCCACCGCGAGTACGTCGCGTCGCCGGCGGCCGCCGAGAAGGGCCTCCTCCGTCGCTTCCTCCAGCGGCGCGCGATCAACCAGGCCGCCGGGGCGAGGCTGCCGGAGTTCCTCTCCCTCCCGGTCGGGGACAAGCTCCGCGAGAGGCTCCGGAGCCTCAACGGCCCCGCCGGCGGTGGTGGGGGGGAGCGCCTCCGGCTCGGCGGGCTCTCGCCGCCGGTGGCAGGGGACCCGCTCGCCGGGGTGTCGGTGGGGGACGCGAGGAGGCTGCTGAGGCTGTGGCGGGCGGAGACGATCAGGGCGAAGCTGAGGGGGATCGGCGCGAGCTCGATCTCGTACGAGGAGTTCGTGGGGATCTGCGACCAGGCCTGCGGGGGGTGCGAGGAAGAAGGTGCCGAGTTCGCGAAGGCGTTGGACGAGTCCGGCAACGTCATCGTTCTCGGCAATGTCGTGTTTCTCAGGCCTGAGCAGGTATATACATCATTCCCTTTTTTTCATTTCCATGGATTGACTCGAAACTTCATGAAACAACGAAGAAAACAGAGGAGTGTTCCTGTTCAGGCAACCATGACAGAGGCCTTAACGATCAATGCCCCTAAATGACAAATTTTTAGTTAAGGTCTACTTTGATGAAGACGATTACCATCAATGGCCAAAAGGGATCAAGAGATTAATGCAATTATGATTATCATTTTGCCATCCTGGGCTTATGCAATGAGATACATTAGCGCCAATTTGGGCAGCAAAGTTATGACCTTTACTAAGTTTCCTTGTTTGAATTTGGATCCTTGCCCATGCATTTAAGGAAGTAAGACCCAGGGCACGGCGAGTCTTGCCCGTCATATCCTATCGCCTTAGTTGGCTTAACTCGACCGGAGTTCGTCCTTAATTGGTACATTCATTAACAAGACGAGAAGAAGCCGAGATTGAGATTATCTCCATTCTTGCACCTAATCTAATGAGTTGCAATCGATTCACTAATTCGCAGGTGGCTAAGTCAGTGGAGTCGCAGCTCTACCAATCCATGGCCGGGCCCAACGACCCGAGGAGGAGGGAGCTGGAGCAGATGGAGAAGCACAAGGCCCTGATCGACGAGAAGGCCCGGGCCCAGGTGAAGGGCGAGCTGTACTGCGGGCTCGGCTTCCTGGTGGCCCAGACGCTCGTGCTCATGCGGCTCACGTTCTGGGAGCTGACCTGGGACGTCATGGAGCCCATCTGCTTCTTCCTCACCAACCTCCACGTCGCCCTCGCCTACGGCTTCTTCCTCCGGACCTCCACGGAGCCGTCCTACGAAGGGTACTTCCAGCGCCGCTTCAAGACCAAGCAGCAGAAGCTCATGAGGGTCCACAACTTTGATGCCGGCCGGTATCGCGAGCTCCGCTGCGCTTTTTACCCGGACGAGTCCCAGTCCTTGCGGGAAAGACCGTGAGAGGGGACAAAAGACAAAAGGGAACTAACCATTTGTGGCTAAATAATAAGGTCGCCATGATTGTTAAGGGAGAGAGAGTTAAGACATGAGTAACTAGTTTTTTCGGCCGCCGTCGTGCATGGGAACTCATCCATTTTTCTTGGAGTTCATCTAATTGAAGGTTTGAGGGGGAACATTACCAACGATCGACGGAGTTTACGTCAGTTTTCACGACTTTTCGAGTGCAACCTGAGTAATTTTTCCTGGGGAATTTGACTGCAGTGCGTTTGAGAGAGCAAACGATTAGGTCAACTTAGAAGAAGAACATGACTCTACCGCAGGATCTCTTGTATCGTAGAGATGTCTCTCTTCACTTTTGTACATAAGAGACTGTTCGAACAGATATGGCAAGAAAAAGGATCCCCTGTTGTTTTCGGCTCACTTTCCTTCTTTCTAGCAATCGATCTCCAATGAAGTTTCTCGTATGTGCAACGTCGTCTGAACTTATCATGTTATTATTCTAACCTCTAAACCAGTCAATTTTTTGGTAGCATAAACAACCAAGTGCTCAGATCATTGGATAGAGTAGATACATCTAAAGAGAGCTTTATGTAAAAAAACATGAATAACAATAAGAAGGTGAGTGAGTTCATAACTAAAAGTGGCATTTGCCCCTTTATGACGGGGATGACTCTCTTAATCTTTACTTAATTGTATCGGCCTAACTTTTAGCTAAGTTCAGACTTTCAAAGAATTTCAATTCTTTCTATGGAAGTCGAGGCAATGGTCCATTATCGTCCTACGTTCACCAAATCGATGGTTTGGAAACTCTTTGGTACCGAGGTAAAGCGGCATCGCTTGCTCAGTAGCAGCTCCCGTGTTCGCGTGGGTGATTCACCGGATCTTGACAATTATATCAATCATTATAGCCTTCCGTCTTTTGACCCGCCCTTCAACTGAACTAGCTGTCCGGCATCAAAGAAAATCTAACAAACTAATAACGGGGAAACGTTCTTCTTTTTGCTCCAATAGAAATAGAAGAGAGTTGGTGGAACCAACTTATCAACATTCTCCTCAATGAATCACATTTGAGAGCAAGTGGGTTTTGTAAATATGTCCAAATTCCACCGTGCCAAAGTCCACGATCATTTAGCACTAGATAAAAAGAAAAGGGCAGTCAGAATATGTGCTTATTGCGGGAGAACATAAACAAGAAACAACTTGTTGTAGCCCGAGGAAAAAGACAGATCGAATCAAATTCACAAAGGTCAGTTCAACATGGTCGGTACGTGGGCCTCTGATATAGTTCATCTCGGTCCAACACGTATCCAACGTTACTGAGTAGGGCCGAGCTAGGCCGCTGTTCTATGAACAAGTGCTTCCTTTCTTAGGGCGTAGCACAGGGCCTATTTCTTCCCGTTGATTAAGCTGAGGATGTAGACAGACAGAACAGCGTGTAGTAGCACATTCTTTGGGAAATGCAGCATATTTTGGAACAACCCAGTTGCATCTCCTTATGCAGCTGTGCTCTCTCTGTTTCCTTTCCCTCCCTATTTGCATTGCTAGACTTATCAAAATGAATCATAAATTCATTTATTAACTCATATTTAATGAGTTAAATTGTTATAAGGATTACTTATATCAAGTAAATGGGTTATCAATAGTTTAGAAGAATAAAGCCCAAACTGGGTTTACAACTTACTCATACCCAACTTACCTCTTGACTCTCTCTTGCCTTCACTCGATCTCGCACTCGCTCACCCTGCGCTCTTATCTCAGTTTGGGTATGAGTTTTCCTTAATTATGTTATATATGTGAGTTTTTAACAATATGAGTAGGGTTGGACATAGGGTTGGATATAACTTACTAGATTTGTATTATATAAATATGGAAAAACAGTTTAAATGGGCTAATTTGGATCGGACCATTTTCGACTCGACCTGACCCGTTTGACGGGTCTAGTTTATATGTTGATTTAGCAAAAGAAATAGTAGTAGTTCTGTAAACAAATGCCAATGAGAAAAACAAAAAGGGAAATTACCATAAACCCTCCTCGGCTTTCATTGGAAAATCACGTTGCATTTTTAGAACCTGGCAAAGAGGTGAAGCCAAAACAATCGGAAGCACGCATTCGGTGAAAAACATCTTTTAACAGCTCGTCTACATCTCCGTGCCATAATTAAGCCTGGTCTATGGCGATCCGTATCTTCAATTGATCTTAGCCAACAAAAAGGCCCAATCTTCAGCAGAGCAAGGTGGATAAATGCGCTTGACATTTCGAGAAAAATAAAGAGGAAATGGCAAGGTTGCGACGAGGTTAGTGGTCCTAGTGGGTGAAAGGCCCATGGGTGGTCGTCAGACGCGCACGTGCCGGGGGGTGAGTGGGTGGGTGGGGGCTATGTTCGTTTGCACCAATTGCGCGATTTGGCCAGATCTTATCTGTTGGGGTCATGCTAGTTGGTCCATAAACCTCATTTCGCTTACCCTCGGGCTGGCCTAGAAACATTTCACCTCCATTTGCGACCCCATGAGGCTCGGTTACTTGGCCCTTCACTTGCTCTTGCACTGAGGCCGAGAGAGGTGCTGGAATTATTGGCCTTACAATATCCTTTATCAGGTTCAACGTGTTTAGTCGATTGAAGCTCAAACCATTCTCGAGTAACTCCACGACTAGGCACGTCAGATGTTCCACCGTAGGTACGACCATGCTCAAGAATAGGGGTGAGCGGTTCCAAGTTTTGTACATGTTCCACCTGTAACCTACTCATGATAACGAACTCCTCATTTTTGAAACGTGAAACCTATCCTATATACCTTGAAATCTGGAATCTATCTTGTTACAGGTTCTAGGATCGGTTTCAGGGTCTACATAGGTTCCACTTGTATTATTAATTGAACAATTGAAGTGAATCATTACCTTTAATAATCACTACTTGCTGTTACAATCCACTGATCATAATTTATATCTAGAGATACAAAGAATATAAAGCATTAACGAGTCATAAAATGAAAGCTCAAACTAGTAGTTCTAGATTATACACTCATCATCTAACATCATGAAATACCACATGATCACGTGAAGATATAGACAAAATAAATAAATAAATAATTTGTTTAAAGTTTTAGGTTCTAGGTGCCACCTACCTAGAATCTGGAATATACTAGTCGAAACAGGTTTCTTAATATTTAGAAATTGGAACCTACCTGCATACCTTGAAACTTAGAACCTATAGGTTCTCAAGTTCCAGGTTCTATCTTGGAACCATGCTCACCCTTGCTCAAGAACATGTAGCCCTGTGTCGGCGTCCATGCTCAAGAGATAATGCTAGATTGAAGAAGAAGAATGGCGCTCGCATATTCACTAGGTTTTCGACTATTGCTTTGCATATTCTTTTGAGAAAATGACACAAATAGTCCCTGAACTTTGGCCTAAAGTGTAATGAGGTCATTGAACTTTTAATTTGTTTAATATGGTTCATGAAATTTTAATTTGTTCAATGAGGTCCCTAGACTTTTAGTATATGTTCATATAAAAAATGTTCAATGTTGTCCACGATCTTGAATTTATTGGAATGACAACATTGAACATTATCATGTAGTTTATGGACTACATTGAATATGTATAAAAAGTTTATGAACCATATTGAACAAATTAAAAGTTCAAGGACCATAATATACATTGAGCCAAATTTTAGAAACTATTTATGTCATTGTCCCTATTCTTTTCCTTTTTCTTCGTGTTGGTGATTTCTTTCCATAATAGATCAGATTTTTTAGGATACATGTGTCAATCGACGCTTTAGGGGGTGTGCTTCCAAAAATAAATCCATGGTTTGAGTGGCCGGTGAAATTAACGTACAACATTACTAGCTTTCATTCCTAATTAATGAATACCTATCCATATCTTATCATTTCGAAATGACGACCAAGGAATTTTTGAACATCAGTTGCCAAAAGAGAGATTCAAACAGAGAGGGGCTTAGAATTCAGAGGACTGTCCAACGCTTTCACGTTATACTGTTGTTGACCATACATAATATTGTCCAATCTCCCCTTTGGACACGTAAACTCCCCCACAAATCAAACCGACTAAAATAGACTACAGATTTTCTCATTACAATTTGTTAAACTACATTCAAAGAATGAGAATGGGACAAAAGAAGAGAAGGCTAAGAAATTTGCATATTCCTCGTCAAATCGTCGTTAATTTACAGCTTCCTCGCTCTGAACAAAAGAAGATACAGAAAAAAAGGAGGAAAAGAATGGGGGCAATCCCCGTTTGTTCTGCACAAAATAACAATTGGAGAAACAAAACAAATTCCTACGAGAACTGACCCAAAACTGATCGAAAAACCAAGAATCAGGACACCCAGAAGGCGAACGCAGTTACCAGATTTGCCGGAAAGATGAAATCACAATCCCAACAAGAGAGAGAGAGAGAGAGGGACCATGAACCGATCAATGATGTTTCTCTCTCGCGATCTTCGTCTCCGTGCCAGAAGAACCCGCTTGCGCCGGCGCCGTCGACCCGTCGTCCTCCTGCTCCGCCACCGCACCGACCTTCCGGTACTTGAGCTGCACCTTGACGTAGAACTTCAGCACCAAGAACAAGATCGCGCCATTGAACACCGAGTTGAACACCCAGGCTCCGATCCCGTTGCACCCGCCTTTCAAGAAGTGCAAGAAGAGGACCCCGAAATGGCAAATCAGGTTGCAGGCCAGCAGCACCACCTGGCAGTTCGCGACGAAGGGGAACCTGGCGCCGGGGAGGCCGATCGCGGTCCAGAACCGGTAGCCGTAGACGACGGCGTAGAGCAGGGTGGTGGAGAGGATGGCGAGGACCTGGAAGGACTGCGAGAACTCGAGCCAGAGGAAGGACATGCAGAGCAGGATGGACTGGTTGAAGAGCTGGAAGAAGGTGAGCCGGCGGCGGCGGAGGACGGTGAGGAAGGTGCGGAGGAGGTGGAGGAAGCGGGAGAGGTAGAAGGCGTAGGACCAGAAGAAGACGCGCCCCGAGGGTCGGGTGCCGAGGGGGAAGCAGAAGAGCCACTGGATGGGGGTGGTGCGGGACCGCCGCCACAGCCACCGGGTGTCCCGGATCTCGGCGGAGGCGGAGAGGAGCATGCCGGCGAAGACGGCGGCGGAGGCGGCGGCGACGGCGAGGCTGTGGAGGGCGGGGAGGGGCCCGAGGGGGACGGGGCGGCGGCGGGGGCGGGGGAGGAGGAGGAGGAGGAGGAGGTGGAGGGCGGAGGCGGCGGCGACGTAGGCGGCGACGGCGGCGAGGAGGAAGGACCAGGTGGAGCCCCAGAGGTGGTGGCTCCACCGGAAGTTGACGATGGACGGGTGCTCGGACAGGTAGTACCTCAGGGCCCGCGACATTGGCAGCTGTACCCCCATTCTCTCATCTGCCAAGGATCTGAGACTCCACAGAGCGCGCGCGCGCGCGAGAGATCGAATTGGAATGGCAGAGAAGCTAGGGAGAGAGAGAGAGAGGAGAGAAGAGAAGAGAGATGGGTGTGTGTTGGATATGGAAATGCAGTTGAGAAATCGCTGTAACTTTTGAGGTGGGGATGGATGGAAACAGAGGAAGGTCAGCGGAGTTTATAAAGGAGAGGGAGAGAAAGAGAAACTTCGTCTTCTTCTTTATAACGCGGTGGAGATGGAGAGAGTGAGTCAAAGACTGAAGATTCAGCTCCAGTCTGGTCTTCCTTTCCTATGCACATTCCATTCCACATCCCATTTCCCACTTCTCTTTTTATTTTTTTGGTTTTCTTTTTTGATTGCATGGACTTAAAAATTCTCGAGAAATCCTTATTGGCCCAGTTGAATATGTGATGGGCAAGGAATCAAATGTGTTTTTCCTAATTTTTTTTTAAAAAAAGGGGGGGATTAGGACAGACAAAAGAATTGGGGAACAAGGGCGCTTCCACGGGTTCTCGGGCGTACTACATCATCGTGATTAAGTATAAAAAACGTCGCGATACGTGATGGATCAGTTCTGGGTCACTCAGTCGGACGATATGTTGTGCAATTGTTTTGGTCTATCGAGGATCTTAATACGGAAAATTAAGTTTGACAATAAGAGGGGTTTGTCTTATAACACCATCGGAATTTCTTTGGAAAAAATATTAGGACCACTCGAAAAGGATTTGAACAGTTGAAAAATTAATTGAGTAATTAGATGGAAAGATATTTAATGGCAATTATGACGTTACCAATCGTGTTGCTAAACGTATCCTTTGTATTCACAATTATACTAGATGAAAATGTTACAATATACCATATTCCAATTTTAGCTGTTTATCTCAGAAGATTTTTCTTTCCATTTTTGAAGTACTCACTGGCTGAGGCTTCCAGAACTCATAAATAAGCTCCAAACAAAATACATTAAACGAACATAGACACTCCAGAATTTTTGCGTGATATTGCGTAATATAAACTAGAAAACCGGTTAGTAAAATGGTTGGATGATTTTGTCCTTATTTAACATAATTAACCTGTTTATATATCTATTTATGATTTGCATCTCTTTTATAAACTGCTATTGCAAATCGAGTATCCATGTCCTTAACATCACTATTTCCCTCATTGTAGATATTTTTTTGTTCATTTATAATTCACATTTCTTTACCGGACCTGAAGGATGAACTTGTTTTTTTTTTTGGTCGAAGAAGGATGAAAGTGACTTGGTATATAAAAGGCGAGGCTGAGAAAATACACTGATAATTTTTTAGAAAATACACTGATTTAAGAGGAGGAAAAATGATAAAAAGAAAGGACGACATCTTTTGGACCATGAAAATTTGCAGGACTATAAATTAAAATTATATTATATCGTATTGGAGAAAAATCAACAACCATTCAGAAATTATTTTAATGGAGGGTTGGGGCGAATATGATAAGCATTTGAAAAGGGACGCGAACAGAGCATGACAGAAATGTCCAAAAGAACATGGAGACTCGTGCAGCATAAAAGTATTTGGTAGGTTAACATATGATATGATCGTCGAGAGCAAAAAAAAAAAAAACAAAACATATGATATGATCGTATGAGGTGATGGACCAGGTAAAACTAGGTGACGGCCCTTCCAAATTTGACCCAAGCATCTGTCAGTGTTATACTTTAATCAAAGGGAAAAAAAAAGGGAATCACGCAAAGGATCACGGACATGTGAATGCGACATTCATGAACACCAACTTGGCTAGGGTTTGTTGTAAATTTAGCATCTCGGTTTGTTAACCATTTGATATGCTTTAAAAAGACAACGGTGACTCTGACATTACATGATAATCGATAATCAGTACGATACGTTCGAAACAAAGCTATTGATGTATTAGGACCGTAGGCTGTTGTGATGCAATTAAGGTGTGCGATCAAATGAGGTGTCCACGTCCCGTTGTAAGCTCGCCGTACACCTTAAATATGTCGTTATCGCCTATGATTTTCGAGTCCGAGTTTGATGTTATCTTTGATGGGTTTTGGCATAGAAGGCTATTAACGGCACTGGTTAGGTAATCGACATAAGCTAATACGACAATCGTTGATGCAATTACTTCTCTGGCAATATGCGCGCGTGATTAATCTTTTGAAAATTGGGTTTTTTTTTTCTACAAGTGCTTATGGATCTCCCTTTTTTTGTACTTGTACCACCATGATGGATGTGTTTGTTTCGGGGAAACTTTATGATAAATAAAAATATTTTTCGGAAAATTACCTTCCAAGAAATTTTTTTCCCTTTTATGGTTAGGAAATTTATTTTCCTAACTTTATGCATTCATATTTTCTTTGATAGTAAATGAATTTCCATTGACTGATCATTTTCAACAAACCAAATATGTGAAAAAAGTCCAAAAAACTAATCTGCAGAAAATTCAAAAAAGTCCAAAAAACTAATTCGCAGAAAATCCTTTTGCCGAAACAAACAAGCCTTAAGGAAAAAGTTTTCTAGCAAATCATTTTTCAAGAAAGTGTTTTTCCCTTTTCAGATTAGGGAATTCATTTTTCTAATTTTAAAAAAACATATTTTCTTTGATCATAAATGATTTTGCGTTGACTGATTATTTTCAGCAAATTAAACGCTTGAAAGTCTACAAAACTATTTTACAGAAAATTCTTTCACTCAAATAAATACACCTTTTAAATTGATTATAGAATAATAGAAGTAGGGATAATTTCTAGATCCCGCGATAGGAGAACCTCTTCTCTAATTTTTCTGCTTATAATTTATACTATGCATGACATTGACAAAGAGTCTAGAATCCCTATGCTTTCCTATTTCCTCATCAAGCAGGTCTCCTCTAATTGCGGCTCCTTATAGACGGGCATATTTTCTAGAAGTATTCCCCCCACCGAAACATAAACGGCAAACCACACGCGGCCCAAAGGATCTTTGAAGAGTCCTTGGGAAACAGCTTCGGTGGTTCCCATAAACACATCCTCTCTCCAACCAATGAACGACGATTTGGCTCATGATGTGACTCGAAGTTTGTCCCTAGGGGGTAAAAAATGTCGTTAGGCATATCATTAAGGAAAAGGGGCTGGACCCAAGTGGCACCCTCGGCTTTGATGTTGATCCATGATCTCAATCTGCCTTCTAGAAAATCGATTCTAAGAATAAACTTGCCTACGTGATAAAACCTTAGAAATTATGTGTGAAGGCGATATATCGCTCCCCTCTAAGAGAAACGCTATGCATGTTAAACTAGGTTCACAAAATTAACATGCGATATGTGATGTGTGGATCCATGATCTCGATCTCAATCTATTAAAACTGGGTGCAAGACCCCAAGTGACATCCTTGGCTTCGATGTGGATCCATGATCTTGATCTACCTTCTAGAGAATCGACTCTAAGAAGAAGCTTGCCCGCGTGATAGAACCTTAGGAAGTGTGAATGAAAGCGATATATTGCTCCCCTCTAAACTAATTCTATAAGAAAAATGCTATGTATATTAAAGTAGGTTCACAAAATTGGTGCGTGAGATGCGATGGGTAGCGGATTGCTATTTAGTATTGAAGATATTCCACTTGTATAAAGGGAAGAGTACCAAAAAAGTCATAAACATATTGCATTGGTACCAATTCAGTCATAAACCTTTCAATTAGACTAAATTTAGTCCAAAACCTTTTCACATTGGTATCGGCCAATTCAGTCCAAAAATTACTAACATGGATGCCGGTGATCCTACGTGGTACAGTGGTCTTACGTGGCACGACCGGCACTGACGTGAATATTTTTTTAATAATTTTTAATTTTTTAAATTTTAATTTTTTTCTTTCCCTTTTGCTTTTGGCAATGGCCAGCGAGGGCGACGGCCCACCTCGCCAAATCTGGTGAGGCCACCCCTCACCCAGGCCAAGGTAGCCTCGACGGGCGTCGCATAGGCGAGGGTGAGGCCCGATGAGGGCTACCCTCGAAAGATCGGCGAGGGTGGCTCTTGCCCAGCCAGGGAGAGGCTCACTTAGGCAAGTTTTTCCTTAGAGTTTTTCCTTAGAGTTGATTCTCTAGAAAGCAGATCATGATCATGGATCCACATCAAAGCCAAGGATGTCACTTGGGGATCATGGATCCTAACATCACATATAACATGTGAACTTGTGAACCTAGTTTAATATGCATAGCTTTTCTCTTACAGGGAAGCGATATATCGCTTTCATTCACACTTTCTAAGGCTCTATCACGTAGGCAAGCTTCTTCTTAGAGTCGATTTGCTAGAAGGCATATCGAGATCATGGATTAACATCAAAGCCAAGGATGTCACTTGGGGTCTAGCACCTTTTCCTTAATCATATACCTCACAGCATTACAAAGTTCAAGTCACACCATGAACCAAATCGTCGTATTGGTTGGAGAAAGGAAGTGTCTTTGGGAACCACCGAAGTTGTTTCCTAAGAACTCTTCAGTGATTCTTTAGGCCGTGTGTGTTTGACGTTAATGTTTCGATGGGGAATACTTCTAGAGAATATGCCGGTGTCTTTTCATTTTGTGGAGCTTCAACTTATTTTAAGGAGCCGCAATGTGGTCCCCGAACTTTTAATTTGTTCAATGTCATCCCTGAACTTTTGGTACATGTTCAATTCAGTCCCTAAACTATATGAAAATGTTCAATGCAGTCCTTTCCGTCAATTCAAATTCAGGGACTACATTGAATATTTTCACATAGTTCAGGGACTGAATTGAACATGTACCAAAAGTTCAGGGATGATATCGAACAAATTAAAAGTTCAGGGACCACATTGCACATTAGATTAAAGTTCAGAGACTACATTAAACAAATTAAAAGTTCATGGACCAAATTGCACATTGGGCCAAAGTTCAGGGACTGTTTGTATCATTATCCCTTTTTTTTTTAAAAAGGGGGATTAGGACAGACAAAAGAATTGGGGAATAGGGCTCTTCCACGGGTTCTCGGGCGTACTACATTATCGTGATTAAGTATAAAAAATGTCGCGATACGTGATGGATCGGTTCTGGGTCACTCGGTCGGACGATATGCTATGCAATTGTTTTGGTCTATCGAGGATCTTAATATGGAAAATTAAGTTTGACAATAAGAGGGGTTTGTCTTATAACACCATCGGAATTTCTTTGGAAAAAATATTAGGACCACTCGAAAAGGATTTGATCAGTTGAAAAATTTATTGAGTAATTGGATGGAAAGATATTTAATGGCAATTATGATGTTACCAATCATGTTGCTAAACCTATCCTTTGTATCCACAATTATACTTGATAAAAATGTTACAATATACCATATTCCAATTTTAGCTGTTTATCTCAAAAGATTTTTCTTTCCATTTTTGAAGTACTCACTGGCTAAGGCTTCCAGAACTCATAAATAAGCTCCAAACAAAATACATTAAACGAACATAGACACTCCAGAATTTTTGCGTGATATTGCGTAATATAAACTAGAAAACCGGTTAGTAAAATGGTTGGATGATTTTATCCTTATTTAACATAATTAACCTGTTTATATATCTATTTATGATTTGCATCTCTTTTATAAACTGCTATTGCAAATCGAGTATCCATGTCCTTAACATCACTATTTCCCTCATTGTAGATATTTTTTTATTCATTTATAATTCACATTTCTTTACCGGACCTGAAGGATGAACTTGTTTTTTTTTTTTGGTCGAAGAAGGATGAACTTGACTTGGTATATAAAGGCGAGGCTGAGAAAATACACTGATAATTTTTTAGAAAATACACTGATTTAAGATGAGGAAAAAAGATAAAAAGAAAGGACGACATCTTTTGGACCATGAAAAATTTGCAAGACTATAAATTAAAATTATTTTATATCGTATTGGAGAAAAATCAACAACCATTCAGAAATTATTTTAATGGAGGGTTGGGGCGAATACGATAAGCATCTGGAAAGGGAGGCGAACAGAGCATGACAGAAATGTCCAAAACAACATGGAGACTAGTGCAGCATGACAGTATTTGGCAGGTTAACATATGATATGATCGTATGAGGTGATGGACCAGGTAAAACTAGGTGGCGGCCCTTCCAAATTTGACCTAATCATCTGTCAATGTTATACTTTAATTAAAGGAAAAAAAAAGGGAATCACGCAAAGGATCGCGGACATGTGAATGCGATATTC
Source organism: Syzygium oleosum (assembly GCF_021117445.2). Taxonomy (NCBI): domain Eukaryota; kingdom Viridiplantae; phylum Streptophyta; class Magnoliopsida; order Myrtales; family Myrtaceae; genus Syzygium; species Syzygium oleosum. The sequence goes on along the minus strand of NW_026607506.1, from coordinate 1,759,928 downwards.
ATGTATACCAACTTGGCTAGGGTCTGTTGTAAATTTGGCAGCTCGGTTTGTTAACCATTTGATATGCTTTAAAAAGGCAGCGATGATTCTGACGTTACATGATAATCGATAATCGATATGATACGTTCGAAACAAAGCTATTGATGTATTTAGGACCATAGGCCGTTGTGATGCGATTACGGCGTGCGATCAAATAAGGTGTCAACTTTCCGTTGTAAGCTCGCTGTACACCTTAAATCCGTCGTTATCGCCTATGGTTTTCGTGTCGGAGTTTGATGTCATCTTCAATGGGTTTTGGCATAGAAGGCTACTAACGGCACTGGTTAGGTAATCGACATAAGCTAACACGACAATCGCCGTTGCAATTACTTCTCTGGCAATATGCGTGCGTGATTAATCTTTTGAAAATCAGGTTTTTTTTTTGTACAAGTGCTTATGGATCCCCCTTTTTTTGTACTTGTACCATCATTATGGATGTGTTTACTTCGGGGAAACTTTACGATAAAGAAAAATATTTTTCGGAAAATTACTTTCCAGGAACTTCTTTTCCCGTTTCGGGTAAGGGAATTTATTTTCCTAACTTTATGCATTCATATTTTCTTTGACCGTAAATGAATTTCCGTTGACCGATCATTTCAACAAATCAAATATGTGAAAAAAGTCCAAAAAACTAATCCGCAAAAAATTCAAAAAAGTCCAAAAAACTAATTCGCAGAAAATCCTTTTGCCGAAACAAACGCACCCTAACGAAAAAGTTTTCTAGCAAATCATTTTTCAAGAAAGTATTTTTCCCTTTTCAGATTAGGGAATTCATTTTCCTAACTTTAAGAAAGCCTATTTTCTTTGATCTTAAATGATTTTACGTCGACTGATTATTTTTAACAAATTAAATGCTTGAAAATCTGTAAACTATTTTACGGAAAATTCTTTCGCTCAAATAAATATACCTTTAATTTAATTATAGAAAAATAAAAGTAGGGATAATTTCTAGATCCCGCGAGAGGAGAACCTCTTCTCTAATTTTTCTGCTGATAATTTATACTATGCATGACATTGACAAAGAGTCTAGAATCCCTATGCTTTCCTATTTCCTCATCAAGCAGGTCTCCTCTAATTGCGGCTCCTTATAGACGGGCATATTTTCTAGAAGTATTCCCCCCACCGAAACATAAACGGCAAACCACACGCGGCCCAAAGAATCTTTGAAGAGTTCTTAGGAAACAGCTTCGGTGGTTCCCATAAACACTTCCTCTCTCCAACCAATAAACGACGATTTGGCTCATGATGTGACTCGAAGTTTGTCCTTTGGGGGTAAAAAATGTAGTTGGGTATATCACTAAGGAAAAGGGACTGGACCCCAAGTGGCACCCTCGGCTTTGATGTTGATCCCCGATGTCGGTCTGCCTTCTAGAAAATCGACTCTAAGAAGAAACTTGCCTACGTGATAGAACTTTAAGAACTGTGTGTAAAGGCGATATATCGCTCCCCTCTAAGAGAAATGCTATGTATATTAAACTAGGTTCACAAAATTGACATGCGATATGTGATATGTGGATCCACAATCTCGATCTCGATCTATTAAAACTGGGTGCAAGACCCCAAGTGACATCCTTGGCTTCAATGTGGATCCATGATCTCGATCTACCCTCTAGAGAATCGACTCTAAGAAGCTTGCTTGTGTGATAGAACCTTAGGAAGTGTGAATGAAAGCGATATATTGCTCCCCTCTAAACTAATTCTATAAGAAAAATGCTACGTTTATTAAAGTAGGTTCACAAAATTGGTGCGCGAGATGCGATGGGTGGCGGATTGCTATTTAGTATTGAAGATATTCCATTTGTGTAAAGGGAAGAGTACCAAAAAAGTCATAAACATATTGAATTGGTACCGATTCAATCATAAACCTTTCAATTAGACTAAATTTAGTCCAAAAACTTTTCACATTAGTATTGATTGGGTTCATCTAGCCAATTCAGTCCAAAAATTGTTGACATGGATGCCGGTGATCCTACGTGGTACAATGGTCTTACGTGGCACGATCGGCGTTGACGTGGATATTTTTTAAATATTTTAAATATTTTTCTTTTCCTTTTGCTTTTGGCAATGGCTGGCGAGGGCGACGGCCCACCTCGCCAAATCTGGCGAGGCCAACCCTCACCCAGGCCAAGGCAGCCTCGCCAGGTGTCGCATGGGCGAGGGCGAGGCCCGATGAGGGCTACCCTCAAAAAATTGACGAGGGAGGCCCTTGCCCAGCCAGGGCGAGGCTCACTTAGGCAAGTTTTTCCTTAGAGTTGATTCTCTAGAAAGCAGATCTTGATCATGGATCCACATCAAAGCCAAGGATGTCACTTGGGGATCATGGATCCTCACATCACATATAACATGTGAACTTGTGAACCTAGTTCAATATGCATAGCATTTCTCTTACAGGGAAGCGATATATCGCTTTCATTCACACTTTCTAAGGTTCTATCACATAGGCAAGCTTTTTTTTAGAGTCAATTTTCTAGAAGGCATATTGAGATTATGGATTAACATCAAAGCAGGGGATGTCACTTGGGGTCTAGCACCTTTTCCTTAATCATGTACCTCACAACATCACAAAGTTCAAGTCACACCATGAACCAAATCGTCGTATTGGTTGGAGAAAGGAAGTGTTTTTGGGAACCACCGAAGTTGTTTCCTAAGAACTCTTCAGAGATTCTTTAGGCCGTGTGTGTTTGACGTTAATGTTTCGGTGGGGAATACTTCTAGAAAATATGCCGGTGTCTTTTCATTTGGTGGAGCTTCAACTTATTTTAAGGAGCCGCAAATAGAGAAGACTTGCTTGACGAGGAAATAGGAAAGCATAGGGATTCTAGACTCTTTGTCAATGTCATGCATAGTATAAATTGAATAATTAGAGATGAGGTTCTCCTCCCACGGAATCAAGAAATTGCCCCTACTTTTGTTTTTCTATATAGTATGTTTGTTTGAGTAAAAGAATTTTTCATGAAATGGTTTTTTGAGACTTTTACTCGTTTGAATTTCTGAAAGTGATCAACCAACGGAAAATTATGGTAAAAGAAGATATGCATGCCTAAAATTAGGAAAATGAATTCCTAAGACACTTTCCTAGAAAACTTTTTCCTTAGGGTGTGTTTATTTCAGCGAAAGAAACACTCACAGTTCTGACACACAATTTAATAAAGTTATTGGGTAAACCGATACTAATATATATCTAGCATCGTTCAATTCTTTTAAGTTCACGTATTCCTTATAAGTAGTTTTAATCCCTAAACACTATTCTTTTAGATTCCACAATGAATTGTGGAGGGTAAATTTATTCGTGTCTTGGATAATTTTGCAGCACACGTGGTTCTTGAAACCCTAACAAGGGAGAGCTCATTCGCTTTTTCCTAGGGTTTATTTGTTCTAGAAACGAATATAATCTGTTTCGCTACAAGTCCCTCAGACCTCACAACGCTTATTCTTAGGTTTGTCTTGTCGTGCAAGGCACTCTCAGGTTTTGACAAATACAGTGTTCCAAATAGTGTTCCTCATATTCAAGAGTCCGCATATTATCTCCAACCTCATAACCAAGATATAGCTAACAGGCTTCAAAAGCAATTTGCTGCTTTAATACGCTCATAATCTTCGACGGATTTGCTCATATATTTTCGTATATTTTCGTATATTTTTCAGGAAAACGTTTCCAAAATCATTCGTTTTCGTAAGTTATAGTCTAGGGGGAATTACTGAACCGTCAATCCAATGGACAATGCGATATATTTTCGTCTCCAGGATTCTCGGCTTTAACAGATTTACTTATATAGAATATCTGATTTAATATTTGACATTTGGTGGCTACATAAAATTAGGGATAGACATAGATAGGTACACAACTATGATTCGTCTCATGAGCTTGGGTAGGATTTTATTAAAAACAATTTTACGCCGAAGGTCTTTAAACCTTTTCAAAACCTTACATTTATATTTTACTTTGTTCAAGTGGGTACTTGCAAATTAAAGACTCAAAAGTTTAATAAACGGAAAGCACTGTACAGAAAGAAAGTTCTGAAAAAAATTGAAAATAACTGCAGCTGGACCTCCGAAGAAGGTAGACAGAGGGCAATGGTGCTGCGGCGGAGCCGCCGGCGCATAGCGGTGGCGACAGGCCGGGCCAGCTATGCGCGGTAACTGGCCATTTGATTCTGAAATTTCTTTCGGCCAAATTGGCTAAGTCCTTTCTTAATCTTTTGGGCCTAATTAATGGCCCAAAATTCGGTAAGCGTGGCTGATCTGGAAATGTTGGACAAATTGGAGTAAGACACCGGAATCATCAATAAAAGGTTTTAGAATTTTCCTTTCTTGAATTGAAATCGTTACAAGCATCGACAAAGCCCGAGGTCATACTTGCCACATTTTTTGTTTTTTGGTCAGAACACTTGCCACATTGGTTACGTAATTACATCTACTTGTCCACTTCCTTACCCTAAGATGACTGTCTTTTTTCCTTTCGAACGCTCTGTTTCTCTTATCATGACGACTTTGGATCGATGCATATGTTTAATATCTACATGTTCTGTGATGGGTTTTCGAGAAATTGAGAATCCTTTCACTAGAATTTTCCTGTCGGACAAATCCAATTTCAAGATAAGTTTTTTTTAATCCGACATAATAATTTTGGCTGTAAAATCCGTTTCTTGAGTAATCCAATTTCTAAGATGAGCTAAACAAGTTCTTTTTCGGGCATCGAAATGTCTAAAGGAAGTTTAACCGGCGATTACTGTCTCATCCGACAGCTATTTAATCAAATTTTTATTGGGTTTGAATGGTTGCGATTCTTATTTTCAGGGATGTGCAATCGATATCAGGAAATCACAAACTTTACAACACTGCGAAAAATGAGCGCCCAATCCTAAGATGTCAAATATCGGCTGTTTAGATTTAAATGACAATATTGGTGTACAAAGACTCATTTTGACGAGTGGAACCAATTTGTGAGGTTTAAAATTTGTTTCAGGCCTGGTACCCCGCTGGTCAACCTTTGGTTGACTATCGGTCAATTCTAGGTTAAACGTAACGATTTTTTCGAACAGCCTAGTTTACCTATCTGGATCCGCGCATGCACGGGTAGCCATGGACGCCACCTTGGCGATCGAGGTTTCACGTTCAGACAAATTGGTGTTCGTGTCTTCTTGGTCCTGAGAGCATGTGGTGATGGTTTTGCTCCAAAATGGGTGATCGTCTGATGTTTTAGTGGCGGCCAACCTCGTGTTCTCTGTCAGATTGGCAATTCTTCTGTCTTTGCTTGAGCGGCGGGGCATGGCATTCGGTATCCTCCGTCCAAATCCTAGCTTTCTCCACTGGAAACAGTCGTTCTTGGAGATGGTAATAGGCCTGAGTGGTCCCTGAATTCCATACCCCTCCACCAGCACATGGAGTTTGCTTCGAACTGTAACGTGCGAGCCCACTATCTTTCTCATCACATACTCGCTACTTTGCCCCTTTTCTGAGCCGTGTCCCTTTCCCTCTTTGACGATTCGTAGTTCGTGTCTGTTTCAGGAAGATGACTGTCCATTTGAAAACCGTCTTTTTTACTTAGAAGCGGTGTCAAGTGCGATGCTGCTGTGGTTGCGGTTGTCATTTGCCAACGCCCCTTTCAATGAGCGACTTGTTAGACTCGATATTGCAATTGAGGTGTACCGATTAACTATCTATCTGTTGAGCATTTTTTCTGTTGATTTTACTACAAATTTCATATGCCTACAATGATGTAGATGTGATCTGCCTTTACTTATTAAACGGTCTGGTGGGCTTCGAAGCATACTCTTAAAAGGTGCCTTGAATTTTCCTACGACCTTATTCTAAATCCTCAGCCAACCAGATACTTTGTGCCCCGGAAGTTCACTCAACGAAGGTTTTATTTTCATATTTCATCGTCATTCTTTATTTCCTACGAAACAAGAAAAGAGCGCCTCCTTGTGTTCAGCATATCCATCGATTTGAAAACCCGAAACCATTCCAAAATAAGAATAATGTACAGCATCCGATGATACATAATTTCTACTATTGGACCAATAACTTAACAATTCTTTCTTGTGATTGATTGAGACACTCTGACCAGATTTGTCAAAATGAGTCTTAAACCCATTTATTAACCTAAATTCAATGGAATGGGTCACGCATGGGCCACTTCAAATTTTAAGGTACTAGTCATAATAAGTTCTAAAAATGAAAAGCCCAAATAAATGGGTACTAAAATGACTGGCTGAAGTCCAGGCCAGAGCGTTGGCTAAGGGCTGCGAAGGACAGCGGTGAGGAGTGGGGTTCGTTGGGAGGGACACCTTCACGTGCCCGGTGTTTGAGGCGGGGTTGAGGGTTTGTCTGGGGAAGGAAATGACATTTCTACGAATGAAGAGGGTGGTGCCTCGGGGTGCCACGGCGGTTTAGGGTGGTGCCGGCGGCGGAGGAAGGGGCAAAGCCAATGTTCACTTTGTACTTGACGCGATGAAAATCTGTCCGGCGAGATGTTTTTTTCTTTATTTTAATATATTTTAAATTTTCTAATTGCTTAATTGGTATAGTTGAAAAGTGAGTTATGTGGGTAGGTTTGTGTTAATTAGGGTTGGGTTGGATTGGGTATGAGCCATCTACATTGTTCGGAAAATAAACGAGCCAATATGGGTTAAATGGGTGAATTCGGGTCGAATCCATTTATGACCCACCCAAACCGACCCGATTCACCCATTTACCACCTCTAATATGCAAAACGAGAGTGAATTACACCTTAGATTGATGATGACAATTTCCAATTTTTGATTTCCAATTCCTCCCGTCTCACTTCAAAATAGTCTCTCCTAATAACCAGCACTTCATGCATCCCAGTTGAGCTTATTAAGACCAATATCTAATCGTGCTTCGCAAAGAGTAGTCATGATCACTCTAAATCCCCATCGAAAAAACCATTTCTCTAGATAAATCTAGAGGGTTTCTGCACGATAATTTTTCCGTGGCTATAGGATGTAGAGGACATTAGCCGAGTCCTCTAAAATGCTAGGACAGCTAAGTTGTAAAAAAAAATGCACTTCATGTGCAAGAACAAACGAACGTACATGCATAAAAAAAGGCAAATGCAAAAAACACTAAAGTGAAAATTTGAAGTATCCAATGCAATTTAGGAGTTTCTTGGCAACTACGTGGAGAGCGTTTCCTCAAATAGGAAAGTCACCCTCGAGACTCGAATTAATGCTTTAAATAATTCTTTAATCTATTTCTTTTGTTTTGGTCAAAATTTTTAATCTATTTCTTAGCGTTGATACTTTGACCCTTCTCCTTAGTTTTCCGTATGGTACCAAAACTCCGTCGGCATGTACTTTCATTCCAGCCTCTGCTAGCCCCAAATGGGTAGGGACGAGATGGCCATTGTCGTCTTGTTCACCGAGACATGAAAGAAGGACAACGTGCACTTCATGTAAGCTGACTTTAATGGCACCTTCGTGACTCACACGCATTAGGGTTCGCGGGTCAGATGTCGGTGGCACCCTCGGAATCTGTCAAATCTCCCACCGATTTGGATACTTTAGTTCATCCTGTAGATCGATTTAGCTAAGACATGTAGATATATTTAACAAAAGGGATGTAGGAGTCAAGTGGGTAGCTAGGATTCTCGAGAAATCATCTTTCAGGAAATTGTGGTTGTCGTTAGTCCATAGGCACATGAATTGCGATTGTCTGTTGATAATGTTTCGCGTGTTTTTTTTTTTTAACCGACAGAGTTTAATCCAGAGATTCGATGAGATGCATTTGATTGGACGCGTTACGATAAAAGAAATTAGAATTGTGTTTGGAGACATACAAGGCCTGGTGTTAATAGGTTTTCGATTAGAAGAATTATCAAATCTCAACACGGAATTGGAATGCGTTGGCATATTTTTACTTTCATCGCATACTTCCGATCCGACATCTCACGTGTTGATTAAATAAATTAGGAAAGTGATCGATCGAGGACTCAAATTTTTGTAATTTTAGCATCTCATCGTCTTCGAACTGGTCATTGTTTGTGTTCATTAAAATGCTTGAATGAAATGCTTATTGTTTGGATTGATTGTTGTCGTATGTTCCACTCATTTCGATTTTTGGTATTGGCTCCAATCTATCTTTTGCTTGATTCAGGTGATCTATTTACATGTTCATTGAAGTGGATAAATCCTACGATGCAATGACTCCGGTAATGGAATCACTAGAACATGAAGGTGAATAAGACTTCGAAGAGGCATCCAACACAAACAAGGGATTTCATACTTGTGAAGAAAATGTTTCACTGTCGCAAGGTGAAACAGTGAGCTCCCAAATTCAATGCAGACGAAAAAAAATGAAAAATACCAATTTCATTAGCCCACCTAGGAACTGGATTGGATCGGTTCCAAAACCAGATGGTCTGGTTCTCGGTTTCATAAACTGGGAACCGGACCGCTTGGGAACTGATCACCCTTACTTTGAACTTGCCAAATGCAATGTGAGTTATGTGGATAGGTTTGGGTTAGATCTCGGTTGGGTTGGGTATGTTCCATCTAAATTATTCAGAAAATAAATGAGCCAATACGGGTTAAATGAGTGAACTTGAATCGAACCCATTTATGACTTACTCAAACCCGATTCAATCCACCCATTTGCCACCTCTAACTCTAACATGCAAAATGAGAGCGAATTACCTTAGGTTGATGACAACAATTTCCAATTTCTTATTTCCGATTCTCTGTCTCACTTCAAAATAGTCTCTTCTAATAACCATCACTTCATTCATCCCAGTCGAGCTGATTAAGACTAATATCGAATCGTGCTTCATAAAGAGTAGTCACGCTCGATCTAAATCCCCATTAAAAAGAACATTTCTTAAGACAAATCTAGAGGGTTTCGGCACAATAATTTTTCCGTTGCGAAAGGATTTAGACGATATTAGCCCAGTCCTCTAAAATGCTAGGATAGCTAAGTTGTAATAAAAGAAAAATGCACTTTATGAGCAAGAACAAACGAATGTACATGAATAAAAAAAAAGAGAATGCAATTTAAGTATAAGAATGCAATTTATGAGTCTCTTGGCAACAACGTGGAGAGCGTTCTTCAAAGTCATCTTTCTACACAATCAGGCTAATAAAAAGAGAAAAAAAATAAATAAATTCGGAGGACCAACTTCAATAAATTACGAACAGCCAATGGAAAGCCACCCTCGAGACTCGAATTAATGCTTTAAAATAATTTTCTTAAATCTATTTCTCAGCGTTGAAACTTTGACCCTTCTCCTGAGTTTTCCCTATGGTACCAAATTCCGTCGGCATGTACTTTCGTTTTAGGCTCTGCTGCTAAACCCCCATAGGAAGGAAGACATGGCCATTGTTGTCTTGCTCGCCGAGACACGAAAGTAGGACAACGTGCAGTTCATTTAGAAGCTCGACTTTAATGGCACCTTCATGTCCCCCACGCATTAGGGTTCGTGTGGGTCAGATGTCGGTGACTCTTGGGATCTGTCAAATCTCCCATCGATTTCGATATTTATTAGTTCATCCTGTAGATCGATTGAGCTTAGATATGTAGATAAGTTTAACAAAATGGATGTAGCTGTCAAGCGGTTCAGCTGTGGCTCTCGAGAAATTATAGGCGTAAAAACTTGCGATTATTCGTCGATAACGTTTTGTATGTTTTTTTTTTGTGGTTCTGCCGACGGAGTTGAATGCAAAAATTCGATAAGATGCATTTGACGTGACACGTTTTGTTAAAAGAAATTAGAATGGACTTTTGAGACATGCAAGGCCTAGAAGAGCTATCAAATCTCAATGCAATATTGAAATGCACGAGCATATTTTCACTTCTATCATATACGTCTAATCCGGCATATCACATGTCGATTAATTAAATTAGGAAAGTGACCCATCGAGTACTCGAACTTTTGTAATTTCCAAAGTAAATTGATTGAATCTCTCTCTCTCTCTCTCTCCCCTTGAGTTGGCCGCTAGTCTTGAGTTTGCCAACCTCTTCTTCGGCAAGTAGCTTGATACAAAAGGAAAAGTAAATACCTACACGAACTTGTTAGATACATAGAATCCTTGTTGCATGTACAATAACCTTGCCCAAGATCCAGAGAACTCTAAGTAGATACTCCCAAGAACCGTGTCATCTTCTGTCCTATCGAACTAATTGCAGGATTATAAAATGCTAGTTGGATGACATTGTTTACGTGAATGATAACGAAATGCATAACATTTTAAACTCTGTCATTGATTAGATGGACATATGACGCGATCTTATTTGAAATATATTTTCTTTCTTATTGTTTCGTCGGAAATGGTCGTCGACGAAATTTCTTTCACTGAACGTTGGATCTTTGCCTTTTTGTATGAATCGGGTTCTATGGCGATTCGGACAGTAAACAATCGGTATGGTTAATCCTACTAACTAAAAATAAACAATAATGAATGAAGAATGCGGATAAAGAACTAGTAAATTGCTATCAATAGTAGTCGCCCTGCCTTTGTCATCGATTAATAATCTGCAGCCGATTTGTCGACAACGCACCGTGTGCCTTCTCCGAATTGTATTTCGGGTAATTTTGGGTGTCTAAGACTTGTATTGTAAATGAAGTTTCACGTGCATGATCAACAACTATATGATACTCGGGACTCCAGCTTTTCACATTTATAATAATTTTTCGCGACGACTCTGCTTCTTTCCCCTCTTTTGATGGTGTAGTTTCCACATCAACATCGACCATGCGTTTGTCCGTTTGAGAGAAGGTTCCGAGCCTCGTTCTTCAGTCCTTCCTTACATGTCTGTGTACCACAAGACAAACGCAGCATTATTTTGAATCGAAAGGCAGCACTACTTTGATTCCTTTCATGCACACCCTATGTCTCATGAAGGAACCGAGATTGGCGCAACTATTCTTTTCTTGACCCACTTGAACGGCGACCCATTCCGGGGGACCAGCCCTCATGTGGAGCTCGTCTTTACATCGAGCTGCTTTCGAAAGAGAGGCCCAACCATGCAAGTAAGTATATGGCTTGACAGCATGAGAGCATCTGTCGCAAGATTGAAAAGAACCTTTTTGTTGGGAGCGGGCTCACCTTATCTCAACTCGAATCTTCAACGCTCACCTTCATCCTTCATCCTTGATCTCTTTCTCTAGACCGAACCATAAAGGTTGCATTGGTCACCATTCCTTGATATATTCACCAAACACTGAAACAGATTGAGAGACTCACCAATCTACTATCAGCTTTGATACTATTTGTTGGGAGCGCGCTGCGAAAGTCCGATACTTTGATCCGAGGAGATTACCAAGAGGGAGCTCAAGTCTAAGCCCGTCAATATATTCAGTTGGACCCAACTTTATTCAAAAGTTTAAGTCAATGAAATATGGGCCGAAGTGGGATTTTGATTTTTTTCAACATAACTCACATGTGTATTTCAACGCGTTTCGAGTTCTGTTTTACTTTGACGGGTTTCTTTCATAAGGAGCATTAAATTACAGTAGAAGCTTCGGTGAAATGACCTTTCCTCGCTCAGGGAAAAGTCAGGAGCTACGAGAGTCAATGGTAGTATACAGCGTCTTTGACTATCGTTCTCTGTCTGGATTGTTTGGTGAATGATTGAACAGAGAAGTTAGGTGATGGGGATTAATTTTGTGAAGCAGTTTGATTCCGGACGGATGTCGTATCATTGTAAGCCAGACGACATTTATGGAAAGGCAAGCATGTGAGAGGAAGCAATGGCGCCGAGGAGGAGTACCGACAAAGCGTTGGGTTGATATATTGACCTAAGACTCTTCTCCTTTTTGGAGGTTCACTCGTGTAAAAATTAGGGTTTTTTAACAGAGGCCAATGTTGTGAGGGGTGACGCGTGCAACTCCCATCTGTATCGTTCTTCATATGGGTTATGCAGGATTTATATTAAGATGTTATAATAAGATCTCTTCTCGTCTTTGCCTTTAAGTATGTCACCCGGAATTGTATATTACTAGTCGTCATATAAATCTTGGAAAGATTGCACCGATGGTGCTAAATGTTTTGTTCATTGTGCAATCTGAGTCTTAAACATCAAAAGAAGTTCAATCAAGTTGCAAACGTTTTGAGTTTGGTGCAATCGGATTATTCGACCGACCCGCGCACAAAATTTCACCGACGTATTATTCGTAGATATCTTGAGCATGGGTGTTGAACTTTTTTAAGCGGCGGCCGTTCAAGATGAACTTTTTAACATTCGATAGTTTTCTTTTTTTAAATTAAATTATTATAGAATATTTTTTTTTTGTCTATCCTATCTCTAACTCTTCTCACTCTCTGATTTTTGTACCTCTTACAGAATGCGAGAGTCGAATATCGCTCCTGTGATACTAGCGTCCCTAAACCTTCTAATTCTTTTACCAGTAGGGCCGTATGCCTATTGCATTTATAAAATGTTGAAAAAATTCACTTTGATTGCCATTCTTCTTTGCAAATTTCTCTTTTTGTTTTTACTTTTCAACTTTTTTTCCCCAACAGTCTTCGTGGTCCAATGAAGACTATTAGCGAGAATGTCATTATTGAGACACGCATTTTATTCCTCTAACTAGTTTTGCAAATCCGACGTTTCATACACCGTTACGGAACGGCACTGCATACTGGATCAAAATTCAGGGACCACATCGAATAAATTTAAAGTTTATGGATATCACTGCATGTCTGGCCAAAGTTCAAGGGCGATTCGCGCCATCTACCTTAAAAAACATCCGATGCTCAAGTGTCGTTTTCCCTGGAAGGTGGCATGCTAGTTTTCACAAGGGGGGGTTGAGCTCCCTGGTGTTTATAAAACATGAAAGTCAGCTCGGTTCGACAGGTGCCTTCGATCGATCGGCAAACTCCAACCTATCCGACCCGAAGGCGACGGTTCAACTCATATGAGGAGATGATGCGTAGAGAGAGAAAAGAGATGAGACGAGACATCAACGTCCCTTGAATTCTCAAATTGGATTCGGCAGAAGCAATTCTGCTTAGATCATTAACGTTTGCTTTTTGAAAAGTTTCCGAATGATTAAAAGCTAAGTCAGTCTGCCCTTTCCACCACCCCCCACGGAAGGACCCCACACGAAATAAAATTACAAATATTTTTTATAAAGAAAATTAAATACCCATGTGCTATTTTTACTTTCAATAATTAATTATAATTGAAAATTGAATTTTTTTTAAAAAAATTCAATTAGAACAACTGATCTGAGCCCAACAAACGTCCCTTCTTGGAAAAGTTCTTGACCCAGCTCTCTGGCCAGCCATCCAGCTAAGCTTAAGCTCAATTCCATTCCCATTCCCTTCTTTGACTTCTTTCTTTATTTTAAATCCTCCTTCTTTTTCTCTAAAAGAAATGTTTTTTTTTTGGTCGAACTCTAAAAGAAATATAAAAAATCGAATTAAATAAATAAAGAAAAGGTACGCCAAAACCGTGTTTCAATCTTCAGACATCATTCAAAACGCCTATCTCTCTCTCTCTCTCTCTCTCTCTCTCTCTCTCTCTCTCTCTCCTTTTTGCTCGATACAAAAAGGAGTTCAAGAAACCAAAGACGCCCCCCGCAAACCTCATCTTTGCCCAAATCCCACCACCCATCTCACCACTCCTCTTATGTCTCTGCCTAGTAACAAAGCTCTCCTCCTCCTCTCCCTCTCCCTCTCCCTCTCCCTCTCCCTCCTCTTCTCCGTCTACGTCTCCTCCGCCGCCGTCGCCAATGGCGGCGCCACCACGGCCGCGGTCGACCCGGGACAATTCAAGGAGGCCCCGGAATTCTACAACTCCCCAGCCTGCCCTTCCCTCCTCAACACCTCCAGCGACAGCTACAGCGACGATGATGGTGATGGCGGCCGTGGCGGCGGCGGCGGCGGCGGCGGGGACGATGATTTGATCTGCTCGGAGACGGCGGTCCACGTGGCGATGACCCTGGACGCCGCCTACATCCGGGGCTCCATGGCGGCCATCCTCTCCGTCCTCCAGCACTCCACGTGCCCCCAGAACGTGATCTTCCACTTCGTCTACTCGGCCACCGCCTCCGACGCGTCCCTCCTCCGCGCCACCGTCTCCTCCTCCTTCCCTTACCTCCGCTTCCAGCTCCACCCTTTCGACGCCTCCGCCGTCTCCGGGCTCATCTCCACCTCCATCCGCTCCGCCCTCGACTGCCCCCTCAACTACGCCCGCTCCTACCTCGCCAACCTCCTCCCCCTCTGCGTCCGCCGCGTCGTCTACCTCGACTCCGACCTCGTCCTCGTCGACGACATCGCCTCCCTCGCCGCCACCCCGCTCGACCCCGGCTCCGCCGTCCTCGCCGCCCCGGAGTACTGCAACGCCAACTTCACCTCCTACTTCACCCCCACCTTCTGGTCCAGCCCCTCCCTCCCCCTCACCTTCGCGGGCCGCCGCGGCCCGCCCTGCTACTTCAACACCGGCGTCATGGTCATCGACCTCGACCGGTGGCGCGCCGGCGGGTACACGGCCAAGATCGAGGAGTGGATGGAGCTCCAGAAGCGGATGCGGATCTACGAGCTCGGGTCGCTCCCGCCCTTCCTGCTGGTGTTCGCCGGGGCGATCGCGCCGGTGGACCACCGGTGGAACCAGCACGGCCTCGGTGGCGACAACTTCCGGGGCCTGTGCCGGGACCTGCACCCCGGCCCGGTCAGCCTCCTGCATTGGAGCGGCAAAGGGAAGCCGTGGGCGCGGCTCGACGCCAACCGGCCGTGCCCGTTGGACGCCTTATGGGCTCCTTACGATCTCTTGCGCACTCCCTTCGCGCTGGACTCCTGATCCAGAGCAGGAAAACCTCCACTTCGGGCCGACGCCGAAGCGCCGCGAGCTCGAGCCCCGGTCGACGATGAGGTCATCGGAGCTCGTGTAGATAACGCATGCACACTCTCTTCGGAGATGCAGGTGGGTGTGCAATTCCATAACTTTTGGGACACTTCCGGCCGATGGACCGACGGCGGTGTCACTTAATCGGCATCCTATAGTTTGATTAGAGATTAAATATGTTGGAACAATATGAAATTTCACTTGTGACAATAAGAGGGAGGTCCAGGAAAATTTCTGGGATCCTTTTGATATATATTTTTTTTGGAAAATTTTTGCAGAGATTATCATCATGTACATGTTATCTGTATAGCAAAAATTGTAGAGCTATTTTGAGGTGGATTCATGAGCACTCTTCGATTTTTCTATCGGTTAATACAAAGTTCTTTGTCGGTCCATTGAATGTTGCTTCCTTTTCTAGTAGGGTTTTCTGTCATCGCATGGTGATTTAACGCGTGGAAATTCGGTGAGATGGGTATTCATTTCGATTTTTTTATAAGACGCCGAAAAATTAGGAATAGAGAGTCCATTTCATGTTCGTTATTCATTAGGTAACATTATCTCCGAGCGCTGGTGGTTGTCCTCGTTGATGCTCCAGGCAGAGTAAAAGACATGCAGGTGTAATTACATAATTATTATCAAATAATCAGTAGCTTGGAGTTTGCCTTTTCTTGAAAAGACATCTTGTGTCCAATAAATTGACCTTTCAAACCACATCGTGCTGTCTTGACCCAAAAACAAAAAACCCACATCGAGCTGTCTGACTATTTTCTTTACTTTTCGAAATTCATTTTTAACCTCGAGGAGGGTGTCGTCGCTAGGCTATCTAGATCGGGCCCCGATCAAAAAACACAGACGTAGAGTCCGGATCAATCAAAAGAGAGGAGACTGCTCAGTTCACCGATCGGTGATGGAGCCTTTACCGTGTCGTGTCCGAGCGAATTAATCAAGGAGAAACTTTAGTATAAAGATTGGTATCCAACATTCTTTTCTTGCGGTTGTCAATGTGATCACGGTACGCATACATCGCCATTATAATAAACCGTTTCGAGTGCGCACACATATATATATGATGCCATCTCGAGGCTGCACTCGTAAAGAGAAATTCCCATCGACGACGTTTCTCCTAAAAAGCCGTCCTCGAATTAACCATAATTATGTTCCCTACATATTTTCCAAGAGTTGGCAGGCCTTAATTGGATGATCGCGACCATGTTGCCTTCATCATTCACAATCATCCTCGAGTTAGCTACAATCGTGTCCCCCCTTCATCATTCCCAGCCCTTGTGCGCGCGTCCATCCGTCGGATCCCGTGTCAACAGAGCTTACGTGATTTTGTCCTCGGAATTTCTCACGAAACTCCACGACACGTAACTCTCGAGATCCGATACTTGCCCGAAATCGACCACCTAACATCCCTTTCCATTAATTTCATAGTTATAATTGGATGGCCATACACTAATGAAGACATAAGTGTGCATGGAGCAGGTTGTCCTCGTGGTTTCCGACTGTTGACAAAAGGAGGGAAAAGATCCAATTAATTGGGTCAACAGAGACAGGTCAACATTGCCAGCCTGTCCCCGGGGGGGCCCTTTTCGAAATGCGAGTGTCGGTGGAAGAGTGAGGAGAGGGCAAAGCAGAAGAGAAGGCAATGGCAGGCAGCCGTGTTACTCCCATTGATTGATTGCATCCGGTTCGGGACACGTGGCGCTCGATCACGGGCTGGGGGGGGGGGGGGGCCACATGGTCCGGGATTTGATTTGATTTAATAAAATGGGACGTGGCCTTCCACACGTGGACCCCACCTCCCATGTTTTTCCAACTTCCTAAATACTGTTCTGTTTCGTTCCGGTATATGCGACTTTTGCTAGATTACGCTGGCAAGAGATCTGAAAGGGGAGCCGCTGGCTTCAATTTCGAATGCGAAATTAACGGGATAATGACACCAGTGGTCCATGAACTTTTACCTAATATATAATATGGCACTTTTAATTCGTTCGATGTGATCCGTGAACTTTAGTCAAGTCCGCAATGTGGTACGTGAATTTTTAATTTGTTTCATGTGGTCCCTGAACTTTTGGTATAAGTTCAAATTAGTCCCCGAATTATATGAAAATGTTCAATGTTATCCCTAAACTGCGCATGTGGTTCCTGAACTTTCGATTTGTTCAATATAGTCCACGAACTTTTGGTACATGTGCAAATCAGTCCCTTGATTATATGAAAGTTCAGAGACCGCATTGAACAAATTGATAGTTTAAAAATCACATTGCACATTGAGCTAAAGTTTAGGAACCATTTGTGTCATTCTCTCAAATTTAATTGACTTCTTTTTTTTATTTGTAGGTGTATTCGATATTATAACATTAAAACGAAATGTGTAATTCGAATAAACTTTAAAAAAAGTGCAGTGATAGTTATTTGTCAACCGAAAAATGAAATAAGAGCTTGATGGGGGTGATCATACTTTTGTTTATTTTTTTTCGTTTTTTAAATTTGTAAACTTAAATTTCCACTTTCGTTTAATACGAAAGGCACGAAACTTTTCAATATATGACGTGTGACAGAGACTTGAGACTATAATTATTATAGGTCGTGATTGCCTTTTCCTTTTCGAAAATAAAACGCGTTTTTTCACTTTATCGTAAATAGTATAAAGCAATATGCAAATTTCAAAAAAGCATAATAAAAATGATGTGTGCATCTACGCATCGGTATTTACATGTCGTGAAAGTTTCAAGTGCTTTTTCCTGAAAAAAGTCTACCGCGTCAGCTGAATCTTAAAAAAGTAAAAATCAATCCTGTCACGTCCTTATAGTTTTTAAAATTTAAATAATGTGTATTTGTAGGCATGGAAACTAATGTAAAGAAAAATAAATATCTCCCTTCCAATTGACTTACTCAAGCAAACATTTAAATACTTGGTTGATCAAATTCCACTTGGGAAAAGGATAAACTGGTGCCAAGCAAACATATGCAGGCATGGTGATGACTCCGCGGCGCATGGCATCATACAAAGTCGAACTGCGTTTGCAAAAAACATTTGTATCGAGTAAAAAGTAAAAATGAATGTTGTCGCGTTTATATACATATTTTAAATTAAATAATGTATTATTTCCAAATTTGAAGAGAATATTATAAGCAAAAAGATCATTTTTGGGAAAATGTTATCCAAATTATAATTCATTTTCTGCGAAACAAATGGAACTTTAGGGTGCATTTGTTTCATTGAAAATTTCATGATGAAGGAAAATATTATACATGAAAATTATTTTCATGAAAAAATGGTTAGTTTTCATTTGTTTGGTATTTTAAAAAAATTAATTTCCTTTTTGCAGAGGGGGAAAGATATAAATTTGTTACTTTCGGTCCATTAAAAGCATTTTCCGAAGATTGATTAATTTTTCGGTCATCCAAACACAAGAAAGTTGGAGAATAATTCCTCGGAAAATAGTTTTCTTTCGAACAAACGGTCCATCGTGCGCGGTTCTTGACCAATCCGAGCCCGTGCGGCATGCGCGAAACGTGGTTGGCACAGGATGAATGTCGCGGGCTTTTTTGGAATGGGTCTCTCGCGAGCACTTGGAGACCAAAGATATATGGGCTTTAAAAAAACTTCTCTTTCTCTTTCCTACTTCTTTTCCATTCCCGCGTCAGCCAAACATTAGAAGCGAAATTCGTAGGGGTGAGCGGTTCCCGATCCGGTCCGGTTCTAAGGTGGAACCGGGAACCGGACCGAGAGAACCGGTTCTCAATTTTGGGAACCGCGGACCGGACCGGTTGGTTCTAGGACCGGGAACCGGACCGGACCGGTCCGGTCCGGTTCCGGTCCGGTCCAATGGAACCCGTTACTTAGAGTTTAGGATTTTTTTTTTGTCAAACACTTAAGGTTTAGTTCACATTTTACTAATTTTTGTCAATAAATTTATGTCAATGAAGTTCACTTAGGGTTTAATTCACATTTTACTATTTTTTATCAATGAATTTATGATAATGAAGTTCATTTAGAGTTTAGTTCACATTTTATTATTTTTTTAAAGAAAAAAATAACAAAAATATATATTAAATAGTCGGTCCGGTCCGGTCCGGTTCCCCCTTGGAACCGGGAATCGGACCGCCCGGAAATCGGTTCCGCTTTTAGGAACCGGGAACCGGACCGATAGTCCCGAGAACCGGACCAAACTCGTCGGTCCGGTCTGGTCCGGTCCGGTCCCGGTTTGGGCGGTCCAAGTTGCTCACCCCTAGAAATTCGTATTCAATCGATCCGATATGCTTACTCCCGTTCCATCCCTTCATTTCATTCCATTTCGTTTCTTCAAATATAAAATATACCGTTTAGAATTAACTCGATTTATGATTGATCGAGTGATCCTGGAGATGTAAAGCGCGGGTTAAAAATTGATTAACGGAGTGTACGACAAGCTTTTTGGGTAGAACCAGCTAGAATTTATGATTAAATTGGTCATTGGATTGCTGCCATTATCCAATTTTACCCAAGGGTTAAGTGTGTTAAAATTTAGGATCAAAGAGACTGCACCGTGATGGTCATGGCACATGACAATGTCGCAAACCAATAATTCAACAAACATATCTGTTAATATTTTGCAGCATGATCATGTTAAAACTACGGAGAAACTTTGGTTGCTTTTAGATCATGGCGTTCTCGCCCGCCTAAATCGATCGCCTCGTGTCGGTGTCGCGAAATTTCTTCCAAGAATAACAACTCGCATACGATGATCGACTCGATGGGTAGAATCCTTGTACTTCAAGAGCGCAAAGAGGCGTCATGCCGGGAAGGAAGGGGGGCTTTTAATTTAAAAGCTTAGCAATGCTAACATGACTATAATCTTTTGGTTTTTTAATTGGTTCTCGTTCGAGATTTTTGGGTGGATCGCTTTCTCCAATTGGTCGGCTTTACCTTCTCTTCGAAGCAAACTGCTTTCTTATCAAGTTCAACACCGACATTGTCGATTTGCTTTACGCTATATTTCAATTTATAGTGCTCTGATGCTTTATAGCTAATTTCCGGCAATGCTTAAAGAAGGTAGGATGGAAGAAGATGGCGGCGGCCACTAGCCAGCCCTCACATTTACCCGAAACTAGCTTTCGCACCTGTGCAGTGCACGGGCCCGTTTCTTCGACATTCTAGGTCGTATATGTAATTTAAATTTGCATGACCCATAAGATTACATCCGGGGACAAAATAATTTTGAATCCGACTCACTTAAAAGATTAAGTTAATTATCAGACGAAATGAGTATGGGCATACATATGAAGTGGGATATATGCTCCGAAAGACCTGTGTGGCACACGGACTTTTATATGGACCTATCGCGAACGACTTCCCATTTTGAAATGCGATCGATGGTTCCACGAGCTGTTGTTATGCACACAGCGGGCATGTGAGCCCGACGTGTTGCGATTGAAATTTGATCATGGGAATGCCGCTGGCGACGGGACCCGCCAATTTTCCTTTGCGAAGTCAGAGGAGAAAGGCAAGCAAATCGAGAGGATGAATTTTCCGGTCACTTTCATGGTAAATACCGAGCACAGTGCGTCCACTGGCTTCTTTTCATTGAAAAATCAAGTCTTTCTAAAAGTCTCGCACCACGAACATGCACGGCAACTTCACGCACAGCGACGGCTCTTCAGCGCGCAATTTCTGCGCAAGAGTCCTCTCTGTCTCCGATCGTCATCCGCTCGAAACATCCACGCGACCGCATCGCTCCTCGCTCTTCATGTATAAAAATGCTCGACCAATGCCGCTCCAATTCGCCAAACTCAAACATTGTACATGCCACATGGCCGCCGCTTTGGTCCTCAAGCCGTCGAAGTGGCTCGTCAGCAGGAGCCTCAAGCTCCTGAAGCTCCCGCGTAACTTTCACTCGAAACCCAAATCTCCAAACGCTCCGTCTCTGCCGTCGCCATCCACGAACACGTCTCGCGATATCGAAAACAAGTACTTGCAAGCCTTCAAACGATTTGACCGCAATGGAGATGGGAAGATGTCGGGCGAGGAGCTCAGCGCTTTCTTCGAGTCCATCGGCGAGTCCTTGCCACACCGCGAAGCTCAGAAGGTGATCGCCGACTTCGACTCGGACGGCGACGGCTTGCTCAAGTTCGAGGACTTTGTCAGCATGATGGAACAGGACGGCGGCGAGGCGGACGACGATCTCAAGAGGGTGTTCGAGATGTTTGAAGCCGACAAAGGTTGTGGGGGCATCACGGCTCGAGGACTGCAACATGCGTTGTCGAGGATCGGGGAGAGAGAACATTCGTACGAAGAGTGTGTGAGCATGATACGTGCTTTCGATCTCGATGGGAATGGAGTGGTTGATTTCCAGGAATTCCAACGCATGATGACTTCGAACTGATGTTGATGCGATGTAGGGCCGGAGAGCTTTCTTGTGAAAATAGCGTCACGGACAAGTCAATGTATCGATCGAGTCCATGTTTTTCTATGTTATTCGGATAAAACGGATATGTGAAATCTTTCTACTCGACTAAAATTTTCACGTATACACGTAAATTGCTCCGCTCATGCCAGACCTGACCAATGAGCTGATCATGTCTACATTGGGCTTAAAATCGCCCAAGAAGAAGGTTGTTTTACCCGGCACGTCGAAATTGTGTTTCCAACCTTATTAGCTCAGGCGAACCTATACTAGGCCGCCTGACTCATGATTAGGGGAGAAATTACTAAAAAAGTTCTAAACTTATTGCACTTGTGCCAATTCAGTCTTGAACATTTCGATTGTGTTAATTTAGTCCTAAACCTTTTGATGATTTGTTCATTTAGTCCTTCCGGCCAATTTTGGCCAGAAATCACCGACGTAGTAGTCTAGTTAGCGTTGGCCGACCCCTTGCCTGGTTTAGGTGAGGACGTCGCAGCCCTCGTCGGCCAGCAAGGGAGGGTTGCATCGGCCAACAGGCGATGGTCACGGCCCTCGTGTGGATCTAGGCTAGGGCCTGACGGCCTCGCCTGTGGCCGCAATGATTGTTCGCGCTTGGTTTGGTATTTCGCCATGTGATGCTAGAAACGGTGACCAAATTCAGTCTCTTCAACTTCTTCGTAGTTTCTTGAGTCTACGTTACCTTTGAGTGAACATTCGTATCTTTGGGGCTTCACTCACGGAGCTCAATAAGATTACAATAATCAATATTGGTACGTATTTTACATCCTCTAAATTTAGGAGATGAATGAGCATTTACCCAGAATAGGATTTTGACTATAAACGTGTTCTTTTCATGGAGCTGGTACAGTGAACAAGCTTAAACATGCAGCTCAATCAATAAACAATCTATAAACAACAGATTGTATGACTTATCTTTCAGATCCAGCCGATCGGATCGTGACCTCACACCAACTTCAACACGTTAAGAGGGTTTGAGAAGACATGGATTACATCCGTTTATGAATAAATGGAGAGAGTCAAGAGTACACTCGGAAATTAGGTAAGTTAATTATCATCAAATTATGTTTTCTCACTGTTCTAAGGCCGAGTTTTAACTCTCTGTTGCCGAACCGAACTGTCCTCGCCCCGACCCCGCATATGGCCTTTTCTTTTTGTTTGGGCGGCTTGACCGCGGTCGCCGAAGGAGATGCAGCGACCGACCGGGGCACAGTCATATCGCTCATCTTCAACCCGGAAACCATCTGAAAACCAGCACAAAGGACAGCCCTTTGCCTATACAAAGTGTCTGTCTTCTTGCGCTTGTGGCTATGTTCCCCTGCGTATCACGCGTCCTCTATTCTGTTCCCGGTACGTTCCATGATACAACACGACACGAACTGCAGGTGTCGGTGTTAATCATCGTGAATGCCTCGGAAGAAAAATAGGGGTTAGGAAACGAAATCGTCAGCTCGACCTCGTTCAGACATGCACGCTCGTTTAACTCAACAAAAATTTATGATTTGTCTTGCTGGCTGGAGGACACTTGACTCATCGGTCTGCTAGAATTGTTTGACGAGGTCTGTGGTTGTCGTATGTTTTGCTTCATTGGCTTCCAAGAATTACAGATTTTGCTCTCGTCTGTCCTGCGAAGCCCAGACACCAATTCCAGGTTTTGTGGGGGGGTGCTCAATGCCAGACTAGACAAAAATCAATCTTTCATGATAATTCAAAACGGCCACTTGATATTCCTGTACCATGCCCATCTTTGACCGAAATTCTTCAAATTATAGCCTGCAAATTATCACATATTTCGTGCTTCGAATAACTTTAAAATTTCCTATTTTCTTCATAATTTGGGGTCACGACCATAAAGAGCAGGTTAATTGATGGATAACCACGGCCCCCTACATGAAATTTCATTTTTTCCGAGGGGACAAACGGAGCCCATAATCATCGGATTCCGAGTCCAGAGCATGGGAATCTTGCAAACGCGCCAATCCCTGCCAATCCAAATAGATCTTTATGGGTCGATATAAGTTCTTCACCTATTCGTTCTTCGATCCATTTTTCTTGAAATTTTGATCAGTTTAGTCTCTGGTTTTTATTACAGTTATTATTAATGTTGAGTAATTTGATGCTCTACTTTAGGTCATCAAAATTTGTGTAGGTAGGGGCGGTGGCATAGTAAGGAACAAGTTTCTTTCACGGACCAGCAAATTACGGGTCCACGTTAAATTAAGATATTATATTTACGTGGGGTCTTAAGAATCTTCTAAATGGCTAAAAGAATCCGTTTAATGCACGAACTCAGTCAAGATTACTCTACTAACTTTTCTGTAATCTACCCATTCAAACGGAGATTTATTTGCATGATTATATTAAATGAAATAATATGGGCCACACTGATTTTTATTCGTTTGTGGATCAAATCCAACCGATAGCAATGCCCAATTTAAGAATCAATTTTTATATACTAAAGTTTTTAATATAACTTCACGCGGTTATGTGCAATGTTAGCAAGTGAGCAACATCAAAGCTTCACGAAAGCATTCTGCAGAATCTTGAAGCTCTTGTCAGTGACCCTGAGTCGTTCTTTTTGGTGCAAACAGGCAACCATGCATCACCAGATTGTCCTCGGTTTCTTCATGCTCGGTCTCTTCACTTCTGTCAATGGCCAGCAGAAGTACTCGGGGAATTCGGTCCTCGACTGCGACCAGGACGACCGGGACGGACCGTCCCCGGCCTTCCTCTACACCTGCAACGGCAACCGACGGGCTTGCCGGGCATTCCTCATATTCAAATCTCGGCCGCCCTACGATTCCGTCCCGACCATCTCGACCCTCCTGTCATCGGACCAGGAGGATGTCGCGAGGATCAACAATGTCACGAGGCTCACTGTGTTCCCCACGGACAAGGAGGTGATCGTCCCTGTGAACTGCTCCTGCTCGGGGCAGTACTACCGGGCTATCTCCGTGTTTCCCATAGCTGGCGGCAAGGACACCTACTTCACCGTTGCCAACGACACCTACCAGGGGCTCTCCACATGCAATTCTCTAAAGGGAGCAAATCTGCACGGCGAGTTCGAATTGGAGGGGGCGAGCGAGTTGCAAGTGCCGCTTCGGTGCGCTTGTCCTACCAGGAATCAAACTGTAAACGGTGTCAGGTACTTGCTGACCTACTCCATCAACTGGAATGATACTCTTACGGGTATTGGTGAGAGGTTCAACGCTAGCGCTGAGGCCATACTCACGGAAAACGGATTTTCAGAAGCGAACCCCACTATCTTCCCCTTCACGACGATTCTAGTTCCTCACATAAGCGTGCCTTCGAGCTCGCAAACCACCGTAACATACCAGAAACAGCCATCTTCGCCTCCACCCACTTATGTCTCTTCGAGAAGGGAACCCAACAAAGAACTGTATTTGGGGGTCGGAGTCGCAGCAGGTGGTCTTCTTGTGATCGTTTTTACCGCATTCGCATGTTTTCTGTGGCATAAGAAGAGAAAGGCGGTGGTTCCCCAGTTTCGAGGGCAGGCGAGTAGGAAATTGGCCTCACCAGTCGATCTCCGGTTTGAAATCGCCAGCTTGGAGGAAATACTGAAGGTCTTCGTGTTTGAGGAAATAAAGAAGGCCACGCAGAACTTCAGCTCTCGGAACAGAATCCAAGGTTCTGTTTTCCGTGGTGCCTTCAGCCAGGAAACCCTAGCAGTCAAGAGGGTGAGTCGAGATGTGTCCAACGAAGTGAACATATTGAAGAAGATCAACCATTTCAATCTGATCCAGCTTCGGGGGTTCTGCGAATTCGACAGCTGCTTTTACCTGGTTTTCGAGTACATGAGTAACGGGTCTCTGAGAGAGTGGCTTTCCTCCAGTAAAAGCTCCGGGAAAACTCGGACCTGGAGCTACAGGATCAATATCGCCCTGGATGTTGCCAACGGACTTCACTATCTCCATAGCTTCACCAAACCCGCTTACGTGCACAAGGACATCAACAGCAGCAACATACTGCTAAATGGCGATCTCAGGGCCAAGATCGCGAATTTCGGTCTTGCACGCGTCGCAAGAAGGGAAACGTCGAGCGCTTCCCTAACTATACACCCTGGTGGGGCCCAAGGTTATATGCCACCAGAGTGCATTGAGGGAGGTCTGGTCAGTTCAAAGACCGATGTCTATAGTTTCGGAGTGATGCTCTTGGAACTGATCACAGGGAAGGATGCGGTCATTTTGCAAGACGGAAGGGAAGTTCTACTTTCAGCTGCAATTGCTTCTGCGATGGAAAGAGAGAATGCAGAAACCGAGATTCTTCGAAGCTTCATCGATCCTAGACTTGAACATAGCGGAAGAGTTTTAGCTATGCGGATGGTTAGATTAAGTCTAATCTGCTTGGCGCATGAGCCAACAAGGAGACCAGGCATGGCGGAGATAGCAGCGACTCTATTGAAAATCCAGGCAGATCTAAAGGCCCAGGAAATTCAACCATCGCGCTTGAAGCTTGGTAAAAAGAAGTAATTCACAGTACAGAGAAGTTAGATCTCTAGAGTAGAACCTCTTGATCATTTCTATAGATCTTCTTGTATCCAGTTAATGCCGCATTCTATTACCATAAGAGTGACTGCGAGATATTGAAGAGAAAATGTTTGATCCTCTTGATAGTATACTGGATTGAATCACGTTACTCGAACTATCAAGAAATATTATCAAAGCAAATGGCTCAACATTGTCTTAGGAAAGACGGGGAAAGACCAAAAACAAAGGAAGCTCATTTCAGATCAAGACTGCGACCGTAAGAAAGTATCTGTGTTTATTAAATCATATCGCTTACAATTCGAGATGTCATTATGCCATACAACACCAATAATCAAATGGAAATTTACAGATCTCATAGAAAGCTGATTGTTACATGATTTCGAAATTATTATCAGCATGAAAGGCAGCCAGGCCTTTTCATTTAAGAAGGAAATCAGAAAAAGAATGTGAGCAATTTTTGGTTGATCAGTATGGGAAGTTGCCTCTCATTCGGATGTGGTCAAGTGTCCTTTGGAGACCGTACTTGTGCACAGCCTGCAGACCAGCCCTAAGTCCATCACCGTACACAGGGGAAGTGTCCGACTCTATCTGGTGTTTAAAGAACTCCCCCAGCTTTCTCTCGATCTGAGATCTTGCACCTTTCTTAGCTGCTCTGGAAGCAGATGAAATCGATGAGGTTGACGCGAAGTCGTGGCTTGATCCGGATGTCAGTTGCGTATGCAACCACATATGAGCTAGCACTTGACAAATCCCTTCTTCGACATCTTGACGAAGAGTGGGGTAACCTTCAAAACCATCCAGGTATATCAGCAGCTTGAAGAGGAACACCCAACCACAGATAGAACACTAATGAATCGATAAAACTCGAGGAGAATTGAGAAACCTCTCCGAATACATGATGCCACTTCTTGACATCAAAAGTTTTAGGGAAAAAAAATCCAAAGGAACAGCATAATCTTAGTAATTGAGGAATATAGAAAGCACAATGATGAAACTTCCATCTAATTTTCCAAAGACTCAACTAAAGAAATATATTGGAAAAGAACCTTTTAGTCGCAACCAAGCATGCATCATTTCGTGAGCCAGTATGGATCCAGTCAGCAACCTGCACATAATGTTCCAATCAACATTTCAATAGCACATAAACTAACCACTATCAAAGTCTGCGAAAGTAGTACAAGCCGAAAGAGACGTCCAAATTTTAGTCCAACTCACAAGGATCGTTTTTTGGATAAAACCCTCTTTTCATAATTTGCATAAGAAATATCTAAGATCTCATTTGAATCATTAGTGCTACTTATTCCGTCTTCTCTTCTTTTAGAGCTTTTTGGCAGATTTTAATTCATCATAGAATCAGATCAAATGGATGGCATACCTTGGAAGGCCATACAAGACTAGAACTGCAGTCACTTCACATTGACGTGTCAGTTTATAAGGCTCTGTTGTTGTGCCCGCTCTTCGACGTCCCCTGGCTCCTGGCTGTCTTGAAATCTGGTTCATGAAGGGCTAATGTAGACTTCAACTCGCAATCGATCATAAACTATGATGGGCATGCGCATTTGCATGTGGGATGCCTTGTGCCTCTGTGTCTGGTGCACAAGCACCACTCACACGCACGCATGGCGCCCAAACCTACCCACCCACACACACACACAAACAGAGAGAGAGAGAGAGAGAGTCTAAAAGTCTTTACCGTGCCGATTGTTTGTTCTTCAGAGAGGCACAGTCCTCTTGTCTCAGGCATATGATGATGGCCCTGAATTAAGAAAAAAATTTCATTTCAAAAAGCAATAACATGATCAATACGACTCAGTTTATGATAATCTAAGGTCATCTCTGTTCGCAGCAACATAAATAATGATTAACTTGCTAATCGATAGCTCTACTGACAATATAGTTCAGAGTAGACAATGGGGGATGGATCACAGACGGAGTCGGCCAGAATGAGCAATATCGCAACCAGTATAGTATTAAACTTTAGAAGACACGACTTTTATAAATGATGATATGCAAACAAGCAATGTAAAATTAAATCTCGTACAAAACTGTCGAGCACAGATTATTCTAGGACAAATTCTCAGAACCACGTTACATTCATGATCTAGCAAAAACTCAGAAGTCAAACTAATTTACTTCAATCGTTGACATCAACACTATAATGAATCAAATTAATTATTGAGAGTTGCATGAAAATTCCAACAAATACGTGAATGTAATAAATTTCGAAAGATTGTCAGCAGTTCAGGTCACAGTTATCTACATTTTTCCACCAGTAGAGCAGCTCTAATTAGAGCTGTTTCACTTACGTGTTTCTCTCCCTCCCTCGCTTCATTTAGTGCTTGTCTCTCGACCAAAAGTAACGGAACTTCCTGCTCCACTTTCATGTTTAGACCCTCGTAAAATTCTTGGATACCAACATACAGTGGTTGACATTCATTTGTGTCCATCACTGCTGAGTCAAAACACTCGAAACAGAGCTTTCGACCATCTTTAAGAGCAACATATCTGGTCTCTCGTGGCTGCACATGAATGAGGAGCAAATGCTTACTCCTCATGAAATTGGTTTATAACAAATTCATCACTGGTTTAAGCGTACAAAAGTAGTTTAATCATATTGACCTCCATTCGCTCGCAACTGCAGCATCGTGGAGTCCCATCATGTTCGTGAGATGGGCAGTATTTCTGACTCCAAAAGGGATGCGCCCTGTACTCAATAAGACCGGCAAGGTTTGTAGGGATCTGTCAAGAGATTTCCAAAATGAGCACGGTGAAAAAGTGGAGTTTCTAAAAAAACCAAAGAAACAGATGGAGTGCTAATAGCTTTCTGCTTCTCCATACTGAAAACTGGGCACTTCACCCCCCAAATATCAATCAATGGCACTTACAAATGTTAAAATACAAAATTCTACTAAGCATCATCTGATGAGTATTTCTTTTTTCTTCTTTTCTTTTCTTTGACGAATAAAAAGTTAGATGTCAAAGCACCATGAAGAGTCAAAACTAGAGCTTCAGGATTGGAGGACCACAATGAATCCACTCAATCATAGCCCATTGTTAAGTATTTATATTAACATATGAAAGGCTTGAGGCCGAAAGTATTGACAAATAAATAATATGGGGGCAAAAGAATTTAGTAACCAACATTTCTGATGAATGCAACATGACGGGCTGTACAAAAATTCTAAGAGCAGATATTTCCATTTTCTATCTATTAAAAGTGCAAAAACTAGATAAATGACAAATGCAAAACAGATACCGATCGTATTACATTCAAATTATAAAACACAAGACTACATGAGAACATCTCAGTACTTACTATACTACATGCTAGGACAATCCATATATATATCAACACGGACTAGATTCTTAATAATTTGTCGTACATTTCGTACTCAGAAAATGTTGGGCATGAACATCCTAGGTTAGCAGTTCAAACTGAATTTCTGAAGCAGTTTCCTCGGAAACTGAGACAACTAAAATAGCCCAATGGAGTAACTGCCGCAGAACACACTTGAGCTTGCATCACTAAAGCAAATGGAGTAAACAATCAAGAGCTTTAGTTCTAGTAACTCCCATGACTTACAAAATGGCTGCAGACATCACACTTTGGGTGGTAGTGCTCCTTGTAGCAAGATTTATGGTAAGGATAATTGCCCGACAAAGAGAACTGCATAAAAATGCTAAATTAGCCAGTCCACAACTCAAGTAACACTGCCAATAAAGGAGAATGGATTCCTAGGCTAGAAATTATCAAACAATTTCCTGCAGTAATTTAAATGCGTAGTACCTCATATTCGGAAATTGGTAGGGTGCAAGCATGGCAGCGGAAACATTCAGGATGCCAAACAGCATTCATACAACTCAAAAACCGTCCATGACCAATCTCCGTATTGCATCCAGCACAGATCCTGTAGAAGAGAAACTAAATATCTATCACACTTTTGATGAATGCATGGTCCTTGAAGGGAGACAACCGTCAGAAAGAGAAAGCTAAGGACCCCATACAGAGATTAACCAGCAGATCTGACACCGATGGGTTCACAAGTATGCAAGGCGTTTATAAGATTTTATTGAGTTAGAATATGACAACTGTTTTAGTGCTTTGAAGGATGTGTTCTGAAATCACAACAAAATCCAAGTTTCTTCTGTTTTTAGAGTACGACTTAGAGATTGGAGAAGATATTACATCCTCAATTCTCACTTTATGTCGTCGCTAATCGATAAAAAAAACTTTCAAAGCTATAGCATGTAACCGACTCTGGAGAGAGGTGAAGTTTCACTGCTGAAGAGATGGAAATTTGTAACATCTGAGCAATGTTGCGAGGCAAAGGGATTACATAACAATTATCAAAAGAATGCACACCAGATCCGATTGCTAAAGTTATAATAAGCTTCTAGGCTGGAGGCAGATACAGATAAACTGGAGCAGACTAATTGGATCATATTGGCTTATTACGGAAACAAACTTTGTAACCTGGAGCGATCGAGACCATTGCTTTCAGCTGAAAATGCTGGAAGTTTCATGACAAATTAAGTGCGCTGGTCAATCAAATAAGCAGGATAATACTCCACGAATTTTTCTTCTGAAGCCAAATCAAAGTTCTGAAGAGCCCTGTAAGTTCACCAACATAGATGTCCACTTTCTGGTGAAATTTCACTCGATTGTTCACATTTCTAGTGGTTGCGCTAAACCAATTTGAATAGAAATTATACTTTGATAAAATCAGTTTGTGGACTTATCCTGTCTCCCTTTGTTAAAAAAGAAATGAGCATGTCGTCTAAGCTTGAGTCATTTTTTGAATTTGCATCTAACGAATCACTAAACAAGTTAAAAATAAAGTATTTTCAAAATGATTTCCTAATAGGAGCTAGTTTGCTTTAGAATGCTCTATTAGCTTCACATCCAACAAATGCAGTCAAATGCAAATATGACAATATGCAACTACGGTAAGCCTACGAGAAAGGCTCTTAAGAAGTGAATCCGGTACTTACACTAACCACAGAAAGTATAAACAACCGCACCACGTTTTATTGTCTCCCACATACCTGTAGCCTGTCGGATAGTACATTGGCATAGGGTGATATGCATGTCCGTTGCCATATCGCGGAGGAGAATATCCATTTCCGTATGAGGGAGAAGAATGTCCATTTTCATATGGGGAAGGAGCACTTTCGTCTTCATGCTGAGGTGAACTTTCAAAGTTCAAGCTTTCTTGTATAGCTCTGGCAAGTTGTTCATCTTCTTTCAACAGAGATTCATTATCTATCCAACAATTTGAGAAACTATGTCGAATTCTAGCATGGTACAATTGAGAATACACACATCAAATAGGACACTTCCAAGGTATTTAGCTGAGAAATTTTAAAACTTTCATGGAAGAGCATGCCGTATCGTCAAACTCACATATGACATAAGGAACTTTATGTGTGTTAATAGAGTATAAGATGTATGTATGTTGCCATTTTTTGTAGTGGCTATTATATATATATATATATATATATATTTGCTATTTAGTGCCCCATTGGACAACATGCAGATGCTTAATCCTCCACCATGAAAATTGAGCTGAAATTCATCATTCAGAAACTCTCAGACTACAATTCTCAAAATGATGTCTACAATGTGGTCTCTCAGTCCTAAGGTAAACAAACTTCAGTGCTCAAGCTGCATATAAGCCCCGAGCCCACAACTACTGTTGGATGTCATATGATATAACCGTGCATGTAAGTTAGGCTCATATGCACCATGAGCACCCAATACCTGCTCCTAAAGCTAAGGCAGGTTTTACTACTTCAATGCAACATTTCATAACCAAAGCCTTAGATAAAACATATCATGTCAACCTGTCCATTTTTTCTTTAGTAAACTTCCATAATAAATTAAAATAGTTCTGCCATCTGTAATAGTTAGCCATGGGGGATTAAACAATCTCATCATTAATATCATCGACATTAATTCATCATGCTCATTCTGTACTTTTAACACAACATAATCAGGGCATCGATTTTTAGAACATTCTACAACCCGAAAGCATCTATTACAAGCATTATTGTGATTGAAGTAGTTAGCTATCACTCACCAATAAAATTTGCTCTGCTCTGATTTTGTTCAAAAAGGGATAGAGCAATGGCATGATCTATATCTTCATCCTCACAGTCCGACAAGATATCCTACATTTGATTCAACAAGAAAATCTATCAGAAAGATAAGTGAGTGAACTTGGTCATATAACCCAGAAAGCTTTGATCGAGGCAGATTCATCAGGCACCATAACCATGCATTTCAGAGCAGAGACATCATCTATATTACTTGTGGAACTTCCCGCCACTAACGTAAAATTTAGTGGGATTCAGTCTCCAGAGACAAAGCGAAAGGTGTAGATGAGATTACCCCGGAAGTGGATGAAGCATCATAAGAAGGATCCTTCCCGTAATTTTCTTCGTAATGCCCTTCCGAAATTTTGTGACTCGAGCCTTTAAAGATTTTGTTGAACCAACCCATAAGGCTAAATGTTATCTGCTCATAGTCAGGAAAGCGTCTACCTGCAAAGACATCAGCGACTTTCTTTTAGGTGAGGTCTACAGCAGAGCTATGCTCCAGATACTCTCATCGTCCGTCTTGTCTAATTCCATCGCTTTCAATGTACTCATAGAATCTCATGCTTAACAGCTATAGACAGATGCAATCAACATCGATGCAGTTCTCCTCCATCGTTCCATGAATGCGATCCATACCTTAGCAAACAGCCGACATATGTTTAGCAACTAACTCCGAGCTGAATAATCTAATGGAGGTACAACAAGTGGAAAGCAAACCATCTACTCCTAATCTACGATATTGATCAAAACCCTGTTCAAGAAGCAGTATGTTCTAATACACAACCTTTTGACTATTCACCAATTTCTTGCAAACATGCTCGAATTGAACAAGAAAAGGAAGAGCGTGTAGAAAAACAAAAGATAAGCAAGTGATCAGCCCACCCGTCATATTTGTAAGCTTATGAGCTGAAAACCAGAGTGATAATGAAAGTGCTTAAAAAGTTGACACATCAAAGTCAAATATATGTAAACATGGATCAGGAACTAAGATTCTTCCAGCTCAACATGCCAATTAAAATCATGACAATACAACGTTCAACTTCTGATAAAAGTAACAACGTTTAAAAAAAAAAAATACACGTAGTGGAGGAGTGACTCACCTCAAACAAATCGCAGAGCCTGCAACAAAAAATGGCCAAAGCGGTCGAGACCCAGATCAGATAACATCACAATTCTATGAAAAAGCAACGGCGATTCTCGCACAGACAACACCCTTTCTACTTCTCTTTTCTTCCCTTTCCGTCTCTCCGCCCAAACAACAACCTTTACAAGAAAGAAATGGAGAAGACACGCAATGCGCTCCTTGCGATTTTTCAACAATCACAAATTAGAGCAGAGAAAGCAGTCCTGAATAATAGGCGGAACGGGAACATCTTCAGATCATGCGCGTAACCGCAAGAAAACGGAAACGAAAATTGAAGTATTACCCAAAATGCCGAAAAGTCAAATTTCGGAGAAACCGCGAGTTCTTTTGCAGGTTTTTGTCCCGACCCAGAAAGATCTGACAACGTATTACGCATCAAAAAAACCGAACACCCGGTTGAGTATTTTCAAATCATTTCCACCAAAGTCTGCAAAGGTGCCATACAAATAGTTAATGCGGTTCGAAAGAAGAAAAAGAAAAAGAAAAGAAAACGGTACTGACAAAATGGTCTCTCCGTGGGGTCCCGCAAGAAAAAGCAAGGCAGACCCAGAGCAAGAGGCGTCAAAAGACTCTTCACAGAGAGCGCAGCAGCAGCATCCGCAAGTCTTCCTTTCTTGAATTTTTTAAAGCTCCCGTGTCAGGTGGGTGGATGCAGGACGGGTTAACCATTTTCAAAGTAGCTCAAGTTCTGTGGTGGCCGGTGGGAGAAGTAGCGGAGAAGCCGCGGGATTGGTAGGGAAAAGCGCTTGAAAAGCAAGTTCCATTTTCGTAATCCGTTCTTTTGCATGGCCAAGAGAAAGAGAGAGGGTCATCCCATCAGAGAGATCTTTCCAAGTAATTTCTTGGGTTTTCTTGATACGATCAATTGACTTTTTTCTTATGGATTTATGTAAGATTCCAAGATTTAAATGAATGCCGTTTTTCTTATTGAATTTGACCAAATTTATCTCAACTAGCGAACCCACGATCGATTCCGATTTTAGGCACGTTTCGGGAGCTGTTCGATTCATGAATCTTTGGGCTTCTTCAATTTGTCTCGTTTGGGGCCAATCCGCTTCTGAGAATTTTTTGTCCTCTTGCTCTCATTTTGTCAAGCAAAGAGTCGATCCGGTGCTCCGACAAACCGTCCAAACGTTGATGTCGTGATGCCTTGTTCCGAACATTGCTCCACTTCCCAAGTACAGTAAGTACCGATACAACTGCTATTGAACAGCTCGCAAATAATCCTAGGGCAACTGCTAGTCTCTTCACTTCCGACCATTTCTTAGGAGACTTTATTTAATTTTGGGTTAAATGTTGTACCGGTCAATTTGGAATTTTTTTTGTTGTATTAACCCTTTATTTTTTTGGCCAAATTCCTTTGGAAGGATTTGTTTGGAAAGGAGGAGGGGAAAATGGGAAGTAGGTACAAAAATAGGAAAAGAAAATTTTTCAAATTTCATAAGAGGGAAGAGAGGCAAAATTATAATAACTTTGTTCCTCTTTTATCTTCCGATGAGTGATGGCGAAGGTGAAGCGGAGGTCGCAACGGTGGCCGCGATGAAGGCGTGGGTAGTGGCAGCAAACATGGAGTAGAAAATAGTTGGGACATGATTGCGGGGAGTGAAAATGTCATACATGTGTCCGTCACTTCATTCCAACTAACAACTTGTGCCCTCCACCTATTATGGTTGCCGGAGGTAACTTTTTTCAGTTTAAGCGACCAACAACCACACAAAGACCGCCGGGAACACCTCCTTCTCTCCCTACAATCAGCTCCACTGCCGCCATTTCCAGGCTATGCTGTTGTCGTAGCCGCTTGCCTAAAAAGCTCAAAACCTAGCCTTTGGCCGGGTCTTAAGATTTACATGCATAAATTGCAAAAAAAAAAAAGTACAATCAAATTGAAAGTTTAAAGGTAAAGGATTCAATATTTACCCTCCTCAATAAAGTCATAAAATTACAATTAAACATCAAAGTCCAAATGAGCCACCAAAAGTTGTGCTATATTAAGATGTGAGATTTCCGTTTCTTCTGATGAAATTTATGACTTTCAAGTAAATCCATGTTAGCTATTAGATAATTATGCATTGATGTTTTGAAATTCTCTTATGGCTAATCTTTTTGAAAAGAAGTAAAAAAAAAAATAGATAAATTTGGGCTAAAGCTCGAATTGGCCCGGATCGAACTAAGGAATTTTAGTTCAGGCTTTTTTCCATCTCTTTTTTGACCAGGCCTACAGACGGGCCCATATAAGAAGTCAGGCCCTGTCTATTGGGCTGGGCCAAAAAATCCCTTTAAGCCCAGCCCACTCAACCCCTGCCGTCCATCGCCACCATGCGAGAGGTCGTAATTTTCTGTTGAGACACTTTTAACAGGTTGTGCATTTGATAGGTTGTAATTTTCACCCTTAAAAAAAAAAAGTTTAGAACGCTAACTAAGCACTCTAGTTTTATTGTTTTTGTGAGAGGTTTTAAATGTTCGATACTAAATATAGTCCAATTTCCGAACATAACAAGAGGAGGAAAAATTATATATAAAGTTACCGAATAATTGAATATCCGACCAAAAATAATCATCGAATATCCCACTTTTACGAATTCGGTTGATTGAACTAGACAATATCCAAGTCTCTAGATCATATATTGAATCATAAAAAACTGAAAAAATGCATTCAAAGAAAAAGAAGGCAAATTCCCCATATAAAGGAGGCCGACCCTCACTTGGGCAAGGACGAGCCTCGATGAAGGCACTCCTCGCCAAATCTGGCGAGGTCGGCCCTCACCTAAGCCACGGCGGCCTCGCCAGATCTACCGAGGGAAGCCCTCGCTTGGCCAGTAGACGGCGACCCTTGCCTAAGCGAGGCTAGCCTGCTCAACCATGACCGGTGGCCGGTTACTGACAAAAGGAGGAAGAAAGATAAAATAAAAAAAGAAAAAAATCATAAAAAATCGAAAAAATATTAAAATATTGTTAAAAATTATTCGCGTTAGTGCCTACGGTGCCACATAGGCCAGTTGACGTCCACGTCGACAATATCCCAACAAAATTAGTCGGAACGAAGGACTGAATTGGCATTATGTCAAAATGTTTAAAACTAAATTGGCACCAAAAATTAGTTTATGACTAAATTAGTACAAATTAAATAGATTTAGGACTTTTCTAACACTTTTCCCAAAAAACTTATATTATACCGAAAGACAGTTGTCAGTACAAATTTTGCTTAAGCATGCTACTAATTGCGTGACACGAGACTATAACACAGCAAACCAATTCCTACGAGCACAGTAGACCTAACAAGATCTCCATTATCTGAAGCAGCTGTTATATTTAAATTGATTTCTCTTCAAGTTGGAGATGACTTGGATGTCAATCCCCATAACATAAGATCTTTGGAACGGCGACTAGCCACCTAATTGAGCATAGTTATCTTCTTTCTTTTATGACTAGCGCTTCAAATCGATTAATGTTTTATCATCTCACTTTCCCTCTTCGTTGCCTGAAATCACAATATCAAACTTCTAACATTTAAAGCTGCATGATGGTCTTACACGACATAAGCGTTAACGTCATCTAATAATATGGATGCGTTTGGTTCAGTATTCCAAATAAGTTTTGAAGGCCTTAAAGTTCCTTAGGCAAATACAAATGGCGTTTGGTAAATTTTTTGGAGAACTTTTACATTTCCAAAGGCCTCCCGAGACAGATCCAGAGGTTGTTTGGGAGCTGGATGGACGCCGGCAACCGTGCCGCCTGAGGGGTCGTGCGACCCCGGCGACCGCCTGCCTTCCTTCGAAGTGCCACGAATTCAAAAGCTAGTTCAGCATATGCGGCAATTCATTCCTGCCGACAAGTGCACTATGGCATATGGTGCACATTTTCTCAGATTCATTTTAAAAGCATAAACCTCACGTGTTCTTCTTCTATGCGTCGCACATTTTCTAAGATTCAAGACCTCATGTTTCATACACGTTTTACACCAGAACGAGGCGGACACAAACCTACTCTCAAACGCATGACTGCCCAATGCGGCAATGCCAATCACAGTATCACACTCCAATGCAAAACCTACCATACTTGGAACAAAAAAACTCATTTGTCTTCGCAACATTTTTCAAAGATATGATCTCCCTCTTGAGGATCCCAATCCAAAGGGTATAATCATTCTTTTAGACGTTTCCCTTTTCGTATCTCGCGGTTCTTCCTCGCTCTTGTGGCTGAATATAAAGTCAAAGGGTACAGACAACTTCCACCGACACTCGTCTCTCAAGAACGAGTCAAACCCGCGGGTGGCGAGAGGCGATGGCCACAGACACGCCACTTCTCGGAGAGGACAGCGACAGGTTTGACAATGGCGTCCGAGGGGAGAATAGAGTGAGCATCTTCAGACAGTTTGGGAGCGAGTCCGGGAAGCTATGGAAGATCGCCGGCCCCGCCATCTTCACCTCTATAACGCAGTTCTCGCTCAACGCGCTTACTCAAACCTTCGTTGGCCAGGTCAGCGAGATCGACCTCGCTGCTGTCTCCGTTGGGATGTCCGTCGTTGGTGGCTTCCGTTTGGCGTCATGGTTGATATCCCTGTCTTTATTCTTTACTGTTGATACGAGGTTTACACTCGAAAAGTGCAACATTTCTTTTCAAGTTGTACTGTGTTCAATATGTGTGTCCATGTTTTGATTACTCAGCATCATTGTGTGAGAATAATGGCTTGTTCGACTCTTCTTTTTTAATGTTTTTAATATGGTTGAATGTAGTTGGGGATGGGGAGTGCTTTGGAGACGCTGTGCGGGCAAGCATTTGGAGCGGGACGGATCAGGATGTTGGGGGTGTATATGCAGAGATCATGGGTCATTTTGCTAACCACTGCTTGCATTCTGGTCCCCGTCTACGTCTTTGCTCCTCCCATTCTGGAGTTCATGGGCGAAACTGCCGAGATCTCCGAAGCTGCCGGTTAGTCTCTTCGTCAACATTCATTTTTTTCCCTCCTCGAATAATTTTCTTTCTCGTCCTGAATCCTACGACAAAGAGATATCCATAGAAACTTCCTTTGAACCTAGGAACTAGAGAAGAGTCGTCACGAGTCATGGAGATTTTGCAATTCGTGGCGTTGAATCATATATAGTATGTAGATAATCTTCACTAAAACGGGCGACAGGCCTGTTGGACCTTAGTTAAACTATGGCTGTACTCAGCGCTCTCTTGTATGTGCATCAAGAAGTTGCAGTTGGAGTTCAGCATTACACTACTTAATTTTTTTTTATAAAATTCGTCCTTATTTATTAATCGGATGTCCTTGCCACGGTGCAGGTCGGTTCGCGTTGTTGATGCTCCCGCAACTGTTCGCTTATGCTCTCAATTTCCCAATACAAAAGTTTCTGCAAGCACAAAGAAAGGTTTTGGTGATGGCTTGGATCTCGGCGATTGTCCTGGTGCTACACGTGATATATAGCTGGCTGGTGATTTTGAAACTTGGTGGCGGCCTAGTCGGAGCGGCAATCACTCTCAACACATCGTGGTGGCTCATCATCGTCGCCCAGCTGCTGTACATTTTCATCACCAAGTCGGACGGCGCTTGGAGCGGGTTCTCCTGGCTCACGTTTGAGGACTTGTGGGGATTCGTGAAGTTTTCTTTGGCTTCTGCTGTGATGCTATGGTACGCGGATTCCTACATATGCTCGTCAATGGATGTCCGATTGTGTCAAAAGTGTGGAATTGATGGTGTTCAATATTGATTGCAGCCTGGAGGTGTGGTACTTCATGGTGTTGTTGGTGATCGCGGGACGTCTGCTGAACCCTCTGATACCTGTTGATGCCCTCTCTATATGGTAGGTCAACATTTTCTCCTTTTTGGTAATACTTTCAGCAGTACATTCTATCTGGACGAATTGGGATATAAGTAGAATTCGATGTGAACAGCATGAACATAAACGGATGGGACTTCATGATCGCAGTTGGGTTCAATGCTGCGATAAGGTGAGGTTCATACTTCCTTCCCTCTGTCCCCCGAATAAGATTTCAGCTAATTTGTTTTCTTGATCATTGAGTACCAAGTACTTGCGCAAGCAATGTAATAGTTCATCGTTACTGGAAAACATATTTCATTAGAATTCCATGATTTTCTTCGCCAGTGTGAGAGTATCGAATGAGCTTGGAGCCGGCAATGCTCAAGCTGCAAAATTTGCAGTGATGGTTGTTTCAGTCACATCAGTGACTATAGGAGTTATTGCCATGGCCGTTGTGTTTGCCACTAGAGATTACTTTCCTTATCTCTTCACAAGCAGCGAGGCTGTCACCGCTGAAACGACAAAGCTCGCCTTCTTACTGGGATTCACAGTACTCCTAAACAGTCTCCAACCTGTCTTATCAGGTAAGCACAAGCACACGAGAACATCAAACATCGATTTTCAACCTTTTTTACAATAATAGGGCAAAGCAAGTGTGAACATTCAATCATCGGATTGAGGGAAAATTAGAGGCTCAAAATTGTCATTTTTAAAAGAAAATGTCCATCCAGATCAAATGTGCATAATGCACATGCTTCATATTTATTCTGAATGACATTTTTTAAATTTCTCGTACTTCTTCTTTTGGGCTGTTAAGGTGTTGCTATTGGCGCCGGATGGCAATCCCTCGTTGCATACATCAATATTGGATGCTATTATATCATTGGATTGCCAGCCGGCATCCTCCTTGGCTTCACATTCGGTTTTGGGGCGATGGTGCGTGATTGATCAATTAAATTGGACTATTAGGATGTGATGGAACAAAATCAGCTTTCATGTCATCTGAGATATTACAAAGCAAGACACCTAAGAACCACTTTTTCGGTGACCAGAGACAATTACCACATTTTTACAGGGCAGCCAGTGTCCGAGATCTGAGTTACGAAGTTTCTGTTTTGTGATTTTAATTCAAGAAGACGAAAATGTTCGGGCTTTGGTCTGTGGCCAGTAACATGACAGCTCCTCAAGGATAGCAAGAAGAGAGTCGAATGAAATCTTACTCTCATTTCAACTCATCCCATCTTGATTGTTTCCCGCAAAACCCGCATTCACCTTTGCGATTGCAGGGGATTTGGTCCGGAATGATTGGAGGCACCTGTCTACAAACCATCATCCTAGTGATTATCACTTCCATAACCAACTGGAACCGAGAAGTAAGTTTCCTTCCCTTTCGACAAAAGCATTAAGCATCATTAATTCATCCGTATGTTGCCTTCGATCTCTGCTGTTTGTACCACGAGTTTCTTCTACAAGCTTTACCAATCCACGATTATATTGCATCGGAGATCAATGCTTCATGGGATTTCAGGCTGAGGAAGCAGAGAGTCGTGTAAGGAAATGGGGAGGATCAGCTGCGGAGCATTGATATATCGGAGCCATCATCAGAAGCTTGTGATCCCAATGCCTTGGAAGCTGCTTCGCGGTCGCCAAAGTACCATGATACTCAGTTTTTGCTAATACAATTCAGAGTCGTTTCTCTCAAAAGATGCCCGATCAAGTCGGCCCTGCTCCAGCAACAACAGTGCATCTTCGGTATTTAAACATGCTCAATGATTAATTTAGTTGTTTTGCGGTGGTTTGAATATACATCACAATGTTCACCCTGAGGCTCGAGCCAGATGGTTCAAACACCCGACTGGTCAGTTTGGAGGACTGATGGTCTATTGTCTTTTTTTTCTTTTTTTTTTGGGTTGAGATGATAAACAAGTAGTCTTTGATCACATCTTAGACCGGGCGATAAACTTAAATTTACTGGTTTTTGATTGAATTTTGTTCTTCAGTCTTTTATCTTTGGGAGTTGATTATTACCTAGTCCTAATCCTCTCACAGGTTGGAATCTTGCCAAACTTGACAAGTGGTGATCTGCCACAAGCTGATGATTTTCTGAAATTGGATAAGCTATTGTTTCTCGAGGCAGTTATCGGTTTGAATGAAATTTGTTCAACGGTCCCATACTTTTCCGATTAATGCGAAAATCGATTCTCATTCCTTTGGAGGTCAGTGTTTAGTTGATGTATGATCTGAGATGGTTCTTTCTTTGCAAGGTGCACGCGCCCCAACAGATCACTATCCAATCCAGATCTGCTTCATCTTAGCCGGGGTCTCCGTCCTAGAAATGGTCCGTCCCTCGTGACCTCATCCTTCAGTCTCAGCGTGAGTTTATGATTGTGCACGTGTTTCTCCTTTCAGTTGACAGCCTCTGGGAAGTACTCTTCAGAGGAGACGTCGTTCCCAAAACACCCTCTTGATCCTTCTTCTTTTCTTTTTGTTTCTGAATTGATTATTTAATCCGTATGATTCTGTTTATGCTATGTTATTTTCCGAAGATTACGCCTCACCTTTCTGGGACTCTGCCATGTTGTGTGCATTGTTAGGGTTTGTGCTCCTCTGATCATTGATTGATTCATCATTGATTGATCTTTCTGTTTAGTTGTATTATGAGCAGATTCTGGTATTCATTAGTGGCTTCTTTCTTCTTGGAGCGATCATTTTGTCTGAGGATGTTGTTTGAGGAAAATGAATACAATGCAACTGGTCAGTTGGTTACATAGAATAGGACGTTTGGGCTTTTTGGAGGACTAATGATCTATCTATCTTGCACTCTTTGGTTGAGCTGATGATCTAGAAGTCTTTGTCTTCAGGACAAGCAATGGACCGAAATTTTGACAACCTTCTAGGCTTCTTTTACAGGTTGGAATTCTTATTGGATTTGACAGCTGGTGATCTGTTGTGTTTTCTGTGGGGCTGAGTTTATAATCGTTTGAAATTGGATGAGCT
The DNA here is from genome assembly GCF_021117445.2 of Syzygium oleosum. NCBI lineage: Eukaryota > Viridiplantae > Streptophyta > Magnoliopsida > Myrtales > Myrtaceae > Syzygium > Syzygium oleosum. The sequence continues at coordinate 1,718,164 of NW_026607506.1, read as the reverse complement.
TCTGCTTCTTGGAATTTATGCAGTTATTGGTTTGAATGAAACTTGTTCTTTAGTTCTTGGAAATCATGCAACTAGTTTATGCAGGATATATTTGTCATGGTGCTTATAGTAGACTCTTGGCAAATCTAACTTTAGTTGGCACTTATGACTTTCGATTTTATTTCTTTTGTTGACTGATTTTGGATGGTCTTCTGAATATTGTAAGATGGTAGCCAATACCAGTTATTCTTTGGCAGATTACAGCCTTTCTCCACATGATTGGATGGAAAACTTTTGATTTGTATGTCTTACCTTTTTCTTTGATGGAACTACCCTGCATGTTATTTATCACTGACTTGTTCTTTTCAACATAATTTGTTGCACATTCACTGGGCAATACATTTCTTGCATATGCATTTGTTTTGACTTGGTGTGTATGTCTGCTTGAATTTCATGTCAATATGTTAAAGTTGGTTTATTTGAAGAATTTTTTGTCAGATTTCTTTTGTGCTTATATTAGATGAGATTGATGTTGTTTAGATGGTAATTTCTTAGGGTGAGATGTTATTTTGGTGTGACCTATTTGTCCCTTTTTTCTCTATGTTATTAGGAACTTGTAGGATAGGTTCTTTTCCAAAGTAATTATTTGTTTTTCACACCGTTTTTTGCAGTAACATTACCTTTTGGAAAAACTTCACCAAATGTATAGTATGTAGTGTTTTCACTTATAAAGCGATGTTGTTGGATGGTACATCAATAGATTGTTCTTTGCATTAAATTGTTAACAAGATGATTCTGGATTTCGGTGGATTGGCAGTTGCATCTTTCTTCTTGGAGCAATCTCTTCATCTGAGCGTGTCGTCTAAGGATGCTAAATACATAGAAGCTTGTCAGTTAACATAGAATAAGGTGGCTTGGGTTTCTTGGTGGAGTGGTGATCTATTATGCTGTCTTTGTTTGCTTGAGTTCTGAAGTAGTCTTTGATCACATCTTCAGGACGGGCGATAGACTGAAATTTTGAAGATTTCGAGGAATTTTTAGTTTTGATTTAAGTTGGTCTTCAGTTGATTATCTTTGGGGAGTAGTGTGATAATTATTGTTGAGTTCTAGTTCCTCTTCAGGTTGAAGTTTTCCCGGGTTTGAGAAGTGGAGATATATTGCGTTCTTCTGTGGGGCTGAGTTGATGATTGTTTGAAATTGGACAAGCAGCGGCTTCGTGGATTCTAGGCTGTTGAAACTCTTTAGGGCTACGAATTATAAATCTACAATTGCGGCATGATCCTTTGCCAATGATGATCTGTCATCCAGATACTCTAATTCATGGTTCTAGTGTATCTCTTTCTCATCTGCTCCACAAGGGTTGTTCGGAGTCATCCTCCTTCTAATTGGAGATATTAAATGATGATCGGTTTCATTTGCTTTGGTATTTACTTTGAAGGAATTAATTTTGAAGAATCTGGCTAGGTCGATATTAATGCAATTGTCGCACTGTAGGTAGTGTCTTCAGTTAAACCGATGCTAATGCCTTTGGTTGACATGGTGTCCTAGCTTGTTCCAGGACCCAAGGACTTCGACTAGAAATGCCTTCAGTTAAAACCTATGTTTTAAATCAAGATTCTTTTACTTCCTCCAGATCTCATTTTTTGTATGTTATCACACCTCATCGGTGGTGTCTCTTGTTAATAGAATGTGGACCCAGTAATGTGCTCTATCAGTATCACACTTAAAACTCTTACCTGGACAGCTGTTCACTCTGAAAGTTGGGTGGCTACCTTGTTGGATGAATTTGAAGAGAAGTGGACCGTGTCTTATTTCTCATTAGTCTTTAATATTGTTCATTTTGGCCCGTTGATATGCACTTTATGTGCTCTTTTCTGCTGGTACAAATTCTTCACTGGGAATATTAAATTAGCAACTGGACATATTATACTGGGGTGGATTTCCTGAACCACTCAGGCCTTAAGGACGCACATTAGTGATTGCCCCTCTCTGTACTTCTTTTTTTTTTTTTCAATTTTAGTGTGCTCTTTTTCGATTTCTTCTTTGAAAATTGGATTGACCTATATAGAACTTTTGCAGGTGTCGAACCAACTTTTGGGATCCCGTCCATATTGGATGGACTGGTAGTATCATTTTCTGACATTTGCTTTTAATGGATTAGAAGAGGTCGACACTTGTTTAATTGGGTGGTTAGATGTTTGGCAGAGTCCCTTTTGTCTCGTTGATGATTTTTTTATCAGGACTCTCAAGTTGATTACAATTTTGCAGCCATTGAAATGGTGGGGTTGCACTTGCTTTTATGCACGCCTGAATGGAACACAGTGTCTGTCCTTTTTCTGCACTTCTCCTCCAACGTCTAACTAGATGGTTAATGGACCCCATATCGTGAATTATTGATCCATTAGAAGCAACGTTGAAGAGATGTCTAATGTGCTCCTTTCCATCCGTGGATGTAGGTCAAGCTGGCAAACCACGTAAATTTCCAGGTGCATCTTTTGGCGATTTATTTATTTTTTATCCGTGTCGATAGTTTAGGTTTTAGATGAAATGACAAATAAAAAAAAAATAATAATAACGAGACCTTAGTCACAACCGTTAAACATGGTATCTATGTATATTGCTAAATGCTTGAAAATCTTCTCACAATTTGACAATTCAAGATCACTGCTCGGTGAAATCCCAAATGCTCATATGGACTTTGCTTGTAAATAATTCTTTGGTGGTGAAGGAGATGAATGAATTGGGAAGAGTCGAATTATTTTAGTTGTATTGTAAATGGATCTTTATCTTAATTTCGGATCAGTATTTCTATTATAATATCAAGGATAACAAGCTTCCATGTGCTATCTCATCTGCAATTGAAAATGTTATGTGTAGAATCCCAACAGATTTAACCCTAAAAGAAAGAAAGCTTTATTGTGCAAGGGGAGGATACTTAAAATCTAACATATATAGAAAGAGAATATTTATCAGGCTTCATATTGGCCATTTTTATTTATTAAAAATATTTTCGAAATTTTTTGTATGAAAGAAGAATGAAAAATCTGGGCCTTCTCGAAAATGGTTTTAATTGCAATGCTCACATCACAATTTTTAAAATTGCAGTATTTTCAGATTTTAAATAGTTATCAGATAAAAAAAAAGCAGTCCTTGGGATATTAATAAAGAGTACAACGATTAGCACCTCGGAAAATCAAACACCATATTTCAAACATCTAAAGAAAAAAAAGCATAACTTCAACATTCAAGATACTTTTAACACAACCTTCCAAACTTTTTTAAAGAACGTACAATGTTCTACCATTGAAATAAATCGTGATGAATTGTTCTTAAAAATCCTGAGTGGCAGCCAATAGGCAATTTGTGATATGTGTGGTTGCCATGTCATTTCGTGTAAGTACATAAAATTATTGAATCCTTTGATAAAAAAAAAATTTAATGACAATTGCCTGATCTAGATTTGAACTTAAGTGAAAAAGGTACTTCTTTCATTCGCGCTGCTGATTGTTGGTACCAAATTGTCAATGCTAGCATTCGGAATCGTAACAGAGGGGACTAGCATTCGGAATCGTAACAGAGGGGAGTTGCGCTAAGTTTCAAACAATAGCTTTTATTTTTTACTTTTGATTTGGATAAATTTTGCAAAACCAACATTTTTTACTTTTGTCTAGCCCAAAATACTTAAAAACTTTCAAGTGGAATCTTACATGATTTTTTTTTTCACAAGTTAATGCAATCAAAAATTCCTATACAATTGCACGAGAATCCAAATTATCCCATTATATATATTTTTAAAATCGATTCTATATTTGGTAAAAATGCCCATGTTATTTCGATTAAAAAATTTTCTCTTATTGACCTATTTTTACTAACATGGACCGTCGGATTGCCGACATGGACGATAAAGTGCAACTATCCTGTAATGACCAAGTCGATGGGAGCATGTTAAAATGTCTCCACGAGTGGCACTTTTAAATATTAGATGACGATTTTCAACTAAAAGAAAGTATGACCATCACAACGGTCAAAAGAGAAAAATCGTCAAGCCCAACGGTCGGAACTTTGCCAAATTCCAACGGTCGACCATCACAACGGTCGGCCTGCCAAACACAACTGTTTGTTGACTTAAAACTTTGACCGTTGGAATTTGGCAAACCGACCGTTGCACTCGACCATCACATCTGTTTGTTGACGATTTGACCGTTGCTGCCAAATTCCGACCGTTGCATGTCAAGCGCAACGGTCGGAATTTGGCAAGCCGACCGACTTTCCCAATTTAAACCGTCGACAAACAGATCACGAGACGGACCATCCATCCGATCAACGACCCTGCTACTGCTTCGCGTCCCAATCCTAATTTCCAAACCTGACTCTCTGCTTCGGATGACCGTTGTCGGTCCCCGAGGTCGGGGTGTCTCCACCCTATAAATACCCGTCGTCTCCTCTCCTCTCCTCTCGTTCTTTGTATCCTTCTGGTTCTGCTCGCGTTTTTCTTCTTTTCTCTCTCGCCCACAGCGTCTCTGCGAGAAAAAGAAGGAAGTAGCGGTCGCGATTTAAGCGTTCTTCATGGGGTCCCCTTCTTCTTCTTCTTCTTCTTCTTTTTTCCTTCTTGTTTCCGTTTCTTGATCTTGGGCCGATTGCTTTTTCTCGATCTTGATTTTTGAAGACGTCTTGTTGCAGAAACCCCCCGCCCTTGCTTACGAGCTTGGCCTCTTTGGGAGAGGACGATGTATCGGAATTATTTGGTCTTCGATCGATCTACCGTTATTGGTTTCACCAGCATATTCTGGATTTTTGTTCTTCGGCGAATCCGCAGTGCCTTCTTTCCTCTCGGATCATATATCTTGACGGTTGAGGATGGTCGTTATGGGAGTTGTTTCGTTTAGCTCCTCCTCCGATCCTCTTTATTGATCCATCGACCGATGGATGTTTCCGTTTACTTGTTTACGAGCTGCTTCTGGGTTTTTGTTATTTGGTGAATTCGCAGTGGCCTTCTTTTTCCCCCTGGAGCGAATGGACGGTGACACTGGTCAGTTCGTTTCGTGATCCCTTTTGCCCTTCTTTTTTTTGGGTTGAGATGATGAAATTAGTAGTCTTTTGATCACATCTTTGACTGGGCGACAGACTGAGATTTTCTGGGTTTAGATTGGAATTTGTTCTTCGGTCTTTTTTATCTTTGGGAGTTGATTAGCGTCCAGGCCTAATTCTCTCACGGGTTGGAGTTGGTTGTCGGTTTGAATGATATTTGTTATATCCAGTCTCATAATTTTCCGGTTAATGCGAAAACCGATTTTCATCTCTTCAGAGGTCAGTGGTTGGCCAATGTATGATCTGTGATAGTTCTTTCTTTGGGACGACGATGTCTCAGAATTATTTGGTTTACGCCTCGTCCTTTGATCGGCTTAGTGATCCATCGAACTTTGCGTCATTGTTTTGCCAGCTTATTCTGGATTCTTGTTATTATTCTGTGTAATCGGCAGTGGCGTCTTTCCTCTTGGATCGCATCTCTTTCATCTGAGGATGTCGTTATGGGAAGTGTTTGGTTTATAGCTCCTCCTCTGATTAGTTATTGATCTGTCGACCGATCGAATCTTTCCGTTTTACTTGTTTAAGAGCTGCTTCGGGATTTTGTTATTTGGTGAATTCGCAGTGTCTTTCCCCTTTGGAGCGAAACTTTTTGTCTGAGGCCTGTCAACGAGGATGAACAGTAAAACGAAGATGTTTGGGCTTTCTGAAGGACTGATGATCCGTTTTGGCGTTATATTTGATCACAAGTTTTTGCCTGAGCCGATGATTGTCTGAATTGATTAAGCTTTATCGGGTTTGGTCGATGTATGATCTGTGACGGTAAGAGCAAGGTGTACGCTATCCAATCCAGATCCGCTCCGTCTCTTCCTAGAAATAGCCCCCTCCCTCGTGTCTTCATCCTTCAGTCTCATTGTGCGTTTCTGATTGTGCGTGCGTTCCTCTCTCAGTTGACACAGCTCCTCTTCAGAGGATAACATCGTTACCCAAACGCGCTCTTGATCCTTCTCCTTTTCTTTTTGTTTCTTGATTGATTATTAGATCGGTCTGATTCTGCCTCTCCGGGACTCTGCCATGTTGTGGACATCGTTTGGGTTTGCGCTCATCACCTATTGATCTTTCCAAGTATATTACGAGCTGATTCTGGTATTCACTATTTCCATGGATTGGCAGTGGCTTCTTTCTTCTTGGAGCGATCATTTTGTCCGAGTACAATGAATACAAAGCACCTGGTCAGTTGGTTACATAGATTAAGACATCTGGGCTTGTCTTCGTTGTTAGTACAAACGATGGACTGAAATTTTGACAACCTTCTGGTCTTCTTTTACAGGTTGGAAGTCATATTGGATTTGACAGCTGGTGATCTGTTGTGTTTTTTGTGGGGCTGAGTTTATAATTGTTTGAGATTGGATGAGATCCTGCTTGTGGGAACTTAGGCAGTTACTGGTTTGAAAGAAAGTTAGTTCTGTTATTTTCTAGTTAATCTGGAAGATCAGATCTAGTTCTCTTCCCTGCGCAGATCAAAGTTTGGTTGAGGCGATACTTTACGTGTCCAAGTTCGATATGGAGTGTCTGGGATCAGTGATGTTCTTTCTTGCTGCATAAGAATCTGGCTTGTTGCAGAAGCTTATTTTCATCTGTTTCGCGTTGCCTCTTTAGGACTTTGCCATGATCGTGGACATATTAGGGTTTTCTCTCCTGCTTTGACCATGATTGGTCGGTGGACGTTCTATTTAGTTGTTTTACAAGCAGATTCTGGATCTGTTATCTAGTGGATTGGAAGTAACCTTTTCTCTGATGGACCGATTTCTACTTCCGAGGATATCATGTAAAGAACAGTTAAAGTATGATGAGTTTGGTCAATTGCTTTTATAGAATAAAGCATCTGAGCTTTTTTTATAGCTGACTATTCCTTTACAGTAAGTGTGACATTCTGAATTTCGACCCATTTTTGGGATTTATAAAACATGTAATTCGTCAGTGTGCTTATAGTAAAATCTCGCCCGGGAACTGATCACTCCCGGTTATCGTTTTTAAAATTGAGGTTTCGCTAGAATCGCATTCGATCGAATTTGGCCGTTATTTAGAGCCCAAACTTTGGTGTCGAATTTCTCGAAATTCCGGAACGAATTTAATTGGACGGTATCGATATTAGTGTGGCCAATCTCGATATTACCCGGGATACGTGAAAAGTGAATTTTTGACCGGGTGCGAATTTGGATTGGTAGACCACCCTCGCAGTGTGTTTTTATTAACACCCTTTTGGCCAAATCCTAAAAATATTAATTAGGATTTTTCGGGGACCGTCGGATCGTTTTTGGATTTGAATCGTGGCCGTCGGATCGCACTTGAGTACGATTTGACCATTCTCTCTCTCCTCCCCTCTTTTCCCGCCGGCTTCCCCCCCATGCGCCTGACACTCCCCACCAACACATCATTTCCTCTCTTTTTCCTTTTCTTCTCTTTTCCTCCTCGCCGTTGCTTCTTCTTCATTCCTTTCGCGTCCGCTTCTGGCTTCTTGTTCTTGCTTCTGTTCACGCCGATCGCTCCTCGCCAGAACCGGCCGCTCGTCGCGCCACCGTGGCTCCGCCCTAGTCGAGCTGCGCTGCCGCTGTCACCCGAAAACCGCTCATCGTCGGACCACCGAGCCACGCTCGGGTCGTGTCCTCGCCGGTCCGCCCGCTTTTCTTCCTCCACCGCCGAGCGCCGCTCCTCCCCGCCGTGAACCACCGCCGTCCCGGACGTTCGCCGGACCGAGCTCGCCCTACCCAGCTCCGTTCGCTGCCGGGACCGACTCCACCGTCCACCCCCGACCGTCGTCACGCCGTTCGTCACCCCGACTGAGCCGTGTCCGCCTTGTCCAGCCGCCGCGGTCAAGCTCCTCTCACCTCCGTCGCCCGCCACTGCCGTCCAGCTGAGCTTCGCCGTGCGTCGCCGTCCACCTCCGACCGTCGCCGCTGCTGTCCCAGTCGTTGGGAACAGCCAAGCCACGTCGGAGCAGCCCCCACAGCAGCCGCGCTCGTTCGTCGCCCGTCCGTCACTCGCCGGGCCGAGCTGGAAATCACCGTGGACCGCCCTCGTCGCTGCCGTCGTCCTCGCTTCATCGCCGGCGTTAGCCGAGTAAGTTAACCCCTAATCTCGTGTTTAAGGAGTTAAACTTGCTTAGGGTAGTTTAATTTATGTTTAGTTTGTGTTAATTGTGGGTTAGTGGTTAATTAATTGTGTTTAGAGTATAAGTTATTGATTAGTTTATTGTTATTGATTATTATATGAAATGTTATTATTTTCGGAATTTAAATATTATTTTATTTGTTAATAAATTAATTCCGAATTAAATATTATTATTTTATTATTAAATAAATTAATTTCCGAAAATTAAATGTTATTATTTTCGAAAAATTTCTAGCGTCAAATTGAGATACCAATGTTGGTTTTCGCCGTATAAGTTGGCGTATTTAGGAAATGATTTGAATGATTTCAATTCGAGGAAATATTTTGACATTTTGGAAAATTAAATTATTTTCGGATATTATTAATTAATTAATTCCGAATTCAATTTATTGTTATTTCGGAAAATTTATAATTTCAAATTATGATTTCTAGCTTGAATGTTGGCGATTTTGCCGCGTATTGTCGTATTAAATTGATTTTATGGCAAATTGTTTGATCGAAAGTTTCTGTGGAAAATTTATGAGACTTTTGGAATTAAATTATTTTATTCTGTTATACCAAGTAATGTTAGTGATACTTTGTGGTTGATATTCGTGTTTGATATCGAAGATTGCAAGAATTGATTGACTGTTTGCATGTGTGGCCACTTGGTATTATTGTATGACATCGAGGAGAGCACGATTCATGTATGCATGGGCTAATTGAGAAGATAATAATTGGCCTAAATGCTTGTGTGCTCGTGTGGTCACACGTTGGAACCGTCTTGCTGTGTATTGCTTGACGATGCCCGATTTATCGGATGCCGGGGATTATCCGGAGTGCCGATACCCGGATGCCTTGTCGCGGCCCGAGGCGGACTCGATGCTCACTACGGGATACCATCTTACGTAGATCGTTTGATGTTGCCGTATTGGAATGCCGTCTTCTTGTAGATCGTTTGACGTAGCCGTGCCGACGGGGCGGGACGGAGCCGGTTTTGCCGGTAGACCGCCATCTTCTTTGCGTATCGCTTGATGTGTGGTGGCCCCGAGGGGCGTAATAAGCTGGAATACGTGTGATGCATAGTGCCCGATTATGTGGTAGAAACTGCTAGGCATGGTATGGGACGTGCTCAAGTGGATTCTATCTTATAATCGGGACACGCCCGCTTGTGATGCATTGGTGCATGAGTAATTGATCTAAATGCTTCGAGTATGTGACATATGCATTTCATCAACATGTGTACCAAGGCGAGGTGAGGATGCCTGTGGTTGTTAATGATGTTGTTGCTGTTTCGCCTGTTTAGGGACCCTCGTGCGAGTTGGCCTCCTAAGCGGGGCTTAGGCCGTTAACTTATTGAGATTTTATCTCATTTGTTGTTGTTAAACCTTTTTCAGGACCTTAGCTTGTCGTTGCTTCCTATGCGGTTTGGAGTACCGCAGTTTTTGGTTGGTCCTTGAGGGTTAGGCCTGGAAGCCGATCTTGTTGATGGAGTAGATTAACCCTAGCCTTTACTCTTTTTGCTGGCTTTTGTGGTAGCGCCCGATGTGGGCTTGTAAAAATGTTCCCAGGGGTTAATCAAGTGAAAATCAAAATAGTGTGGTTTGACTGTTGTGAATTGTTTTCCTAACTATCCCTGTTTATTGTTGTTGTCCGGGGATTGTTGTGATCGTTTCCGCATGCGTAATTAAAAGATAAAAAGAAAAGGGTCGGCGACGAGTCCTGGGTCGTCGCATCATAACGACCATAGCGGGGTTCGGGGCGTGACAGTAAGTATGTTCGGTTGGTGGACTGATAATTTCCTGCATGGACACTTATGTTTCTTTTTAATATTCATTCTTTTATTAATTATCTTTGGGGGTAGTGGCAAGAATCGATATGATAATCTCCTAGTTTTAATTGCTTTAGGTTGAAGGTTTGCTGAATTTGAGAAGTTCTGATCCACTGCCTTTTCTGCAAGGCTGAGAGGATGAATTGTGGTGACCAGGTTTTGTGGTGACCATTCAGTTCTCTTTCTTTTGTAGGTCAGAAATTGGTTAACTTTATTACCTCTTACTTCAAATATGGAGCGCTCTTTAATCTATGATGGTTCTTCATAGATTGGCGACTTTTATCTGAGTATTAAGTTGTTTTTAGAAGGTCAATATTTGTCGACTTTTTTCTGTTGTGTAGGAGTTTTACTAGTCTGGAAAGCTTGAGATCTAAATTAGTTTTGGCTTGCTTACTCATGTGTGAACTGCAATCACCATTTGAATTGCTTTTGGAAATCATGCAAATAGTTTATGCAGTATTCGTCATGGTGCTTATAACTTTCGACTTTATTTTGTTAACTGATTTTGGATGGTCTTCTGAATATTGTAAGATGATAATAGCCTTTCACCACGTGATTGGATGAAAAACTTTTTTTCTTTGATGGAACTACCTGCATGTATCACAGACTTTTTCCTTTCAACATACTTTGTTGCGCTTTCACTCGGAAATACGTTATATGCATATGTTTTGACTTGGTGTACGTCTGCTTGAATTTCGTGTATGTTAAATTTGGTATATTTGAACTTTGCAGAGATCTGGTTTATGATTTTTTTCGATTTTAAGGATTAGAGGAGCTCATCCCATCTAGTTCTCTTCCTGTTGTAGGTTGAAGTCTTGATGTTGCAAATTATGCCATTTTAACTAACTTTTAGGGGAATGACTTGACTTAGCAAGCTTTTACTTTTTGCTTCTCCGGTGGGTGTATTACCAACTATAAATGGTTAATTTTGTGCGCTCATCTTTGTCTGCGAACTTCACTGGATAAAAACTACAATTACTACATATGAGTTTTGTGTCTAAGGCTAAGTCTAGTTGTTGCTTAGCTATTTGGGGCTTTTTACTTTTAGCTTCTTCTGGGCGTATTTTTGGTATAAATGGTTAGATTTGGGCGCCAGCTTCGATGATGTCGTTCTCTCTCATCTTTTTCTGTGAACTTCGCAGGATGAAACTACAATTGAGTCCTGTTAATTTGCCCGACAAATTAGTTTTATAGCTTGTGTGTTGAAATCGAAAGTTACATCCCATCTACGGATTCACCCCTCGTTCTCTTCGAAACTCGTATATCATTTTCTGAGGAAGGCTGGCTCTAGTTTGTACCTTCAAAACTATATCTGCAAGGAAAGCTCGTGTGGCTCTATTGTAGCTCACTTTGCTGAGCAAATTGTGCGTAAGATACGACGTTTCATGAAAGCAAATTGTGCCTTGCGGCAACAGGGATGTTTACCCTGGATAGCATCTTCGTAGCTCCTCCCAGTGTAAAAAAATGCACGAGCGGCACTTTTAGAAAGTAGACGGTTTTCAACTGAAAGGAGTATGACCGTCGTAGCAACTCAGGACATGTGGTCAAGAGCCCCATCCTAATTTTTACGCAATAGACCGAAGAAGATACGCGTGCACCTCAAGCAAAACGGGTTGGAATTGGCAGCCTACCGACATCCTCCTTTCTTTGTTTATGCACTATCATGCGAACCTCAGAATCAGTGACAAGTGGGAGAAGAGGGTCCTCAGCAGCTCCTGTGTTTTCATCAATTTTCGAGCATTGTGATTTGCTCTTGCTTGTGTTATATGTGGCGACCCATGCTTAATTGTGAGAAGGTATTGTCAAAGCCAACACATCCCAGGTCCATTGATCTTGTGTTTTCTCAGCTCCCGTGTCTTCATCATCTATTACAATTTTCGAGCATTGTGAATTTGCTCTTACTTGTGTTATATGTATGGTGGCGGGCCGAGGCTTAATTGTGAGAAGGTATTGTCAAAGCCAACGCATCCTCTTTTCTTTGTTATTTATCACCTTGATTTTTCACCTGATAGAGATATTTCACAAAACTAGTGTAGATTATGCAACTATCGTGCGAACCTCAGAATCTGTGACAAGTGGGAGAAGAGGGTTATCTTGCAAATTCTAGAATCTGTTTATTTGAAGACGCTAGGGTCTTCTATTTATATGTCTCTCAACTCCAAGTCGTTGTGCTGAATTCAAATCTATCTAGAGCTAGGTCAATTGATCCGTGTTCCTCAGCTCATGCGTCTTCATCATCTATTACAATTTTCGAGCATGGTGATTTTGCTCTTGCTTGTGTTATACGTATGGTGGTGGGCCCAGGGTTAATTGTGAGAAGGTATTGTCAAAGCCAATGCATATCCCAAGTCCATTGATCTGTGTTCCTCAGCTCCTGCGTCTTCATCATCTATTACAATTTTCGAGCTTGTGTTATATATGTATGGTGGCGGGCCCAAGCTTAATTGTGAGAAGGTATTGTCAAAGCCAACACATCCCAGGTCGATTGATTTTGTGTTTCTCAGCTCCTGCGTCTTCATCATCTATTATAATTTTCAAGCATTATGATTTTGCTCTTACGTGTGTTATATGTATGGTGGCGGGCCCAGGCTTAATTGTGAGAAGGTATTGTCAGAGCCAACACATGTCCCATGTTCTTATGTGCTATGATACTTGTTTTGGGTTGTTCTTTAAATGTCACATTTGTATTCGTATATGAAAGGAGCTTCTGCAGCACAAGAAAAGTGTTAATGCATGCTGTCATGTAAATAAAGTCGGGTATTTCCATCAAAAGTTTGGAAACTAGTGCAGATTATGCAACTATCGTGCTAACATCAGAATTGGTAAAAAATTGCGGGGAGATTCTCAGCAATGTGGCGGCCATTGAATTTGCTGAAGTTTAGCTATGGTGGATAGGTTGGCTGCATACTTTGTAGTATAGAACTTGTTACTCTTCTGAATGCTCGTGTGTTCTTTTGTCATAGTTAAGTCACGAGAAACAAGTGTATTTTTTGTCAAAACAAGGTAAGAGAGCTCTCATTGTGGTTGAATTGTGGTGACCAGGTTTTGTTTGAAATTGGATAAGCAAGAGGATCACCATTCAGTTCTCTTTCTTTTTGTAGGTCAGAAATTGGTTAACTTTACCTCTAACTTCAATATGGAGCGTTCTTTAATCTATGATGGTTCTTCATATTTGGATATTAGAGTAATGGTTTGATTGGACAAGAGCCTTAGCACATTTATCTGAGTATTAAGTTGTTTTTAGAAAGTCAATAATTGTCGACTTTCTTCTGTTGTGTAGGAGTTTTACAAGTCTGGAAAGTTGTTTTCAGTTTTGGCTTGCTTCCTCATGTGTGAACTGCAATCACTAATTGAATTGCTTTTGGAAATCATGCAAATAGTTTATGCAGGATGTATTCGTCCATGGTGCTTATAGTAGACTCTTGACAAATCTAACTTTAAGTTGGCACTTATAACTTTCGATTTTATTTCTTTTGTTAACTGATTTTGGATGGTCTTCTTAATATTGTAAGGCCGATACCAGTTATTCTTTGGCAGATTAGAGCCTTTCACCACGTGATTGGATGGAAAACTTTTTTCTTTGATGGAACTATCCTGCATGTTGTTTATCACGGATACTTTATCGCGCTTTCACTTGGAAATACGTTTCTTGCATATGCATTTGTTTTGAAAGGAAAGTGTGTGTCCGCTTGAATTTTGTGTCAATATGTTAAATTTGGTATATTTGAACTCTGCAGAGATCTGGATTATGATTTTTTCAATTTTAAGGATTAGAGGAGATGGGATGAACATCTAGTTCTCTTCCTGTTGTAGGTTGAGTCTTGATGTTGCAAATTATGCTCCATTAACTTACTTTTAGGGGAATGATTTGACTTTTTGCTTTTACTTTTTGCTTCTCCGGTGGGTATACCAAGAATAAATGGTTAATTTCGGGTGCCAGTTCAATGATGTGGTGCGCTATCTAGTTGGACATTTGGAGCTTTTACTTTTAGCTTCTTCTGGGCGTATTTTTGGTATAAAAGTCTCTCTCTTCGATGATGTCGGGTGCGTTTGGGAATGACTTTCCCAAGTCACTTTGGGCGTCCAAAGCCCCTGGAGCTAAAATTTGGTGTTTGAGAATAATTTTTAGAAACCCCGTTCAGCTAAACTGCCCCAAGGCACGTTTCTCGGCATGCAACAATCCCGAATAAGTAAAAAACATTTCTTCCAAAACGTACCTCATCTATTTTTTTATTTTCCGATTTTGCCCTCGTTTATCACTGTTCATTGTCTTTTCCGCTTAGCTCGGCAGCATGGCTGTGAGGGGACGGCGACGGGCCGGCGTGGTCGCGCAACCCAGCTACCGTCGGGGGTCGCACGATCGCCGCAACAGGCCATGCGACCCAGGCGAGCTGCCTGAGGTCACGAGAGGTTGAGGTCGTGAACCACGAAGAGGCGCCGCGTGATTCAAGCGAGGGCCGGTTAAGGTTGTGCTACCCAGACAACCCTCAAGGTTCGCCGACGACCCAGATCCGGTGCGGCGTAGCTGTCGTCTGAGGCCGAATGACCTTAGCCCCGGCGACCACAGGCGAGCCCTCACCTGGGTTTCACGACCCTCGCGAAACCCAGGCAAGGCGGCCCTCGTCGGGGGTCGGGACGGTGGCGCGTTGCCAGATCTAGGTCGCCAGCGACCCTCACCTGGATTTCGCGACCCTCGTCGATCATCGCCGGGGGCTGCCTAACGTCGAACGCTATTTTTCCCAAAATTGTTTTACATTTTTCCAAAGTCCTTTATATTTTTCCAAACACTATTTTACCCAAAGTTGATTGGCAATGACTTTGCATTTTTCCAACGACAATGGACTTTCCCCCAAAGTGTTCCCAAACGCAGCCGTCGTACTCTCTCATTGTGAACTTCGCTGGATGAAACTACAATTGAGTCCTGTTTCAAGGCTTACTCTAGTTGATGTTAATTTGCCTGACAAATTAGTTTTATATTGCTTGTGTGTTGAAAATCGAGAGTTTGCTGAACAAATTAGTTGCAAGGCCACGTGCTTGCTCACTTTGCTGAGCAAATTGTGCAACTTCGTATCTTAGCACAAGTAAGACAGTTGTGATTGGCAAAAAATCATTTCCAATATGAACGTTTCGTGAAGGCAATTGGAGCCCATAAACTTGAGGATTCTTGCGGCAGCAGGGATGTTTCCTGGCAGATTTGAGGTCTCATCCCTTTTACCCTGGATAGCACCTTCGTTTTACTCTGGATAGCATCTTCGTAGCTCCTCCCATGTAAAAAAAAAAGTACACGAGCGACACTTTTAGAAAGTAGACCACGGTTTTCAACTGAAAGGAGTATGACCATCGTAGCAACTCGGGACATGTGGTCAAGAGCCCCATCCTTATTTTTACGCAATAGACCGAAGAAGAAGATACAGCGTGCACCTCCAGCAAACGGGTCGGAATTGGCAGCCTACTGACATCCTCTTTTCTTTGTTATTTTATCGCCTTGATTTTTCCCTGTGATGATAAGATTTTCACCTGATGGAGATATTTCACAAAACTAGTGTAGATTATGCAACTATCGTGCTAACCTCAGAATCGGTGACAAGTGGGAGAAGAGGGTTATCTTGCAAATTCTAGAATCTGTTTATTTGAAGAAGCTGGGGTATTCTATTTATATCTCTCAGCTCCAAGTCATTGTGCTGATTTCAAATCTATCTGGAGCCAAGTCCATTGATTTGTGTTCCTCAGCTCCTGCGTCTTTATCATCTTTTTCAATTTTCTAGCATTGTGATTTTGCTCTTACTTGTGTTATATGTATGGTGGCGGGCCCGGGCATAATTGTGAGAAGGGATTGTCAAAGCCAACGCGTGTCCCATGTTCTTATGTGCTATGATACTTGTTTTGGGTCGTTCTTCAAATGTCCCGTTTGTATTTGTATATGAAAGGAGCTTCTGCGGCACAAGAAAAGTATTTACGCATGCTGTCATGTAAATAGAGTCGGGTATTTCCATCAAAAGTTTGGAAAACTAGCGCAGATTATGCAACTATCGTGCTAACCTTAGAATTGGTGAAAAATTGCGGGGAGGATGTCTATTCTCAGCAATGCGGTGGCCATTGAATTTGCTGAAGTTCAGCTCTGGCAGATAGGTTGGCTGCATACCTTATCACATCTGTAGTATAGAACTTGTTGCTCTTCTGAATGCTCGTGTGTTCTTTAGTCGTAGTTAAGTCACTAGGAACAAGAGTATGTTTGGTCAAAACAAAGTAAGAGAGCTCTCATTGTGGTGCGGCCGGAGGAGCGGGAGCAGACCCACTTGGTCAAAACAAGGGATGAAGGAATTCGATCATTTTTTTTATATATAATGTAAAAGATTAGAAGATTCTGCTTGTTAGTAAAACTAATTAAATTGTCGTATTGATATGCTGTCAAAGTCTAGCTCTTTCTTTGCGACAGAAATCAGGAAGGAGGGTCCTTGTGCTCCCATTAGGAGAAGGAAATCCTCATATAAATCTAATTTTTTTTTGCCACATTTAATTTAATAACTTTTTTCATCTTGGAATTTCCTCCAAGTTAATGAATAGGAATGCCTCTGCAAGCATTTTGTGTATTGATCAATTTTCCTATCACTTTTCCCCTATATTGGTAGTTTCCGATAGTAGATTTGTTAGGTGTGGCTGGCTTATTGTTATAAGCACGAGGACCTCAGCAAATTTGGCCTCATGGGCATTGGGTATTTTTTCCATTACCAAGTCCTTTTATCTGATTTCCATGCTTTGTTTTGCCAGTTAAATCGTTTGGCATGTTTTTCGGTTAAGATGATGGATTATACTAATTTTCAACAATAGTGTAACCTCTTTTATCCTGAGAACTTTGCTTTCATTTCTAATATTCACTAATCCTTCTTATTGCTTTTTGTTAAAATTTTGCATATTGTTTCTACAGGTATTTTCATTGTCGAGCAGTCATTATTCTTTGCACCTTGAGTTCTCGCAGATATGGATTCCCCCTGAAGAGCATTTTGTCTTTCCATTAGGAAAAGCAGCATTTATTTGGAAGTATGGTCACTGCTGCGCAGTAGCTTTTACCATTTACTGTGACTATGTCGATGATGGCGTTACTGGATATTCTTCTCTCAGAATTGGGTATCTTCTCCTTTACCGGTGTCTACCAAAAATGTTTTCAATAAGAGTAAATGTCTCTTGGTGGGTGTTATTGAGACTGCTGCTTTTGGTGCCCGCTGGCCAAGAACTTTTTGCTCCAATGAAGATTGGATTTGTTGCCATTTCTTTCTTGCAGAAGCCATCTTTGGTTTCTCCTAACAAAAGAATAGGTTTTCCATATCTATCGAAAATAGTTTCCTTCTTGGGATACATATAATGCAATTGTCGCACTGTAGGTAGTGTCTTCAGTTAAACCGATGCTAATGCCTTTGGTTGACATGGTGTCCTAGCTTGTTCCAGGACCCAAGGACTTCGACTAGAAATGCCTTCAGTTAAAACCTATGTTTTAAATCAAGATTCTTTTACTTCCTCCAGATCTCATTTTTTGTATGTTATCACACCTCATCGGTGGTGTCTCTTGTTAATAGAATGTGGACCCAGTAATGTGCTCTATCAGTATCACACTTAAAACTCTTACCTGGACAGCTGTTCACTCTGAAAGTTGGGTGGCTACCTTGTTGGATGAATTTGAAGAGAAGTGGACCGTGTCTTATTTCTCATTAGTCTTTAATATTGTTCATTTTGGCCCGTTGATATGCACTTTATGTGCTCTTTTCTGCTGGTACAAATTCTTCACTGGGAATATTAAATTAGCAACTGGACATATTATACTGGGGTGGATTTCCTGAACCACTCAGGCCTTAAGGACGCACATTAGTGATTGCCCCTCTCTGTACTTCTTTTTTTTTTCAATTTTAGTGTGCTCTTTTTCGATTTCTTCTTTGAAAATTGGATTGACCTATATAGAACTTTTGCAGGTGTCGAACCAACTTTTGGGATCCCGTCCATATTGGATGGACTGGTAGTATCATTTTCTGACATTTGCTTTTAATGGATTAGAAGAGGTCGACACTTGTTTAATTGGGTGGTTAGATGTTTGGCAGAGTCCCTTTTGTCTCGTTGATGATTTTTTTATCAGGACTCTCAAGTTGATTACAATTTTGCAGCCATTGAAATGGTGGGGTTGCACTTGCTTTTATGCACGCCTGAATGGAACACAGTGTCTGTCCTTTTTCTGCACTTCTCCTCCAACGTCTAACTAGATGGTTAATGGACCCCATATCGTGAATTATTGATCCATTAGAAGCAACGTTGAAGAGATGTCTAATGTGCTCCTTTCCATCCGTGGATGTAGGTCAAGCTGGCAAACCACGTAAATTTCCAGGTGCATCTTTTGGCGATTTATTTATTTTTTATCCGTGTCGATAGTTTAGGTTTTAGATGAAATGACAAATAAAAAAAAATAATAATAACGAGACCTTAGTCACAACCGTTAAACATGGTATCTATGTATATTGCTAAATGCTTGAAAATCTTCTCACAATTTGACAATTCAAGATCACTGCTCAGTGAAATCCCAAATGCTCATATGGACTTTGCTTGTAAATAATTCTTTGGTGGTGAAGGAGATGAATGAATTGGGAAGAGTCGAATTATTTTAGTTGTATTGTAAATGGATCTTTATCTTAATTTCGGATCAGTATTTCTATTATAATATCAAGGATAACAAGCTTCCATGTGCTATCTCATCTGCAATTGAAAATGTTATGTGTAGAATCCCAACAGATTTAACCCTAAAAGAAAGAAAGCTTTATTGTGCAAGGGGAGGATACTTAAAATCTAACATATATAGAAAGAGAATATTTATCAGGCTTCATATTGGCCATTTTTATTTATTAAAAATATTTTCGAAATTTTTTGTATGAAAGAAGAATGAAAAATCTGGGCCTTCTCGAAAATGGTTTTAATTGCAATGCTCACATCACAATTTTTAAAATTGCAGTATTTTCAGATTTTAAATAGTTATCAGATAAAAAAAAAGCAGTCCTTGGGATATTAATAAAGAGTACAACGATTAGCACCTCGGAAAATCAAACACCATATTTCAAACATCTAAAGAAAAAAAAGCATAACTTCAACATTCAAGATACTTTTAACACAACCTTCCAAACTTTTTTAAAGAACGTACAATGTTCTACCATTGAAATAAATCGTGATGAATTGTTCTTAAAAATCCTGAGTGGCAGCCAATAGGCAATTTGTGATATGTGTGGTTGCCATGTCATTTCGTGTAAGTACATAAAATTATTGAATCCTTTGATAAAAAAAAAATTTAATGACAATTGCCTAATCTAGATTTGAACTTAAGTGAAAAAGGTACTTCTTTCATTCGCGCTGCTGATTGTTGGTACCAAATTGTCAATGCTAGCATTCGGAATCGTAACAGAGGGGACTAGCATTCGGAATCGTAACAGAGGGGAGTTGCGCTAAGTTTCAAACAATAGCTTTTATTTTTTACTTTTGATTTGGATAAATTTTGCAAAACCAACATTTTTTACTTTTGTCTAGCCCAAAATACTTAAAAACTTTCAAGTGGAATCTTACATGATTTTTTTTTTCACAAGTTAATGCAATCAAAAATTCCTATACAATTGCACGAGAATCCAAATTATCCCATTATATATATTTTTTAAAATCGATTCTATATTTGGTAAAAATGCCCATGTTATTTCGATTAAAAAATTTTCTCTTATTGACCTATTTTTACTAACATGGACCGTCGGATTGCCGACATGGACGATAAAGTGCAACTATCCTGTAATGACCAAGTCGATGGGAGCATGTTAAAATGTCTCCACGAGTGGCACTTTTAAATATTAGATGACGATTTTCAACTAAAAGAAAGTATGACCATCACAACGGTCAAAAGAGAAAAATCGTCAAGCCCAACGGTCGGAACTTTGCCAAATTCCAACGGTCGACCATCACAACGGTCGGCCTGCCAAACACAACTGTTTGTTGACTTAAAACTTTGACCGTTGGAATTTGGCAAACCGACCGTTGCACTCGACCATCACATCTGTTTGTTGACGATTTGACCGTTGCTGCCAAATTCCGACCGTTGCATGTCAAGCGCAACGGTCGGAATTTGGCAAGCCGACCGACTTTCCCAATTTAAACCGTCGACAAACAGATCACGAGACGGACCATCCATCCGATCAACGACCCTGCTACTGCTTCGCGTCCCAATCCTAATTTCCAAACCTGACTCTCTGCTTCGGATGACCGTTGTCGGTCCCCGAGGTCGGGGTGTCTCCACCCTATAAATACCCGTCGTCTCCTCTCCTCTCCTCTCGTTCTTTGTATCCTTCTGGTTCTGCTCGCGTTTTTCTTCTTTTCTCTCTCGCCCACAGCGTCTCTGCGAGAAAAAGAAGGAAGTAGCGGTCGCGATTTAAGCGTTCTTCATGGGGTCCCCTTCTTCTTCTTCTTCTTCTTCTTTTTTCCTTCTTGTTTCCGTTTCTTGATCTTGGGCCGATTGCTTTTTCTCGATCTTGATTTTTGAAGACGTCTTGTTGCAGAAACCCCCCGCCCTTGCTTACGAGCTTGGCCTCTTTGGGAGAGGACGATGTATCGGAATTATTTGGTCTTCGATAGATCTACCGTTATTGGTTTCACCAGCATATTCTGGATTTTTGTTCTTCGGCGAATCCGCAGTGCCTTCTTTCCTCTCGGATCATATATCTTGACGGTTGAGGATGGTCGTTATGGGAGTTGTTTCGTTTAGCTCCTCCTCCGATCCTCTTTATTGATCCATCGACCGATGGATGTTTCCGTTTACTTGTTTACGAGCTGCTTCTGGGTTTTTGTTATTTGGTGAATTCGCAGTGGCCTTCTTTTTCCCCCTGGAGCGAATGGACGGTGACACTGGTCAGTTCGTTTCGTGATCCCTTTTGCCCTTCTTTTTTTTGGGTTGAGATGATGAAATTAGTAGTCTTTTGATCACATCTTTGACTGGGCGACAGACTGAGATTTTCTGGGTTTAGATTGGAATTTGTTCTTCGGTCTTTTTTATCTTTGGGAGTTGATTAGCGTCCAGGCCTAATTCTCTCACGGGTTGGAGTTGGTTGTCGGTTTGAATGATATTTGTTATATCCAGTCTCATAATTTTCCGGTTAATGCGAAAACCGATTTTCATCTCTTCAGAGGTCAGTGGTTGGCCAATGTATGATCTGTGATAGTTCTTTCTTTGGGACGACGATGTCTCAGAATTATTTGGTTTACGCCTCGTCCTTTGATCGGCTTAGTGATCCATCGAACTTTGCGTCATTGTTTTGCCAGCTTATTCTGGATTCTTGTTATTATTCTGTGTAATCGGCAGTGGCGTCTTTCCTCTTGGATCGCATCTCTTTCATCTGAGGATGTCGTTATGGGAAGTGTTTGGTTTATAGCTCCTCCTCTGATTAGTTATTGATCTGTCGACCGATCGAATCTTTCCGTTTTACTTGTTTAAGAGCTGCTTCGGGATTTTGTTATTTGGTGAATTCGCAGTGTCTTTCCCCTTTGGAGCGAAACTTTTTGTCTGAGGCCTGTCAACGAGGATGAACAGTAAAACGAAGATGTTTGGGCTTTCTGAAGGACTGATGATCCGTTTTGGCGTTATATTTGATCACAAGTTTTTGCCTGAGCCGATGATTGTCTGAATTGATTAAGCTTTATCGGGTTTGGTCGATGTATGATCTGTGACGGTAAGAGCAAGGTGTACGCTATCCAATCCAGATCCGCTCCGTCTCTTCCTAGAAATAGCCCCCTCCCTCGTGTCTTCATCCTTCAGTCTCATTGTGCGTTTCTGATTGTGCGTGCGTTCCTCTCTCAGTTGACACAGCTCCTCTTCAGAGGATAACATCGTTACCCAAACGCGCTCTTGATCCTTCTCCTTTTCTTTTTGTTTCTTGATTGATTATTAGATCGGTCTGATTCTGCCTCTCCGGGACTCTGCCATGTTGTGGACGTCGTTTGGGTTTGCGCTCATCACCTATTGATCTTTCCAAGTTTAATTGTATTATGAGCTGATTCTGGTATTCACTATTTCCATGGATTGGCAGTGGCTTCTTTCTTCTTGGAGCGATCATTTTGTCCGAGTACAATGAATACAAAGCACCTGGTCAGTTGGTTACATAGATTAAGACATCTGGGCTTTTTGGAGGACTTATGATCTAGAAGTCTTCGTTGTCAGTACAAACGATGGACTGAAATTTTGACAACCTTCTGGGCTTCTTTTACAGGTTGGAAGTCATATTGGATTTGACAGCTGGTGATCTTGATGCGAATCGGTTTCGCTTGGTTGCGAAAAGGTTAGGTTTTGTTGTGCGAAAACAGAAGGATAAATTGGACGAGCTCACCACCAGGTTTGGATATAGGTCGAACCACCACCAAACAAGGATACAGATGCTCAAGGAGGCTCACCACACTTAGAATTCACTAAGTGATACGGAAACCTTAAGTTTTGCAATAGAATTGCAAGAGAAAACTCTCAATATTCATTCAAAATGGTCATCCCTCAAAGTGAGGCCCAAGAGGACTTTGAATTGCAACATAGAGTTCAATCAGCTTCTAACAACCTTATTTAATTCCTAAGACTTAGCAAAAACTTTGAATCTAAACTTAGAAACTTGAAATCATTAAAATAAAAGAAGTTGGCAACGAGAAGATGACATTTAATTGTCTTGATCAGATTCGCACCACTTCCACAGCAATTAATACTCCAAATTCGGACTATTCATGCACTGTTCATTAAACCACCAGAATGACTTCAATGCTTCTCTTCAATCGGCAATATATGTGGTGAACTAATTCCATGTAAGCATAATAACAAGTGGGGCACAAGTGGGGCATGCATCATCCTCCCTTTGCTGAAAAAGATTTGTCTTCAAATCTTGATAATCTTCGTCTGACTCATATGGAGAGAGATCTCGAACATTAAAGGTTGCTGAAACATTAAAATCACCTGGTAGATCAATCTTGTAGGCATTGTCGTTGATTCGTTCCAAAACCTTGAATGGTCCTTCGGCTCTCGGCATTAGCTTCGACTTGCGCTTAGAAGGAAATCTCTCTTTTCTCAAATGAATCCAAACTAAGTCTCCTGGATGAAAAACAACAGTTCGCCTGTTCTTATTAGCCTTTTTCTGATAAATCTCATTTTGCTTCTCAATTTGAGATCTGATCTTTGCATGGAAATCTTTCATCACTTTAGCGCGTTGATCAGCTTCATGATGCACCAAATCCTTGGTTGGCAAGGGCAGCAAATCCACAGGAGTAAGTGGATTGATTCCATAAACAACTTCGAAAGGAGAGCACTTTGTGGTGCGATTAGGAGCTCGATTGTAGGCAAACTCAGCATGAGCAAGCTTTAAGTCCCAATCTTTATGATTTTTGGACACTAAAGTTCTCAATATAGCTCCCATCGTACGATTAACAACTTCGGTCCGCCCATCGGTTTGTGGGTGACATGATGTCTTGAATAGAAGTTTTGTGCCAAGCTTACTCCATAAAGTCTTCCGTAAACCACTTAGAAATTTGCTATCCCGATCTCGATACAATAGTGCGAGGAACTCCATGGAGTCGAATGATCTCACGAAAATATAAGTCGACAATGTGAGAAGCATCGTCGGTTTTATGGCAAGGCACAAAATGAGCCATTTTCGAGAATCGATCCACAACCACCATAACAAGATCCTTTTGCCTTTGAGTTCTCGGCAAACCAAGGACAAAATCCATACTCACAGACTTCCCATGGAACTTTAGGAATTGGCAATGGCATGTATAATCCTTGCGGAAGAACGTGGCTCTTGGCCTTTTGGCACGTCACACGCGCTTAAGGATACTCCGGACGTCCTTCGCCATATTTGGCCAATAAAAATGTTCTTGTAGCATAGCCAAAGTTTTGTTGACTCCAAAATGACCAAGCAATACCACCTCCATGAACTTCTCGAATCAATAACTCCCTTGTGGAACTTTGAGGAACGCACAACTTGTTGTCTTTGAAGAGAAAACCATTTTGGATATGGAAATGGTCTCGCGCACCTTTCTTGCATGCTAAATATAGGATTGAAGTCTACATCATCAGCATAGAGTTCTTTGATTACCTCAAATCCTAAAAGCTTGGAATCCATCAAGGTCGAAAAGAATGTCTCCGGAGAGTGCATCGGCCACAACATTCGTACGTCCGAGTCTTGTACTTGATCACAAAAGAATAGGATTGAAGATACTCAACTCATTTAGCATGCCTTTTATTCAGCTTGTGTTGGCCATTGATGAACTTCAAGGCTTCATGATCTCGAATGCAAAACAAACTCCTTTGGCAGCAAATAATGGCTCCAATGCTCCAATGCTCGAATGATGGCATAAAATTCTTTGTCATAGGTTGAATAGTTCAGCTTAGAGCTATTGAGCTTCTCGCTAAAATAAGCGATTGGTCGATTTTGCTGAAGTAGAACTCCTCCAATTCCAATGCCAGATGCATCACATTCAACTTCAAAGAGCTTTTCAAAGTTGGGAAGTGCAAGGACCGGGGCCTCACAAAGCTTCATTTTAATAGCCTCGAAGCTTCGCTGAGCCATAGAAGTCCATAAAAACTTTTCTCCCTTCAAGCAATCGGTAAGTGGGGCAATAATAGTGCTGAAATTTTTAATGAAGCGACGATAAAAAGAAGCCAAACCGTGAAAACTCCTCACGTCATGAATAGATTGGGGTGTCGGCCAGGTTTGGATTGCTTCTATCTTGCTTTCATCCACTTGAATGCCTTCACTTGAAATAACATATCCCAAGAAGACAACACTTGAGGTAAAAAAATGACACTTTTTCAGATTGCCAAATAATTGCTGAATACGCAATTCTTCAAATAGCTTCCTCAAATGCTGTAAGTGTTCTTCCTCATTTCGGCTGTAAACAAGGATATCATCAAAGTATACAACAACAAATTTTCCAATAAATGGCTTCAGAATATGGTTCATTAGCCTCATGAACGTACTAGGGGCATTGGATAACCCGAATGGCATGACAAGCCACTCATAGAGGCCTCCCTTGGTTTTGAAAGCCGTTTTCCACTCATCACCTTCCTTCATTCGAATTTGATGATAACCACTCCGAAGATCTACCTTAGAAAAAATAGTGGCACCATGCAATTCATCTAGCATATCATCAAGTCGTGGAATGGGATAACGGTACTTTACCGTAATTTTGTTGATGGCACGGCTGTCCATACACATCCTCCACGAACCATCCTTCTTGGAGACCAAAATGGCTGGTACAGAACATGGACTCAAGCTCTCTCGTACGTAGCCTTTGGAGATCAGCTCATCTACTTGTCGTTGAAGCTCTTTAGTCTCCTCCGGGTTGCATCTATATGCCGGTTTGTTTGGTAACGGTACGCCGGGCATTAAATCAATTTGGTGTTGAATCTCCCTCTTTGGAGGTAAGCCGGATGGCATCTCTTCAGGGAAGACATCAGCAAACTCATTCAGCAATGTCATGACTAAAGGATGAATCAAATCTTCATGGACCACATTCTGCTCAAGCAAAAGTAGCGCATAAATTTGTTGCTTCTTCAAGCAAGTTTCACGAAGTTCAGCCTGGCTAAGAAAATGGCCAGCTACTCCATTCTCTTCATGTCGAGCACGCTCATCACAGCTTGGAGACAATGGGGTAAGAGTGATTCTTTTCTGCCCTAAATGGATAGAATAAGTATTCTTGAATCCATCGTGCATCGCCTTTCGATCATACTGCCATGGTCTTCCAAGTAACAAATGGCAAGCATCCATAGGGATTATATCACACGTAACCTTATCTTGATAATGTTTCCCAATTGAAAATGAGATTAATGCTTGTTTAGTTACCTTCACATCACTCCCCTTGTTGAGCCATTGGAGTTTGTAAGGCTGAGGGTGTGACATCGTAGGTAAACTTAACTTTTCAATCATGGTCGCGGAAGCAACATTAGTGCAGCTACCACTATCAACAATAACATGGCATACCTTCCCTTTGATGGTACATCTTGTTTGAAAGATGTTCTCTCTTTGCTCTTCCATAGGCGCCATATTTGAATTCAAAGACTTGCGAATCACAAGTAGTTCACCATCATCAGGTTGCTCCACATACTCTTCCTCTTCATCTGAATCCCAAATTGGTTCATCTTCTTCGACGTTAGTTTCTACGACTTCTTTGAGAGTGATTGTGCGCCGATTGGGACATTCAGATGCAATATGCCCATATCCTTGACATTTGAAACATCTTCTCTCCTTAGCGGTTGTCATGGGCTGAGAATCAACTTTTGCCTTGTCCTTTCTCACCGTGGTCTTCTCACTTGAAAAGACGAACTCCCTTTGCTTGGAAGAAGCTCCCTTTATGAATGGTTTGTAAGCCGATTTCTTGGAGGTGTCTTGTTGCTTCTCAACTTTATAGGCAAGCTTGCATACATCAAGAAAACTCCAATATGGCTGTAAATCCACTGAGTCAGCAATATGTTTCTTCAAACCACCCAAATAACGAGCGATTGTTTGTTCTTGGGACTCAGAAACATCACACTTCATCATGAGTTGTTCAAATTCCCGAGTATACTCTTCAACACTCAGATCATTTTGTTTCAAAGAATGAAGCTTTAAGAACAGATCTTGCCTATAGTTCTCGGGTAAGAAACGCTTCTTCATCTCTCTCTTCATCTTATCCCAAGTACGAATTTTGCTCTTTCCCTCACGAACTCGCTGAGCTTTAAGGTTTTCCCACCATAGGCTTGCATATTTTCGCAATTTCAAGGCTGCAATTTTAACTTTCTTCTCCTCCGAATACTCCTTATATTCAAATACTCTTTCTATTGTATGGAGCCAATCAAGGAAGTCATCAGGTGAGAGTTTACCTTCAAACTCTGGTATTTCAACCTTAATATCAGAGTCATTCTTTTGAGGACGAAATCTGGGCCGCCTCCTTCCTTGAATCTCATCGTCACTTGGCTGCTCGTGAAAAGGATTGTCCTCTTCCTCTCCAGAACTTACGTTGGAAGATGCTGCTCCTCGATCATTCAAGAGCTGCTGCAATTGGCGTCTGAGATCTGCGATTTCACGTTCCATTCGCATAAAGCGAGCTTGTTCAAACGTCAATCCATGTTGAAATTCGTTTGCCATTTCAATACTCAAAATCTGGAGCGTTTTAGGAACTGTAATAAGTGTTTAGGCTGAAAAGAAGTGATTTTTAGGCTGGTAAGTGTTTAAGAAGGTGAAAGGGGGTGTTTGGAATAGGAAATTCGCACAAATGGAACCTTTTCCCACAGACGGCGCCAAATGATGCGAATCGGTTTCGCTTGGTTGCGAAAAGGTTAGGTTTTGTTGTGCGAAAACAGAAGGATAAATTGGACGAGCTCACCACCAGGTTTGGATATAGGTCGAACCACCACCAAACAAGGATACAGATGCTCAAGGAGGCTCACCACACTTAGAATCCACTAAGTGATACGGAAACCTTAAGTTTTGCAATAGAATTGCAAGAGAAAACTCTCAATATTCATTCAAAATGGTCATCCCTCAAAGTGAGGCCCAAGAGGGTTTACATAGAGTTCAATCAGCTTCTAACAACCTTATTTAATTCCTAAGACTCAGCAAAAACTTTGAATCTAAACTTAGAAACTTGAAATCATTAAAATAAAAGAAGTTGGCAACGAGAAGATGACATTTAATTGTCTTGACCAGATTCGCACCACTTCCACAGCAATTAATACTCCAAATTCGGACTGTTCACGCACTGTTCATTAAACCACCAGAATGACTTCAATGCTTCTCTTCAATCAGCAATATATGTGGTGAACTAATTCCATGTAAGCATAATAACAAGTGGGGCACAAGCTGAAGATGTTGGTGTGACGCATGCATCAGATCTGTTGTGTTTTTTGTGGGGCTGAGTTTATAATTGTTTGAGATTGGATGAGATCCTGCTTGTGGGAACTTAGGCAGTTACTGGTTTGAAAGAAAGTTCTGTTATTTCTAGTTAATCTGGAAGATCAGATCTAGTTCTCTTCCCTGCGCAGATCAAAGTTTGGTTGAGGCGATACTTTACGTGTCCAAGTTCGATATGGAGTGTCTGGGATCAGTGATGTTCTTTCTTGCTGCATAAGAATCTGGCTTGTTGCAGAAGCTTATTTTCATCTGTTTCGCGTTGCCTCTTTAGGACTTTGCCATGATCGTGGACATCATTAGGGTTTTCTCTCCTGCTTTGACCATTTAGTAATTGATTGGTCGGTCGACGTTCTATTTAGTTGTTTTACAAGCAGATTCTGGATCTGTTATCTAGTGGATTGGAAGTAACCTCTTCTCTGATGGACCGATTTCTACTTCCGAGGATATCATGTAAAGAACAGTAAGTATGTTCGGTTGGTGGACTGATAATTTCCTGCATGGACACTTATGTTTCTTTTTAATATTCATTCTTTTATTAATTATCTTTGGGGGTAGTGGCAAGAATCGATATGATAATCGGCTAGTTTTGAGAAGTTCTATTTGAAGGTTTGCTGAATTTGAGAAGTTCTGATCCACTGCCTTTTCTGCAAGGCTGAGAGGATGAATTGTGGTGACCAGGTTTTGTGGTGACCATTCAGTTCTCTTTCTTTTGTAGGTCAGAAATTGGTTAACTTTACCTCTTACTTCAAATATGGAGCGTTCTTTAATCTATGATGGTTCTTCATAGATTGGCACTTTTATCTGAGTATTAAGTTGTTTTTAGAAGGTCAATATTTGTCGACTTTTTTCTGTTGTGTAGGAGTTTTACAAGTCTGGAAAGCTTGAGGTCTAAATTAGTTTTACAAGTCTGGAAAGCTTGAGTTCACACAAAGTATGTGTGAACTGCAATCACCATTTGAATTGCTTTTGGAAATCATGCAAATAGTTTATGCAGTATTCGTCATGGTGCTTATAACTTTATTTTGTTAACTGATTTTGGATGGTCTTCTGAATATTGTAAGATGATAATAGCCTATACCGGTTATTCTTTATTAGAGCCTTTCACCACATGATTGGATGGAAAACTTTTTTTTCTTTGATGGAACTACCTGCATGTATCACAGACTTTTTCCTTTCAACATACTTTGTTGCGCTTTCACTCGGAAATACGTTTCTTGCATATGCATATGTTTTGACTTGGTGTATGTCTGCTTGAAGTATGTTAAATTTGGTATATTTGAACTCTGCAGAGATCTGGTTTATGATTTTTTTCGATTTTAAGGATTAGAGGAGCTCATCCCATCTAGTTCTCTTCCTGTTGTAGGTTGAAGTCTTGATGTTGCAAATTATGCCATTTTAACTAACTTTTAGGGGAATGATTTGACTTAGCAAGCTTTTACTTTTTGCTTCTCCGGTGGGTGTATTACCAACTATAAATGGTTAATTTTGGGTGCCAGTTCAAGTCTCTCTTCGATGATGTGGTGCGCTCATCTTTGTCTGCGAACTTCACTGGATAAAAACTACAATTACTACATATGAGTTTTGTGTCTAAGGCTAAGTCTACATATGAGATTTGGTCGCCAGCTTCGATGATGTCGTTCTCTCTCATCTTTTTCCGTGAACTTCGCAGGATGAAACTACAATTGAGTCCTGTTAATTTGCCCGACAAATTAGTTTTATAGCTTGTGTGTTGAAATCGAAAGTTACATCCCATCTAGTTCTCTACGGATTCACCCCTCGTTCTCTTCGAAACTCGTATATCATTTTCTGAGGAAGCTGGCTCTAGTTTGTACCTTCAAAACTATATCTGCAAGGAAAGCTCGTGTGGCTCTATTGTTGCTCACTTGCTGAGCAAATTGTGCGTAAGATATACGACGTTTCGTGAAAGCAAATTGTGCCTTGCGGCAACAGGGATGTATGCGGCAACAGGTAAATTTGTACCCTGGATAGCATCTTCGTAGCTCCTCCCAGTGTAAAAAAATACACGAGCGTCACTTTTAGAAAGTATGACCCTCGTAGCAACTCAGAACATGTGGTCAAGAGCCCCATCCTAATTTTTACGCAATAGACCGACGAAGAAGATACGCGTGCACCTCAAGCCCCATCCTAATTTTTACGCAATAGACCGAAGAAGAAGTGGGATATTTCACAAAACGATCATGCGAACCTCAGAATCAGTGAGAAGTGGGAGAAGAGGATCTCTCAACTCGAAGTCCTCAGCTCCTGTGTTTTCATCAATTTTCGAGCATTGTGATTTGCTCTTGCTTGTGTTAAATGTGGCGACCCATGCTTAATTGTGAGAAGGTATTGTCAAAGCCAACACATCCCAGGTCCATTGATCTTGTGTTTTCTCAGCTCCTGTGTCTTCATCATCTATTACAATTTTCGAGCATTGTGATTTTGCTCTTACTTGTGGTATGGTGGCGGGCCGAGGCTTAATCGTGAGAAGGTATTGTCAAAGCCAACGCATCCTCTTTTCTTTGTTATTTATCACCTTGATTTTTCACCTGATAGAGATATTTCACAAAACTAGTGTAGATTATGCAACATCTTGCAAATTCTGGAATCTGTTTATTTGAAGAAGCTGGGGTCTCAACTCCAAGTTGTTGTGCTGATTTCAAATCTATCTGGAGCAAGGTCAATTGATCTGTGTTCCTCAGCTCATGCGTCTTCATCATCTATTACAATTTTCGAGCATGATGTTTTTGCTCTTGCTTGTGTTATACGTATGGTGGTGGGCCCAGGGTTAATTGTGAGAAGGTATTGTCAAAGCCAACGCATGTCCCAAGTCCATTGATCTGTCTTCATCAAAAGTTTGGAAACTGGTGCAAATTATGCAACTATCGTGCTAACCTCAGAATTGGTAAAAAAATTGCGGGGAGATTCTCAGCAATGTGGCGGCCATTGAATTTGTTGAAGTTCAGCTATGGTGGATAGGTTGGCTGCATACTCCGTAGTATAGAACTTGCTGCTCTTCTGAATGCTCGTGTGTTCTTTTGTCATAATTAAGTCATGAGAAACAAGAGTATTTTTGGTCAAAACAAGATAAGAGAGCTCTCATTATGGTGCGGCCGGAGGAGCAGGAGCAGACCCACTTGGCCGCCATGAGCTCAAGTAGCGAGCAGCTATGAATGCTGCAAGCTCAATCTTGAGTGGTGAGTAAAGAGAGATATACGTAGATGTCATTTTTCTTTTTTTCACAAAAGAAAAAAGCTCATTAAAATAATTTTCTGATAGCCTCAAATAAAGGAGAGATGGGACATGGCAAAAAAAAAGATGACGAGTGGCATTTTCAAAAATAGTTAACAGTTTTCGACTAAAAGAAAGTTGAGGGGCAGATTTGATTTTTTTCAAATAAAAATACATGGACTAGTACTAGTAATGTTACCCCCTAATTTCTTAACTTCAATAAAAAAAAATTTTATTTTTAAATTCAGAGGAAAAGTGGTCAGAAGACGCTAGAGGTATATTCTAAAGTCAGAGCCATGCGTCGACCATAGCAACCCGGGACACGTGGTCGAAGATGACTCGTCACGACCGAAGGAAGATATCTCCCGCGTGCATCTCAAGCGAAACGGTCGGAATTGGCAGCCCACCGACTTTCCTAATTTAACCGGTCAACAACAACAGATCACAACCGTCCATCCCATCACGAGCCTGACTTCTTCGGATTTATATTTATTTATCATCAACAACACGTCTATCCGAAGTCGGCGTTTCCTTTCCTTTATAAATACCAACCCCGTCCTTTCCCTTCTCTCCTCCTCCTCCTCATTGACGCGCGTCTGGTTCCGCTCGCGTTTCCTCTTCTCTCTCGCCCCCCAGGGCGTCTCTGCAATCACGATGAAGGCGTTCTTCACGGGACCCCTTCTTCTTCTTCTTCTTCTTTCTTTTTTGTTTCCGTTTCTTGATTGGGTCGTTGGCGGGGCCGATTGCTTTCTTGGTCTTGACTTTTTGATGGCGTCCGGTTGCAGAAACCCCCACCACTTGCTGCGGAGGTTCTTCAGAGTTTCGCTTGGGACGACGACGATGTATCGGGATTTTACCTGGTTTACGCCTCGTCCTAGGAAGGCTTTGGCGATTCATCGACCCGTCGATCAATCCAACTTTCTTCTTCGGTGAAATTGGCAGTAGCTTCTTTCCTCTCTTGGTTTGGTTTAGCTCCTCCTCTGATCCTTTATTGATCCATCGAACGATCCATCTTTTCCGTTTGCTTGTTTTACGAGCTGTGAATTCGCAGAGGCTTTTTTTTTGGGTTGAGATGATGAAATTAGTATAGTCTTTTCATCACATCTTAGAACGGGCGACAGACTGAAATTTACTGATTTTGATTGGAATCTGTTCTTCAGTCTTTTTATCTTTGGGAATTGATTATCGTCTAGTCCTAATTCTCTCACAGGTTGGAGGCTTGCCAGACTTGACGAGTGTTGATCTGCCTCGAGCCGATGGTTGTCGTTTCTCGAGGCAGTTATCGGTTTGAACGAACTCTGTTCTCCAGTCCCATAATTTTATGATTAATGCGAATACCGGTTCTCATTCCTTTGGAGTCGGTGTTTGGACGATGTATGATCTATGATGGTTCTTTCTTTGCAAGGTGTATGCTCCCCTACAGATCACTATCCAATCCAGATTCGCTTCATCTTATTTTTATTGAAGTTCGAAAGCCGGTATCTCCTTCCGGGAAATAGCCCCCTCCCTCGTGTCTTCATCCTTCTCATCGTGCGTCTATGATTGCGCACGCTCCTCTCAGTTGACAGCCTCTGCGAAGTACTCTTCATAAGAGACATCGTTTCCCGGAACGCAGTGTTGATCCTTCTCCTTTTCTTTTCGTTTCTTGATTGATTATTCAATCGGTCTGATTCTGATGCTATTTTCCCAAGGTTGCACCTCCACCTCTCGGGGACTCTGCCACGTTGTGGGAATCGTTAGGGTTTGCGCTCATCTGATCATTGATTGATCTTTCCAAATTTAATTGTATCATGAGCTGATTCTGGTATTCACTATTCCGTTAATTGGCAGTGGCTTCTATCCTCTTGGAGCGATCATTTTGTCTGAGGACAATGAATACAATGCAACTGGTCAGTTGGTTACATAGAATACCACATTTGGGCTTTTTGAAAGACTAATGATCTGTCTTGCGCTGTTTGGTTGAGTTGATGATCTAGAAGTCTTTGTCGTCGGGACAAGACTGAAAGGGTTCTTTTACAGGTTGGAAGTTTTACTGGATTTGACAGCTGGTGATCTGTTGCATTTTTGTGGGGCTGAGTTGATAATTGTTTGAATTTGGATGAGCCCCTGCTTCATTGGTTTGAATGAAACTTTTCCTCCACTTCTGTTATTTTCTAGTTAATCCGAAAGATCAGATCTAGTTCTCTTCCCTTCGCAGATCAGAGTTTGATCGAGGCAATATTTTACCTGGCCAAGTTAGATATCAAGTGTCTGTGATCAGTGATGTTCTTTCTTGCTGCGTATGCATCAATTCCTAATCTGTCTTCCACTTCTGTTATCATATAGTTAAGGGGGAACGATCAGATGTTCTCTTTCCTTTGCAGGTCAGAGTTTGGTCGAGGCAATACTTTACCAATTCAATTTCGATTTGGAGTGTCTGTGTTCAGTGACGGTTATTTCTTGCTACATGAGTACCAATCACGATTTACCATTCTTCATCGATTTGGAGTGTCTGTGTTTGTCTGAGGATGTCAAGGAAAAAATGAATATGATGACGCTGGTCAGTTTGGGCTTTTTGGAGGACTGATGGTCTATTGTCTTTTTTTTCTTTTTTTTGGGTTGAGATTATAAACAAGTAGTCTTTTTTTTCTTTTTTTAAGTTTACTGGTTTTTGATTGAATTTTGTTCTTCAGTCTTTTATCTTTGGGAGTTGATTATTACCTAGTCCTAATCCTCTCACAGGTTGGAATCTTGCCAAACTTGACAAGTGGTGATCTGCCACAAGCTGATGATTTTCTGAAATTGGATAAGCTATTGTTTCTCGAGGCAGTTATCGGTTTGAATGAAATTTGTTCAACAGTCCCATACTTTTCCGATTAATGCGAAAATCGATTCTCATTCCTTTGGAGGTCAGTGTTTAGTTGATGTATGATCTGAGATGGTTGTTTCTTTGCAAGGTGCACGTGCCCCAACAGATCACTATCCAATCCAGATCTGCTTCATCTTAGCCGGGGTCTCCGTCCTAGAAATGGTCCGTCCCTCATGACCTCATCCTTCAGTCTCAGCATGAGTTTATGATTGTGCACGTGTTTCTCCTTTCAGTTGACAGCCTCTGGGAAGTACTCTTCAGAGGAGACGTCGTTCCCAAAACACCCTCTTGATCCTTCTTCTTTTCTTTTTGTTTCTGAATTGATTATTTAATCCGTATGATTCTGTTTATGCTATGTTATTTTCCGAAGATTACGCCTCACCTTTCTGGGACTCTGCCATGTTGTGTGCATTGTTAGGGTTTGTGCTCCTCTGATCATTGATTGATTCATCATTGATTGATCTTTCTGTTTAGTTGTATTATGAGCTGCTTCTGGTATTCATTAGTGGCTTCTTTCTTCTTGGAGCGATCATTTTGTCTGAGGCTGTTGTTTGAGGAAAATGAATACAATGCAACTGGTCAGTTGGTTACATAGAATAGGACGTTTGGGCTTTTTGGAGGACTAATGATCTATCTTGCACTCTTTGGTTGAGCTGATGATCTAGAAGTCTTTGTCTTCAGGACAAGCAATGGACCGAAATTTTGACAACCTTCTAGGCTTCTTTTACAGGTTGGAATTCTTATTGGATTTGACAGCTGGTGATCTGTTGTGTTTTCTGTGGGGCTGAGTTTATAATCGTTTGAAATTGGATGAGCTCCTGCTTCTTGGAATTTATGCAGTTATTGGTTTGAATGAAACTTGTTCTTTAGTTCTTGGAAATCATGCAACTAGTTTATGCAGGATATATTCGTCATGGTGCTTATAGTAGACTCTTGGCAAATCTAACTTTAGTTGGCACTTATGACTTTCGATTTTATTTCTTTTGTTAACTGATTTTGGATGGTCTTCTGAATATTGTAAGATGATAGCCAATACCAGTTATTCTTTGGCAGATTAGAGCCTTTCTCCACGTGATTGGATGGAAAACTTTTGATTTGTATGTCTTACCTTTTTCTTTGATGGAACTACCCTGCATGTTATTTATCACTGACTTGTTCTTTTCAACATAATTTGTTGCACATTCACTGGGCAATACATTTCTTGCATATGCATTTGTTTTGACTTGGTGTGTATGTCTGCTTGAATTTCGTGTCAATATGTTAAAGTTGGTTTATTTGAAGAATTTTTTGTCAGATTTCTTTTGTGCTTATATTAGATGAGATTGATGTTGTTTAGATGGTAATTTCTTAGGGTGAGATGTTATTTTGGTGTGACCTATTTGTCCCTTTTTTCTCTATGTTATTAGGAACTTGTAGGATAGGTTCTTTTCCAAAGTAATTATTTGTTTTTCACACTGTTTTTTGCAGTAACATTACCTTTTGGAAAAACTTCACCAAATGTATAGTATGTAGTGTTTTCACTTATAAAGCGATGTTGTTGGATGGTACATCAATAGATTGATCTTTGCATTAAATTGTTAACAAGATGATTCTGGATTTCGGTGGATTGGCAGTTGCATCTTTCTTCTTGGAGCAATCTCTTCATCTGAGCGTGTCGTCTAAGGATGCTAAATACATAGAAGCTTGTCAGTTAACATAGAATAAGGTGGCTTGGGTTTCTTGGTGGAGTGGTGATCTATTATGCCGTCTTTGTTTGCTTGAGTTCTGAAGTAGTCTTTGATCACATCTTCAGGACGGGCGATAGACTGAAATTTTGAAGATTTCAAGGCATTTTTAGTTTTGATTTAAGTTGGTCTTCAGTTGATTATCTTTGGGGAGTAGTGTGATAATTATTGTTGAGTTCTAGTTCCTCTTCAGGTTGAAGTTTTCCCGGGTTTGAGAAGTGGAGATATATTGCGTTCTTCTGTGGGGCTGAGTTGATGATTGTTTGAAATTGGACAAGCAGCGGCTTCGTGGATTCTAGGCTGTTGAAACTCTTTAGGGCTACGAATTATAAATCTACAATTGCGGCATGATCCTTTGCCAATGATGATCTGTCATCCAGATACTCTAATTCATGGTTCTAGTGTATCTCTTTCTCATCTGCTCCACAAGGGTTGTTCGGAGTCATCCTCCTTCTAATTGGAGATATTAAATGATGATCGGTTTCATTTGCTTTGGTATTTACTTTGAAGGAATTAATTTTGAAGAATCTGGCTAGGTCGATTTCCAAAAGAATGTTGGTGAAGGCTCTGATTTTATGTGGAAAATATCAACGTTATTGAGGTTTAAGTCTCCCACTGATCATATTAACTAGTGGCTTCCATGCTATACGGATTTATTCAGTTGTCAGGTGCTTGTTCCAGTTTAGAGCGATCTCCCTAAGGACCGTGTGTGGTTGCTAATTGATCAAAGCTGTTAGAGAATCCAAGTTCTTGAGTTGGGAAAGACAGGAGGTTATTATCTAACGGAATTATGTGTAGTTGAGCTACTGAATTGTTATTTTTCTTTGTGAATCGGGGTGATGAGCGATGTCTGGATCTTTCTTCAAGGATTGTCTGTAGCTGCATGAACTCTGCAAATATCTGGTTTATGATATTTTCATTTTCAAGGATTAGAGGAGATGCGATAAAGATCTATTCCATTGCTTTTTATATATTTATCTCGTCTGTGATCTCTTCCTGTTGTAGGTTGGAGTCTTTTTGTTGCCAATTATGCTGAATTCAACATGGTTTGTGTTGTAGTGTATTGACCCATTTTAACTAACTTTTAGGGGAATGATTTGATTTAGCAAGCTTTTACTTTTTGCTTCTCATGGGGTATTTATGGTATGAATGGCTTATTTTTGGTGCCAGTTCAGGTCTCTCTCTTCGATGATGTCATGCTCTCATCTTCATCTGCGAACTTCACCGGATGAAACTACAATTACTACAGTTGAATCTGGTGTCTGAGGCTAAGTCTAGTTGTTGCTTAGCTTGGTCATTTGGGGCTTTTACTTATTGCTTCTTCTGGGGATATTTTTGGTATAATGGTTAATTTTGGGCGCCAGTTCAAGTCTCTCTCTTTGATGATGTTTTGATCTCGTCGTTTTTCTGTGAACTTCACCGGATAAAACTACAAGTGAGTCCTGTTTCAAGGCTAAGTCCAGTTGTTGCTTTGCTTGGTCATTTGGTGGCACACATCTGTTGCAGTTTGACTTATCGGATGCTTCTACCTTATACTGTGAGATAGGAAACTGATTACAGATATTCAGTAACATCATGGCAGATTATCTGTTTCTACTTTCATTTGGTCTGGTGCAGTATGTAGAAGCTCTCTCTTCAGGATTCTCTAAATTGAATCTCCAGTTATATATACCTGACTAATTAGTTTTATATTATTTGTGTTTTGAAATCGAGAGTTACTTGGCCACGAGCTCGCTCGCTCGATCCCTCTACATAAATTCACCCCTCACTCTCTCCGAAACTCGTAATCTATTATCATCGTTTTCTGAGGAAGTTGGCTCTAGTTTGTACCTTCAAAAGTATATCTGCAAGGATGCTTGGGAATATATGCTCGTGGGGACGCATGGAATGGATGGTTCGGATGTTTTTGCCATCTTTTATGAGCTCGCTCTTTGAATTGGATGGTGCGCTGGACATGTTGCTTTAAGGAGGGTTCGTGTGTTGTATGAGCTATACCTGATGTTGAACTTGACCCAAAAAAAAAAAAAAAACTAGCTGTTTTGAAGACCTTGCAAGGAAATTGTGCCTTCTGCAGGATGTATGGAGCTTGGACAATTTTGCTTGTATTTTTGGTATCTTCAACATATTTCTGTCTATTGTCAGTTGCTCACTTTGTTGAGCAAATTGTGCAACTTTGTATTTGCACGAGTGAGACAGTTGTGGCTGGCAAACAATCGAGCATAATTGTGCAAATAGCACTTGTTATCATTTTGGTCAGGGTGTGATGTGCTAACTCTTGGAAGTGGTGTCCTTTCATGATCTGTATTTTGTGGAGACTTCAAGTTCTTGAGATTTGCCAAATGAGGCGGGGATTTTCTTGTAACTAGTCTTGGATTTTCATTTGTGGCATCTAATCGTGGGTGTTCTCAGTCAAGTTTCCTAATTGGAATTTTGAGTGTTTTGCTAACTAGTAATCATGGGCATTATGGAATTGGCATCTCTTCTTATCTCTTTTAGAAATTTGCTTTTACAAACTATCCTGGTGACATTGGCACTTTTGCAAGTAAAATCTTTTCACTTTTTCCACATGAATGTTTCGGGAAGGTAATTGGATCCGTATAAGACTTGAGGATTCCTGTGGCAGCATGGATGTTTCCTGGCAGATTTGAGGTCTTATCCCTTTAACAGCATTTTCATAGCTCCACCCAGTGCAGTAGTATGTTCTTAATCGAGTCAAAGCATTGGGGATTAACAGAAGAAAAGAATTGATCTCATTCTCTGTCAATGCCAATGCTCCTGTTGCTTTGAACATCTATACATCTATGGTTGACACATTCTCAATTTCAGCTGGTATATCTTTGATTCAGTCAGGCACAGACATTGACTATTCCCAGCACTGGTCGGTTTGTTCTTTCCTCCGAGTAAACTAACTTTGATACCACAGCAAATCTCCACTACACTGCCTTTTACATTGACTTCACTCTAGCACTAGTCTATGATCTCCAATTTAAAGTTGGGAAAGTCTATAAAATTGAGCTTTATGATAAGCCGTAGCAAAGCTCCATTCCACTGCCTTCTACAGAACGTTAATTAATCTGTTGAGAGAAAATTCAATTGTTGGATTATAATAATGTATAGAGTCGCTGGATTCAGTATGATTTTTAGTAACTAAGTTCTCCAGTTGAAAATATAATTATTGTACACATAATTATTCTCAGCTTATGATTTGCCTCTCATACTTTATATATGGATGACAATCTTATCATTTTTTTACATATAATGTAAAAGATTAGATGATTGTGTGTGTTAGTACAATGAAGTCGTGTATTGATATGCTGTCCAACTCTTGCTCTTTCTTTAACATGGAAATCAGGAAGGAGGATCCTTGTGCTCTTATTAGGAGAAGGGAATCCTCATATAGATCTATTTTTTTCGCCAGATTAGATGTAATTACTTTTTTCACTTTGGAATTTCTTCCAAGTTAATGAAGAGGAATGCGTCTGCAAGCATTTTGTGTATACATTAATTTCCCCTTTCTCTTTTCCCCGATATTGGTAGCAAATTTGGCCACATGGGCATTGGGTATTTTTCCATTACCAAGTACTTTTATCTGATTTTCATGCTTTGTTTTGCCAGTTAAATCTTTTGGTATGATTTTCAGTTGTTATAATGGATTATACTAATTTTCAACAATAGGAACCCTCTTTTATCTTGAAAACTTTGCTTTCATTTCTTATATTCACTAATCCTTCTTATTGCTTTTTGTTAGAATTTTACATATTGTTTTTTCAGGCATTTTCATTATCGAGCAGTCATTATTCTTTGCACCTTAAGTTCTCGAAGATATGGATTTCCCTGAAGAGCATTTTGTCTTTCCATTAGGAAAAGCACTATTGATAGAAGTATGATCACTTCTGCGCAGTATCTTTTACCATTTACTGTGACTATGTTGATGATGGTGTTACTGGATATTTCTTCTCTCATAATTGGGTATCTGCTCCTTCAACTGGTGTCTGCCAAAAATGTTTTCAATGAGAATGGATGTCTCTTGGAGGGTGCCTGCTGTCCTAGTAAAGGTTATTGAGACTACTGCTTTTGGTGCCTGCTATCCAAGAACTCTTTGCTCCAATGATGACTGGATTTATTGCCATTTCTTTCATGTAAAATCCATCTTTGCTTTCCTTTAACAAGAGAATAGGTTATCCTTATCTATCGAAAATAGTTTCCTTCTTGTGATTCGTATAATCCAATTGTCACACTGCAGTGCCTTCAGTTAAACTGATGCTAATGCCTTAGGTTGACATGGTATCCTAGCTTGTCCCAGGACCCAAGGACTTCGACTGGGTCAAATGCCTTAAACTGATACCTATGTTCAAGATTCTTTTACCACCTCCAGACGTCATTTTTGGTATGTTCTCACACCTCATTGGTGTTGTCTCTTGTTTCTCAGAATGTGGACCCAGTAATGTGCTCTATCAGTATCACACTTGAAACTCTCATCTGGGCAGCTGTTCAGTCTGCAATTTAGGTGGCTACCTTGTTGGATGAATTTGAAGAGAAGTGAACCATGTCTTATATCTCGTTAGTGTTTAATATTGTTCATTCTGGCCTGTTGATATGCACTTTTTGTTTCTTTTTCTGTTCGTACAGATTCTTCACTAGGAACGTTAAACTAGCAACTGGACATATTATACTCGGATGGATTTCCTGAATCAGTCAGGACTTAATGATGCGCATTAGTGACTGCCTGCCCTTCTCTGCTTCATTTTTTTCTTTTTCGTTTTTGTTTTAGTGTGCTTTTTTCGGTTTAGACTTCGAAAATCGGATTGACTTATACAAAAAATTTTCAGGGGTAGACCTACTTTGGCATCAAGTGGTGGGATCCTGTTTATATTGGATGGACCGGTAGTATTATCCTCTGACATTTTGCTTTAATGGATTAGAGGTCGAGACTTGTTTGATTGGGTTGTTAGATATTTGGCGGCTCTTTGTCTCGTTGATGATCTTTGATTAACACTCTCAAGTTGATTACAGTTTGCAGCCACTGAAATGGTGTGGCTGCACTTGTTTTATGCTTGCACGAATTGAACACCGTGTCTATTTCTTCACTTCTCCAACATCTAACCAGATGGATAATTGACCCCATATTGTGAATTATTGATCCATTGGAAGCAACATTGAAGAGATGTCTGTTGAGTTATGGAAGTGAAAAAAAGCTTTGCAGAATTAGTTGGATGAAGTTCGAATATCATTTAAAAGGGAATTCTGTGGTGGCTCCTTTCTTTGCTCTGTCTCTTGGGTCTTTGAGGAACTAAGACTTTACATGAGATGCGCGCATGGCATGTGTAATCATCTATTGTCAGTTTCCTAGTTTGGGTGCTGTTTGCAGGATGACTTCAAGTCTGATGAACTTGAGAAGAGACATCAGGAAGTCCTTATTTGTCCCGTTCTGGCTTCTGGTTTGGGGTTGATTATCATGTTGGTCTTATTTATTTCCGTATTTGGTTTTCTAGAGTGCCTATTTGGAAGATTCTGTGATGTGCCTAAGAATTTAACTTTTTTGGAGATGATTTTCAAGTCCAATGTGGAGGCTTTTATAGCCAATGGGACACATGGAACACAAGATGACTTGCTTGTTCACATATCCAATGTTGTCCAGAGATTAAGCATTCTTCACTGACCCATTGTTCTTCCTTTTGTTTCCGTTTCTTGATTGATCATTGATGGCTCTCGATTGTGTTCTCGGTCTTGATTTTTGAAGCTATCTGGTTGCAGAAACCCCACCCCTGCTGTGGAGATTCTTGAGGGTTTCGCTTGGCCTCTTTGGGATGACAATGTCTATGGTTATCGGAATTATCTGGTTTACGCCTCGTCCTTTGATCGCTTAGTGATTAATCGACCCATCGATCGAATTTTGCGTCATTGTGTTTTGGCAGCTTATCCTGGATTCTTGTTATTCTGTGTAATGGGCAGTGGCTTCTTTCCTCTTGGGTCGTATCTCTTGACGTCTAAGGGTGTCATTATGGGAAGTGCTTGGCTTACCTCCTCCTCTGATCCTTTATTGATCCATCGACCGATCCTTTACTTGTTTTACGAGCTGCTTATGGAATTTGTTATTTGGTGAACTCGCAGTGGCTTCTTTCCCCTTGGAGCGGAACTTTTTGTCTGAGGATGTCAAGGACAATGAATACGATGAGACTGGTCAGTTTGTTTAATAAAACTAAGATGTTTGGACTTTTTGGAGGACTGATGATCCGTTTTGCCGTCTATTTTTGGGTTGAGATGACGAATTTGTAGTCTTTGATCACGTCGTAGACCAGGCGACAGACTGAAATTTACTGGTTTTGATTGGAATTTGTTCTTCAGTCTTTTTTCCTTTGGGAGTTGATTATCGTCTAGTCCTATTCCTCTCACAGGTTGGAGTCTTGCCAGACTTGACAACCGGTGATCTGCTACGAGCCGATGATTGTCTGAAATTGGTTAAGCTTTATCGGGTTTGAATGAAATTTGTTCTCCAGTCCCATAATTTTCTGATTAATGCGAAAACCGATTCTCATTCCTTCAAAGGTCGGTGTTTGGTTGATGTATGATCTGCAATGGTTCTTTTTTTGCAAGGTGTTCGGGCCCCAACAAATCACTATCCAATCCAGATTCACTTCGTCTTATTTTTATTGAAGTTCGAAAGTCGGTATCTCCTTCCTAGAAGTAGCCCTCTCCCTCGTGTCTTCATCCTTCTCATCGTGCATCTATGATTGTGCACGCTCCTCTCAGTTGACAGCCTCTGCGAAGTACTCTTCAGAGGAGACATCGTTCCTGAAACGCGCTCTTGATCCTTCTCCTTTTCTTTTTGTTTCGTGATTGATTATTAAATCGGTTTGATTCTGATGTTATTTTTCAAAGGTTACGCCTCCGCCTCTCCATGACTCTGCCATGCTGTGGGCATCGTTAGGGATTGCGCTCATCTGATCATTGATTGATCTTTCCAAGTTTAATTGTATTAGGAGCTGATTCTGGTATTCACTATTCCGTGAATTGGCAGTGGCTTCTTTCTTCTTGGAGCGATCATTTTGTTTGAGGATGTTGGCTGAGGAC
Source organism: Syzygium oleosum (assembly GCF_021117445.2). NCBI lineage: Eukaryota > Viridiplantae > Streptophyta > Magnoliopsida > Myrtales > Myrtaceae > Syzygium > Syzygium oleosum. The sequence goes on along the minus strand of NW_026607506.1, from coordinate 1,675,387 downwards.
AATAAATACAACGCAATAGGTCAGTTGGTTACATAGAATAAGACATTTGGGCTTTTTGGAGGACTAATGATCTATCTTGCACTCTTTGGTTGAGCTGATGATCTAGAAGTCTTTGTCATCAGGACAAGCGATGGGCTGAAATTTTGACAGTTGGGTGATCTGTTGCGTTTTCAGTGGGGCTGAGTTGATAATTTTTTGAATCCCTGGTTATCGTTGGTTTGAACAAAACTTGTCCTTCACTTCTGTTATTTTCTATCAATCCGAAAGATCAGATCTAGTTCTCTTCCCTTCACAGATCAGAGTTTGGTCGAGGCAATACTTTACTGGGCCAAGTTCGATATCGAACGTCTGCGATCAGTGATGTTCTTGCTGCATATGCATCAATTCCTAAATTGTCTTCCACTTTTGTTATCTTCTAGTTAAGGTTGAACGATCAGATGTTCTCTTTCCTTCGCAGGTCAGAATTTGGTCGAGGCAATACTTTACCGATTCAATTTTGATTCTGTGATTGGTGATGGTTCTTTCTTGCTGCATATGTACCAATCACGATTTACTGTTCTTCATCGACCCTTCTTCTTTTGTTTCTGTTTTCCTGATTGATTGTGGATCGGCCCATTCCTTTCTCTGTCTGATTTTTGAAGCATCTGGTTGCAGAACCCCTGTTGTGGAGATTCTTGAGGGTTTGGCTTGGTTTCTTGGGACAATACCCATGGTTATCCGAATTATCTTGTTTACGCTAAGTGATTCATTGACTGATCAGTCTTTGCATTATTGTTTTCCCAGCTTATTCTGGATTTTTGTTATTCTGTGAATTGGTAGTGGCTTCTTTCCTCTTGGATCATGTCTCTTTCGTCTGAGGATGTCGTTATGGGAAGTGCTTGGTTTAGCTCTTCTTCTGATCCTTTATTGATTTATCGACCAATCGATATTTCTGTTTACTTGTTTTACGAGCTGCTTCTGGATTTTGTTATTTGGTGAGTTCGCAGTGGCTTCTTTCCCCTTGGAGCGAACTTTTTGTCTGAGGATGTCAAGGACAAAATGAGTACGATGACGCCGGTCAGTTTAGGCTTTTTGGAGGACTGATGGGTCTGTTGTATTTTTCTTGAGTTGAGATGATAAACGAGTAGTCTTTGATCACATCTTAGACCAGGTGATAGACTGAAATTTACTGGTTTTGATTTAAATTTGTTCCAGTCTTTTATCTTTGGGAGTTGATTATTGTCTAGTCCTAATCCTCTCACAGGTTGGACTCTTGCCAAACTTGACAAGTGGTGATCTGCCGTGAGCTGATGATTGTCTGAAATTGGAGAAGCTATCGTTTCTTGAGGCAGTTATCGGTTCGAATGAAATTTATTCAACAATCTCATAATTTTCCAATTAATGCGAAAACTGATTCTCATTCCTTTGGAGGTCAGTGTTTGGTCGACGTATGATCTGTGATGGTTCCTTCTTTGCAAGGTGAACGCCCCAACAGCTCACTATCCAATCCATATCTGCTTCATCTTAGCCGGGGTCTCCTTCCTAGAAATAGTCCTTCCCTCGTGTCCTCATCCTTCAGTCTCATCGTTGAGTTTGTGATTGTGCACGCATTCCTCCTCTCAGTTGACAGCCTCTGCGAAGTACTCTTCAGAGGAGACATCGTTCCTGAAACGCGCTCTTGGTTCTCTTCTTTTCTTTTTGTTTCTTGATTGATTATTTAATCGGTCTGATTCTGTTTATGCTATGTTATTTTCCAAAGGTTACGCCTCACCTTTCTGGGACTCTACCATGTTGTGGGCATCATTAGGGTTTGCGCTCCTCTGATTGTTGATTGATTCATCATTGATTGATCTTTCTGTTTAATTGTATTTCTGGTATTCATTAGTGGCTTCTTTCTCCTTGGAGTGATCATTTGTCTGAGGATGTTGTTTGAGGACAATGAATACAATGTAACTGGTCAATTGGTTACATAAAATAGGACATTTGGCTTTTTGGAGGAGTAATGATCTATCTTGCACTCTTTGGTTGAGCTGATGATCTAGAAGTCTTTGTCTTCAGAACAAGCAATGGACTGAAATTTTGACAACCTTCTAGGCTTCTTTTACAGGTTGGAAGTCTTTTTGGATTTGACAGCTGGTGATCTGTTGCGTTTTCTGTGGGGTTGAGTTTATAATTGTTTGAGATTGGATGAGATCCTGCTTGTGGGAACTTAGGCAGTTATTGGTTTGGATGAAACTTGTCGTTTAGTTCTGTTATTTTCTAGTTAATCCGAAATATCAGATCTAGTTCTCTTCCCTTCGCAGATCAAAGTTTGAATGGGGCAATACTTTACCTGGCCAAGTTTCATATGGAGCGTCTGGGATCAGTGATGTTCTTTCTTGCTGCATAAGAATCAATTAATAAGGATCTGGCTTGTTGCAGAAGCTTATTTTCATCTGTTTCCTGTTGCCTCTTTGGGACTTTGCCATGATCATGGACATCATTAGGGTTTACTCTCCTGCTTTGACCATTTATTAATTGATTGGTTGGTCGTTCTATTTAGTTGTTTTACAAGCAGATTCTGGATCTGTTTTCTCGTGGATTTGAAGTAACTTCTTCTCTGATGGACCGATTTCTACTTCCGAGGATATCATGTAAAGAACAGGAAATATGATGAATTTGGTCAATTGTTTTTGTAGAATAAAGCATTCGAGCTTTTTTGCAACTGACTATTCCTTTGCAGTATAATGTTGGGTTGATGGACTAGGAGTACTGGGTGATGAACTGAAACTTTTAATAATTTCCTGGACACTTATGTTTCTTTTTCAAAAATAATTCTTTCATTAATTATCTTTGGGGGTAGTGGGAAGAATTGAGATGATAATCGTCAACTTCTAATTGCTTTAGGTTGAAGGTTTGCTGAATTTGAGAAGTGCTGATCCATCGCCTTTTTTGCAAGGCTGAGTGGATGAATTGTGGTGACCAGGTTTTGTTTGAAATTGGATAAGCTCTCATTTATTGGATTCTTGATAATGTTTGCTGACTCTAGTTTCTTTATGTTTTTATTAAAGCAAGAGGATCACCGTTCAGTTCTCTTTCTTTTGTAGGTCAGAAATCAGTTAACTTTACCTCTTACTTCAATAAGGAGCTTTCTTTAATCTATGATGGTTCTTCATAGTTGGATATTAGAGGAATGGTTTGATTGGACAAGATCCTTAACTATGTAACATGGACACGTTCGGGAGGCCGACGTGTCGGTGTCCAACACGTGGTCAACAGGTGTGGGAAATCTGCCATGCTGTCAACGAGCTGGACACGCTGCCGACATGTGAGTCCGGAATCCCGACACTCAATTCCAACATGCACGGGGTCAATTTTATAAATTTTCAAAAAATTAGGGGTCAGAATGTAAATGTATAAAAAAATAAAAAAATAAAAGAAAGAAAAGGGTGAAAGAAAATCCTAATCTTTTGTTCTCATCTTTAGAGTGCCTTCACTCGCGCTCTATACTCCCTCCCCCTCTCGCTTCGCGATTTCTCTTCTTCGCTTGAACCAATGACGTCCGCCGAGGAGGCCTTGAAGAGGAACACCGATTGCATCTATTTCCTCACCATTTCTCATCTTCTTCCTTCGCATCCTCCAAGCTCCAACCCCCGAATCCCCACCCTGAACACACCACCACCCTTCTCCGTTTCATGGACCAAGAACCTTTCTAGCAGATGGCTCGTCCTCCTCTCCCTCCCGGCACACGCCATTATTTTTTTATTATTTATTTTTCCATGACATGAAGTAAATTCTAGACTTTTTATTATTATTTATTTATTTGTGGACTTAAATCGAATTTAAAAATAATAATTTATCATGTATGTATAAAACTATATATTTAATATACAATGTGTCGGAATTCTCTATTTTTTGATAAATGACATATTGCGTGTCGTGTCGTGTCGTGTCGCATGTGGCATGTCGGTGTCGGTGCTACGTAGATCCTGAATACTTTGGCACTTTTATCTGAGTATTAAGTTGTTTTTGGAAGGTTAATAATTGTCGACTTTCTTCTGTTGTGTAGGAGTTGTTTACAAGTCTAGAAAGCTTGAGGTCCACATTAGTTTTGGCTTGCTTCTCATCATTCCTATATTATATTTGAACTGCAATCACTAATCGAATCGTTTTTGGAAATCAGGCAAATAGTTCATGCAGGATGTATTCGTCATGGTGCTCTTATAGCAGACTCTTGGCAAATCTAACTTTGGCTGGCACTTATGACTTTCGATTTTATTTCCTTTATCATTCCTCTTGGAGCAATCTCTTCAACCGAGCATGTCGTCTAGGGATGTTAAATACATGGGAGCTGGCCAGTTAACATAGAATAAGGTGCTTGGGCTTCTTGGAGGAATGGTGATCTATTATGCCGTCTTTGTTTGCTTGAGTTCTGAAGTAGTCTTTGATCACATCATCAGGACGTGCAACGGACTGAAATTTTGAAGATTTCGAGGCATTTTGTAGTTTTGATTTAAGTTTGTCTTCGGTTGATTATCTTTGGGGAGCGGTGAGATAATTATTGTCGAGTTCTAATTCCTCTACAGGTTGAAGTTTTGCCGGGTTTGAGAAGTGGCAATCTATTGTGGTCTTATGTGGGGCTGAGTTGATGATTGTTTGAAATTGGACAAGCAGCCGCTTTGTAGATCTTTTTTCCAGTTTTGGTGTGATGATTAGGGCGTAGTTCTCTTTCCTTCGATGCAAACCTCTTCTGGTTCAATGTGGAATGTCGTCAATCTGCGATGGTTCTTTCTAGATTTCATTTAACAATCTCTTCTTTCTTCGTGCTTCTATTGGCTTTTGTTGTATTTATAAGGTGAATAATCATTGACTATCATCCATTGAAGGGATTGTTTAGGAGTCTGGAAAGCTTAAGGTCCACTAAGTTCTGGCTCATTACACTCTTCATTCTTGTAATGCATGCTGCAATCACTATTTTAATTGCTGGTAAATCATGCAGATATTGCATGTACGATTTATTCGTCTTACTTTTTTTATTTTTCGGAAAACTAGCTTCACACAATACCTAGTTTGGCTTAGGCTTTCATTCTATACGATTGATGTGTTTTCTTTTGGTACAGAACCTTTGGTGGAACTTTTCCGTTTATCAGCTGATTTCTATGCTTTAGGTGGTTGTTGAGGAGTGGTCATGGACATTGTTAGTTTTTACACTCATTGATCCATCCTTCTGTTGTTTTGGAGCTGTTTCTGGCATTATAATCCAGTGGATTGGTATTAGCTTCTTTTCTCACGGAGCGATCTCTTTGATTGAGGATGTTGTCTAAAGAATGGTACATATGATGAGGTTGTTCAATTATTACTTGGAATAACTGAGCTTTACTCGAGTTCAACGATCTATTCACATCAATCTTTGGTTGGGTTGGTGGATGGGCAGAGTCCGTGATCATCTTCAGGACCGGGTGAAGAACTGAAATTTCGATTAACTCCTGCTGCGTAGGCGCTTGGGTTTTTGTTGAATCTCATTCCTCAGATGATTCCCTTGGAGTGGAAAGATGACAATTGTCTTTGTTCTAATTCGTTTATAGGTTGGAGTTTTGCCACATTTTAGAAGTGATGATCTATCGCCTTTTCTGTGTGGCTGAGTTGATGAATTGCAGAGTCCGGGCTTTGTTTGAAATTGGATAAGTTCCCACTTCTTGGATTTTGGTTCATTTGATGTCCTCAATCTCCATGTGTATATGGATCAAATTCCTAATCAATTGATATTTTGGACGTGCTTTTATGATAGGGTGTGCAAGAACTAGCTTGACTATTCTTTGAGGGTTTGAAGTTTGACGTAAGATCTCTGGTTGTCATCGGTTGGCCTCTCTGTTGGACACATTTGCAAAAAGAGAGTACTAAGTCTCCTGAGTTGCAATAAGATATCAGTATGGGTTTGCTTAGCCTATATTTTCCACTGCTATAATACTTTCTTCTGGTACAGTAACATTGTTGGGGACATTTTACAAATCAGGTTTTGTAGGTGAGATGGGTTGTTTCTAGTTTGTAATGCTGCCACCTCGAGGGTCTAATTATATTTTAGGTTCTCATTGATCCGTGGGATGTGAAGACTTTCCTGCCAGGACCTAAGATATACTTCATTTAAACTGTTAGCATCTCAGTCTGAAAAGATGAACTGGTACTGTGCTTTTGCCTTTTAGCTTCCTAATAACAGACACCACGAAGGTTCCTTTCATAACTAGAAGGTCTCCTTCTTCTCATGTTTCATGATAGGCATATGTGATGAGGCCTCTCATGGGGATGTTGACAGGACAGCCATCTAGACATAACTTCACTTGGCATTGCTTGCGCTCTGACCGGTTCTCTCCTTTCTGCTGATTCTGCTGTTTATTATCCATCACAAAGCTGTGTTGTTGCGTGTATGCTGTCAGCAGACGTGGCTGGTCAGGCTGGGAGGATCAGACACTAGGTGCTGGGTTGGCGCTTTTGTCAAATTTTGTAGTTTTTTTTATGGGTGAAACTGAAGGGGCAGACAACAATCCTACAGTGAATAAGCTTTGGTTTGAGGTTTTAACGTATCTGGTGAGCATGGATTCAGTCTACTTCCCCTTCTACTTCGCATGTATAATCTAATGTAATAAAGCATAGCTGTTGAAGCTCTTTAGGGCTATGAATTATAAATCTCCAATTGCGGTGTGATTTTTTGCCAATGATGATTTTGTAGTCCAGATACTCTAATTCATGGTTCTAGGGTCTCTTTCTCATCGGCTCCACAAGGGTTGCTCAGAGTCATCTTGCTTCTAATTGAAGATATTAAATGGTTGCCTTATGATCGGTTTCATTTACTTTGGTATTTACTTTGAAGGAATTAATTTTGAAGAATCTGGCTGGGTCTATTTTCAGAACAATGTTGGTGAAGGCTCTGATTTTATACAGAAATTATCGACGTTATTGAGGTTCAAGTCTCCCACTGATCATATTAACTAGTGGCTTCCATGCTATACGGATTTATTCAGTCATTCGGTGCTTGTTCCAGTTTAGAGCGATCTTACCAAGGACCGTGTGAGGATGCTAATTGATCAAAGTTGTTGGAGAATCCAAGTTCTTGAGTTTGGGGAAGACAGGAGGTTATTATCTAACGGTATTATGTGTAGTTGAGCTACTGAATTGTTGTTTTTCTTTGTGGATCGGGGTGATAAACGATGACTTGATCTTTCTGTAGGGGTTGTCTGTAGCTGCATGAACTCTGCAAATATCTGGTTTATGATGTTCTCATTTTCAAGGATTAGAGGAGATGCGATAAACATCTATTCCCAATCCAGATTTTGTTTTCCTTAACAGATCATTACCCAATCCAGATTCGCTTCGTCTTATTTTTATTGAAGTTCGAAAGCTGGCGACTCCTTCCTAGAAATAGCCCCCTCCCTCGTGTCTTCATCCTTCTCGTCATGTGTCTATGATTTTGCATGCTCCTCTCAGTTGACAGCCTCTGCGAAGTACTCTTCAGAGGAGACATCGTTCCCGAAATGCGCTCTTGATCCTTTGCCTTTTCTTTTTGTTTGTTGATTGATTATTCAATCGGTCTGATTCTGATGTTATTATCCAAAGGTTACGCCTCCAGCTCACCAGGACTCTGGCATGTTGTGGGAATCGTTAGGGTTTGCGCTCATCTGATCATTGATTGATTCATCATTGATTGATCTTTCCAAGTTTAATTGTATTATTAACTAATTCTGGTATTCACTATTCTGTGAATTGGAAGTGGCTTCTTTCCTCTTGGAGTGATCATTTTGTTTGAGACTGTTGTCTGAGGACAATGAATACAACACAACTGGTCTGTTGGTTACATAGAATAAGACATTTGGGCTTTTTGGAGGTCTATTGATCTATCTTGCACTCTTTGGTTGAGCTGATGATCTAGAAGTCTTTGAATGAGATTGATGAACACATCTCTACAACCTTTCACCGGTTTCTAAGATAATGGTGATTTCAATTTGGTCAAGATGGTTGTTGAGACTGAGGTTTTTTGGTTTTGATCACGACACACTGTCGATAAGTCGGACAATGTGGAAACAAATTGTGTTTTATATGGATATGGTTTCTTTCTGGTCTTTAATAGCTATGGAATTTAATTAAGGCAGGGAAGATTTACTAATTGCAGGAGTCTTTCAATCATTTCAGTCACTGTAAGGATGATACCATCTTAGTTTGGCTGGATAGTTAGCATCTGCACTCCCTTAATGGTAATTTCACTTGAAATGACTGGTAGGTTGCAAATGGATGAGGTTCTTACCTTCTTGGGAAATTGCTTCAGCCGTATATGAGATTGGTCTATTCTCTTTTCTTTGTTATTTAGTTGTTCTCGCCTTGATTCCCTTGTGATGTATATAAGATTTACACCTGATGGAGATGTTTCACAAAACCTATCTTACTCATTTCTCCCTAGATTCTGATGTCGTTGATGTGGATGGTCCTTTTAATAGCATACACCAGATATTAGGAAGGTGATCTTCAAGAGTGTTGATATCTCATCTAGCTATATTGAGTAATGACGAAACGTTTCTTCTTTGGTTATACAGATTCTTGCCGGCCACTATGTTATTGGCTCTCTGGGAAATGCTCACCTAGCATGGTTATTGTAAATGCTATTAGATGTGGAAGTATTTACTTGTGTCCAGTTTCTGGTACTAATTACCACCTCTATTACTGCTGAGCACTTCCATTTATTCGTTATAGTAACCTGGTTCTTGTTATATAATGAGTATTTTGTATTAAGTTTGGTAACTACCTTGATCATGTAGCCATATGAAAGCTATCTCTAGTTCTGATCAAGAGGCAATTCTTAAGGATTTGTTAGTATTACTCGTTTTCCTTCTCATTGATGCTTACCTTGCAAGGCTTTATTGTTTCCGCTGTCAGCAATCAGGAGAGGTCATGAAATTGAGAACTAACCGAGATTGCCAGTCCCACCTATAGATCTTCGAACTGATGAAAAGGTCTTGGTATATCTCCTTCGCCTCCTAGGGACCTGAATTCATTGTTGGGTTTTTGTTTGCCTATGGTTGTTCTTGACAGATTGGTTAAGCCCGATACAATCTCAACTGATTGTGAACAGGTATTACTCTACTGTCTTGAGATTTACTTGAATGTTCAGATTTGGAAACATCTTTGGGGCACATGATTATGATGACGGAGCTATCAGTAGAAGTTTGATGTTTGTATTTAATTTCAGAATCCCTATCTTTAATTTTAATTTTGAACGTAGTTATGACTCTCTCTCTTGATTGTTATCTCTTTCTTTGGATGACAAGTGAGATAAGAGGGTTATCTTGCAGATTCTGAATCTGTTTATTTGAAGAAGCCGGGATCTTCTATTTGCATGTCCCTCAGCTCCAGGTTGTCGTGGTGATTTCAAATCTGTTTAGAGCCAGATCCATTGATCTGTGCTCCTCAGCTCCTTCGTTACTTCATCATCTCTTACAATTTTTTAGCATTGTTGATAATGAAATGCTAGGGATTTTGCTCGCGTTATATATATGGTGACAGAGCCAGGCTTAATTGTGAGAAGGTATTGTCAAGCCAACGATAGTGAACTGTCCACAAACTTTCTGCAAATCCATGTTGACAAGAGGGGTGAGTTTTAGAATGACACGTCCTTTGTACTATCTTATGTGCTAAGATACTTGTTTTGGATCATTCTTCAAACGTCACGATTGTATTCATATATGAAAAGAGCTTCTGTGGCCCAAGAAACTAGTGCAGATGATGCAATTATCATGCCAACCTCAGAATTGGTGAAAAATTGTGGCGAGGAAGGCTATTCTCAGCAATGCGGCGGCCATTGAATTTGCTGAAGTGCAGATATGGTAGATTGGTTGGCTGGAGAGACTGCAATTTTCTCTTGATGTAAAGGACAATACCTTATCCCATCTGGAGTTGTAAATTTTCTGCTCTTCTGAAGGCTTGTGTTCTCTTTTGTCTTAGTTAAGTCACCAGAATCATCTGGAAGATAAAGAGTTGTCATGCCCTTGTTGTGGTGTGACCGTAGCAGAGGGGAACCAGATCCGCTTGGTGCTGCTCAAGTAGGGATGGATGTCTTGAAATTTTAGGGAATGTGTTGCCAAGCGAGCAATTGAATCTGGACGGCTGCCATGTTGTGATTCTCGATTCACAATGATGATGTGCTCTTTTTCATCCGTGGAGGTAGGCCAAGTTGGCCGAACCACGTAAATTTTCGTGTGCATCTTTTGGCAATTTATTGATTTTTTATCTACATCGACAGTTTAGGTTTTAGATGAAATGACAAAACAGAAAATAAATAAAAAAAGACCTCTGCGGACCCAAATTAAAGATTCGTACAAGTTGCAGCCAATAAACATAGTTTACTCTGTCCAATGTTAAATGCTTGAAAATCTTCTAACGGATAAACAAATCACTATTACCGTACTGTGAAATCCCAAATGCTCTCATATGGTCTTTTGTTAGTAAGTAATACTTTGGTGGTGAAGGAGACGAATGAATTGCTGTACAAGTGAGAGTCAAATTGCCTTAGTAGTTTTGCAAATGGTTGGTATCTTTATTTCGAGTTAGTATTTTTAGTATAATATCGAGGATAATAACTCCCACGTGCTATGTCATCTGCAATTGAAACTACCATGTGTAGAAGTGAAATTACCTTATAAGATTGACAAAAACATGATAAACTCTCGACTTATTAAATCATGGCATATCTTCAATAGATAAGCTCACGGTTCGGTACTTGTTTATATACTCATTAACTTAGTAGTCATGGATTGATAGACTTTGCATAAACCGATGTTGCGATGATATCCAAAGATTGAGAAACGGGCACTACTTTTCATCGATTTTGAATTTTGAGGATGACGACCCCATCGGGGAGAAAAGAGATACTTTGGTGGAGAGCTGCTGCTTATCCTGGACAAAATCGGGCTAGTAGAAAGTATCCATCTAATTCCTTGCCATCAATTTATTCACATGATTGAATTAACCTTAAAAATTTATTCCTACTGAAAACTAAGTGGCAGCATAAATCCCAATCTTATTGTCCGAGGGAGGATACCTATGGGTGAATAATCTGACATTTCTATAATTGAAAGGACAATATTTATCAGGCTGGTATGAAGAGAAATTTGAAAAACCTTGGTCTTCTACAAAATGGTCTTCATTGCAATGCTATAAATACTTGAGGCTGAAAAGGGGCCGAAGGTAATTATTGAGGGAATCTAGTTTTGGGATAAGATTTGATATAATCTTGAAAGGTTGGGATTTATTTTGATAACCTAGAAAGGTAGGGACAAAATTGAAAGAGGAGAAAAGGTGAGCACGAATTGTATTTGCCATTTGACCATTCGAAAAGAGTTCAACTCACCACTTGTTTTTAATAACGAAAATCGAGGGCTATGTCGTTGAAATCTGTTGCCGCACACCGCAATCCCTTTCTGGAAAGAAAGGCAGATTTTCTTATAGAGGGTTAGGTGATGCAAATCAAAGGAAGCGGAGCAGGTTAACCCAACCTTCCAAATGAAAGGTACAAAACTGCACACAAACTGATCCATATTACCACTGAAACTCAAAACGATCACATTCAATAGGGAGCCATTTTCCTGCATCATGCTCCCCCGAATCATCTTCTGTGGCTCCGTCGTTTTAGCCACACTCGCGGTGATTCTCCTGGCCCTGTTCTCGCCGGTGGCTCACCGACACCAATCGAAGAACCAATCGCCGCCGCCGCCGTGGCTTGCCCTATCTCTGTACATCCAGCAACCGAGCACTCCGAGCTCAAATAACCAGCAGCAGGTGACGGGATCAGTAGGGGGAGCATTCACATTCCACCGAACACTCACCGAGGGCCCTGAGAGCACTTCCAGAGTCATCGGCCGAGCTCAAGGCTTCATCATCCCCGTCGAACACTTTGCCCATTCGGCATTTAATGTTATTTATCTGACTTTCGACACGGCAACATATTCCGGTAGTCTTAGTGTAGAGGCAAGGCACGTCGATCATGAGGACAGACAAGAGCTTACTGTTATCGGTGGAACAGGCGATTTTGCCTTTGCCCGCGGACTGGCTGTTTTTGCTCAAGCACAAAAGCATTCATCTGACGTCGATCCAACTACTTACCACATCAAGTTGCAACTGAAGTTCCCTAACAGGTCTCAGACCATCCCAGGATGATCCACAGTTCAATTTAAAGATTGTGCTACTCATATTTTTGTAAATTTTTTGGCACCTCTTCCAATTCTCTTGCTTATAAGGATGAGAATCACCCTGTATTAATTTCTAACAGATGAAAATGAGAAAGCAGCAGCAACGATTTGGAGTTTATACATATTATTACTGTTTTATTCGCTCCGTATGGCAGTTTTAATTTGCCGATACCCCCGGCTTAAACTAAACTAATGATTAGCTAGGAACCACCAATTCAACATCCATGTCCAATAGGCCCCAATAAATACAGTTAACCATTGATTGTCTCGAGGGGTCTGTAACAATCACTGAAAACTAGTAATCAACAAATTACAGGAGGACGGAGGCATGATGACCGCCACGGCCAGCTTAAACCATTGAGAATCAAGCCAAGCTAGAACAATCTAATGAAAAGCTTACTCTAAGAATGTTGGTTATAATATCAGAACCACAAGAAAAGAGAATAGAGTGTCATTTCACTATAGAGTGCCATTTCACTTCTTGGTTGGTTCATCACTACAAGTTAGTAACAGAAGAACTACCAATATACCATGGGAAGGACCTATATTGCGACAACAAAGAAGTTATGGGTGCAACATGTAGTACAAGACGACCTTCTACAGCTTCATGATCCTGTTATAAAGTTGTACCACCACCATCAGACATGAGAGATGCAGCAGCAGCAGCTGCTGTTGGAACAACCCCTGTTGAGATGCCCGGCTTTGACAGATGCAAGAGCCTGAAAACAAATAATGACAAATATGGTCAAAAATTTAAAAGGAGCATCATATATTTAGACAAGCAAGATGAGTATTCCAAACATTTATTCTGATGCTTCCAAGCACAATCTGTTAAACAGTCTCTTCTTCTGACACACAAATCTCAAACATGCATTATATATGGCAATCAAACACAAGATGAGCCCAATCCTAACAGCTAGCAGGAGAGAGGGCTACACAGGCACATATTATGCTAATAAACGGATGGGACATTTTTAAGAATCTCACGGAGCAAGATGTTCGCAAAATGAAGTCACAGCTGCAACTACTTCAGTATAGTTCTCTGATGTTGCAGGAGCAGTTACTTCAACCAGCTGCATACCCGGTGTCACCGGCACAGCCTCATCAGTCGCATGTAGTTTCAACATCTTATTTACTGAAGACACAGTAACAGTAATCTGAACACCCCTCTGGAAGTGAAAGGCAAATCCCACTCTCAGCAGCTCGTGGTCCAATTTGTAGCCAAGAGCATAAAAGAAACGAAGCACATTCTTGCTCGCTTTGCTTTCTACCATGGGTCTCACAAGAACTGATATCTGTTCAGCACCAGCACCTCTCATTGAGCCCCCAACATGCCGAACAGTCCTAAAGGATAATCTAGTAAGTAAGATTACATCTTCTCTATACCAACCAAACAAACAAGGAGCAATATTTGGAAAAAATCACGCTTTACCAACTAGGTTCTGGTTGTTCAAGATCACACAATATTCGAAGTTCTGAGGGTACTGCACCTGCATGTAGAGATCAATATTTTAAGTTGGACTGACAGATACCCAAGCCTCTTGGTTGTAAATGTGTAAAATCACCTAGATTTGGACCACTTTTCAGGCAAAGCTCATGGATCCTCAAGCGTTCTTTTTGAACACCACAAAGACCTTGCAGAAGAATCTCAAGGGCCTCAACATGCTTCATGATATGAGGAAAGAAAAAATTGTTAAAAGTGTAGAGAAGAAACGCAAGTTATAGCGGGAGATAGCAAAGTTAGGAATTCGAAGGTAAAAAAACCATATATTGGAAAAATGATAAAGATAAAGGCAAAAATACGTGTCATAAGTCTTTCGAATTTGCTTCTTAATTCATTTCTAAAGAGATCATTTACTGCTTTGTTAGCGAAGACAGCCATCAACTAGATGATCAGAGAATGACTAGCGCAATCACAGACAGCTGTTTCCCAATTTAAAGCTGCATTGTGACAGTTAATGCAATGGAAGAAAACAATATAGAGTGAAAACTTGATGACGAATTGATGACCTCCAACTAGTTCAGAACAAAATAGCAGGGTGTTCTGATTAAAACGATGAAACTTCATTTTACCTTAGATACACGATCAAGCTTCCAATAATTCAACAGCAAAGTTAAGAGATGATATACTAGCAGAATGAATCTATAAACTTAGCACTCATACACAATCTGAAGACAAAGATCATCTCAAAAAACAGAAGCCTAAGTCGGTAGCAAAAATTAAACTCCACCTCCATCGATTTGCTGCGACAAGGAACTTAAAAAACTAAAGAGAATTGAAAGAAAGTACAAGACTTTTACGAGGATATCTACAATGAGGTGCATAAAGCCCCATTTTGAAACTTACCTGAGTCTCTATGATTCCTTGGACCACACACTCCATCAAAAAGCTTTAATTATCCGTCAGTCACTGAAACTTCAAAAAGATAAATCAACATAAGAGGAGGGAAACTCATTAAGCAACAACACCCAGCTTCTAAAATTTGCAGAAAGATAAACAAAATCACTTTTTTCTCCATTTGAGCATTCCACCTAGTTCGGATACTAAAGATACATTTATCCCAAACCATAGAAAGACACCCGATTTCAGATTTCAAGTTGTCCAAGCTCTGAGAGACCCAAGGAGCAAGTTTAACTTAAAACAAAACTAAAGCAACGCCAGCCTTCTCCAGACGCCGCTGTCATAACAACGCGAGACCAGAAAAGAGAACACCAATCCTCTGTCTGGAAGTTACCAACACGATCGAATTAGTTGAGCGGATTCAAATCGGCAGAGCGACAGGTACTAGCGAAGGGATCTCGCTGTAGGAATGATGGGTTCCCAACCCCAGAACCGGAATTGATCCTGTGAACCGGGGAACCGAATCGATCGGCTTCTGGCTAGCCCAGTACGAAGCGTCAACTGCAAGTCACTTTACTATCTGCAAATTCGGTTCTTTTGCAACACCCATTTAAAAGAAAAAGGAATGTCTGCGAACTCCATTGAAGCATTACCAGGCTAAAGAAGAAGCAAGAAAAACGCGCGAAATTGAGCACGCAAATGGACGATGACGACAGGGATTCGAGAGCTGTAAGGGTTGGATTCGCTGGAACGAAACGCTCTCCGACAGCTCCTCCCGCTCTCGCGATGTCGCTCGGAACCGGCGGCAATCTCCCGTTTCCGCTGCGAGCGACAACGACTGGAACAGCCCCTCGCCTCGTTTCCGATTCTCGGCCGAACGAGGTTTTCGCTCGCGGCTTCGTTCTTCACGAGTGTGTTAATACTTATATGTTGGGTTAAAAAACCGGTTCAACCGGGAACCGGATTGGTTGAACCGGTTCTCGAGTAGAATCGGCGGTTCCCGCTCGAAACCGGAGAACCGAATCGGTTTCAGACTATCCTTGGTTCTCAGAACCGGATCGAGAACTGGCCTTGAACCAATCGGTTTAGACCGGTTCGGTCCGATTCCCAAATTGAATCTCACCCAGTGCTCACCCGTACTTATTGCAATGACTAGAAAATGTCGACTATGTCTCTTTTTTTTGCCCATTTTCTAGGTTCAATCGGCGAATTTCTAAATCAATTTTTTTTCAATTGATTACAACGAGTCGTGAGCATATCGTGGTATTTTATTCTTAATTATGACAATAAGTTATCATATCATACTGCATATTATAGAAATGCCCTACAAAAAATATTCAGGCAACTGTATGATTATACTGGATTTGTTTTTCTTATACCCCTCTTCCGTATATTTTTCATTTTGATATCAGAACTAGACTATGCACATTACAGCCAAGATTCCTCACAAGTCATTCTCTTTTTCAATTCTCTCAACATCACTATTCATCATTAGTTGTCTCGTCCAATGGTCACGCCAGCCTCTTGGAGCATAGCATGCACAGTAGCCAAGTCATTTTTTTTTATTTTTTTTAAAACTTAATTGACTGATGATAAAGATAATTAGGTCATTTCCCTTAAGTCTACGTATATTTGATGATGGTACATATATCAACATATCACACTGTGATTGTTGACAGTTGCAACTAGGAACCAATTGTAAGAAGTCTTGAATTTTTTTATTGTTTATTTTTTTGGTGGTCGAATAAGAAGTCTTGAAATTCATTAATGTATTTCTCATTAAAAGGTTTTTAATTGACGGGCTTCTTTTTTCTTTTATATGCATATTTTCTGTTAACAAGGTTCTCCCCAAAAGATTTATTCTTTTATTTAATCAAATTCTAGGTGGATGATGACTTTAACCGATGAATCGAATTTTACCTTTTTAATATTTTTTGAAGGGCGATTTGAAAAGATCTATTTTCCAATTAGCTACAATTTGGATGTGTGCAATCGTTTGAACTCCACGATTTGATAAGGTTTACGTTGAATATGCATAAACTTCTCTCGATAACAATTTGAAAATGTCCTAAAAAAATTTTCCAATTTTGATCTCGGATTTTTTTTTATTTTTCAGAGGAAACAGAAAAGTAAAATAAAAGCATTCATAAATAGCACACAGGTAGCAGGCAGCATTGCCTAGAGTAAGATTATTTTTTTTCAAGAGTGATTAATTTACGGATTAATCTTAATTTAGCTACTCGTTTTTTCCATAAGTAGTTCGACCATTCTATGAGAAAAATGTCCGAGAGAGATTGGTGACTTTTTACACTTTCTTGAATAGCTCAAATCAGATTGGAAATGATGGAAAAGAAAGAGAAGGATATGGTCAACACAATTCACAATATCTATCGCAAAATTTTCTTCCAATGATTATCAATATTCCATAGCCAAATCAGATCCAAAATCAGCACTAGAAAAGAATATGTATACAATTTCATCATAAAAAAAGAAAGAAGTTTGAGTTTGCACATGCTTCCTCAAAGGCTTGGTCTTGGCATCAATCAGCAAGATACTGTTCTCAGTCCTTTATAGTGGAGTCTTCTCCGTTACACCATCCGCGGAAGAACTGCTCAAAGAAAGTCTCGATAGGAGGAATATGCAGGCCGAGGAAAGGAGCACGGCGCCGGCGAAACAAGCGAGATCCAAGCAGGTCAGGACGGGGATGCTCTTGAACTTCTCCAGCACCCCGACTTGAAGGATCATCATCATCGCGTGCCCGATCCTCGACTTGGCCTGCGAAACCGATTGCGTCTCCGCCCACGCTGGAAGCCTCTGATCAAGAAACATCGAGAAAAAAATCAACATGTGTTGTTCTGTGATGTCATCAACGACGAATACCATCATCATCGTCATACGTAATAGCTAATTGTAATATGCTCGCGAATAGCAGCAACACAGAGAAGATGGAAAGCTCACCGTCAGATAGTAGAGGCCGAAGAGGTTGGACCCGGATAGCCACGGCCCTCTCTCTCTTTTGGCCTGCGATCCGACGAACATCACGTGCAAACTAACCCCAAATATCAGCATTGCCGTTCCGACTAAGAACATATCTGCATCGAGCCCCGAAAGAATCAACAAAGCAGAGGTCGAGAACATAGCAGAAACGAGTGCAAACATCGATTGAGTGGTTTCATGCCAGATCCCCAGCTAGGAAGTCCGGTTTATAAAACATATGCATGGACAGATGTAACAACTGGCGAACCCATTTGCTAAAAAAATTTCACTTTCGTGAAGTTTCAGACCAACTATTACGAATTGAAGTCCTCAGATATGTTTCTCTTATATTTAAGCTAGACGTCGCCTGCATGCATTTCAACAACCATCAACGGTGTGTGTGACTCGACTAGCATCGAATGATAGAAGAGAAGATACCTAAGCCTTCGATAAGCAGCAGCACCACGTGCCCTTGATCGGACATCCGCGACATCGACTGGAAGTACTCCACGTATGACTCGATCACAATGACGCAACCCTGCAACGCGATCGGAACCGCTCGTCATATTTTTGGATGGATCCGGGATAAAGGAAGCGTGTGGAAAGGAATTGGTCGAGTCTTGCATGATGGGAATTAGGAGGCATCTGTGCATTATTTACCTCCACGAAGCACAACACCGAGCCCAGTAAAGATCCCGCAACCGCAAATAATGTGAAAAACCGGCAGTCAACTATCGCCTGCAAAAGAAATCATACCCAATTCATTAAGTGGGGCAAGAAAGGATTCCAGATCTATCTCAGCATCATTTGTTTACTTCTAACGTACATAGCAAGATACTGCATCAGCTCCTATGTTGTACGAACTAGAGGATTCAAACGAGAAGTGGGGTCTATTACCTTCTCAACGAGACACTGGACGTTTAACTTCATCGGCCTCCTCTTCACAGCTGCTCTCAGAACGACCAGCGCGGCGCTTACAGCAATACCCACAAACGAAGCCAAATCCGCGCCCACACCATTTATCCAAGGCTCGGCCGTGATCACTCTCGCAGACTCAGCAGCAACCGCCGACGCGGCAGCCTTCACGACCATCTTCGGTTTCTCGAAACCGCTCCTCTCTCCACCGGACGGTGCCACCAAGTTCAGGCACCCGACGGTCCTCCCCGCCGCGGCGAAAGACGGCGACCCGGAAGAACAGAAAGGCCTGGCCGGCGTCTGCAACAGCCTAGCCGTCGCCATTGTTTGTATCTTAGGTTTTGAGTGGTGAAGGTTGATTGCAATGCAAGGTGTATATATATATATATACACATGGGAAGGCATGGACCGTGGAAGAGGGGGAGAGAAGATTCGAGGCATATTAGTACAGTGTTGTCGCTACATGCAGAAGGCAGAAGAAGAAGAATATCGTTCCGAAGACTGCGTTTGCGTTGCTTTTTCGCTTTTTCCTTGGAGTGGTTGGTCTTGACCTTTGAACAGTAGGAAATCGAACGGAAGGAGGAAGGCAGGAGGCCCATGACTCGCGCACGTGGCTCGTGTGCTGTTTCCTCGACTAGCGCGCGTGGGGCCCCGTCCATTCTCGGCCGGACACGTGGCAGCGAGTGTCTTTCGGCGACTTTTACGCGAGAGAGAGAGAGAGCGGACGGACGGAGTTTGAGTTTTGGTTGCCGTCGAGGAATCGCGGACGCCGGCACGTGGAGCGTAAGAACGAACGACTGGACGAGCAAAAATGCCCCACGCCTTCGTCGAAGGTATTTCCTCTATTTCCAGTTGTCGCTATTTATATTTTTAAGGTTAATATCACAAAAAATTTTAAACTGGTACGCACGTGATAAATTTACCCTCTATTAGTTTCTATTAAATTTTACCATCAAATTACTGAGTTAAATGACACGTAATAGTTAAAGGATTTACTAATTTAGAAATTTTACCATCCGTTTGTACCAAAGTGGATAATAAGTTTTGCAAGAAGGTCAGAAAAATCAAGGTACGGAAATGGCGTTCTCGACACCCTGAAAAGAGCACTGAGTTTTACGTACACCTCTTCAGGAAAAGATCGTGTCAACAGGAACCTCCAGCTGATACTTTAAAAAGAGAGAGAAAATCCACTGTGAAAGAGGGAGTGAAGATGGTGCGGCTGTCAAAGCGAAAAATACAAGAAGACGTGGCTCAGAGAGTTGCACATGAGTAATCCATAATATAATATTCAAACAGCATTAACTATATGGCAGCAGCCAAGTAAATAGTCGTATTCATAGAAACGGAGAAGAAACTGAACTCCTGTCTAGGGCTCTGATACCTGATGGTATCTGGATAGTCTTAGAAGCTCAGAGAAGGTGTGACTGTCCTCATCATTTCTGAACAAGACAAATAAGTGCCTCAAGGTTCGCTGAAGAACTAAGGAATCGAATAGCATTTCGATGTCAGTACAATTAAATCACTCACAGTGGGGGCTTGCAGAAAGCTAAATGATCAAAGCAAAAACCACTGTCGAAGGAAATTCTTTGCAGAGCTCCTCCATTTCTGGAATATGGAGATTGAGGCCCTGGATAATTACAGAAATGTGAGCTCATGGCATTTCAATATAATGAGCGAGAATTTGAATGAATGATCATGACGCGATTTAGGGTCTTTCAGATATATTGGTCTTGCATATAACAAGACATAAACATCGGTTCGTGCCATAAAACCGACATCGTCAAGAATCACATCGCAGACGAAATGTCTGCATAATTGAGAAAGATGATGCCGTACTTTCATGCGCATGAACCCCACAGGTATCCCAAGCTCTCCTGCTTTAGAGAATAATGCCTTTCCAACTTCATTGGTCATCTGCCAACATCAACATGTATGTCAGAGACATCATAGAACTCTGAGAAGTTCACTCTTCTTCTACACTAAATCCTAGTAGCGTCTAATACAGGTATGAAGGATCAAGATTCACACCATGCTAGAATCTACAACATCTTGCAATAATTCTCCGTCTTAGGATGTTCATCATAAAAGGCTTTTACACTGATAGAATCATGCAAAATTGAATTTCGCTTCTATGTCACTGAAGCCATCTTAATTAATTGACGGGCTTCTTTTTTCTTTTATATACATATTTTCTGTTAACAAAGTTCTCCCCAAAGGATGTATTCTTTTATTTAATCGAATTCTAGGTGGATGATGACTTTAACCGATGAATCGAATTTTACCTTTTTAATATTTTTTGAAGGGCGATTTGAAAAGATCTATTTTCCAATTAGCTACAATTTGGATGTGTGCAATCGTTTGAACTCCACGATTTGATAAGGTTTACGTTGAATATGCACAAACTTCTCTTGATAACAATTTGAAAATGTCCTAAAAAAAATTTCCAATTTTGATCTCGGATTTTTTTTTATTTTTCAGAGGAAACAAAAAAGTAAAATAAAAGCATTCATAAATAGCACACAGGTAGCAGGCAGCATTGCCCAGACTGAGATTATTTTTTTTCAAGAGTGATTAATTTATGGATTAATCTTAATTTAGCGACTCATTTTTTCCATAAGTAGTTGACACCTATAATTAGTTAGGTTGTCGACAACTGAAGTAAATAAAATAATAGACGTCAAAGGATGACGTAGCCCGTATGAGACGGCTCACGCAAGCAAAACAGCTGGCAAGCACTGGCAGACATCGGTGGAAAATTTGAAAATTAGAGAGAATTGGCGAGCGAGCGCTAAAGTTATCAAGGGAAATTGTCATCGAGGCCATCGACAAGGAGAAGGACAGGTGTCAAGCCGGAAAGAGCTCGACAAAGGTCCATGTTTCGAAAGGACAGGTGTCAAGCTAGGAAGAGCTCGACGACGGTTCCTGCTTAAAAAAGACAGATGCCAATATAAGAAAGAACTCGATAGTTGTTATCTTCCCGGGAAGAACAGGGTTATCGTCCCGAGAAGGACAGGCATCAGAATAAGAAGAGCTCGATGACGGTTATCGTTTCGGGAAGGACAGGTGTCGGAATAAGAAGAGCTCGACGACGGTTATCGTCACGGGAAAAACATGGGAAGGCACGGACCGTGGAAGAGGGGGAGAGAAGATTCGAGGCATATTAGTACAGTGTTGTCGCTACATGCAGAAGGCAGAAGAAGTAGAATATCGTCCGAAGACTACGTTTGCGTTTTGCGTTTGCGTTGCTTTTTTGCTTTTTCCTTGGAGAGGTTGGTCTTGATGTTTGAACAGTCGGAAATCGAACGGAAGCAGGAAGGCACGAGGCCCATGACTCGCGCACGTGGCTCATTTGCTGTTTCCTCGACTAGCGCGCGTGGGGCCCCGTCCATTCTCGGCCGGACACGTGGCAGCGGGTGTCTTTCGTGGACTTTTACGCGAGAGTTTGAGTTTTGGTTGCCGTCGAGGGAATCGCGGACGCCGGCACGTGGAGCGTAAGAACGAACGATGGAACGAGCAAAAATGCCCCCACGCCTTCGTCGAATGTATTTCCTCTATTTCCGGTTGTCGCTATTTATATGTTTAAGAGTTAATATCACGAAAAATTTCAAACTGTTATGCATGCTCTCCATTAGTTTTCATTAAATTTTACCATCAAATTACTGAGTTGGATGAAATATGGCAGTTGAAGGATTTACCAGTTTAGAGATTTTACCCTCCGTTTAACTAGTTTGTGCTTTTTCGTGGTATTTATCCAATTTAACGGAAACTAACGGAGGGTAAATTAGTCACTAATATATCATATTAGGGTTTTTAGTGATCAAAATTTATCGAATTTTAGATTTTTCACGGTATTAATCCTATAATTATTAGAAATCTTTTAAAACATATAAAAGAAATCAGAGACCGTACCCAAAAAAAGTGAGTCGACAGAGGTACGAAATTTTCGTGTAGATTTCACCAAATTTTCAGTTCAACCCCTCACAGTATCACGTTTCCACCTCCACGTAGAATCGTATAAGGTGTGCATACCAATAATTTATTCAGAATATTTCCACAAAAAAAAAAAGAAAAAGGATTTCCGCTTTTGAAAATTATTCAAAGTAGAAACTGCAACAAACGGGCCCTTGCAATTCCTTCTTCTTCTTTTTTTAAACGAAAAATCTAGAAGCAAAAGTCGTAAAGGGGATCTTTCCATGAAGAAGCGGCCAAAATGCCCCTGAACGAGCGCGTAGAAATGGCTCGATTCCTCCACCGTTCAGTGAAACCCTCGTGTGCGATCTTTCCATGAAATTGCCGACTCGAGCGATGATGTGTATAGGCTGAAATCACTACGTAGTCACGGCCCACTTATTAGTCATTACCAGAAGAATCTCTCAGTACCGAGCGTGAAATTCCACCGTTAGAAAGAGGTCCCCGTTACCTTCCATGAGGTCGTAATTTCCAAGCATGTTTCGCAGGCGAGTTGCATCCTGCGATCCGAACTGGGACGGGTTTTTGGAGTTAGGGTTAGCTGTCTGGCGGGCTTGCTTCTATTGGACCTGAATTTGTACTTTGGGCATTTGTTACCTCATCTGGAGAGACTTTCAGGCTTCCAGCTCATCAACGAGATTAACTATGATGAGGTCACGAACCTATGAATGAATTGAGCAGTTACGACTCGAATCAAACATTCTACGGCGGATGTGAAGCCCTTGAGATAAGGTCTCGAGATGACAGCTTCGTTGGTCAGCCCTTTGCTTTATTCGATGGGACAAAATCCTGAAATCTGCGACCATGGGTGGTCCATTTTGTTTAGCTCTGACCACGATGATTATACCGTGTATCCTCCAAACCACTACCTTCTTCCAACGCAGGAGAGGAGCTATTAAGTAAAACTACGTCTCATCGCCCATCCATTTAGTAATCGGCACATAATTATCCAGATAATCTATATCTAATCCCGCAATCTTAAAGATGAAAGCCGAAGCTTGCGATACCGACACTTATGTCCTGTGTTTGCCTCTTTAAGGGTCCATTTATTTGACGAAAAAATCAACAATTTGAAAAAGATGTCCTCGAAAATGATTGTTAATTTTGTTCAAAGAGATTCGATCAACGAAAATATTTTCATTATCAATGAAAATGAAAACGTTTTTCCGAGCGATAGAAGCGATCATTTTCAAGATATTATTTCCAAATCATGATATCCCTGAGAAAGACTTCAAAGGGTATGATTTACTTTCGGGCCTTCAACAGATCTGCGTTGAGATAACATTTCGTTCCCCAAGCACACGGGATAAGCCATTAAGTAGCCCCACCTTACAAAAAGGGTTCACTGTCATCAAGGACAGTTGCTAGACGGTTGAACAGAGCGCCAACAAAGCAATGAACATGGACAGCAAGATGAATCCAAACGGTGAAACTCCGATTTTCTAACACCGCGAACATCCTAGTCGTGCAGAAACTGACAGCAACGGCAACGGGCGGAATGCCAACATTTCACGGTACGCTACTATCTTTGCACTCATGAGCAACGCGCTCTCTCTCAACTGAGAGAACTCCAATCCAGTCTATAATTAGAGCACGCAATCACATACACAACGAAGTGTGCATAACTGAATCACGCGCATTTTCTCAAGAAGTAGATCGAGCCTCACACCGTAATCCAACATCGACGGCTCCATGCAGCACACACCTCACACAGTGGGTGCAAACGCAACAAACTCAGAATAGGTAGTAGTCCATAGAAAGTAAGACTACTTGAGATAATAGTCGAATATATCGATAGTACCACACCAAAGAACATCAGACCACTTCATCTTCAATGAGTAGCTAAAGATGCCTTCACCTCATAATCACTAACATCAATGAATCTGGTCCTATCATATTGCTTGAAGCCAACAAAGACACACAATAGAGTACTTAAGGCCCCGTTTGGTTCAGCTTTCCAAGTCCGGAAAGCCGAAAGCTGGCATTTGGAATGCCGAAAGCCGAAAGCTGGTCCACAAAATAGAGTACTTAAGGCCCCGTTAGGTTCAGCTTTCCGAGTCCGGAAAGCCGAAAGCTGGCATTTGGAATGCCGAAAGCCCAAAGCTGGTTCGGACCAGTTTTGGGCTTTCGGCATTCCACAAATACTGACTGTTTCCAAAAAAAAAAAAAAATTCTTTAGCAAAGCGTGGCTGGCTAGGGTGGCCGACTAGGGCGGCCGGCAAGGTTGCCCGACCTAGGCGACGGCCGCCTGGGGTCGCTCGACCTAGGCTGTCGCCGCCTGGGTCGCGCGACCTCAAGCGACGGCCGCCTAGGGTCGCGCGACCGCCCAGGCGCCGTCGCCTGGGTCGCGCAACCCCGGTGGCGACGGCCTGGCGCCTGGGTCACTCGACCCAAGCCGTCGCCGCCTAGGTCGAACGACCCAGGCGACGGTGCCTGGGTGGTCGCGCGACCCTAGGCGGCCATCGCCTGAGGTCGCGCAACCCGGGCGACGACGGCCTGAGGTCATGCGACCTCAAGCCTCCTCGGGCGACGGCCGCCAACGCCAGATCTGGCTCGCCGGCGGCCGTAGCCCTTCGCCAGAGCCGACGAAGGGTACTTTAAAACAAAAAAAAAAAAAAACCTCCCAAAGCCCATTTGTAAAAAGGAATTTACCAAACACAATTGCATTTCCCTAATTGGCTTTCAAATAATGTTTTACCAAACACCATTTGCATTTCCCCAAGCGACTTTCACCTAAAGGTATTTGCATTCCCCCAAGTAGCATTTGAAAATCCGAACCAAACGGCCCTTTGTCTTTGGCTAGTCGGCAAAAAATTCGTGCTATCATTTTGGTTCAGTGAGATTTGCAAAGTTCTTGACGTCGAATCACAAAACAACAATATTTTACGGAAGAAAGCAATTAAAATCATTGCCAGGAAATCAAACAGAAAGATTATGGTCACCCCAGTTTAACTTCATGACAATCGTAAGCATCCAATAGATTTTCCAATAGGTATTAACAAAAGGTTATATGTCTAACACCTAGGTTAACTCAAAACCTGAGGCAATCTAATGAACCAAATAAACCAACAGTATGAAAGTTATTTTCTCCATCTAACATCAAGAATAATGAGATTATTTGGGAGATTCTATGCCACCAAAATGTATGACCTATCTGACTCTGTTAAAGTCGGCCAACAACGTCAAAGTTAAGAAGCATATAAACCTTTAACATCACAATCGACAGGTAACACGGGTGAAGGAACAAAGATATCACAACTCCGACAACTTTCGGAAGCGAGAAACTAAATCAATTAATGTGTTGAACTCGAAAGCATCGTGAACAGAAATTAATCCAGGAGCCAGCACACATCCATGCAACATCAAACAATGTCTCACAGATCATCACTGAGAACTTTTGTGTCACTGTGATAGGGGCAGGACACATCAAGGCAATCTCGGGCTGATAGAGATCTCACAAAAATTGGAAGAGAATGTCAAATCCAGTATCAGCAGCACCCACAAAATCACTTCACGTATGAATAGGGGAAAGGTTTTGAGTGGGAGAGTTAATGAAGATGGCACCGGAACCAAGAGTAAAGCCACTGCTTTAAAACTGTACCAGGAAGACCAGATGGTTCGATGTTACATGACTCAATTGGTTAGACCAGCAGGTCTGACTTATGGACTGCGTTGCTATAAAATAGACAATATAAATAAGAAAAGTCGCACTAGCATAAGAAAAGCACCACCCAGCTGATACAGCAGGGGTGATGCACATACAAAATGATTGGGAGAGATGCATATTTCATTCAACAGTTAGTGTGTATGCTTTTTTCTTCAAAATGGATAAAGAAACTTTAAACTATTTGATGGAGCTTCAGCTCAAGTGGTTTGAGCATGTGAGCAGAAAAGAGGGCAGGGGTTCAATTCCCTCCCTGCAATTAAATTTTTTCACAAAGGTCCAAGATCCGGTATAAACAGGTTCCGGTTCAGCTGTTTGACACATTGAACTGGGTTAGCACCAGTTTCTGATCAGTGGATGAGGCAGAAAGTATTCAGAACCAGACTAGCGTTTGGTCCGGTACTCAGTTCAATGGACCTCTGGTCTGGTTATCAAAATAATGGTAAAAGGAAGAAAGCAAGATGGAACAACTCAGATATCATTGTCGAATTGAGCGATGCTAGCCTCAAAATTCGTGTAATTCAGTGAAAAATTAGGCACACGGAGTCAGAATATGGTCACGTTAGATTAACTGGTGAATGGTCTATAAACAGGGTAGCTAAGGAGAGCAAAGAACTGAAGGCAACATGAAAATGGAGCACTACTTGGAGTTGGATGGGTTTTAAGATTCAAGTACCATATTCAGTAAAATTAAGTCAAGAAACATAAAATTGTGATCTTGTTATAACGCAGATTTTTGTACACACAAACAGCTAACTTCGATGCATGTGTCCAATGACTACAGCTTTTGTCCTTCTAGAATGGATAATCTCTTTATCACTGGATCAACACAGGATCAACAGCTAACTTCATAACAAAGGTTGACAAGAAGTGACAAGAAAAAGAAAAGATTGCGTGACCTGTGAGACCTGCACTATCCCTACTTATGCATTTCATCATGTCCATAAGGGTATCAAAACATGCAAAATCAAAAGTTATGTCTGTCGCCAATGGTTCAAGAACAAGATGAAATATATACGGCATCTCTGGAAACACTAGTAATTCTCTGATACAGGTCTAGAAGGAAAGAGCCTCAGAAGAAATGTAATCAGGGACCAAAGGCACAGCAATCCAAGGATTTGGAAACTCACAATTGTGGCAACCAGGGCACCACTTCTGTCAAGTACTTCTGGAGATGCAGGAAGATCTTTCATTGTGAACATTAGCCGCTCAATGTAATGAGCAGCTTTTGTCAGCTGATAAAGTCTATACACCTACCAAATTAACACAAAATCAGAATGCATACAACCTCTGTCTTTCTGGGTGCTACATGTGTTGGGTATTCATCTGTGCACATGTACACGTACTTGCATGAGAGAGAGGGAGGGGGAGGGGGAGAGAGAGGGAGGGAGAACTCTAAATACCTCAAAAAGTATAGGGACCAGGGGCCAACACGATGACCCACTCTTGTCAAGACTCTTCTCAAAAACAAGTTGAGCAAGGCATCCAATGAGAAAAGGAGCTACTGCAATAACGGATGGCAGACCAACTACCGGCCAAGTTATGTACACAGTGAATAGCGGGATTACCACCTTGAAACCCATTGTGAAGAAAGCAGAACTTAAGTACCCTCTGAGTCCTGTAATGAGACTCCATCTCTTTGGACTAAATTGGAGATACGGTCTTTGAACGCGATCGGTTACGAGCAAGAAGGTCACAAGACCAACGTAAAACATAGCATCAAAGGACAAAGAAGTCACGATTTCTGCAAAAGCAAAGCAATATTCAGACGGTTCATATGTGGTTCACCAAAAAATTCCTATTTGGTGATGAAGACAATTCCTGTGTATTTATTCTCTTCCACATTCCGCAGTTTCCAATTTGAGAAACTACATTATTCACGAGACTATTTTTCAAATTATCCAGGCATCAAATGAGCCTTGTCGAAGCATATTATTCACTCTTGTAATCATTGTACGTTGAAATTTGAACAGCAACTAGCATTAATAGCCAGTCAAACAATAACCAAAGGGTAATGAAAAATATTGGAAATGAATAGGTAGATCAAGGCCAGCTTCTTTCTAGGATTTCTTTTCTGCGTGACTGTAAATCCACTTGATTTTCACCTCAGACTCGAACTAGCAACTTTCTTCTTTCTTTCAACAGATTTCAATTACAAGCCAAGCAGGCATAATCAAGGGTGAATTCAGATTAAACGATACCTACGAGAGTCTCATTCTTCAAGGACGCCTCGACTGCATTTCCAAGAAAGAACTGCGGAAGAATCAACGACGAAATCAAAGCAGCAGGAGCCAACAACCATAGATACGACCCCTTGTCCTTCTCAAAAGGGGCGGTTTCCAATTTCGCCTCTTCGACTAGATGATGAGTCAACCCATAGAATGACACAGAACCCGCCTTTCCTCTGAAAGGTTCCACCCCGCCGGCACGACAAACCAGCACATCCGCACCACCACGCCCTCTACTCGCGCACACGGCAGTTCCCCTGCTCAGGCCATCCTTAAATACCGCCTTCAATCGCGGCATCAAGGCTGATCACATATAACTCAAATCAGAGCTTCGAATAACCACCGACCCACCATTTGAAATTAAAGATTAAATATCAAACTCGAGAGAAACTTAGTTCTGTGAACTCGCAATGCCAGCGGGTGACCTTAGCTCAACCAAACTCGACAAAACCACCACACGAAAGGAAAAGAACAAAAAGGGTGCCACAAAAACGTGAACATACAGGTCGGTGTCTTCTCAACACAAGCTCTCCGGTCCTTCGACCCCATGTTGCCCCCATAAATCTTGCGAAACACATTCCAGAGAACGACGTCAAGAAGCAGTTCAAACAACTACAAACAGAGATGACTGACTTGCACGTATATATATACTCACAGAATGGCGACGTAGGATACGGTGATCGAACAGCTTGGGCTTCGGGGCAGAGATCCCCAGGCAAACCGGCTGCATTTCCATTGTCGAACACTAGCAAGAAGAGGAGCTCGATCCACACACGGAGGGTTTTAGAGATGGTTTTGAAAGAACTAGAACCGTCCTTTCACTTCAAACTCGGCTTAAACCCTAGGAACCCGAAGGGCCCAACCGAGGTTCGACACGT
This sequence comes from Syzygium oleosum, assembly GCF_021117445.2. NCBI lineage: Eukaryota > Viridiplantae > Streptophyta > Magnoliopsida > Myrtales > Myrtaceae > Syzygium > Syzygium oleosum. The sequence goes on along the minus strand of NW_026607506.1, from coordinate 1,646,231 downwards.
GGCGGTCGAGCCTACGTGGTCGTTTGGTGATATCGTGGCCTGTAAAACGGGCCGTGGGTGATCCTTTGGTCCCTGCATTTCGATAGTCAAACCGGCCAACATGGGCCGGGCCGTGGGTAATCCTTTGGACTCTGCATTTCGGCCCAAGAAGTTTGTATTTTGTAGATTGAGCTCCCAAGGATTTGGCTCATTTCTCTTTGTACATTGAAGTAGAAATCCCAATGACTTCCAAGAACTTACCTAGCCTGTAAATACTGGTTCCAAGAATCTGAAATTTGAAACCTACCCTATGAGCTTTTGAACCGCCCTAAAGTTCGGGAACCGTCGGATCCACGAGTTTCCATGTACCCTACAATTTACACTGCCCTATGCTTTAATAATGATCTTTTTATCGAGTACAACATTGCTCTAAATTTGTTGACTGCTAACCCGGTTCGATATCAAATCAAGTGCATTATACAGAAAAATACGTGTTTCATGTCTATAATTGCATAGTCCTAAAACATAAAGCACTGCAAAATGTAATCATAAAAAGCTATGGTAAATTGCATTTTTTTGAATACGAGAGCGGCAGAGATACACCCGAGCAAAAAGAGTGAGATAGAGAGAGGCCAAGGGGACCGACAAACTTAAGGGGGAGTGCCGGTGGCCCCCGCCCCTCCTAGTTTAAAAAATTTCCTATAATTTAAGAGGAAAACTTTTCAGAAAAAAAAAAGTTTATATATGCTATTATAATGAAAAAATTATGTTTTCCAAAATCTTGGTCCCCCATTGTTAGCCGGATATTTGGTCCCAATTCCAAAATCTTGGTCCCCCACGGTTAGCCGGAATTTTCATGAATTCAAACTTGGAAATTCGAGCATAAGATAGAAAGATCAACAATAATAAATAAAATAAATTATGTAAAGGATTTTGCTAACAAAAAAAGGTGCTCCAAAACCAATTGTTTAAAAATCGAATATCTCTCCATTAAAAATATTTAACAGGTGCCCAAAGTGCACTCGTCAACAATAGAGGTAGCATTGCGATTTCCAATGAGGTAGCATTGCGATTTCCAATGCACGTAGCTATCCTCAAGATATGCATAGACAATACTTTAAAAATCGAATATCTCTCCATTAAAAATATTTAACAGGTGCCCAAAGTGCACTCGTCAACAATAGATTTGCATAAATTACACTTTACAGGCTAACTTATAAGTTTTCTACAAGATTTTGTGTACAGAATGCGACGTGTACATGGAACCCACCTCGTACTCACGATAATGAAGTTTGTACTACGGAACCCGCCTTCGACATCTAGTATCCAATCATGCAATCTATCCAACCATGCCGGTTCTATAGTCCAAATATCCATCATAAATTTCTTGTCAATGGGACCAAACGAGGCCCAAGATACATACATGTTGCAAAAGCTCTTACCTTTTGCTTGTGGAAATCTTGCTTTGTCAAAATAGTAAAGATGCTACATGGAGAATGGAGTCAATGTACCAAGTATCTCGAGCTTCGCCGTTAGCTTTCTTACAAATGGATCTATAAATTCCACCCCTTAGCTTTCTTTTTCTAATTTTTTACTCCTCTCTCTTCTTCGTCTTTTCACTCGAGCAGCAACTCAAACATATTTTAATTTTTCTTTAGGATAATGACATAAACGGTCCATGAACTTTGGCCTAATGTGCAATTTGATCCATGAACTTTTAATTTGTCAATATAATTCATGAACTTTAACATAATATTTAACGTGGTCCCCGAACTTTTAATTTATTCAATGTGATCTATAAACTTTTTGAACACGTTCAATGTAATCCAAGGACTACATTGAATATTTTCATATAGTTCACGGACTAAATTAAACGTGTGCCAAAAGTTCAAGGATCACATTGAACAAATTAAAAGTTCAGGGACCACATCAAATATTTTGATAAAGTTCAGGGATTACATTAAATAAATTAAAAGTTCATAGACTAAATTATGTATTAACCCAAAGTTCAAGGACTATTACATTCATTTTGCCGTTTTTTCTTCTCACCCACTTCGTTTTTCCCCATGAACTCCGGTTGGTGTTTACTGTTTGTCAGCATCTCTCTCGTAAGAGGGAGGTGAAAGCGCAGGTGGAGATAACCACTCTGGACCGACAACAATGGAGTGCGTCGAAAGAATCTAAACATCCATCGATGACGTTTTTGAAATCTAAACTTCTGTAGTGCCCACGTTGATGATAGTGATTCTGACCCGGCGCAGCGCCACTTGCTGGTGAATTATCTCATTAAAAAGCCGTGCTGTTTCATTTCCTCGATGTGTATTTCTATTACTATGAAATTCTTAAATGATACGAGATGTCCTAACGCTAGCTTGCCGCTCTCCATTATAAGAGATGTTATTGTGTCATAGGCCAGCAGTTCCTTGGCCGCGAAAATTGCTTGTGCGGCGCCTAACGAGTCGAGATGACACCTGGCCAACCTTCATTCTACAGTTGTTTCCGAGAGCTGTAGTATTCTTGTATCGACCGCCCAACTTAGCTCGAGTATCTAGTCCCTCGAGCGAGACACACAGAACACTTTAGGCACACACACAATTGGTTTCGATTTGCCATGGCCTCATCAGGAAAGCGGCATCGGCTCCCGATCAGTTTGTGCACGAGAGGCTAACCCCGCCTTCAGAATTTCTTAGAGTTATAACCGTTATATCCTGAAACTCCTAGTACAAACATTCCGACACACTCTCACAAATCAGTTGTATTATCCATTCTGCAGCATTCGCTCTTCACCCCGACCCTACTAAGCTCCACTCATAAGGATATATGAGTACGGGAGAATTTCTGCGTCGCTCCGGTCCGTCCGTGATAATTACATGATCTCAACACATTCGAGTCCAAAGCAAATGCGCGCCAAATCATGTACATTCGAGATGGGGCTGGCGTTATTCAACGGCGCACGAGAGGTGGGGTCACGTATGCCTGAGTCACGTAAGAATTTTTTTCATATGCACCCACGTGCCTACCATGCCGGTCAGAAAAAAGGTGGTACAAGGAATAGCAATATGAATTTATTGGGTTAATGTATTACACAATGTGACAATTTTTTATTGACTTTTGAATATGTCCCTTTTACTTTAAGATCCATTCGCAACTTGTCATATCATTCAAATTATTAATTGAGCAAATCGATCTTCATTTGTATTCCATTATTGAATAATGGGGAAAAACCTTGGAAGTATATTCATATTCAAGTGAAAACTGTTAAGGATCCATTTGTTTAAAAGAAAACTGTTTTTCTGGGAAATTGTTTTCCGACTTTTCGGTATTTGGATGACGGAAAATTAATCGATGTATGAAAAACATTTTGCATGGACTGAGAATGAATAAGTTTAGATTGGAGAAAAAACGACTTTCTCTTCTGACAAGAAGAAGATTATTTTCCCTAAATCACTGAATAAATTAAAACTAAACATTTTTCTTGAAAATGATTTTAATGGAAACTATTTTTCTTTATCATAAAGTTCTAGTGTTGGCTCGAAATCACATGATAAAATGCATGATAGAAGTCTAATACCTCCATCCAATGGAAAGACCCGATTTTAAGCACGTTAAAATATCCATTGAACCATCGAAAAAGTTAAATTATTGAGTCATTAGCCAACTGTGCACGTTTGATTATTTCATCCTTTATTATTTATCTTATATGGGGCTTCGTTCACCGACGCTCTCACATATGTACCTTTATATGGAAAAGAATATATGCAGACACATAGAACACACAGGTAAATAGGAAAAATTGTCCGAAAAGTCCTAAACTTATTGTACAGTGGTCAATTCAGTCATTAACATTTCAATTGTGTTAATTTTAATCTTAAATCTTTTGACGATTTGCCAATTTAATCATTTCGGTTAATTTTAGCAGGAAATCACTGACGTGGCGGTCTAGTCAGTGTTGGATGTCTTACGTGGCATGGTGATGGCCGGTGGAGAGAAAAAGGGAAAAAAGGAAAAGGAAAAAGAAAAAGGAAAAAAGAAGAAAAAAAAACTCATAATTTTTTTTAAAAAAATTATCTACATCAGTGCTGGCCGGCCAACATTGGCTAGACCGCCACGTTAGTTATTTCCTATCATAATTAGCCGCAACGGCTAAATTGGCAAATTATCAAAATATTTAAGACTAAAATGATACAATTGAAAGGTTTATGACTGAATCAGTCACCGTACAATATATAAAACTTCTCGGATAATTTTTGGCCAAGTAAACAAAATAGATAAAGTTCATCAGTCTAAATAGAGAAGAGCTTGCAGGCTTATTTCCTCTAATCTACCTCTTAACACCCGGCTCCTTTCTTTCTTTTTGGCCCATCAAGAACGAAGCATAATCTTTCACGCATTTTCCATCAATTTCATTTTTCAAATGACCGACTAATTACATGTTCAATTGTAACAATTCTTATAAAAGTCCATGATAATAATCCGCCATAATATATACTTAATCACAATAATCGTTATTACCGCTTGAAAATGACGATCTCAAAGGATACATGCCATCAATACCCCAATGGTACAGTGTCCAACGTTACCCGGAGCAAGAGACTATGATCTGAATACGGGATTCGCCGCATCCAAAATGAGCGCTTGACCACTTTTATGCGCAATAAAAATGAGTTTACTACTCATTAAGATTCCATACCATTGATAGATACAACGTATTAGAAATATCGAAATTTACATGTCATTAAGCGTGCCCCGAGTTTTCTTATCGATGCGATTTGAATTTAGGCAAGTTCAAGGAGATTTTCTTCCCTCCTCTTCTCACCATTTTTGCTGCTACCTCGAAAAACTGCCAAGAGAAAGACGTCTTTATCAATGGACACGCCTTAAAAAACGCAAACATCTTCCCCCCCGATGCGTGCGGGAAAATCTTGGGAAGGCAGAAAACACCAAAACAAGTACATCGCGCTTCTTACAACGAGCCAGACAATCCGTAGATCCTCCCCTCCAGCTCGTTACGTACGGCCCGTTTTCGGACCGACATGCCGGCGCCACTCCCCAACCGGCCAGACCCGTCCGGATCTCGGCTCCGACCGGTCCTGTCGAAAGGCGCATGTGGGAATCGGAAGAGGTGAGACCAGGTGGACAGCCGCTGGCCGGCGGCTGGGACAGAAAACGTGGTCGGACGGGAGGTCGAAATTAGGTGGTTGGGTTTGACTTTGACCGGCTTCGCTCCTTCTTGGGGACCGTTGACCTTTGACTGGAGCTACGTGTGGAGAAATTGCAATCTGGACGGAGCTTTGAGTGGGGACCGATCTTGTGGGGAGCTCCATCCATGAATCTGGCGAGATCAACGGTTGTGATTGCGTTCGGCCCGTAGACTCCAAGTCCAAATAAGTGTTTGCCCTATAAGTCTAGCTAGTAAACGTACGAGGAACTCTCTCTTCGAAATTATACGGTTTTCCGTATAATCGTTTGTCGAGAAATTCGGAGTCGTTGAATTGCATAAGAAAAAACTTTAATCATCAACTCTATATCTTTAATGATTTTGTAAGTTACGACATTCTGTACATGAAGTACTAGAAAGCGCATGCTGAAAATTTTGGTAGTATGATGAATCGGAGAAGCATACCTAGTTTATACTTTTATACGGGTACATGAGTTGTGTACTATTGTTAATAAAATGATGGGTTCATACCACGTAAAACCCCAAACTGGTATACCTGTGAAAATTTTACCCTCTGTTAGTTTCCGTTAAATTTTACCGTCAAATTTTGGTAGTATGATAAAAATAAAAATAATATAAACCGAAGATGAATCTTTAAAAGTGATAAATCCCGTATGAATTTCACGTGAATCTCATTATATCAGAGTATCTATATTAGATTAACTTAATATATATGCTAGAATTACGGATTGATTCCTAATATCGGCTTAACATCAACACATGTTGAGGACGCAGTTCGACACGCGGCCCGAAGGAAAGGGAATTTCCGGGTGTGGATATCTTCCCCTGTTTTTACGAAGAAAAAATTGGTCTCCCGTTCTCCTAAAGATCGAGACTTTGAAAATTTTCCCGACTTCAAGCCTGCATGCTTGGTTCCTCAAATAACATCCCAGTATTTTTGTACTTAGCCGAGATCTCTCTTTTCGACGCGCTTCGGAGATTTATATACTATCATCATCTATTGTGCAATGGTCTTTGTACATAATTTAACACAGCAATAGGGGAAAACAATCATTGAGACCGGGACTATACACGCGGGACCCGATCGAAAGTTCAAATCCCTATGGTCATTGTCCTGCCAAGATTTACCTTTATTGCCATAAATTTGCCTAAACTTTTCTTTGTAGGTTTCATTTTGTCTACACTATTATTGTTTGGTTATTGGATATATATATGTGTGTGTGTGTGTGTGTGTGTCTTTTTCGTGCCACCTGTGTTGTCTCATTTTTCTCATCAGCAATGAAAACAGAAATTGTTAATGAAAACTCTCTTATATGTTAGCTATGCCCTCCTCAACCTCAAAATTTCTGACCCCCCCCCCCCCCCCTCCCAAAAAAAAAAAACCTCAAAATCATAAAAAAATCAGAAAACTCAAAATATATATTTAAAATGTCTTGTGACTATCCATATATAGACAAAAGAGATAATGACATGGATGGTCAATAAACTTTGACCCAATATGTAATATGTTCCATGAACTTTAAATTTATTTAATGTGGTCTCTGAATTTTAGCTCGATATGCAATGCCGTCCCTGAACTCTGTTCTTAGACTTTTGGTACATGTACAATTTAGTCATTTGATTATATGAAAATTTTTAATGTTATCCTTCCATTAACTCAAGTTCAGAGATAACATTGAACTTTTTTGTACAGTCTAGGGACTAAATTGAATATGTACCAAAAGTTTAGATATCGTAATAAACAAATTAAAAGTTTAGGACGACATTGCATATATGGCTAAAATTTAGAGATCGCACTGAACAATTTTAAAGTTAAGGGACCACATTTCACATTAGGCCAAAGTTGATGGACTATTCATATCATTTTTTTTTGTTGAAAGAAATTTGTATCCATTGCTCAAAAGAATACATGAGAAGTACATAGACTTTCATGGCAAAGCAAATCGAAGCAAAGCAAAGACCAGGATATAACAACACAAAGCCAAATCCATATAACAAGGATGATCAATAAAGTATCGGCAGGGTTAAGCACACATTTGTTCCATAAAAACGGATCTGTCAAGCAAAATAATCGGTGACCGATCACTGGATCTCGTGTCATCATCAATAATGAGCACACGCTAGAAATCCATTCTCCAATAACTACGGCATTGCTAGTTGGCGGTGCATGTCTAAGTTCGGCTTCCTCTATACCATCGCCATATGGAGACAACCAAAATCGGTTGAAAAAACAAACATCCAACATTTGGAGTAGCAAATTTTCATGGTCCAGCGAGACACAAAGCCCTTGCGATTATCATTGAAACTGGAGGCAAAGAACCTATACATGGATAGAGAGCAGAGGTATCGAATTATTAAACTCCCATATCTAAATCGGGAGAGAAAAGCTCTCCTAGATCTATATTTAAGTCAAAAGAGTTCAAACTCTCATATCTAAAATTAAACCAGGAGAAGAGAGCTCTTGTTGTCACGTAATAGTGCTTGTATATGCAAAATAAAGTTGTTCGACAAACCTGAAATCACGTTCTGACGAGTAATCCGAATGTTGACTAATGATCCGAGCCCAACGAATTCACGTTGTGTCCTTAAGACAATTTGTCCCCTCTACCAGTACCCAAGGTTGTTAAACAATTGTCTCCCAGGATAGAACGGATCGCCTTTCCAAGGAAGTGATACTTCTTCAAAGGAAATATTCGAACGCAACTTCGCAGAATAATCGCACAATGATGAAGAAAATGCAGCAGAATGCCGTGTGGAAACAAATGAAAAATGTGTAGAGAGGGTCGGGAAAAAAGTCTCGCGGGAAAAATAAGAATGCCACGAAGAGTCGCGAGCAATGAAGCGGTTTTTCATTCGGTCCGTAAACAGTCGCGAGCACTCGCTTGAAACGAAGTAGTTTTCATTCAATTTGTGAATAGTCGCGAGCAACGTTTCGAGCGAACCGAACCTCACGAACAGACATGTTTGTTTGTCCAAAAAAAATAATTAATTAATTTCTAACAAAACGTGTCTGTTCGGAAAAAAATAAAAATCGATAGAGAATGGACCCGGGCCCGAGCCAAGCCAAGCCGGCCGGACGGCGGCGGCGTGCGCGGGGGGACCGACCTAGCTTGGCGTAAGTCCTCTCCCTTCCACAAAAGTGGGGTACCCTTTGGGGCTCAAACCCATTTGAGAGGCTCATATAAATAAACCATCTCCCATCACAACTTCTATCCAATGTGGGACTATTTCCATTCACACTTTTCATTCACAATTTATGGATTTTTTATGCTAAAATGCCAACAGCTCTCAGATTTAAATTGGGAGAGAAGAAAAAAAAAGAAAATAACAAAAAAAAACTCAAACAAAATTAACGGGAGAGGAGGGTGAGACTCACTCAAACCCTCCCCCGTGGCTAAAGCTTGAAGAAGACGATGGAAAGAGAAGAGAGAGGAACAGAAAAAAAAAACTTTTCGGGTGCTCAAGATAATTGGCAAATAATGAACGAATCCCTTATCTTCTAAAATCGAATACAAAGTAATTGTTAAGTATTCTACAATTTCTCATCTTACCGTTTACATTAAACGAAAATTAGATTCAAGAAATAGATTAATATCCTCAAATACTACCTCATTCTTTATTAATTTAATTATTTTCACCGTTTCCCTCTATGCGTGCACGCCTTTTTCTAATTTCGATTATTCATTTCACCTGAAATCTCATAATAGAATCGGCATGAGTAAAAGAAGTAGTCCTTCAATTTGTAAGTCTATTAATAAGCAGTTCTCAACCATAGTTCCTCAAATTTTAGGGTTTGAACATTTGCGAGAGAGTATGTAAACTTTGTCAATAGTGGAGGCCCACAATTTCGAAATGGATCTTGATGCGGGGAGTCAAATCAGAAAAGTCGATGGTCATTGGAGTACAAAAGTGCAATTAGAGATAGTATAGGGGCTACAAGACAAATGAGTTTTTCGGCGAATTTGGACGTTTCTTAAAAATTTCCCAAAATTAGGGTATCCTACAAGAAAGTCTTCTTGCCCGGCCACCAAATTCTAAGAGTTCTTTGACAACGTAGTTTGAACATTTGCGAGAGTGTATGTAAACTTTGTCAATAGTGGAGGTGCACAATTTCGAAATGGATCTTGATGCGGGGAGTCAATCAGAAAAGTCGATGGTCATTGGAGTACAAACGTGCAATTAGAGATAGTATAGGGGCTACAAGACAAATGAGTTTTTCGGCGAATTTGGACGTTTCTTGAAAAATTTCCCAAAATTAGGGTATCCTGCAAGAAAGTCTTCTTACTCGGCCACCAAATTCTAAGAGTTCTTTGACAACGTAGAACAGCTACGAAGGACAATAATGCGTTAAGCTACTTTAGTCGTGGCCCGATTATCTAATAATGACGTTTAATCGAACCTCCTCGTACAGTTCTCGGTCTCATAAGAATCCGATAAACATGATCACAGGCACGTATCTGTAATTGACTGTATCGGCACCGAAAAACGATTAAAAAAAGTCACGCCTGCTGGCTAAATTAGATGGAGTTAGTGGGGGGATTTAACTGCACTAATTTGGCCAGTTTTATGACTTGATTGTGCTTCTTCCAAGCGTAATCGCAACAAATTTTAAGATTTCTAGGCACGTAACCTTATCATTCCGACATCCTGAGACCTACAATGATAGAAAGGTTTGTATCTTGTGGCCCTAGAGGTGGCAGTGGCATATTATGTGGAGCGGGGTCAATCGATTCCACTCAACTTCAAATTATCCTTAATTATAATTATCCCCTTTTTGAGATGCCTAATTGATCCCATCATATCTTGAGTTTTGACACCACTTAGGTTTTTTAAATAACAAATTGGGCCCACGAAATACTTTAAAAGTTCAAATATAAAAAAACAAAAAAAAAACGTACAAATAATTAAATCACTCAAACTATTCGAATGCTCGAATCAAAATACGAATAATTGAAAATCGAGATCTTTTGTCCTTAAAATTTCTTTTTTATTTTTTTTTCTTTCATGCGATCCCGATTTAAAATATATTTTTAATGACTTTTAGATTATTCTCTCGGCTATATAATTAAAGCGTAGCTTATAGTTATGTGCAAGATGTGCAACATAAAGTTAGATGTGATCGTAGTTTTCTATCGCTCATTTGCATGTAATTTATGTTAAAATCTAGGCATGTTTGCGAGGTTGATCAAGAGCAAGAAATGTGACCTATATATGAAGAAAAAACGAAGGCCGCGGACTGAAATCAACAAATTTAAATTTAGGAACTCAACTTTTGGTTTTGAACGAATTAGGAACTCAACTTTAAATGCTTAAAGACCAACCACTAAATTGCATAAAGTACACTTGTTTTTGGAATTCGAGCTTAATTATTCTCTACGGTAAAACGGTATTTCATTTCGTTGCGCCTACCAAATTAAAGTTCTAATTCCGCCGCCATTCATCGGCGCAACCCGTCCTAAATGGTCAACCACTCCTTATGATTGTTCTGCTTACATGAGGCGAGTTTTAAGTCTAAGAATATCATAATAGCGCCGCCCACCACGCGAGAGCCACATTTATAATCCTGCTAACTTTACTGTCACGATCTTGGATTTTAAGCCCCTATAATCCTACTCGACCTCACGAGAACGTTAGTGTCATTAGTCAGGATACTCTCTATCACGTTCAGGATATTTGATAAACCTCTCGATAGTCTCGAATTCAAACAATCTCCGTCGCCCGCAATTGGTCCGACTTCATATCGGGAGTTGCTCAAATTGAATTTTCTTTCCCTATCAAAAGTCAATTCTCCCCTTTAAAGTACACAGCATAATGTTGAAGAAGGTAAGACACGACCCATCAATCTCCATCACCCAAGCACGAAAAGAAAGAAACTAAAAACGCGATTGGGGAAAAAAATTACAATCCGGAAGTAATTCCACTCGAATTTTTATGGACGAGACTTTTCCGGCGGACGGCGTACCGCTCAAGCAAACACCGGCGGCGACGAAGAGTCTCCGTCGAACATTATAATATTCAGAGCAGACGCAGCACATGTTCATCACCAGTAACCAAGGAAGCAGCTGCGAAGACACTGAACCCCGTTTGCCCTTGAAAAAAAGGTGCTAAGATTCCACCCTCCAATAAATAACACCCGAAAAATAACTAAAAAAATCGTGCACACCCATTTAAAAAAAAACCCTTTTTCTCGTATCGAGAACAGCCTTCACCGATAATAGTTCTCTACTTTTGTAAGGGATAAATGCATGGGAATTCTTAAAACTTATCGCGAAAGTGCAATTCGATCTTAAATCTTATAACGAAAGTGCGATCGAGTCTTAAAACTTTCAAAAATAGCAATCAAGTTTTAAAACTTATCATGAAAATACAATCGAATCTTGAAACTTTCATAAAATATAATCAGATTCGACTGGTTCAATTTGATAAGTGTTAGGACTTGTTTATACTGTTGTAAAGTTTTAGAATTTGATAATACTCTCGTGATAAGTTTTAAGAATCGATTGCACTTACACGATGAATTTTAGGGCTTTCAATATATTTATCCCGATATAATAAACAAAAGGAGGAAGGGGAAGAGAGACCCGATTCAATTATGCACACCTTTCACGATTATGGTCAAGCTTAAATATGCAAAAACGGGTCGTGCTTTTCCAATAAGCCGAAGGGTGTGGGGTGGGGCCCCCCCGACACGCCCCGTCAGCGGCGTTGCCCCCGCTATAAATACGCGCACCCTCCACCGCCTTCCTCCCGTCAAACCCTCATTACTTTCCCTCGACTCCACGTCGTCTCCCCGTCGTTGACGCCTCCTTCCACCTTCCCAACCATCAAACAAAAGCTCCTTCGACCCTCCCCTTTTCCTTCTTTATTCCCACTTCCACTTTCTCTCTCTTCTTCCTCAACAGTCCGACGCAGAAAGTTAGAGAGAGAGAGAGAGAGAGAGAGAGAGATAGTGCGTGTGTGTGTCAAAGCAGAGCATTAATGGCGTCAACCTCCTTAACTTTCTCTCCCTTGCAGCTCCGGCACACGGCGCACAGCCGCGGCGCGCCCCGGCGCGGAGCCCCCGCGCTGCGCCTCCCCGCCCACCGCCGCCGCCGCGTCGCCGCCTCCGTGTCGGAGAGACCGGCTGTGCCCCCGGCGGTGGTGGCCTCCCCGGACCCCAAGCCCAAGCTGCCGCTCCGGAAGATCCCGGGGGACTACGGGCTGCCGCTGGTGGGGCCGTTCAAGGACCGCCAGGACTACTTCTACAACCAGGGGCGGGACGAGTTCTTCAAGTCCCGCATCCAGAAGTACGGGTCGACGGTGTACCGGGCCAACCTCCCGCCCGGCCCCTTCATCTCCCAGAACCCGCGCGTCGTCGTCCTCCTTGACGGCAAGAGCTTCCCCGTCCTCTTCGACGTCACCAAGGTCGAGAAGCGCGACCTCTTCACCGGCACCTTCATGCCCTCCACCGAGCTCACCGGCGGCTACCGCGTCCTCGCCTACCTCGACCCCTCCGAGCCCGCCCACGCCATGCTGAAGAAGCTCATGTTCTTCCTCCTCAAGCACCGCCGCGACCACGTCATCCCCGAGTTCCACTCCAGCTTCACCGAGCTCTTCGAGGTCCTCGAGGCCGAACTCGCCTCCAAGGGGAAGGCGGGCTTCGGCGAGCCCAACGACCAGGCCGCCTTCAACTTCCTGGCCCGATCGCTCTACGGGGTCAACCCGGCGGACACCAAGCTCGGGCTCGACGGTCCGAAGCTGGTCGGAAAGTGGGTGGTGTTCCAGCTCGCCCCGCTCCTCGTCCTCGGCCTCCCGAAGCTCGTCGAGGACCTCGTCATCCACACCTTCCGCCTCCCGCCCTTCCTCGTCAAGGAGGACTACAAGCGGCTCTACGACTTCTTCCAGTCCTCCTCCGGCCCCGTCCTCGACGAGGCCGAGCGGATGGGGATCTCGCGCGAGGAGGCTTGCCACAACCTCCTCTTCGCCACCTGCTTCAATTCGTTCGGGGGGATGAAGATCTTCTTCCCCAACATGATCAAGTGGATCGGGCGGGCCGGGGTGAAGCTCCACACCGAGCTGGCCCGGGAGATCCGGTCCGCCGTCCGGGACGCCGGCGGGAAGGTCACGATGGCGGCGATGGAGCGGATGCCCCTGATGAAGTCGGTCGTCTACGAGGCCCTCCGGATCGAGCCGCCGGTGCCGCTGCAGTACGGGAAGGCGAAGCGGGACCTGGTGATCGAGAGCCACGACGCCGCCTACGAGGTCAAGGAGGGGGAGATGATATTCGGGTACCAGCCCTTCGCCACCAAGGACCGGCGCATATTCGAGAGGGCGGAGGAGTTCGTGCCGGACCGGTTCGTCGGGGACGACGGCGAGAGGCTGCTCCGGCACGTCCTGTGGTCGAACGGGCCCGAGACCGAGAGCCCGAACCTGGGGAACAAGCAGTGCGCGGGGAAGGACTTCGTGGTATTGGTGTCGCGGCTGCTCGTGGTGGAGCTCTTCCTCCGGTACGACTCCTTCGAGATGGAGGTCGGGGCGTCGGCGTTGGGGGCGTCGGTGACCCTCACGTCGCTCAAGCTAGCCACCTTTTGACCAACCCAAAAAAAGAATAGTTTTAAAAATCGACACGAAAGGAAAATCTGAAGGATATGTGTCAGCTACTTCTCGCACGAGCAATTCTGGGTCTTGAAAAGTGACTAAACTTTTTTATTTAAATTCGTACTCACCTAGCACATGCCCGAAAAGCTAGTGGGACTTTACTCCAATGGGTCCAATGTTTGGGATAGTGGAGGATGACGGGGGCAGTGGAGGATTTAGCACTAGCAGCCTTTCTTTGTACAAAATTTCGGGTTAGTGATGTCGTTCTTTCTTCCTTTTTCCTCCTTTTTTTTAATAATTATTTTAATTTGTTGTTTTCTTTCATATGTCCTGTTTCTTTTGGGGCACAAAGTATGGGTGGGCACGACATCCTTAGTGGTTGGTGGCGGTGCGTCTTTTTGTACAGAGAGGTGCTCCGTAGATAATAGGAACATGTGAAAGTTGAAGCATGAATTGGAGGTCTCTTTCGCTCTCTCTATTGTATGCTTTGGTGCGACGACGGGTGTGTCACTTTGGAAAAGCGACGAACTGTTGCTCGTGCATCGAAACAAAGAACACGAGATTCTTGTTCGAGTATTGATTTATTCATTGGGGTAAAGGGGCCGGGATCAAACGGACAAATCGCGATCCGAACGGGACGATCGGATCGCACGAGTGAGAAAGAGGGCCGGGAGCGGGCATCCTCGATTCGAAATAAATCTGGGTGTCGGGAATTCGTTTCGCCTCGGATCGGAATTAGATCCTTTTTATATGCGCAATCCGTAGCTTGATAGCGGGTAAAGCATGGCTCTTATTTTAATACAAATCCAGGGTTTATGTTATTTTATATACGCGCTCAATTATTTCATGAAAACTAGTAGCAGCTTCTTTGATCTCTTTCCGTGCAAGTATAAGAATAATTGATGATCGACGATGAATTGAATTTCAATGTTTTATCGATAGAATCATATATCGTGTTCTTTTCGCCCTAACACGTGATTTCGATTTCAAATGGACTTGGGACAATTGACATAACTTGTAACGATAATCACTACTTGCTTAAGTAAAGTCATATGAGCAAATCAATGTATCCGTGAGCTTAGGGATTAGGGATATCTTCAAGCGTACGCTAGAAATGCATTTCCTCGAGAATTTTTCTAATTTACGATTTGAGATTAATTCATATCATCATTTTGATTTTAATTTTTTTTGGTCAGTTCTTAGACAGCATTCTGAATGTTTCTAGGAAGTCGATTACATGAAAGTAGCTATCCACTATCCAAAAACTAGCCCACCCATATTTGTGAAATGACCATTTTAGATTTTGTTATTGTAAGAATCATAAGAATATCAAGGATGATTTCGTAAATTAACGATGGACACCAAATTTAACTAGTTTTTTTTTCCGGATTTGAAATGAATTTGGATGATTATGAATATGAGAATATGGATTTGAATTTCAAAGTAGGAGATACGGGCTTCGTAAAAGTGAGAGAGATTTGGTATTAACTTGCCCACGGATTTTGAATTTTAACGTACTTAACGATAGAACTCACTATTTATCTTTTCTTTTAATCTATATTAAGACCGAGATACTCGAGTTGACATGCGCTAAGCTATAGGGGCGATCATTTTCAGGAAAATATTTTTCAAAATTTTCATTTTTTGCGAAACAAACGGAGCCTAAATATTTTGATTTAACACAGAGACGATAGAAGATCATACCATTCATCGAATTGGCAGACAAAACACCGTCCCTACCCATGTTAGGCGTGAGCTTAATAATGTAATTAATAGGAACTTAGACTTGAAGCATTAAAGGATGGCTTCCTTTCAAATTGGGCGTGCAGGAATTGAGTGATGATGAAAGTCCTAGCCCTATTAAATATGCAAAACGAAGTCAATATTTAAGATATTAGAGAATTATCTTTGTCATTCTATTGTCACACTTGTCATTCCATCATCCCTAAAGAGGTGAGGTCACAATTGAGGAGCGAGTAAAGGTGGCTTTTCTATTATTGACAGAGAGATGGGAAAGTTATTCAATCAGTCTTGAATTTATTGTGTGAATGCTAATTTAGTTTGTAACTTTTCAATTTTGTCAATTTAATCCTAAACCCTTACTCGAAATTCCAATATAGTCCTTTTGGCAAATTTTCGCCAGAAATTACTAACGTGGTCGTCCAAAAATCGCTGGTCGTCCTAAGCAGCATGCCTCTACGTCAGTGGTTCTTGGTGAAAATTGGTCAGAAGCAGAATTTCGCGTAAGGATTCAGGACTAAATTGGCAAAATCTAAAAGTTTAGGACTAGGACATCCGTACAATGAATTTAGGATCGATCGGACAATTTCCCTTAGCAAAAACTATTGTTAAATTACCCATGGGAGATAAGTTCGTATATCCAAATGAAAGATATATATATATATATATATATATATATATATATATATATATATATCAATGATGACAGCTGCCTATCTAATTAGTCATATTTGTCTAAAGGCTAATAGACAAATGCAACTACTTATGTAGGTCAACTACTTATATAGGCAGCTTTTCCACTGAAACATTACTTACGTAGGCGAAAATAACACCTCCCTAAATAATTACTTATATTTGGCGCTATTTCCAATGTCATATCGCATAAATATAGATATATAGATGTGGGCTTGATCTGTGAAGAAATGTCATTGTCGTGGCCTTAGAGACAAATGGGCTACTTCAACTGCGATTCTTGTCAAATTAAAACTCTAGATTGGACGCTGTTTATCCCATGATCAACATCCATGGTATGATTAGGCCCCGGAACACGGCCGTGACCGGACATATTGGAGGAGCTGCATGGCCACTTCCGGTGGCGGCGGCAGTGGCCGAAAGCTTGAGCGATGCTGCAAGGCCCGCTCCTATCTGGTAATGGAGAAGGGCTATGAAGGTAAGCTCACGACTCGTACGATCCACGAGCAATTTCACATGCACATACGCGTACACTTCGCGGCTCATATCTTGGCTTGTTATCCAGAATGGGCTGTCGTATATCGCAGCGAGGGGCTACGATTGACCCTCTTTGTGCGTTCTGCAATGCAACACCTGAAATTTAGAGATCGCATGCTCTGTATCTGTGCCTGCAGATTTTCTGAGGAGATATGGAAGCAAGGTTCTATTGCTCTCCGGCATTTCTAAGCAAGCTTGGTTGAGGTGGAGAGTTTCAATGGGCTGCTGAGCACTGGAAAGGGAAGATTGGTATCATGTTGGCTACTTACAATTGTTTGAAATGCCTATTTCTACCATCTGTGGTATGCTGTAAACAGGAACATCCATGACTCTATTTTAGAGACGTCGGACATAGAATACTTTCTATTGATATCGGTCGTCGTCGTGCAGTCACTGATTCATCGAGAAACCTCTGCATTGATTTGGGGCGTCATGTTTAATGTACGATACTAGATAAACCGGCATTCTTTTCACAAAGGTTAGTGTACACTGGTGATCAACGGTCGTGTTTTGGACGATCAAACTATTCTTTTGCATACATGTGCTTTCTCATTCCTTTTTGTTCTATGCACCAGAAGGATCTGATGTTTAAAACTGATCTTTTTTTCCTCATGGAACTTATGATCTGCCCTTCTCATCTCTCCTCCTTTGTTATGTTCTTCAAATCCTCCTCGATTAATCAAAGAATTTGCGACATTGATTGTATGAGCGGAACTGTCATGCCAGAGAGGAGATGCAAACAACGGGACGAATTGCTTTATTTCTGGGCACTATTGTCGAACAAATATGCTAATGAGTGTATAATCCAGTAAGTTAGAGAGAAAACTCGACTAAATGAATTACACGTGTGGTGTTTTACAAGGGATGTAAAAGCTTCGGATGGAAAGGCACATTTAAGTCACTGAATCACCTTAGAGAGTAGAGTGTTTGATGAGGGAGAGCTCTCTTCACTTAAGCACGAATCTTTCATTGATGCTGTCGAATTATCTGCTGTGCTCCCGGTCGAGCTCATGGCGCTACCTCCACTTTGATCACTGACACTGATCGCCTTTGTAATCTCCAGTTCGGCACTCCTTTTGGGACAAATCAGCAACTTCTCGCTGATACTGCCCGAAGAAGAGCATGAAGACGTCTCGGACAAAGTCGTGCAGCTTTTCGCTTCGGAAGCGGCCCATCTACTGAGCCTGATCCGGTCCAATTCATCCGCCACTTCCTTCATGGTAGGCCTCAGGTCTCGGTGTGACGCGAGGCACTGGAATGCCAGCTCGGCGACCTTCTGCACGGACAAGTACGTCCACTTGTCCTTGTGCACATTGAGGGACGGGTCGATGATCTCATCCAACCGCGCCGTCCCAATCCTATCCGTGGCCAAATTGGCCAAGTTCACTTCGTTTTGAGGCCGTGAGAAGTCCACGACCTTCAACGACGTGATGATCTCCATAAGTACTACGCCTAAACTGTAGACATCCGATTTGTCGGAAAGGTGGAAATCCTGATGGTACTGGGGATCGAGATAGCCCGGGGTGCCCTGTGGGGTGGTCGAGATGTGGGAGTCCTCGAGCATGCCGAGTCTCGAAAGGCCAAAATCCGCAACCTTGGACTTGAAATTGTCATCCAAGAGAATGTTGCTTGACTTGACATCTCTATGGTATATTGGGGGCTTAATAGAGTGGAGATGCGCAATTGCTTGAGCAGTTTCTGTGGCAATTTTCAGCCTGATCGGCCAGGCAAGTCCTTGACCCCTCTCTCTGTGCAAATGCTGGCACAATGTGCCATTGGGCATGAACTCATAGACGAGGATCTGCTCGCCTTTCTCGATTGAGCAACCGAGGAGCTTGACCAGGTTGGGGTGGCTCACGGACGACAGGAGCTTGATCTCATTCATGACTTGCTCGATGCTGTCCCTCTGTTTGATCCTCTTGATGGCGACCCACTCGTCGTTGCCATTCACTTTCCCAGCATAGACCGTCCCGAATGCCCCGGTCCCCAACCTCTGCTTCTCTGAAAAATAATTTGTGGCTCTCTCGATCTCTTTGTAGGGATAGAAGGTGATGCTGCTCTTGCCCGAGGCCTCGGACAGACGGCTCTGCACCTTGAGTTGAGCTTTCCATTTGCTTCGCCGTCGAAAGAAGCAGCAGATCAATGCCAAACTGATCATGAGGGAAGCCCCAACTACAACACCTGAAAACAAAGAAACAGATGACATGAGACAGCATTTGACAGGTATAGCTATGAACATTCCTAATACTCACGTGAAGTCACAAGTTACTTCTGCTACGCGCAATATAGAACCATTAGAACACTCAACAATTATTTATGATCATATAATTAATTTGATAGGAAGATTAAAGTACCTCCAACCAGAACAATTATTCTGGTGGTTCCTCCACATTGGCCAGAGAGATACTTTGCAGGATTGCACATGAATGCGTCTGCTCGCAAGATAAAAATCAGAAAACAAGGTCAGCTCTCAGCAGGATGAGGATTTTCGGGATCACATACATAAAACAACACAGACATTTTGACTCGATAAACTCTTCGGAGCCGCCACGATCTGCACGACCGAAATCGATTTCCCATGAAGCCTAAGTTCGGGTTAAGCACGAAAAGTAAGAGCTAGCTCGACACTGAAGACATAGAACTAAAAAGGAGCAGTCAAACTATCATTATCTACTAGAATGTCTTTGAGTCCAGACAAAGTGAAAGAGCTAACAATGTCGAGGTTAAGTTCAAAGTTCTCGATCACTTGTGCCCTCCAAAGTCAAGAGATTCTAGACGTTGGATGGACCTCTTTGCACTTTGCGCCCCTGAAGTCCAGAGGCTCAGACATCACCAAGACCCCACACAAAAATCTGCCGTTCTTCCGTTGACTTTTGTGTAATCCTAGAGATCAAAATCACTTGGGGAGCATATTCAGCATCGTTCAAAGGGATCCGCAGATTTCAGTGGCGATCTTTGTTAGGTGAAACAACCCATTCTTGAGCGCGACGGGCTGCTTGTTCTTCTATCCCCCCGTGCCAGACAAAAGAGAGGACAACAATGGCGGATCGTTCTTTAACGAATCAGCAAGAAAAACGGGACACCGGCCCAAATATTATATTGTATCCACTTTGACCTGACTTTACGACGAAACTTTGATTAAGACGATGTTAATTGTCTTTGAAAAGGGTCCCCCATGTAATGTATTATTGTCCGCCCGCTAGTGGGGTCACTGTGCGCTCTTACTTTTGGTGCGTTCTAGTGGGCAAACGTGCCCGTTTAACCGTACCACCCACCATGGACAACGAAGTTCCATGCTGTGATCATAAAGGAAATGATCTTGTCTATGGACAGAAAATGGGGTCTCGTCCGGCCATGAGCATTAATGGCATCCACTTGAATAGGATGGGATAGGATAGCATCCCCTCGGCTCGGATTGACTTTCCCGGTCGAGTTCGAAGGATTCGTGCCGTGTGCTTTCTTCATAAATGGTGATATGGAGGAGTTACTAGCATGAATTTTGTGTATCTACTGAATTAAATGCGAGTATTTATAGAGGTTGGTCTCACCAAAACTCGGTTTTTAGTGAATGATTTCTTCGGCTAGCAAAAGATTGGAATTGGAGTGAAGTCATAACGTAAGGCGACGAAATAAAGAAAAACTTTAAGACCCTTCCTCCAGCTACGATTCACGACTGGTTTGTTGATTGTAAATATTTCGCGAGCTTTGATTCCTTTTAAAGCCTTTTCAGGGATTGTTGGTGGAAAATTTATGGTAGGAGAGAGGTTCTCATGAAGATTTGATTCCTATACTGTCGTTTGCATGAGTTTCTCATGAAGATTTAATTCCTAAATTGTCGTTTGCATGAAAGAAAATTACCAAACTACAAAAAGGTGTCCCCAAAATTTCTCAACCAAAATTTTTTTGACTCGTCTGATGAACATAGCAACTTCTAGGTGGGGTTTTGACTTTAAAAACCATAAAATGTCCACTTTATATGTACTAAATTACTCTCGGATGTGCAATTAACTCAATAGTAAACTAGGCATAACAAAACTCATTTTCCATTATCGATATGTATAATAATGTCTAAGACTAAAAGTCGAGTAAATGGGTCGTATTCTTAACCTACTGCCGGTCCGCCATGACAGTTAGCAAATTGATTTTGTATCCCATTTAAGCATTTTTAGCACCGATTTCCTAATTTAATCGCAGAAGATAATTGGTCAAAAGAGTCAACAATGATAAAGCCCTCCAACTAACCTCTCCGGCAGCCGGTGCCGGCCAAGAACCCGTCGCCGAGGAACCCGTCCCTGCACTTGCACCGGAACCCATTCCCGCCGCCTTTCGGCAGCCCCGAGAGCTGAACGCAGTCCGCGTCGTCGGAGCACTCGCACTCGTCACCGTTGACCCACCACACCAGCTGTAGCATCTGGACGCCCAGTGACACCGATATGTTGTTCAGGTTTTCCGCCGATATCGACGACAGAAAGTACTCGCAGCCGAGGGCGAAGAGCCGACTGTGGTTGAGAAACGTCACGTTGTAGTGGTTCGGCTCCTCGGAGTAGCAATTCATGCTGGTGTTGATCTTGGTGCTAGAATCGCAACCGGACTGGAATTGGGCCTGGATGACCAGGGTGTTGGGCACATCGCAGGGGGAGTTCTGCGTGCAATTGCTGAGCAGGACGGCGTTCTTCCCCTTCGGAGCGTAGTTGCGGCCGTAGAGCTGGTCCATGGACCCGAACGGGCGGCTGCAATTGGCCTTGATGGTGACGGTGATGGTGTCCACGGACGCGGACTGCACCAGGAACTCCCCTATGAGGGCGTCCCCGTCCTTGGTGCAGTTGAGCCGGATTGGGCAGCCCGGCGAGAACCCGAACGGGTACGTCAGGTTCTGGTTTGCGGGCTTGCCGTTGCTGCAGGTCTGGCTGCAGGCTTTACGTGCCGCGGCCGTGAGGATCGGCAATACCATGCCGGCCAAGAGGAGGAGGAGGAGGAGGAGGAGGGGGGACAGAGCGGCCTTCGGCATCGTCAGAGACATCGGTTGGACGCCGTTTTCGATCAAGAGACAGTCGTGGATCGAGTGGATTGAGATGGCGGATCGTTTTGATCAACGAGAAGCATGAGGAAGGACCAGCAACAGTCGGACAGAACAAGTTTCCTTCGGCTTCCCTTTTTCAGCGGATTAGGTTTGGTTTTAAGTAGGGGATCGCGTGGCAGAAGAGAAGAAGGAAGGGACGTGCGGAATCTTGGAGAGTGCTTAGAAAGCGAAGTTCCTTTTCACACTTTCGCGCGCGAGAGAGGAAATATAACGAGAAACCGATGAGGAAACACGGACAGCGTTCAACGTCGCATATTTCACGGAAGAGTACCGACGTGGTCGTGACTCTTGATGTGCCTGTACTGACCAAAGAGCCAGAAAGTCGGGGAAGAGTCCCCGTCGAGCAAGCAAGTGATTCTCGGGTCAGTTTGACGTATTTTTATAAAGGGGAGTAAGCATGATCTGTTGGTGCTCATGAAGTTGCCATTTGGGTCCCTGAGCTAGTCAAGATTGACACTTGACCACAGGCAAAATGGAACGGTGATTTATCATTTTGAACCCTCCCCCTTCTTGAGGAAATATCAAACAAGAGAAGAATGGAAAATGTGAGATTTTGTTCCCTAGTACTAAGTATGAACATATTTAATCGGGGAGGCAAATGGGACCCTGGAAATATTCAAAGTCATGATCCCCTGCTCTGATACGAAGTGAGATATTATGGGACCACTTCCGACTGCTCTAAAAGTTTAGGCCGTTAGATGAAGATGTGGTTTAATATTAATATTTTATCACTCCCCCTCACGCTTGGTCTGATTTTTTTGCCTGGTATTAAATTTGTACATATTTAATTAGGGAGGTAAATAGACTTTGAAAAGATTTAAAGTCGGAACTTCTTGTTACGAATTATCTTTTATTTTATCAGAAAAATAAAAAAAAATAACCCATCAATATTGAACATGACGACTTGAATGAACGAAGAATGACGAGAGTTTATTTTCATCCGGTGCTTCTAGATAAGCTGACGAGGCCTTAACCCCCGTTACCCAATAATGACGGGTCACTTGGGACACGACATCATCCTTGCCTTCAATGATTCTGTGCGTCCCGAGTGGGGATCCAGAGTCAAACTTGGGGTACGTTCCAACCCAAAAAGCTTCGCGTCTTAATAAAAAACAACACGGTCCCAGTCTTTCGGTTTCCTCCACTTGTACTTCTCACTAGCTCATTGATCACGGCGCTGCGCACTCGTCTGGCCGTCATTTCCACGCTTTCTAAATGGTCTTCACGCGAGTGATCATTGCATTCATCGTTTCTTGTTGAAGCGAGAGAATGAGTAACATTTTGGACGGCTAGTTTTGAGTCGATCAGTAAGATCCTACGATTTAATTAGGTCATATGAAGCGCAATATGAGGTGCGGAAATATACATGTCGGAAAAATTATCTATTTAGTTCTCAATTTATTATATAGATGCCAATTCAATCTTAAACTTTCTAATTTTGCAATTTAGTGTTAAATCTTTTGGCTAATTTTCGTCGGGATTCGCTGACGTGATGGTATGCCATGTAGAATGGCCAGCGATGATTGTACTATCACGTCAGGAAATTTTCAACGAAAATTGGCCGGAAGGGCTATATTGGAATTTCGTGCGAAGGATTACAACTAGATTGGTAAATCTGAAAAGTTTGAGACTGAATTGACATCCGTACAATAGACTTATGACTGATTGTGTGATTTTCCCGACATGCATAGTCCTATAACATATGTTTCTTGCGTAGTGTTGGTTGAATATTGATCAAATCATTTGGCCTAGCGCGGGACCCTTCGGAGCAAATGGTGAAAAACAAAATTAGTCCACGCCTTCACCCGAAGATGATTTTGCATCCTTTACATTTAAATCACTGCTTCGTTTTACCAATTAGAAGCCAATACTTGTAACTTTGAATGTATTGTCAGACGTAAAAGTTACACTCGATATAAGTTGGCACGGTCATTTCATTACACACTTTCATTTTCCTTAAAATATTACCCTTGCCACACTTTTAACCCCAACCCATCCTAAACTCACAAAACCTTAATCCTAGCAACTTCCCTCCCCTCCCTTTCTTAGCCACCGCCACCAGCCCCGTCGCCATCGGAGCAATGAGACTCGTGGCCCCCTCCACCACCGCATTGCTACCGTCGCTAATTTTGGGCCCCTCCTCTACCTCTCGGCGACCGCTGCAGCCATCATGGGAAAGATATAGAAAGAGATAATGACATAAATGGTTTTTGAACTTTAGCTCAATGTGTAATGTGGTCCCTAAACTTTTAATTTGTTCAATATAATCTCTGGAATTTTGGTACATGTTCAACTTAGTCCTTGAATTATATGAAAATATTCAATGTTGTCATTCCAGTAATTCAAGTTTATGGACAACATTGAACATTTTTATATAGTTCAAAAACTCAACTGAACATGTACCAAAAGTCTAAGGACTACATTGAATAAATTGAAAGTTCAAGAATCACATTGCACATTGGGCTAAAGTCCATATATCATTTGTGTCATTTTCCTATATAGAAATAACAAGTTTTGGGGTTTTAGAGTTAGATTCTTAGATAATTCGTGGTTTATAATTTTTTTTAAAATTTGAGTGAAGGTTGAAGAGGGTTTTAGGTACTTAAAATAGAACATGTTCATCCAACGGCATTTTTGTTTTTTGGCTAAGAGAAGGAATTGAAATATGAAATCATATTAGTTAATATATCCCCGAGTGCTTGTCTTCTGAATTTAACATATTTTGATCTGATGAAAAACAATAATTTAACATGTGGGCCAAACGAAATAATGTTTGAATTGATCGGGCTGCTCCTCCTTTTTCCTTTTTTTCTTTCCCCTCTTTTTTTTTGGGATTTTCTTTTGTGAGGTGGTAAAATGAAGGAAACGGATTTTGCTAGAAACGTCATATAATCGGTCTCATGACATGTTAGTTTAGTGCATTCCGACTCTATTGACTCTTAGATCACGTAAGTCTCATGTAAGACTCATCTATATTAAAGAATTGGATATATTGTGCTCATATGTACCCAAATAATTTAAGAGAAAAAAAATCTCCCATTTCAAACAACGAAAAGAGATAAGAAGAAAGAAGAGGCGTGTTTCGCTAGACAATGTTGTTTGTTCTACTTAGTGTTCCTCGTCTTGGATCCTTTCAAAGTAATAATTGCTTTATAATAATTGGAAGTTGAACATTCATTCCCCAACGTTGTTTTCATGGGCCTCCTCTTAGTCGTCTTCTGTTTGGTTTCCTGACACTCCATTAGTCCATTCATGTGTCTTGACTCTTGAGCCGCGTATCATCAGATATCCTCCCTAGGAACAAAAAGAAAACTTTGGAATCAGATTTTAATTTAGTTTTCACCTATATCTGTTTTTCCTACCTTACTAATATGTCAGGATTGTGATGATATTTCAAATATTTCCGGTATGATTCTCCAACCTTTCAATTTTTAGAGATGATTACACATTGAATTCTATATAAAATAATGCTAGATGTATGAAAATCGATTGATGGGTAGATATGACAACGTATTCAATCATGAAAAATGATCTAGGATATACTACAACAATCGCGCCTTAGACAAGAACGTACTGAAATGACACAAACCTTTGCTAAATAACACAAGTATAGCCACACAAAATCAGGAGTATCTTCAAGAAATGGCCCATTTGGGCGAAAGGCTCATCTGCATTTTGCCACATTTTTTGCAGTGAATCGTACCTGTCGATATGTGAGATGGACCTACGATATAACAAGTTTGCACCGAACAATTGAACATAGTTGGACCAAGTATTTAGGAGAAGTTAAGGGCTGTTCATGGATATAAATGAGGAAATTCTAGTTTCCAAGTCACTTCCCACGTTGACTTCTCAACTGTGAGTGAAATATGTAAAAATCGACGGCGTGCGATGTGAAATATGTAAAAAGAAGTTACATAGGCTAGTAAACATGTTTTAGTAAGAAGTTTTAGTGTCCCTATCTTTATTCTAAGTATTACTAAGAAACATGGCTCTTCTGCCTCCATTGCAAAGATCTTTTTACTTGCGCATGGTTCCTCCACCGCTCATGTCACTATATATAGTCGCATGCGCGTCGTACCGGTTGCTGTCTATAGCAGACACAAACATCGCCATAGCTAATATAAGCAAAGCCTTGTGAATAGCCATTATAGTCGACATATAGGGACGCAGAAAGATGTGAAGGCTTACGAACGAAAAGAGAAGAAAACAATGAGAGAAGAAACAGAGAGAAAAGAAACAGAGCTTTTGGATTTACTTCACTCTGAATACAAGGAAGGTTCTCATCACTCAAACTTACAACACATTTTCTCTGTTCTCGTATTTATATTATACAAAACTAATGCTGAAGAACCACCAAAGATCATTTTACAGCTTATCTAATGAGGATAACAAACTAACAAAATAACAGAAGAAGAAAGTAAAGTTGTTCATTCAGTTAAATGCACAAAACAGAGTAACGGTTCTGCAGTGGGAGAGTTGAACACGTGAAGCTGGTGGAAGTTTTACTGTTGACTTCATCTCTTGCCTTTCTGGTTGAATCAGCAACATCTTCATCTCTTTTCTTTGTTGAAACAGATTGAAAATTGTTCACCATATGATTCTTAACAAAAGGTAAGTCGGAGAGCAAATTACGTCCTCGAATCACCAAGTTTAGCTGGTATTTATGGCCTTCAAAGGCATACAAACAAAGGGAAGTTGGGGAGACATGATTGCCAAATCAGAAGACGAGGCAGGGAAGGATAAAGCCGAAATGTTTCTCTGCAATTGGAAATGCTGATGAATGTAATGCAAGATAGTAGGTTCATTATTCTCTAATGGGTATCTAGAACTGTCAGAGTTATCTCTCTAGAACATTTCCTCCCTGATAAAGATAATTAGAATATTTATCTTGATAATCCGTATCCATCAGAATTGCACATATATCTCTTTTTAATTGTGCATATTATTAATTGATATGTTACCTTAGATCACCATCTAATATAGCCTATACATACTACTCTCTATGTAAATATAGATATATAAAGAAACTCCATATTTCTCTCTTCCTCATATTTTCTTATCTAGAGCTTTGACATTGCAGAGACAAATCATGCTATTTAGCTGCCAAATAATTGGAAGATAATGTGCATTTGCTTGGACCAATCCTTTCCTAGTCAGGTCAATTTTTCGTTTCTGACCTTTCCCATGCCCATTCAATATCCTGCCGCACCATACGAGATCCAATCTTCTACTGCAGCAGCAACAACTATGACGACAACCACAACGACCCGTATTAGAGATGGAAAGTTTCTCTTCTATATAACAATAAATGTGTGATCAACTCGAGCTTTTATATATAGAGAGAGAAAAATAACTCGGTTGATGGCATCTAGGCTTGATATCTCTTGCAAGTATCACGAACTCGAGATATGTTTTTCGATTGGAATCCAAAATCCGTCTTGGTTTCGAATACGGGAGCATGAAAGCTTAGTCGACCCAACAATTGGTCGAATTCTTTTTTAGATGAAAATCTTTTGAATAAATGGTATCTATAATCGAATGTATGCAAACGGAAATAACTCTTGAAAGTCCAATTCAATCATACACCGGGAATGGACTATGTACGACTTGAAGCACAAAGTACAATGGAGAACTGTAAGGATCTTTGTGCGCTTTGAGTCACGTGCTTTGCTCTTTCAGCATGTCTAAAATCGTCCTCCGAGGAACAAACTTCGAATGAATATGTTTCGAGCACTTTGTTGTCAGGATTCCGCATAGAAGCAGAAACACAATACTGCGACCCAACAAGTATGTTTCTCTTTCGAATGAGCAAAATGAAAAGGGAATTGATTATGTAAGTGCGATGGTGAAAAATGAAAAAGAACTGCATGTATACATGAGTCGAAGCTCTAAGAGAGTACATTTTTCACTTCCACTAGTCTCTACTAACAGAACGAGCCAAATTGCAATTGCTATGGCGCGGCAAAGGCGTCGTCGATCCACCGCTTAGTGTTGCTGGTGGTGGAGGATTTCCCCGCCTTATTGACCATGGCAGGAGCCCCCGGAGAGGTGCCGAAGAGGGATTGCAGCGACGCTCGGAATCTGTTCATGAATTTCCGCAGCCGAATCCGGCGCAGCACCGCGTCCCTGTTCAGCACCTTCGTTGAGTGAGTCGGCTTTATGCGCACATGGGTGGTGACCGCCACATTGTTAGTGGTAGTTTCTTCTTCCCCACGGAGATGCGCTTGCCGTGGGCGACGGCAATGCTATTATCATCAGCTTTCGAGAAAGTGGAAGACATCTTCACAAAGTTTTGAGAACTGCTAGTTAATCACACAGTGAAAAGAGTGAGCAAGATCGTGAGCACGGACCCAAGTGACAAGTCTTTTTTTATACAGCAAAAAAGCCGGAGATTATTCGGGTGAAGTCAGTAGATTAATAGTCGGTTTTGATGGGTTGGAGGCGGTATCAATATAAACTTAATCAGAGACCAAATAGTCCAGTGCACCATGGTTTCTTATCAAGATGGGTTTCAGTGAAAATAAATATGAAGACACGACAAGAACCGGGAAAAAATCTTCGTTGAAACAGGTACGCATGAATCCGGTTTGTATTGAATCGTCAGATAAGATGGGATTACATGGGATCCGTCTTATCTAACGGTGGATGTGAACCGGGCTCACATGAATTAGGTTTAGGCTTTACCCGTTTAAAAAGACTGGGATTCGCTTCGAGAGTCACTTTATAAAAAGGACGGAATCAGATTCGCCCACCCATTTTCTTTACTTGGGGAAACGGGGCCGAAAGGATTCTGCTCTTTGTTTTCTTTTTGACTTTTTACTGGTTTGCTTACTGAGGTCCTTCTCGTGTTGGATTTGCTTATAGTTAGGTCGCTCAGATGTCCTTGAAATTTGGTGTTTGGTTCTTGTGTGTGCGTAATTAAGAGCTAAGCTAGAATCAATCTGCAAAACTGACATATTAAGAGCAAGGATAGATTAGTGAAAGTACCAAAAAAGCCGTAAACTTATTGCATTGGTACCAATTCAGTCCATCCGGCTAATTTAGGCAAAAAATCGCTAACGTGGATGTTGACGGTTCTACGTGGCACTGCCGGCGCTGATGTGGACAAATTTTATAATTTTTTCAGATTTTTTTTTAATGTTTTTTTCTTTTTTTCTCTCTTTTTTTTTTCTTTTCTCAAAACTCACCGGCCACTGGCGAGGGCATCAGGCCCTTGCCCGGATCCAGGCGAGGGCCATGATGCCCTTGCCTAGTCTGGGCGAGGGCTTCGCTGCCCTCACCTAGATCTGAGCGAAAAAATTATTAAAAAATTATAAAATTTATCTACGTCAGCACCGGCGGTGCCATGTAGGACCGATGGAGTCCACGTCAGCGATTTTCGGCTTAAATTGGCTGGATGGACTAAATTGGTACCAATGTGAAAATGTTTATGACTAAATTGGTCTAATTGAAAGGTTCAGGATTGAATTTGTACCAATATAATAGGTTTAGGGCTTTTTTGGTACTTTTCCCGGATATATTACTATAGATGTTTACCTAAATTGTTTATATGTAATGGAAGACCAAAAATTTTAGGTTTGGGGCGAGACTAAATTTTCACCTGAAATTTTAAGTATGTGTATTTTTGAAGGGTTTTATCTACTAGTAAGGATTTCTTTGATGCATGGGAACGAGGGCTAACGCTAGTAAGTTCACTTATGATTATATGGGATGAGAATCCTTTACCATAACTGATGATGCCTCCGACGCCTAAACCATTCATCGAATCATAACAGTGTTGTATCTTATGCTAGTTCATTGAACCCAATCAAACCAAGCCCCAACAATGCGCGCACGCATACACACTCTCCCCTTCGCCGTGTCCGTTGTCTATATGTTTCTCTTTCTCACTCGGCCACTAGACCTTGAAGAAGAAAAGTTGGCGCTTATGTAGAGATCTCGACAGGATATAAAGGAGGTGATCTAGATGAGCTCCATGTTGAAATGTGTGTGTGAGTTGTCTTAAAGAAATCCCACATTAGAGAATTGGTGTGGTGTGGAGCTATTAATACATCCTAGTTGGCCCATAACTCATTAGCTTAAGTTTTTAAGTGAATGCGAGTTTATTTGGATATGTTGACGGGCTCGGACTTGGGCTCTCTCTTAGCGATCTCCCCAAGTGAAGGTATTGGATTTTTACTGCGTTCTCTCAACGAATGGTAATAGAGCCGGCCCTTATTTTGGGTGGAAATTGCCATCACGGTTGGTTTGGTAAGAAAAGACCATTGACAGTTGGTTTGGTGACGCGAGATAGAGACCATGAGTGATACAATCCCAAGTTTGCAGTTGATGATTGTTGCTTTGAGGGGGAGATAATGGAGATACACATGTGAGAAATGTTAGAGAAGTTCCACATCGAGAAGCTTTGATGTGATGTGGAGTAATTAATATATTATAGTTGGCCTATAACTCATTGGTTTAATCTTTTGAGTGAATGTGGGTTATACTGGATTAATTGATGAGCTTGGACTTGGGTTCCTTCTTGGCGATCTCTTAGGTAAAGGTATAAGACTTCTGCTCCACGCTTGCAACAAATAGTATTAGAGTCGATAGTCAATTGATGAGGCCCCAATCTATTACGGTGTTTGGTGAATATCTCAATAAAGGAATTTGATGATCAACGCGGTTTCCGGACGGTGGGTGTTGTAGTGTAGCAATGCGGGCCTGATGGCAGACTTCATGGATGAAGTTGGACGTTGATGGAGATTCAAGTTGAGATATCATAATATAGAAAGATATTTGGATTATGGGGTGAGCAAACTTAACAATGAGCTCACACATGAGGAGGAGATTGTTGATATGCATGTGTGAGTTATGTAATGTGTGAGTTATGTTAGAGAAGTCACATATTGGAGAATTGATGTGGTGTGGAGCAGTTAATATATTATAGCTTGCCCATAACTCATTAGCTCAAGCTTTTGAGTAAAAGTGAGCTCAACATGATATATTGACGAGTTCGAACTTAGGCTTTCTCTTGGCGATTTCTTTGGGTGAATGTATCGGACTTTTGTTGCGCTCTTCCAACACCTCCAGTGCATGCGAGAAGACAAATATTAAAGATGTATCGGGGACTCTGGACTATGGATCAAGAGAGAGAAGACAAATATTGAAGATGTTTCGCGACCTGGTGAGTGAGGAAAAAATTCTTAGAGTATCCCGGTGCATGCAACTTCTTGATTTTGATGGGTCTTATGTGAGACTCACACTAAAAACTCAGATGCATTAGGTTCGCATACGTCCGGGTGCAGCTAAGAATTTGGTGAGTGAGACAGGCGACAAGGCATCGGCGGCGGCGGCGGCGGCGGCGGCGGCCTCATCCTGGTCCATTTTGCAAACCATTTTATCTTAACGTTTGCGCCGTGGTGACTGATATCCATCAGGAGAAGTCTGGGCCTCTTCTCTTGGCACCACAAATTTCGTGGCCCAAGCCGACCATGCATATAGCTAGATAACACGTTGCTTAACGTCGACATCTTCAAAGGCCTGACACCCAAGGCCCAAACTCGATTTTAGAAGAGAATCTTCTCCACTCCAACCATATTAGAATCATTCATTAGATCGATCCAGTCCAAGCTAGCGATATTAAGTGCCAAAGTTCGGTGTTCATTTCTGGGTTAGTAGGACAAGACTCGGATTCAGTACCCTAATAAACCATCCACCTATAACTATGTATAAAATAGGGTAAACCTCGCGTGAGGTTGAGCCACGTGCGGACCTCACCAAAACAAGAGAGAAGAAGATATCTTCCTAGCACTAAAAGTCACGGTTGTTATGCACCCTGTTAGAGAACCAAAAAGTTTAAGTCGATAGGTAGAGGAGATCACATGAATATATATGGCATTTATGACTCGTTGTCGAGCGATGTGAAACTATATTTCAACACACCCTATGATAAATTGCTCTAACTTTGCCACTAGGATTTCACACAAAATTTTCTGTATAATCGATCTATATTGACATTCTGTACTTTTTATTAACATCACTGTTCACGATTTTTTCTTCCTTTTTTCGACTTATAATTTCAAATTACAAATTTAAAATCGAAGTCGGATTATATCAACGTATTACGTCTTGACATACTCTCGTTAGGTAGGACAATGATAATAGGACGTATGCCATCCTTGCTTGTGAAAACAAGTTATCCTTTTAAAGGATATCGGATAAAGGAATGATTTTGAATCCTGTCTATAAACATTATGGCAAGTCAATCTGATCTCACCTACCAAATGACTATCAAAGTCTTTACCAATTTTCATTTATCTCATTCATTTGCGTAAGCATCTAGAAGATAAATGTATGCCTATTTCTAGATAAAGTGTTGTGCTTATCGTGTACGACTCGTTTGATGGGATTCTTCTACTCGTTGATCCATTGAAGCTATGATTGAAGGAGAATATGCAGGCTCTTGTGTAATTCAATGATAATAACAACAATAATTAACCATGGGTGTAATAAAGAACATCTAAGAAGGTTTCAATGGTTATGTGTGTTCTTATGTTTATAATGACGACCATGATACATTGACCCTAAAAGGAAACTAGAACGTTCTTCATACAACATACTTCACTATATAAAAAGAAAAGTAGAACATTCTTTAGCGGGGAAAAGAGCCAAAAAAGTCCTAAACCTTTTTTTGGTGTCAATTCAGTCCTAAACCTTTTGCATTAGTGCCAATTTAGTCCTAAACCTTTTTTTGGTGTCAATTAAGTCCTAAACCTTTTAAATTGGTGTCAATTCAGTCCTAAACCTTTTGTTTTTGTGCCAATTTAGTCCTTCCGGTCAATTTTGATCGGAATTTGCCGACGTGGACACCTGCCGGCCGGCGGCCGGTCACCGGCGCTGACGTGGACAACTTTAATAATATTTTAATATTTTTTTGAATTTTTATTTTTTTTCCTTTTTTTCTTTTTTTTTCCACTTTTTCTTTTTTTGGTCTCTCTCCCTCCTCGGTGACCGGCCAGAGGCCGGCGAGGGCGGCCTCGCCGCGGCCTCCGGCCAGGTCGCTAGGCGAGGCTCGAGCCCTCGCCGGAGGCCGCGGCGAGGGTGAGCCTCGCCATGGTCGGGCGAGGCTCGACCTCGCCGGATCCGGCGAGGTCGAGCCTCGCCCGGCGACCTCGTCGGAGGCCGCGGCAAGGTCGAGCCTCGCCATGGTCGGGTGAGGCCCGACCTCGCCGGATCCGGCGAGGTCGGGCCTTGCCCAGCGACCTCGCCGGAGGCCGCGGCGAGGGCGAGCCTCGCTCGACCAAGGCGAGGCTCGACCTCGCCAGATCCGGAGAGGTCGTTGGGCGAGGCCCGACCTCGCCAGATCCGGCGAGGTCCCGCGGCCTCCGGCGAGGGCTCGAGCCTCGCCTTGGTCGGGCGAGGCTCGACCTCGCCAGATCCGGCGAGGTCGAGCCTCGCCCAGCGACCTTGCCAGAGGCCGCCCTCGCCAGTGGCTGGCGAGGTCGAGCTCGCCGACCTCTGGCCTCTGGCCAGTCGCCGGATCGGCGACCGGCCAAAGGAAGGAGGGAGAGAGACAAAAAAAAAAACAAGTGGAAAAAAAAAAGAAAAAAAAGAAAAATTCAAAAAAATATTAAAATATTATTAAAGTTGTCCACGTCGGCGCCGGTGACCGGCCGCCGGCCGGCAGGCGTCCACGTCGGCAAATTCCGGTCAAAATTGGCTGGAATGACTAAATTGACACAAAAACAAAAGGTTTAGGACTGAATTGGCATCAATGCAAAAGGTTTAGGACTAAATTGGCACCAATGCAAAAGGTTCATGACTTTTTTGGCACTTTTCCCTTCTTCAGCTTATCCAGAGGATGGGGGAACCTAAACTAAGTTGCCAAATCTTAGAACTCTCGTCGCTCTTAAGAGCTGATGTTATCAGTCGCGGGACGATTTGGCTTCCTCATTTTTCTGCATATACAGCACACGATTTTTTTTAAATAGACTCCCAATTAAGAGCGACCCTTTTGTTTTTTTTACCTTTTCCATGCAGAACGAACGAGATTGCAGAGATTTACTGGCCATTACTCGAGGAAACTGTGATAACTTGCCTCAACCTCACCACGCGGCAACTCCAAAACCCTCTACTCATGAGAGTTTCCATTAAAGTACCTCTTTTTCAAGGGGAAAAAAACTAGAAAACTCCTAAGCTTATTGCATTGGTACCAATTCAGCCATAAACCTTTCAATGGACTCATTTAGCCATAAACTTTTTTCACATTGGTACAAATTGAGTCAATCGGGCCAATTTAGGTTGGAAATTACTGACGTGGACGCCCGGTTGTCCTACGTGGCATGGCCGATGACGACCGACGCTGATATTGACAGTTTTTTTTTACAATTTTTTGATTAGTTTTTATTAAATTTTCCCCCTTTTTTCTTTGTTTTTTTTTCTTTCCTTTCTCTGTTCTTTCCTCTCTCTTTTTTTTCCTTTGGCCCGTGGCCAGTGACCGGCCACAGCTTTTTAGGTACTTTTCCCCCTTTTGAGGTGATAAATGAACATTAGGACGGAGTAAAGCAAGTTACAACGCAACAGCGGGTGGAAGTTCAAAGCGACGAAGCAAAGCAAAAGTTAATATGGCTTTAGCGGGTAAAAGGGCGTGGCTGGTCGGAGATCGTTCGGTCCGTCCAGTTTCAGACCTCCTTTTACCTTAATTCCGCATCCCATTCCGCGCCCCGTCGAAAGTAGCAATCACTCCCATTCACGCCTCCACATTATTACTGCGAGACACATGTCTCTTTGGTGGTGCTGGTGCTGTCTGATGGTGCTCTTCGAAAGCGAGCTTTTAGCGGGGAGACTTCGGCCGTGCATGGTTGCGGTAATGCCCGTCACATGAATCGCCATGATCACACTGCATTTTTGTCAGGATCCTTTCCCTATCGCTGGTTTGATTGGGGATGCTTTGTTTCTTGTTTTGGGGTCCATGACAAAGACTCGTTCCATCCCATGAGAAGGCAATGGTGGGGAGTATCTTTCGGGCTTTCGCTCCTTGAAATTTCCCATGGGAATTCGAAGAGAGATGATGATTTGCACGACTCTCTTCGAGACATGATTTTTGCATCATGTTGAAACCCTACATGAATTTTCATTCGAAATTGGGTTGATGGTCAACGGATTCGGTGTTATTGATCTCCGATGTCATTTACATGGACTCCACATTGCTATTTACGCCCAATAATTTATGTTTGACTTATAGCTTTGCGCTCTCTCGGACCGTTCACCTAAAAATGGCTGTCCATCCAATTAACAATACAACCACAAAGTATGCTGAGTGGTCAGACGATCGCGTAAAATAATTCCATGGCGTGCATGCGTCAGATTCTCTTGCCTAGTATTTATGATACAAAAATATATTCATAGATTTATGACGGACACTGATCCGATCAACCGCTCTTTAAAACCCATGATCGAGCTCAAATGATAAAAAGTAGCGGTGAAGAAAATAGATGATGCTGAGGAAATGAATCAAAATGGTATTCGAGTTCTACTTTTTTTTTTCGAAGGCTGTATTGCCCTCGTTACAACTATGGATAGGCAATTCATGCCATGATATGACCAAGATCTCTAAAACTAGCCGAGATTGCACCTCCACTATGATCCCGCTATAAACCCGTTAGAGTTAGTTCGTTCTTTTCTTCTTCTTTTTTCTAACGTAGGACTCACTTCCCATTGTTACCCGCCTCATTAACCGCACTAAACAAGTCGAACCTACGCTTTATACCTCGAAACCGGCTCAGTTGACTTTCCCTATGAATTTATGTGTCAATATTTCTATATATCGAAAGGTTTCGAGTTAATTAAAGTCAAAATAGTTAGAGCCACGCATATTTCCATAGGACCGACTCCGAATACATCCCAATCGACCTCCCGCATAAGAGCTTTGCTCAAAAGCGATAAAGTACAAATGAAGCACGAGGTTTACAGCCTTTAGAAGAAGTTTATTCAATACCTATGACAAGAAGACATCACACTTTCTTATTTCATACCATACACCTTGCAAAACAAAGAGAAAAAGGGCAAAATAATTTTCACATTCCACCAAAACCGTTAATAATCATGTGCATTATCGATTGCGAGAAAAAGGGAAAGAGAGAAAAAAAAAGCCCTAAAAAATATTGAATCAGTGCATGTCAAGTGGGCAAAAAAAGATAGGAATAATGACATAAATAGTCATCGAGCTTTGACTTAATATGCATGTGGTTCATGAACTTTAGCATAATGTGCAATGTGGTCCATGAACTTTTAGTTTGTTCAATATAGTTCCCAGACTTTTTGTATACGTTCAAGTAAGTCCTTATACAATATGAAAATGTTCGATGCCATCCTTCCATTAATTCACGTTCAGAGATAATATCAAATATTTTCATATAATGCAGAGACTAGATTGAACAAGTATCAAAAGCTCAGGAACTACATTTAATAAATTAAAAATTTAAATGTACTTATTGAACAAATTAAAAGTTGATGGATCATTTACGTCATTTTTCAAAAAAGATAAAAAGGAGTCGATCGAATGCAAGAAATAAAACGTTGCCGAGAATAGCGAGTGGCCATCAACCGTCCAACGGTAACGCCCGCCAACGAATAAAACTAACCGACAACGTTGTTATCGGTTGTCAGACCCGGTTTCTCAGGACCCGAAAAGCCTTTCCCCCAACGCCACCGCCCCCCCCCCCCCCCCCACACGTGTCGCCCCCCCACCGATCTCAGCCGTCCGTTCCACGCTCCTATTTACGTCCTCCCTGCCGCCCCCTTACCATAATTTCATCGTCTTCTCTCTCTCTCTCCCTCCCTCTCACAGAACACAACCCCCCCCCTTCCGTTTTCCTCATCATTCTCTCCATTCCATTACCTGTCATTCTTCATCGACCTTCATATCTTTTCTTTTAAACTCTTGCTGTGTTTCGTGCCGGTTCTCGTCTCGGGTTCGCGCGGTTCCGTGCCTGTTATGTGAAGAAGAGAGAGAGAGAGAGAGAGAGAGAGTGGTATGGCGAAAGACGAGAGAGGAGGAGGCACCATGTTCCTGGAGAGCAACACCATTCCTAGGCCCAAGTTCAACATGATGCATTCGGACCCCAACATGTCGTCGATCCCGATCCCGGACGATGACTTCCCGCACCGCCACAGCAGTGTTTCCCCCGCGAGCCCCGCCTTCTACGACCACAGCCGGATGAGCGGGGAGGGGTCCCCGATGATGATGTCCCCCTGGAACCAGTCCTCTCCCTTCAACAAATCCCCGTGGTCCACGGCGTCTACAAACTACGAAGAGAACGTCCCCCAGAACTGCCTCATCGGGTCGCTGGTCCGCGAGGAGGGGCACATTTACTCTCTTGCCGCCTCGGGCGAGCTCCTGTACACCGGGTCTGACAGCAAGAATATCCGCGTATGGAAGAACTTGAAGGAATTCTCCGCATTCAAATCCAGCAGTGGCTTGGTCAAGGCCATCATCGTTGCCAACGGCAAGATCTTCACCGGCCACCAGGACGGCAAGATCCGCGTCTGGAAGATCTCGCCCAGGAACCCAAGCCTCCACAAAAGAGCCGGGACGTTACCAACTCTGAAGGATATTTTCAAGAGCTCCATCAATCCGAGCAATTACATTGAGGGGAGGCGACGCCGGAGCGCACTATGGATAAAGCATTCCGACGCCGTCTCGTGCCTTAGCCTGAACGAGGAGCAGGGCTTGCTTTACTCTGCTTCATGGGACCGAACCATAAAGGTGTGGCGGATCTCGGACTCTAAATGCCTCGAGTCGATCAGCGCCCATGATGATGCAGTCAATGCCGTCGTTGCCAGTGTAGATGACCTGGTCTTCAGCGGATCTGCAGACGGGACCGTGAGGGTGTGGAAGAGGGAGATGGTCGGCAAAACGACCAAGCACACGCTTGCTGAGTCGTTGCTGAAGCAGGAGTGCGCGGTCACGGCGCTGGCCATGAACCGGGCTTGTTCGGTCGTGTACGGTGGGTCCTCTGATGGGCTGGTCAACTCCTGGGAGCGTGGGAAGAAGTTCACGCATGGCGGGGTCCTAAAGGGGCACAAGCTCGCGATCCTCTGCCTCGCATCTGCAGGGAACCTGTTGTTCAGCGGGTCTGCTGACAAGACCATATGTGTGTGGAGGAGGGACGGGACGATCCACACATGCCTCTCGGTGTTGACCGGGCACACCGGGCCTGTCAAGTGCTTGGCCACGGAGGAAGACACGGACTCGGCCACGAAGGGGGAACAGCGGTGGATAGTGTACAGCGGGAGTCTCGACAAGTCGGTCAAGGTGTGGAGCGTGTCTGAGATGGCACCTGATCTTAATCATATGGCCATGATGCAGCAGCAGCAGCAGGTGACTTATGATGCGGACTCGGTACCGTCGGATGGAAGCTTCTCTTCCGCTGGCCGGAACAGCCAAAACCGAAGGTACTGACCCATCGGGGCCGGCCCTCGGATCCTGGAGAATGTCCCGAAAATGAATCGTGACGACATGTGTCGTGCTCTCCCACTGCCCAGAGATTAATTAAATGGAAGTGCCTTAACCTACCTGCTGACATATGGAAATAATTTGTAGTTGGATGTGACGAGTGGGAGTTTCTACGTGCTTGAGAAGGTAGAATTGGTGAGCGTTTGCCTACCACGAGAAAGGGGAGTGTAGAACGGAGAATTTAATCCCCCTTTTTAAGCCTTTGTAAGACTTTTGTGAACCCACAAGAAATGATTATTAACAAATAACTATTGTTGATTTTCCGTTTTCCTTCAGAAAGTTATTATTGCCGCAAGAATTTTGTGGTTTTCATTCAGTAAGGTTAGCCTAGGCAGCAGCAGTGTTGAAGCAACAGTTCCGTCCGAGGTATTCTCCACCATTTTCTCCCCAGCTCTTTGTCCGCGAATTAAATAAAATGCATAATTTCGATCAGAGAAGAAGGGTTAGTCAAGTTTCTATAGACCACCACCCTGAATGCGGAGAAACAAAGACACAGAATCAGAGTCGCTTCAGCCTCTAGAAGATAAGCATACATAAGAGTCGAAATAGAAATGGTAAAAATCTCCTGTGAACTAGTTAACATAAGTGGACAAACCAGAGAGTGACAATATGTGAGATCATCTGTCATCCAGGGCATGATCCACCTCTGAGGGTATTAGAATTCCAGGAATCTGTAAAATACTGCGAACACTAAATGCTACCTTCGAAGGCTAGTTATCGAAGGTAATCATATTGGCAGTTTTCACCATGGATCAAGAACAAATAAAAACATAAAGGACCAAAAGATCTTGGGAAGTAGGCAAATGACAGCGAATCCACCAGGCAGTGAGAAGATGCGGTACAGTTCAGGGAAAGAATCCAATTTTTATACCTTGAAATGATGCTCTACATATTTAGTTTCCGCAAAACTGAAAATCAGGTTGACCCACTATAGAAGTGTAAAGATATGCTACATATACCTAACATCACAAATCTATAAAAAAAAAATCCTATGAACTACAATGCTGTGAAGCTTGTTGAGCATTGAGCAACCATTAAATGGCGATAGAGATGAGGGTTTCCAAACATGCATGCACGTTATGAGTACCCAGGCAGCATACCACCACAGCTAGAACAAGTTCTCTGTTGCTTCTCAAGAGCTAGATAAGCTGACGCACTACTCTCGAATGCATATATGGTTCTCAGTGGGAATGTTTCCGTGAGTGGCTTCTCCTAGTTTCAGTATGCATGCGAGAGCACACTCCATTTAGGTGACCGCTCCTACTACCAGCTGCATTCAGATCCAAGGCTATGGGCATGAGGGACTGTCCTTCTAGTATTCTGACGACCTGCAATGCCATGTAAGATAATGTAGAATTTTATTCAATTCGAAATAGTGGAGAAATAATTACATGGGTGTATGTTGCGAAACAATGCTGCCTCAGATTGTGCTAATGCTGATATGAAGGAGTGATTCAATGCAGCAGTGAAGTTCAAACCTTTGACATTGGAGGTCTTGATTCAGGATCCGGATGCAGACACGATAAAACAGCATGGCTCATTACTTGTAACTGATGGCCGAAATCTTGAGATTGGTTAGAGGCCAAGCATGGATCTATAAATGAAAAACAGTTGGATTTGACTTCTTTCGATTCATGTGCAGCAAAGGGGCCAAACAACTGAGGGAAAAGACTTTCTCCCTCGAATTGCAGTTCGATGATTCTTCGCCCTGTTATCAGCTCTAAAAGTACCACTCCAAATGCATAGACATCAACCTTTTCTGAGATTTTTCCTCCATCAACAAACTCTGGTGCAAGATATCTGAAATTAAAGATATACATTTAACATGATAGAGTATTGTAAATTTCAAATGATCCTTACATATAATAATCTATAGAATTCAAGATTTTTAAGTCATCGGCACAATCAATATTATCAGCAGACCCTACCAGAAGGCAACAATATGATATCAGCCTAAACGTATACATCTGAAGAAAAACCTTTTTGGGGGTAAAAATAAGAGATTGCATACACTGCACATGGTCAAAACAAACGGGATCAGCAAAATATACCCTGAAGTTCCGATGACTAGCTCCTCTGGGCCAATCTCATTTCCAGAGAACCATCTAGCAAGTCCAAAATCAGCAACCTAAATTAAAGAAAAAAAACGAGAACACAAAATTAGTAAAATATGGATTCTGCTACATAAACTTCAAGGTTATTTGTTGCACTATCAGTAAGAAATTTTCACAAACGGAAGTGAAAAGACTTCAACAGAAACTTGAGACATTTCCTTATGGTTTTAAATGCTCATCAGTCATCACACATTCATGATTTCACAAGCAATAGCATTGATTTAAGCAAGCAGGCACAGTATAAATCCCTGGTGCATAAGAAGATGAATTATATTTTCTTAAGGGCACATTTGTCATCCAGGAACATGCTCCATGATAATGTTAAAAGAGGTCTAACTTTGATTGTGAGATATCTGGATCTACGTAGTACCAGAGGTTCAAAATCGTGAGTCAGGAGGATATTCTTAGGTCGCATATCTCTGTGTACGATACAGCCAACTCTACAGTCCTCATGAAGATATCTTAAGCCTCTTGCAGCACCAATAGCAATTTTGAGTCGGGACTCCCAATTTAGAGTGTTGCTATCGCATCCTGGCAATAACACATGGTGTTGGAAATTAAGAACGAAAAGTTATGAGAAATGATTTGTAAGCCATGATGTATAGCACATGATGTAGGATTATACAAGGAAACCT
The DNA here is from genome assembly GCF_021117445.2 of Syzygium oleosum. Taxonomy (NCBI): domain Eukaryota; kingdom Viridiplantae; phylum Streptophyta; class Magnoliopsida; order Myrtales; family Myrtaceae; genus Syzygium; species Syzygium oleosum. The sequence goes on along the minus strand of NW_026607506.1, from coordinate 1,605,196 downwards.
GACTTATGAAATGTAACTCGAACTTAAGCAAAACAGTCAGTAATACAATTAGCACAGGAAGGCATACCATGCAAATGGAAGTCCAGGGATCCATTGCACACATACTCATAGACGAGAGCTCTCTTGCTGCCCTCGGAGCAAAATCCAATCAACAGCACAACATTCCTATGTTGTGCGCAGCTCAACAACCTGACCTCCCTACAAAAGTCAGCATCTCCTTGGGCTCCACCAAACTTCAACTGCTTTACTGCAACCACCTGTCCGTTACTGAGAATCCCCCTGTGGACCAATCCAAAACCTCCTTCTGCCAGAAAATTTGGATCTGAAAATCCATCTGTTGCTTCCTCTAGTTCTGCATATGAGAACCTTCGCGGGGGTTTTCCAAAAGTTGGTGCCTTGTGTTGACATAGCGAGCATAGGGGAGGTGGCACCGAGGAAGTTCTGCCCAAAGAGACTACATCCCTTATGCTTGCATTGACAACTTGATCTGGTTGTTGGGCTTGCCTTTGCCCTATGCTCCCAGTACTCATGTGACCGTGATTATGTCGAATAAACTTGCTAAACCATCTTCTGGACATAATTTTATCGGTTTGGTTAGCTTTGTGATTGTTTCCTATGGGGAGACGCTTTACATCAAGCATATGATTTTGGGAAATCCAATAAAACTTATTACTGTCAACTGATAGAGATGATGTTAAGGTTTTTGAGAGAGTCACAACCTTTTCCCCGTATGATTCAAGTACTGTAAAGGGGTATTTCAACTCACTCTTTATCAAATATGGTGAATAACATCCCTTCCTCTGTCCTTCAAAGAGTGGATTTCTTTCGTATAAGTGAAAAAAAGACCCTGCTGTGTCATAACTTGACGATGAACTTTCTGCGGTAGTTATTGTATGAGGGCTAAACAATTCAGGACTGCTGACTGGAGTAGAATGCTTTATCCTATAGGCATTGAACTCTCCATGATCCACACATGGAGAAGAAGTAGCAGAATAAAAGGGGGTCTGGAGTTCATTTGAACATCCTAAATTTAATCTGAGAACTTTCGCTTGAGAACCCTTCATCACCACAATATTGCAGCGGACTTCCTCCAAGCAATGAGTCAATTCTTGCTTTAAGTCCCTGTTTTGGCAAAAGAGTTTATGACGACTGAATGTCCAACAATGCCTTTTCAGAAATGGAACGAAGAATTAAATTAACGGACTCAGGTTCTAAGTACTGTACACTATAGCCCATCCATGAAGGTGACATGATTAGATCACATCAAGGGAAGTGGAGCGGAAGAATGATTGCAGGCTCCTGATAATTACTTAAGCAGATTTGGCCAAAAAAGAATACCAAAGAAGAAATAAAACAAGAAAACATGATTGGAATACCAAAGAAGAAACAAAACAAGAAAACATGAATGGATTGTCTATTTGCAATGTCCAATTGCTTTTCAATGCATTGCAAATTTGACACGAAAATTCACCATATTGAGAAATTCATTGGCTTCTACCAGTAGAAGGGGCAGCAGCATCTAAATGGTAAGAGAATGGAGCATGTCAATAACTCCACGAACAGTCCAAACAGAAAGAAACTAGAGAATGCCCTGCTTAGAGTAGCAAAGAAAAAAACGACTCATCTATAACCAATTCCCCCTTGGGAGCACTAACGCTATGGAACTACTCTAGAAGAATCTCATCATGAGACCTAAAAAGCTAATTAAGCTCAAATGACAAACTATAAATCTAATTAAGATGCAGGAGGTCACATGTATGCTTCCCAATTCAGACTAGCAGATAGAAGGGTAAAAGTTTAGACATAGGTAAAAGCATACCAAATAAATTCAATTTGTATTGATACAGTCGAAGGAAATAATAATACATTTATATTAAATTACTTGTCCAGTATGACCCAGTTGGCCCCGCATTTGCGTGCTTCATCCGCCACCACACCGCCAGGTTTATCAGAAACCACCTTTATCCTCACTCTAACCTGTAACCAAGCTTTCTTTAGCGTCTCACAATTTTGACCATCAAAACAGACTAGTGGCAGCTAAACTAAGGAAGTGCTGTAACACGAAGCTCTGACTTCATTGGTTGGAAAAGCTAAAAGCAACATCCACCACAACAAAGGACCCAGCCGCCACTTCATTTTCAAACAACTAGGCAAAAGGTTGATTAAAGCAACAAGCTGGAAAAAGGAAGCGTATACCGACCCAGTTTCAATTTCAAACCACTAAGGCCAAAAAGTTCATCAAAGCATCAATCTGGAAAAGAAAGTAAACTCCAATACGGCAAAGCATGCTTTTGCTTTTTAGGCTCGAACATGTTAGGAAAGTTCAAATTTCCGGCAACGAAACATCACCGATACATTAGCTGACCGCAGAGTCCGAAAACAAAGATTCACTGGTACCCAATTTTTGACCAGAAACCGAGGAAACGATAAAAAGGAAGCAGAATCTCCTTCAAGGCCGTAATATGGACGAGTTTGATTGGGCCATACAATCATTTTCATCGACAAATCTTCTGCTTTTGAAAAGGGGGAACAGGGCAATCAGATATGCGGGGGCCTCAAATAAAATTACCAAGATTATATTAAAATAAAAGCAATCACATGCTAATCATTAATGGAATCATCTAGTTCTCTGACTCCGACGCCTCAACCAAGGCCCAGCGACATGATCCACATGGATGATCGCACTCACTATAGGACATCCATACGTCGCCAGCACAACAACAGCGTACAACAACCGACGATTGCCGTCTTAACAAGCCAAAGCAAAACGGCATTCACGTCACGATAACTGTAGAGGAAAGCGACCGACCCAAGTCGTGCTAAGTTCAAACGAATTCGCCAAGTGCTGCTAGTACTAGCTAGACAGCAGTAGAGGAGGAAAGCCGCGATTACATTTGCCAACGGGCAAAACTCGTGAGTTCCGAAAGTCCTCGACTGACCTCGACTTGGTCGTGAAACTGCATCACCATCAGAGAACACGAGTCGGAGATCCGGGAAATCCGATCCAGCAGCTCCTCCCGGTTGCTGGTCCCGCGGTCCCCCGTCATCCTTGCGAAGCTCCACAGCCGAATTCGACCTTCAACAACACAACACCGCACCACACGACGCGGCACAACACGACACGAGCTGCGGTCAGCCACTCCAGGAGAAACCGCGAGCGGAACCGAATCATTCCAGAAAAAAAAAAAAGGACTCGGGGAAACGAGACCGACCTGGCCGTTTGCACGCGAAGATGGCGAGCAAGGTGACGCTGTCGCCGGGCTGAACGACGTGGGAGAGAGCCCACGCCAGCGCCGCCTTGGACACGACCTTCTCCGCCCTGACGGCGACGACGACCCTCTCCCGCCCCGTCGCGGCGGCGCGTTGGCCCGGAGCTCCGTCGCGGCGCGGTGCCGACGACATCTCCGCTCGTCGGGGGGGGGGGGGGAAACCTTTTAGCCCGCGAACTGAAGTGAAACCGAAGAGCCTGTACTAGAGAGAGAAAGAAGAGAGAGAGGAGAGAGTGGGGGGTGTGTTTTTGATTGGTCTGGCTTTGGTCGTTATTTGGTACTTCAAATGTGGTTAGGGCGGAACCGGGGTTAAAGTGACCGTGGTTAAGTGGGCTTGGTTTCAGGGCCCATTTCCAAATTATTAATGCACGAAAATCGTCGTGGTTGTAATTTTAATGGTTTCGACCCAAAAAAAAAAATAACAGTCCTAATTGCAGATACCGCAACAAGAAAAGACCTCAAATTATGGCCAGTACGATATAAATACTTCAATTTCTTTTTTGTATCGCCAAAAATCTTAAACTTGCTCATTGTGACACAAATACTATAAAATTATTGTCACAAAAAAAGTCAAAATTATACATGTGTTACATATATATATATATATGTATATCATCTATTTCGGTTCCATCCAAGATATGTTTGTTACAATGGTATAAGTTCGTGATTTTTTACGAGACCAAAAAAGTTCGGGATGTTTATATCGCAGTGGGCATAAATCGAAGCTTTTTTTAATGGTATTGACCTTAATTTTAATGATTGGAATATTCCAAAAGCATTAAAATAATCAGAATTATGTGCGTTATACCTACCTAAGGCCAAAAATGGACTATCAAGGTGGCCGTGCTCAAGAAGATTCCTTTTTCTTTTTTTGGGTTTCAATTTCCGAAATTAAATTAGGTGTTTGAGGAGGTATAGCTAGTTTTTTTTTATTATAAATAATTCGAGATTTAGAACCGAGGAAGTACTCGGCTGACGTGGAATTGGGTGGCCAGAAAAAAGGCTATGGACGTGGTTCCTTCGATCACAACAATATAGCAAACAAAGAATGATGCTAGTACATTAAATTTAGGTGACGAATGTGGTGCGATTATTGACATACCAATCTACAATCTTACCATATTTCTAATTTTTTTATAGGTGAAGTTTAGTATACCAAATATCGCTATTAAATTAAGAGGCATAATTTGAGTTGGAGGGACAAAGCCGGACCAATGTTAGGCTCCGTCTGTTTCGCGGAAAATGAACTATTTAGAAATTATTTTCCACAAAACGATCACCTGTATCGCTTATAAAAATGTACAGACATAAATTATTATTAATAATAATAATATTTTAATAACGAAAATATTTTCAATTGACTAGATTAATACGGAAGGAAATTCTCATGCAGAAGGGGGAAAGATCAACGACAAAATTACCGAGGAAGCGCCCCTTTTTGGGGGGGTCCGTTGTCGGTTCGACCATGGGGGGGGATTATTGTTTGATAGAGTGGCTAAACAAGACAAGGGAAATATTTTCTGATCCTAGCCACATGCCTCCCAGCTGTTTTTTTCATCTGCCCAATCTTTAAGGAGATATTCTAGGCCAGTTTGTCTATTTCAGGAACAGTGGTTGGTGTTCCTAGATTGAATTGATTTGACTTAAGTAACCAAAAAGCAGAAAAAAAAGAACAAATTTCATAAACCATCCCCCGTTTGTTTTCGCACACACGTCAAACACCGTCCAGAAGTTTTCGAAACGTATTAGAACCATACGTACTTTCGGGGGTCCCGCTTCGACTTGCATCGGGGTTTCCTTGCTCTTTATGGATCCGCCATTTTCTTCCCAAATTTAACCGTTCGTCATCCCAGACTAATCAGACCCATACGATAGAAACCCAAACCGGACCCAAGCTCATCCCCTCCTCCTTGGCGCAGCTCGCAACAGCCGTCATCACCACTCGGAGCCTTGAGCCGAGCCACCGCCTCGTCGCTGATAGACACCCGTGGTTGCACCCTTTGCTCCCTCCATCCTCAACTTTTCTGTTGCTAGGGGTGTAATTGAGCCGAGCTGAGTCGATACCGTGCGGAGCTTGCCATTGACCCAACATTAAATGTGCAATGCTCGAAACTTGACTCGAACTTGATTGAGTATTAATTTTCTTGCTTGAGCTTGACTTAATCAGAAAATTGATAGCTTGACTTGATCTATTATGTTTGACTTATAAATAAAACTCGACTCAAGCTTAGCAAGCTCGAATATAATGTAATTTTAAGTATATTGTGTCTACATTTATAAGTATTCAATGTCTTAGAAAAAATAATGCAAACTTAAAATAGGCTCACGAGCTTATTTACAGGATCGAGCTTGACTAGACAAGATACTTAAATAGCTTGAATGCCAACTTGACGCCAAATTAGGCTAGTCAATCTTGAGTAGTCATTGAATTGAGCACGATGTACTTATGAGTAGCTTGACTCTCTCTCACACACACACACTCTTCTCAACCCAACATCCATGAATGGCTTGATGCAAGCTCAATGCCCCAAATTTTGTTCAATATCCACCGAGTAGCTTGTTATCGAGCACAAAGTACTCACGAGTAGCTTGTTATTGCTTTTGTTACACGTTCAAAGATTAATGTTGAAATGTGATAAAATTAAGTGGATAGATACGACGAAATATGGTAAATCAAAGAGGTATTTGGATTTTATCGCAATCTTTTCTCTTATAGCACATGGTTCAAACTTTTGACTCAACGAAATCCAATAACATACCCAAATCACCACATCCACATATATTAAGTAAGGGTATACTCACAGGATGGCATGCACGAATATCAAATCTGCTGCATCAAAATTGAGGAACCACACAACCTCGTTCGTGAAGATTGACTTTTCAACTGTTTGGAATCTTTCAATATATATGTACGCCTGTGCAAGCGCTGGTACGTGTGAGGAGATAAAGAGGTAAGTAGGGCCAAGCAGAGCAGACGGGGAAGAGATACATTGCAATCATCCAATGCATGATAACGATGTTATGGCTATATGGAGATTGAATGGTCATATCTCATTGATGACGACTAAACCTGTAGGATTGGCATTTGGGCAAGGAAAGCATGAATGAGTCCACACACAACGGGTCACACGGTATTGCATGCAAGTGGTGAACGATGGTAGTGACATTTGACATCGCACTGCAATCACGAACGCATCGACCTTTTTCATGCAAGTGATGTTCCAGGGGTCAGCAACTTCAATCTGAAAAGTCTAGATATGTGATCATGTCTCTTAGAGCCACGCATGGAGAGAGATTGCTACCCATTCACTTAGGTGTACATTTCAAAGAGCTTTCCTTTCATATATAAACTCTCCATTAATTAAATCGATAGAGCTCTTGAGTTAATCTCGGCCTGAGCGTAACCTCAAGTGGGGTCGCCTTCAAATTCGTCGGTCCGAAGATCTCGGACATATCCACTGGCGAATCGTCCACGGTTGATATCTCGAATGCATGTAAGAACCTGGCTAGAAGAAAATGCACAATCTCGAGTCCGAAAGATATTCCGGGACAGATTCGCCTGCCGCCTCCAAATGGTAGGAGCGCAAAGTTGGAGTCCCTCACATCGACGTCCTTATGGCTACCCAAGAACCTCTCGGGTCTAAACTCGAACGGAAAGGGCCATGTCTTGGGGTCGGTTTGAATTTTCCAGATGTTCAAGATCAACCTCGTGCCCTTGGGCACGTGGTACTCGCCGACAGTTCAATCCTCGGTGAACAGGCGTGGCCCCGAGATTGGGGCCGCCGGGTATAATCGGAGGGTCTCCTTCACTATGGCTTGGAGATAGGTCAGGCTGGCGATGTCCGCTGCTTTCACATGCCTCTGCTTGCCGATCTGAGCGTCGATCTCTTTTTGAGCTTTCTGCAGGATGTGAAGGTTGTTGAGCAACAACGAGATTGCCCATGTCAGGGTAACCATGGCGGTATCACTGCCGCCTGCAATCATCGTCTTTAAATACGACAAACATATTTTCCAAGTTAGGAGGGAGATATGAAGATTAACTACAACATCATTCGCAGCCTAAATTCATGTGCCCTTCCACTTCATATGGGCAAGAAAAATATGGTGATCTGGTCCAATAAAGAATAAAAAATTAGGGAGGCTGATGTTAATTTAAAAATGAAGATAGGCCCACAATATCATACAAGAATAAACTTTAGTGCAACTTTAGCCCCTCTTATTTGTGCAGCTTTCCAAATTGAGTGCTCGAGCTTTTGCTTCTCTGCAAATTAGGTTCTCTAACTTACTTGATTTCCAATCTAAGTACTTTTTAATTATCAAACTTGATTATTTCAATGTGATTTTTAGGACTAGACTAGTTCGCAATTCTACCCAGGACCAGCTTGGACCGATTCGATTTTAGGCTTCGTTCTACGGTGAATCGGTCCGGTTCTCAGTTCCAAGTTTATTGGAACCCCTCCCTCCCTGTAAGATTTATATGGTTCCAACTCTATAACTGGATCACCCGAACCATTCTCAGCCCCAGTTGAAATCAACTAAACCTATGGACAATCGCCCCCCCCGACTACTTGATATGTCGGCAACTAGCATTATGAAGAAGAAAAGACTGCACCAACGGGGCGCGGACAAATACTTACCAAGCATGTAGCTTTTATAACCGTATCAGCATCATAACCTCCAATTTCATCGTCGTTAAGGACCGAAAGCATGACGTCCATGAAATCTCTGCTTCCGTCGGTCTCACTCAAATCCTTATTATTCTTCTTGTGTTCCTCCAACCAACCACCAATGATGTCGTCCAGTTCTTCTGCAGTCCTCTTCATGGCCTTCTCATGTCCACCTAAGTCCAGCCACTTCAGGAAAGGAAGAGCGTCTGCCGCTAAGAACATCCCAAAGAAGTGGAAGAGCTCCCGTAACGCCTTTTGGCACCGCTGCTCCTCTTCCTCGTCCGCCGCGGAGTAGCGCTTTCCGGCCACGATCCTGATGATCACGTTCAGAGTCAACTTTGCAAACCACTGCTTCAAGTCGACTGTGACATGGCCTAATAAATCAGAATGAATTAGACGTTATATGCTGAATTGAAGTTTCGACTACTCTCATGAACTAAAAGAATTGATGAAACGGATGCCCAATCTTGGACAATACTTCATTGATCTCCTGCATCATTCAATCTAGTTTCTTTGGGAAAATTGCCAAAAAAATTCCTAAACCTATTGTAAGGATACACATTTAATGCTAAACCTTTCAATTTTGTCAGTTTAGTTATAAACCTTTTGACGATTTGTCAAAGTAGTCATTCCAATCAATTTTAGCCGAAAATTGAAGATGTGGACATTGCCCATCCTACGTGGCACTACCCAGACTAATGTGGACAATTTTTTTAAATTTTTTTATGAATCTTTTTTATTTCTTTCTCTTCCTTTCTTTTTCTTTTCTTGTTTTTCTTTCTTTCTTCTCTTTTTCTTTTTCACTTTGGCCGGTGATGGTTGATGGAGTTTGCCAGCCATTGGGTAAGGAAAGCAAAGCCTATGTTGGCCACGGGTGAGGGCCGCTATAGTTGAAGGCCTCGCCGACTGTAGGCAAGGGCCTCACCATGATCTGGGTAAGGAGGCCTCGCCATGGTCTTGCCTGCAGCTAGGGAGGACTTTGCGACCCTTGCCCAATGGCTGGTGAGCCTTAGGCTGCGCATGGCAACCATTCTGTGCCCATAATCAGATTCTGGTCAGAAATGATTCTTTTTTATTCTGTGCCCGGGAACTGATTATGAGCATTTAAAGGCATTTGGTAACGGCCCAAAATTTCTATTCCTGAAATAGTAAAAGAACAGAAATGTGTTTGGTAACGGCATAAAATTTATTTTTATTAATAATATTTTAATAATATATTTATATATTTTAATATTTCTTTCTTTTCTTTTTTTCTTCTCCTCCTTGGCCATGGCCGGTAAAATATTTTTTTAATTAATAATACTTTTATTAAAAATAATTTTTTTATTTTTTTTGGCCATGGCCGGCAAATTTTTTTTATTAATAATATTTTTTTCTTTTTTTTGGCCATGGCCGATAAAATATTTTTTTATTAAAATATTTTTATTGAAAATATTTTTTTATTTTTTTTGCCATGGACTGGTCGCCGGCCATAACCGGTAAAATATTTTTTTTATAAATATTTTTTTATTAATAATATTTTTTATTAAAATATTTTATTTATTTTTTTTTGCCATGGCCTGGTCGCCGGCCATGGCCGATATATTTTTTTTTATTAATAATATTTTTTTTTCATGGCCTAGTCGCTAGCCATGGCTGGTAAAATAATTTTTTTTATGTCCGGTAAAATATTTTTTTATTAATAATATTTTTTATTAATAACATTTTTTTATTAAAATATTTTAATCTCGCCATATACTGCGAGGGTGGCCCTCGTACCGGACATTAGAAGCTACATTAAAAATCAAGAAAAAGAATAAGAAAAAAAAATTAATTCTCATTTTTGTTCCCAGAATCAAGAAGCTATTTTTTTTTTATTCTTGATTCTGTTCCAAAACTGATTCTGGGATCAATTTTTGGCAAAATTGTGCCCGGGCACAAAAATTTTAACAAACGGATTTCTGTTCCCAAGCTGATTCTGGGAACAAAAGAACCGAATCAAACACTATTTGGCAAGTTGCCAAACAGACCCTTAGAGACCCTCTCCAATCATGGTGAAAAAAAGCAAAGAAAAAAAAAGGAAAAAAGAATATAAACAAATAAAAGATAATTCAGAAAAATGATAAATTATTTTTAAAAGATTGAGAAAGTTGTTCACGTCAAAGCTAACTGTGCCGCATAGGACGTCCGTTGTTCACGTCAACGATTTTTGGGTCAAAATTGGCTGGGAGGACTATATTGGCAAACCGTTAAAAAATTTAGGACTAAATCGACCAAATTGAAAGGTTTATGATTGAATAGACATCTGTACAATAAGTTTTGAATTCTTTTTTGATACTTATCCCAGTTTCTTCTATGACAAAAAAGCCTATGGCTGGGTGATGGAGCAAATACCCTCATAGTCTCAAGAATTATGAACCAAGAAATATGCGAATCGAGATCGAGATGTGTGTGACCTTAGTATGGTATCGATTGTATTTGCTTTGATTGCTAGAAGAACCGAATCTGTATTTCGTGTGTCAAGCACGCAATAGTCATTTCTAAACCGTGACTAAGATCGGCCAAGCATCATATTTTCTATGTCTTCCGGTATGGACGCCATAAAAAAGTGCAAAGCTCGACTCGCCCTTAATCTAGAGAAGAGTACTTGACCCGAAAATTCTAAATGTGATCATCTTCATGACCTTATATACTATGAAAACGACCGGTGTTCATCGATAAAAAAGGAAAATAGTTAGTACAACCATGGAAGGGCCTATCATCAAGAACCACCAAAACCACATATTGAATGACCACCAGTATCAGAAGAATACCTGAATCATCCTTGTTCTCAATCCAAAGCTTGTGCAGCTCCCGGATGGCCACGTCCGCTTCTGAGGCCTGAATAGGGTTGAGCAAGGAGTTGATCCTCCGGCTCGAGAGCAGCTCCAAGGTGACCATCTTCCTCACCTCGCGCCAGTACTGGCCGTAAGGCGCGAACACGAGCATGGCGTAGGAGTAGCCCAGGATCTTCTGGGCCAATTGCCGCGGCCGAGTGGACAGCGCGACGTCGTTCTTGGCAAAACACTCCTTGGCCATCTCAGAACCGCTCACCACTAGGGTCGGGAACATCCCAAGCCGGATGGTGAAGATGGGTCCGTACTGGTCGGCCATGGACGCTAAGGTCTTGTGGGGAAGCTTGGATTTCGCTAGGATGGGCAAGTGGCCTATGACGGGCCATGCCCCTGGGGCTTCTGGTGGTGTTTTGAGCTTGCTTGATGATGTCGATTTGAATAATACAAAGATTGATAGGACGAGGATGGCTAGGATTATTCCGGACAAGCGGGAGAGGTCTTGAAGCAGGGAGTCCATTTTTGCTGCGTATAACGTGCAGAAGCACCGAGGAAAAAGGTTGTGATGCACTGGAGTGTTTCAAGCTCCATACATACTGCAAAAGACGAAAAAAGCATTGAAAATTCGTGGGTGGGTCCAGTGTCTGTGCTGGTTTCTCCATGTTGGGTAGCGGAAATCTATGAAGATAGATTTTATTCGCTACTGACTATAATTATATTATCGTCTTGGATAATATGATTAATGTTTGTCCTCTTAACTTGAAGTTTAAGTATGAATCATCATATTTGTACATTTTCGAGGAATTATCTCTAATAATACTGATCCCGTGGGTCATTATCATATCCGAAGGAGATCTGTAGGATACTCAAGAAATCTCGAATACCCCATTAATATAATACGAGAGGTGTTTAATTGAGCATATCAACACGTTGCTAATGTCAACACGATATGTTCAGATTCGTTTGTTTGTGCATTGCTTACTGGTTTGAGCGACCTCAAAGGGATAAGTCAAATTTACATACATGTACATATTTTTTTGGTTCATGGTTGAAAATTCAGCACCGGGGCGGCTCTACTGATCCGACTTCGATAAGCAAAAGTAGATTTCCCAGTGTGGGCCCCGGGGAGACTGATGTTGCGATTAGAAATCCAGCAGTTGGCCCACACGTGATTCTGAATTTCGTACGGTCCAAATAGATTATTCTCGTTTGTTTCCCAAAAACTAAAAATTTAAAAAGTATTTTTTAAATGATCGTTTATATTTTTTTTATCGATAATAATATATATCTAAATATTTTCTTGTATAATAATAATATTTTTTACTTATTTTTTTTTATAAATAATACAAATAATCGTTTTTAAAAATATTTTTTAAATTGCTCGTTTATGCAAAACAAATAGTGGGAGAAATGAAGCTTGAGAAACTCCTCCTTGCGGCCTTTGTCTCGCAGAAAAAGTTGCCGGGGGGAGGATGGGTGGGGTCCAGTTCGGCCCACGTATATGACTTTTCGTGGGCTCATTTTGAGCATTACCCAGGATTTGTCAGTTTCTGTTCGTTCACTTGTCAATTTCTTTGTTGTACTTTTTCGTTTTGTCAAATTGACTTGGTACAATTCGACGGAGCCCAAGTAGTTCTTCCCAAGATTCTCCGTGCCAATATTTCTAAATCAGTTAATGCCACAATTTCAGTGTAGACTTATATCTCATTGTGCGCTTTTGTCTATAATCTATGACAATTAATTAGTAATTTATACGATCGTTCTGAGGAGAATTCAATTTCAAACACTGAAATGAAACTTATTTCTTTACGAACAAAATTGCGCTTGTATATGTATATATTGTCTGTTCTGAGTCAATTATCGAGGCGATATTCGAACCATTATACTTACTCGCTTACTCTGTTAAGAATAAGCATCAGACGATCATTTTATGAGCCATTTAATCCCAATGGCTACCTTCGACTCTCACTCTCACTTTCACGTACACGTATAGCCCGCCAAGCTTCCTCACCATGTTGGAGACTTCGTATAGGTCAAAGTAGCCGTCACAAATGTTGCTCTTAGCTTGGAAACTAATTGCCCAGGATAGACCAAACTGCTTTTGCGAACTCGCTCGATAGTCCCTTTACTAAGCCAAAAATGGCAAATCCCTTCTAAATTCTCCGTAATGTTTCTTTGTGGATTTCAGGTAATGTAATTGGCTCCAATGCACCAATTTTAATTTGAATCGAATCGATTTAGACTTGGTATTGATTTAGAATTGGGTCACCTCTTATTTTTTTTACCAATTCAACCCCTGGATGGTACATATATGTCAATAGTCTGACTAGGCTTTATAGTTGTTCCTATGAGGTTTGAAGATCGAAACCTTGACTTGTCACTCCTTGTACTTAATTTTCTTAACGCCAATAGTCAGTCGAACACCTAGTTATATGTATTAGACCGAACTAGATACCGATAGCCAATCCAACCAATTCGTCCAATTATAATTCCGAATCATTGGTATTGGCTTTTAATCACATCACCACCAGTAATTGAGCGTCAGTATACAAGTGAGATGACATTAATAATAAGTATACCGATTTTCAGCACTTAACACAATAATGAAATAAACCCTAAGACTTATATGAAGAACTACCACTATTCCATTAATGTAGGAAGAACATACAAGATCAAAGTCACCGTTGTCCATGATGTGTGAATGCGAATGACTTTCTGAGCTAAATACGCAAAGCCCATACTCGTTCGTTCAACTAGTACTTCCAATTAGCGTATTCTAACAGACTCTTCATCATTTCACGCTCTAGACTGAGTCGTACAACTCACGAGGTAATCTTGGTGCCAGCATAACTTCAAGTGGCCTTGCCTTTTTTATGGTTGCTCCAAAATCCTCGGACATGTCCACTGGGGAATTGCCAGGAGTAGAAACGTCGAACGCATGCAAGAACCTAGCCAAGACAAAATGCAGCGACTGGAGTGCAAAGGACATTCCAGCACAAATTCTTCTACCACCTCCAAATGGCAAGAGCTCAAAATTATGGTCCTTTGCATCGAGATCCTTATGGCTACTCAAAAACCTCTCTGGCTGAAACTTCAAAGGGTCAGGCCACAGCCTGGGATCGGTTTGGATTTTCCATAAGTTGAACATCATCCTCGTGCCTTTGCGCACATGGTACTCACCAATGATACAATCCTCAGTGGATTGGCGTCCAAAGAGGGGGGATGCTGGGTATAGGCGGAGGGTCTCCTTTACTATAGCTTGGAGGAAGGCTAAGTTGGCGATGTCCGACTCGATCAGATGTCTTTGCTTGCCAATGTGATTATCAAGTTCTCCTTGAACTCTTTCTAGGATGGGGAGGTTGTTCAACAACAGAGAGATCGCCCATGTTAGGGTGGCCATGGTTGTATCGCTACCTCCTGCTATCATCGCCTTCCAAAAAGGAAAATAAAAAACATTAACATATGTCTTATTAGAAGTGAGACATGGAAGGCTAATTACATGAAAGTCTATATTCGCATTCCCTTTGCATATTCTTTTTTAACATCAAACTGTACAGTGGAGGATGCATGGAGCGCAGATTAAGTGGTAGGATAAAAAGTTGTCTGGTAAAGTTTAGTTCGACAGCAGGGGCGGTGAAATGAATATTCTTTTTTTATGTGAAACTTCACAGTTTATTATAAGAAGTTACACCAAAACTGTGGTGAAAAATGCGACGACACTGTTGGCCCCCTCCGAGACATGAATGCTATCCTCAGTCACCAGTAATAGGCTAATACTTACATAAATCTCGTTTAAAAAAAAATATTGTATGGTCTATAGACTGTGTAAATCAAATCTATCTCAATCATCATCATGTAGACTCCATAATAATACTCATATAATCAAATACTCATTATGATGTTGATCCATATAATTAATAAACCATGTAATAACTTTTCATTTAGAAGGCTTGAAATATCTATATCTTATCGAGCCCTATTAGTTAATGCATTTGTCCTGCACATATTTTTTATGTGATATGTATCCATTTAACTTATAGTCCTCCCTTTCACAAATGTTAGATCACAGGCAAATAATTGAAGTCCCTCGGTTGGGAAAGAGACGCCATTATCAACTGTGCTGTGATATCTACGACGCATAGAAAGAGACGTTGACAAATTGTGTTAAAATTCTATTTTTATGTAGTTTTTCTATTATGTTACAGAAGTTGGGAAAAAGATGATTAAGGAAGAGCGCAGCTAATTTCCTAATGCAAAAGACACATGTATGTAGTTTTGCACCGTGATCAGCATTTAAGAAGAAACCACAGCTCCATCGAAAAGGGGAGGGAAGATATTAAGCATACCAAGCATGTGGCTTTGGCAATGGTATCAGCATCATAACCTGCGATATCCATGCCGTTAAGAGTTGAAATCATGACGTCCATGAAATCTCGATCACCCTGAGACTTGTCCAAGTCGACCTTCTTCTTCCTTTTGTGTTCCTCTAACCAATTACTTAGGATTGTGTCCAATTCTTTCATAGTCCTCTTCATGGCTTTCTCATGCCCACCCAAATCAAGCCACCGCAAGAAAGGCAGAGCATCCGCCACTGTAAACGTCCCCATCAAACGGAAGAACTCCCTCACTGCCTCGTGGCACCGCTGCTCCTCTTCCTCATCCATCTTGGCAGTGCTGCTGTAGTGGCCCGTGTCGGCTACAACGTTAAGGATCACATTCAGAGTCAGCTTCGCAAACCATTGCTTCAAGTCTACCAAGATACGGCCTGTGTTAGACAAGGAGCAAACACGACGTTATATGACAAGGCTTATGCTGTTTTTCTTAAGCTTTCCAAGAAAGAACATAAAAGATCTTTGGTACTCGTCGAGCTAGCGAGCACCGCCACACAGGCCCTACTCATCCCTCCATCGCCTCTGCAACTCTCGATCTCCACATGACCTCCGGGGACCTTGGATCTGAGGTCGCCCGAGGTCCAGGACCCCGGCCTTAGGTCGCGGGGTTGGCTTTTGAGCCCCTCCTGACCAGACTTGAAGAGAGAGAAATACGATGATGGGCGCCAACGCAGGCTGTTGGCGACAGCAGGAGGAAGGGAGAGTGGGTATGGGTGGTTTTGGTAGTGAGGTCGATTGGAAGAAATTTTGAGAACTTAGATTACGAACACAACGCATAAGACGTCTCAGTAAAAATCGTTTGCTATAAGACTTATTTCGTACTTATTGGTCCACTTGAGTGCCTTCGATGTTGCTCCCATAGAACGCTTGACTTTCTTCACTCTAAGCTACGTTGTTGTTAAAATGGATCATTACCAAACTGATGTACCTGAATCATCCTTCTTCTCACTCCAAAGCCTGTGCAACTCTTTAATGGCGAGATCCGTCGCAGAGGCCAGTACCGGGTTGAGCAATGACTTGATCCTCCGGTTAGAGAGCAGCTCCAAGGTGGCGATTTTCCTCACCTCGCGCCAGTACGGACCGTAGGGAGCGAACGCGAACAAGGCATAGTCATAACCCAGAATTTCAAAGAACAGAAGCCGCGAACGAGAGGAGAAGGCGACATCATGTTTGGTGAAGCATTCTTTGGCTATCTCAGAACTGCTCACCACCACGACCGGAAACGACCCGAGCCTGAGGGCGAAGATGGGTCCGAACTCGTCGGCCATGGATGCTAAGGTCTTGTGGGGAAGCTTGGATTTTGCTAGAATGGGCAAGTGGCCTATCACGGGCCATGCACCTGCAGCTTCTGGTGCTGTTTTGAGCTTGCTCGATGATGATGATCTTGATCTCCATAACACAAGGAACGATAGAGCAAGAATCACAAGGACCCCAACCAGATTGGTGAAGTTCAAGCTTCCAAGCAGAAAGTACATTGGGGCATTAAGAATGAACTGCTCACTAATAGAGTCAACAATTTATTCCGATTTGAAAAAAGTATATCCCATGAATTTGAAATTCGATTTACTTTCTGATTTATTTCTTCTATTTTTTACGATTTTCTCGGGGTCAGGAAAACTACTCAAGACCTTTCATTAGATTCACGGGGAGCATACATTTGTTGGACGTCAAATCACAACAGACCCTTCAATCGAGAAGATAAGATTGAATTGGAGTATATGCTTCCTAAATTCTCCTCAATGCACGACAGCTAACCCTGTTGGCCACATTCGTCGGCATTTCGGCTCGGTTCGTTTGGCGAAAAATATTCTCCTTTTGAAAAATATTTTTCCGGAAGTCATTTTCCTGAAAAATATTTTTCCGGAACATAATTTTCCGGTGTTCGGCGATCAATATGAAAAAGTTTCGAAAAATATTTTTCGCCGGTGACCGGCGTTGACGGCGGCGCGCGGCGGCCGGCGACCGGCTGCGGCGGCCGGCGACCTTAGTGAAGAAGAAGAAGAAGCTCCGGAAAATGATTTCCGCTTTTGAAGAAGCGGAAATCATTTTCCGTAGACTTAGGCTATTTTGTGAGGGGGGTAGGAAAATATTTTCCCACAAAAAACGTTTTTCGCCCTCCGAACACCGAAAAATCCGAAAAATATTTTCCGAGAAAATATTTTCCGCCAAACGAACGGAGCCTTCTAGAGAAAATATTGGGTCCCGACGTACTATGTACCACTTAAGTGATTGGGACTTGTCCAAAGTGGGGCCACTGTCACCCTCCCCTCCTCCACTCACTCTCTCCATATCAATCTCACTGGCGTTTATATAAAAAAATATTTAGTAAATCTGTCTTGCCACGTCAGTAAAAAACTAGTCTATTCAGTTTACTTCACTTGTCCATAGAGGTTACTCTTCGAGATTTTTTTAAATGCTTCCCCTTCTCCATTACTCGCTCTCTTCCTTTACTCTATTTTCCATTTTTCTCTCCCTTCTCATGCTCTTTTCTTCTTCCTCCCTTTTGAAATAGTCACCAATTTGCTTACTCTAACGTGACTTTATTAGCTCAACCTATTGCTTCAAGCTTTGAGTTCGAGTTCACAAATATGCTCACTGAATCCAACTCTGTTTGAATCCATGTATTATAATAAGTTTTTTTTTTTCCTCGTAACTTCGCACACCTCCAAAACCATCATTCCAAAGCAGCAATAGAACGCCAAAACTCATCCCAAAACACGAGTAGAAAGCAAAATTGAAAAACTTAAACTGATATTCTATTTACCGAAATATAGATCCCATTATATATCGAACCAAAAACCCCACAAGTTCATTTATTTGAAACACAAAACTCATTACAAATCTACAACTATATCACTAACTACAAACAAAAACCCTCGTAAAACCACATCCATGGCGGTCCACCTTTTTTGGAGTGCCTGCTCCTTGTAGGTCAAGGAGTTGCGATCACGTTCTCCACGAAAATTTTCAACACCCCGCACGTCTTCTCGTAGATCAACCCACTAGTCCACTTCACTCCCCCACGGTGGGCCAGCCGCCGAAATGCCGGCTTCGTGGAAGGTCCTCTTCACGCCAACCCCTTGCCTCCCTTTCCACAGCCCCACATTTTCTTGGCCTCGTAGCTGAGAGGATAGAAGAAGAAGAAAAGGCAGTGAATGGAACTTTTGGTGTTTTTGGTTTGAAGTGATAGAGGGTTGGCGATGGTGTTTGATGTACGGATGAGAAGAGAGTAACAAAGGAAAGAGAGATAGGGGAACAGAGAAGATGAAGCATTTAAAAAATCATAAAAAGTGGTTCCGTATGAACACATAGCAAGAGCTTAATGAAGTGTTCTATCATTAACATGACAAGATAAACCTACCTAATATTTTCTTAGGGAGATGGCTCACCCCTTTTAGATGTGCAAATCCAAACCAGATTAGTTTGAACTAGAAGCCTAACATGTCCCGAACTCAGTACGAATTTTTAATTATTTATTTATCATTAATTTCATGAGAAATGACAAATTATTGTGATGCATATGGCAATTGTTGTGTTGTAATGGTGTGTATGCCTTTGATACCACATGATAAAGACATTTGCCATGACCTATCTGCTACCGAGCGAATGTTTTACCGTATGAAACGGTTCTCTACAAAATTGAGATGACATGAAATCTTATGATGACTCGGCTTGTGTAGCCATGGTATAATGTAAGATATGACCATCATCATGTAGATATACAGTGGTGTATTTATCCTCACTGATGTAGAAGACACCCATAATGGATGGGCTCAAAGATGTATCAAATGGGTATATATGATTTCGTCCCTCATGAATTGGTGGTGACGATGCCTCGACGATCGAGATGCCTCGTGAGTTAAGATAGATCCTGGCCAGTGACGTGTAGGAGTTTAAAACTCACCTGTATATATCGGTGAGCTACCATGTGCTATCTGCGCATCATGAAATAGTATGTCATCCGCTTGCATAATGTTGTTAATGTTTTCAATGTTTTCCATCGGCATTTCATGATAGGAAAGTTACTGCATTTACA
Source organism: Syzygium oleosum (assembly GCF_021117445.2). Taxonomy (NCBI): domain Eukaryota; kingdom Viridiplantae; phylum Streptophyta; class Magnoliopsida; order Myrtales; family Myrtaceae; genus Syzygium; species Syzygium oleosum. The sequence goes on along the minus strand of NW_026607506.1, from coordinate 1,586,023 downwards.
TCTGCATTAGTCATACATGATTATTTTGCACTTATCTAGAACTCACGTTATTAATTGGTACTGGGTTGAGAGGTAAGAGGATCTTAACTTAGACTTAGAAATTTCATTTATTGAGTTTGGCTCACCCCTTTCTTTTTACAGACTTGTAGGATGGACCTCCCACTGCCAACTCCCATGTACTTTGATTGTAAATATCAAGATGTGCTTGTGCTTGGATCAGCGGCAGTATATAATAAGTGTAATTCTACCGTATGGGTCGACGTGGGGTTTCAAGAGTGGATTCCCCATCAATTTGTCGCTTGATATTGAAATATCGACGGTGAGTTGGTTGGACCATTGAGGGGCTTTGATAGTGAAGGCGACATGTTGATGGGCGAGGTTGTCGCCTTGTAGCGAATAGCTTGACTTTTGTACAAGCGGGTTTTTGGGAAAAGTGTCAAAAAAGTCCTAAACCTTTTGCTTTGGTGCCAATTTAGTCCTAAACCTTTTTTTGGTGCCAATTTAGTCCTAAACCTTTTGCATTGGTGCCAATTTAGTCCTAAACCTTTTTTTGGTGCCAATTCAGTCCTAAACCTTTTGCATTGATGCCAATTCAGTCCTAAACCTTTTGTCTTTGTGCCAATTCAGTCCTTCCGGCCAAAATTGGCCGGATTTTGCTGACGTGGACGCCGACCGGCCGGCGGCCGGTCACCGGCGCTGACGTGGACAACTTTAATAATATTTTAATATTTTTTGAATTTTTATTTATTTATTTTCTTTTTTTTCCCCTCCCTTCCCTCCTTCCTCTGGCCGGCGCCGGCGAGGGCGGCCTCGCGCTGGGTGAGGCTTGACCTCGCCATATCTGGCGAGATTGAGCCTCGCCGGTGGCTGGGCGAGGCTTGCCCTCGCCAGCGACGGCGAAGGCGAGCCTCGCCATGGCTAGGCGAGGCCCGACCTCACCGACGGTTGGGCGAGGCATGACCTCGCCGGATCTGGCGAGGTCGGACCTCGCCCAGCGCGAGGCCGCCCTCTCCAGTGGCCGGCGAGGTCAGGTCTCGCCTAGCGCGAGGCCGCCCTCGCTAGTGGCCAGCGAGGGCGAGCCTCGCCGGCGTTGGCCTCTGGCCGGTCGCCGGACCGGCGACCGGCCGAAGGAAGGAAGGAGAGGAGGGGAAAAAAAAAGAAAAGAAAAAAGAAAATAAATAAATAAAAATTAAAATTATTATTAAAGTTGTCCATGTCAGCGCCGGTGACTGGCCGCCGGTCGATCGGCGTTCACGTTAGCAAAATCCGGCCAAAATTGACCGAAAGGACTGAATTGGCACAAAGACAAAAGGTTTAGAACTGAATTGGCACCAATGCAAAATGTTTATGACTGAATTGGCACAAAAAAAAGGTTTAGGACTAAATTGGAACCAATGCACCAATGCAAAAGGTTTAGGACTGAATTGGCACCAAAAAAAGGGTTAGGACTAAATTGGCACCGATGTAAAAGGTTTAGGAATTTTTTGGCACTTTTCCCGCGGGTTTTTGGGCATAGGAGTGGTGTGTTGGTGATAGGTGACCCTGACCCTTGCTCAGGACTAATGTAATTTGTGTTTTTCTTGGACGTTGTATAAAGTTGATATCTACTAATATTTTAATAAAAGAAGTATACGTTCCTTAATTAAACTCGTGGGCTCCTTTGTATGGGATGATGTGAATATTTCTTGCATTTCCGCATGCTATTAATAATTACATATATAATCGAAAAAGAAACGTGTTGCGCTTAATGTTCTGGGGCATCACAGGGGGAGAAGGGGGAGGGGGAATAGGTTTTTTTAGCACTTTGAAAAAATTTCGCAAAAGAAGCAAAATATATTTTGACATTAATCATAAATAGATTAAAGGTCATATGTGCAAGTGTCTGTCAAATAGATACAAATAATAATCATCAATTTAAAGATAGCACATAACAATTTATAATGGTTTGGCTTTATCCTCAAGTGTCATCCACTCTCTAGGTAACAACCTTAACATGGGTTGGATTTCACTAGTAATCTTTAAGACGAGTTATAATCAGTATGTATTGATCCTATCAAATAATACATCACACTATTAGGGCACAAGAACTGCTATCACTATTGTACATTTGATCTTATCACAATTACAAGCCAACAAGAACTCTACAAAGAATTTCAGATGGACAGAATTACAATTTGATCACCAGTGAAAGATAACAATGAACAATGCTAGTATACTCCTTTTTCGTACAAACTTTTAAAGCTTATTCGATCCTCTTCTTATATACATATTTAATCCAACCTTTGGAAACTCTTTTGAAGAGTTAGGAGCTGTTGGATGTTGATTGGTGCAGTTGCCGAGATCTCAATTTCCCATACAAAATGTTCCCGCAACAATAGCAGGGTTTCCAAATCCGGAGTTTGCTGAAGCTATCACATCTACTATTCCGCTGATTGTTTGATCATAATTGTCAACTGTTCTCTAACTCACCTCTGCTGTGGTTTCTTAGCCTATCAATGGCTATATCCTTTATGTCTAACGATCCTCCTTAAGCAAACATGTTCGCCAGAATCTCTCAAGACTTGATATCAACGCGGTATAACGCTCCCTACTAGTCAATAGTAGCACGTGCTTGTTATTATCAGTTTGTTGATGTTGTGAAATGTCAAACCGTGTGGAATAACAAGTGATCAATCATCTAATGATCCTCCCAAGTATGTCAACTTCCCAAGACTTTATGTTGGTGACAGATCGATCATGATATCTCCAAGTCCTCATAAACACTTCGCAGAAAATGAAATATTTAGAAAATATTTTCCTAAAAACGATCAGCTGTGTCTCTTACAAAAATGTTGAGATATAAATTATTATTAATAATGAAAATATTTTCAATTGAGTATATTATTACGGAAGGAAATTCTCATGCAGAAGGGAAAAAGATCAACGATAGAATTACCAAGGAAGCGCCCCTTTTGGGGGGGATTATTGTTTGATAGAGTGGCTAACAAGACGAGGGAAATATTTTCTGATCCTAACCACATGCCTCCCAGCCGTTTTTTTCTCATGCCCAATCTTTAAGGAGATATTCTAAGCCAGTTTGTCTATTTCTGGAACAGTGGCTGGTGTTCCTAGATTGCATTGATCGACTTAAGTAACCAAAAAAGCAGAAAAAAAGGGAGAAATTTCATAAACCATCCTCGTTTTTGTGCACACACATCAAACACCATCCATACCTACTTTCGGGGGTCCCGCTTCGAGTTGCATCGGGGTTTTCTTGCTCTTTACGGATCTACCATTGTCTTTCCAAATTTAATCATTTGTCACTCCAGACCGATCCATCGCAAGACCCATGGCTGTCATCTCCACCCGGAGCCTTGAGCCAAGCCACCGCCTCGTCGCTGACAGCTACCCCCGGCTGTACTCTTTTCTCCCTCCATCCTCAACTTTCCCGTCACTAGGGGTGTAATTGAGCCGAGCCGAGTAGATAACCTGCGAAGCTTGCCTGTGACCCAACTTATATGCGCACTGCTCTAAACTTGACTCGAACTTGATTGGGTATTAATTTTCTTGCTTGAGCTTGACTCGATAGAAAATTGACAACTTGACTCAATTTAATATGTTTGACTTATACATAAAACTCGACTCGAGCTTAATAAGCTCGAATATAATGTAATTTTAAGTATGTTATGTCTATATTTATAAGTATTCAATGTCTTAGAAAAAGATAATGCAAACTTAAATTAGGATCACGATCTTATTTATAGGATAGAGCTTGACTAGACAAGATACTCAAATAGCTTGGACGCTAGCTTGACTCCAAATTAGGCTAGTCAATCTTGAGTAGTCATCGAATCAAGCACGAGGTACTCACGAGTAGCTTGATTCTCTCTCTCACACACACTTGTCAACCCAACATCCACTTTCAAAGATTAATGTTGAAATGTGATCAAATTAAGTGGATAGAAGCGAAGAAATGTGGTAAGTCAATGGAGTATTTGGGTTTTATCGCAATATTTTCTCTCATAGCCCGTGCTTCAAACTTTTGACTCAACGAAATTTAATAACAATTGCAAATCACCACATCCACATGTATTAAGTAAGTCTCCACTCATGGGATGGCATTCATGACTCTAAAGATTACTCACGGATATCAACAAAGCCGCATCAAAATTGAGGAACCACACATCCTCGTTCTTGAAGATTGATTTTTCAACCGTTTGGAATCTTTCAATATTTACGCCTGTGCAAGCGCTGGTACGTGTGAGGAGATAAAGAGGTAAGTAGGGCCAAGCAGAGCAGACGGGGAAGAGATACATTGCAATCATCCAATGCATGATAACGATGTTACGGCTATATGGAGATTGAATGGTCATATCTCATTGATGACGACTAAACCTGGAGGATTGGCATTTGGGCAAGGAAAGCATGAATGAGTCCATACACGACGGGTCACTCGGTATTGCTTGCAAGTGGTGAACGATGGTAGTGACATTTGACATGGCACTACAATCACGAACGCATCAGCCCTTTTCATGCAAAGTGATGTTCCAGGGGTCAGCAACTTCAATCTGAAGAGTCTAGATATGTGATTATGTCTTTTAAGAGCCACGCATGGAGACAGTGCATACACATTAATTCACTTAGTTGTACATTTCAAAGAGCTTTCCTTTCATATGTAATCTCTCCATTACCTCAATTGATAGAGCTCCTGAGTTAATCTCGGCCTGAGCAAAACCTCAAGTGGGGTCGCCTTCAAATTTGTCAGTCCGAAGATCTCGGACATATCCACCGGCGAATCGTCCACGGTTGATATCTCGAATGCATGTAGGAACCTAGCTAGAAGAAAATGCACCATCTCGAGTCCGAAAGTTATTCCAGGACAGATTCGCCTACCGCCTCCAAATGGTAGGAGCGCAAAGTTGGAGTCCCTCACATCGACGTCCTTATGGCTGCCCAAGAACCTCTCGGGCCTAAACTCCAACGGATCGGGCCATGTCCTGGGGTCGATTTGGATTTTCCAGATGTTCAAGATCAACCTCGTGCCCTTGGGCACGTGGTACTCGCCGACAATGCAATCCTCGGTGAACAGGCGCGGCGCCGAGATTGGGGCCGCTAATCGGAGGGTCTCCTTCACTATGGCTTGGAGATAGGTCAGGCCGGCGATGTCCGCTGCTTTCACATGCCTCTGCTTGCCGATCTGAGCGTCGATCTCTTTTTGAGCTTTTTGCAGGATGTGAAGGTTGTTGAGCAACAACGAGATTGCCCATGTCAGGGTAACCATGGCGGTATCACTGCTGCCTGCAATCATCGTCTTTAAATACGACAAACATATTTTCCAAGTTAGGAGGGAGATATGAAGATTAACTACTACATCATTCGCAGCCTAAATTCATCTGGCCTTCCACTTCATATGGGCAAGAAAAATATGGTCATCTGGTCCAATAACGAATAAAAAATAGGGGAGGCTATTGTTAATTTAAAAATGAAAATAGGTCCACAATATTATACAAGAATAAACTTTAGTTCAACTTTAGCCCCTCTAATTTGAGCAGCTTTCCAAATTGAGTGCTCGAGCTTTTGCTTTTGTGCAAATTAGGTTTTCTAACGTACCAGATTTCCAATCTAAGTACTTTTTAATTATCAAACTTAATTATTACAATGTGATTGTTCAATGTGCGTATTTTCCATATCATAACATAAAAGGGAGAGAGTCTTTATTTGAAAGATAGAAAATTGGTTATCTATTTTTTGATACACTGAAAATGACAAAAATTGTAGGACTAGACTAGTTCGCAATTCTAACCAAAACCCGCCTAGGCCGGTTCGGTTTCAGGCTTCGTTCTACTGTTAATCGGTCCGGTTCTCAATTCCGCGTTTTCAGGAACACGTCCCTCCCTGTTAGATTTATATGATTCCAACTCTAGAACTGGACCGCCTGGACCATTCTCACCCTAGTTGAAATCAACTAATCAACTAAACCTATAGACAATCGCCCCCCTTACTACTTGATATGTGGGCAAATAGCATTACGAAGAAGAAAAGACTGCTCCAACGGGCAGTGACCAAATACTTACCAAGCATGTAGCTTTTATAATCGTATCAGCATCATAACCTCCGATTTTGTCATGGTTAAGGATCGAAAGCATGATGTCCATGAAATCTCTGTTTCCATCGGTCTCACTCAAATCCTTATTGTTCTTCTTGTGTTCCACCAACCAACCACCGATGATGTCGTCCAGTTCTTCTGCAGTCCTCTTCATGGCCTTCTCATGTCCGCCCAAGTCGAGCCACTTCAGGAAAGGAAGAGCGTCTGCCGCTAAGAACATCCCCAAGAAGTGGAAGAGTTCCCGTAACGCCTTTTGGCACCGCTGCTCCTCTTCCTCGTCCGCCGCAGAGTAGCGCTTTCGGGCCACGATTCTGAGGATCACGTTCAGGGTCAACTTCGCAAACCACTGCTTCAAGTCGACTGTGACATGGCCTAATAAATCAGAATGAACTAGATGTTATATGCTAAATTGAAGTTTTGATTACTCTCATGAACTAAAAGAATTGATGAAACGGATGCTCAATCTTGGACAATACTTCATTGATCTCCTATGTCTTTTTACGGAATAAGTGCACTAAAAGCCCTAAAACTTGTCACGAAATTTCAATTGAGTCCTAAAATTTTCAAAAAGTGCAATCGAGTCCTAAAACTTTCAAAAAGTGCAATCAATAGAAGGACTTGATTAGATCAATTTGATAAGTTTTAGGACTTGATTGCACTTTCTGAAAGTTTTAGGACTCAATTGTACTTTTGCGATAAGCTTTGGGACTTAATTGCACTTTTTGAAAGTTTTAGGACTTAATTGCACTTTCGTGACAAGTTTTGGGACTTCTAATGCACTTATCTCGTCATTCTATCTAGTTTCTTTGGGAAAATTACCAAAAAAATTCTTAAACTTATTGTACGAATGCCAATTTAATTATAAACCTTTCAATTTTGCCAATTTAATAAAAAAAATTTTGACGATTTGTCAATGTAGTCATTCCGGTCAACTTTAGCCGAAAATAGTAAATGTGGACGCCGACCATCCTACGTGGCACTGCTGATGCCAACGTGGACAGTTTTTATTTTTATTTTTTATGAATATTTTTTATTTCTTTCTCTTCTTTTTTCCTTTTCTTGTTTTTCATTCTTTCTTCTCTTTTTCTTTTTCACTCTGGCCGGTGATGGTTGATGGAGTCCGCCGGCCACTGGGTGAGGAAAGTAAAGCCCATGTTGGCCATGGGCAAGGACCGCAAAGGCCTCACCGGTCGCAGGCGAGGGCCTCGCCATTATCTTGGTAAGGCGGCCTCACCATGGACTTGCCTATAGTGAGCGGGGACTTTGTAACCCTCGTCCAATGGCCGGCGAGCCACGGAGACCCTCTCCAATTACGTGGAAACAAAAGAAAGAAAAAAGAAAAGGAAAAAAAAAATAAATAAAAAATAATTCTGAAAAACGATAAATTATTTTAAAAAGATTGAGAAAAGTTGTTCACGTCAGGGCCAGCCGTGCCACGTAGGACGACCGTTATTCAAGTTAACAATTTCCGGTCAAAATTGGCCGGAAGAATTATAATGGCAAACCGTCAAAAGGTTTAGAATTAAATTGACTAAATAGAAAGGTTTCAGATTGAATTGGTATTCGCATAATAAGTTTAGAAATTTTTTTGGTACTTATCCCAGTTTCTTTTATGGCAAAAAAGCCCACGGCTAGGTGATGGAGCAAATACGCTCATGGTCTCGTGAATTATGAACCAAGAAATATGTGAATCGAGACCAAGATGGGTGACCTAAGTATGGCGTCGTTTGTATGTGCATTGATTGCTAGACGAACCGAATCTGTATTTCGTATGTCAAACGCACAAGAGTCATTATTAAACCATCAACGAATCTAGCAGTGCATTTAGGGTCTCCCTTTCCAAATAAATCACTGTGATTAAGATAGGACAAGTTTAATTGTTGACACCTAAATTTTGGCTAACCTTAAGAATTTATTGCATAAAAAATTAGGGACTAATCTTTAGTCCCTAAACAAAAATAATGCATTGCATATAGAATTTAGGAGCATTAGTAGTAATAGGCTCATATAGTTGCATTTGGACCGTCGGTGGATGGACTTGAGTAAATAGTTCTGAGCTTAATCAAATTAAGCCCGCGGTGATGAAAATTTGACCTAGCCCATTAATTCTCATGGCTGAAATTCATTGGGAAGTTTGTTGAATTGGGAGATTGATCGTGCAAGATTTGAAGCCATATTCAGTCAAAAGGGATTAAAGGAAAAAATAGGGACATATCACTAAAAGATGTAATCACATTCAAAAGAAGGGAAATTAATCTTACTCGTGGAGGAATGTATCTTTGGCCGTAATGTACGAATATCTTGAAAGAGGAAAGAAGAGCTGGTCGTTTCCCTACGAAGACCGCTTCACTTGCATATAAAAAGGGGCTTCATTTACAATAATGAGGGGGACTCTCTTTTTGGTCTGACAAGAGCCAAAAGAAAAGAAAAAAGACAAAACACAGAGAGATATCATTAAGAAGAAGAGAGAGAGGAAGTTGTCGTCTCCTTCCTTGGCATTTCGCTTGGAGCTTCAACCTGCAACTCGAGCCACTCTTGCCCTGCTCGCTGCTCTTCGCCCGTGACGGTGCTATTGTAGTCGGCTAAGTTCGTATACCAGAAATTGAAATCAAACGTCAAGAAAACTAATCTGAAAGCAGTACAAATAAATAAACAGGATGTTGATCCGAGCCTAACGAAGTAACGTTGTGTCCTTAAGACGAATTTGGCCCCTCAATCAGTACCCGAGGATATTGGACAATCGTCTCCCAAGATAGAACGGATTTCGTTCCTCTGAAGTGGTACGTATCCAGAGGACTTCTTCGAATGCAATTTTGCATAGACAATCGCAAAGAATGAATGTGTTTCAGAAATGTCAAAAAATGCGAAGAAGATTTTTTTCGGAAAAAACCGACTGCAATATATAGTCACGGTTTTTAAAAAAAAATGAAGAGTCACGAACGAACCGAATTGTCTCATTCAGTCATGAACTAGCGGTCGGTTTATTAATGAAGAGTCACGAACGAACAGTGTTCGTTCAAAGAGAAAATTAACTTCCAAGAACCGAACCATGTCCATTCGTCCAAAAACAAAACAGACATCAAACATATTTGTTCGAATAAAATAAAATAAAAAATTCGAAAACAAACATGACTGTTCGGTTGGGAAAACAAAACCGATGGGCAGACCCCGTCCCGATCCAAGCCGAGCCGGCCGGACGGGCGGCGCGCGAGCGGGGGGGAATTGGCGTAGGTCCTCTCTCTTTCACAAAAGTGGGGTACCCCTTGGGGCCTAAACCCATTTGTGAGGCTCAACTATTTAAACTCATCTCCCATCTCTCTTCTATTCAATGTGGGACTCCTCCATCCACACCTCTTATTTACTTTACAAGGGATTTGTACCCAAAATTCCAACAATCCTCCACATGAATAAGAGATTCAATTTTTCCTGACTCTTCATATATGCATGAGATGCAATGTGCGATTATTCCATGAGAAAACGTTGCATCAGGATAAGTAGTCTGAGACTTTGAACTTTCTTTAGTGAAACCTATCGGACTTACTCGGTCAATCAGTAGACTTGATGTCTTTGAACCGTCGACATTTGGTGTAAGCCTAGACAATAGAAATCACACAACTGTTTCTCGAACAAAATTGGTTCTCACTGTTGTGTTCGTTTTGGCCATGAACACCGCCTGGTCTCATGAGTGTTTTAGAGAATTCAGCCTTTTCAATTCTCACAGAAGCGGCCCTCACTTCACACTCACATAGGTGATTTCTGAACATATAGTATATCACATACTCAATTCAGAATCATTAAAAGCTTTTGCTTAACCTTCACATATTAGTACTGTCTTCATCCGGGAATGAGTCAAAAATTTGACAGTACTCCACACTGTCTTCATAACTTAGTTGTCCCTTTGAACCTAGATCTTGGGATCTCCAGTCAACTAGGTAAGGTTTCCGCTATGATGACTTGTTTATAGGCCTTAAACCCATTCCCCTTGATGTTTTCGCAACCATCTCTCTAGTTAGGCCTTTTGTCAATGGATCCGCAACATTATCTTTTGACTTCACATAGTTAATGGTGATAATTCCACTAGAAAGAAGTTGTCTTACTGTGTCATGTCTTCAACGTATGTGTCGAGACTTACCGTTATACATGACATTCCTTGCCCTTCCTATTGCCGCTTGACTGTCACAATGTATACAAACAGCGGGCACTGGTTTAGGCCAATTCGGAATATCTTCCAAGAAATTTCGAAGCCACTCTGCTTCTTCACCGGCTTTATCCAAAGCAATAAATTGTGATTCCATAGTGGATCTAGCAATACAAGTTTGTTTGGATGATTTCCAAGACACTGCCGCCCCACCAAGTGTGAATACATATCCACTTATCGATTTTGTGTCTTTAGTGCCGGTTATCCAATTTGCATCACAGTATCCTTCAAGTACCGCTGGATATTCTGTGTAATGCAAAGCATAATCTTGAGTATGCTTTAAGTAGCCCAATAAACGTTACATGGCTTTCCAATGATTTTCATTTGGACTAACTGTAAATCGACTTAGCTTGCTCACAGCACAAGCTATGTCCGGCCTAGTACAGTTCATGACATACATTAGACTGCCTAGTATACTAGCATACTCATTTTGAGCTTTGCTTTCACCAGTATTCTTTGAAAGATGTGAATTAACATCTATCGGAGTCTTTACTGGTACAATATCTAGATTCTTGCACTTTTCAAGAATCGTCTCAATATAATGGTACTGTGATAGAGCTAATCCTCCAGATGTCTTATGGATTTTAACTCCTAAAATAACATCTGCAACTCCCATATCTTTCATATCAAATTTACTTGTGAGCATGAGTTTGGTCGCCTTAACAACCTCACTATCGCTGCCCATTATAAGCATGTCGTCTACATATAAGCACAAAATGGCAAAACCATTATGAGTGTTCTTAACATATACACATTTATCACACTCATTAATCTTAAAACCATTCGACAACATGACTTGGTCGAATTTAGCATGCCATTGTTTCGGTGCTTGTTTCAATCCATAGAGTGACTTGATAAGCCGACATACTTTCTTCTCTTGTCCTGGAACAATGAACCCTTTGGGTTATTCCAAATATATTTCTTCTTCCAAATCCCCGTTTAAGAAGGCCGTTTTAACATCCATTTGATGGATTTCAAGTTTATACATCGCTGCTATGGCAATTAACATCCTTATAGATGTAATTCTAGTAACAGGTGAATAAGTATCAAAATAATCAAGACCTTCTCGTTGCTTGTATCCTTTTACTACAAGCCTAGCCTTATATTTATCAATAGTACACCCGCTTTTATTTTCCTCGTGAAAATCCACTTACATTGTAGTGGTTTATTACCAAGAGGAAGGTCAACCAATTTCCATGTATGATTTAACAGGATGGATTCAACTTCACTATTGATAGCTTCTTTCCAGAACGGGGCCTCTGGCGATATCACAGCTTCTTTGAATGTCCGAGGCTCATTCTTTAACAGATACGTTAAGAAATCAGGTCCAAAAGACGTGAAAGTCCTTTGTCTTTTACTACGTCTAGGTTCATCCTCCATTGGATCACTTCTAGATATAGTATCTCGAGGCCTCTTATTATTATCAATTGGCTCATATACTATATTATACGGAAATATATTTTCAAAGAACGAAGCGTCCCTTGATTCAATGATCATATTAACATGTATATCTGGGATCTTTGACTTGTGAACAAGAAAACGATATGCATTGCTATTCTGAGCATATCCGATAAAAACACAGTCAACAGTCTTTGGTCCTATCTTAACCTTTTTAGGCTTAGGAACCGCAACCTTAGCCAAACACCCCCACACTTTGAGATTATTCAAGTTAGGCATTCTGCCTTTCCATTTCTCATAGGGAGTTTGTTGTGTCTTTTTGTGGGGTACTCTATTTAAAATAAAATTCGCTATTAAGACAGCTTCCCCCCGCAAATTCTGCAGTAAACCAGAACTGTTCAACAATGCATTCATTGTTTCCTTTAGGGATTGATTTTTTCTTTCCGCCACACCATTTGATTGTGGTGTATAAGGAGCAGTCATTTGGTGAACGATACCAAACTCGGTACAAATTTCCTCAAAAGGAAATTCACATTCACCTCCTCTGTCACTCCTTATTATTTTAATTTTCTTATTCAACTGAGTTTCAACTTCGGACTTATAAGTTCTAAAAGCATTCACAGCCTCATCTTTGCTACTAAGCAAATAAACATAACAATACCTCGAGCAGTCATCTATAAATGTGATAAAATACTTATTACCACCTCTTGACGGTATTGATTTCATATCGCATATATCTGTGTGTATTAAATCTAAAGGTTCTGAGACTCTATTATCTACAGAATGGAAAGGAGGCTTAGAAAATTTAGATTCAACACACACTTGGCATTTCTCACTTGGACAGTCAAATTTCGGCAACAGTCCCATATTCATTAATTTCTTTATCGACTTATAGTTAACGTGTCCTAGTCTAGCATGCCAAATATTAGAAGACTCAAGCACATAAGTAGAAGCAACTTTATTCAAATCATCCTTGGTTACAACAGTCATTACATTCAGCTTGAACAAACCATCACTCAGATAACCCTTTCCTACATACATCTCATTTTTGGAGAGTACAAACTTATCAAATACAAAAACCAACTTGAAGCCATTCTTGCTAATGAGAGATCCAGACACTAAATTCTTGCGAACATCTGGCACATGCAGAACATTATTTAGTGTCACATTCTTTCCAGATGTCATCTTCACAGCAATCTTTCCGACACCTTCAACCTTAGAGGTTGATGAATTACCCATATAAAGTTTTTCATCACCCCCCACAATTGTATAGGACGAGAACATCGATCTGTTTGCACAGATATGACGAGTTGCTCCAGTATCAATCCACCACTCCTTGGGGTTTCCCACCATATTACACTCGGATATCATAGCAGTCAGATTGATATCATCAACACCATTGGAAATCTCTTCCATCACATTAGCCTGAGTTTTCTGTCTTTTCTTGGCTTTGCAGTCTTTGGCTCGATGTCCAGACTTGCCACAGTTGAAGCACTTGCCAACGAACTTCTTCAGGCCTTGGGTGAATCCCTCTCCAGACTTGCTAGGCATTTTCCTCATCTTGTTGGGTTTCGATCCTTCTTCAACAACATTGGCCTTTGAAACCTCTAGGTTCTTCCCAACTTTCTTCTCAGAGAGCCTATTGTCTTCCTCAATTCTCAACCGAACAATCAAGTCTTCAAGTGACAACTCCTTTCTCTTGTGTTTGAGATAATTTTTGAAATCTCTCCAGGATGGCGGCAGTTTTTCCAATGAAGGCAGCCACTTGAAATGACTCACTTAGAGTCATTCCTTCAACATGAATATCAGGCATAATCACTTGAAGCTCTTGAACCTGACTTAAGACGGTCTTTGAATCAACCATCTTGAAGTCCAGAAGTTTACCGACAATGAATTTCTTCAATCCGGCATCTTCGGTTTTGTATTTCTTGTCCAGACTATCCCATAACTCCTTAGCCGTTTTCAGCGGACTATAGACGTTATAGAGAGTATTGTCCAGACGGTTGAGGACATAGTTGCGACACAGGAAGTCAGAATGCTTCCATGCATCCACAGCAGCAACCTTTTCTTTATTTGTCTCTCCAACATCCAATTTAGGACCATCCTCATTGAGGAATCTAGCCAAGTTCAAGGTCGTGAGATAGAACAACATCTTTTGTTGCCATCTCTTGAAATCTGTACCATCGAACTTTTCTGGCTTTTCTCCGTGATTCGGAATAGGGTTGACTGGAGTCAAAGTCGAAGCAATTTCTGAAATACAAAAACAGAACATATTCACGAACAGAATCGAAAATATATGACTACGAACATAATCGTTTGTTCAAGAACAGAATTGAAAATTTTTAATATGAACAGAAACGAAAATTTTTTTCACGAACAGAATTGAAAAATTGTAACAGGAGCAGAATATATGTATGAACAGAATCGTAACGCCAATCTAGATATTTGACAGAAAAACTCAATGAACAACGCATAAGAATACGCAAACCATGCAAATCATTATACGAACAGAACCGAAGATAATTGAAAACAAAATAACATTTCAATGGAAATTCGTCTTAAGATTGTAGTCGGCTAAGTTCGTATACCAGAAATTGAAATCAAACGTCAAGAAAACTAACCTGAAAGCAGTACAAATAAATAAACAGGATGTTGATCCGAGCCCAACGAAGTAACGTTGTGTCTTTAAGACGAATTTGGCCCTTCAATCAGTACCCGGGGATATTGGACAATCGTCTCCTAGGATAGAATGGATCTCGTTCCTCTGAAGTGGTACGTATCTAGAGGACTCCTTTGAACGCAATTTTGCATAGACAATCGCAGAGAATGAATGTGTTTCAGAAATGTCAAAAAATGCGAAGAAGATTTTTTTCGGAAAAAACCGACTGCAATATATAGTCACGGTTTTTAAAAAAAAATGAAGAGTCACAAACGAACCGAATTGTCTCATTCAGTCATGAACTAGTCGGTCGGTTTATTAATGAAGAGTCACGAACGAACAGTGTTCGTTCAAAGAGAAAATTAACTTCCAAGAACCGAACCAGTCCATTCGTCCAAAAACAGAACAGACATCAAACATATTTGTTCGAATAAAATAAAATAAAAAATTCGAAAACAAACATGTCTGTTCGGTCGGGAAAACAAAATCGATGGGCAGACCTCGTCCCGAGCCGAGCCGGCCGGACGGGCGGCGGCACGCCCGCGAGGGGAATTGGCGTAGGTCCTCTCTCTTCCACAAAAGTGGGGTACCCCTTGGGGCCCAAATCCATTTGTGAGGCTCAACTATTTAAACCCATCTCCCATCGCTCTTCTATTCAATATGGGACTCCTCCATCCACACCTCTTATTCACTTTACAAGGGATTTGTACCCAAAAATCCAACAGCTATTGCCATCTGCACCGGCGACGCTGCTCACTGCTTTCGTTCTAGCCCGAGCCATTGCAGTCCCGACGACCATAGCCGCTGCCGCCGCTCCTGTCCCGATCTCATCGCTATTCCTAGGTTCAGGATCACTTTCAACGAGCTGTTCCGTACCACAAGCAACGCTGAGCTCCTGCAACCTTCAGCTTGCAGCATCCCTGCTGTTTGCGTTGAGTTCAGGAGCCCCATTGTCGAAGATCCCTGCACTACGGCGGCTTCCTTTTGGTCTATCTCCTCCCTTTCACAACGGAGAAGTACTTTCTATATTGTAGATTTTTTAGCGAGCCCCACCGAATTCTTGCTGTGCAGTGAGTCATGACATCCTTGCTGTGTCACTACCGTGAACCATCCACACCAAGTAGCCAAGCTAGTGGCTATTCTTGGTCGCGAACCACTGTCCGCCGGTACAAACTTGGAAAGCAAATATTCGAATTAGGTAGAAATCTCATCTAATTGATTTTCGAGTATATTATTTTGTTATTTAAAATATGTAAATCTTGTGTGAATCTTTGAGTAATATTATCGTATCCAATAAGTTCCCGAATAACTTTTAAATTATGAATTATTTCCTAATTTTCTAACGTGCTATGGTCGTCAATCCAATCTCCCGTCCAAGATATGATTCGCGATCGCATGGAAAATCGTTAATCCGATTTCCCGCCCGAGATACGATTTGCGATTGTGTGGAAAAATTGGCCAATCATATCTCATGCCCGGGATATGATTCGTCAATCTATCGTTTCTAAATTTAAATGGATATCGGTAATATTTTGTGATATGGCGTCGTTTGATTGCTATTTCTTTCTATCTTTGTTTGATTTGAATTGATCTTGTTTTTTCTAAAAAATCCAAAAAGATTAGATACTATTGAAGTAGATGATTTTAAAGATAGATTGCATGTTTAAATTAAAGAATTTACTTAATTTCGAATTTCATAGAAAATTATAAAAAATACCACGTGCATGTCATATTAGAGTAGTTGCATATAAATTAATTCTTGTCATTAGAAATCTCACGTCTAGGTTCATTTGCGTGCCACATTAGAGATAGTGCATTTAATTGTTGTTAGAATTAGGACATTTAAATAAATCGTATGTCGCATGTCATACTAGACATAGAATGCATTGCATAAAGTTTAGTTTTCGTTAAATCAGAGAAAACCCTAAAAAAGATTTGAGCGAAATTGCTTGTTAATTAGAAATCATATTAGGATTGTCAATGTGATCTTCTAATTAGCATTGCAGATGCTTTCGCTGCTTTGAGGTAAGTCCCTATCTATTGAGTATTTTGTTATTGGTTGCGCACCCGCATGATCACCTTGCATGTTAGTGGATAGATTTAAAATCAATCCAAGCTGCCTGCAAATATTTTTTTGAAATAAAAAAAAAAGGTACCGAAAGGGCATTAAAGTAATCTAGTGTAACAAAGTCCCCGAATCCATAATCTCTGGTTCGTAAGAGTAAAGTAATTATTCCGATACTTTACTTGGGTTTCTAATCGACCCACTAAAAAATAGATTAGTGGCAACTCCTGGTTGAAATGATTTGCATGTTAAGAACTTAAATCTTAAGCCATGAATTGGTAAAGGCTTGGGAGAGTCCGCGTTAAGTCTAGGCTTAATAATCTATTAACCGAACCCCTAGGTGATGCACTGCGGAAGGTTTAGGTCGCGACAATCATATTTTCTATGTCTTCCGGTATGGACGCCATAAAAGTGCAAAGCTTGACTCGCTCTTAATCTGGAGAGAGTATTGTCACCGAAGATTCTAATTGTGATAATTTCCATGACCTTATACTATGAAAACGACTGGCGTTCACCGGAAAAAGGAAAATAATTAGTACAACCATGGAAAGGCCCATCAAGAAGCAGGAAAAATTACCAAAAAAAGTCTTAAATTTATTGCAATTGTGCCAATTCAGTCATAAACTTTTTTTTAGCCAATTCAGTCATAAATCTTTTGCAATTATGCCAATTCAATCAATTCGGCTAATTTTAATAGTTTTAGGACTTTTTTTTGATAATTTTTTCTCGAGAACCACCAAAACCACATATTGAATGACCCATCAGTATCAGAAGAATACCTGAATCATCCTTGTTCTCAATCCAAAGCTCGTGCAGCTCCCGAATGGCCACGTCCGCTTCTGAGGCCTGAATAGGGTTGAGCAAGGAGTTGACCCTCCGGCTCGAGAGCAGCTCCAAGGTGGCCATCTTCCTCACCTCGCGCCAGTACTGGCCGTAAGGCATGAACACGAACATGGCGTAGGAGTAGGCCAGGATCTTCGGGGCCAATTGCCGCGGCCGAGTGGACAACGTGACGTCGTTCTTGGCGAAGCACTCCTTGGCCATCTCGGAACCGCTCACCACTAGGGCCAGGAACATCCCGAGCTGGATGGTGAAGATGGGTCCGTACTGGTCAGCCATCACTACAAAAAAACACGAAATTTGCGACGAACGTTTTTCCGTCGCAAATTTGGGACGGAATTTGCGACGGATTGTATTTTCCGTCGCAAATTTGCGACGGATTTTGCGACAGTTTTATTTTCCATCGGAAATTTGCGACGGAAAATACAATCCGTCGCAAATTTGCGACGGAAAAACGTTCGTCGCAAATTTGCGACGGAAAATACAATCCGTCGCAAATTCCGTCGCAAATTTGCGACGAAAACTAAGTCCGTCGCAAATTCGTAGTTTATCAGCCCGTGATATTCCAACCCTATCTCTCACTCTCGCTCTCTCTCGCTCTCTCTCGTTTTTCTCTCTCTTTCGTTTGTCTGAAATCAGCAAAATCCGCGCACGCACATATTAATCTCGGTGAAGCTTTTGTACCGGTAAGTGTCGTAGCTAGCTTCGTGACTATTCGTCGTTGCATTGTAATTTCCGTTTTTTTAATATATGTTTATGTTTATTTTTTTTTTGTATCTGCATCACCGGTTTAACGACCGGCGACACCTCGCCGGCCTTTGGATGAGGCCGAACGGCCACGCCGTTTTGCGACGGAAATAGTTTCCGACGCAAATTTGCGATGAATAAATGAAATTCTGTTGCAAATTTGCGACGGATACTATGTGCCGTCGCAAATTTGTGACGGATACCTGATTCCGTCGCAAATTTGCGACGAATAAATGAAAATTCCGTCGCAAAATTGCGACGGAAAGTAGTATCCGTCGCAAATTTGTGATGGATACTAGGTTCCGTCGCAAATTTGTGACGGCATGTAGTATCCGTCGCAAATTTGCGACGGAACTTATTATCCGTCGCAAATTTGCGATGGCACGTAGTATCCGCCGCAAATTTACGACGGATACTACGTGCCGTCGCAAATTTGCGATGGAACCTAGTATTTGCGACGGATACCTGATTCCGTCGCAAATTTGCGATGAATAAATGAAAATTCCGTCGCAAAATTTGCGACAGAGTTGAGTATCCGTCGGAAATTTGCGACGCAAAACTAATTCCGTCGCAAATTTGCGACGGATACATTCCGTTTCCATCGTACATTAAAAATTATTAAAAAATGATTCTTAAGTGATTGTTCTTTTTTGGGTATGTGCCTAATTGAAGGTCTCGCAATCCAAGTGGACGTTGCAATTCTCATCAAATTGATCACTTTCTCCTACAAATATTTCAGTCAAATATTTGGGTAAGTCTTCTTTACATTGTAGTTTTTTCTATTTTTGCAATTTGATATTAATTGTTGCGTGAATAACAAAAATTATAATTTCCAAAATTTTACGACTTTAATTAACAACAATAGATATGATATTTTAAATATTTTACCAGAATTTTTTATTTTAATACAGACACAATGCAAAGAGAAAGGGCTTGGATGTATAATAAGAACTTACCTGGACGTCAAGGATTGACGGATGAGTTTCGTCTTGGGTTGGAACTATTTTTAGACTTTGCTAGTAGTAAATATGAGTTTATGGATGGAAAAAAGTTAAGGTGTCTGTGTAAAAAGTGCGGTAATGGTAAATTTCTTGTGTGTGATCAAGTTAGAGAACACCTTATTAGATTTGAGTTTACTCCGAACTATTATAATTGGACTTCCCATGGTGAACCATTTATATCTGATGAAGGATATGGAAGAAGTGACCAATTTTCAATTAGGGAAGAATGTGGCTATTATGAGCAATTGAACCCATACGAGAGGATGGTGATTGATGCAGCTAGTTATAATTTTGTCACAGAAGCAAATCATGCGAGTACTAGTTTTACTCCTACACGTGAACAAGTGGGTACTAGTCATGCTTCACAATTGGAAGATATAGGAGTAACGGGTTTTGAGGAGAATGTGTATAATGAAACTTTTCAATCTAATCAGTTCTGGGATGTCTTGAAAGCAGCAGATGAACCTCTATGGACGGGTTGTGAGGACCACACTAAGTTATCGGTGACAACTCGACTATTAAATATCAAGGCAGAGCATAATGTGTCTGCGGATTGCTTCAACTCTTTTGTTGAAGTAATGCGGGAATCATTGCCTTGTGATAACAACATGCCAAGTGATTTTTATGATATGAAAAAGCTAGTGGATAACTTAGGTCTTCCGGTTGTAAGGATTGATGTATGTAGTAGGGGTTGTATGATATATTGGAGAGATGATGAAAATGCAGAATCTTGCAAATTCTGTAGCCAACCTAGGTACAAGATTAACAGGAGGCCGGGTCGTAATCAGAAGCGTAAACCATGCAAGCAAATGTTTTATCTGCCCTTAATCCCCAGATTGCAAAGGCTTTATGCGTCTAAAGCCACTGCTGAACACATGACTTGGCATGCAAATCATGAAACAGAAGAGGGTCTAATGTGTCATCCTTCAGATGCATAGGCATGGCAACATTTTGATAGAACATACCCTGAGTTTGCAATGGAGCCTCGGAACATCAGGTTAGGTCTCTGTGCCGATGGATTTGCTCCATTTGGGAGAACAGGAAAAAGTTATTCATGCTGGCCAGTTATCTTAACGCCGTACAATCTTCCACCTGGTATGTGCATGAAGACACCTTATATGTTTTTGACATTGATCGTGACAAGGCCGCAAAATCCGAAAAAGTTGATAGATGTTTATATGCAACCATTGATTGAGGAGTTACAACGGCTATGGGTTGAAGGTGTCCCTACGTATGGCGTTTCTACCGATCAAACATTTGTTATGAAGGCTGCCCTTCTTTGGATGATAAATGACTTTTCAGCTTACGGAATGTTATCTGGATGGAGTACAGCTGGGATCTTAGGATGTCCGATATGTTTGGAGAGGACAAAGTCATTTAGATTAAAACATGGAAAGAAGCCTAGCTATTTTGACTGTCACAGACAATTTTTATTGCCAAGTCATCCTTTCAGAAGGAATAAGAAAGAGTTCAGCAAGAATAGGACTGAAAGAACGCGTCCACCATTGAGGTTGACTGGCAATCAAATTTGGGAGCGTGTGCAGGACTTTCCAACTGTTGTTGAAAACCCGCACGGCACGACTTTTGAGTACGGAAGTACACATAAGTGGACAAAACGCAGTATATTTTGGGATCTACCATATTGGAAGGCCCATCTTATTCATCATAATCTTGACGTCATGCACATAAAAAAGAATGTTTTCGACAATGTCATAAATACTGTGATGGATGTCGCCGGAAAAAACAAAAGACAACTTGAACGCAAGAAAAGATATGAGAGATATTTGCGATCGGCCAATACTAGCTGTGGATGCAAGCAGCAGGGGACCAAAACCGAAAGCAGTTTATACATTGGATAAGGAGCAGAGGCGAGTTGTTTGTCAATGGTTGAAATCTGTGCGGTTTCCTGATGGATATGCTTCGAACCTCGGGAGATGTGTTGATTTGAAGGAATGCAAGTTGACAGGTTTGAAGAGTCATGATTGTCACATCCTGATGGAAAGACTAATTCCAATAGCTTTGAAGGAAGTTTTACCGAACTTTGTATGGGGCGCCATTACAGAATTAAGCAATTTCCTCCATGATATTTGCTCGACAGTGTTAAAAGCATCGCACATGGAAAAACTAGAGAGAGATATTCCAATTATTCTTTGCAACTTAGAAATGATATTTCCTCCAGCGTTTTTTGATTCGATGGAGCATCTCTTAGTTCACTTGCCTTATGAGGCCAAAGTTGCAGGTCCCGTCCAATTTCGATGGATGTATCCATTTGAGAGGTAATGTTTTCTTTAAAATACAGTTCAAATGAGTTTATCATATAATATGTCCCGATAAGCTTCTTTCTATTTCAACTAGATTCTTATATCATTTGAAGAAAAAAGTGAAGAATAAGGCACATGTTGAAGCTTCAATTTGTAATGCATATATTGTGGAAGAAGTGACGACATTTGCATCGTACTATTTTGAGCCGCACGTTCAATGCAAGAGGCGGAGAGCAGGCAGAAATGATGAGGGCCCTATTGATCCCAATTGCACAGCATTCTCTATTTTCAATTATCTGGGTCGACCAAGCGGCGCATGTCAGTTTCGTTACTTATCAGGCGAAGAACTTCATGCAGCCCATACTTATATTTTACTGAACTGTCCAGAAGTCGAGCCATACTTCAAGTAAGTGTAAATTTGTAAATATATGTTTTTAATGATATGGTTTTTAATATTAGGATTTTCCAAACTTCAATGTTTGGACTACAACTAAATGAGTTTGACCGTTTGTGCGATGAACAATTTGCAGCATGGTTCAAGACATATGTAAGTTGCCTATGGATCAAAACCACGTTATTAAAATTATATACATCATTTAGTTAAATATATATTATTAGCTTTGCATGTATAACCTTAGGTTCACAGTAATTATGATGAAATTGGAGGGCAAGGATTGCTACATTATCTGTCATGGGGTCCACAGTTAAGAGTTCGAAGTTGGCCAGCATATTTCATAAATGGATATAATTTTCATACTCAAGAATATGGAATGGGAAAATCCACAATGAATAGTGGTGTGTCTGTTCGGTCATCCAATGGTGACAGTTCGAAAGATGATTTTTATGGCTTGTTGGATGAAATCATAGAAATAGAGTACCCTGGACCATTAAAGATGCGAGTTGTGTTATTTAAGTGCACGTGGTTTGACCCCGTCAAAGGAATGAAGGTACATACGAAGTTCAATTTGGTTGAAATAAATCACAAGAAAAGGTATATGAAGTATGAACCATTTGTCTTGGCACAACAAGCAATTCAAGTATGTTATGCATTATATCTTAGTTTGAAACGTGACAAAGCTGATTGGTGGGCTGTATGTAAAATCAAAGCACGGAGGAAAATCGAGGAACACTGAAAGGATAGAGCTTACCAACAGGAGGAAGTGTCTAACATGGTTGAAATTGAGGAATATAACATATCAACTTTATGAGATCCGTGTGGAGCAATGATAGATGTGGAGCCAACTGAAATTTGCGAGTTAAATGTACAAGAATGTTCATAATATGATTTTTAGACAGATGACGAAGACGAGGACGAGGACGAGGACGAGGACAAGGACGAAGACGAAGACGAAGACGAAGACGAAGATTAAAATTTTTGTCACAAAACACTACAGATGTGTAATTATTAATGCTAGAGGTGCTATTTTGGTTGTTATCATTATTGTTCTTGTTATTATTATTATTGTGCTTTTTTATTATTGTTATTGTCGATTATTCTTTTTATTTTAATTGATCGTCCGAAATTTTGTCCCTAAATGCCGACAAGTCTAACATTATTAACGTGCCCTAACATTTCCGATATTCTAATTTCTATTGCAACATTTGAGATGCCTAAATTTTGGATTGAAAAAAAGATGTAGCAAATTTAGGACCCAAATAAATGAGATGCTAAATTTTTTACCGAAAAAAAAATTCACAAATTTATAACGTTCATGTAGTATGTGCATATTTGTGCCGGACTCAAGCTGTCCGTCACAAATTTTGCAAGAGAATTTGTACCGTTCGAAATTGTATACGGATAATTTAATCCGTCGCAAATTTGCAACGGAATTTTTTTACGTCGCACATTTGCGACGAATTTTTATTTCTGCTGGAAATTTTTTGTCAATCGCAAAATTTGCGACCGATATAGAATACCTGTGGCCACGAATTTTTTTAGGGCCCAAAATTTTTTTTTGCAATAATAATAAATTTTTTTCTTACAAAACTGTACAGAATGACTCAGAATACCTGTGGCCACCCACTTTCAGTGAAATTTAAATTTTTGTACGTTGTCAAAAAAAATTTAATCAAAATGAATGCGATTCATATGTTTAATACCTGTAGCCACCCAAATCGTGCTCATACATTGATGTTTCATATCAAAATGAATGAGATTCATAGTATATTTATTTGTAGGAAATTGCACGTCATAAACACTCGACATTGGCTCATTTCAAGGAAACATTTTCTCAGTCTTTCCATCAAAATGGTAAGCTTCGTCGTGTACATCATTATGTGTTCGTAATACGTGTCAATAGTTCTTTACATATTCGCATAACCTTCCTACTTGTCAGTTTAAACGTGGAGGTCACATGCCTAGAAGACAAGGCTCTTCCTCGTCCTCGTCCCCGTCCCTTTCCTCTTCCCCTGTCCCGGCATCTAACCCTCAACCACAGTATGGTCCGTCACAATATGGACACGTTGGCCCTTCCTCCAACACTCAACAACATGTTATGGGACTTGGCCACATGCGAACTGAACGTTCTCCAGTTCAATCTCCTTTAGCTCCCTCTCCTTCCGTTCCACCCCATTATTCGGCGGAACAATCGAATATTGACGGAAACATAGGTCAAGAAGATAACCGATTCTTCATATGCCCATTTGGAGATTCGTAAGTACTTCATTTTTATTTTAGTATATGTAATATTTAGGGCTTTAGATATTGATGTCAATTGAATTGTCCATGTTGCACAATATTTATATGAATGCAGATTCACGAATGCTCCGTCTGTTGTGAGGGAATTGAACAAAATAGTAAGAAACTTTTGGATGGGAGAGTATATTACTTACAGAAATGTTCCACAAGAAGTGAAAGAAATGTGGTGGAATGAGTTCAAGGTAAGTTTTACATATTTTATTTTCTCACCAATTAAGTGTGGTGTAGTATATTGATGGTCAAGAATGATGTAAAGGGACCATAACAACTCTGTAGTTTTCGATACCTAAAGGACCAGATATTTTCCCCGACATGAACTTTACAAAATCTGTCTATATTTGTCTGGTGCATGGTTATGGATATGTAATCATCATAATAATTTTCAATTTGTGTTTTTATTCATTGCAGCGGAAGTTCAAGTGGGAGGAAGCGGAAGACAATGAAGTGAGAAGAATTTTCGATAAGAAAATAAGTGATTTTATGCGAAATGTCATGAATAGAGCGAAGAGCAAGCAAGCGAAGCCGTCTTTCTTTATAGCTGACAATTGGGAGGCAATTAACACATTTTGGGCATCTGAACAGAGTCGGCAACTCTGTGAGCAGAATAAAAAGAATCGATCTTCTAGTTCTAGTGATGGGTCAGCCACATATGCTGGGGGCTCTATCAACATTGCGGAGCATCGCAAACGAATGGTAAGTTTGTTAAATGAGTTATAAGTTAATTTAATTCAAGTACTCATGTTTACATTTTGTAGGCACATGAATTGGGGACGGAACCGACATTTGCAGCTACATTTGAACGCACATTTCAAAAGAAAGATAAGACATGGACTGGCGATCGAGCAAAAGCTGTTAAGGTATGTAAGGTTATACTTTGGCTTATATGTAAACTATAATGAAAACTGTGAATGCTTTCAATATTTTTGGTAGATATATATAGTGATTTTATTTTCATCTACATTGTTAATGTAGGAAAAATATGATGAACTTTTAATGAGCAATGCTAGTGGTAGTGATGATTGTCCTGAGTCCCGGCCACCAGTTGATAATATGGCATTATGGATGGAGGCAACGGGTGGGGCGAAAAAAGGGAAAATATTTGGGATGGGATCATTATCAAGGATGTTCATGCCGAATAGTCCTGGAAGTTCATCATCCACTGGGACTGGTCGAAGGAGGTCACGACCAGACGAGCAATTGACCCAAGAAGTGCATCGTCTGAATAATTTACTTGTTAAGAAGGATGAACGAATACATAACTTGGAAGAACAAATGAGAGTCGTTATGCAACACCTTAACATCAATCGCTATGGCGATCCTCCTGTACCTCCAACCAATCCAGTAGGTGATGGGTACAATGATGACCAATACATTGATGCCGAGAATGCTGCTGATGATGATGATGATGAAGATTTTCTCCGGTCTTTCTAGTTAAAATTCTCAAAATCGGGGGTAAGCTTGCTTCATAATCTTGGTTTTTCATAATTTCACTCATATTCATATGTAAGAACATTTATGTTCGTCCCGAAACGTATTTTTGTTAACCCTTTTGTTATTTTACACCTAGTTCCACATTCATGCATAAACGCTTTTTTTATATTCTGGACTGATTTATGTATCGACATTTTCTCAGGTATCGACAAAAGTGACTACTTTTGGTGTCCTGCCATCGTACCAAAGCCGCGTCTTCTTCTGTATGGTTTTTTTGCGTCTTCTATGGTTGTCCCGTCTCTTAGTTCATGTTTTGACTGTATTGTAAGATTGGATATCAAATAGTATCATGTCAGACTCTACAACTTTCCTTCTGTTATTTGTTTCAATTATATGTCATTGTGGCTGGTTTGTCAGAATTTATGGTTTGTTCGTTTTTCTGTTTCAATTATATATCATTGTCTCCTTTGATTGATATGGACAAGAATTTATGGCCGAAATGATATAAAAATAGCGACGAATATTTTAAGTCGAATTTTGCTATCATTAAAGTTTGTCACTAATTTGCGACGAAATTCGCGACGAATTTTCTGACGAAATTCTCGACAAATTTTACGACGAAAATTGCGACGAAATTTGCGACGAATTTGCGACGGATTTTTGCGACAAATTTTGCGACGGACAAACGTGCGTCGCAAATTTACGACGAATCTGCGACGGATTTTTGCGACGAATTTTGCGACGGATCGAGTTCGTCGCAAATTTGCGACGAAATTTGCGACGAAATTGTGACTGATATTTGCGATGAATTTTGCGACGGATCGAGTTCGTCGCAAATTTGCGACGGAATATTTGCGACGAATTTTGCGATGGACTATGTGCCGTCGCAAATTTGCGACGAATTTTGCGACGAATTTTTTTTCGTCGCAAATTTGCGACGAACTTGTGAATTTTCCGTCGCAAAATTTTGCGACGACCGAGTAGCGACGGAAAATATTCCGTCGCAAATTCGATTTGCGACGGATTTTTCCCCGTTTTCCGTCGCAAATTTCGTCGCTAATCCGGTTTTTTTTTGTAGTGCATGGATGCTAAGGTCTTGTGGGGAAGCTTGGATCTCGCTAGAATGGGCAAGTGACCTATGACGGGCCGTGACCCTGCGGCTTCTGTCGGTGTTGTGAGCTTGCCTGATGATGTCGATTTGAATACTACAAAGATTGAAAAGACGAGGATGGCTAGGATTATTCCGGACAAGCGGGATAGGTCTTGAAGCAGAGAGTTCATTTTTTGCTGCGTATAACGTGCAGAAGCACGAGGAAACAGGTTGTGATGCGCTTGAGTGTTTCAAGCTCCACATTTCCTGCAAAAGACTGAAAAAAGCTTTGAAAATTCGTGGCTGGTTCCAGTGTTTGTGCTCGTGTCTCCATGTTGGGCAGCGGAAATCTATGAAGATAGATTTTATGTACAAATTTATGCGTTGTCCCTACTGACTTTAATTATGTTATTGTCTTGGGTAATATGGTTGGTGTTCGTCCTCTTAACTTGAAGTTTAAGAATGAATCACTATATTTGTGCATTTTCTTGGGACGATCTCCAAGAATACAAACCCCATGCGTCTTGTGTGATCATTCAGTGTCTGTGAGACGCGGGACTGTCGCATCCGAAAGAGATTAGTGGGATACCCAAGAAATCTCGAATAACCTCGTTAATATAATACGAGAGGCGTTTAATTGAGCATATTAACATGTTGCTAATATCAACATGACATGTTCAGATTCGTTTGTTTGTGCATTGCTTACTGGTTTGTGCGACCTCAAAGAGATAAGTCAAGTTGAAGTGGAGGAATAGGCCAAAGTACAAGATACATACATGTACATATGCTTTTTCATGTATATATTTTTTCGGTTCATGGTTGAAAATTCAGCAGGGGCGGCTCCACTGATCCGACTTCAATAAGCAAGAGTAGATTTCCCAAGTGTGGGCCCCGGGAAGACTGATGTTGCGATTAGAATTGCAATGGTGTCTGAATTTCCCATTGTCCAAATAAATTATGCCGTTTATTTCCCAAAAAATAAATAATTTAAAGAAATATTTTTTTAAAAAATAATTATTTAATCATTTGAATTAATTAATCAATTAAAATTATTTTTGTTATCAATAATAATTTATGTTTAAATATTTTCGTGTATAATATTTTTTTTACTTTTATAAGTGATTTTTAATTTTTTTTAAATCATTATTTTTGACTAAATAAATAGTGGAGAAATTGAAACCGACTCCTTCTTGCGGTCGTTGTCTTTAGGGATTATCGGTTCCTGGTCCGATCCGGTCTTACCTTGGTACCAGAAACCGGGGACCGGACCCGATCTGGTCCGGTTTCCAGACGGTTCACTGGAACTGATCAAAATAATCTTTTGTCCGTAGCTGTCATAATAATGATCCTGATTCAATTTGAAGATGAGTAGTAAATATGAAAATTTGCCCAACGTTGAATGACCAGTCCTATGATGGTGGTGTGCATTTGTGTTCTGCGAAAGTTGCTTCTCTCTCTCTACCTTCTTCTACTGTTTCCCTCTCCACCAAACAGGGACTTCAAAATCCAAAAAGCTTACCCAAAGTTTTCTTATCCTACGCACCTTCCCAATTTCAAAGTGGAATTTCTCCTGAATGTGGTATTTTGGAGGCGGGGCCGCGTTAGCGTCGTGGTTCGTGGGGCGAAATGAAAAGGCGAAAGGCGTGAGACGGGCATATTGGTGAGATTTTAGATTTTGAATTACATTTAAAAAAAAACAATCAATCCGGTTCCCCCCTTAGAATTGGGAACCGGACTGTTCGGAAGTGGAAACCAGACTGGCACTCTCAGGAACCGGACCGAACTATTTGGGTAGTTCCCGGTCCAATCGATCCGTTTTGCTCACCCCTAGTTGTCTTGCAGAAAAAGTGGCCAGTGAGAGGATGGGCGGGTTCCAGTTCGGCCCATGTGCATGACTTTTCATGGGCTCATTTTGAGCATTACATAGGATTTGTCAGTTCTGTTCATTCATTTGTCAATTTCTTTGTTGTATTTTTTCATTTTGTCAAATGATTTGGTATAATTCGACAAATCCTAAGGGTCTGCTAGGTAATGTTTCTGTTTTTGGGAACAATTTATGTTCATAAATAGTTTTTTCTAATTCTGTTTCTAAGAACAGTTTCTGAGCAAAAAAACGCGTTTGGTAACTATACAAAATTTCTATTTTCGAAATAGAAAAAGAACAAAAATACGTTTGGTACGACCTTCAAACTGTCTACTCCCAATTTTTTCATTTAATTATAAAATATGAGTGGGGATTTAACAATTCTTCATGTTTGGATAAAATTGAACTAGAAATAGAATCAGAATATATTATGATATAGAATTGGATGACCTTAATACAATCATAAAGAAAATTGCTCATTATAGACAAAGCAAATACCGGGTGGCGGTCGAGGAAATTGCAGTTTAGGGTTTGAGGTTTGGGTTTTAGGGTTTCGGGTTTGGAGTTTTGGGGTTTTATGATTTGGGGTTTGGGGTTTTGGGTTTAGTATTTCGGGTTTTGAGTTTGGGGTTTTAGGGATTCGGGTTTTGGGGTTTAGGTATAGGGTTTAGAGTTTAAGGTTTTAGGGTTTAGGGTTTAGTGTTTCGGGTTTGGGGTTTTGCAGTTTAGGGTTTAGGGTTTATGGTTTTAGGGTTTGGGGTTTAGTGTTTTGGGTTTAGGGTTTAGAGTTTTCGGGTTTCGAGTTTTAGGTTTAGGGTTTTAGTGTTTAGATATTGAGATTTAGGGTTTAGGATTTTAGAGTTAATGTTTAGGGTTTTAAGATTTTGGGTTTTGGGATTTAGGGTTTGAGGTTTAGGGTTAAGCATGGGAATACGTTGTGAGAGAGAGCTGATCTTGTTTCTCTTTTATTCCCAGGAACAAGAAGCAGATTTTTTTTACTTCTTGATTCTGTTCCAAATCTATTCCCTGGCTATTTTTCTATTCCGGGGAACAAAAGAATTGACTGACGTTATCAAATGGATTTCTGTTCTTTTTTTGTTCCAAGGAACAAAAGAATAAAAAATTAGAGAATCTGAAGCATTACCAAACATGCCCTAAGTAGTTCATCCCAAGATTTTACGTGCCAATATTTCTGAATCAGTTAATGCCACAATTTCAGTGTAGACTTATATCTCATTGTGCGCTTTTGTCTAGTTTAGCATCATCGATGACAATAAATTAGTGATATACGATCGTTCCTAGGAAATCCCTACCTCAGATACCAAAATCAAACTGATTTCTTTGCAAACAAGATTGTGCTTATATATGTATATATTGTCTGTTTTGGCTTAATTGTCAAAGCGAGGTTCGAACCATCATACTTACTCGCTTACTCTCTTGAGAATAAGCACCAGAAGATCATTTTAAGAGCGATTTTATCCCTATGGCCACCCTCAACTCTCACTTTGACATACATGTACAGCCCTTCAAGCTTCCTCAGCATGTTGGAGACGCCATATAGGTCAAAGTAGCCGTTGCAAACACTGTTCTTAGCTCGGAACCTTGCCCAAGATAGACTAAACTGCTTTTGCGAACTCGCTTGATAGTTGTTGGAGGAGGTATAGCTAAAGAAGATTCTTTTTTTTTTTTTTGTTGGTTTCAATTTCTGAAATCAAATTAGGTTTTGGAGGAGGTATAGCTAGTTTTTTGCAAATAATTCGAGATTTAGAGCCGAGGAAGTACTCGATTGACGTGGAATTGGTTGACCAGAAAAAGGCTATGGACGAGGTTCCTTCGATCACAACAATAACAAATAAAGAATGATGCTAGTACATAAAATTTAGGTGATGGATATGATGCGTTCATCGAAATACCAATCTACAATCTTATCATATTTCTAATTTTTTAGGTGAAGTTTAGTATACCAAATATTGCTATTAAATTAAGAGGCATAATTTGAGTTGGAGGGAAAATAATCAACGACATAATTACCAAGGAAGCGCCCTTTTTGGGGGGTCCTCTGTCGGTTCAACCTTGGGGGGATTTATTTGATAGAGTGGCTAACAAGACAAGGAAAATATTTTATGATCCTAACCACATGCGTCCTGCTGTTTTTTCTCATGCCCAATCTTTAAGGAGATATCCTAGGCCAGTTTGTCTATTTCAGGAACAGTGGTTGGTGTTCCAAGATTGAATTGATTGACTTAAGTGACCAAAAAAACAGAAGAAATGGGAAAAATTTCATAAACCATCCTCATTTTTTGGGAAAATTTCAAATCAGTACAAAAAATAAGGTCATTTTCTCAAAAATGCAACCCTCGCTCGCCCAGCCCAGGCGACCCTCGCCCGACCCTGGGTTGCCCTCGCCGGTGTCGGGCAAGGGCCGCCCTCGCCTGGGCTAGGCGGGGCGGGCGAGGGCGATCCTCGCCAGATTTGATGAGAGTAACCCTCGCCCTCGCCGGCATTGGGAGTGGGTCGCCTCGCTTGGGCTGGGCGGGCGAGGGTGGGCGGGCGAGGGCGACCCTCGCCAGATCCAGCGAGAGCAAGCCTCCCCTCCCCCCCCCCCCCCTCGCCCTCGTCGGATCTGGCTAGGGTCAACCCTCTCCCGCCCAGCCCAAGCGAAGGCGGCCCTTGTCCAACGCCGCCCTCGCTCGACGCCGGCGAGGGCAGCCTTTGCCTGAGGCCAGCGACCTCCGCTGGCCCCGGCTTTGGTCGGCGGAGGGAAGAGAAAAAAAAAAAGAAAAGGAAAATGAAAAGGAAAAGGAAAAGAAAAAAACTGAAAAAAGAAAAAAAAATTAAAAAGTAAAAGACGAAACTGCCCTTGTTCCGATCGCCGGAACAGTCACGTGCATGCCGGCCGGTGAGCATTTGACCGGCTGGCGAACTCAGGCCCTTATTTGAGACTGATTGGGCACTTCAGGCCCTTATTTGATACTGATTGGGCACTTCAGGCCCTTATTTGACACTATGTCTACTTTGGACCATTTTTTGAGAAAATGACCCCACTTTGGGTATTGATTTGAAATTTTCCCTCGTTTTTGTGCACACTCATCAAACACTGTTGAGAAGTTTTCGAAACATATTAGAACTTTAACTTTCGGGGGTCCCGCTTCGAGTTGCACCGGAGTTTTCTCGCTCTTTACGGGTCTACTATTTTCTTTCCAAATTTAATCATCTGTCATCCCAGACCGATCCATCACAAGATCCATTTAACAGGAACCCAAACCAAACCCAAGCTCATCCCCTCCTCCGTGCTGCTCGTGATTGCGTTATCTCCACCCAAAGCCTCGAGCCAAGCCACGGCATCGTCGCTGACAGCCACCCCCAGCCGTACTCTTTTCTCCCTCCATCCTCAACGTTCCTGTCACTGGGGGGTGTAATTGAGCCAAGCTGAGTTGATACCCTACGAAGCTTGCCTTTGACCCAACTTATATCCGCAATGCTTGAAACTTGACTCGAATTTGATTGAGTATTAATTTTCTTGCTTGAGCTTGACTTGATCAGAAAGTTGATAGCTTGACTCAATCTATTATGTTTGACCTGTAAATAAAAGTGGACTCGAGTTTAATGAACTCGAATATCATGTAATTTTAATTATATTGTGTCTATATTAACAAGTATTCAATGTCTTAGAAAAAAGAAGAAGCAAACTTAAATTAGGCTCGCGAGCTATTTATAGGATCGAGCTTGACTACACAAGATACTCAAATAGTTTGAATGCTAGCTTGACTCCAAATTAGGCGAGTCAATCTTGAGTAGTCATCGAATCGAGCACGAGGTACTCATGAGTAGCTTGACTCTCTCTCTCTCTCTCTCTCTCTCTCTCTCTCTCTCTCTCTCTCTCTCACTTGTCAACCCGACACCCACGTTCAAAGATTTATGTTGAAATGTGATCAAATTAAGTAGATAGATATAAAGAAATGTGGTAAGTCAATGAAGTATTTGGATTTTTATCGCAATCTTTTCTCTCATAGCACGTCCTTCAAACTTTTTACTCAACGAAATTTAATAAAAAACGCAAATCACCACATCTACATGTATTAAGTAAGACTGCACTTTGGGATGGCATTCATGACTCTGAAGATTACTCACGGACATCATATCTGCCGCATCAAAATTGAGGAACTACACAACCTCGTTCTGGAAGATAGATTTTTCAACTGTTTGGAATCTTTCAATATATATGTACGCCTGTGCAAGCGCTGGTACGTGTGAGGAGATAGTGAGGTAAGTAGGGCCAAGCAGAGCAGAAGGAGGAAGAGATACATTGTAATCATCCAATGCATGATAACGATGTTATGGCTATATGGAGATTGAATGGTCAGATCTCACTGATGACAACTAAACCTGTAGGATTGGCATATGGGCAAGGAAAGCATGAATGAGTCCATACACGACAGGTCACACAGTATGCAATTGCATGCAAGTGGTGAACGATAGTAATGACATTTGACATCGCCATGCAATCACGGACGCATCAGCCTTTTCATGCAAGTGATGTTCCAGGGTCAGCAACTTCAATCTGAAAAGTCTAGATATGTGATTATGTCTTTTTAAGAGCCACGCATGGAGAGAGTGCATACACATTCACTTAGTTGTACATTTCAAAGACCTTTCCTTTCATATGTAAACTATCCATTACCTCAATTGATAGAGCTCCTGAGTTAATCTTGGCCTGAGCATAACTTCAAGTGGGGTCGCCTTCAAATTTGTCAGTCCGAAGATCTCAGACATGTCCACTGGTGAATCATCCACGGTGGCTATCTCGAATGCTTGTAAGAACCTGGCTAGAAGAAAATGCACCATCTCGAGTGCGAAAGATATTCCGGGACAAATTCGCCTGCCGCCTCCAAATGGTAGGAGCGCGAAGTTGGAGTCCTTCACATCGACGTCCTTATGGTTGCCCAAGAACCTCTCGGGCCTAAACTCCAATGGATCGGGCCATGTCCTAGGGTCGGTTTGGATTTTCCAGATGTTCAAGATCAACCTCGTGCCCTTGGGCACGTGGTACTCGCCAACAGTGCAATCCTCGGTGAACAGGCGCGGCGCTGAGAGTGGGGCTGCCGGGTGTAGCCGGAGGGTCTCCTTCACTATGGCTTGTAGATAGGTCAGGCTGGCGATGTCCGCTTCTTTCACATGCCTCTGCTTGCCGATCTGATCGTCCAGCTCCATTTGAGCTTTCTTCAGGATGTGAAGGTTGTTGAGCAGTAGCGAGATTGCCCATGTCAGGGTAACCATCGCGGTGTCACTGCCACCTGCAATCATCGCCTTTAAATACAACAAACATGTTTTCCTCGTTAGAAGTGAGATATGAAGATTAACTACAACATCATTCGCAATCTAAATTCATGTGCCCTTCCCCTTCATGGGCAAGAAAAATGTGGTCCAATAACGAAAAAGAAGATGCATAATTTGTAATTGAGTCCAAATTTAGTCCCACTTCTTCTGCCCGTGATTGCAAGATGTTCAAAAGGGTCGCTGACATTCATTTAAAAATAAAAATAAGCCCACAATACTTTATAAAAAAAGACTTTAGTAAAATTTTTTTTTTGGTCAAGTACTTTAGTCCAACTTTAGCCCCTCTGATTTGAGCAGCTTTCCAAATTGAGTGCTCAAGCTTCTTTTTTTTTTTGTGCAAATTAGGTTCTCTAATTTACTTGATTTTCAATCTAAGTACTTTTAAATTATCAAACTGAATTATTTCAATGTGCGTATTTTCTATGTCATAACATAAAAGGGAGACAGTCTATATTTAAAAAAAGAAAATTGTTTTTTTTATTTTTTTGATATACTGAAAATAACAAAATGGCAGGACTAGACTAGTTCGCAATTCTACCCAAAACCCGCCCTAGCTGGTTCAGGTCTAGGCTTCGTTCTACGGTAAATTGGTTCGATTTTCAGTTCTAAATTTTCTAGAATCCATCGTAGCCTGTTAGATTTATATGATTCCAACTCTAGAACTGAACTGCCCGGATCATTCTCACCCTTGTTGAACTCAACTTAACCTATAGACGATCACCCCCTGACTATTTGATACGTGGGCAACTAGCATTATGAAGAAGAAAAGACTGCTCTAAGGGGGAGGGAACAAGAACTTACCAAGCATGTAGCTTTTATAATCGTATCAGCATCATAACCTCCCATTTCGTCATCGTTAAGGACCGAAAGCATGACGTCCATGAAATCTCTGTTGCCGTTGGTCTCACTCAAATCCTTATTATTCTTCTTGTGTTCCTCCAACCAACCACCGATGATGTCGTCCAGTTCTTCTGCAGTCCTCTTCATGGCCTTCTCATGTCCACCTAAGTCCAGCCACTTCAGGAAAGGAAGAGCGTCTGCCGCTAAGAACATCCCCAAGAAGTAGAAGAACTCCCGTAACGCCTTTTGGCACCGCTGCTCCTCTTCCTTGTCCGCCGTAGAGTAGCGCTTTCCGGCCACGATTCTGAGGATCACGTTCAGGGTCAACTTCGCAAACCACTGCTTCAAGTCGACTGTGACATGGCCTAATAAATCAGAATGAACTAGATGTTATATGCCAAATTGAAATTTTGATTACTCTCATGAACTAAAAGATTTGATGAAACGGATGCTCAATCTTGGACAATACTTCATTGATCTCCTGTGTCATTCTATCTAGTTTCTTTGGAAAAATTATCAAAAAAATCATAAATCTATTGTACGGATGCCAATTTAGTCCTAAATATTTTGACGATTTATCAATATAGTCATTCCAGCCAATTTTGACCGAAAATTATTGACGTGGACGCTGGTCATCCTACCTGGCACGACCGGTGCTAGTGTGGGCAATTTTTTTATTTTTTTATTTCTTTCTCTTCTTTTTTCTTTTCTTTTTTATTTTATTTTTTTTTTCACTATGATTGGGGAGGGTCTATAGAGCTAGCCGGCCACTAGGCGAGGGCCGCAAAACCCTCATTGGCCATGGGCGAGGGCCGCGAAGGCCTCGCCAGCTGCAAGCGAGGGCCTTGCCCAGATCTGGGTGAGGCGGCCTCGCCTGTAACCAGCAAGGGCTTTGCGACCTTGCCCAGTTGTCGGCGAGCCTTGGCGACCCTAGCTGGTATGGACGCCAAAAAAGTGCAAAACATGACTCGCTCTTAATCTAGAGAGAGTACTGTAACCGAAAATTCTAAATGTGATCATTTTCATGACCTTATACTATGAAAACGACCGGTGTTCACAGGAAAAAGAAAAATAATTAATACAAGGCCTATCATCAATAACCACCAAAAGCGCATATTGAATTATTATCAGTATCAGAAGAATACCTGAATCATCCTTGTTCTCAAGCCAAAGCTCATGCAGCTCTTGAACGACCACGTCCGCTTCTGAGGCCTGAACAGGGTTGAGCAACGAGTTGACCCTCCGGCTGGAGAGCAGCTCCAAGGTGATCATCTTCCTCATCCCGCGCCAGTATGGGCCGTAGGGCGCGAACGGGAACATGGCGTAGGAGTAACCCAGGATCTTCTGGGCCAATAGCCGTGGCCGAGTGGACAACGCGATGTCGTTCTTGGTGAAACACTCCTTGGCCATCTCAGAACCGCTCACCACTAGGGTTGGGTACATCCCGATCCGGATGGTGAAGATGGGTCCGTACCGGTCGGCCATGGACGCTAAGGTCTTGTGGGGAAGCTTGGATTTCGCTAGAATGGGCAAGTGACCTATGACGGGCCATGCCCCCGCAGCTTCAGGTGGTGTTTTGAGCTTGCTTGATGATGACGATTTGAATACTACAAAGATTGATAGGACGAGGATGGCCAGGATTACTCCGGACAAGCGCGATAGGTCTTGAAGCAGGGAGTCCATTTTTGCTGCGTATAACGTGCAAAAGCACCGAGGAAAATGGTTGTGATGCACTGGAGTGTTTCAAGCTCCATACATACTGCAAAAGACGAAAAAAGCATTGAAAATTCGTGGGTGGGTCCAGTGTCTGTGCTGGTTTCTCCATGTTGGGTAGTGGAAATCTATGACCATAGATTTTATGTACAGATCTATGCTTGTCCCTATGGACATTAATTATATTATTGTCTAAGGGTAACGTGAGGTCTTTGTTCTCTTAACTTGATGATTTAATCCGAATCACCATATTTATGCATTTTCTTGAGACGATATTTAAGAATACAGACCCCGTGCATCTCTTATAATTATTTGGTATCTATGAGACGCGAGACTGTTACATTCTAAAATGATTAATAAGATACTCAAGAAATATTGAATACCCCCATTGATATAACACGAGAGGTGTTTAATCGAACATACCAACATGTTGCTGTGCAGATTCGTTTGTTTGTGCAATGCTTACTGGTTTTTACAACGTCAAAGAGATGAGTCAAATTGAAGTGGAGGAATAGGCCAATGGATAAGATGAGTACATTTGTTTTCTTTCTGTTCATGGATCATGGTTGAAAATTCAGCGCAAAGGCGGCTCTAACGATTTGACTTCAATAAGCAAAAGTAGATTTCCCAAGTGTGGGCCCCGAGAACACTGTTGTTGCGGCTAGAATTCCACCTGTGGGCCTACACGTGGTTTTGAATTTTTCGACCGTCCAAATAAATTATTTCTGGTTCGATTTATTTCGCCAAAAATAAGAAATTCAAAAATATTTTTTATAATTTATAATAATTTTTTGTCTAAACATTTTCATATATAATGAAAATATTTTTTATTCATTTATTTTTATAAATGATATAAGTAATTATTTTTTATAATATATTTTTTAAATTATTTTATTTTCCGGAGAAATGAAGCCTGAGCGACTCCTCCTTGCGGTCGTTGTCTTGCAGAAAAAGTTGGCGGCAAGAGGATGGGTGGGGTCCAGTTCGGCCCACGTGCGTGAGAAAATATTAGGTGGTCCGGGACCTCCACGTCAGCGTGGTCCCGGACCAATCATGAAACGCCACGTGGGTATGTGGGGGTCCATTCAACTGAGGTGGAATTTTTGCACAATAATTAATTTATTTCTCTCTCCTTAGGCCTGCAGGCTAGCCCCTCACCTCTTTTCTCTCCTCTCTCCTCTCTTTCGTTCTTTCCTACTCATTATCAGAAGAAAACCAACGCATTTCCTCTCTCCAGGCTTTCAAATTATTTTGAATTTGTAATTTCGCTCTCAAATTTCACTCTCGGCTTCGGCGTTCCTGGTTGCTCCGGCCCTTGCTCCGTGGCGTTGTTGCTGCTTCGGCGTTCCTTGCACCCCGCCGTCGCCGACGAAGCACGTTAAGCCGCCCCTGCTCCGACGCTCGCTCCGGCGCTCGTTTGAAAAAATCCGACGCTCGCTCGCTCGCTCGCTCTCTACTCCAGGAGCCACTCCCTCCCTCTTGCTCGCTCCCAAGAGCCCCGCCGGTCGCATCCCAAGCTCAGATCCGCCTCCGCCATGGCATTTTGGGTTTAGCACATAACTGAGCTGAGCGTTCTCCTTCTCGTGTGTTCGTTTTCTCCCCGGCGCCAGATGAGACGAAGTCTAGGTGAAATGGAAGCGCATGGACTTGGGAACTTTCATTTGTATTTGCAGTTTAATCTCGTTTTGCAAGAAAATAGTGTATCGTTTGTTCTACTTGGGTTTATGAGGGTGGTGTTTGTAACCTACCTATATGTAGGATGTGCCGGAGTGCAACCGGTTCTCTTCAGTTGTTTTTTTGTCGAAGTTTTCCTTCAGTTTTTTTTTTTTGGTCGAAAAGTTCTCCTTCAGTTTAGGTAGGCTGTACATTGTTTGTTTTTTAATCAAGCATTATCACTGTTAACTTGTGTTTGTTTTGCTTTGCTTCATTGCCCTTCAGTGTCCGGCAATCGATCTTGGTGCGCCGTCCTCTGCAAGGCAGCCCCTGGATGTGCCAAATCTCGGACCCTTTGCTAGCTTCGAATGTTTCCAAGGAACAGCAGAAAAACATAGAAAAGCTTTTCCAACTGGCTCATTAGTGCACTTCTCCAGATCTAGCAAACCGACCACACATAGATGAGGTCTTGGCTGTCCTTGTAAAACTAAAAGGCTAAGCTAAAACTGGAAAACTTTTGATGCTATGATATTTGGAAAGCATTGTAGAGAGCATGTTGACTCCTGCTGCTTCTTGTACTAGCAGAACCAATTATAAGCAGGATAAAATTCACTGGCTCTTTTTGTCCCCTTTCTTCGTAAATTTTAGCGGGTTCAGT
Organism: Syzygium oleosum; assembly: GCF_021117445.2. NCBI lineage: Eukaryota > Viridiplantae > Streptophyta > Magnoliopsida > Myrtales > Myrtaceae > Syzygium > Syzygium oleosum. The sequence continues at coordinate 1,547,485 of NW_026607506.1, read as the reverse complement.
ATGACGAAATAAAAAATCGCAACCCACTCTTGAATAACTTTGACAGCCTAGTTACTTGCATTGGATATCCTTATAACATCAAAGAATCCAGTTGCTTGTCCCGAGCTTCCTTCAATATTAAAGATCAAACTTGAAAATAAGATGGCAATGACAAGTAGAACAAACCTTGATAAGAGAAAAAAGCCCAGAAACAAGAAGTGCGCAAATATATCTTCTCTCTTCAAAGTATCACATTCCGACGAACAAGAGCACGACATAAACCATCAAAAGAAACTGAGAATTCCTCGCAAAAAACCAAAATGATCATGAGGATCAACCTCAAACTATTACACAATTACACGACGGGATTTTCCAAATCTCGGGCCCTCTGCTCGGGAAATCTAAGAGAATAATGCAAAAGGAGGGCGGAGGCTGAGGCGACGTGCCGGAGGCGGATATGAGCTCGAGATGCAGAGGCGGAGGCGCCGTGCCGAGGCGCTGGGTCTGGGCTCGGGATGCGACCGCGGGGCTCTTGTTAGCGAGAGAGGGAGAGAGAGAGAGAGGCGGGGAAAGTATTTTGGAAAAAAAGAGAGCGGGCTTCTTCTATTTCTCAGAAGATGCAGAAGAGAGAGGAGAGAGAGTGTCATATAATTGAAGAGGGAGCGAGAGGGCTTTCGTGCGAACGAAGGGAGAAGAGGGCCAGCAATTAATGAAGAGAGAGAAAAGAGGCAAAAATTTGAAGAGAGGAGCAATTAGCGTGCAGGGCTAATGGCCAATGAGAGAGAAATAATATTAATTTTTTGTGCAAAAAGTTCCTCTTAACGAGTCGGCCCCACAAGCGCAACGTGGACCACGTGGCGCTTCATGAGTGGTTTGGGACCACGCTGACGTGGAGGTCCCGGACCACCTAATATTTTCTCCACGTGCATGACTTTTCATGGGGCTCATTTCAAGAAAATATTAGGTGCATTTCACACACCACGTAGGATTTACAATAAACCGTACATTGATCGACACGTGTCCATATCGGGCCCACCCGTCAGAAAATTGTCTCCCCCTCCCCTCTCTCTGACGCGCTCTACTCTCCATCTCCTCTGCAACCCCACGCCCAACCCCCTCTCTCTAAAACCTTCGCTCATGCCTGACTCTCTCTCTCTCCCTCTCTAAAACCTTCGCTCATGCCCGACTCACGATTAGCTCTGCTCTCTAGTCCAACGAACCACGCCACCGCCTCCGCCTCCGCCTCCGATCCATCTCCGGCGACAACTTTCGAGGTATTAAACCTTCGGGGACTCCGGAATCATGGGACTTGTCGTACACGACATAGAACCCGTCGTCCTCGCTGACGTCACGAGTGTACCAATCGTCGACGCCGAAAGCCGGGGTCGAGCTCGTCTTCGGCTTGAAGACCCAACTGCAGTAGCTTCTGGACCGACCGTGAGATTCGGGAGTGATTCTTCGCCGTCGTCGAGGTCGCCGGTTGTGGCTGCGGTTGCAGAGGAGAAGGGGGAAGGCGCGGCGGTCAGGGTGGTGAGCATGGATACGGTGCAGGCGGAGATGGCGGAGTCGAGCTTGAAGGACTTGAGCTTGAAGAACAGTGTCGAGCGAAGGTTAGAGTGGGGGGGGGGGTGGGGGGTTGGGCTTGGGGTTGCAGAGATGGAGAGCAGAGCGCGTGAGAGAGAGGGGAGGGGGAGGGGGAGGGGGAGACAATTTTCTGACGGGTGGGCCCGATATGGACACGTGTCGATCATGGTTTATTGTAAATCCTACGTTGTGTGTGAAATGCACCTAATATTTTCTCGCTCATTTTGAGCATTCCACAAACTGAAGTACACATGGAAAGACTTCTGGATTTGTCAGTTTCTGTTCATTCGTTTGTCAATTTCTTTGTTGTCTTTTTTCTCGTTTTGTCAAATGTTTTGGCACAACTCGACGGAGTCTAGTTTCATCCCAAAGATTCTACGTGCCAATATTTCTGAATCAGTAAATGCCACAATTTCAGTGTAGGCTTATATCTCACTGTGCGCTTTTGTCTAGTTTAGCATCATCGATGACAATAATTTAGTGATACACAATTGTTCCTAGAAGATTCCTACCTCAAGCACCAAAATCAAACTGATTTCTATGCATACAAGATTGCTTATGTCTATTTTTTGTTTGTCTTGGCTGAATTGTCGAAGCGAGATTCGAATCATCGTACTTACTCGCTTACTCTCTTAGGAATAAGCATAGGAAGAATCATTTTAAGATCAATTTTATCTCTATGATCACTTTCGACTCTCACTTTGACATACATGTGCAGCCCTCCAAGCTTCCTCAGCATGTTGCTTCCTCAGCATGTTGGAGACTTCATATAGGTCAAAGTAGCCGTTGCAAACGTTGTTCTTAGCTCACATCCTTGCCCAAAATAGACCAAATTGCTTTTGCCAACTCACTCGATACTTCCTTAGCCAAAAATGGCAAATCCCTTCTAACTTCTCCATAATGTTTCTTTGTGGATTTCAAGTAATGAAATTGGATCCAATGCACCAATTTGAATTTGAATCAGATTGATTTAGAGTTGGTTCTTTGTTTTCAAGTACGTGAAGTATTGTTCACTCCATATGTAGCGTGAACTTTCTCTATAATGAAGTCCATTGAGACATGCAATTTCACTAAAGACCAATTTGTTCACTTTTTGCATCGAGGTCCTCCCAAGCACATTAAAGTACTCATGCTATCCAAGATGTTATTCTTGTATTTGGTTGTCCAGGCACCTCGACGATCGCACGTCCCTCGCTTATATCTCAAGATTCAAATGCCTTTCCAACTCTAACTCTTTCCACTCAGTATTCCTTACTTCATTTATAGACTAAGAAAGCTCTCCACCAGCACAAACATCTTAATGTAAACATCATTTATTTATGAACTTGTATATCGAGAGGACATTGTATCTACACACTCAAATACTCATATTAATTCGTGCAAAATATTTTGCCTTCAAAATACATATGGAGCTTTCTCAACACCTTTAACTAGATTGTTAGTCGAGGTATAAATAAATTAGTTCATTGCTTAGTTGGTAATCATGTTGAAGTCGTTTCTATGAGCTTTGGGCTAAATCCACGCCTGGCCACCCCTTGAGTATAAGCTTATAATGTGAAGATCCGCTCTAACCTAGTCTTGGTTTAGCTCCGATTTTTATAAATTCAACTCCTGGATGGTACGTATAAGTCAACAGTCATATTAGGCTTTAAAGTTGTTCCTATGAGGCCTGAAGATCTAAACCCTGACTCGTCACTCCTAGTACTTAATTTTCTTAATGCCAATATTTGGTCGAACTCCTAGTTATATATTTATTTTGTATATATGAACTAGATCGAACTAGACACCAATAGCCGGTAGAACCAATCGGTCCAATTAGGTGTCCGAATCATTGGTTTTGGCTTGTTTATCACATCAACCACTAGTTATTGAGCATCGGCATATAAGTGAGATGACATTGATAATGAGTATCCCGATTTTCAGCACTTAACACAATAATGAAATAAACCCTAAGATTTACATGAAGAACTACCACTATTCCATTAACGTACGAAAAGCATATAAGATCAAATCACCGTTGTCTATGATGTGTCAATGCGGATGACTTTCTTAACTACATAGGAAAGCCCATACACGTTCGTTCGGCTGGTACTTACAATTAGCTTCTTCTAACAGGCTCTTCATCGTTTCACGCTCTAGACTGATTCGTACAACTCGCGAGGTAATCTTGGCGTGAGCACAACTTCAGGTGGCCTTTGTTTTTTTATGGTTGCTCCAAAATCCTCGGACATGTCCACTGGGGAATTGCCAGGAGTAGATACGTCGAACGCATGCAAGAACCTAGCCAAGATAAAATGCAGCGACTGGAGTGCAAAGGACATTCCAGCACAAATTCTTCTACCACCTCCGAATGGTAAGAGCTCAAAATTATGGTCCTTCGCATCAATATCCTTATGGCTACTCAAAAACCTCTACGGCTGAAATTTCCATAAGTTGAACATCATCCTCGTGCCTTTGCGCACATGGTACTCACCAATAATACAATCCTCAGTGGATTGGCGTCCAAATAGGGGGGATGCTAGGTATAGGCGGAGGGTCTCCTTTATTATAGCTTGGAGGAAGGCTAAGTTGGCGATGTCCGACTCGATCAGATGTCTTTGCTTGCCAATGTGATGATGAAGTTCTTCTTGAACTCGTTTTAGGATGGGGAGGTTGTCCAACAACAGAGAGATCGCCCATGTTAGGGTGGCCATGGTTGTATCGCTACCTCCGGCTATCATTGCCGTCCAAAAAGGAATATAAAAACATTAACATATGTCTTATTAGAAGTGAGACAATATCTGTGCAATGGAGGATGCATATATCTAATTAGTGAAAGCTAATTAGATGAAAGTCTATATTCCCATTCCCTTTGCATATATCTGTGCAATGGAGGATGCATGGAGCATAGTTTAAGAGGTAGGATAAAAAGTTGTCTGGTAAAGTTTAGTTCGACGGTAGGGGCAGTGAAATAATTTTTTTTTATGTGAAACTTCACAATTTATTATAAGAGGTTACACCAAAACTGTGGTGAAAAATGCCACGACACTGTTGGCCCCCTCCGAGACATGAATGCTATCCTCAGTCACCAGTAATAGACTAATACTTACATAAATCTTGTTTAAAAGAATTATTGTATGGCCTATGTAAATCAAATCTATCTCAATCATTATCATGTAGACTCACTACAAAAAAACATGGATTTTGCCACGAAAATTTGCGACGGGGAATTTTTCGTCGCTAATTTGCGATGGAATTTGCCACGAAATAAAAATTCGTCGCAAATTAGCGACGGAAAATAATTCCGTCGCAAAATCCGTCGCAAATTTGCGACGGAAAATAAATCCGTCACAAAATCCGTCGCAAATTTGCGACGGAAAAAAAAAATCCATCGCAAATTTGCGCCAGAAATAAAATCGGACGCAAATTTGCTACGGAAAAATAAATCCGTCGCAAATTTGCGACGGAAAAAAAAAATCCGTCGCAAACTTGCGACGGAAAAAAAAATCTGTCGCAAATTTTCGACGAATTTAGCGACTGAAAAAAATTCGTCGCTAATTTGCGACGAATTTAGCGACGAAAAAAAATTCGTCGCAAATTTGCGACGAATTTAGCGACGGAAAAAAAATTCGTCGCTAATTTGCGACGAAAAACAGTCAAAAAAAGGATTTAGCCACGGATTTAAATTTAGCCACGGAAAAAAAATTCGTCGCTAATTAGCGACAGATTTAGCGATGAAAAAATCAAATAAATTTTAGTAATTAAGTAAAATAACAGTTAGTAATAGAAAATTAATTGGTATTAAATCGTCAAATTGGATTAGTAAGTCATGCAAAAAGAAGCATGACTCAATATAAAAATTGGTAAGTTAAAAAACCAAATGGGTAAGCAACTCAAATTAGAGTTGACAATCCAAAATTAATTGGTAACTTAATTGGGCAAAAGTTAATGAGGCACACAAAAAAGTTGATAATTTCATGTAATAGAAGGTAAATTCAAAGCTGGTAGAAAATTAGAAATGTATTTTTGTTAGAGATAAGAAAAGTCGGTCATTTCAAAATAGAAAACCAAATAAACATTGGTAAGTAACTCAAATAAAAGAAGGTAACATAAAACTAGTTAGTAACTTGATCGAAAAAAGTTGGTAATCACTCTAATAAAAGTTAGTAATTTCTAAAAGAGCCAGTAAATTTAAAAAGTTGGAAACCAATGCAAATAAAAGTAGCAACGTAATAAAAAGCTAGTAAATTTGAGAAAATAACAAATAAATGCTAATAACTCAATTGAGATTTGGTAATCCAAAACTAATTGATTTGATTGGAGAAAATTTACCCAAATTACGCAAAGAAAGCTAGGCTGATAGTTTCATATAATACTCGGTAAATTTAAATTATTGGTAAGAAATGTAAATAAAAGTTCGTAAACAATGACTGAAGCTTTGTTTGGTTAGAGATTAGAGAAGTTGGTGTAGAAAAAAAAATGAAAATAAACATTGGTAAGTAACTCAATTAGGAGTTGGTAATGCAATATGGTAAACTTGATAGAGGAGAAGTTGGTAATCACTCTAAGGGTACCTTTGTTTTGCGGAAAACTTAATGATAAAGGAAAGTGCTTTCCGGAAAATAATTTTCCATGAATACGCTTAGTTTTCATTTGTTTAGTGATATATGATGGAAATCGTTTTCTGATGATTGGATTTCATTAGAAAATGATTTCAATCTCATGACTTTATTTTAGATAAAAAAAATCAAAAATTTTTTAAATATTTTTATTTTAAAAAAGTCAAATTTCTTAATTATTTTTTATTTCTCTTTTTTATTTTCTTTTTTGTAAAAATTTGAATTTTTTAATTCGTTTTTAAAAGGTCGTCGCTAAATCTGTCGCTAATTAGCGACGAAAAATAAATTCGTCGCTAATTTACGAGGAAAAAAAAAAAAAACCTTGCGACGAAAAAAAAAATCCGTCGCTAATTTTGCTTTGCCCGCCCGCCCTCACCCCCATTTTCTCTCTCTCGGTCTCTCTCTGCTGATTCCTCAGATCCCCTCACCCGGTGCTTTCGCTTCTCCTTCTCCTTCTTCCCTCCCCCACACCCCCAAACCTCTCGCGCTCGCTAGGGTTTTCGGTACCCTTTCCCCCCCTGCGCTTCCTCCGGCGACTCCTCGCCATGGCCTCCGGAGCCCTAGAGGCCGCAGAGGGGCGGCGGCTCCTCCCCCCGTCGAGGGCAAGGAGGAGCTCCCCGAGAAATTAGAGGCGGAGGAGGCGGAGCAAGAGGACCGAGAGATCGCCGCTCCGGAGGAGGAGGCCGAGGCTTCCGACGAGGAGGCTCTGCTGGTCGCCGCCGAGGCCCCGCCGGCTGCGTCGCCTCCGAGAGGCCATGCCCGTGATGTCCATATCCTGAGTTGTGGGTTCCTGCTCATCTTCTCGGCCTACGGTGCTGCTCAGAATCTCGAGAGCACCGTGAACACCGTGAGTTTTCCGAGTCGATTTCGTTGGAATTTTGGGTAAATTGAGAGAAGAAATCGACGGTCGTGAGATCAAAACCCAAAGGCAGATTTTGCACTTCTGGGTCTAAGGTTGCTTGTAGGAATGTTTTTTTGGTTCGTTTCACGTTGCGTTTTGGTTTGATGAGTTTCTTGATTTTTGTTGCAGGCGGATAATTTGGGCACGACAGGCAACGCAAGTAAAGAAGAAAGGCAGACAGGCAACGCAACAAAGAGATATAGAATCTACAGTAGAGAACATTAGTGATTTGGAGGATGATCAAAGCCATCGTGTGGGGAAGTCGCTTTTACACTCAGTGAAGTGGGAGCGCATTATTTTGGATGAGGTGAGTGAATGGGAGTATCTTGCGGTGATATGAGTGCTAACATAGTTCAATGCTTTGTAACCGATATAAAGATTTCGATATGTCCATGCTGGCAACACGTGATTCGTTATTTTGTTTGGCTGGGTGAAGCCACGCATGAATGCGTTAATTTGCTCTTGGCAAGACAGATTTCTGTAAGATTAGGCCTTTCGATTGAAGGTTTGATTACTTTTAGGGAACCGTATATGCATGTTCTTTTCCACAATTTATCAAAAAAACTTCTATCCGGGATCTCTTAGTATGATTTGCTTCGTGATCTTTGAACATCTGCATGTACATTTCCCACTTATGCCTATGCAATTTTATTCAATGTAGGCTCACTTTGTCAAAGATAGGCGATGTAATACTGCAAAAGCAGTTCTCGGACTGGAGTCTTCATACAGATGGGCTTTAAGTGGAACACCTCTTCAAAATCGTGTTGGGGAGCTCTACTCTCTTGTAAGTTTCTATTTTATACGAGTGGTTAATTGTTATTCACCTTCTGTAGTCAATCACATTGTCTTGCAATAAACTTTTCGGGTCCGTTTTCTTCGAATTGTGCCGTATTCATTCTACTTATGTCAAGATTGTGATTGCAGAACACTTGATTATAGGTATGTAAAGTTTCAATCACAAGATAATCGGGTTATATTTTCCCATGGGTGGTTTCTGGTATAACAGGCAATCTCAGCCTGTAGGACCGTAGTCATTCATGTTGACACAAAATGGTTAGAGGCAACTACACGTGCAAAAAGACCGGTTTAGCGACTTGGTATACCAAATAATGTGGCAATCTTTGCATAGATATTTAAAGAAGCAGTGCATGTGGCATTCTTCGCAAGAGTACTTAGCGTCTCTATGAATGGTAAAGTACAAGTTAGCTACATCCATTTAATCTTTGCTGCTCGGTTTTCATTTGAACTCTGATATGGAGTATATATTCTATCTAGTATATAGCGAATCCTATACAAGCACATGGAAATGCCGTTGGCAGAAGGCGAGCAATGATATTACTAAAACACAATTTTGAAAAACATTTTGCTGAGACGCACAAAAAAGGGAAGAGCTGCTGATCTTGCACTTCCACCTAGAATTGTGAGTTCTCTTGCACATGTGTACAATTGCAATTCGGCATGTCGAAGATTTTTAACTTAAATCCACCGCTTCCTGCTCTCTTCACTTTCCCTGCAGGTTACTTTGAGGCGGGATACACTGGACATTAGAGAAGAGGATTATTACACATCATTGTACAATGAGAGCCAATCTAACCTTGTGCGGTGTGCATATTGATTGGTAGGTCCATTAATCTAGGCTTCTTAATTTGCTCTTTCAGAGAATCAATTAGACTGAAAATGTGTCACCAGAAATTTCTAGCAATTGCTTTCATGGCCTAAAGATATATAAATGTTCTAAGTGCAATCCTTTTAATTTTGGATGCGAAATTTTGGCAATTGTAGGTATTTCACTTTCTTCTCTGGGCTTGTGGGACTTTGAGTATCGCATTGTATGTCAACAAGTGAATGTCACTTCTTTGGAGGAGGTGATGAAGCACTTCATGCAAACCTTATAGGAGAAAGCAGAGTGGGCGCAAGATTGGAAGTATCTTTTCATACATATCGAGGATAAGCTTTGCTTCAGCATCTTCAATGCCAGAAGTGCAGTTGGCCCAATATGTTCCTGCCCTGGAAAGAATTGCCACCCTGAGATTGCTTAAGCAAGTGCTTTAAAGTGCTCAAGATTATTTATTCTCTCATTATGTGTACTATAAAGAAAAATATATATGTCATTCTTGGGGAAAATGTAGAGGAATGTATTTCATTTTCATATTATTATAATATTTTGATGTTATTAAGTGCTTAATCAATGTTAAATATAAATTGTAGGAATTAATTTTGCTGTTAATTAGATTTAAAATCGAAGTCGTCCCTAAACAATATTCGTCGCTAAAGAATTAATAAAAATTCGTCGCTAAATAATTAATAAAAATTCGTTGCTATTATTGACCAAAAAAAAAATTACGGACCCAAAAAAAATTGGCAAATTAGCGATGAAGTTTTATTTTGGTTGAAATTAGCGACGAATTTTGCCACGAATAATTAGCGATAAATAATTAGAGACGAATAATTAGCGACGAATTATTTGTGACGAATAATTTGCGCCGAATAATTAGCGACGAATTTTGTGACGAATAATTAGCGACGACTTTTGTGACGAATAATTTGCGACGAATATATTTCGTCGCTAAATTTTGCGACGCCGAATTAGCGACGGAATTTTTTCGTCGCTAAAACCTCATTTTTTTGTAGTGGAATTTTGCGACGAAATTTGCGACGAAATTTGCGATTAATTTTGCGACGAATAAAGTTCGTGACTAATTTGCGACGAATTTTTTTCCGTCGCAAATTCGATTTGCGACGGATTTTGCTAAATTTTTCGTCGCAAAATTCGTCGCTAATCCCTTGTTTTTTTGTAGTGACTCCATAATAAGACTCATATAATCAATACTCAAGATGATATTGGTTCATATGATTTATGTACCATCTAATAACTTTCATTTTACAAGGTTTGAAATATCTATATCTCATCGTTCTATTGAGCCCTATTAGCTAATGCATTTATCCTTGACACATTTTTGATGTGATGTGTATCCACTCAACTAATAGTCCTCCCTCAGACCAAAAAGTCCTCCCTTTCATAATTGTTAAATCGCAGGCACAAGGATTGGGAAAGAGACACCATTATCAACTGTGCTGTGATATCTACGACGCATAGCAAGAGACGTTGACATATTGTGTTAAAATTCTATTTTTATGTACGTTATCTATTCCGTTACACAAGTTGGGAAAAAGATGATTAAGATTAAGGAAGAGCGCAGCCAATTTCCTAATGCAAAAGACACGTGTGTAGTTTTGCACCATGATCAGCGTTCAAGAAGAAACCATAACTCCATCGAAAAGGGGAGGGAACAAATTAAGCATACCAAGCATGTGGCTTTGGCAATTGTATCAGCATCATAACATGCGATATCCATGCCGTTAAGAGTTGAAAGCATGACGTCCATGAAATCTTGATCATCCTGAGACTTGTCCAAGTCGACCTTCTTCTTCCTTTTGTGTTCCTCTAACCAATTACTTAGGATCGTGTCCAATTCTTTCATAGTCCTCTTCATGGCTTTCTCATGCCCACCCAAATCAAGCCACCGCAAGAAAGGAAGAGCATCCGCCACTGTAAACGTCCCCATCAAACGGAAGAACTCCCTCACTGCCTCGTGGCACCGCCGCTCCTCCTCCTCATCCATCGCAGCAGTGCTGCTGTAGTGGCCCGTGTCGGCTACAACGTTAAGGATCACATTCAGAGTCAGCTTCGCAAACCATTGCTTCAAGTCTACCAAGATATGGCCTGTGTTAGACAAAAGAGCAAACACGACGTTATGTGATAAGGCTGTCGCTGTTTTTCTTAAGCTTCCCAAGAAAGAACATAAAAGATTTTTAATAGTCGTCGAGCTAGCGAGCACTGCCACACAGGCCCTACTCATCCCTCCATCGCCTCTGCAACTCGCGATCTCCACTTGAACTCCGGGGACCTTGGATCTGAGGTCGCCCGAGGTCCAGGACCCCGGCCTTAGGTCGCGAGGTTGGCTTTTGAGCCCCCTCCTGACGCGACTCGAAGATAGAGAAATACAATGATGGACGCCAAAGCAGGCTGTTGGCGACTGCTGGAGGAAGGGAGAGTGGGTATGGGTGGTTTTCGTAGTGAGGTCGATTGGAAGAAATTTTGAGAACTTGACTACGACCACAACGCATAAGACGTCTCAGGAAAAATCGTTTGCTCTAAGACTTTTCCCATACTTATTGGTCCACTTGAGCGCCTTCAATGGTGCTCACACAGAACGCTCGACTTTCTTCAATCTAAGCTACGCTGTTATTAAAATGGATAATCACGAAACTAATGTACCTGAATCATCCTTCTTCTCACTCCAAAGCCTGTGCAACTCTTTAATGGCGAGATCCGTCGCAGAGGCCAGTACCGGGTTGAGCAATGACTTGATCCTCCGGTTAGAGAGCAGCTCCACGGTGGCGATTTTCCTCACCTCGCGCCAGTACGGACCGTAGGGAGCGAACGCGAACAAGGCATAGTCACAACCCAGAATTTCAAAGGACAGAAGCCGCGAACGAGAGGAGAAGGCGACATCGTGTATGGTGAAGCATTCTTTGGCTATCTCAGAACTGCTCACCACCACGGCCGGAAACGACCCGAGCCTGAGGGCGAAGATGGGTCCGAACTCGTCGGCCATGGACGCTAAGGTCTTGTGGGGAAGCTTGGATTTTGCTAGAATGGGCAAGTGGCCTATCACGGGCCATGCACCTGCAGCTTCTGGTGCTGTTTTGAGCTTGCTTGATGATGATGGTCTTGATCTCCATAACACACGGAACGATAGAGCAAGAATCACAAGGGGCCCAACCAGATTGATGAAGTTCAAGCTTCCAAGTAGAAAGTACATTTGGGCATCAAGTATGAACTGTGCACTAATAGAGTCGACAATTTATTCCGACTTGAAAAAAGTATATCCTATGAATTTGATATTCGATTTACTTTTGGATTTTTTTTTTACGATTTTCTAGGAGTCAGGAAAACTACTCAAGACCTTTCATTAGATTCAAGGGGAGCATACATTTCTTGGATGTCAAATCACAACAGACCTTTCAACCGAGAAGATAAGGACGAATTGGAGTATATGTTTCCTAATTTCTCCTCAATGCACAACGGCTAACCCTATTGGCCACCTTCAATGGCATTTTTATAGAAAATATTGGTTTGTGCCGACTTCTCATGCATCACTTAAGGATTGGCACATGTCCACAGCGGGGCTCACTTTCACCCTCCCCTCCTTCAGTCACTCTCCCCAAATCAATCTCGCTGGCATCATTATATAAAAATATTGAGTAGATCTATCTTGCCACGTCAGGGCAAGCCACTCCATTCAGCTTACTTCATTTGTTCATACAAGTTACTCTTCAAGATTTTTTTAAGGGTTAATACCATGAAAAACCCTAAACTGGTACACTTGTGACACATTTACCCTAAATTATTTTTTTGATCATAAAAAACCCCAAACTGGTACACCTGTGATAATTTTATCCTGAACTATTTTTTTGACCACCAAAAACCCCAAACTGGTACACCTGTGACAATTTTACCCTGAACTTACCAAAAAAAACCCCAAACTGGTACATATGTGACAATTTTACCCCGAATTAAAATTTTAATATTATTTTTTTTTTATTTTTTTCGAATTTTTATTTATTATTTATTCTTTTCTTTTCTTTTTTTTTTATTTTCAAACTCTGGCCGGTCGCCGGTCCGGCGACTGGCCAGAGGCATAAACCGGCGAGCGGCCCTCGCCGGCGTCGGCGGCCCTCGCCGGCGTCGGGCGAGGGCCATCCTCGCCGGCGTCGGGCGAGGGCCATCCTCGCCCGCCCGGGGCAAGGGAGACCCTCGCCGACGCGGCGAGGTCGCCTCGCCGGATCCGGCGAGGGCGACCCTCGCTGGTATCGGGCGAGGGCCGCCCTCGCCGGATCGGGCGAGAGCCATCCTCGCCCGCCCAGGGCAAGGGAGACCCTCGCCCGACGTAGGCAAGGGTCGCCCTCGCCAGATCCGGCGAGGGCGACCCTCACTGGTATTGGGCGAGGGCTGCCCTCGCCGGATCTGGCGAGGGCCACCCTCGCCTGAGTCGGGCGAGGACGGCCCTCGCCCGACGCAGGCGAGGGTCGCCCTCGCCCGATTCCGGCGAGGGTTGCCCTCGCCGGACGCCGGCGAGGGCGGCCCTCGCCCGACGCCGGCGAGGGCGGCCCTCGCCCGACGCCGGCGAGGGCCGCCCTCGCCGGCTTCCGCCTCTGGCCGGTCGCCGGACCGGCGACCGGCCAGAGGTTGAAGGTGAAGGAAAAAAAAAAAGAAAAGAAAAGAAAAGAAAAAAGAAAAAATTCAAAAAAATAAAAAAAAAATAATATTAAAAATTAGTTCGGGGTAAAATTATTACATGTGTACCAGTTTGGGGTTTTTTGTGGTATATTCGGGATAAAATTGTCACAGGTGTACCAGTTTGGGGTTTTTTATGGTCAAAAAAATAGTTTGGAGTAAATGTGTCACAAGTGTACCAGTTTATGATTTTTCGTGGTATTAACCCTTTTTTTAAATGCTTCATGTTGTCCGTTACTCGCTCTCTTCCTTTATTCTATTTTCCGTTACTCTCTCTCTCTCTTCTCATGCTCTTTTCTTCTTCCACTCTTTTTGAAATAGTCACCAATTTGCTTACTCTAACATTACTTTGTTAACTCAGCCTATTGCTTCAAGTTTTGAGTTCGAGTTCACAAATATGCTCTCTGCATCCAACTTTGTTTGAATCCATGTATTATAATAAGTTTGTTTTTTTCTCGTAACTTCGTGCACCTCCAAAACCATCATTCCAAAGCAGCAATAGAATACCAAACTTATCCCAAAACACGAGCAGAAAGCAAAATCGAAAAACTTAAACTGATATTCTATTTACCGAAATATATATCCCATTGCACATCAAACCAAAAACCCCACAAGTTCATTTCTTGGAAATACGAACCTCACTACAAATCTACAACTATATCACTAACTACAAATAAAAACCCTCCTAAAATCACATCCATGGCGGTCACCTTTTTTTGGAGTGCGTGCTCCGTGTACGTCAAGGTGTTGTGGATCACGTTCTCCAGGAAAATTTTCAACACTCCGCGCGTCTTCTCGTAGATCAGCCCACTGATCCCCTTCACTCCCCCACGGTGGGCCAGTCGCCGAAATGCCGGCTTCGTGGAAGGTCCTCTTGACGCCCCCCTTGCTCAACCCTTTGCCTTCCTTTCCAGTCCCACATTTTCTTGGCGTCCAAGCTGAGAGGATAGAAGAAGAAGAAGAAGAAGAAGAAGAAGAAGAAGAAGAAGAAAAAAAGGCAGTGAATGGAACTTTTTGTGTTTTTGGTATGAAGTGATAGAGGGTTGGTGATGGCGGTTGATGTACAGATGAGACGAGAGTAACAGAGGAAAGAGAGATAGGGTAACAAAGAAGATGGAGCATTTAAAAAGTCATAAAAAGTGGGTCCGTATGAACACGTGGCAAGAGCTTAATGGAGTGTTTTATCATTAACGTGACAAGATAAACTTACCTAATATTTTCTCGGGGAGATGGTTCACCCCTTTTAGATGTGCAAATCCGGACCTGATTAGTTCAAACTAGAAGCCTAACACGTCCCGGACTCAGTACGGATTTTTAATTATTTATTTATCATTAATTTCATGAGAAATGGCAAATTATTGTGATGCATATTTCAATTGTTGTGTTATAATAATGTGTATGCTTTTGATACCACATGATAAAGACATTTGCCACGACCTATCTGCTACCGAGCGAATGTTTTATCGTATGAGATGGGTCTCTTTTAAGATTGAGATGACATGAAATCTTATAATGACATGGCTTGTGTAGCCATGGTATAATGTTAGGAAATGACCATCATGCAGATGTACGGTGGTGTCTTTATCATCATTGATGTAGAGGACACCCATGGTGGATGGGCTAAAAGATGTAACAAATGGGTATATATGATTCTGTCCCCCGTGAATTGGTGGTGACGATACCTCGACGATCAAGATGCCTCGTGAGTTGAGATAGGTCCTGACCAGTGACGTGTAGTAGTTTAAAACTCACCGATATATATATATATATATATACACCATGTGCTATCTACGTATCATGACATAATGTCATCCGCTTGCATAGTGTTGTTAATGTTTTCCATCAACATTTCATGATAGGAAAGATAGTGCATTTGCATTTGCATTGGTCATAAATGATTATTTTGCGCTAATTTGGAACTCACGTTATTTGTTGGTACCAGGTTGAGAGGTAAGAGGATCTTAACTTATATTTAGAAATTTCATTTATTGAGTTTTGGCTCATCCCTTTCTTTTGATAGACTTGTAGGATGGACTTCCCACCTCCACTGCTTTTTGGAACTCCCATGTACTTTGATTGTAAATATCAAGATGTGCTTGTACCTAGATCAGAGGTTGTATATACTAAGTGTAGTTTTACCGTATGGGTCGATGTGGGGTTTCAAAAGTGGATTCCCTATAGATTCGTCACTTGGTATTGAAATATCGACGGTGAGTTGGTTGGACCATTGAGAGGCTTTGATGGTGAAGGCGACATGTTGATGGACGAGGTTGTCGCCTTGTAGTGAATAGCTTGACTTTTGTACAAGCGGGTTTTTGGGCATAGGAGTGGTGTGTTGATGATAGGTGACCCTGACCCTTTCTCAAGACTTATATAATTTGTGTTTTGCTTGGACGTTGTATAAAGTCGATATCTATGGGAAAAGTATCAAAAAAGTCTTAAACCTTTTGCATTGATACCAATTTAGTTCTAAACCTTTTTTTGGTGTCAATTCAGTCCTAAACCTTTTGCATTTGTACCAATTCAGTCCTAAACCTTTTGCATTTTTGCCAATTTAGTCATAAACCTTTTTTGGTGCTAATTCAGTCCTAAACCTTTTACATTTGTGCCAATTCAGTTTTAAACTTTTTGCATTAGTGCAAATTCAGTCCTTTGACACGTGAATAGCTATTAGCCAGAAGGACCGAATTGGCACCAATGTAAAATGTTTAGAACTGAATTGGCACCAATGCAAAAGGTTTAGGACTGAATTGGCACAAAAAAAAGGTTTATGACTAAATTAGCACCAATGCAAAAGGTTTAGGATTGAATTGGCATCAACAAAAGGTTTAGGACTAAATTGGCACAAATACAAAATGTTTGAGACTTTTTTGACACTTTTCTCCGATATCTACTAATGTTTTTATAAAAGAAGTATACGTACTTTGATTAAACTCGCGTGATCCTTTGTATGGGATGATGTGAATATTTTTTGCATTTCTACATGCTATTAATAATTATGTATATAATCGGAACAAAAACGTGTCGCTCTTAATGTTCTGAGGCGTCACTGGGGGAGAAGGGGGGGGGGGGGGGGAATAGTTTTTTTTTAACAATTTGAAAATCCTTCGGGAAAGAAGAAAAATATATTTTGACAGTAATATGAAATAGATTAAAGGTGACATGTGCAAGTGATGCTATCAAATAGATACAGATAATAATCATCAATTTAAAGATAGCACATAACAATTTATAATGGTTCGGCTTTATCCTCAAGTGTCGTCCACTCTTTAGGTAACAACCTTGATACGGGTTGGATTTTACTGGTAATCTTTAATACAAGTTACAATTAGTATGTATTGATCCTATCAAATGATACATCACCCTATTAGGGCATAAGTACTGCTATCACTATTGTACACTTGATCTTATCATGATCACAAGCCAGCAAGAACTCTACAAAGAATTTCACAGGAATAGAATTACAATTTTGATCGCTAGTGAGAAATGACAATGAAGAACGCTAGTATACTCCTTTTCCTTACGACCTTTTTAAGCTTCTTCGATCCTCTTCTTATATACATATTTAATCCAACCTTTGGAAACTCTTTTGAAGAGTTAGGAGCTGTTGGATGTTGATTGGTGCAATTGCCGAGATCTCAATTTCCCATACAATATGTTCCCGCAGCAATAGCAAGGTTTCCAAATCTGGAGTCTGCTAAAGCTATCACATCTACTATTCATCTGATTGTTTGATCATAATTGTCAACTGTTCTCTAACTCATTCCTGGTTCCTCTGTTCTGGTTTCTTAGCTTGTCAATGGCTATGTCGACCTTTATGTCTAACGATGCTCCTTAAACAAACATGTTTGCCATAATCTCTCAAGACTTGATATCAATGCGGTATAATGCTCCCTATTAGTCAATTGTAGCACGTGCTCGTTATTATTAGTCTGTTGATGTTGTGAACTGTCAAACTGTGTGGAATGACAAGTGATCAATCATCTAATGATCCTCCCAAGTATGTCAACTTCCAAAGACTTTATGTTGGTGACAGATCGATCATCATATCTCCAAGTCCTCACGAACACTTTGTCATATCTGACTTGTTCACCAACTATCAAGATCTTAATCCTTGTAATCAATCTTCACTAAACTCATTAAGACCATTGGTATCATCATGGCCTTTCATGAAATAACCACGAACATATGCACTTATCATGAATATATTAATACTAAGGATAGTTTTAGAATTATCAAAATTTCATAAAGATGTTTTCCCAATAACAAAAACCCTAACCCATGCCAAGCTCAGCCCCTCCCCCTCGGCTCCGCCCATGACGGCTATAAATCTCCACTTGGTGCCTCAAGCCAATCCACTGCCTCATCACTGACAGGCACCTCTGGCTGCACTTGTTCATCCCTCCATCCCTATTTCTCCGTCATTAGCTGTATAACCTTGACTTATGTAGTGCTCGAAACTTGATTTGAGCTTGATTGACTATCAATTTTCTTGCTCGAATTTGACTCGATTAGAGAATAATATACTCAAGCTTGACTCGACTAAACTCAACCTGATTATTATTAGATTTATAAATAAAGTTTCAGCTCGAGTTTAATAAAGTAGAATGTCATGTATTTTGAGTATATAATGTCTATTTTTTATAAGTAATAATTATTTTTGGAAAAATAATGAAAATTCAATTGGGCTCGTGACTAATCTAGTTGAGTACCAATAGGCTCGTGGTTGACTCGACAAGAGACTCAAAGTAGCTCGAACTCGAGCTTGACTCAAAAATGGGCAAGTCAATCTCAAGCAGTCAACGAGCCGAACACGAGCTACTCAGAGGTAGCTTAATTCGATTTCACCACCATCTGTCATGACACCCCCTTTCTCTCCCTGTCTCTCTCTCTCTCACACACCCCTCTTTGCCTAACATCAACAAACGGCATGACATCGGAACGGTCAAACTCCCAGTCCCAAATATGGTTCCATCTCCGTTAAGGTGTAGAGCTCGACCAGATGTAATCGAGCTATGGTAGCATCGAGCTCAATTAGATCTGGGCCAAGCTCAACCCCTCGTCTAGCCCAACCTTGAGAGAGAGAGAGAGAGAGAGAGAGAGAGAGAGAGAGAGAGAGAGAGAGAGATTTCCGATCCGCGTATAAATGTGTTTGAGGGGTAGATTGGTCCTTTAGTTTGGGGATTTCCTTTGGAAACGCAAAAAGTATCCAAAACTAATAATATTAACTGATATGAGGATGAAAAGTGGAGATAGTTTTTGAGATTTTTCGAAAAAGAATATATTAGCTTATGTAACTTGTTTGCCGCTTTTATTACATGAGCTTAACGTAGAAATGTGACGAAATTAAGTGGATAGATCAGTATGATAAATCAATGAAGTGTCTGGATTTTACCGCGGCCTTTTCTATCGTAGCACGTCTTTTGAATTTTGGCTTGACAAATTCCAAGAATATATGCAAATCGTCACATCCACATGCATCACGTAAGACTCCACTGAGAGGGTGACATGCATGGCTCTCAAAGATTACTCACAAATACGAAATTTGCTGCATTAAAATTAAGCAACCACTCAAGCTCTTTCTTTGAAGATTGATTTTTCAACTGTTTGGACAGAGCATATAATTGCAAGATTCGAATCTTTCAATTTATATGTACGCATGCGCGCGCGTTCATACGTGTGAGAGAAGTATGTTGGTAGATAGTGAGGTAAGTAGGGCCAAGTAGCGCAGAGGGGGAAGAAATACATTGCAATCATCCAATGGATGATAACTATGTGTATGGCTATATGAGATTGAATGGTCAGATCTTATTGGCATTTGGGCAAGGAAAGCATGAATGAGTCCATACACGACAGGTCACACAGTATTGCATGCAAGTGGTGAACGATAGTAATGACATTTGACATCGCAATGCAATCACGAACGGATCAGCTTTTTCATGCAAGTGAAGTTACAGGGTCAGCAACTCCAACCCGAAGAGTCTAGATATGTGATTATGTCTTCCATGAGCCACGCATGGAGAGAGTGCGTACACATTCGCTTAGTTGTACATTTCCAAGAGCTTTTCTTTCATAAATAAACTCCCCACTACCTCAATTGATAGTGTTCTGAGTTAATCTTGGCCTGAGCATAACTTCAAGTGGGGTCGCCTTTAAATTCGTAAGTCCGAAGATCTCAGACATATCCACCGGTGAATCATCCACGGTGGCTATCTCGAATGCTTGTAAGAACCTGGCTAGAAGAAAATGCACCATCTCGAGTGCGAAAGATATTCCGGGACAAATTCGCCTGCCGCCTCCAAATGGTAGGAGCGCAAAGTTGGAGTCCTTCACATCGACGTCCTTATGGCTGCTCAAGAACCTCTCGGGCCTAAACTCCAATGGATCGGGCCATGTCCTAGGGTCGGTTTGGATTTTCCAGATGTTCAATATCAACCTCGTGCCCTTGGGCACGTGGTACTCGCCCACTGTGCAATCCTCGGTGAACAGGCGCGGCCCCGAGATTGGGGCTGCCGGGTATAATCGGAGGGTCTCCTTCACTATGGCTTGGAGATAGGTCAGGCTGGCAATGTCCGCTTCTTTCACATGCCTCTGCTTGCCGATCTGAGTGTCGAGCTCGTTTTGAGCTCTCTTCAGGATGTGAAGGTTGTTGAGCAACAGCGAGATCGCCCATGTCAGGGTGACCATTGTGGTATCACTGCCGCCCATAATCACCATCTTCACATACGAGCAACATATGTTCCTCGTTAGAAGTGAGATATGAAGATTAACTACAACGCAATTCGCAATCTAAGATCATTTGCCCTCCCACTTGATGGGCTGGAAAAAAGTGGTACAAGATAACGCAAGTTTGTAATTGACTTCCTTAGGCCCATTTAGAACTTTAAAATACATTTCACTTTTTATAATATTAAATTAGGCACATAAAAAAGAACCAGATTAACATAAATAAATATGATAATTAAAAGAGGAATTAACTAATCAAGTGAGTTAGGGAACCTAATTTGCACCAAAAGAAGTTTGAAGATCCAATTAGTAAGAAACTGCACAAATGAGTGGATCAAATTTGGGGTGAGGCTCCTTCCTCCTACAATATTACTAAATTCATCATATTCTCATTTAAGAGACCAAATTTTGCCTAATCATCGAAATTAATATTTAAAGTGGTGAATCTCAAATTTATTCACTTTCATTCTTATTTTTTATTTTTCTATTTTATGTTGGGTTTAGTTTCCATAGTTATGAATCATATGTTTTTTTATTTAAAAAAATTTATTGGGCATTAACATACAAGAAATTTCAAAAAACCTAATTCTTTTCTACGTTGTCAAGAATATTAATTACCATAGTCAAATGTTATGAACTTTTATTTTTGTTGTAAATATCACTGCGAAACTTTTTTCTTAACAATTGTCTTTTACATACACATAGTGGGTTACAGGAAAAAATGAAACAAAAAACAGCCCTTTTTAAAGATTTGTTAAATTAAAATCATCGTTATATTCCCTAATCGGAAAATTTAAAATATGAAATTAAAGTTTTGCATGAAATAAGAAAAAAATAAAAAGGACTGTTAAATTTGATTAATTTGAGATTAAAAAATCAATATCATCTATAAAGTGTTTACGAAAAAAATATTAAGGTGCCTCGATGTGTAGAACTGTTTTTACATCATTTTTTTTAGAGAATTTGTAGACACTCATAGAATTTCTTAGATACTCTATGTAAAATTATCTCATTAAATTTTTTTTTATATAGGAACTAAAGAGATTTGATATTTTATATGAGACTAATCAAATAACAAACAACAGATTCACAAAAAAGTGATGCTCTCAGGTAGAAGTGACGAAAAATTTAATAAATTGCGATAAGAGTAATGGTGAAAAAGTGGCTAATTATTTTATTTTCTAAACAACAATGAGTTTAAATTTGAAAGAAATCCATAATAGGAAAATAACTAAATTAAAGAAAACTGTACAAAGATAAAATCATCATTGGCAATTTTTTGTAACTGGTGGATATACGATGGATTTAATCATATAGGGAGTGGAAATAGCCTCATCTTTAGATTTGAACTTTATCTCAATGAAAATAGAAATAAGCCCAAAATAATATAAGTGATGAATGCATAAGAATTGCTACATTCATGAGGAAACTTCATAGTTGGCCCAAATCGTCTATGACCCTGACCTGTTATTCAAGCTCCACTCCTGCCCAATTCTTCTGAGTATATTGCTCTATCCTCATAATGCATAGTCCGGAAAAAAATTAAAAAATTTAGAATTGAATTGTCATATATAAAACATGCTTAGAACTGATTGTACAATTTCCCTGTCCCTATCAAACGGACTTATATAAGTCTGATTAATTCTTTCTAAATTTCATGTTTAGTTTAAGTATCCACAAAAATAGAAAAGGCACTATGGCAACGAGCCACCATATTGTTTAAGTCTATGTTTCGAGAAATTGGGAATTAAAACGATGTACGACATGGGAAATAAAAGTAACTCTAATTTAATTTCTTTTAATTGCACCCTCGACTTTTATTTTAAGTAGACTTAACGAGGTAACCAAATGGGGAAGGCATGGACTCCTACTTATAAGTCACGGGATAGAACGCTTAAAATTAGATTTGGCTCGTCTTAGACTTTATCGTTTTCCGAAGAAGTTAGAAACCAAATCAACAATGTATAACATGTCGCTCAACATGTTATCTCTCCTTCTAAATATTACCACCGAGTTTCCAAGCTAGTTCTAGGAAATTCATATTATCACGAGAAGATCACGTAAAGAATTCGTTTGTTTCGCAAAAAATAAATGATTTAGAAAAATATTTCCCTAAAAATAATTGTTTGTATCACTTAAAAAAATTGGTCAATGAAAAATGTTTTCATTGTCGACAACAATTTATGTTTAAACATTTTCGTGGATGACGAATATAGTTTTTGTTCATTTATTTTTGTAAATGATACAAGCGATTATTTTTAAAAAAATATTTTACAAATTATTCATTTTCCGTGAAACAAACGTATCCCAGAATTTGTAAATTTATTGAAGAATATGGTAAAAAACTTAGTAATGGGCTAACATACTTAGAGAAATTTAGGCTTTGCTTTCAAGAAGACATAAAAAGAATTATTGAATGTCTCTCAAACATTAATTTGATTTACAAGTAGTGAGTAAATTCGACATGGCTAAATCGATAAATCAATGTGATTCTTAATTCTAGGTTTTCTAGAATCCCTTCCTAATCAATTTATGTGGTTTCAGCTCTTGAACCGGATCATCTGGACCATGTGGTTGAAAATAACTAAAGCTATGGATAATCGCCTCCTGCCTACGTTGATATGTGGGCAACTAGCATTATGAAGAAGAAAAGACTACTCTAAGAGCGAGGGAACAAAAACTTACCAAGGATGTAGCTTTTATAATCGTATCAACATCATAACCTCCATTCTCCTTGTCTTTAAGGACCGAAAGCATGACGTCCATGAAATCTCCATTACCATTGGTCTCACTCAGATCTTTATTATTCCTCTTGTGCTCCTCTAACCAACCACCTATAATTTCATCTAGTTCTTCTGCAGTCCTCTTCATGGCCTTCTCATGTCCACCTAAGTCGAGCCACTTCAGGAAAGGAAGAGCGTCTGCCGCTAAGAACATCCCAAAGAAGCGGAAGAGCTCCCGTAACGCCTTTTGGCACCGCTGCTCCTCTTCCTCGTCCGCCGCGGAGTAGCGCTTTCCGGCCACGATTCTGATGATCACGTTCAGAGTCAACTTTGCAAACCACTGCGTCAAGTCGACTGTGACATGGCCTAATAAATCAGAATGAACTAGATGTTATGATTATTCTCGTGAACTAAAAGGATAGACGAAACGAACACTCAATCTTGGAAAATACTTCATTGACCTCCTTTGTCATTCTATGTAATTTTTTTTACGGCAAGAAAACTCATGGGTAGGTGATCGAGTAACTGCAAATACTCTAGCTAGTCTCATGAATTATGAACCAAGAAAGATGCGAAAGATGCGAATCAAGACCTAGATGAGTGAGCGAAGTATGCGATTCTTTGTATTTGCATTTATTGCTAGAAGAACCGAACCTGTATTGCATGTAAACCACAGGGGAGTCGTTCCCGAACCGTCAACCAAATCCCGAAAATTATTAGAACATGGACTTCGTTGAATACCTCACAAGATTCACCACTTCATTTAGGGTGTCCATTTCCAAATAAATCCCATTGACTAAGATAGCACAAGCATCAGATTTTCTTTGTCTGCCGGTATGGAAATAATTAAGTGGAGCCTTTATTTTATTAAACAGACATAAACGTACTATAAGGTAGTAAGAAGACTCTGTGAATTTCAATTTCAACCATTTCTTCAGCTAGCTCATCTATACTATGAAACGACCGTTGCTTACCGAAAAAAGAAAAATTATAAAAACGACCATGAAAAGGCCTGTCATCAAGATTAACCAAAACAACATATCGAATGGTCATCAATATCAGAAGAACCATCACCTGAATGGTCCTTGTTCTCAATCCAAAGCTCGTGCAGCTCTTGAATGGCCATGTCCGCTTCCGAGGCCAGAGTAGGGTTGAGCAACAACTTGACCCTCTGGTTTGAGAGCAGCTCCAAGGTGGCCATCTTCCTCATCTCGCGCCAGTACGGGCCGTATGGTGCGAATCCGAACACGGCGTAGCCATAGCCCAGGATCTCTACGGCCAATTGCCGTGGCCGAGTGGACAATGCGACGTCGTTCTTGGTGAAACACTCCTTGGCCATCTCGGAACTGCTCACCACTAGGGCCGGGAACATCCCGAGCCGGATGGTGAAGATGGGTCCATACTGGTCGGCCATGAACGCCAAGGTCTTGTGGGGAAGCTTGGATTTCGCTAACAAGGGCAAGTGACCTATGACGGGCCATGCGGCTGCGGCTTCTGGTGGTGTTTTGAGCTTGCTTGATGATCTCGATTTGAATAATACAAGGACTGATAGGACGAGGATCGCTAGGATTATTCCGGACAAGTGGGATGGGTCTTGAAGCAGAGAGTCCATATTTGCAGCATAAAATGTGTAGAAGCTCCGAGGAAAAGGGAATGATCCCTGGGAAGGTTGTAAGCTCAAAATTTATTGCAAGAAGAAAAGAAACGGATTGAAAATTTGTAGCTGGCGACATTGTTTGTGGTGGTCCCTACGTTGGCAGTGGAAATCTATCACGATAGTCCTTCCGTATAGATATTTACGTGTCCTTCAAGTTAAATTATAAATTTGTGGCTGGCGACATTGTTTGTGGTGGTCCCTACGTTGGCAGTGGAAATCTATCACGATAGTCCTTCCGTATAGATATTTACGTGTCCTTCTAGTTAAATTATAAATTTGTGGTTGGCGACATTGTTTGTGGTGGTCCCTACGTTGGCAGTGGATATCTATCACTATAGTCCTTCCGTATAGATATTTACGTGTCCTTCTAGTTAAATTATTTGTCCTACTTAGTTCTCGTCGTTTTTGAACGAGGAAACAACACGTCTTTCTTTTTTAGTGTTTCTTATCTTTAACTCTCGTCTCATTAATTTTGCTCTGCCTCTTTATCAAGTGTAAAAATCCAATCCTACATCTATAATACTAGCGCCCCATCCCCAATTCCCTTACCACTTGACAGTGTATTTAGTGGCGGAACCAACACCTTACTTAGGGTACTTATTTCACGAAAAACATTTTTCAAAAAAATATTTTTCTCATTTTTCGGCATTTAATTTACTTAGAAAAACGAGTCAACGGAAAATATTTTTCTACTAAAGCTTAAATTTAGGAAAATGATTTTATCTTTGAAAGAACCGAAAAAAGTTTTCCAAAATATGATTAGCAGCACTTGAATCCGAAACTCTATACTTGAGCATGAAAACCTCAACATTGGTTCTCGGATCTCGAAATTCAGGACCATGTTTTTAGTGTCCAGGCCCAAGTCCATCAAGGCTAGGCCCGAGACCTCAGTGTCCTGAGCCCGGCCCCCGGTGCCCACGCTTGGGTCCATCGAGGCCAGGCCCGAATCCCTGATGCCCGTATCCGATACTCCAACACCTGAACTCGATTCCATAAAGGTCGTCCTCGGGTCTTTGACGCTCGAACTCTAGTCCCAACCCGCAGGCCCAAGTCTGCAAAGGCCGTGTGCGGGTCCTCAATGCTCAGGTTTGGACCCTTGGTTAATGAAATGTTTGTTCTTATAAAAATATTTTTTCCAAAAAATTGAATTTTTAATTTCTTTTATTTTTTTCTCTTCTTTTCTTTTTCCTTCTGTCTTTCTTTCTTTTCTCTTTTCTTTATTTTCCTTTATTTTTCCTCCACCGACTATGTGCCTCGGCGACGGCCTGCCTAGCGACTGGCCAAGATGCAAGCCAACGAACTTGAGGCTCGGTCGATCCAGGCGAGCCTCGTGCTCGCCTGTGGCTGTTGCTGGCCGGTCGCGGAGGAGGAAGGAGGAAAAAGAAAAGGAAAGAACTTTAAAAATAATTGATTTAAAAAAAAAGAAATTCAAATTTTTTAAAATAATACAAATTATTAAAAATTTTGATTTTTTTTGCCTAAGATTAAATTTAAATCAATTTCCAATGAAATCCAAATTTTTGATCATGCATCACTAAACAAAGGAAAACTAATTGTATTCATAAAAAATGCTTTTCGGAAAATCATTTTCCTTTATCATTGATTTTTCTGTTAAACAAGTGCACCCTTAGAGTGTGTTTGTTTAAGTGAAAAAAAAATTCGCGAATTAGTTTTCTGGACTTTGGTTTGTTGAAAATGATTAATTAACGGAAAACTATTTATGGTCATAGAAGATATGTGTGCTTCAAGTTAAGAAAATGAATTTCCTAACCTAAAAAGGGAAAACCTTTTCTTGAAAAATGATTTTTCAGAAAGTATTTTCCTTTATCACAAAGTATTTCCCAATTTTCATTGAAAACTTTATGATAACGAAAAATATCTTTCATAAAATTCATATTCAAGGAAAATTGTTAGTTTTCTTTTGTTCAGTGGTTTATGCCATTTGGGGAAGTTATATTTTTCCACTCTAAACTTGTTGTTTCGTGTATGGAAACATTTTCCGTAGATCGACTAGGTTTCGTCAACCAAATACCATAAAGTCGGAAAATAATTTCCTGAAAACAATTTTTCTTCAAACAAACGAACCATGGGCTTTGTTTGTTTCGCATAAAACAAATGATTTGTAAAACATTTTCCCGAAAATATCACTTGTATTACTTAAAATTATTAGTCAAATCGACAACAATTTATATTTGACCATTTTTGTACAAGTGAAATTTTTTTCTTTCTTTTTTGTAGGTGATACTAGTGATAATTTATGGGGAAAATGCCACCAAAAACCCTAAACTATGTCACTTATAACAAATTTACTCTGAACTTTTTTCTGTGACACGAAAAACCCCAAACTATGCCACTTGTGACAAATTTACCCTGAACTTTTTTTTGTGACACGAAAAACCCCAAACTATGCCACTTGTGACATATTTACCCCACAATACTTTGGCCTATGGGCATTTTCGACTTTTTCCTTTTTCTTTTTTTTTTCCTTCTCTCTTCCCTCCGCCGACCATGGTGGAGGGAAGCCGGCGAGGACCCTTGCCAGTGCTGGGCGAGGGCTGCCCTCGCCGGATTTGGCAAGGGCGACCCTCGCCGACGTCGGGCGAGGTCACCCTCGCCCGACTCCGGCTCAAGTGAGGGTGAGGGCCCTCGCCAGCTTCCCTCTGCCATGGCCGGTGGAGGGAAGAGAGAAGGAAAAAAAAATAAAAAAGGAAAAAGACGAAAATGTCCATGGGCCAAAGTATTGTGGGGTAAACGTGTCACAAGTGACATAATTTGAGATTTTTTGTGTCACAAAAAAAAGTTCAGAGTAAATTTATCACAAGTGGTATAGTTTGGGATTTTTCGTGTCACAAAAAAAAAATTCAGGGTAAATTTGTCATAAGTGGCATAATTTAAAGGTTTTTGTAGTATTTTCCCTAATTTATAAGAACATATTTTTCAAATTATTTATTTTTCGTGAAATAAATAAATAATAAGATGAAGAAGAGGATGAACAATGAACATGCTTATCGAAAAACAAACGCATGCTTAGGCTGTGTTCGTTTCCGGAAAATTTTTTTTCCGGAAAACATTTTCCGCGTTTTCCGGTGTTAGGGGGCGGAAAATATTTTCCGTGGGAAAATATTTTCCTTTCCCACCCCAAAATCCTTCATTATTTTGAGGAAAATGATTTCCTCTTTTCACAAAGAGGAAATCATTTTCTCCTAAAGTGAAGGCAAAATTGCCCATGGGAGGGAAAATGTTTTCCGTGGGAGAGGAAGTGAATCGCCGGTCACCGCCGCCGCCGCCGCCGCCCGCCGACGGCCGCCGGACGCTCCGGACGGCGGTCGCCGAACACCGTAAAATATTTTCCGAAACTTTTTCAAATTTTAGCCGAACACCGAGAGAATTGTGTTCCAGAAAAACATTTTTCAGGAAAATGACTTCCGGGAAAATATTTTTCAAAAGGAGAATATTTTCCGGCAAACGAACGGAGCCTTAGACCTTTTTCAACCAGTTTGAATATATTTAAGACGTGATTGTTCAAGTGATAAGCATGTCTATTCTCTTCACACGGATTTAGGTACGAAGCACTCTTGTACTTATCAGGTGTTTATGGGCCGCAAGGACCACCACATTCAATCGGAATCAGTCGGATGTCAAAGGACAAGATACATGCATATGAGTTTTCTCAAGTGTTTTGTTTTTTCCCGGTACATGGTCGAAACTTCAGCGCATTGGGGGTTGTCCTCCATATCCAACTTCAGTAATCAACACAAAATTTCCGAAGTGTGAGCCCCGGGTACATTATTGTTGCAATTCGAATTCCACCCAAGGGCGCACACGTGGTTCTGAATTTCCCACAGTCCACAACACGCGGAAACGATAGAGCAGGAATCACGTGGGGAGCGTACACATCTTGGATGACAAATCACAACAGACCTTTCATTCGAGAAGAGAAGAACGAGTTGGAGTTTTTAAGTTTCCTAATTTCTCCTCGGCAGACGACGGCTAACCCTAATGGCCCAACTTCATAGGGCGTTTCTATTTCAAACATGGAAGGACAAACAAGAAATCCTTTTCAGATCTCGACTTGTCCCGCCATATCTAAAGCAGCGATACGCAGATCCATCTTTTGACGTTGTCGTCCTCTTTTTATCTTCTCATCATCGTTTATACTTTTCACAAATTTTCAGCTATCCATATATAATACAAAATGATGATCTAACCCATTTCGTCAGAGATTTCGCGCTGACCTCGTCATCTTTTTGAGGTAAAACACTAAGAAAATATTCCTTTTTTTCATTGAGAAAGATAAAGATAGAAAGAGAGTAGGAGATTTTGGATTGTCCCACCATCGGGACGTTATGCTTTTCATAAATTTAAGCTATTCAGATATAATATGAATTGATGTCTGCGAGATTGATTTGGGGGATGGCTATCCCCTCTGAGCCTGATTACTTTGAACTAGAAACCTAACACGTCCCAACCTCAATACGGACTTTTAAATGATGTTTGAAATTGATGTTTAGTGCACGTGAACTCGAACTGCAGCTATTGATTTATAATCTTGTTGTTTTTTTTGAATAAATTATTTCAAATTTAAAGATAAATACATTTTACTGTTATTGACATCTAAATTTTGATTATTAAGGATCAAATTCGGCCCCTAAACGAAAATATCACTTGCATTATTCACATTTGCATTTTTTTTTACTCAATAGTCATCGCACAAGACCTCCCTACAATACTACCATAGACGAATGCATGTAAGAATGCTCTTTATCGTACTACACCTCCGCGGACAAGCATACAAAGGCTATGCATGGATTTATGCTTATTAGATATTCTGATATTGACTTTGTTAGATGTCGATTAGAAAACTAATATACTCAAGCTAACTCGACTAGCCTCGACCTGATAATAATTAATTTATAAACTTGAGCTCGAGTTCAATATGCTCAAATGCCATGTATTTTGAGTATATTATGTCTAATTTTTATAAGTATTAATATTTTTGAAAGAAATAATAAAAACTCGATTAGACTCGCAACTAATCTAGTTGAGTATCAGTTGGCTCAAGATTGACTCGACGAGATACTCAAGTAACTTGAACTCGAGCTTGACTGGTATCTCTCTCCCACCTCTACCTAACGTCAAAAATGGTCAAGCTCCATGACCCAGATATGGTTTTATCTCCTTTAAGGCGTAGAGCTAGACCAGATTTCATGGAGCTATGGTGGCATTGAGCGCAATTAGATCTGAGGGTAAATTTGTCTTTTAGCTTGGGGATTTTGTTTGGAAACTGATCTGGGGATGAAAAGTGGAAATAATTTTTAAAATTTTCCGGAAAAGAATTCATTAGCTTATGTATCTTGTCTGTCGCTTTTGTTACATGGACCAAAGGTTAATGTAGAAATGTGATGATATTGAGTGGATAGATAAGATGGAATGTGTGGTAAATCAATGAAGTGTCTCAATTTTATTGTAGTCTTTTCTCTTATAGCATGTATTTCGAATTTTTGCTCGAAGAAATCCTAGAACATACGTAAATTGCCGCGTCTACATGTATCAGGTAAGAATCAACTCATTGGGTGATGTGTATAGCTCTCAAGATTACCCACAAATAAGGAAGTTGCTGCATTATAATAAGGCAACCACTCAACCCCTTTTTTTTTTTTTTTGGTAACCCAGGGAACCCCCGCACGGCCGACAAATGAGAAGAAACCCCAGGGCGACACGCGCTACTACCACCACACACGTGCCACCGGTTAAGTCACCTGCGGCGCCCGGATTCGAACACTCAACCTTTTACGAGAGGAAGAGTGCGCGCTCCAGCAGCGCCACCCAGGCGGGTGGTCTCAACCCCTTTCTTTGAAGATTGATTTTTCAAACTTTTTGGACCGAGCATAAAATTGGAAGAATGGAATGTTTCAATATATATATATACGCAAGCCCGCACGCTCATACATGTGAGAAAAAGGTGTATTAGTAGATAGTGAGGTAAGTAGGCCCAAGCAGAGCGGGGCAAGGGATACATTGCAATCATCCAATAGATGATGACAATGTTATGGTCATATGAGATTGTGGTGGAGATCTGATGGACGACGACTAAACCTGTAGGACTGGCGCATGAGCAAGGAAAGGATGAATAAGTCCGTACACGACAGGTCACACGGTATGCATCCGAGTGGTAAACGGCAGTATTGACATTTGACATCGTAATGCAATCAGAATACGTAAGCCTTTTCATGCAAGTAGTGTTCCAGGAGAAAATATTGGGTGGGTCAGCCCCTCCACGTAATTGTGGGGCCAGCTCATTCAATGGCCGACAAGTCCACGCGTCGGCCGGATCCGACCTTTTTCTCGTTCAAACTGTTGCCTCCTCTCTCTCTCTTCGTTAATTGCTACGTCTTCTTTCTGTGATCTCTCTCCTCCTTCTCTGTGTGCTTGCTTTTCTTCTTGCGGCCACCATGGCCACGGAGCTTGATCTCAAGCTCGAGCGACCGTGGTCGCGAGCTCGTGCTCAAGATATTCCGGGATAGATTCGCCTGCCACCTCCAAAAGGTAGGAGCGCAAAGTTGGATTCCTGCACATGGACGTCCTTGTGGCTGCTCAAGAACCTCTCCGGCCTAAACTTCAATGGATCGGACCAAGACCTAGGGTCGGTTTGGATTTTCTAGATGTTCAAGATCAACCTCGTGCCCTTGAGCACATGGTACTCGCCGACAGTGCAATCCTGGGTGAACAAGCGCGGCGCCGAGAGTGGGCCCGCAGGATGCAATCAGAAGGTCTCCTTCACTATGGCTTGGAGATATGTTAGGCTGGCGAAGTCCGCTTCTTTCACATGCCTCTGCTTGCCGATCTGAGCGTCGAGCTCCTTTTGAGCTTTCTTCAGGATGTGAAGGTTGTTGAGCAACGGCCAGATTGCCCATGTCAGGGTGACCATCGCGGTATCACTTCCTCCCGTAATCACCGTTTTCACATACGAGCAATATATATTCCTCGTTAGAAGTGAGATATGAAGGTCACGTGCCCATGACATTAATTTAAGATCATGTGCCCATGGCATTAATTTAATAATAAAAATAAGCCCACAATGTTATACGAGAAATTACTTGAAGTGCAAATTTAGTCTTCTAAATTGAGCAGCTTGTGTAATTGAGTGCTCCAAGCATTTTTATTTGCAAATTGGGTTCTTTGATTTACTTGATTTCCAATCTATGTGATTTTTCAATTATCAAGCTTAATTATATCAATATTATTGTTCAATGTGCCTATTTTATAAAAGGGGAAAATTAATTTTTAAGTTTTATAATTAGTCGTATCAAAGAAAAATAGAGAAAATCTGTTTTTTTTCTTAATGATATGTTTATCATTTTTTTTTAGTTCTTTGTTAGACTGTATTTTTAGAGGCTCCATTTGTTTCACAAAAAGTTAATGATTTGAAAAATATTAACCTAAAAATTATCTTTTGTATCACTTGAAATTAATGATCAATGTAAAATGTTTTCATTATCGACATTTTCATGGATGACGATAATTTTTTTTGTTCATTTATTTTTATAAGCGATACAAGCAATAACTTTTAGAAAAATGCTTTCCGAAATTATTCATTTTCAGCGAAACAAATGTACCCAAAATTTGTAAATTTATTGAAGAATATGTTAAAAAACTTAGTAATGTGCTAGGACACTTAGAGAAAGTTCGGTTTCGCTTTCAAAAAGTCATAAAAAAAACTTATTGAATGTCTCTCAAACATTAATTTGATTTACAAGTAGTGAGCAAATTCGACATGGCTACGAACGATTTTAAATGTCAATATTCATATCTTTTAATATACTAAAACAAATTGTACGATAGGATGGCTCCCAGTCTACCCTTAAACCAACTTACATCGGTTCAGTTCCAGGCTGGTTTTATGTTAAATCGGTTTGATTCTCAGTTCAGGTTTCCTAAACCTATCCCTTCCTATTCGGTTTATGTGGTTTCAACTCTGGAACCGGACCATCTGGATCATGCTCACCCTAGTTGAATTTAACTAAACCTATGGAAAATCGCCCCCTTTTACATTGATATGTGGGCAACTATCATTACGAGAAAGAATCGACTACTTTAAAACTCCGTTTATTTCGCGGAAAATATTTTTTAAGAAAATATTTTTCTCATTTTCTGGCGTTTGGTTCGCTTAGAAAAATGAGTCAACGGGTCAATGGAAAACCTATGCTTAAATTTATAAAAATGATTTCCTCTTTGAAAAATCGGAAAACATTTTCCAAAATATAACTATTTATCGGCGCTTGAACCCGAAATTCTACGCTTGAACAAAGAAATCCCAAATTGGTTCCCGAGTCCCTAGCGTTTAGGATAAGGTTTTCGGTGCCTGGGCTCGGGTCCATCGAGGCCAAGTCAGGGCCCTTGGTTTCCACGCTCGGGTCTATCAAGGCCGAGCCTAAAGCCCTAGTGCCCTTGCCTGATGCCCTAGCTGAAGGGTTCATCAACGAAAACAACGCAGCGGAATATAGAACTCTAGACAGGATCCATCTGTATATTGAAATCGAAAAGGAATTTCGATACGTACATTTTGCGGATCGAAGATAAATCAAGAATCGATTGTGTCGGATGAGCGCCCAAGTGTTGCGCCTCTACCGGTATCCACACACACGAACGGAATTCTCCAACGATCCACGTGCTAGCGAAAGATCTTGAAGTTCCTTTTTCTTGAACGCCTTTTGATTTTCGATACTCTGTCGAAAAAACCCTAGACAGAGAACGATTCTCTATCTATTTATACAGCCTCATTATCTAGCGGAATTAAAAGAAATGGGCCGGGCTATTTGGGCCCGCCAAACTGTCCACCTTCAATCGTACGTTTAATCGTTATCTCATAACGCGCACGACCGCATAGATAAATTAAATAGGAGAATAAATTAAAATCTACTTCTTAAGTAGATCAAGGCGCACAGACAATATTAAGTCCGTTCGCTATTGTGTGCGACCCTGTAGGTTCACTAAATATTAGCAGTGTGCCCAAAACTCTTTTGGCCCACAAGTCATAAGCGGTCTCTAGTAAGACATTATGACTACCTAAGTATAGTGAAGATCGGTTTTCCGACACAACCTAATCCACAACTAATATTAGAATATCAACCTTGATTGATTCTTAGGGCAGACCACTAACAATCTCCCACTTGCACTAGAACCAATCATATAAACTAAGTCTCTTTGTCACTTGATTTCCGAGTTAAGCATAAGGCAGGACAAGTGTCATCCTTATATAGCTTAAACTCATTTTCCCGATACCGCAGTTAGACTGTCAAAACAAGTAGTTGACTCTTCAACTCACTTGAGCATGGCCATGCATTTCACAGTCTCAACTCTACGGGAGGCCAGGAAATCATACCCTCGTTATATGAGAGGGACAAATCCCATCTTGTCTACTCACATCACTCAGCACGCTTCATGACATACCCAGCCATTACCTTTATAATCACCTGTTACGGCTGACGTTTGGCAATGTTAAAGCATGCCAATCCACGTCTAGGAAACCATGGCAGACTCAGGTCAAAGGACTATACTCTACAGCTGTGATGAGAAATACTGATGACATTATATAACAATCCTACAGTATTCTCATAGCGGGTCGGTTCAATACAATGTTCTCCAACATGTATTCCATGTGATCAACTTTATATCTCTATATTCATGACCCGTGAAACTTGATCATCAGTTGACTCACATGCTAGTCTCAAACGCCATTTGCGTCCCAATGCACAATGGCAATTGACTAAGGACATTTAGAATATTAATATCCACTCTATTAATAGAGTTTCACGATCAAATCACGTATATGATTATCTATTAAGGATATTCAATATTCAGGAGATAAAGATTTCGCATTCAATTATATACTCAAATTAAATCGAAATCAAATATAATATATATATTTTATTAATGAACAATGAAAATGTATATCACATATACTCCCACTCACATCAAGACCAATCACTAATGTGTCTAAAGCCTAAAGCGTTACAATGACGCTCATGCTTAGGTTGTGGAAGAGCCTTCGTCAACGGATCAGCTGTATTCAACTCCGTTGCAACTTTGCACAACTTGACATCACCTCTTTCAATAAATTCTCGAATGAGATGATACTTCCTGAGTATGTGTTTGGTCTTCTGGTGAGACCTAGGCTCTTTACCCAAAGCTATGGCCCCATTGCTGTCACAATAAAGGTCCACTGGAATCGAACTAGTGGGACTGATTCCCAGTTCTTCTATGAACTTTCGAATCCAAACAGCTTCCTTTGATGCTTCAAGACAAGAATATACTCGCTTCGTCGTAGAATCGCAAGAGTTTCCCGCTTGGAACTTTTCCAAGACACCGCTCCACCATTCACGCAAAAGACAAAACCTGACTGCGATCGAAGGTCGTCTTTGTTGGTTTGGAAACTAGTATCATTGTAACCATTTACAGTGATATGTTCCTCACCTCCATAGACTAAGAATAAATCCTTAGTTCTTCTCAAGTACTTAAGGATATTCTTGACAGCAATCCAGTGAGGTTCCCCTGGATCTGACTGGTATCTACTTGTCATGCTCAATGCATAAGCAACGTCAGAACGAGTGCATAACATAGCATACATGATGGATCCCACAGCTGATGCATAAGGAATCCTACTCATGCGGTCTCGCTCATCTTGTGTTGAAGGACACTGAGTCTTGCTAAGACTTATGCCATGTGTCATCGGGAGAAAACCTTTCTTGGAATCTTGCATATTAAACCTATTGATGACTTTGTCAACATATGTACTTTGACTCAGTTCAATAAGTCTCTTAGATCTATCTCTATAGATCCTGATCCCCAAGATATAGTTTGCTTCTCCCATGTCCTTCATGGAGAAAAATTTTCCTAGCGATGTCTTAACTGACTGAAGCATAGGAATGTCGTTTTCAATGAGTAGTATGTCATCCACATACAACACTAGAAACACAATTGCACTCCCACTAGACTTCTTGTATACACAAGCCTCTTCTTTGTTTCTAATGAAGCCAAACTCTTTGACAGTTTCATCGAAACGAATATTCCAGCTCCGTGATGCCTGCTTCAATCCATAAATAGAACGTTGAAGCTTGCATATCTTCCCAGTGTTATCTGGTGATGTAAAGCCTTCAGGTTGTATCATATACACATCCTCCTCTAGTTTTCCATTAAGGAAAGCTGTCTTTACATCCATTTGCCATATCTCATAGTCATAATATGCAGCAAACGCTAGGATAATCCGAATGGACTTAAGCATAGCCACTGGCGAAAAGGTCTCGTCATAGTCAATACCATGAGTTTGTTTGAAACCTTTAGCTACTAGCCGTGCTTTATAGATGTGAACATTTCCATCCATATCAGTTTTCTTCTTGAAAACCCACTTGCACCCTATAGGTTTGACACCTTCGGGTGGATCAATCAAAGTCCAAACTTTATTTTGATACATTGAGTCCATTTCGGATTTCATAGCCTGAAGCCATTTATCGGAGTCTGGGCCCATCATAGCTTCTGTATAGGTCGTAGGTTCGTCATTTTCTATTAACAATAGATGATGGTGTTCTGTCACGTGAAAACCATATCTCATAGGCTCACGATGTGTTCTTTCAGACCTACGAACTATAGGTGCCACTGGAGTAGACTCTACAACTCTTTGTAGATCTAATTGAGGTTCCTCATGAACTGGAACACCCTCTTGTGGCACAATAACTTCTTCGAGGTTTACCTTACTCCCACTGGTTCCTTTAGTAAGAAACTCTTTCTCTAAAAAGATACCATTTCGAGCAACAAACACTTTGTTCTCTGATGGATTGTAAAAGTAATATCCTTTCGTTTCTTTAGGATATCCC
This sequence comes from Syzygium oleosum, assembly GCF_021117445.2. NCBI lineage: Eukaryota > Viridiplantae > Streptophyta > Magnoliopsida > Myrtales > Myrtaceae > Syzygium > Syzygium oleosum. Next base: position 1,511,146 of record NW_026607506.1, on the reverse strand, counting down.
ACAAAGAAGCATTTATCAAATTTGGATCCAAGCTTATCAGAAAGTAAACGTTTTACATAAGCTTCGCAACCCCAAATCTTTAGAAAAGACATACTAGGAACTTTTCCTGTCCACATCTCATATGGTGTCTTCTCTACAGCTTTTGATGGACTTCTATTTAGTGTAAACGCAGCTGTCTCGAGTGCATATCCCCAGAAAGATAATGGAAGATCTGAATGATTCATCATTGATCAAACCATGTCTAACAAAGTTCGATTTCTCCTCTCAGAGACACCATTCCACTGTGGTGTTCCAGGAGGAGAGAGATGTGAAACAATTCCACACTCTTTGAGATGGTCATTGAACTCTTGGCTTAAATATTCTCCTCCTCGATCAGATCAAAGAGCCTTGATATTCTTGCCAAGTTGATTCTGTACTTCATTCTGAAATTCCTTGAACTTTTCAAAGGAGTCGGATTTATGTTTCATCAAGTAAACATATCCATATCTACTGAAATCATCAGCAAATGTAATGAAGTACTGATAACCTCCTCTGGCTGTGGGAACGATCAATTCCATGCAGAGGTCAAGGGGGCTGCGCCCCCTTGCGGGGTCGAGGGGCAGCGCCCCTCGCGAGGTCAAGGGGCAGAGCCCCTCGCAGGGGCTCGGGGGCAGCGCCCCCGAAACCTAGACAGAATTCTCAATTCTATTTTCCGAGGAGAGCCCCGAAAACCTAGACAGAATTCTCAATTCTGTGTTCTCGGGAGACTATCTGTCGCTGCCACCTCCCGCGCCCTCACCGTACGCATCTGGCGGAACGCCTCGAGTCCTCGACACGCCGGATGACCAGGCACGCTGCCGTCTTCACCTCGGGCAACAGACCCAGACGCGCCGCCGTCTCCGCCTCGGGCAACAGGCCCAGACGCGCCGCCGTCTCCGCCCTCCGTCTCCGCCTCGGGCAACAGCCCAAGCGCGAGCGGAACAGGATCGATCCATCCTTGCTTCGTTCCTTATCAATTGATCATATCAATTCGTATTTTAAATTCATCTAACCCTAATTTAGACTCACTTTAGGCATACATCATATGTATCAACAATTAGGGTTTCCGATTCAACTTCAATATATCACAAGTTGCTCTGATACCACTGAAGGGTTCATCAACGAAAACAACGCAGCGGAATATAGAACCCTAGACAGGATCCATGTGTATATTAAAATCGAAAAGGAATTTCGATACGTACCTTTTGCAGATCGAAGATAAATCAGCAACTGATTGTGTCTGGATGAGCGCCCCAAGTCTTGCGCCTCTACCGGTATCCACACACACGAACGGAATTCTCCAACGATCCATGTGCTAGCGAAAGATCTTGAAGTTCCTTTTTCTTGAACGCCTTTTGATTTTCGATACTCTGTCGAAAAAACCCTAGACAGAGAACGATTCTCTATCTATTTATACAGCCTCATTATCTAGCGGAATTAAAAGAAGTGGGCCGGGCTATTTGGGCCCGCCAAACCGTCAACCTTCAATCGTACGTTTAATTGTTATCTCATAACGCGTACGACCACATAGATAATTTAAATAGGAGAATAAATTAAAATCTACTTCTTAAGTAGATCAAGGCGCACAGACAACATTAAGTCCGTTCGCTATTGTGTACGACCATGTAGGTTCACTAAACATTAGCAGTGTGCCCAAAACTCTTTTGGCCCACAAGTCATAAGCGGTCTCTAGCAAGACATTATGACTACCTAAGTATAGTGAAAATCGGTTTTCCGACGCTTGAGCTCGAGTCCCCGACGCTTGAGCTCTAGTCCCAAGCTGAGGCCCGGGTCCACGAAGGCCGTGCTTGGGTTCTCGATGCTCGAGCTCAGATCATTAGTTAATGAAAAGTTCGTTTTAATAAACGAACATTTAAAAAACGATTTTTTTTAATTATTTATATTTTTCTTTTTCTTTTTATGTTTTCTTTTCTTTCCTTTTTTTCTTTTTCTTTTTTCTTCTTCCTCAGTGGGCCGCCGTGATGGTCGGCAACTGGCCATAGGCGAGGAACGAGCTCGCTCAAGGCCGGCAAGGCTCAACCTCACCAAATTTCGGCGAGCTCGTGCCTCGCCAGCCTTAGGCGAGGCTCGAGCTTGGCTGAGGTTGCCAGAGGTTGGCAAGGCTTTGGCGACCTCAAGCAAGGGTCGAGCTCGCAAGCCTCGGGCAAACTCGAGCCTCACCTAGCTCACCAGATTTAGCGAGGTGGAGCCTCGCCCAAGACCGGCAAGGCTCGAGCTTGCTGAAATCTGGCGAGGTCGAGCCTTGCCAGATTAGGGTGTGCTTGTCCCTTGCCTGTGGCCGGTTGCAGGTCATCATCGTGGCCGGCGACCGGACGAGGAAGAAGGAAAAATAACAAAAAAATGAAAAAAATGAAAAGAAAAATATGACTTACAAAATATGAATTTTTTGATAATTAAATCAGATTTTCCCTATCAAACGGTGGAAAATATTGTCTAGTTCATTTTCAGGTTGCAACCAAACACTAAAAAATATTTTCCAGAAATGTCATATTTTTCACGAAAAGTCTAAGAAGGAGGGAACAAAAACTTACCAAGTATGCAGCATTTATAATTGTACCAGCATCATGACTTCCAGTTTCCTTGTCGTTAAGGATCGAAAGCATGACGTCCATGAAATCTGTATTACCAGTGGTCTCAGTCAAATCCTTATTATTCCTCGTGTTCCTCTAACCAACCACCAATAATTTTGTCTAGTTCTTCTGCAGTACTCTTTATAGCCTTCTCATGTCACCCTAAGTCGAGCCACTTCAAGAAAGGGAAGAGCGTCTGCCACTATAAACATCCCCAAGAACTGGAAGACCTCTCGTATTGCCTTGTGGCACCGCTGCTCCTCTTCCTCATCCGCCGCACAGTAGCGCTTTCCGGCCACGATTCGGACGATCACGTTCAGAGTCAACTTTGCAAACCACTCCTTCTAGTCGACCATGACATGGCCTAATGAATCAGAATGAACTAGATGTTATGCTATATTGATGTTTCGATTATTCTCACGAACTAAAAGAATTGAAGAAATGGATACTCAATTTTGGAAAATACATCATTGATCTCCTTTGTCATTCTATGTAGTTTCTTTTACGGCAAGAAAACTCATGGTTAGTTGATCGAGTTACTGCAAATACCCTCACTAGTCTCATGAATTAAGAACCAAGAAAGATACGAATCGAGACCTAAATGGGTGAGCTAAGTATGTGATCATTTGTATTTGCAATGATTGCAAGATGAATCGAACCAGGATTGCATGTCAACCACAGGGGAGTCCTTCCTGAACCGTCAACCAAATCCCGCAAATTATTAGAACACGGACTTTGTTGCATGCATCACAAGACTCACCACTCCATTTAGGGTGTCCATTTCCTATGTTAGATATAATGTATAATTTAGGGTTTACTCTTCATTACTATTCATTCTTTCGCTATATAAAAGGACTTGGCCTTGTAGTCTAAATTCATTCAAACAATAATATACACAAAATTCTCTCATCTCAACTTGGTATCAGAGCTACATTGTTACCTGAGGAGCGCCCATCGAGCCTGCCACACCGTGGCCGCTACGACGCCAGCCGCACCGGCCGCGCTGCCCCGGTTCTCCGACAAGACCGAAGCTTTTCATCACTGCTCGGTATACTTCCGCTGCTCATTTCAGAAAACCGAGACCACCAGCAGACTCGCCGCCCTCAGACGACCCACGTCCTGAAATTTCATCGCCAACAACCGCCGGACGCCACTGCACGCACCGCCACGCGCCGCCGCACTTCGGACCCAGGTAGCCCATTGCTGTTCACCGGTGTTTTGGACATCCTCCGCCGTGTTTTTCCAAAAACCAACACCAACCCACAACTCGCCGTCCTCCGGACGCGGCCTCACGCGCCGTCCCAAGGCCTGCACGTGAAATCCACGCGCCTCCCCCAGCTGACACGCGCCCGCACGCGCTGGGCACACGCCCAGCTGACGTCATCTACCACGTCATCCATTTGACCGATCGTTGACCAGAGTTGATCGATCGTTGACCGACCATTGACCGGCGTTGACCGACCGTTGACCGGTTCAGCCCAGGCCGGTTCCGTCGATTTTCTGGCCGTTTCGACCATTTTCTTATCGGTTTCCGGTGTTTTCCGACCGGTTCTTGAGGTATTCCGACGTCCTGAGTTCGTTTTTGTTGTTATTTTTGTCATATCAGCTCTCGATATATTAGATTCTGCTGATTCCATAATAGTGAAGTGCATATCATGGATAGAATGGAAGTCTCAATGCCAATTCAGACTATTTTGAATGGTTCTAATTATATTTTATGGTCTCAAGAAATATCAAGTTTCTTGAAAGGACGTCGGCTTGGATGAATGGGATATAATTGTTATAATTATGTCACTGGAGAAATTAGGGTACCTACTAGAATTGCTGAAGAAACTGATGATAAATTTGTGGATCGATTGGATGAATGGGATAACAGAAATCACCAGATTCTCACATGGTTTCGAAATACTTCGATCCCATCTATCCGACTCCAGTTTGGCCTTTTTAATACAGCAAAACAAGCTTGGGATCTTCTTGATCGTCGTTATTCTAGTTCAAATGTTTCCCATCAGTATCGGTTGTTAGGGACTTTATATCACATGCGTCAGGAGCCCAGTCAATCTATTAATGATTTTCTATCATCCATGCATGCTATTTGGGATCAGTTGACCTTGTGTGAACCACGCATGGAAGGGGATGGTAATATTCGTAGAGCTGCTGAACATCGTAATCGTATTCGTATCATGCAATTTTTTATGGCTCTGAATGATGAGTTTGAACCTGTGAGAGCCTCCATTCTACATAGAGATCCTTTTCCTTCTCTTGAGACAGTTATATCAGATTTATTGAATGAGGAGACTCGATTGGCCACCTTGAAAACGCAACGTCCTACTGTGCCCATATCCACACCGACGGATGCAGTACTTGCCACTCCGAGTTCTTCCTCCATGCGACGTCCATTTTGCAAACATTGTCGTTGACATGGTCATTTGGCATCGAATTGTTATCGGCTACGGCCTATGCAACCCACAGGATCGACCACTCAACCTCGTAGCCGAGGTCTCTCTGTCCGTCCATCTGCCAATGCTGCCATTGTCGAAGCTTCTTCCCATGGATCGTCCCACACACTAGTGTCTTTGGAGGATCTTTGTACCGTTCTCTGAGAATCTGGTACCTTTATTCCTTCTATTCCTAGCACTTCTGCTATGTCTACTGCTCCGGGTATTTCTGATTCTTGGTTCTTTGATTCTACTTGTTGCAATCACATGACATCCAATTCTGCCTTATTTCAGTCTAAATCCTCTGCTTCACATGCACCTCATATTCTTACTGCTGATAATTCACATATGAGTGTTAGTCATACAGGAAACATTTCTACATCTACATTATCTTTAACTAACACCTTCCTCGTTCCTAAACTCTCACTCAACTTGATCTCTGTCGGCCAATTGTGTGAACTTGGTCTTGATATTCACTTCTCTTCTCATGGTTGTCATGTGCAGGATCCTCGGATGGGACAGATGTTGACACCTATTTTTAATTTGCCCAAAATTAATTGCACAAAATTTATGAGTTAATTTTCTTTAATTCCTAAAACAAAAATATTTCAATTTAAATGCATTGCATATAGAAATTAGGTACATTTGCACTAATAGAGTCTATTATAAAGTTTAATTTAAAAAAAAAATCGAGTCGGGCCGGGTCGGAGCTGGGCCGACCCGGCCCATTTCTTTTTTTCTTTTTCCTCCTGCGCGGGCCCAGCCCGTTTCCTTTTCTTTTTTCCTCCGCACGGACTGGGCCTGGCCCGGCCCAACCCCTTCCTCTCTTCCTTCCCCCTGCGCCGGTCGCTCTCTCCTCCCCTGTTCTCCCCTGTGCGCGACCGAAGCGTGACGCACGGCAGCGCCGCTCCTCATCGTCGTCATCCGGTCAGAGGAGGCCCAGGCGAGCACGCCACAGGGACTGGCCATTAAGGCCAGTCCCGTCTTCCCCATTTCCCAGGCTCTCTCTCACTCTCTGCCCCGTCTCTCTGCACCCTCTCTGCACCGGCCCCCACTTTTACTCTGCTCTGCACCGGCCTGCCATGGCCGCGAAAGTCGCGGGGCAGGTAGGCCGGTGCAGGCCGTCGTCATTGCAGACGTAACGAAGCCGGGGGACGCCGTCGTTCGCCTATAAAAACGAGAGAGAGAGAGAGCCACGGTCGGCCATTTTTGGAGAAAAATACAGAGGGAGCGTGAGAGCGTGAGCCGGGAGAGACAGGAAACCTCCGGCAGCCACCGCGCCTCAGCCATCCATCCCCGTTGCCGAGCCGACGGCGGCGACACAGAGAGAGAGAGAGAGTGGGTCGGCCATTTTTCAGAAAAAAAAAACAGAGATAGAGAGAAGAGAAAGAACAGAGAGAGAAACCGAGAAGAGAGAGGAGCCTCGGAGGGTCTTGCAGGTCCCAGCCGGCCTCGTCGTCACCAGCAAGCCGATCGGCAACTCCCGGAAGCAGCCCCGGTCGGCCGTTTTTGAAAGACAGAGAGAGAAAAGAGAGAGAAAGAGTGAGTTTAGACATACCGAGATCACGCCGGAGTACGAGCGAGAACCAGCAGCGTCGCCGTCGTCCCCCGACTAGTTGGAAGCCTCCCAAACGCGCCGTCGACCGGTGAGTCATCCCCCGGCCCGAACTGCTCTGTTCTCCCCTGTTTTTGCTCCCGGTTTGGCCGGGACCTGCGCCGGCCGTTTCGCGCGAGTCCCGGCCCATACTGCCGTCCCCCGCCGTCCGTGCATCATCGTTAAAGGTAAGAACAGGTTTCTCGAGGACGGCGGGGCCTCGAAACAGGTTGGAATCTCCTGTTTTTGGTCGCGCACGCTCGGTGTTCGACAAAATGCCTCAAAGAGGCCGTTTTTTAATTCGGTCGCCGGCCGGCGAGCGGCGGTCAAACGGCGACCCAGGTGGACGGCGAGGCTTGGCGGTGTTCCTAGAAGCCGATTTGGGGGCGGCGCTGGCCTGGGTCAGCTGGCGGACGGCCAATTTTGGCCTCTCCGGCGCCCCCTCCCCGCGAGTCTGTATATTCGGGTCGGTTCCGACCGACCCGGCCCGGATCCGCAACCCGACCCAGTTTAATATTATATTAATATTTTTATTTTATTTTATTTTTAAAAAAAAATAATTAAAAAAATTTTAAATTTTTTTTTGTTTTTTTTTCTGTACTATATATATTTCGAAAAAAAAAATTTCAAAAAAAAAAAAAAAAAAATCTTTTTTTAAAAATTATTGTGTGATATATTCTAAATGTTTAATTTATTGTAGTATTATTGTGCATATTTTTGTCTTGTTTAAATTAGACAAGCCTGAGATTGCGCGGTAATATTTTGCATGTTATTTTTATTATCGCTGTATTATTATGCATGTTTTTAATACAATCGCATGAGTTATGTTTTGAATGTCATCTGACTTAGTTAAGGTTAGAACCTTAGGCTGCATGAATTGTTGTGTTCCTGACTGCTGATCGTTTCTGATTATGCACTCGCTTGATCACCTCACATGTTAGGAGAAAGGTCCTAAAATCAATCCAAATTGCCTGACAAATGTTTTCAGAAATGAACAGGGTAAAATGGTACCGAAAGGGCATTAGTTATCCAACTAGTGTAACCAAGTCCCCGAACTCATTTAATCTCTGGTTCGTAGGAATAGGGTGATTCTCCCATCACCCTATTTGGGTTTCTAATCGACCCACCCCAAATCGATTAGTGGCGACTCCTTGATGTAAACCACTTGCATGTTAAAAACTTAAACCCTAAGTTGCGATATGGTATGGGCTTGGGAGAGCCCGAGTTAAGTCCCGAACCTAGACTTAGCACGTACCAGGCGAGCCCCCCCTTTTTTTGCATGTTCGATAAAAGGGGGCTCGGGAGTTCGGTCGCGACAACAGACACTTGGGACAGGCCGTAAAGTGGGGCGCCTCTTTGAGCTTGTTTCCCTAAATATTCCGCCCTCTTTTGCTACTTGTGCTGCCACAGTGTCATCTGAAACTTGGCATTCTAGGTTAGTTCATGCTTCCTTTTCTAGGTTAAACTCTTTAATTTCAAGTGGTCATTTAGGTTCCATTGACACTAAACATTTTGACTGTCTGCCCTGTAAGTTGGGAAAACATCATGCTTTACCGTTTCAGACTAGTGATTCTGTATCCCATACTCCGTTTGATCTCATTCACTCTGATATATGGGGACCATCTCCCACTCCTACCATGGGTGGCTCTCGCTATTTTGTCATTTTTGTGGATGACCATTCTCGGTATACCTGGCTTTATCTTATGAAAAATCGTTTTGAACTTTCTCGTATTTATCGTGATTTCGTTGCTATGGTTAAAACCCAATTTTCACGGGATATTAAGATTTTTCATATTGATAATGCTATGGAATGTAGAGATACCGAATTTCTTCGGATTCTTTCTCAAAATGGTACTATCAGTCATAGCTCTTGCCCTAGCACCTCTCAACAAAATGGTAGAGCTAAACGTAAGCATAGGCATATCTTAGATGTAGTACGCACCTTACTCATCTCTGCCTCTTGTCCTGAACGTTTTTGGGGGGAAGCTTGTCACACTGCTGTTTACACTATAAATCGTACTCCATCACCTATTATAGGTCACATCTCTCCTTACGAGCGTTTGTATGATAGTATCCCAAATTACACTCTTTTACGTGTATTTGGTAGTGCCTGTTTTGTGCACCTTCATCCACATGAGCGCACGAAATTAGAACCTCGTGCCCATGTATGCTGCTTCCTTGGATATGGCATTGAGCACAAAGGGTATCGATGTTGGGATCCCACTTCCAACCGTCTTCGTGTGTCCCGTCATGTCACCTTTTGGGAACACAAGATGTTCTCTTCTATTTATCTGTTTGACCCTTCTGCTCATGTTCCTTTCTTTACCAATCCTTCCGTGGACTTATTTCCAGAAGATACCACACTTCCATCCACATCTGACTCTTCCATTCCAGATGTATCTTTCCCTCATCTTGAAGCAGGGCCTTTTGATGACTCCACTTTGGCCATCTCTGACGTGTCTGCACCTTCCGCGGATTCTCCACCACCGGTCATTCCTTCCTCCTCTGATCGTCGCCCCACCAGAGTAAGTCAACCTTCTGTTCGGCTTCAAGATTACCATTGTTATTCTACGATAGCTTCCCTTCATGAACCTCGCACATATAGAGAAGCTAGTACTAATCCTCTTTGGCAGAAGGCAATGGCAGATGAGTTACAAGCTTTAGACAAATCTCATACTTGGGATTTAGTTGCTCTGCCTCTTGGTAAGTCCGCTGTCGGCTGTAAATGGGTGTACAAGATTAAGACAAAAGCAAATGGTACTGTGGACCGCTATAAAGCTCGCCTAGTTGCGAAAGGCTTCACTCAGGAATATGGTATTGACTATGAAGAGACTTTTGCCCCTGTTGCACGTCTTATTTCTGTTCGCAGTCTCCTTGCTATCGCCGCTGTTAATCGTTGGCCTACATTTCAGATGGATGTCAAAAATGCATTCCTCAATGGCGATCTCACCGAGGAAGTTTATATGGTACCTCCTCCTGGCTACACTCATTCTTCCCACCAAGTATGTCGATTACGTCGTGCATTATATGGATTGAAACAATCTCCTCGTGCATGGTATTCCAAGTTTAGCTCCACCATGGCATCTCTTGGCTTTAAATCTAGTCCTTATGACCACGCTCTTTTTGTTCGACATACTTCTCGTGGGTCTATTCTGCTGCTCTTATATGTCGACGATATGGTTATTACTGGTGATGATCGTCCCGGAATTTCAAAACTCAAGCATTATCTTAGTCAACAGTTCGAGATGAAGGATCTTGGACAACTTAGTTATTTTTTAGGCTTGGAGGTTACCTCAGACACATCCGGTTATTATCTTTCGCAAGCCAAATATGCCACTGATCTTCTTTCTCGAGCAGGACTCACGGACACCAAGGTCGTTACGACCCCTCTTGAGATCAATGCCAAATTTGATGCCGGTGATGGGACTCCTCTCCAAAACCCCACCCTCTATCGACAGCTAGTTGGCAGTCTTATATATCTTACTGTTACTCGCCCTGACATCGCTTATGATGTTCATATTGTCAGCCAGTACATGACAACGCCTCGTACAACTCACTTTGCTGCAGTTCTTCGTATTCTTCGCTATGTCAAGGGTACGTTATTTCATGGCCTTCACTTTTCTGCTCATTCGACATTGGAGTTGACTGCCTATTCAGATGCTGATTGGGGTGGTGACCCTCAAGATCGTCGCTCCACTACGGGTTACTGTTTTTTCTTAGGCACTTCACTTATCTCCTGGCGTAGCAAGAAACAATCCACTGTTGCACGTTCTAATACAGAAGCTGAATATCGAGCTCTTGCTGATACCACATCGGAGTTATTATGGTTGCGATGGCTACTGGAAGATATGGGAGTCCATCATCATAGTGGGACAGTCCTACATTGCGACAATCGTAGTGCTATCCAAATTGCACATAATGATGTTTTCCATGAACGCACCAAACACATTGAGATAGATTGTCACTTCATCCGCTATCATGTTCTTCGTGGCACTCTACGACTTGTTTTTACTTCATCAGCTGATCAAACTGCCGATATCTTCACAAAGACACATCCACCTGGGCGGTTCCTAGATCTTCTCTCCAAACTCCAGTTGACTTGTTTCAACTCACATTGAGTTTGCGGGGGGATGTTAGATATAATGTATAATTTAGAGTTTACTCTTCATTACTATTCATTCTTTCCCTATATAAAGGGACTTGGCCTTGTAGTCTAAATTCATTCAAACAATAATATACACAAAATTCTCTCATCTCAACTTCCTAATAAATTCCCTTGATTGAGATAGCACAAGCATCGGATTTTTTTTTTGTCTGCCGGCATGCAATAATTAACTCGAGCCTTTATTTTATTAAACAGCCATAAACGTACCATAAGGTAGAAACAAGACTCTGTGAATTTGAATTTTAACCATTTCTTCAGCTAGCTCACCTATACTATGAAACGACCGTTGCTTACCGAAAGAAGAAAAATTATAAAAAACGACCATGAAAGGGCCTGTCATCCAGAACAACCAAAACAACACATCGAATGATCATCAGTATCAGAAGAAGCATCACCTGATCCTTGTTCTCAATCCAAAGCTCGTGCAGCTCTTGAATGGCCATGTCCGCTTCTGAGGCCAGAATAGGGTTGAGCAACAACTCGACCCTCCGGTTTGAGAGCAGCTCCAAGGTGGCCATCTTCCTCATCTCACGCCAGTATGGGCCATATGGCGCAAATCCGATCATGGCATAGCCATAGCCCAGGATCTCTACGGCCAATTGCTGTGGCCGAGTGGACAATGCGACATCGTTCTTGGTGAAACACTCCTTGGTCTTCGACCAAAAAAAAAAAAACACTCCTTGGCCATCTACAAACTGCTCACCACTAGGGCCGGGAACATCCCGAGCCGGATGGTGAAGATGGGTCCGTACTGGTCGGCCATGGATGCTAAGGTCTTGTGGGGAAGCTTGGATTTCACTAACATGGGCAAGTGACCTATGACGGGCCATACGCCTGCGGCTTCTAGTGGTGATTTGAGCTTGCTTGATGATCTCGATTTAAATAATACAAGGACTGATAGGACGAGGATGGCTACGATTATTCTGGACAAGGGGGATAGGTCTTGAAGCAGAGAGACCATTTTTGCTGCATATAATGCGTAGAAGCACCGAGGAAAAGGGTATGATGCCCTGTGAGGGTTTAAGCTCCAACTTTATAGTGGAAATCCATGACGACAGTACTTCTATTAGATGTTTACGCGTTCATCGAGTTTAATTATATTCTTGTACTTAGGTCACATCTTTTATGTACGAGAAACCAACATGTCTTTTTATTTTAGTCTTTCCTATCTTTATCTCTTATTTCTATCAAATTTTTGCTTTGTCTCTTTGCGGAACGGGGGAGTCGAACCCTGTTTTTTTGGTACCAGCGGCCTCGATCCCCCAATTCCCTTACCACCTAGTGGCGAAATCAACATGTTACTAGAAAACAACATTTGGTTTACCGAAAATGATAACAATTTATGGTCACAGAGAAGATGCATGCTTAAAGCTAAAAAAAAAAATGAATTTTCTAATCTAAAAAGGGGAAAACATTTTCTTAAATTTCAAGAAAAATTATCTATTTTCATGGAACAGTAGAAGTGATTTCCTTCTTGTCAAAAAAGAAAGTTGTTTTCTCTAATTTTAAGCTTGTTGTTTTCAATTTATAGAAAACATTTTCAGAAGATCGATTAGTTTTCTATCATCCAAATACCGGGAAGTCGAAAAATAATTTCATGGAAATAATCTTCTTTTAAGTAGAAAATAAATTACTTGAAAAATATTTTTCTAAAAATAATCGCTTAAAATAATTAATTAATAAAAAATGTTTGTATGATGCCCAGCGAGGGTTTTAAGCTCCAAATTTATATTGCAAAAGGAAAGAGAAGGATTAAAAATTAGTGGCTGGAGACATTGTTTGGGCTCATCCCTATGTCAGGCAGTGGAAATCTATGACGATAGTACTGCTGTAAAGATGTCAACGTGTCCAGCGAGTTTCGTTCTATTGTCGTAGGTAGTTAACATCGTTTATGGACGAGGGACCAACCCGTTACTTTGATATCGTCAACCAGTCTGAATATATTTAAGATGTGATTTTTCAAATAATCAAAACAATAATTCCTTGGACGTGACAGACGTGATGAGCGGAGTCCAGTTCAGCCCATTTGCACGAAGTGAGCTTGAGAAAAGACGAAAACCAACCAAGAGGATATCAAGCTAAAAGATTCGTGAGATTGAAAAAGGGAAAGAATTCATTTGAAACTTTTGGTGCAGAGCGACGTCCAGCAAGAGTAGTTCACGGTTCTTCCTGTCGACAGTAGTAGCAATTACCGACAAGAGCCACGTTTAGCTGTTTCTAGGTATAGTAAATTACCTAAAAAACATTGTGCCAAAGATCTCAAAGCTTAAGCATCCTCTGCACAAGATGTTCAAGGAAGACCATCCTCCTTGAGGAAGGTCCCCAACAACTGTAGTTAAAGTTCTCACTGAAAAACTCAAGGATTTGCCTTTTTATTTTGTGTTTATACAGGCGGGTCATTCTCAACTTATTGTCCTCTCATTCACAAAAAAAAATATTGGTTACTATCCCTACTTTCATTGTGATTATTGAATCAATCGGCTCCATCAAGTTTGATAATATATGTATTATTGGAGTATATGCAATAAAGAAGTTCCCTGACCAGAATATTTGGAGTACATGCTATAAAGAAGTTCCTTGACGAGAATCTTTCTCACAAGCAAATACATTGGTTTTTAGGAATTGTAAATTACTTAAGAGACTTTGTGCTAAATATCACAAAACTTATGCCTCCCTTGCAGAAGATGCTTAGGAAAGATTCTCCTCCTTGGGAAAAGGTCCCAAACAACTTCAGTGAAAGCTCTCAAAGATAAATTCCAGGATTTTCCTTCTTTTATTTGTTTATACACACGGGTCATTCTCAACTCATCGCCCTCTCCTTCACCAAACATTATTGGTTAATATCCCCACTTGCATTGTGATTATTGACTCTATCGGCCCCATCAAGTTTGATCATGTATGTATTCTTGGAGTATATGCAATAAAGAAATTCCCTGACAAATCTTTGAAGTACATGCAATAAAGAAGTTCCCTGACGAAAATTCATTTCACAAGCAAGTACAACAGTTTATAGGTATTGTAACTTACCTAAGAGACTTTGTGCCAAAGATCTCAAAGCTTATGTATTTCCTGTAGAAGATGCTTAAGAAAGATCCTCTTTCTTGGGAAAAGGTCCCAAACAACTTCAGTCAAGGCTCACGAAGAAAAATTCCAAGATTTGCCTTCTTTGCTCTGTAGCGAGCGCTGACTTATGTGAGGAAATTGGTTTTTCACGTTGGAAACTTAAAGAGCAAGAAAAACATAAATTGGCAACCTAGAATAGCAAACAAACTCTAAAAGGTCAAGAAAGAAACAAAGATCTTTGACCTCAAAAAATGTTTCCTCCACTGAGGACGAAACTGAAAAAAACGCAAGAGAATACTTTTAGGCAAATTTGCGAAGAACATCGCTTTCCACATATATTTTTAAACACTTTCAAGTACATGTCCATCTTTCAAATCAATCCATATTAACTATTCTCGGAAGTTAGGCCGTTTGTATGTCGATTTCTTTCTGTACTTGGGGAGGACAGCTTATATGATTACTATTAACTGAGGGGTTAATTAAAAAAAAAACATCAATTTTAGGTCAAGAGATAATTTTGATCCGAACTTTTTTTTGTCTCATAAAAAAGCATCAACTTTAAGTTGAGGGACAATTTTGGCTCGAGCTTTTTTTTTGTCCCATAAAAAAGCACCAACTTTAAATCAAGTGACAATTCTGGCCCCAACATTTTTTTGTCTCGTAAAAAAGCACAAATTTTCACTTAAATCCCAAATCTAGCGCCCATTAACTTAGAACCATTGATTATCTTACTTGACTATTCCACCTTAGCAATAAATTCATGTGGCTTGCTGACTGGATTTAAAGCAATATTCATTGTCTTATTCTCTGAGCCACAATTTGAAGAATAACGGTGAAACTGTTCGTCTCATTCACTTTACCGACAAGTCAAAAATATCTCTAAATTGAATCTCTCTAGCCAAACGTAATCTGAAGCTGACTATCGCCTAGTCATGGCCACGGGCTGGTTTTGGCCCTGAACTGGCCCGTTGACCGGGCCTGCGGTTCGGAACCGGAATCGGCCTGTGGCCTACGGGCCCGGTTCCGGTTCCAAATTATTTTTTTAAAAAAATAATAATGAATTTTTAAAAAAAAAATCATTATATTTTTTTTTATAAAACAATTTAAACTCTAATTGCCATGCATTGTAAGTGCATTGATCTCTAATAACAATGCTTGGCTTGGGTGTATTGAACTCTAATTACAAGGCTTGGCTTGGGTTTTATACATAATGATTCTAATGCCTCTTCGTTCCCATTTGATGTGGGACTCTCGGCTTGCCTTGAACACCTTCAATGTGAGACTCTTGGCTTATCTTCATGCAAATGCCAAGAGTCCCACATCAAATGGGAATGAAGAGATCAT
The DNA here is from genome assembly GCF_021117445.2 of Syzygium oleosum. Lineage (NCBI taxonomy): Eukaryota > Viridiplantae > Streptophyta > Magnoliopsida > Myrtales > Myrtaceae > Syzygium > Syzygium oleosum. The sequence goes on along the minus strand of NW_026607506.1, from coordinate 1,495,933 downwards.
CAAAGGGGTTGTGTATAAAACCCAAGCCAAGCCATGAGCATGTGAAATTGTATGCCTTTTGTGGCTATGATCCTTTGCTAGTTAAGAGCAAAGGGTTCCATTGGACCGCCTAGAACCGGACCGGACCAATGGTCCGGTTCCGGCTCTATAATTTGCCGGTCCGGTTCCTAGTTCTAAAATTAAGGGACCGGTCTTACTAGTTCGGTTCCCGGTTCCGAGCGGAATCGGACCGAACCGGGAACCAATCACCCCTACAATTTACATTTTGATTACAATTTATATTGAATAATTCATTATTTCATAATTTTATAATTCATTATTTTTTTTTATTTCATAATTTATTTTTTTTATTTTTAAATTACGAACCGGAACCGCCGGTTCCGAACCGTGGCCATGACTACTATCGCCTATCGACAGACGTTATGGACAAGATTCGCCAAGCTCACCACCATAACCTTCTCTCTCAAACAATGGCAAAAGTCAACGGGGAGTAGATTTGAGATCATGATGAAAGTTGGTGATTTTTTATGAGACAAAACAAAATTGGGGCCAGAATTGTCACTCGACCTAAAGTTGGTGCTTTTTTATGGGACAAAAAAAAGTTCGGGCCAGAATTGTCCATTAACCTAAAGTTTGTGCTTTTTTATGGAGCAAAAAAAAGTTCGGACCAGAATTGTCCGTTGCCCTAAAGTTTGTGCTTTTTTTGGAATTAAGCCATTACCTGAGAGATTAAACAATGACATGAACTGTAAGAGACCTGTCCAAAAAGAGATAAGTAACATAGATCTGTCCAAGAAGTAAGGTCAGTGTTAACTAGGAGAGAATGTGGGGAAACACATGAAAGAAAAAATAAAAGACGTTGCACGCTCTCAAATATGGGGCGATATGATTTAGTAGTTACAATGCAAATGGGGATATAACCAATAAAGTTATGCTTGCACCAATGAAGTTATGCTACAATTGATTAGTATTAAAAAATGGATATAATTTTTTCCTTTTTCTGTTGATATTGTCAAGCCATACTGGCTTTCTTTCGTCGTATAATTGATTAGTCCTAAACTTTTGATGATTTACCATTTTATTTTGCTAAATAACATGGATCACATTGCGAATTGGGCCAAAATTCAGTGACCATTTGTGCCATTTTCCCTTTGGGAAACATCGACAAAATTAATTTTCATGATTATGGTGCCGGGCAAGCAGATCTTATAATTGAATTGTTTCTTAAGAACGGTGAAGAATTACAGAGCATTCGTTTGGACCATTAGCCGCGTCCCCAGTGTTTTATTTCATTTGTTTCCAATTACAGTTTGCTATGTTCTTCTCATAATCGATTGTTGAAATGGAGACGGGAAGAAAGATTATATTTGTTTCAGCTTCGTAAGACTTTCTAACATGAAGTATTAATATTCATAGCATCTTTTGTAATGCTCGTTCAGGGACATGCGAGCTTAAAAAATTAGTACATTCTCATGGCTTGACGAAACACTTGATATTTAGCGGCACAGTTTATTATTTCAAAGCAAATTTATTCACGAAAGACATACTGGATTGACATCAATGATTGTCTGAATGAGGCAGCTAACAATGACCGGATAAAAGCTCGACATGAAGAACCAATTTATTTAGTGGTAACTTGCCCATCGACTCTTTTTCTCATTCTTCTGGTGCTTCATGCGAATTCGTAGAACTCTTTAGGCAATCTCGGTGCTAGCATTACTTCGAGCGGCATCGCTTTGTCGATCGTTAGTCCGTTACTCTCCGATTTCCGGGAGTTGATACCTCAAATGCATGCAGGAGCCTAGCGACCACAGAATGCGCAGCTTGAAGGCCAAAGGATGTTCCAGGACAAATTCTCCTACCACCTCCAAAGGGCAAGTAGTCGAAATTAGGGCCCATCGCATCAACCTTTTTATGACTACTCAAGAACCTCTCCGGCCGAAACTTCATTGGTTCAAGCCATGCTCTTGGATTGGTTTGAATCTTCCAAACGTTCAAGATCAACCTCGTGCCTCTGGGAACAAAGTACCCATTGATGACGCAATCTTCAGTTGATACGCGTGGCGCAGCGAGCGGGCCTGGCGGGTGTAATCGGAGGGTCTCCTTCACTACGGCGTGTAGGTAAGTTAAGTTGCCAATGTCTGATTCTTTCACATGTCGTTGTCTACCAATTTGAGCGTCTTGCTCTTCTTGAGTCTTCTTTAGAACGGGAAGTTTGTTTAGCAACAAAGAGACAGCCCATGTTTGGGTGATCGTTGTGGTATCAGTACCACCTGATATCATGGCCTTCAAACAAGAAATGCATATTATTCGCAGGAGTGAAACATGAAGACTAAATAGACCAAATCACAAAATTATCAAGACAAGTGCATATCAAGTCGTATGTTTTCTTCGACCAAAAAAAAAAGTCATTTGCCGTCAACTTTGTGGCACAGCGGAAACTAATGATAAAACGGACAAATCAATCCGCAACGCGCACGAAGGCAAATCACTCTTAAAGGCGCAAATTCACAGAAAATTCTCTCTTAATTATTTCATTATTCAAAAGGGTACGCTCCGTTACAATAAAACATAATGAATAGTTACATCCGAAAAAAAAAGGTAAAGAAATTCTATTTGTAAAATAGCAAAAAGATAAACTATTAAAAATTCTGTCGGACTACATCTTAAATATCTAAATTATAATCACTAAAAGATGAAAGAAATCACCTCACATCGTAACTTAATCTCTAAAATAAAGAAAGACAAGGAAATAAATAAAGATTATGATATTTCAAAATATACGCCCGGGTGGTTAAACAATCAGATTTCTATTGGCCCATCACTTGTAGAGACTCGGATTTTGTTTTATAAAATAGAAGTTCAAAAAAATTATTCAAGTAAAACAACAACATAAAAATTGTACATTCATTAGAAAACTTGCCAGCTGATATAAAAGGCACGTCAGTGCGATGTGTGTTAAACATCACCTTGCAATCTTGATCACTGTAGTAATACAAGAAGATGCAATTGAAGTCAGATACTCATCTTATAAAATTTCTAAGATAGAGCTTAAATTCGAATTCGATGGCATAATCAGTTTGATCCATATTTACTCAAAAGCTTATCTCAATAAGTTATGGATCAATTGAATATATATCAATTGTTCCACATCACATTAATTTTTCAATGCACAACTCTTTTCAATTCACACTTATACGTCAACCGATCTCCATCTCCTTTACAATGAATTGCTGGTTGCACCGCTAAATACCCTATGCTTGCAAATAAGCAAGCATGAAGTATGCACACACACTACACATTTGAAGTAAGAAAGCAGTAAATACCAAGAGTTGGAAAACAAGACTTACCAAGAGTGTACCTTTGATGACTGTATCAGCATCGAAACCTCCTACTTCCATGCCCTTAAGAGTCGAAAGCATGACGTCTATGAAATCCCCATCAACCCTATTCTCGCTCGAGCTTTCTCTGTTCCTTTTGTGCTCCTCTATCCAACCACTCAGGATTGTGTCCAATTCTTTGGCGATCCTCCTCATGGACTTCTCATGGCCACCCAAGTCCAACCATCTCAAGAAAGGAAGAGCATCCGCCACCGTAAACATCCCCATTAATTCCATGAATTCCTTGAAGGCTTGCTGGCATCGCTGCTCCTCTTCCTGATCCACCGTGGCATTGCCATTGTAGTAGCCCTTACTGGCTACAAGTTTAAGGACAATGCCCATAGACAACCTTCCAAACCACTGCTTCATGTCAACTAATATATGGCCTGGGGTATAAACGGGCATAGTGTTAAACTTTGTATATCGAAAACGCATGTCTCTGTTTACTGTAGCACGTAATCAGTTTACTGTAAATGCTTGGATTGGGTTATTTCTCTACATAAGTAGTTCAATCGTTTCATGAAATATTTTCTCCTCCAATTTGAGCCAAACTATGATATAATGGAATACACTACCAAATAAAATGGAAAATAAAGCATCTCAAACTTATGTTATATACATGAAAGAACCTGAATCATTCTTCTTCTCAGTCCAAAGTTTGTGCAACTCTTTAATGGCAATATCCATCGCAGAGGCCACTATGGGGTTGAGCAACGACTCGATCCTCCGGCTAGAGAGCAGCTCCAAGGTGACGATTTTCCTCATTTCGCGCCAATACGGACCATAAGGAGCGAACCCAAAAAAGGCATAGTTGTAGCCCATGACTTCAGTGGCTATTAGCGGTGGACGAGATGCGAGGGCATGGTCGTGCTTGGTGCAACATTCTTTTGCTATCTCGGAACTGCTAACCACTACAGCCGGGACCAACCCAAGCCTGAGAGTGAAGATCGGCCCATACTTGTCGGCCAGGGACGCGAGGTCTTGTGAGGAAGATGGGATTTTGCTAGCATGGGCAAATGCCCTATGACGGGCCATCCACCTGCAACTTCTGGTGGTGTTGCCAGCTTGCGAGATGAGCTTGATTTGAACCATACATGGATCGATAGGATGAGGATGGCTAGGATCATTCCATACAAGAGGTTGAAGTTCAGGACTTGACGCAGAAACTCCATTTGCAATAAAGGAGTCATCGTAGAGTTATGAGTGAAATTCTGATGGAAGAGCTTCCAATTTATACACCTTCCCCTTCTTCATGGACTAGGACGTGATAAAAGAGGTGTTCAAGCCTAACCACGTGACACAATCATCAGAATCTGGGGACGCATGATTAGTATCTTCATTGAGCATGGTAGAATTCCTCTCGAATTTGAGCCGCTAAATGAAGTCCGTCCCAAAGTCCGGCCATGTAATTTAAATTAGTAACTTCTTATTGTACTTTCGGTCGACCGAACATTTGAACAACAACAAATCCTTGTCAGAGCTAGATGATTGAGTCCGTCGAAAGACCTGGAAATTGATTTCCACGTTGGCATGGACGAACGAAGAGCTTCCTAGTTTAATATGTATGGATATGTTTACCATGGGTTTGTTTTGGTGCCGTTGTTGATGTAATTAGGCAGATGTCTTCCTTCGTGGGATTTGATTTTGTATGTTATTGGTGCAGCACTTGTTTATCGTGTGGGTTTGTTTTGGTGCCGTTGTTGATATAATTAGGCAGAGTTGTTTTCTTTGTGAGATTCGAGTTTACGCCCAATTGGTGCAGCACTTCTCATCCCACAGAAAATTGATTTGTGGTTCTATAGCCGCACAAAAGAAAGACCACAAATCGTTAGAATATTTGGTGCTTCTTCTTGTTGACACCTATTTTTAATTTGCCCAAAATTAATTGCAAAATTTAGGAGTTAATTTCGTTAATTCCTAAAACAAAAAAATATTTCAATTTAAATGCATTGCATATAGACATTAGGCATATGTGCATTAATAGGGCCTATTAGAGCATATTTTCTTAAATTTTAAACAAAAATTTAAAAAAAAAAAAAAAAAATCGAGTCGGGCTGGGTCGGAGCTGGGCCGACCCGGCCCATTTCTTTTTTCCTTTTTTCCTTTTTTCCCCCGGGCCCAGGCCCTTTTTCCTTTTCTTTTTTCCCTTCGCGCGGGCCCGGCCCGCTTTCCTTTTCTTCTTCTTTCCCTCACGCCGCTGCTGGGCCTGGCCCGGCCCAGCCTTCTTCCTTCCTTCTTCTTCCCCCTGCGCCGGTCGCTCTCTCCGCCCCTGTTCTCCCCTGCTCGAGACGTCACGCCGACGCACGGCGGCGCCGCTCCTCGGCGTCGCTATCCGGCCAGAGGAAGGCCGAGAGAGCACGCCGACGGGACTGGCATTAATTGCCAGTCCCGTCCTCCCTGTTTTCCGGCCTCTCTCTCTCCCCCTGTTGGCCTCTGCTGCCTCGCTGAACCGGACCCCCCCTTTGCTCTGCTCTGCTCTGCACCGGCCTGCCATGGCCACGAAAGTCGTGGGGTGGCGTAGGCCGGTGCAGGCCGTCGTCATTGCCAACGTAACGGAGCCGGGGGACGTCGCCTTAAGGCCACAGAGAGAGAGAGAGAGGCCCCCGGGTCGGCCATTTTGGAGAAAAATACAGAGGGAGCGTGAGAGCGTGAACCGAGAAGAGAGAGGAGCCTCGGAGGGTCTTGCAGGTCCCAGCCGGCCTCGTCGTCACCGAAAAGCCGACCGGCAACCCCGGAAGCGGCCCGGTCGGCCATTTCCGTGAAACACGAGAGAGACCGAGAGAGACAAGAGAGAGAATAGAGAGAGAGAGGGAGCAAACCGAGGCCACGCCGGAGCGGGAAGGAGAACCAGGCGGCGTCACCGTCGCCACGGAGCAGCCTGAGACCCCCGGGAACGCGCCGTCGACCGGTGAGTCTCCCCCGGCCGAGAACCGCCTCTGTTTTCCCCTGTTTTCCGGCGTGGTTGGGCCGGGACTCGCGCCGGCCGTTTCGTGCGAATCCCGGCCCATACCGATGTCGTTCCCGGTCCCCACTCGCCGTCGGAAGTGAGCCACAGTCGCCGGAGCGGACCGAGTCGCCGGAGGAGGCCAAAATGCCTCTATTATTGTCATGCCCGCCAACCGTTTGTCAAAATGTCTCACAGAGCTCGGTTTGTGTTTGAGCTTCGTCGGAGAGTAGGGGGCCGAACGGTGACTCAACCGACTCAGGTAAGTGTTGAGGAGACCATCAGGGACCAGAGGGAACCCGAATCGTGGTCTGGGTACGTCGGCCAAGTTCCGATCGGCGTCCGGTTTGACGAGTTCCGATCGGGGCTTGGCCGGCGATCATTCAGGCCGGTTCCCCGGCGACCGGGCATCAAACACTCCTCAGCTCGATGAGCTGATGAGAACGATGCCACTGGCCGGACGAAACATCCGGCGAATCGCCGGATTTTCGTCCGGTCAGTGGCCCCCGGAGTTTGAGGCTTGGACACCGGCTGAACCGGTCCGGTCCTGTTCAAAAACCGGTTCAGGGCCGGTTCATCGATTCGGGTCAATCAGACCCGACCCGGATCCAATTATCCGACCCGAATTAATCAATTTGGGTCGGTTTCGTGGATCCGGGTCGGTTCCGATCGGACCCGGATCCGATCGCCTGACCCGGATCCGGAGATCCGACCCGGTCAACGTTTCGGATCGGATCCGTTGACCCGGGGTCGGATCCGACCCGGTTAATATTATATTATTATTTTATTTTATTTAAAAAATAAAAAATTTTAAAAAAAATTTTAAAAAAAAAATTTTAAATTTTAAATTTTTTTTTCTTTTCCTTCTTCTGTATTATTATTATTATTTTTTTCTTTCGAAAAAAAAAAAATTAATTAATTAATTAAATTTTTTTTTTATGTTATATCTAAGTGTTTTAATTTATTGTATTATTATGCATGTTTTTTGTCTTGTTTAAATTAGACAAGCCTGAGGTTACGCGGTAGTATTTTGCATGTTAGTTTTTATTACCGTTGTATTGTTATGCATATTTTTAATACAATTACATGAGTGTTGTATTTTTGAATGTCATCTGACTTAGTTAAGGTTAGAACCTTAGGCTGCATGAATTGTTGTGTTCTTGACTGCTGATCGTTTCTGATTATGCACTCGCTTGATCACCTCACATGTTAGGAGAAAGGTCCTAAAATTAATCCAAATTGCCTGACAAATGTTTTCAGAAATGAACAGGGTAAAATGGTACCGAAAGGGCATTAGTTATCCAACTAGTGTAACCAAGTCCCCGAACTCATTTAATCTCTGGTTCGTAGGAATAGGGTGATTCTCCCATCACCCTATTTGGGTTTCTAATCGACCTACCCCAAATCGATTAGTGGCGACTCCTTGATATAAACCACTTGCATGTTAAAAACTTAAACCCTAAGTCGCGATATGGTATGGGCTTGGGAGAGCCCGAGTTAAGTCCCGAACCTAGACTTAGCACGTACCAGGCGAGCCCCTCCCTTTTTGCATGTCGTTTAAAAAAGGGCTCGGGAGTTCGGTCGCGACACTTCTTCACGGATTTCACTCGGTAATTTTTGCAGTAAATCCAATTGAGATCACTAGTCTTACCGAAGGCGGAAGTATTTGGAAGCCACGAGCAATTACGGGAGGCTAAATAATGTGGGTTTGTGTGTAATCTAGAGATTGGAAATACATGAGTGAGCGATTGTAATCGTGTAGTTCTTCGATTAATCAATGGATTCTTTGCGGTTGACTCTCTCCGTATAATAAGTACCAACACTTGAATCGAACCACAAAATATGAGGGTAAGGTCGTGTCTGGGGCCAAATACTGTGTAAGGTATTGGATGTAATTGAAGTTGGAAAATACTAAAAGAGTTGAGTGACTCAAATGTGGTTGTAAATCGAGTTTATTGTTTGATCTATAGTGGAATCACGTACTGCTCTCCTTGTGGAGTAGGTCCCACCGACCGAAACACATAAATTTTGTGTTCAATTTATTTCCTCCATCTGTTTATTTTATTGTACAATCACTTGTTTCTCAAAATTTCACTCTATAACATTTTGGTGCATCCCCTTGCTTCATAGACTAGAATGCGAGAAAAGAGGCGTACCGGCCTAGCCACATGACATAATCATCACAAGTCGGGGAAACTTTATTAGTATTCCCATCAAGCACATTAGAATAAGTTTCGAGTTTGAGCCCGTGCAGGAAATCCGATCCAAAACTTGGCCATTTGATAAGGAAAGTTCCGTTGGACTTTTTAGAAGCAACAACAATCCCTGCACGAGTTGTTTGTTTGATTTCCATTTTGGAGCGGGGAAAAAAGAGTTTCCTAGATTAATATATAAAATAAGTGCATAATTAATTTTATGTATCATGGGTTTCTTTTGGTGCCACTGGTGATGGAATTAGGCAAAGTTGTCCTCTTCGTGGGATTAGATTTTACATTCAATTGGCGCAACGCTTCTCGTCCCAGAGAAAATTATATGGAAAATCATTTCCTTGTTGGAGTCAGTGAACAATTAGTTTCCTAGTTTAACACATATATGTGTTTATACTTATATTTGTTTAATATCATGAACTTGTTTTGGTGCCGCTGTTGATGTAATTAGGCAGAGTTGTCTTCTTCGCGGGATTTGATTTTACACCCAATTGGTGCAGCACTTCTCGTCCCAGAGAAACTAATTAGTGAATGGAGAGTGTAGCATGGAATTAGAAGTGCTTAGAATAAAGCGCCAACTAAGGAGGTTCTTTTAAAAGAACATATGAAAATTTCTATTTTAAAATGGGAAATAGATCAAATAGAAAGAAATTTTATCCTACTACATCTTAAATGTCTAAATGATAACTACTAAAAATCGAAACAAATCACCTAATGTCCTAACATAATTGCTAGGGATATGTTCACTAAAAATCCTAAAACTTGTCGCGAAAGTGCAATTAAGTCCTAAAACTTACAAAAAAAGCAATCAAGTCATAAAACTTGTCAAATTGGTTCCATCGAGTCCTAAAGTTAACATCGTCAATTTGTTTACGGAAAATGTTGACGTGGCATTTTAAAATGAATTTCTCTCTCCTACGTGGCATTTATATATATTTTTATTCAAATATTATTTAAATTAAATTTAAAAGCTAAAAAGGCTAAAAATTAAAAAAAACAAAACAAAACAAAACTGGAAAAAGAAAAGAAAAGAGAGAAGCAGCTTCGCCGGAGGGGGGCCGGCGGACGTCGCCGGCCCTAGTTGAGGGTGGCCGGCGAGACCGGCTCTCATCAGTCCCCGGGGAGGCCTCGCCGGCCCCAGGCGAGGGTCGGCCACCCTCGCTAGGCCTGGGCGAGGGCTCCTAGAATTGGGTGACGCCGGCCCTCGCTTGGGGCCGGTGAGGCTCGCCCAGATTTGGGTTGAGGGCACCCAAATCTGAGCGATGTTCAGCCTTCGCCTGAGGCCAACGAGCCTCGCCAGCCCCGAACGAGGCCTTACTGGCCCTAGGCGAGGGCCGACGACCTTCGCTATGCCGGGGCGAGTGCCAGCGTCACTCAGAACTGGGCGTCCTTGCCTAGGGTCGGCTACCCTCACCCTGGGCCCGCGACCTCAGCCGGCTCCTCTGGCAACCTCCGCTGGCCCCCCTCGGCGATGGCCACAACTCCCATCTTAGCCCTAGCTCTTTTTTTTAAGTTTTGTTTTTTAAAGTAATTTTTTTGATTTTTTTAGTTTTTTAATTCAATTTATATAAGATTTGAATAGAATAGTAATAAAAAAATGCCACATAGGAGAGAGAAATTCATTTTAAAATGCCATGTCAGCATTTTTCGTTAGACAAATTGACGATGTTAACTTTAGGACTCAATTGAACCAATTTGGCAAGTTTTAGGACTTCTAGTGCACATATCCCTAATTTCTAAATTGAAGTAAGACCAGGAAACAAAATAAAAAATATGATCTTTGATAATATATGCTCGCGTCACTCTGCTAGTTTTTAATCAGATTTCCTTTGGCCCATAACTTGTTCAGTTTAGAAGAGACTTTGATATTATTTTATAAAATAGAAGTCCAAAAATATTACTCAAGATAGACAACAGCATATATACCAATTTGGGGTAAATTTGTCACATATGTACCAATTTGAAATTTTTCGTGGTATTAACCCTTTTAAAAATAAGTGATTGCCCTTCTCTTACTATTACTGCTCAACCTAAGAGCAAACAGTTAACTATGGATTTCGCCTCTCTCTTCTCCCACCTCAATTTGAATCTAGGCTCCTTCAATGAATATTATTGGGGTTATCTCGCATCGGTTGTGAAATGGTTGATGGTCAATTTTTAAGTATGAGGAAAAGTCTCACCCTTTCAACTAACTTTTGGAGTGAGAGAAGCTCAAAAGTACCCATTGATGTAGCTAGCAAGAATCATCTAGAGGGGAGTGAATAGGTGATCTTAAACAATTTGTAACAATTTAAGCGGAAATAATTGACCACAGTTGAGTCTGAATAAAATTCAGATTCAAAACAGTTTATATAGACAGTGCTCTTGATGTACAGTGTGTAAAGTAAGAGATAAGGGATAGAAAAACTGCACACAAGTTTATAGTTATTCGGCTTATAGCAAGCCTACGTCCACTCTCCCACGCTGACAGCCTACTGGCTGGATTTCACTATGTAATCAAGAGGAATCTTAGTTTCCATAAGTAGAGCTTTATCCATTGTAATGCATACTTGTCATAATGTTTGATTGTCAATCAATTAGACAGAGATTGAGTCAATCAAAACCTTCCTTTTGTGAAATTCATGCCAGATCACTAGCTGTTGTGATTCCTTCTGAATGAGTTTTGTTTCTACTTCTGAAAAACTTCAGAGTCTGCATCTACATAATTACTGCGTCTAAAGAATTTCTAATTCAGAACTTGAGTCAACATAGGTCTTCACTAAGATCTGAATATATTATAATTAGAGTCTGAATGACTTTTATGGTAAAGTCTAAATATCTTATATCTGAGTCTAAACTTTTAATTCTGAAAACTTGTAAAGTCTGATATTTCCTTCTAAACTTCTAGAATATATTAACCTGGAATGGAATGCATGTCAGATTCACAAGATAAACATAGAGAGTTTTGTCAGCTTCAAAATTCATTAGGAGTTTTCCTCAACACCCAACATGTATTAAGTGTGGAGGATCATTTTAAGCACACACAAAGTAAGAAAAAACATTACAAATCATAATCGAGACATCTCAAAGCAAATGCGAAATATCCATTAGCTTAACATCTTTATAAGTTCCTCTCGCCATAGTGAAGCACCAACCTATTTCCAATTTATTCACGAAAGTCATACCGGATTGAAATCGTCGATTGTCTGAATGTTTAACTAATAATTGACCGGAGAGCCTATTTATTTAGTAATAACTTGCCCATTGACTTGTTTCTCATTCGTCTAGTGCTTCATGTGAATTTGTAGAGCTCGTCAGACAATCTTGGTGCGAGCAATACTTCGAGTGGCATCACCTTGTCGACTGTTATTCCAAAACCCTCCGACATATCCACCGGTGAGTTGTCGGGAGTTGATACCTCGAAAGTATGTAGGAACCTAGAGAGCATTGAATGCCCCAATTGAAGGCCAAAGGACATTCCGGGACAAATTCTTCTACCGCCTCCGAATGCCAAGTAGTCAAACTTAGGGTTCTTCACATCAACATCCTTATGACTACTCAGGAACCTCTCAGGCCTAAACTTCATTGGTTCGGGCCATGCTTTTCAATCGGTTTGAATTTTCCATAAGTTCAAGATCAATCTCGTGCCTTTGGGCACATAGTACCCGTTGATGATGCAATCTTCAGTTGATAAATTTGGTGCAGAGAGTGGGGCTGCAGGGTGTAATCGAAGGGTCTCCTTCACTGTGGCATGTAGGTAAGTTAGATTCGTAATGACCGACTCTTTCACATGTCTTTGTTTACCGATTTAAGCATCTAGTTCTTCTCGAGTTTTCTTCAAAACGTGAAGGTTGTTTAGCAACAAAGAGACCGCCCATGTTAGGGTGGTTATGGTAGTATCAGTACCACCCGCTATAATCGCCTTCAAAGAAGAAATACATTTTATTTGTAGGAGCAATATATGAAGACTAAATAGACGAAATCACAAAATTGTCAAAACTGCATATCAACTCGTTTGTCGTTAACTCTGTGTCACAGTAGAAACAGATGATAAACATGGATAAATCAGTCCGCACACACACAAGAGCACAACACTCTCAGAGGCGCAAATTCAAAGAAAATTCTCTCATATTATGTCACTAATCAAAAGAATAAGCTACATTATAAGGAAACAATATGCATTTTATTCCTAAAAGAACATATGATAATTATTATTTTAAAATGGGATTTAGATAAGCTACAAAGAAATTTTGTCCTACTAAATCTTAAATATCTAAATGATAACTACTAAAATTGAAACAAATCACCTAATGTCACAACATAATTTTTAAAGTGAAAGTAAGACAAGGAAACAAATTAAAAATATAATCTTTGAAAATATAATCAAGTAGGACAACAACAAATAAACTGTAGATTCATTAGAAAACTAGTGCGATGTGTGTTAAACATCACATTGCCATCTTGATCATATGTAAGTTCAAACTCAACATTTTATTAAGTAAGATCCATTTTCGCTCAAAAGCTTATCTCGATGAGTAATGGACCAATTAAGTATATATTAACTATTTGACACTAAATTAACTGTTCAATATAGAACCCTTTTCTCTTAACATTTTTACGTCAGCCAATCTCCATCTCTTTTACAAATGGTCGCCGGTTATAACACTAAATGCACTGTGTATGGATTCGATGAACTATTGAATCCGATGGGACCTATCAGATTTGCTAGTGCAAATGTACTCCCCCAATTAAACTAGCAGTAGCTGTCTTCCTTTCCTCTTCTTCTCCCCTCCAACTCTGCCCCATTTTCTCTTTTAAAAGTACATACCCTCCATAATTAATTTTGCATAGTGTTTGGTAACCAAAGGTACTAGTCTACACGTCGGTTACCGAACACTGTGCGAAGCACAAGCAGACCAGCGAGAAGCTAAAGCTTTCTCTTCTGTCACCCCAAATGCTGGAGGTTACTATACCTACCTACCCGACAGTAGTTAACCGAAGCAGATATGGAGTTTACTTTCCCCATCCAAAAGGTACCTCAATTCCTTTCCATTATTTTTCTTCTCGAAAGAGAAGGAATACGGAAAGAACTTACAGGGAGATCTCTCCATTATATCAAGGAGTTCCTTCTCCTATCTCCCCTTGAGTCTTTTAAGGACCTACTCCAGTCCATTCTCCTCTCCAAGTCTGCCTTATTTTCTCTTTTAAAAGTACATACCCTTCATAATTAATTTCTACCCAAAATTGAAATTAATGGATAAGACACCCATCACATTTGACATAGCTTAATCCATTCATGTAGTGTATTGCACCCAACTTAGGGAAAAATATCCAAAAAGCCCTCGCCTAGTGGCCAACCTTGTTTACGAGTTTTTGGACAATTTTCCCACCCAACTTATGACATGTCAAGGTGACGCCATCTATATAATTAATAGCTTTTGTTTGCCTAAGAGATATAGTAATCACGATAAATAGGTTCACTTAATTAAATAAGCAACGTCATGTCACGTGAGTCTCATGATTTACACGTCATGTACACTAGACTTTTCTTAAGAGTGGTGCATACAGATAAAAGTTCAGCATATGCAATGACAGTTCACTAGTACATGCGGGTTGATGAACAATGTTTAGGTTAAGAGTGAGACTGTCCTGATGCACACACACTACGCATTTGAAGTAGAAAGAAGTAATTCTAAGAGAGGGAAAACAAGGCATACCAAGCATGTAGCTTTGATAACTGTATCAGCATCGAAACCTCCAATTTCCATGCCGTTAAGGGTCGAAAGCATGACATCTATGAAATCTTGATCACCCCTATTGTCACTCATATTTTTGCTATTCCTTTTATGCTCCTCTAACCAGCCACTTAGGATTCTGTCCAATTCTTTGGCGGTCCTCTTCCTGGACTTCTCATGGCAACCCAAGTCCAACCATCTCAAGAAAGGAAGAGCGTCCGCCACCGGAAACAACCTTAGGAATTGCAGGAATTCCCTCAAGGCATGATGGCACCGCCAATTCTCTTCCTCATCCACCGTGGAAATGCTTCTGCTGTAACCCTTGCCGGCTACAACTTTGAGGAAAATGTTCATTAGTCAACCTTGCAAGCCATTGCTTCAAGTCAACACAGATATGACCTGTGGTAGAGACGGCCATAGTGTCAAACTTTTTAAAGCGTGTTTTATTTATTGTAGCACATAATTACTTTACTGACAATGCTCGGGTGGGCTTGTTTCTCTACACCGGCAGTTAAATGGTTTCATAAAATATTTTCTCCTCCAAGTTGAGCCAATAACTTTGATGTAATGGATTACACCACCACATAAAAGGGAAAATAAAGCATTTTAAACTTATGCCATTACACATGAAAGTACCGGCATCATTCTTGTCCTCAGTCCAAAGCATGTGCAACTCTTTAATGGCGCTATCCGTTGCCGAGGCCAGTACCGGGTTGAGCAACGACTCGATCCTCCGGTTGGAGAGCTGCTCCAAGATGGCAATTTTCCTCATTTCGCGCCAATACTGACTGTAAGGAGCCAACGCAAGAAAGGCATTGTTGTAGCCCATAACTTCAGAAGCTAATAGCTGTGGGCGAGACGCGAGGGCGAGGTCATGCTTGGTGAAACATTCTTTGGCTATCTCGGAACTGCTAACCACTATGGCTGGGGACAACCCGAGCCTGATGGTGAAGATCGGTCCATACTCGTCGGCCATGGATGTGAAGGTCTTATGAGGAAGATAGGATTTTGCTAGGATGGGCAAATGCCCTATGACGGGCCATGCACCTGAAACTTCTGGTGGTGTTTTGAGCTTGCAAGATGAGCTTGATTTGAACCATACATGGATTGATAGGATGAGGATGGCTAGGATCATTTAATACAGGTGGGTGGAGTTCAGGTCTTGAAGCAGAGACTCCATTTGCAATAGGTTCATCATTGAGTTATGTGTTAGTATGTTTGAAGGAAGAGCATATACTTATACACCTTCCCGTCCTAGGATCATTAAATATTTCTTAAAGCACAATTAATTTAGAGATTATGTTCAATTGAGCCTAAGAAGTTGCAAAGCCTCGGAGGATCATTGATCTGTTCCTGAGTTCTACGAGAAAAGCACATTGCACGTGTTATGAAAAGACAATTCTGACATACGTTGGGGCAATTAGACTTTTGTTCTAGATGACAGTGAGCACAACTGCACTTAATATTTCTTCAAAGTAACTATACTTAGGTCATTATTCATATAATCGATCACTTATGGTAATTGCAAAGTTTTACGCGTTCAATAATAATTTGGCTGGCTGAGTAGGGATAATCGCCATAGGTTACACGATGAAAGAAAGGAAAAAATTATGGCTCGATACTATTAAAAAAAGGAAAATTTTATATCTATTTTTAAATACTATTCATTTATATTATAACTTTATTGGTGCTGTTAAAAATATGTCTCGAGTTTGACCCCGTTGAACAAACTCGAGACATAGTTTTAGTACGTTGGCTGAACTTCTTACGTTAAAGTTCCGTTTGTTTCGTGGAAAATAAATTATTTGAAGAATATTTTCTTCAAAATAATTGTTTATATCTCTTACAAAAATGAATGAATGAAAAATATTTTCATCGTTTACGAAAATATTTGGACATAAATTATTGACGATAATAAAAATATTTTTTATTGAATAATTATTTTAAGCAATATAAGCGATCATTTTAAAAACGTATATTTTTTTAATTATTCATTTTTTGAGAATAATAAAATAAAATGTAAATGCTTTGCACGAGAAAGGGAGAAGGAAGGCAGAAGACAGAGAAAGCAGCAAACCCACAAGCTACCATTTAATGAAGGGGGCCCTCCAATTTGTGCATCATAATAATGAACGACCCACAAGCCACTCGATCTTTCGGCCACACATTGTAGACTTGTCTCGTCTCTTGCATTGATTCCACATTAATAACTCTCGCATGCAAGTCAAAAAGGAGCCGCATAGAGCCCATCTTAGTAACTGTAAATTAGAGAAGGGTTCATCATAAAAGGCAGAAAAGGAGCGTAGGAGAAGTGCGCCTTGGAGTGCCAAGTTCTTGGTGGCCGAGAGGATGGTTTTCGTGAATATTCTTCACATTGATTTTCTCGTTATAATTACATCCGATTGATGTAACCAGTTAAATTCTTATGGTAAAAATTCGTGTGTTTCTTAGGAAATTGAGATTATTTCACTTGAAATTGTGAAGGCTAAATACTGTGTGAGTTATGATATCATTGGGGATCAAAAAACATTGAGAGTGTATGAGTGCTCGAGTGTAATTGTAATCTTTATTGTATCATTTGATCCATAGTAGAATTTTGTGCCGCTTTCCCTGTGAATACAGGTCACATCGATCAAATCACGTAAATTCGGTGTCCAATTTATTTCCTCCTTTTGTTAATTATATTCGATCGCTTGTCCATTATTCACAACAGTTGCAAGCATAACTTTACCGGTCATATCCCTATTTACATTGTAATTACGAAATCGATCCGCCCCAAATTTGAGCGCGTGCAACAATTTTTATTTTATTGTTCACGTGTTTTCACGCATTCTCTCTCAGTTAACACTGACTGACCTTTTGACCCAAAAAAAAAAAAAACACCGACTGACCTTTTTGCCCTTTTCCATCGTCCTCTTCAAAGTTCTACTCCATTTGCTCTTTTGAAAGTCTACGCCCTTTTTTCTCTTTTGCATTAGTTTTTACCTCAAAAAAGAAAAGTAATTACATAATGCCGCCATCATCTTAGTTTATAGCTCAACTAGTTCTTTTTGAGTTTAATGCAAACACTTTGTGACGTGCTGACATAATGGTATCGAATTACTTAATAACTCAAATTTATATTAGTTATCAAGAAGCCACAAGAAAGAAGGTTCATTAAATTGAATGAGAAATACTAAGTCGCATGATCATGTAGAGAAGATCTGCTAAAACTGACGTATAGATCAAGTTGAGCATATTTAACGGATATTCACTAGTTCATGGGTTGGAGACCGATCATCGAGGTTAAGGAACAGTCCATGGTCTTAATGCAAAGTAAGCAAGCAAGCATTATGCGCACTAACACTTGAAGTAGAAAGCAGCAAACGCAAAAAGGGGTAAAGAAAGTGTACCAAACACGTACCTTTCTTAATAAACGATGTGAAAGGGGTAGGGAAAATTATCAAAAAAAGCCATAAACTTATTATACGGATGTTAATTCAGTCATAAAATATTTAGTCCTAAACATGTTGTACGGAAATCGTTGATGTGGACGTCAACCGTCCAACATGACACGGCTGACGCTGACATGGATAACATGGATAATTTTTACAAATCTTTAAAAGATTTGCTGAATATTTTATATATTTTTTATTTTAATTGCTTAGTGATTTCTTTTCTTTGCTTTTTATATTGTGACCAACAAGGGTCGTCGAGGCCTCACCGACCACTGTGCGAGGGCCTGCAAGCCCTCATCGGCCGCTTGCAAAAACTGTCTATATCAGTGTCGGTGGTGTCACATAAAACGATTGGCGTCCATGTCAGCGGCTTCTAACCAAAATTGGCTGGAAGAATAATGGAAAGAGATGTGTAAAATAGAGAAACAAGGTGATTAACATGAATTGCCTACTCGGATCGGTGTGAAACACGACTTTCTAAGTTCTACAAGAGACGAGCTTCATGTCCACCTCAATTGGATATTGGCTTGCAGTTGAAGTGCTATTTTGCCTTCTCCCCAACCACTATGTTATTCGTTTTGGCTCCCCAATCAAAAACTTTTCCAAGCAAACCATAGATCTAATTGAAGATAATTAAAAATTTGAACGACTGTTAGGCAAATAGCATGAGAGAATTTCTCCGATGGCAATATTGTAAAAGCATGTCCAAATGGAAATTGATAAGTCACCTAAAGTTCTGCTCAAAACATGATTTAGTGTGCTTTCATACCCTTAGAAATGCTGCATATACATCCCATGCGAAAGAAAGTGAGTTGAGATTTCTTCTATATATCCTGCAAAGATTAGACAAACCGAACGTGATATATCAAAGAAAACTCACTTTCAACCTTGACTTTGGCCCAAAATCTGATGTAAGCGAAAAAAGAAACATACTACACGAAAACGCGTTAGGTAATCAATGACGTTTTTAATAAACGCGTAGGTAATCAACATTATGATAATGTTGGCAAATAAAAGAATAATTTATAATGAGGGACAATGACACATATAATCACTGAATTTTAACCCATTATGCAATGTAATCCCTAAACATTTAATTTGTTCAATGTGGTTCGTAAATTGTGACTCAATGTTCAATGTGATCTTTAAACTTTCAATTTGATTAATATGGTGCCTGAGCTTTTATTGTATATTCAATTTAATTTCTGAATTATATGAAAATATTTATTGTTATTTATGAATTATATGAAAATTTTCAAGGTTGTCCTTATAATAAAGCTGAAAAATCAAGAAGAATTAATTTTCGCTACAGTCCAAACAAGTGAGACAAACACTTGAAAACACGTGCGCCTAGTCGTGACGAATCCTTTTCAATGACTTTTCTAGGACCAATCTGCAAGCGAGTACGATATTTGTGTAAATCACACGTGTGGGTATGTGTTCCGCACGCGCAGGTGTGAGGAACGTGGGTAGTAAGTGAAGACAGAAATGTCGAGTCACAAGGACAGGGTAACTTGAAAGGCTTAGCAATTGAATATCGATGGAGTGACGTAGACAATTTCAGATAATGATATAAATAGTTTTTGAAGTTTTATCTTATATGTAATATGATTTTTAAAATTTTAATTTATTCAATATGGTCCCTAAATTTTATCTCAATGTGCAATATCGTCCCTGAAATTTTAATTTGTTCAATATGATCTTTGGACTTTCGATACATATTCAATTTAATTTTAATTTGAACTATATGAAAATGTTCAATATTAGGCTAAAGTTTATGGACGATATTGAACAAATTAAAAGTTAAAGAACCACATTGCACATTGGACCAAAGTTCAAGGACGATTTATGTCATATTCTCTTATTCTGTTAGTAAGCAGAGTGAGAATGGACAGTCAGTCTCAACAACCTCGCCTTTGATTTGAGTAATAATTACTACTTGGTTGAAGCGAGCCCATCATCACCCCACCCTTAGATGTAAGTGGGGATAAAGCCGGAATTATCTTACAACCGGTGCACAAGACGAAGCTATGCCACATACGAACCAAAATTTCCTCGGATTGAGGAGCAATCTTAGAATTCGAACTTGTGACCAAGTGGTTCAAATTATTTGGGAGTTAGCCTTACCCACTTTACAAGTGAAGAGTGTGTTTTTTTTAAGAGACCCTCTTTTGACTGTTGACTTCCCTCTCTTTAGAGCTGTGAAAGAAAAATCTCCAAGCGCATTTCAGCCCCTTCCTCCTCCCTCTAGGACTGAATTAACATTTTCACAATAAGATTAAGCTAAATTGGTAATTTTCCCCACTCCACATATCAAAGTTTAGATATAATGAAACTTCGAATGTTCTACATTAGTTCTTACCAGAAGCCTTCCACATGCATAAATGCACATAACTAACTCTTGTCCTACTTTAATTTTTTCATTAATGTACCTACAATGAACTACGAATAGGTTTGCTTTTTCATTCGGGATTACTTTTCCAAATGAAGTTGGTGTTCGAAGCCGAAAATCTGGTAAAGAATGGTCCAAATTTATTGGAGATTTCCAGTTCTTACTCATGCAAATTCGAGATAATTGGAAAAAGAAAACAAACAATAGATAATTAGAGCAACAGATAAAATGATTTCTATCATCATAGTGAAGCACCAACTCAGTTCTTATTTATTTAGGACATACATGTTGGATCTAAGACATCGATTGCCTGAACGTACAACTAATAATGACAGAATAAAAGCTAGACATGAAGGGCCTATTTATTTAGTAGTAACTTGCCCATCAACTTATTTAGCAAAAAAAAAAACTTGCCCATCAACTTGTTTCTCATTCTTCCGGTGCTTCATGCAAATTTGTAGACCTCGTTAGGTAATCTCGGTGCGAGCATGACCTCGAGCGGCGTTGCCTTCTCGATTGTTATTCCGAATGTCTCCGACATATCCACTGGCAAATTGTCAAGAGTTGATACCTCGAATGCATGCAGAAACCTAGCAAGCATAGAATGCACAAATTGAAAGCCAAAGGACATTCCGGGACAACTTCTTCTACCAACTCCAAATGGCAAGTAATCATAATTACGGTCCTTCACGTCAACATCTTTTTGGCTACTCAAGAACCTCTCGGGTTTAAACTTCATGGGTTCAGGCCATGCTCTTGGATCGGTTTGAATTTTCCATAAGTTGAAGATGAACCTCGTCCCTTTAGGCACGTGGTGCCCGTTGACGACGCAATCTTCGATTGATTCGTGTGGCACGCCAAGCGGGCCTGGAGGGTGTAATCGCAAGGTCTCCTTCACTATGGCATGTACGTAACTTAGGTTGGTTATGTCTGATTCATTCACAAATCTTTGTTTACCAATTTGAGTGTCTAGTTCTTCTTGAGTCTTCTTCAAAATGTGAAGGTTGTTTAGCAACAAAGAGACCGCCCAAGTTATGGTGCCCATTGTAGTATCAGTACCGCCTGATATCATGGCCTTCAAACAAGAAATACAGATTAGATATCTAATGATAAGCTACATTACAAGGAAACATAATGCACATTTATATTAAATCCAACCTAAGCAAATGATAACTTTAAATAGGAAATAGATAAACTAATAATAAGTTCTGTTCTATCAAAATAGGAAATAGATAAACTAATAATAAGTTCTGTTCTATCAAATCTTAGATATCTAATGATAATCAATTTAAATTGAAACAAATCACCTAACATCCTCACATAATTTTTGAGAAAAAAATAAAGACAAGGAAATAAACAAAAACCATAATCTTTAAAAATGTATGACAGCGTCACTTTACTAGTCATGAATCGGATTTCCTTTCGCCCATAACTTGTTCTATAAAATAGAAGTCCAAAAAATATCATATTCATGTTAAACGGCGACATATAATTGTACATTTGTTAGAAAACTTGCTGGTGCGATGTGTGTTAAACATCACCTTGCAATCTTTTTTTTTTTTTTTTGTAACCGAGGATCCGCCACCATTTCCCGGGGACGAGCCCGCACAGGTAATCGGGGAGCCTATACCTCGGGGGAGACTAGCCCAGCAACCCACCGCCAGGGCCTCCCACTTAAATTACGGAACCGAGCGGGGATTCGAATTCAGAACCTCTCTGAGGGAAGAAAAGCGCTCACCAACTCGGCCATGCGCAGGTGGGTCATCACCTTGCAATCTTAATCGCTGTGTAAAACAAATAAGGTGCAGTAGAAATCTGATACTCATCTTCTGACATTTCTAAGGTGGTGCCTAAGTTCAAGCTCAATTTTGCTCCAGAACACATCAATTCTTCAATGTAAAACTCTTTTTGGTTAATATTATACGTTAACCGATCTCTGTCTCCTCTACGAAATATGGCTGGCTGTACCGCGGATTGCACTATGTTTGCTTTTGATGAACCATTGAATCCGACCGGACGTCTCCAATTCGATGGTGCAAAATATACTCTTCTAATTGACATAGCCGTCCCCCCGGTCTCTTCTCTTCCTCCCTCAAAGTCTGCCCCATTAATTTTCTCTTGTAAAAGTCCATACCCTCGATAATTAATTTCTACCAAAAATTGAAATTATAAACGACATAGCCATCACATTGTACATAGCTTTATCCATTCCAGTAAAAATAACTTGCTAGCTGATATATATTTGATAGCTTTTGTTTGCCTAAGTGATATAGTAATCGCAACAAATAAGTTGACCTAATTGAATAAGCAACACGATGTCACGCGAGTCTCATAATATATACGTCATGTATAGAAGACTTTTCCAAAAAGTGGTGCATATAGTTCAAAGTTCAGCATATATCAACGACTGTTCACTAATACCTGCGGGTTGACGAACAGTGACTATGTTAAGAGTGAGACTTTGTCCCAGTACAAAAATAAGCCAGCATGAATTATACACACACAATGTGCAATTGAAGTAGAAAGCAGTAATACTAAGAGTGGGCGTACCAAGCATGTAGCCTTGATAGTTGTATCTGCATCATAACCTCCCACTTCCTTGCCGTTAAGGGTCGAAAGCATGACGTCCATGAAATCTCGATCACCCCTATTCTCACTCGGACTTTTGCTCTTCCTTTTGTGCTCCTCTAACCAACCACTTAAGATCGTGTCCAATTCTTTGGCGATCCTCCTCATGGTCTTCTCATGGCCACCCAAGTCCAGGCATCGCAGGAAAGGAAGAGCATCCGCCACGGTAAAAACCCCTAGGAAATGCAAGAATTCCCTCAAGGCATGGTGGCACCGCCGCTCCTCTTCCTCGTCCACAGTGGCGACGCCGCTGTAGCAGCCCTTTCCGGCTATGACTTTAAGGACAATGTTCAGAGACAAGCTTGCAAACCACTGCTTCAAGTCAATTAAGATATGGCCTGTGGTAGAGACAGGCAGAGCGTTAAACTTTTTAAATCGAAAACGCACTTCTATGTTTACTGAAAGTGCTTGGCTTGGCTTGTTTCTCTACACCGGTAGTTGAATCGTTTCATAGAATAAAGAATTTTAAACTTCCGCTATATACATGAAAGTACCTGAATCATTCTTCTTCTCAGTCCAAAGCTTGTGCAACTCTTTGATGGCGATATCCGTCACCGAGGCCACTATGGGGTTCACCAACGACTCGATCCTCCGGTTAGAGAGCAGCTCCGAGGTGGCAATTTTCCTCACTTCACGCCAATACTGACCGTAAGGAGAAAACCCAAAAAAGGCATAGTTGTAGCCCATGACTTCAGTGGCTAACAGCAGTGGACGAGACGATAGGGCGAGGTCGTGCTTGGTGCAACATTCTTTGGCTATCTCGGAACTGCTAACCACTACCACTGGGAACAACCCAAGCCGGACGGTGAAGATCGGTCCGTACTCGTCGGCCATGGCCCCAAAGGTCCTGTGAGGGTGGGGGGATTTTGCTAGGATGGGCAAATGCCCTATGACGGGCCATGCGCCTGCAACTTCTGGTGGTGTTTTGAGCTTGCGAGATGACCTTGATTTGAACCATACATGGATTGATAGGATGAGGATGGCTAGGATCACTCCATACAAGTGGGTGGAGTTCAGGTCTTGAAGCAGAGACTCCATTTGGTGTTCGGTAGATGGATCGTTTGGCTGTGTGTTGCTATTTTCGAAGGACGAGCATACTAATTTATAGGTTATGTTCCAATTGAGCTTAAGAAGTTGCAAAGCCTCGGAAGATCATTGATTATTCCCCGAGTGGGACGGGAAAATCACATTCCACGTGTTATGTAAAAACGATTCATACGTAAGTTATAGTAATTGGAGTTTTGTTCTTGATGGAAGGGAAAGAACACAACACGTGTCTTCGCAAAGTTCTATACGTCGATTAACAATTTTACGGTAAACTTGTCGTAAGTTACACGCTAAAAAGAAAGCCACAGTGGATCAACACTATTGAAGACAAGGAAAACCTTATATCCATTATATTATATGTATGTAGAACGTATTCTAAGAGGGAAAATCTGGAAAAAGACAACGCTGGAAAAATCACGAATTCCTTCTAACTTGAGAAAACTCAGATAGATGTAGTATAATGATAAATCTAAGTACATCCAATACATTATGAAATGTCTACGTTTGGCAAGAAAAATCACTACAACACTGTAATTTTGATAAGTACAGGGTAGCAAGTTTATGTTAAGTTGCTTAAATGCATTTAGTAGAACTCTTTTAATGAGGGTCCAGAACATGTTATTCCTACAATATATTAAGATCTGTCACTTAATCATTTCTTTTTACTAATTATACGTGGACGAAAGTAGTTCACAAAGAAAAACGTAACTTTAATAAAGAAGATCTTGGAAATCTCTAGAGCTTAATATACTTAAAACACTTAAAAAAGGTAAACTTAATTAATACAACACAAATTAAATAATCGTCCATATAAAATAATATTCTTTAACCTCATACATTAAGCTACTAATCCCATCAAGTCACGACGCTCCTTTTAAATACTCTTATCAACTGACATAAATTAAGGGTGTGTTTGTTTGGAGAGAAACTCCATGGTAAAGAAAAATGCTTTTCGGAAAGTCATTTTCCAAATAAATAGTTAATTTTCCTTTATTTGGTGATACGTGATTGAAAACATTTTATGATGTTTTGATCTCATTTGGAAAATGAGAAAATGACAATCTCCTCACTCGACCCGTGAACACTCTCATGACTCGACCCTCCTGGCTCGGCCATGACTCACCTCCCCACTCAGCCCGATGCCTCCGCCCCACCCAGCAAAAACCTACGTCCGACCAATGCCCTTGCAACCACCACCTCAACTCCTAGTGCTACTCCTTCACCGTGCCACCTTCTAGCCTTGAAACCCTAGTGGCCTCCGAGAACCACCCGAAACCCCTCAATCTCAAGAGTTCCAAGCCCAGGAATCCTCGCGAGTTGTTCTCGAAGCACTATATCGTGAACTCCATCACCAACTCTCCTCATAGCTCTAAATCGAGACTCGGCATTGTTGGCCAGATTGATCCCCAGCGGATCTTGTCAGCTCCTAATTCATTCGCAGATGTGGCCAAGAAGCCGCGATTCAGTGATTGTAGCTTCCGCACCCAACCGAAGAGGTTCTCAATGACGGAGCTACAGGCAAAGAGCTTCCGAGTGCCTTCCAAAGGGCTACAGGCTACACATGAGGGTCTGTCGTCGTTCTGATCGGGTTCTAGAGAGAAGAGAGATAGAGAGACAAATTGGTTGAGAGAGAGAGAGTTGAAAGCATTTTCACCTTTTTAAATTTAGTAATTCACTTTCCTGATTTTATGCATTAATATTTTCGTTGATCGAAAAGTATTTGTGGTTGACTAGTCATTTTCGGCCAACCAAACAGATGAAAATCCAAAAAACTAATTTCTGAAAACATTTTCACTCAAGCAAACACACCCTAAAATACGTATACTGCAAGAAACAGTGTAAGCGAGGACATTTCTTCAGGGATGCCCGTCCCGTGCATCCATGCTCTCTTTTTAGGTATTATTTCTATGAAATTACGTCGACGAAAATCAGCCTCATGGACCTCGTGCAACGCTTTTGGCCCTGGTTGAAAAGTATGAGCATAAACAAGGGGATGTGCTTAAAAATTATCCTCGTCCAGCACGGAAGACGTCCGAATAATCACAAGTAAAACCACCAAAATAAACAAAACTAGTAGGTCCCCTTGCCCAATTATTACAGGTTAAGATGAAAAACGTTTTTCATGCAAGTCACTTCACATCGTCCATATATTTTACCACTAATATCAATTTCAACACACTCAAACGGAAATTACAGTTCACGTTTTTCATGCAATCCACTTCATATCGTCCATATAGTTTACCACTAATATTAAATTCAACTCACTAAAACAGAACCCCTGCAACAGAAACTACAATATAGTTGCTTGATCAAACATTTAGGTATCTACAAGTGAGAGCCAAAACCCAGAAAGAATGCACACATGATGCAGCAAGAGAAATAAAGCAACTACTTAAAAAAATGGATTTGACTAACATACGCACACTGTTAGTAAATATACGTGTTTTTTTTTTTACTAACATAGAGCCGACGGAATTACATAGAAACAATACTTGCCGGTACAGTTTGTTACTTGGAAGCAAATGCAAATACAAATCTTGCAACTTAACTTGAACCGTGCATGGATTGATAGGATGAGGATGGCTAGGATCATTCTATACAAGGGGTTGGAGTTCAGGTCTTGAAGCAGAGTCTCCATTTGCAGAACGTTCGTCATTGAGTTTATGTTACTATTTTTTAAGGAAGAGCGTATGACTTATACAGCTTCCCCTCCAAGGACTATTGATTACTTATGCTAAGTACGATGAAAATACGAATTATGTTCCGATTGAGCTTAAGAAGTTGCAAGGCCTCGAGGTATTATTGATTATTTCCCGAGTGCCACGAGAAAAGCACATCCCTTGTGTTATGAGAAAACGATTCCTATTGTTAGAATATGTAAATAATAAACCATGTCTTTATCTAACATCTTAAGTTTTCAAAACAGTTGGCTGTAGTCTAACAAAAATCCCACGCCTACATAAGTTAGAGTAATTGGACTTTTGTTCTAGATGACAGTGAAAGCACATCTGCCTTTAATATTTCATTCAAAGTATCTTTAAAAGAAACAACGTACACAAGGACATTTCTTCAGAAACGGTCGTCCTTCCCATTCATGCTTTCTTCTAGTATAACGAGGGAGAAGACCCATCCTAAATCTAGCAAATATATGTATATATATATATCAGCAACTGTAAAATAGAAAAACATTGTGATTAACGTGAATTACCTATTTGGATCTGTATGAAACACGATTTCCTTAGTCTACAAGAGAAAAGCTTCATATCCAATTCAATTGGTTATTGGCTTGGTGGTACGACGAGTTAGGTTGGCAATAATTTATCCGTGCAGTGACATGTGATAAATGAATTAGGCACAAACAATCAAGAAGAGGTGAATTGATTATTTAAGAAAACTTAGAAACATTTTTGCATAAAGTGTTGGATAGTGTGTAGAACGTGCGTTGGAATCATGCGTGTATAGAATCAATTATCTTCTATCAAGAATATAAAAAAGTTTTATGGATAGAAGAAATGCAAACCATATTTACAGTGGTTCGGCCTATCCACTTGGCCTACTCCACTTTCTCAGCTTTAATAACCTATATCAAGACTGGAATCAACTATGTAATTTTTTAGATGTACATCATCTGAAAATACTTCTTTCTATTTGTAGCTCTACATCTACGTAAACAGGCAATCCTTACTACACTGAACACTCTCTTCTTTGATTACATATGCTTGGACTTCTACAAAAAAAAAAACAATAAGGTTTACATAACTATCACACATCCTCTAGTTTATTCATTCTCCGCGAGGTTCATTCATGTTTATTGACATCTTCATGTTCTCTAGTCCATTCGCCTTCTATTGGTCCATCCTGACCCTTCTAAAAACCACACAACCTTTAGTTTGTTCAACATCCACCAAGCTGTCAAGCATCGACATTGTTCTCGTCCAATAACTTGTTCACCGTTTGTAAGGTCCATCCTGTTATCAGCATATCTCATGTTCAATTGCTTGTTCACCTTTTGTAGATTAAAAGGTCGTTCGACACTCTCAGACTTCTTGTTGCTGACACTATCTGGATATGAATCTATATACGTGGAGGCGGTATCTTCTGCACACTCAATTGCACATGTAAGTCTATTTGGAATGTTTGTTGTAATAGTTGGGCCAAATATGAAAATAATAGCCAAAAGCCCAAGTGACTTCATAAGGACTCAAGCCCACTTCTCTTTTACTCTTTGTTTGGCGTTAAACAAGGAAAGAAAAGGACTCCAGCGACAAAAAACAAGAAAACAGAGAAGAGAGAGAGAGGGCTTCGTTTCTGTTTATAAGAAAAATGTTATGCGATTTTGTACCCAAGATTAATCATTTATAGATGAACAGAAGCCATGTTTGTCGCCGTTGATGGATAGTATAACCATCTACATCGAGGGGATAGAGATGCCTTGTCCAATAAAAAACATACACAAAATATTCGCATTATTATAAGCAAATCTGCTAGGAAAAGTTAGACGACACTGCCGCGCACTAGTCGACAAATATAATAAGATAATAACCAGGTCAATCCATGATCTTGCCGAATCTGATCGCACAAACGTTGTTTCCTGGAGGTTATCTCCAGCAAGAGATAACATATATAAAACAAACTAAAGAATCCAATAAAATTGTCTTTTCAGGTAGAAATAGCATCCGAGAAAATGACATGGCACGTATTTGGTTTGGACTCTTATGCCCTGTCTAGTTCAAGATTTCCTCTAGCTCTGGGTTCATTGCATCCGAGAAAGTGACCTCCTAAGTCATCAGTTCAGGACAACGAGACTTTCATTTTCGACATGGTTATCAGGAGGTTTGCTCTGAAAGTTCTCGTGAATGGACATGTATCTTACCTTATTTGGCTAATGAACAGAAGATAAAGAAAGACGGACTTAATTTGCAGGAGCTGTTTTCTAGGAGTACTCCCAGAATTGGAAAGAGGGAATAAAACAATAAAAGCATAAAAAAAGTCATAAACTTACTGCATTTATACCAATTCAGTCTTAAACATTTCAATTAGACGAATTTAGTCCTAAACATTTTTCACATTGGTAACTTAGGCTGGAAATCGCTGACGTGGATACCGACGGTCTTACGTGGCATGATCGGCGCTAATGTGGATAATTTTTTATAATATTTTCTCTTTTTCTCTTTTTCTTTCCCTTTCTCTTTCTGTCGATGGCCAACGGCTATAGACCATGACCAACAAAGGCGAGCACTGGTGAGACCCATATCGTTGGATCTAGCAAGGCCGACCCTCGCCCAAGCCAAGGCAACCACACTAGGCGTCACCTAGGCAAGGGTCGGCCTTTCCACCGCTCGCCATCACCCAGGCAAGGCTAGCCCTCGCCGCCCACTAGCAAAAAGAAAAGGGAAAGAAAGAAAGAAAAAAAAAATCAAATATATTTTTTTAAAAAATGTTCACGTCAGTATCAGCCGTGCTACTAAATCAAGGAAGACTGATAATTCTTGTTCTCACTAAGCTTACTTGTATTTCAATTTCTAAACCAATAAAAATAATGTTCTGCCTCTATGTATTGATGGTTTAAAGTATACCGGGTTCAATTCCCTCATTTCTTTGAAAATAAGTATTGTTATTATTTGGTTTTGGAGGAATATCAACCAAATTTACAAGTGGAAGTTCAATATCTTATGAACTTTTATTGCCTAACTATCATTGCTTGAATTTGAAATCTTTATATTAACCAGAATGATCTCATCCCACGGCAAACGGTTGCCCATCACTTACGAATTCAAATACGCGTGCACTATAGCACAGTCAAAATTTAAGATAACAGGGCACCATTATGCTAGCTGGACTCAAAATAGAGGAGAGTTCACCTATGGATTAACTTAAGAGCAAATTACCACTCACTTGAATCCCGGCACGACATTTACTTAATTAATGAATTTAATGAACTATCTAATCATCGAGGGATTTGCTTTATCCAATATAGCTAATGTCTCTTCGCATATTAAGAGAAAATCTCTAAAGGGTCTATGATAACATCCTGGATACATCTCCATCACCCTTATATCTCATGGCACAAACATTGACATGAAACTCCTGATATTACTTGAATTATTCTTTCTTCTTGGTTGATGAAGGACCTAATTCACAGAAGATCCAAATCCCTCGTAAGCAGAAGGAGACAAGCGAGGCCTCACCATGACTTGAAGCGGCGTTGCCTTGCCGATGGTCAACCCAGCAACTGCAGTCATGTCCACAACGCCGTCATCTTGAGCGGTCCTCACATCAAACCCATGCAGTAAACTGGCCAGCGTCAGCTGCGCCATTTGAACCCCAAAGTTCGCCCCGGGGCAAGCCCTACGGCCAGCCCCGAACGGGATGAGCTCAAAGTGCTGGCCCTTCACGTCCACGTCCTTATGTGCGCCGGTCAAGAACCGCTCGGGCTCGAACTCGTCGGGCCGCTCCCAGACGCACGGGTCCCTCTGGAGCTTCCACAGGTTGGTGATGAGCCTTGTGCCCGCGGGGACGCGGTACCCCTTGATGGTGCAGTCCTGAGTGAACTCGCGCATGCCCGAGAGAGGGCCGGCCGGGTACAGGCGGAGGGTCTCTTTGACTATGGCTTGGACGTAGACGAGATTGCTCAGGTCTGACTCTTTGACCAGCCGATCCCTTCCTACGTGGACGTCCAGCTCAGCTTGGGCCCTCTTGATAGTGAGCGGGTTGTTCAGGAGCAAGGCGAGAGCCCATATGAGGGTGACGGCGGTCGTGTCCGTGCCTCCTGCGACCAGAGTCTGCAACAGTAGTAATCAAATGTGGACACATCACTTAGCATCTAGTTCATCAAAGTGTGTGCATTAATATGGTAACGATATGCTACTTAATGCCCCACTCGTACGTACGAAAAGATCAAGGCAACCTAAGCATAAGTCAAACATGTTGAATTCATAGGAAGACAAAAACTGCTAGTCTAATGCGAGTGAACTCTCTTAAGGCCAAAAAAAAAAAAAAACAAACTCTCTTGAGGCCACATTACAGCATAAACTCCCTCAGAACAGCGGCTCAGGATCGAGTAAAATCCTTGGTGATCCATCATACAAATGTATGATTTTTGAGTTTTCAGTATGTCAAAAGCTTTAAACTAGTGAACTTTTGTAGCATCCATGTATTTGGGACTAAAACCTTCAAAAATAAAGTAAATCCAATATGGCAAGGAAAAGTTTGGACTAGGAAAAGAAAATAGTGCAAGAAAGGTGTATATAATACCATAGTTGTGGCTTTGTTGATCGTATCAGCATCAACATCCTCTGCCTTAGACTCAACCAGGACAGAAAGCAGAACGTCCATGAAGTCCTGCTCGACATTAACACCACCAGATGAATTCTCCTCCTCCTCCTTTTTTTTCTGGCGATGCTCCTCCAGCCATTCCTGAAATATACTGTCCATCTCCTTCGCCGTCCTCTTCATGGCCTTCTGATGCCCTCCCACGTCGAGCCATTCCATGAAAGGGACAGCATCTGCCATCACAAACAGCCCCGCCAGGCGGAACATCTCCTCATCGCCTTCTGGCACCGCTGCGCCTTTCCCTCGTCCCCCCCCGCCGTGCCACCGATGGAGTAGCGCTTCCCAGCAACCATTCGCAAGATCACGTTGAGTGTCAAGTTCCCGAACCACTGTTTCATCTCCACTGGGGCAAGGTCCGTGCCATCTTTTGTCTCGGTCCACCTCCTGATCAGGGAGTGATGGTTAATGTCATGAAAGGTGTATCTAATCTGTGCTCATACCTCATGTATCTGGTCGATTAACGTTACTTGAAGAAATGCAACCTCGCATGATCAAGTGACCATGTACTGTGTCCTTAAACTCGATCTGTACTAATACACATCTCTTACTTTATTTGGACTAAACATATCTGTTAATCTATTCTTGTTTCTTCATGCATAGGAAAGTAGAATTAACCCCGATCAGTTCTCTTATTTGGAAACTTCAGGTGGTGTAATTTTGTGGATTGATTTCAAACTTGGTCGGGCCTACCTGTACATAGCTTTCATCCAAATCTCCATCTCTGAATCTCTGATATGACGAAGCAGCTCAAGGCGGCGATTGGAGAGCAGCTCCAAGGCGGTTACTTTCCTCATCTCACGCCAGAACGCCCCGTACGGGGCGAACCCAAAGTTTGCGTAGTTATATCCCAAGAGCTTCCCGCTAATGAGCTTGGGCCGCGAAGAGACCACGACATCGTGCACCGTGAAGCACTCCTTGGCTGCCTCCCAACTGCAAACCACCAACGCTGGGTGCACCCCGACACGGATTCTGAAGATGGGCCCGTATTTGTCGGCCAAATCCGCCAAGGCCTCATGTGGAAGTTTGGGTCCTGCTAGCAGGTGGAGATGGCCGAAAAGGGGCCACTTTCCGGCGGCTTCCGGCGGTAGTTTGGCTTTCCAGGATCTAGATGACCTCCGGAGTAACCAAACTGTCAAGAGCAACGCTGTTAGGATTCCGATAGTACTGGTGGTGTTAAGGCACGAGAAGAGGAGATTCATGGTGGCTCTAAAGAAATGGGTTGAAAGAGCAGAGTCCTGTGTTCTCGTTTACATATGTGTAGCTCGTGTGGCCATCCGTCGTACGAGTGTTCGTTCTTCTCATTAGGGGTTTTCCGCTGGTCAAAGAGTCAAACACCACAAATATTACAATATGTATGTCCTTATCAAATCACCTTAAAATCTAAGAAGAAAACACACACGGATTTTGTCTTGTCTGATTACAGGACATGTTGCCTCCGTCAGCTTTAAGTGGTGGCCCCTTTTCTAGGT
Organism: Syzygium oleosum; assembly: GCF_021117445.2. Classification (NCBI taxonomy): domain Eukaryota; kingdom Viridiplantae; phylum Streptophyta; class Magnoliopsida; order Myrtales; family Myrtaceae; genus Syzygium; species Syzygium oleosum. Next base: position 1,463,383 of record NW_026607506.1, on the reverse strand, counting down.
TATCACATTCGACGACGAGAAAAAAGGTCATCACATTCGATGCGTTTCTGGAAAAGTCTATGATGAGACAAACTTAGCTACTGTTGTTAGTCCATTTTGCCTCGTTGGGAGATTGTTACGTGAACGGGCATCCTATCCTGCAGGTTGTTTACCTTTTATCTAATTAATAGGTAACCTTGAGGTTATTTAACTTGAAAATAACTGAAAGAATGAAGAATACAGCTTTTTGTTAGGGCCATATGAGATGAAATTCTCGTACAAGATTAAGAGAGAGGAGAGACTGAATTCACCCTCGAATTCCCGTTCTCCAAATGCATGCTAAAAGGGCTTTTTCGTTAGACAGAATTTGCTTGCTATAAAAATGCACTCTAAAACATGTTCAGATCGACGATATAAATGTTTGTACAAATTATTCCTTCACAGATTTGACAAAATTCGGAGGCGATCGAAAGATAAGGGGCGGCGGTGAAGCCCGGCTACGGGCTAGGAAGAGGAGGAAGCGAAGATAAAGAGACACAGATGAAGGAAGGTTTTCTTTTCGGGTTGTGTTTTTTGGACGTAGCGCAAATCAAATGACCGAATAAACGAGAGCAGTAGATAGTTACCGCACTTGGAAACAGTACCTCTGATTTAAAGATAAGTTTTTCTTTCATATTACATATATAGAGAGAGAGTCACGATAGGTGGAATCGAAGAGGGAGAGGCAGAAGAGAGGAGCGAAGATTGAAGAGGCACCGAAAACATCTTTTCTTCATGGGTTGAAAGTGGGTTCATAACAAACCCACTAGAACCACCTTTTTTCGACTTTATCTTTGAAACCCATTATAACTTATAGTTTAAATTTGAGGTTGCTCTTGTATAAACCACTTCAATAAATTTGGATGAAAATATGAATTCGTGACCCATTTCGTGATACACCCTTTTGATTTACAAAAAACTTTCATAACGGGCTTTTCCTATCTATATGGTTATCGGGTTTGCTCCGAAAGTACTCGTGCTTAAATTGACATGTAGTCTTACTATATTTGGCTGGTGAAGAGAAGACGAGAGATGGAATTAGTTTGCACGAGCTATTTTCTAGGAGTACTTCTAGAATTGCAGAGAGGGAACAAAACGGAGACCCATGAAAGATAGAAAAGAGTTTTAACTTTGGGTTGGCTTAAGAGCAAATTGACCATCTGCTTGAACTTCGGCTGGACACTTACCTCATTCATAAAATTAATGAACTATTTAATCATTGAGGGATTTACTTATCAATATAGCTAATATCCTTTCGCATATTAAGAAAAGATCTATGATAGCATCCTGGTTATGTTTCCATTACCCTTGATCTCATTACCCATTTACATTGACATGAAACTCCTAATATCATTTGGATTGTTCTCTCTAACTTGGGCAATGAAGGACCTAATCTACAGAAGATCCAAATCCCTCGTAAGTAGGAGACAAGCGCGGCCTCACCATGACTTCAAGCGGAGTGGCCTTGTCGATGGTCAGCCCAGCAACAGCAGTCATGTCCACAGCGCCATTGCCTTGAGCGGTCCTCACATCAAACCCATGCAATAAGCTGGCCAGCGTCAGCTGCACCATTTGAACGCCAAAGTTCGCCCTGGGACAAGCCCGATGGCCGCCCCCGAACGGGATGAGCTCGAAGTGCTGGCCCTTCACATCCACGTCCTTGTGCGCGCCGGTCAAGAACCGCTCAGGCTCATACTCGTCGGGCCGCTCCCAGACGCTTGGGTCTCTCTGGAGCTTCCACAGGTTGACGATGAGCCTCGTGCCCGCGGGCACGTGGTACCCTCCGACGGTGCAGTCCTGGGTGAACTCGCGCATGCCCGAGAGTGGGGCAGGAGGGTACAGGCGGAGGGTCTCCTTGACTATGGCTTGGACGTAGGCGAGCTTTCTCAGGTCCGACTCTTTGACCATCCTGTCCCTTCCTACGTGGATGTCCAGCTCAGCTTGGGCCCTCTTGATGGCGAGCGGGTTGTTTAGGAGCAAGGCGAGAGCCCATGTTAGGGTGACGGCGGTCGTGTCCGTGCCTCCGGCGACAAGACTCTGCTACATGAACAATTAAATGTTGTTACAAGATTGTTGTTAATATTAACGCTGGAAACATAAAATATGTCATTGGCAATGCTTGACACATCAAGTCTCTCTTCTCGATTATTATTCTTGACTGCGCAATATATCGAAAGCTGTAAACTAGTGAACTTCGCAGCATCCATATATTTGGGTTTAAAACCTTCAAAAATAAAGTAAATCCAATGCGGCAAGGAAAATGTAGCGTAAGAAATGCGTATCTAATACCATAGTTGTGGCTTTGTTGATGGTATCAGCATCAACATCCTCTGGTTTAGACTCAACCCTGACAGAAAGCAGAACGTCCATGAAATCCTGCTCAACATTAACACCACCCGATGAATCCTCCTCCTCCTTCTGGCGAAGCTCCTCCAACCATTCCTGAAGTATACCGTCCATCTCCTTCGCCGTCCTCTTCATGGCCTTCTGATGCCCTCCCACGTCAAGCCACTCCAAAAAGGGGACCACATCCGCCATCAAAAACTGCCCCGCCAGGTGGAACAACTCCTTCACCGCCTTCTGGCACCGCCCCGCCTTCCCCTCGTCACCCCCTGTCGCACTGCCGATGAAGTAGCGCTTCCCCGTGACCATTCGTAGGATCACGTTGAGGTTCAAGTCCCCGAACCACATTTTCATCTCTAACCGGGCATGGTCCGTGCCATCTTTCGTCTCAATCCACCTCCTGATCCGGGAGTGATAGTTTGTGTCAGCAAGTATCTAATTTGTGCCCACCGTCTATATAATAGAATGTCCAATCCAAAAATTTAAGTTTATAGATGAATGGAGACCATATTCATATGAAGAGAGCATATAAACACGTATACAAGCAATTTGAGATACTTTAACACTCCCAAGTCAGATTAGGACAACATAACCTCTCATGTGCAAGTTGAATTAGTATTTACTAGTGAAATTCAACGCACGGAGCTACACATACGAAATAAACTTTGCAGAGTCCAGCTCTGAACCATGTTATAATGTCCAACCTAAATTAATTTATAAGTAGTAGGAGACTACATGTATTAAAAAGCATATGCATCTACAGACAAGTTATGCGAGATACTTCAACAACGATGATGTTCATCTCATAACATGACTGTTAATCTCTTCCTGGTCTTTTATGTGTAGGGATTAAGTGTTGTTATCTCTCTAATTTGGAAACATCAGATGGTGTAATTTTAGGGATTAATTTCAAGCTTGGTCAGGCCTACCTGTACATAGCTTTCAACCAAATCTCCATCTCCGACTCTCTGATATGACTCAGCAGCTGGAGCCGGCGATTGGAGAGCAGCTCCAAGGCCGTCACTTTCCGCATTTCTCTCCAATACGCCCCATACGGGGCAGACCCGAAGTTTGCATAGTCATAGCCCAGGAGCTTCCCGCTCATGAGCTTGGGACGCGAAGAGACCGCGACATCATGCACCGTGAAGCACTCCTTGGCCGCCTCGCGACTGCAAACCACCAAAGCCGGGTGCACCCCGACGCGGATCCTGAAGATGGGCCCGTACTTGTCGGCCAATTCGCACAAGGCCTCATGTGGAAGCTTGGGTCCCGCTAGGAGGTGGAGATGACCGAAAAGGGGCCATTTTCCGGCAGCTTCCGGCGGTAGTTTGGCTTTGCTGGCTCTAGGCGACCTCCAGAGTAACCAAACCGTCAAGAGAAACGCCGTTAAGATCCCGATATTACTGGTGTTAAGGCACGAGAAGAGGAGATTCATGGTGGCTGTAAAGGAAAGGGTTGAAAGAGCCAAGTCCTTTGTTCTGGATCTTTGATTTTTAGCGGTTCATAAAGAGTGCTTGTTCATGTATTGATCAATTTTCTAGCCTAGACTCCTCTGCCATAATGTCTTACAAGTCTCTAGCTTATTAGGAGGTTAGTTGAAGTTCATGACAAATTGCATCTTCAGTCGGCTGATTGAGCCTATAAATAGGATTGGGATGGTCGGAAGAGAGACCAAACAGCAACACCTAAGCTCCATGTATCTTTTAGTTTAGGGGTCTACAAAGGTACTTGTTGAAATATTGATGAATTTTCTAGAATAGGCTACACTCCTTGTTGATTAATGTTCTACAAGTCTTTAATTTAACAGGAGGTGGTGGAAGTTTGTGGTCAAGGTTAGAAACAGATGAATATCTCTGACGAATGCAGAGACAAAATGGCAATGTACAAGCCGGTGGATTAAGCTTAGCAATAGGTTTTGGATGATCGGAAGAGGAGAGGCCAACTAGCCACATTAAAGTTTCATGCAAATCAGTGACATCACCATTTGTTGCTTTTATGCAAATACTAACACGAAAATCTAATACAATCAAACATTGTTATCATAGCCTCGTTCGGTTGTCTACTAAAATCATTCACCTAAACATCTTCCACAAAAGCTACGGTGAACTCTGCCCCACACTGACTACCCATTTCTACTTTCGATTGAAATAATTATGATTACCGGAGCATTAAAATGACTACTTTCACGATGGCCCGAGATTCATGAGATATCATGGAGAAATGATATGCGGCTCCGAAAGAAGGTACAAGCGATCCAGCAGAACAGCTACAAAAGGATGAAAGAGCTCTATGTTTCATCCAGCTCATCTTGGGCCCTCTTGATGACACGTGGGTTGTTTACGAGCAAAGGCGTGCTACCAGGTCGGCTTGATGGACCTCGTGTCTATGCCTCCGGTAGCCAGTAATTACGAGAGAATCATAAACTTTAATGGTGAATTCATCACCTAATATCTCATATCCTATTTTTACACGTAACCAATCATATTCCGTCAAGATTTATTCGCAGCTTCCGGCTTCCGGTGGTTGTGCTTATCCAAAACTCTAAGTAAAAACTAGTCAAAATGACTGCTATTAGGATTCTTTGGTGTTGAGGCATGAGAAGAGGAGATTCATGGTAAGCAGTGGATTGATGAAAGAGCAAAGTTTTATGTTGATACGATATCTTTGACTTCAGCAAACTATACATGGACTCCTTTCAACATATAGTAAAAATTAATGAGATAACAGGAAACTCTACGTCAGATTAAAATTAAAAGTGTGTAATCGCATGATTCCACCGTCTACATATACATGTTGGTTCATACCACAAAACTGCGAAAAGAAAGAACTCAAAAAAGCATACCCAGAATGTTGCCTCGTTTGATTAGTAGTAGATGTAGATACTGTCTTCATCAGCCCCAGTGGCTCCTCCTCCTTCGGAGTCATCATGTTACCATGTGCTCCTGGAATCTATGATAACGGCAGATTGCTTCATCAACCGATAATGAAGAAGGCCATTTATGGTTTGACCCGTATTAGATGAAATTCTCAATGTGGTTTTTTGTCCAACCCTGTACCAGATGAAATTCTGATATTCTCCTACGCAGAGTGAAGAGAAAAAACTGGCTCGAAAGAATTCGAGCGAGGCCACCAGCTTTGCCAAACGCTGAAGGCTTTTAGGTCGAACAGAATTTGCTTTACCGAAACACCATAGTCTAGCACACATTGAGTTCAAGCTTATATATATATTACATATACAGAATTTCTTCACCGAATCTACCATTGTTCCCAGCTAGAAGAAAGCACAAAAAGAAGATATTGTCCGTTGCCCAAGAGTAGCCAAAATGCCAAACGACTCCGAATCCAACCATGATCAACACAGGCAAAACGGTCATGGGAGAAGAGTTGCACTGTTCGACCAGACCATTTTAAGATGGCTTTTAATGGCCTCTAGACAGGAAGAGAAGTCACCAGGGTCAGAGGGACCACATCCTCGACTACACGGAAGATGGTGACGTCCAGGATGATGTTCTTATCGATGTTGTTTGCGAGATTGAACAAGCACACGTCAGATTGCTCCAGGTTGTTCTCCAAAGCGAAGTTCTTCCATCCAGAAGACAGCCCCCCACTCCCACGCCCAGTGAGCCTGTACCGGGCACGCCAAGTGCCCTCACCAACACGAAGAATCAGATCCTGGTTGCGACGATCCATATTCGCTGTTGCCCAATCAGTAGGAATTGACTGTGTTGTACAAAGATCAGCAATGAATATCACAAGTTAGCTCAAAAGACTGATGCGTAAGAAGCTAATAGAATGGACTAGGAGTACCGAAACTTACCAAATAAAATCTCTTGTATACGTGCGTGGGTCGCATAACTATCAGGAAGCTGTCGCTTGATGCTGCAGCCCGCGCAAGTTTGAAGGCGGAGGATTCCTCCTCTTCTGTGACGGGTCTTCTGTTGGATATGTAAACCGGAGAGCCCCGTGATCCAATAAATAGGGATTTTGGCGTAGAATCTGTCATGGACATACATAAAAAACGCGAACAATTAGAACCATGGGCTGTTGACAAAGTACTTTTGAGAGATGTTTGTGCCGAAAAACTAGACCTCCATTTAGTAGTGTACACTAGTGGAATTATAGATCTTACAAGAAATATGCAGGCATTTTGGAGTAGAATCTGTCATGTGCTTACATTAAAAAAACGAACGCAAACAATTAGAACCCTGGGCTGCTGATAAAAAAACCTTTTGAGAGATGTTTGTGCCAAAAATCTAGACCTCCATATAGAAACTTACACTTGTGGAATTATAGTTTCTAACTATTATCTATCTTATTTCTTACTTTAAAGAAAGTGGAAAAAAAAAATTCGTATTTGCCACTGAATAAATCGATAATCATTTTCTCATCGCAAGAGAAGTGTGCAGTTCTTAAGTCAGATACCTGGTTTTTCCTCCAGACAATCAAAAGCGACGGACAGTTTCTTTTTTGGAGTAGCCTTCTTCTTATTACGTGGCTTCCCCGAAGGACCCAACTCGATCAAGTTTTTAGAAGCTTTAGCTTGAGATAAGATATTGTAATCAGCTACTGTCACAGTCCCGTCCTTCGAAGGATCCTCAATAAGAGATCGTTTGACATCATGAGGTACAGGAGTATGCATAGCCTCCACTGCAGAATCCCCGAGTTTTCGCTTCGTACCGCATTCTTTGTCCATTGGTTTGTGGCTGCATCTTTTGTGGAAGTACGCGGCCTCCTTCTCACACAAACTATGTTGGTTGAACACTAAGACATTAAAAGAGGACTCTCCGTTGTACCTGAATACCAAGATATCATTCTTCTCCAGTGCATGATCTTTCACGAAATCTTGCCAGCCGTGTTTGAAAAGCAAATTTTCATCATCAGCCACGACGCCAACTTTCCATGTCGCGCCACTAGGACCCTTTAAGACCACATTTTCAGGTAACTTGCTTCTCAGATTCTCGGCAAATTTTTTGGGTATGGCCTGTGCACAGAGAAATTCTAATTCCTGACTTTCGAGAGAAGTGATCACGACAAATATGCCACGAAACCAGAGAACTCTATGAACAAGAATCAAAATCAATGATAAGAATAGGCATTAATATTCACAGCTACAGCTGAGATCATTTCCAGCAACCAAAACTGAGGCAATTGTAATATAAGAGTCATTGGCACCTTGATGGTCACAGGGATTTTGTGTTGTGGCCATCATTGTTAGCTAATATCAGTCGTGCCTCTCACAGGAATGACTCTGCTCTATGGTCCCCAAAGCAAGTTTGACTGACTCATGCTTGCCACCATATTGACAAAAATGAAAGCATAGCACCACTAACATAATGTGATTGGGGGATTCTTGTTAATCTGTTAGGAACGGGCGGTTCTCTAAGACAATCCTTAGGGCCACCCAGGACGACCTCCCCTGTAACAACCTGATTGTGATGGGTCAGATGGACTCTTGCCCCGACCCCGATGGGAATAATCGGTGTTTTAAAAGGCTTAGAAGCTCAACATTGTGAAAGAAAATTTGTGATCGGCAACTTATCATGAGGTAAAATTTTACTAACTGATGCTATTGCTGACTTAACCTAAGTCTGTCACTCTGGCCTAAAGCAAGCCATAATCCACAAAGACACCCTTTTTTTAAACCCAACAAGGTCCAGAGTCAAACAAGATCAGCTCATGACAAAAGTCACCTGCTTCATTTTCCAAGCTGGTTAAAAAAAAGAGACTCCTTTTTTTCGCCCCTTTTCTCTTGCCAAAGATAAGAGGGAGTGAACGGGGGAGGAGGACTACTCACAAGCTGCTGATGAAAGTCGTCACCATGAAGGAACTGGCAGAAATGTATGGAATGGAAATGGGTCCAGTAGATCTCCTCTTCCCAGCTTCTGCATTCCCTGCATGCCCCCTCCATTTCTGAACCTGAAATCAAGAAACTCCTTACAGAACAAGAACGACCCCAAACCGAAGAAACGTTCAAGAAATCGGAAGGAAACATCAACACGAGAAGAGACCCAATAATGAACAGCATTCCTACTCAAAAAGTGCCGAGCAAAGAGCGCTCCAAGAAGCTCGAAGAAATTTCCCTTTCCCCTTCTGTCAGAGCGACCCCCTAACGCAAAAAGAAGAACAGGTCAAGACCAAGAATCATCACGGTACTGAAACCAAACCAGCAGTTACTGTTACGCGGGAGTTAATGACGGGATGGAGTTACAACATGGATGGGGGGGGGATTCAATTGGTCGAGCGGACAGAACCCCCAAGAAAATGTTGGTTCATTCATCCCGTAAAATCCCACGTGGCTTCCACTGATACAGTACGCTGTTGTCGTCAAAAGACTCGAAGCTTGTCTCTTTAATTGCAGTTGATATTATTAAAAGTGTGGCAAAATTCCAAGAGACTCCCCACAAGTGGATGACGGAATTTTGTCAAAGGGATTTTTGCACGGATAATCTTCAACTTTTGCCCGTTATGTAACATAGTCGGTGAATTTTTAATTTATTTAATATAATTTTTAAATTTTTGTTAAATATATAATATGATTTCTGAATTTTTAATTTATTCATGTGGTCCTTGAATATTCAGTACTTATTCAATATAGTCCTAAAAATCTTCAATGTTGTCCTTTTATTAATTCAAAATCAGGGATAATATTGAATATTTTCATATAATTCAGGGACTAATCTGAATATATATATTAAAAATTCGGAGATCAAATTGAACAAATTAAACTTTTAGAGATCACATTACGCATCGGAGTAAAGTTTAGGAACCGCATTAAACAAATTAAAAGTTCATGAATCACATTATACATTGGATCAAAGTTCATGACCATTTATATCATTTTTCCACCGTTAAAAACCGTCAGTCCATTGAGCACGTGATGGTCACGTGTTGACCAAACCCTAAACGCCCAACCAAGAGAGCAAAATCCCTAAATCGTGAAACTGCGTCAAATATGAAGGGTCTTTTGGAATTTGCCCTTTAGGTTTGCAGAGAACGTAAGTATTTAATTAACTCATCGCCTATGCAAAGCCTTGACTAGTGACTACCATCTATACAGTCGAATTTTACATGTTATCTCCTTATTTAGGAGTAATCACAACATAAATCGCGGTTATATAAAATGTATACAAATATAAACGACCTTATGCAACATTGATTCAAGAGATTAGGGCAGTTATAGTCCTCAAAATCAAAGGCGGATAAGACCTCTTGTGTAAACTATTCATTACACTGGCGAAGCATGCTCCATTTGTCCTTTATTTAATTTCAACTTTACGGAACACGCGTTTTGACTTTTTCTAAATCGAAAAAATTTTAAACTTTGAACATGGACAATTAGATGGAGATGTGAATTTTTCATAAAATCTTAAAATTTGACCAAAAACTGAATTTGGTTTGTTCTTAATCTTAGACAAACAAGCTTAATATAGCTTGAGCAAAGTCGGTCGACCGTCTTACACCTCGAAGGACAACGGCGATTCAGGCGAGCTTTTTGGATTCCCCGAGCTTCACCAGAGTGGTCCGTCGCATTTAAGAAACAAAGCAAAGTGCTCAGCTACACTTGCCATCGCTCTTACCTCAGTCGATCAACATCGAGAGGAACGCTATCAGATCTAGGTTGATGTACAAGCCTCCGATGCGGAAGGTCGACATTTTCCAAATGCAATGCACTAAAGTATCTACTGATACTCGACATTTTGCTGCGATTTATCTGCCATCATTTCCATGTTCTTCGCTTTCGTTCGCGACATTTTGCAGGTAAGAAACATTTCACTCCAAGTACTCAGGTAGGAAAATTTTCTTTCATACCAGCTGCTTCACCACACGATACAAACACTACCAGAGGTCCCTCGGCCATTGAAGGAGAACGGGAGAAAGCAGCTAGTGAGGATGGAAGAAAGCTATTCAATTTCTCTCTCTCTCTGAACTGTATAGAGACAGAAACAGACACCATAACCTCTGTTTTGTCTCCACCATGATCGTCCTTCAAACGAATGATGAACGAACGAGACTGAAAGTGAAAACAGAAAACCAGAAGGTGGCGTTTGTCCCATGAGGGAGAGCACATCTCTTTTTCTCTATTTTGAGCCAACATGCATATCACCATAGTACCACTGTTGCATTTGCAGGGGTAGGGACAGCAGAGATCCGCTGTTGCATTTGCATGAATAAGAAGCTTGGCATTGACTTAATCTAGCAACGCTTAAAAGCTTGAGTTCCACAACGGAACTCAGGCATGGAGTCACACACACATGAAAGTCCAAACATGGGAAAGATTTCAGATCACATGATACTGATTTAGCCATTGTCTCTTGACTGTAGAAAAATAGTTCAACTCCCTTGATTCGCTTCCTCCTCCTATGCCCTAGAAATGTGGACTCGCAGCAAAGATGGACCCGCAAGCTCGAAAGCGCAGGTGTCGCCTTCCTTGACCCGATTGTCGCGGATAAAAGCGGGTAAGCCTCTGCTCAGATACCAGCTCTCGCGCCTCCGGATGTCCTTCCTACGGAACATCCACACCGGCCACTGCTTACCTCCTTGCCGGCACAGCACAACATCCGCACGATCTTTCTGCCACCGAATATGATGCTCGGAGAACGAACTAGGAATGGGCTACCGTCAACAGCACAAAGCAATTAATTTCCTTATCAATATAATCGACAAGCCAGACAGGAAATGCGACTGAGCGGATCATAACAAAGAGAAGGATTATAGGGTCAAACTTACGAAGATGGCCTTCTTGACGTTGTACGATTTCATGGTTATCTGAAAACAAAAGTGATCGGTACCGGAATATCCTGTTGCTCCATCTGCGTCGCTCTCTGAGAAGATCATTAATTAGAATTTTAGTATGCAAGAGGCATAAAGAAAAGGTATCTAAACCGGCGATTACATTCATAATTTAAGTTGGACGTTTTTCTTACCCCCTTTGACGTGCATGACCCCGTTAGATGTGATCAACTCGGTCGCGACTCGAAGAGAATTCCAGGCATGAAAAGAAGCCTCCCTCGGGCTCATAGTCGGGTCGAACACTCGCACCTGGAAACCAGCTTCCCCGTCGTAGTGGAAAACCAAGAAGTCACCGGTTTGAACGGAGTGATCCTCCACGAACTCGGGCCACCCTCCATCGAAATAAAGCGCACCCTCTTCTTTGATCAGGCCGACCGTCCAAGAATCACCACTCGGGCCGGTTAGCGAAACCGCTCGAGGCCTCTTGCCTTTGATGTAAGCTAGAAAGGCTGGTGGGATTTTCTGTGGGGATTAAAAAAGATGCTTAGAACATGAAACATGAAACTCTGTCAAGCGAGGATTCAGGATTGAAAACTGTAAAACGATGAAGACTTCTGTGGACTCCTGATACATATGATAAACTGATTCATGAGCCGGACTACCGTACGCTTTCTTAATAGAAAAGGAATGTGTGCTACTACTGTAGGCTAAATTTACAGAAACAACCGATGAAAACGAGCTACTGTTTTTTTTGCTTTCTGTTGGCCCAACACTTCTAGTTACGACTCTCCAAAAGTTAATCGAACGCCAAAGTGAAAAAGACTAAAAAAGAACAACCCAGTCTAACTGAAAGGAGTCAAGTGTACGTTCCTTTTTTTTGTGGGCTCTCTTACTCCAGGAACCTATGCAAAGAAGAAGAAGCAACGTACCATTCGTTCGGAGCTGTGCTCGGCCATGAAAAACTTGAAGAACGAAGGTCGTTTCCCCTCCATGGTTGCTGTATTGTTCTTGGTCAGGAAATCTTCAAATCTGAGAGAGGAGAAAAGGGGAACTGTGAAGGAGCGTTATTAGCTTGCAGCCCGTAAATCCATCGGTTCAGATCCTCAATCTCCGGAAGCAAAAGGCGCAAATCTTACTCATGCCATACTTTTTCACACCGCACGAAAGAATGAACATGTAAAACATCAAAGCTACGACCTTTGCGATGCTCCTCAACAGCTCTGTCGCGTGCTATTTGACGCGGCTAGAAAACCTGCATGTCAAACTCAGACGTGATGGCAAACAAGGTGTTGTTCACAGCAAAAGCCACGGCATTGTTGAGTCGAGCTTGCTGGAAATGCTTGCTGTGAACTCGCTGGGGTGGTTGGCCTAGAGCACCGCCTGGAACACACTGATTTGGAGTAGAAGCTGCTGTGATGTCGCCTGGATTCGTCCGACGTGCGGCTACACTAGTAATCGAGTGTGCGGCTGTGCTCGACTTGGACCATCGGCCGCTTGCTTGCTGAGGCGAGGATCTGGAACGCGGCAAGGTCCAGACCAGCGTCGGAAAACTTGAAGCTCGCTGATGACGGCCGAGTGCTATGAGCTGAGACGGTGGAAAAGTTGCGTTCTTGTGGAGGTGGTCGAGCCGAACACGATCACGTGAACAGCACGTCGCGCTCGTGCTTCAAACCCAGCGAAGCCCTCGAGTCGGAGGGAGGATCGCGGTCCTCGATAAAATCCGGCTCGTTAGGACTACTTCGTTGCTCTGTCTCCGTCGAGCTCAAACTGTAGAGAGCGAAACAGACACCGTATCCTCTGTTTTCTCTCCGCCATGATCGTCTTCATACGAATGAGCGAAGGAGATCGAAAGTCAGGAACAGAAAACCAGAAGAAGGTGGCGTTTTCTCCCGTGAGGGAGAGCATATCTCTCTTTTCCTATTTTGAGCCAACATGCATATCACCATAGTACCATGTTGCAATTGCAGGTGTACGGATAGCAGATATACGCTGCACTGTATCTTTAAACTTTACAACTTGGCTGAACATTTCTTCATGTATTAACGTATTCTCCGGTTTTTTTGGTGGAATTGTCATTCAAGATAAAATTTTGGAAATCGTCCGGACCTGTTGTATTGGCCTAGTGAGAATGAAAATTTCAAAACCCAAAAGATAAAAAGAGGCAGGAAGAAGGATGCAATCTCGAATAAGAAGCTTGGCACTGAATTAACCTAGTACCACTTAAATCATTAAGTTCCACAACATAACTCGGCATGCAGCCCCGCATGAAAGTCCAAACATTGGAAAGATTTCAGATCACATGAAACTGATTTAGCCACTGTCCTTTGGGCACAATAGGCTACATGATGTCTCTCTCTAAACTGCACAGAGAGTGTAGTAACCGGCGCCATATCCTCTGTTTTATCTCTTCCGGTGATATTCTTCAAACCAATGAATGAGATTGATTGAAAGTGAAAACAAGAAAAACAGCAACAGATGCGCTGTTTCCTTGAGCGGGAGCATCTCTCTTTTCCGTATCTTGAAGCCCAACATGCATGTTACCGAGTACCAACTGCTGCATTTGCAGGGTACGTACAGAACAGTAAAATATCCTCTGCGATCGACTATATATTCCAAAAACTTAAACCAGAAAAAGTAACACGAAATGTACGTTCGGTGGACAGATTTAAAAAGCTTGTTTAGATAAATATTGAAAGCGGTCTATCTATGTACTGAGTCCGATCCGACACGAGTTGGTCGCCTCCTTTGTATGATATGATAATCTTGGATCATAATTTGTTTCGTTTGTTGGGTATATTACATACGTGCAAGGTTGAGTCGATCGGCATTGGCCTCTTCGCGAGTATCCAGGGTTTGACCGAGACGAAGACCGAGATCTGATTTGAAACTCTCTACTTTTTTGCCGCAGAAGAGGAGGGAGGGACTCTGTTCTCGTTGTTCTACTGTTCAAGCCACCAAAACTGGTCCTTCTGCCGCCGTTCCTTTTCGGTTCCCTGCAGAACGTATCAAGGATCTTTCCATTTTCGGACGTGCATGGAGTCCTCTCTCGTTTTGTTGCAGGAGCATATTTCGCTCAAAAAGCTGCAGACTCTTTTTGATACCGGGAAACACACGGGCCGTGCGGGTCGGGTCGGGTCGGGTCCTAGTAAGCCCGGCCAGGCATGCCATCAACTTAATGCGAGAGTTTTTTCCGGGTCTAATTTGTCGGGTCATGTTTTTAGAACTTTCATTTTTTTGTTAGCTGTGACTAATTTTCCTCGTTTGCGAAATGAACTTGACACCCCCCCCCCCCCCCCTTTCAAATCTTTTCCCTCTTTTCAAGATTCCACTCATTGATTTCGAAAATGCTAGATGGTGCTGGAAAATCTCGCCGAAACCATGCTTGCTTGCTGAGTGATACGGCGAGTTTCAATTGGGTATTGAAATAAGTGGGATCCGTAAATTGAATGAATGTCTTTTTCGAAACACCCGATTGGAAATTGCCGGGGCATTTTGTAAGCAAGTGTCGGTAAGATTTGTGAGCACACATAGTATCGATCCGATTATTACTATCGAATGATACGATAAATAAGGTTCACGTGACCGTTTGAGGTTATATTTTAGTATAAGCTGGTACGTAATGCGAAAGCAGCCTGTACATGTGAAATATCATTTGGTTTTTAGGAACCGAAAACAATTTACCTAACGTGGGTCCGAAGAATATGGCTTCGCAAATGTGTAGCTCAGCACGTGTTACTCTTTGAAAATATTTTGATAAAGTCTCCGAAAATATTGAAGAATTTATCGTAGAGTAGAAAAAAATCAAAATAAATAAAACTTCAGAGACCAGGAAGATTTTGTTAGGGTTTTGTCTTTTTTTTATTTTCTTTAGATAATGAACATTTAATTTTTTCACGATAATAGTAGCTTCTTCTGCAATCATTTGCATACCTTAACATGAATAATTTTGAAGTCATAGCTCGAGATGGTCGATGTTCCAAGCTCCGACGCATCAAATCAGTCATTTTTCGTCGGAAGAAGCTCTATAGATCAAGCCAAAATGAAAGGGAGAGAAACCCTCGCGATAAGACGAGACCCCACGAGCAGCCATCACCTTTTATGAGCATGTGCGGTGCTCGCAAGAGTTGTCATTTTCGGCTAAGATTTGTAGGCATAGTTTTGCTTGGTGGTCATTGTCTTTTTTTTCCGGAGCAATTGGTGAAGTGTAAAATCAACAAAGAATGATTTGAGCAGATGTGACCTACTGAAAGCTAACGTTCAAACATGCCACAACTGATACAAACATAAACTCCCGAAAGTCGAGTCCACCGGAATTTCGGATATCATTAATCTAACGGAAACTTGACGCCAAATCGTGCTCGATGCTCATGTTGCATCCATCAATTCGTAGCATCTGAAAAGAGAACGAGAGCTCGTGAAAAGAAGGCTCGCTATAGTTTTTGCAGAAAGTGTTGGCTTTCCAGAGTCTTTGTAGGCCTCAGAAGGACAAGTTGGATGATTTAGCCTGCAAATTATAACGATGTCTTCGTACGGCGACCGGGAGCCGAAATTCGAATCACTGCTGCATAGCTAATCTAGTACTGCATGGCTAATATATTAAGACGAGGCACGAGACTCGTGAAAGGATTCCATCAAATTTCAGACGAGTCCAAACTCCTTGAGAACACAATGCAGTCAAAAGATAGAGGGCGGGAGCAAAAACAAGGGAAGAGATTCTTGGTTTTTGTTTGATTTCAAGATTCATTTGACCCCTTTGGATTTATCATCAACCAATCGAAAGAGATTTTTTTCTGCAGAAACCAGATTGACAAAAGTCAACCCACGACGAGCAGTTCCCATAATCCCACATAATAAGACAAGACTAGTGTCAGAAAACAGGCCCCCCCCAATGGACCAACCAGCCAAACCTACCCAACTAAAGAAAAAGATTCTCCTAACTTTTTAATTCCATTTGAAACGCAGGGGTCCAACCCTGCGTGTTAGCTCGCTCATCCAGCCACAGCATCATCATTCACCCGTTGAAGATTGTGTGAACTCCAATACCCCATGTGAGGCTGAGAATGCAGGTCAAAGTGCATTTGAACCATAGTTCTGTGTCCTAACATGATCTGTGGGTCCTCAAGGACTAAATTGGCTAACAGATTGTCTAGGAAACTTCATGAGTTTTACATCATGCATCACCTGAATTTATATAAAGTAAAGGAGGATAAGAATGGAAGGGGTGGAGGAGTTCATTCAAAGTCATCACACAGAACAAACTATGTTTTTGCAGGTACTGAGTATCAAACTTGAAAATTCATCTCGAAAATCCCATTTTACTTCCTGAACTGTTTATATGCTAATCAGTACATTAAACTCTACACGGAACCGAATCATGAGTAATACATAGGAAGGGAAGACATTCAGTAGATGTAATGTGACCACAAGAATAAACAAATTCATCTCCTCACGAGGATCAGTCTCCAGTGAAAGAGCCCCAAAAGGGAGGGAAAAAAACCAGAAAGATAACCAAACCTTTACATGATCTGCTGTTTGCTACTATAGAATCAACCAGTGAAACCCTTGCGTCAAGCTCAAAAAACTTCTGACCACACTCTGCTGCAAAAAGCACCGGTGGCCTACATCAAGGATTTTGGAAAGAAAACCCACGGATGCCCCTTCCTACACTACGTTTCCAATTCCTCTGGAACAGTAGACAAAGCATCCCCGTTCACGAATGAAGGACTTAGGAATTTGGCAACAAACGCCCACATCTTGTAGACATCCTCGAAGTTGGTCAGGAAACCGAGTGACACGGTAACAACCTCAACTCGGAAGAACGCATTCTTCCCTCCCTTGTATCCGTTCGCCATCGGCTTGCACAAGGCCATAGATTCAGGATCAAGAGACCCAAGTCGCTGTTTCGGGGCATCTACTATCCGTATATGGCTGAGAATTCCGACCCCTAGTGATATTCCGTTCTTCTCAGCCAGCTTCTGAACAATCTCTGGGAGGACCCACCCTCCTTCTCCACCATTTCGTATATTGAACGCCACAGCGGCACCTCTCTCGTACTTAATCTTGGGGCCATATATTTGTACAAGGGGAATTTTAACAGCCCCTTCCGAATTGGGTAGCTGCAGTTGAAGTAACGAAGTGACGAGCCAATTAATCAAATAGCGTAGTCTCGAAGTGGTTTTATTGAGACCTAAAGTGTTCACGTGATCAAGATGCCGGCAGATTATCTCTGGCTCCCGTCTTCCCCACTCTTGCCCATCATCATAGTCCCCATTGCTCAACGACTCTTCATCACCAAGAGAAGTCATGGAAGCTTCCCCTGGATGATACAAGTGGCTCGAGCTTCCAGTATGGTTGTCTTCCACACTGAAAGATACCCTGCGACCCATGCTCGCAAACCGGTTACTGTCTTCTAATATGGAGAATCTACTTCTTTCTCTTCCACCCAAAAGTCTGAACTCGCCCTCGGTCTCTCTCCTAATAGCACTTTCTTTCACTTCTCGGCAAAAGTCCGATTGCAAGGAACTCTCCACTTGTCCATTCTGGAGACCATGACACTGACTGGGTTTGAATCCATTTATGCTGGCGCTCAACTTGGAACCATTGAACCCAGGTTCGCCCTGGATTTCACGTTCTTCCTGAATCTCCCCTGAATGATGGGAGGTCGCAGAAACTTCCCTGCTTCCAACAGCAGAATCTAGTTCTTCCTCTTCAGGAATTCCCTTCACGCGATCCAACTCCTGCGACACTGATAGCACAGCTGCATCAAAAGACAACACAGGATCTTCCTGCAGTCTGAGATTGACTCTGCGCTCATCGTAAATAGGGCTCATAGATATCCTTGATGCAGGCTTAGGTGAGACGCGCTTATTGTTTCTCCTGACAGAAATCCACGACTGCTGCAATGGTGGGCTTGTTTTGTGCCTGGGAAATTGGCCAGAGTGGTCAGAACCAAAGGGACTTTGACCTAGGTCGATCCAGTATGAATTGTCAGAAGAATCATCTTCACTGAATATAGGACTCTTCATGACCTCTCCAACTGAAATGCTTTCCATTTCCTCGAATATGGTGCTCGCTCCATCCCTCTCCGAACTGTTATCTTGTTCCAACTCGGTCTCAAAGACATCTCTCACTTGATTGGATGTAAATACACCTGAAAATGCAGGCATACTTGACCCACCTTGAGCTTCAGGTGTGGGTTCTTCTTTACCGTTCATCACTTCATCTTCAAATCCCGCAAATACATCAAGACCATCCATAGAATCACTCAAATATTGGGGAAATACCGGGACGATCTTCACCATTCCAGTGCCAGTGAGTCCAGACTGGTTTTGCAGGCTGGACATCACAGACTTTTTGATCAAGAGGCATCCAAATCCCGTTGGGTCAGCTCCAAACACCCTGTAAAACGACGTGATGATAAAATCCGGTCGGAAGAGGGAGAGACCAAGAGAATCCATGTCCTTGGGACCCAATGAACCGGCATCAAGTAATACATGCCAATTGTTCTGCTGTGCAAGTGCCATCCACTGGTAAGAGTACTTGGCACCAGTTACCCTAGACTGGACGGGAAAAACGAAAAGCCCAACGGCCGAATCCTTCTTCCTCCTTTTCTTGCTCGATATTTGCTTTCTCAGCTCCCTCGAGCAAAGTTTCAAAGTAGGCCATTTGAACCAGGCACTATGTACCTTAGCACCTTTTTCTTTAGCACTCTGAGCCATCCAATTGACAGATTGGCTCTCATGATCGAACATAGTCAGCAGCTTCTTATTCGTATGGAAAGGATAAGACTCGGCCAGCAACTTAAATGCAGACCCTCTACTCACCGTAAACACAAGTCCATACTCATTTTCAGGAATATTCAAGTAATCCATGATCCTAGTCTTGATATCATGTTCTGCACTACCTTTCTCAGCCCCACCATACAAAGCATGGTTACTCAAATTCGCCGTTATCTCGGACAAGGTAAATGCTGACGACTCCCAATACTGCTGGGTCTGAAGATAAGAGAACAACCCGAATCCACAGTAATCGAGACATACCTTGGCGAAAGCTTCGGAGAGGTGTCCGTACTCGTTCGATCTCAAATGGTCGATTCTCTCAGTGGACTCGAACTTGGGGTACATTGTGAGGAACAAGTTGAACGCTTCCGTTAGATCAGGAATCGAGTCTTCGCTGCCGTAAATGCGCTCCGCAGCAAGGGCCGTGGCTCGCAAGAATTCCTTCTGGGCATGAAGCCGGGCGAGAGATCTTGATCTCCCGATGCTGTTGTCTTGATTGGGGGACTCGGTATCGATGTCTTGGGACTTCTTGAGAGACCCATCTTCGGAAGCTTCTTCCAGAGCCTCTCTAAGCCTGTTCTCTTGCAACTGGCGCAGTGTCGACGGCTTTCGCTTGCCGTCATCGAAAGCAGATCCCTTTCTCCTCCTGCTTCTCTTCTCCAAGAATATGATAGCTGCACAGTGAGATATAGGCTTCCATAGTGAAAGATGCATGAATGCTTCCCACCCGGTACACTCAACACCGAGCTGACAGTGAAGAAGAAGAAGGTGAAGAAAGTGCAAGACCCAGTTTTTATCTCGGGTTCAAAACCACAACGCAACTTTTATTTCAAGTCCGAAGTGAGGGCCAAAGATCAAAAGCAGATCCGCCAAATTTCAAAATCGCAAAGAGAAAGCAAAAGCGAGGGTCTATGAGATTCCCAGGAAAACCAAAACTCTCTCTCTGTCTCTCTCTCTCTGCTTTTCAACTTCCGTTACCAAAACAGAGAGACACCATACGCACACACTTTAGCTCCAGTTGATGACTGATGAGAGAAGCCCTCCCTCCACTTTATGACCTGAAACATTTCAAACGAAAAAACAACACAAGCAAGAGTCACCAAAGATTTCCAGCATTACCATCCTTTGAACGCTTTTCTTTTCCCCAGGGCTAACCAGGCCATGACTTTAAAGCAACAAAAAACTTGAAAAGAGAAAAAGGAAACAGAGCAAAGGATGGGTTTTATCTAGTGAGAACCGAACCTTTATTGCTCTCCATCAGAAGGAACATTAGCTTCTTCAACACTCCTCGAAGCCCCCCCCCCCCCCCCCACCCCACCCCCACAATTCAAGGCACTGTTACGGACCGAAGCTCCACCGGAAAACACGCGACAACGGAGTGGCACTCGCGAATCTCCAGACCGGCGCCGCCACACCCGGACTCCCCACCAATGCCCCCCCTTGAAGAACCGGAGAGCCCAACAACAGCGACGGGCGGGTGAAGAGAACCCAATTCGGGGAGCGCCCTCAGCAAGAGAGGGGGGAAAGAGAAAAACAGAGAACTCGCAACGCCCAGAAAGATCCCAAATTTGCACGCCCTCCGATGAAGAAGAGCAGACCGAGAACAGCTCCAACGACTCTCCACCTCCTCCCCCCCCACCCACAATCAGTAAAATCTCCCCACCAACCTCTCCCCCTCTTCTCTCTGTCTTCCTCTCTCTCTCTCTCTCTCTCTCTGTGGGACTGTGGAGTGTTCAGAGCTTGTGAGAGAGAAAGTGAGGAAAAGGGAAAATGCGTTTTACAGCAAGCAGCAATCTTTGGAGATGGTGGCAGGGGAGAGGAGAGAGAGAGAGAGGGAGCGGTGTCTTCGTAAAAGGGCATTAAATTCCATCATTTACGACGGGGCGTGAGGGTCAATAGAGACATTTGAGCATTCAATGCTCCTGTTCCCTTTTCCACTGCCCCCCCTCGCCATTATTACGCTCCCTCTCCTTCTCCCCTTTCCCCATTTTACCCCCACCTTCTTCTTTTTCCTTTTTTTTTTTTGTTTTTGAATTTTAAGGGCGCGAATGGTAACCATTCTGCTCCAGAAATCAAATTCTTGCCAGAAATTGATTTCCGAAATTTTTGTCAGAAATTAATTTTTTGAGGAGAAATCTGTTTGATAAAACATGACTAATTCTGCTCCAGAAATTGATTTCTGGAACAAAAATCTATTTTGATTTGTTGATTTTTTTTTTACCTAAAAAAATTTAAATTTCACTCAAAGTGGGTGGTCACAGGTATTCTAAGCCATTATGTGAAGTATTAAATTTTTTTATTTTTTTGGGCACCTCAAAAAAATTAAATTTCACTCAAAGTGGGTGCCCAAAGGTATTCTAAGCCATTTTGTGAAGTTTTGAAATTTTTGATTTTTTGATTTTTTTGGGCACCTCAAAAAAATTAAATTACACTCAAAGTGGGTGCCCAAAGGTATTCTAAGCCATTCTGTGAAGTTTTGAAATTTTTGATTTTTTTATATTTTTTGAAAAAAATTCACCAAATTTCTTATTTTCCCGAAATCTGACTTTTTTTATTTTCTGGAAAATTTTATGAATTTTTCTGGAATTTTTCGATTTTTATGCATTTTTTGAAAAAAAAATTAGTGAGATCTCAAAATGTGTTGTAAATGCCACGAAAAAAAGAGAAAATAAGGAGAATGCATTCTGGAATAGAGAAGCTACAAAAAGTAGCTTCTCTTTTTCTTGCCCAAAACTCATTCTGGAATCAAGAATGCATTCTGGAATCAAGAATGCATTCTGGAATCAAGTATTTTTAACAAACGCATTTTTATTCCAGAATGCAAAATTGCTCCAGAATGCATTCCGGAAATTTTTTAACAAACGCATTTCTATTCCGGAATGCATTCTGGAGCAGAATTTCTACTCCAGAATGGATTCCATGCGCGTCCTAAGATTCCCAGGAAAAAGAATTTAATAAAAAAAAAAGAAGAAGAAGAAGAACGCCACAGACATGCACAAAAACAGCCGTAAAGCATACTTCCCGGATTTTTTTATTATTTCGATTAAAAATTCGAAACGATGGCTCTTGACTTTGCCGCATTAGATATTGTGCTGATGGAGTTTCGTATCGAAATTAACTTTCAATGATTTTTTAGACTTTGTATGATATTAATTTTTTGGGTAAGAAACCATTATATAAGAGAAGTGAAAAGCAACATAAAAAAGAAGTTTGAGTTGAAAAGATTGGCTCTTGGATTTTTATCTATTTTTACTTTGATTTTTTGTTTGCGTTAATTTCGAATGCTAATTATAATTCAGCTTTTTTAACAATTCGAACACTCGATGAGAACTTTCAGATAACAGGGTGCTTACGACCTATAACATAGGACGAATTGACTTTGGATTATGATGCTTCGCGGGCAATGGCCGGTCGGCCGTTCTTTTCTTGACCAAAGGCCAATCGACGCTGAATATTTACAGTTCGAAAGTATGGAAGGAAAACACGACGCGAAAAGCGGCGTGTTGCTTGAACATCGGTTCTCGGCACGATAGGCGGCCGGCAAAATCCAATCGCATCGCAATCGGAAACACGGACCAATCGGTAGAGCAAACATAGAATTAAGGGGCTAAATCCTCACAATGGTGATTTTCAAATGGAGTATGATTGGAAGTACCTCCCAAAACATTAACGCAGGGACATGGACATGGACATGGACATGGGTCATGGATTCTATCAAAGGAAGTTGGAGGAGGGGGAGGGTGTTATTGCTGGTTTTCTTTGGCATGGGGATGGGACAAAAGAATCTCATTTAACACACTAGTAGGTAGGACAACTAGGGGGGGAAAAACCACATTGAATGCCACCCCCACCCCCCAAAAAAACCCTAGCTCTTGGACCATGGGCAATTTTGGAAGACACGACCCAAAATTATTAACAAAATTATTTACCCTCGAACACCCTTTTATCTAATTGGACGACTCTTCGCATTATTATCGTATAAAATAATTTAGGGTTTCTTTTTCTTTACTGCTTTTCCCATGTTTTCAAAATAATTTATTGGTGAGGGATTGTGGGGTTTCTCTTTCTTCTATACTAGACTTTTGGGGAGGGAGGAGATAGGGAGAGATCTTCACCCTGTTTTGTGTTGTCGCCAATAGGCTTAAGGCTGGTCAACCCAGGAGTATAGAATCGATGACAACTAATTTGGCTTGATACGTGAAATTATAATAGTCAAGGGGTCGGTCATAATGATCTTTTTATTTTACATTTTGATGCATGGACCAAGAAAGCACGTGGGAGCAAGTTAAACGAGTGAAGACGGACTTTTATAATTCTTCCGATTTACCGTTATTTAAGAGCGTCGAGTTGATTCATCTGTTCGGTATAATTAAAGATAAGCTATCGACGCTAACACTTAGAATTTGAAAAAAAAGGTGATTTTCTCGGGACCCAACATAGGCAGAGAAAGTCAAATTCGAAGATGCGTGACTATAGTCATTTTATCAACTCCGTCAACTGTATTAAATTGGAAGTGAGCTCGAAAGAACAGCGACACAGCTCCTCTTGAAGGTCTCGGTCGAAAGAAAAGTCCCTTTGGAGCCCCTCCGCAAGACTCGTCTCTTACGCCTCCGCTCGTAGCCACCTTGCCTTCGCACGCATCTTTCGCCTCTATCGTTGATCTTCGGAAATTCCTCGTTCTTGCCAAAAACCTCGCGTCGCAAAACTCTCACCTCGTTCACCATTCAATGCCATGGATTCAATGCTAGCGAGATTGATGCTCCATCAAAGAGGTTAATCCGATTTCTCTTGAGATGTTTTCGCAAAAGGGTAAGCGCACTGGAAGTCCTAAAATTTATCACGAAAATGCAATTGAGTTCTAAAATTTTCAAAAAGTACAATCGGGTCCTATAACTTGCTAGCATTTTCCGTTTGTCTAGTTGACTAGAGATAACAGAAGGATCTGATTGCACGAATTTGACAAGTTTTAGGATTTGATTGTACTTTTTGATAAATTTAGCACTCAATTACACTTTTGTGATAAATTTTGAGGAATCGATTGTGTTCCTTTGAAAGTTTTATGACTCAATTGCACTTTACGACTTTTACTATACTTATCCCTTTTGTTAATAACTTAATATAGGAGTTCGATTATGGACGTAATTTCTTGAATGGTTGTTGTGGGGGGGGGGTAAAATTGGGAATTCGGGTCGGACATTGTGGAAGGCAACGGGATGTTTGGGTTGGGTTTTTGGCTTTGGATTCCGAGAAGCGCTCGAGGGAAGAGCAGAATCTCGAGGGGGTGCCGCTAAACGACAACGTTCGTAATTTCTCGCGGGTTTTTCTGTCGGGCGGGTCAATGGAGCGCGCGAGAAGATAAGGGGGCCCCGAGAAAACGACGCCTTTTTGACCGGAGCCGAAAGGAAGGGAGGAGGAGTGACCGCGAGACGGTCAACCAACCCGATCCGGTTTAAGATCAAAGATCCATCTCCCGCTCTGCTGCGAATCTTGTGCCGCGAGGGGGTTGACCTCGTCTTTCCGTTGGACGGTGATCCTTACGCACTTTACCGTGCACGTTGACGCAGAGGAGTCCTGCCCCCCACATCATTAGCTCGTACCGCTCGTAAGGATAACGACACATTTTGATCTAACGTGCGACAAGCTTCTTTAACTTTTAATTTAGTTAATTTATCTCTAAATTTTATTTTAATGTACAATGCGATCCCTGAAAGTTCGAAACATATTCAATTTGAGTACTAGATTATATGAAATTGTTCGATATTATCCTTCTATTAATTCAAGTTCATGAACTAAATTGAAACGCACACCAAAAGTTCAAGGATCACATTAAAAAATTTAAAAGTTCATGAACAACATTGCACATTGAGCTAAAATTGATAAATCACATTGTACAAATAAAAAATGTAAGCACCACATTGAACATTCGGCTAATTTTCAGGTTTCGGTAGTATCATTTTCCCATGTCCTTAAAAATCGAAAGGCAAACATTGGAATTCTTTGACCAAAAAAATAAACGATGAAATTAAGGATTGTTGTTGATGGGTTATATCCTAATCAAAATCAGAATAATCACAGAGATAATAGAAAAATTAACACACGAGTTTACCTAGGTTCATCCCCGAATAGGGCTACGTCCAGCAAAGAGATTCCACTATGATATTTAGGGTTTACAACCACAACCACTCGTTACAATGATCTCTCATACAAATACAATATATAGGACTTAAAATGGGCCAAAAGCCCAAGTCTATCCGAATCCTTTTAATCCCACAACAAATGGGTTAGCTTAAAACATAAGATAAAAAACCGATGTTGTTTCGGGGGCACTGCCCCCGAGCCCCTACCCGCTCACTGGCGAGAGGGGCCGCCGTCCGCTCACCGGGGAGCGGAATGCCCGCCCGCTATCTGGTCAATGGGACTCCCGTTTCGGGGGACGCTGCCTCCGAACCCCCGCATTCCATGCGCAGGGGCTACATATCGTCGGATCATACTTCGATTTCCCTAAACTCACGTGGGCGTGCCCGGTATGAGAAATAAAAGTTCCCGAAGTATTCGCCAACTCCAACCGTTGTCTCTATTTTCGGTTTTAGTGTTCTGAGCCAGCGATGGTCAGTATGACTCGCCTAGTTTTGAAGTGTATAAATTCGGTTCGCTTATACCTTTCGATATCATACTACATGGTCGTCGGAGGGAAAAAAGATGCATTGATAATCGAGATTCCCTTCGTAGACTGTAATCTCCTAAACCGACCCAACAACACTTTAGAGGGAAAGAGGAAAAGGAAAGAAAGAAAAAATAATTGGGACACGAGTTGAATAGGATGTACAATTCAAATGTATCACTTTAGAGCAGGTGGGGCACTCGTCCCTAATCTATTTGGGTGGCCTCAATGAAGCAACAAGAGAAGGTCTAGAGATGGATCACGTGACCCACATGGCAAACATGGTAGTACATTTTGGCATTGACAGATTCCACATAGTAAATTTTCTAATTCGTCGTTATTATGACATAGTCACATAGGGAAAATGTACATGTAATCAACACCACCACCATAATATCGAGAAGGGAAGATGACATTCTTTCTAAGGAAATGCTCAATAGAAAGAGTTATAGTTAGGATTTTCCATAATTACTAATATCGGGACATTAGAGCTAGTGTTTTACTCTTTGTTGAGATGACACTTATGGCACGAATGACAATCATTCTGTTTCAGAAATCAATTTCTAGCCATAAATAGATTTTTCTATTTTCTATTCCATGAATAAGTTTCTGAGCAAAAATACACGTTTAATAACGATACAAAATTTATGTTCCCGAAACAAAAATTTATTTAATAACGGCATAAAATTTCTCTCTTGGGCGACTGGTGAATGGGCGGAAGACGACGAGAGGCGGCGGCGGACAGCGGCACAGCCATGCGGAGGATGGTGGCAAGAGGCAATCGGCGTCGGGCAACAGCGAGGGGCAAGCAACAACCAGCGGTGGGTGACGGCGAGAGGAGGGCGGCGGGAGGTGGCGATCGGCGGCGGGGCACGACGACCGGTGGATGGCAGGAGGCAGCGAACGGCAAGTGAGCGGCGGCGGGAGGCAGGCGAGGGCGAGAGGAGGGCGATGGCGGGAGGCGGCAACTGGCGGATGGCGAGAGACGACGAACAGCAGGCGAACGGCGCCGGGAGGCGAGCAATGGCAAGAGGAGGGTGGTGGCGGGAGGCGACGGCCAGTGTTGGGAGGCAAGCGGTGGCCCATGGCGGCCAGCGAATGGTGGGAGGCGGCGGACGGTAGGTGGGTGGCAGGTGGGCGATTGGTTATACAAGCGATGAGAACAATTTTTATTTATCATTTTTTTCCAAAAATAGAAAAGTAGAAAATTTTTACTTCTCATTTCTATTCCAAACCTATTTTTGAAATCAAAATTTGTTCTAGAAATAGAAAAATGAAAATTACGTTACCAAATGTATTTATGTTCCAAACCTGTTCCTAGGAACAGAAAAATAGAAAAACAAAGAAATAGAATGGTTATCATTCACACCCTTAACGAGGCAAGCACAGATCTTAGTCAGAAGCAAAGCGAGCAAAGAGTGCAAGAAAAGGTGCTCGTTGTAAAAAATAATTGATTGATCTTTTGCAATTTAGAGTTGTATGTGTCGCTTTTGGAAACAATCCTTAGTAAAGATCTTCTTATTGTATCTTAGTGACACAAATGGTTCGTAAGCTTTGGTCTAATGTACAATATCGTCCTTAATTTTTTATTTAGTTTAATGTGATCTATGAACTTTTGACCAATGTACAATATCGTCCTTAAATTTTTAATTTGTTCAATATAGTTCCTAAATGGTAAACAAAAAAAAAATGTTACGCGTGGATTATCCACGTAAAATATTCAACTCAAATTAATTGATATAGGCCCTCGGCCCCTCGATAAGCCCTCGCTGGCCCTTTCAGGCAACAATGGGGCAGCAGCGGCAGCGATGGCATGCAGCCTTTACCTTTTTTCTCCTTTTCTGTTTTCTTTTTTATTTTAAATTAGCTTTCTTATTTTTTTAAATCTAATTAAATTAAGTTTTGGTTAAAAATTAGGATTTGGGTCAAAACGACGTTGTTTTAGTCTCATATTTCATAGTTTTAGTACGGTCAGTGCCACGCAGGAAAGAGAAACTAATAAATAAAAAAAAACCATTTAGAAGAATGAAAAATAACAAAAAAAAGCCACGTTAGTATTTTCTATTTAGTTTAATTGTACGAAGTTAACGAAAGGAAATTATTATATTCAAGATTGAAAATCATTAACTAGTACCCCGATGTACACTTATGAGATGGATCTAATCGTATACAAGTTACATTAACTAGTACCCCGATGTACTTACTAAGTATACTTAATAACATTAAATTCGACTTTCAAAACAACAATTACAAATATCACAAGGAAATTATTATATTCAAGATTAAAAATTATTCCTTTCGTGATTACTTTAACAAATTTCTTTAACATACATAATCGATACCTTTTTCCTAACTCGTGTTATTACTTTATGGCTCAAAAATATCGTAGATATGATTATTTGAACGAACTCGAACATTTCAAGTATGTTTATTTTGCGAAAAATGAATGATTTGGAAAATATTTTCTTAAAAACGATCTCTTGTATCGTTTATAGAAATAAATAAATAAAGAATATTTTATTGTTCATGAAAGTATTTAGATATGAATTGTTGTTGATAATGAAAATATTTTTCATCAGGTAATCATTCCATGCAGTATATGCGATTGTTTTTAGGAGATTAATTTTTTCAAATAATTCATTTTCCGCGAAACAAACGAAACCTTCGTGTCTCCAACCTCAAATACTAAAATTGTTAAATGGATGTCGCACGTCGTTATTTTTTTTTATTGGGATATGTTCACTAGAAGTCCTAAAACTTATCACGAAAGTACAATCGAGTTCTAAAACTTGCAAAAAGTGCAATCAAATCCTAAAACTTGTTAAATTAGTTCAATCGAGTCATAAAGTTAACACCGTCCAATTTGACTAACGAAAAATGCTGACGTGGCTTTTTTTTTTTAATCTGACGTGGAGATGACGTGGCTTATTATTATTTTAATATTAATTTTATTTAAATTATATTTAAAAAAATAAGCCAAATTAAAAATAAAAAAAGTGGAGGAGGGGGAGGACAGTAGGGGGTTGCTGGCCCTTGGCTAGGGTCTGGCCACGGTGGCAGGGAGGGCAAGCCCTTCCTTCCCCGTCTGTCCACCTCCCTTTTTTCAAAATATTTTTTTTTATTTTTAATTTTGCTTATTTTTTATATTTAATTTACATAAAATTAGTATTAAAAATCAAATTTGGGCCAAAACGACGTCGTTTTGGCCACGTAGGAGAGAGAAAATATTAAAATAAGCCACGTCAGCATTTTCCGTTAGTAAATTTGACAAATTTTATGACTTCCAGTGAACATATCAATTTTTTATTTGATTTATGCCCCCGTACATGTAGACATCGCCAACTTCTCACGCTAATCTCACATTCGCATCATCTTCAAAATCCTCCTAACAATCGGCTAATTAACACTAATTTTCTATCCTAAGCTAACCAACGGCTGTCGTAAGAAACAAGTCGACGAGCTCTTGTTCCATCATTTCATGCGATCATATCACAACGAAACCCTTCGTTACCTAAACCCTAATTTAACAATTACTTTATATAAGGTGGGATGATCACTGTAATCAAGTCAGCAACAGATTTGCGTTTGCTTGGTACGACTCCGACTAATTTATATATAAAAAAAATACGTTGGGTTTATGAATTAATTAAGAAGATAAAATAACGAGTTACGTTGGGAACGTTTAATTTAATCATAATGTCTTCATAAGAACGCACATCGTCAACCATGTCGCCAAGTAAAATATATATTGCTGCCCGTCCTGACATGCATGCGTTCTTATATTATCCACGACAACGTCGAACGCGACCCCGAATAGTTGATCTCGCAACTTGGCACCGTGTGCTAAAATTAAAATCTCGCAGACATTGAAAAATTTAATGTTCGAGAGTTTCCATGCATCTCTGCAGAACGAGCTGTCGGACTTTCTATATGAGCATAAGATCTGATGCTCTAAAAGTTAAGTTAAACATGTTAAGCTTCAAAGTGAAGACTGCCATTTGAGGGATTTGCCGGGGGGGTGTTTTAGAGGTAACAAAGGTTCCAAACTAAATCGTCCCTCGTTGCGTAACCAGCACTCTGCACAAGCTCTTTGGTTTTTTTTTTTTTCTTTTCACAATCCGACGAGATGGGCGTCCGAGACCAGACTGCTTGAAGACCTGTGAAACACCCTACAAGCTCAGTGAATTGGTTAAGTTCGAGGCTTTTGATCTATACGGGTGGCTCCGATCCAGTGTAATTGGCACACGGTTTGCGGGATTTGAGCGGACGACCTTCGATTCTTGAGCCTAAAATTCATCGAGCCAAGGGTAGTGTACGGCAAAAAGCGCACGAACATTATTGAATTCCATTAGAGTGTTATAGCCGACGAATTTTATTTGCGACCCAACATTCTATCGATGTTGGTGAATCCGTTGCCGCTGCATTGTCGGAGATCTGAAGCTAGAAAGATCGGCACCACTCCGACAACCACTATTTTCAAGGCTTCTGATCTATACAGGTGGCTCAGAGCCAGTGTAATTGGCACGCAATTTGTGGTATTTGAGCGGACAGCCTCCGGTTCTCGAGCCTATAATTCGCTGACGCTACGGGGTGGCCGTACTGCAGACAGCGCACCGACATTTTTGAATTCGGTCGGAGTGTTATAGCCGACGCATTTTACTCGCGACCCAACAGTCGATTGATGTCGTCGAATCCGTTGCCTCTGCGCCGTCGGAGATCCGAAGCTTAGAAAGGCGACACCACTCCGACGGCCATTATTTCGACGCAACGATTCCGGCGTCGGCGAGAAAATACACAGAGCCCCGTATCACTACACTACCAGCTCGTCACCAACCTCATAATGCCCCCTTTCACGAAAGTACGTTACGCAGCTCCCTACTGCTGGCTGCTCAATAATGAGGACCACCTTTTTCGGGCCTGTTTGGTTCAACTTTGAAAATGCTACTTGGGGGAATGCAAATACCTTTGAGTGAAAGCCCATTGAGCAAATGTAAATGGTGTTTGGTAAAAATATTTTGTAAAGCTATTTTGGCCAAAATATAGTGTTTGGTAAAAACAAAACCTACCGTCGCCGGAGCCGGCCGCTGGCGAGGGCCTACGGCCGCCGGCGGTCGCCCGAGGCCAGGCGACCCTCGGCGGAGGTCGCACGACCCGGGCGATGGCCGCTGGGTCGCGCGACCCGGCGGCCGTCGCCGGGTCGCGCGACCCAGGCGGCCGTCGCCTGGGTCGCGCGACCCGGCGGCCGTCGCTGGGTCGCGCGACCCAGCGGCCGCTACTGGGGACGGCGTCGCTGGGTTGCGCGACCTCGGGCGGCCGTCGCCTGGGTCGCGCGACCCAGGGCGGCGTCGCCCGGGTCGCACGACCCGGGCGACGCCTCCCGGGTCGCGCGACCCGGGCGGCCGCCGCTGGGACGCGTCGCCCGGGCGGTCGCCCAACCCCAGGCGACCTCGTTGGCCGCTCTCCCTCGCCGGCCACCCTCGCCAGCCGCCCTCGCCGTCTGCCTGGTGAAGAACAGATTCAACCCAAAAAAAAAAAAAAAAAATGTAAACGGTAGCATTCGTGGAATCTTTGGCCTGGTGATCGGACCACCTTGGGCTTTCATTTGAGAAGGCCAAGCGTTTGCCAAAGAACTCCAAAAATGATTTGCCAAACACAAAATAATTCCCCCAAAGGACTTTGGAGGCTCAAAGCTCTTTGGCAAAGCCCAACCAAACACCCCCTTTCATCTTTGGGAATCGCTTTCCCACTTTTGCTTTTGGTGCGTCTTTGAATTGGCTCTTTTCCTCATCGTTCCTTCCCATGATGTCAATTCCCATTCAAAACCCCTTCCCCCTTTTTACCGTAAAAGTCCATCCACTTCCTGGGGATCATGAAGAGGGCCTTGACCCCTAAAGCTAGTGGGAGCCACGCCAAAGCTTCAAGACAAAAAAAAAGCTCCTCGGACGTCGATCCTCGAGATCAGAGAGGGGAGAGAGAGACGCGAGAGATTTTAGACCAAACCCCATGCAAATTTTCAAAAACATCCTTCGAAGTGGGGTCTTGTCTTAATCACCTTTTGTTGACCTATTGTCAATTCGAGGAGTTGAAGCCAATCGAGTAGCGTTTCGTTTGGCTTTGTTCCTCGCGCAAAGATCATCGTTGCTCGCTCTATGATTAGCCACAGGAACAGTGTGGGACTCAAGACAGAGTGGGGCTACTCATTTCATTTTCGAACGCATTAATTGTCGAACTTCATGTTCATCATCAGATTAAGAAGACTCGAATGCAACGTGCTCGGATATTTTTTTTGCATCCTCTAATTTGCTTTTGCTGTTTTTGGTGGGCTAGGGAATTGTAGCCTGGTGGGCCTGGCCCGCATGCTTTGATCGGTCGGGGCCCGATCCATCGAAGGAAGGAAATCCAAGAGAGGAAGGGTGAGCATAGCTAGATCAGTCGGGGCCCGATCAGCGGTGTTAACGAGTATCTCGAGACACTTATTAAGTTTATTTTAAAAAGAAAATGTTAACTTGAGGCACCTCGCGCTTTTGTTTTTGACCTGGTTGTTAGGGAGGGTAAGATTAGTTGTCTCTTTGTTAGCGATTCAATCGCCCCTTTCTTGCCTTGTACGCTGAAATTTGTTTCAAGACCCTGTAATTTAAAATGGCTAATTAACGATACTATCTCCTTGTTTAAAAAAAAATAAAATAAAAGAAGATACTGTTCGATTTCGATAATATCGAATACACATTTGACATGTAATCCAAGCTGCAAATTTTTCCTTACTTAATTACTAAAATGCAAATTCGTTAACAGACCATTTTGCTAGAGGGGAACTCATTAGGATCAAGTAAACCTGTTAAAATGGGTTTTAAATCCATATATGACCCAAATTTATTGGAATTGGCCATATACGGGTCACTTCAAATTTGAAGAGCCGACTCATAATGAGTTCTAAAATCCTAAAATTAATGGATCTAAATTGGCTCTAAACTAAACCCATTTCCAACCCATTGGGGCTCGAACTTCCTTTTCTCTCTCCCTCTTCGCTCGCGAGTTGCCGTGTTCTCTTCCTGCAACCTAGCTCCGGACACCTCCAGCTTGCGCCTCAGCCTCTAGTTCGACGCGTCGAGTTCTTTGATTCGCTTCACCAACTTAGCAATCTCGGCATTCTTGGAGCAGATCATGCCCTCAAGCACTTGGACAAGGGACGCCGTATCTCGTACGAAGCTCGTGCTCGAGGAGCGACTCACGGTTGCGAAGGTCCTCGATGAGAGCATGTTATGATTCCAATAGACAATGGGGACGAGTGCTGTCGTGGTGCTGGGTGCTTGCTAGCGCTTCGTGCTTTGAGGTTTCAAAGTCTTTCGATTGAGCAATGTGTGCGTGTGTGCTACGGCTGTTCACTATTTGAAATCGCGAGTCTCTCTGCGCTTTGAAACCGGAGTGAAGTGGGCGAGGTTTGTGGAGGATGGAGCGTTGGACGAGGGCTGCGAAGGACGTTGGTAAGAAGGGGCGGTGCCGGCGGCGGAGGAAGGGGCAGAGTTGCACCATAGAAATCTATCGAGATGTTTTTTCCTTTATTATTAATATGTTTTAAATTTACTCGATGCCTAATTGGTATAGTGAAAAAAAAGCGAGTTATGTCGGTGAGTTCTGGTTGGATTTGGATTGGGTTAGGTACGGACCATCTAAATTGTTTAGAAAAAATAAACGGGCCAATGTAAGTTAAATAGATGAATTTGAATCGAACCCATTTATGAGTCGCCCAAATCCAACCCAACTCACATTTGCACCACCTCTAAGATCAAGATCATGTCCTACTCGTACATATAGAGCTTTAGAACTAGAGATCCCAAGCACCACCAGATTCATGCAATGGATCGAGCACCATAGATGCTAAAATAGCATTTCAAGTCTCCACATTGAATATGATCCACTTAATTTAACTAGAAAATTTGGAAGAGAAATGTCAGACTTATCCGATAATGTCTCCGGTTATTATTAGTTTTTTTTTAATATAATCCGTTCATTTAAAGGGTCGCCCAAAATTTAACATGTTACTTAATAAATCAATTTTGTAAACCAATCTTATTCTCTCTCGTGTTACTCAGTTTAGAAGCACGTTTTTGGTTCGGCACGATTATTGCTCGAGCACATTCATCCCGTGTTGTAATAATGTCGTGAATAATCTTAAAAAGTGTATATTTTTCTCATGAAACTCATCTTCATAACAATAATGTGGCAAGAACAGATTGGATGTCTAAATTAATCCGAAAATTTATTTCCGGAGAAATAAGCTGAAATTTGGATTTTCATCCTCTAACCAAATCTAGATCCTAATTTGGACCGCTGTATATTTGGTCGGTTGCTGTTTTTTTTTTAGATAGCATTCAGGTGCTAATCACCCCCAAATCCTGAAAAAGAATTGGATGGTTTATCTTCTCCAAGCTAAAACCACCCTCAAATCAAGCGCAGCCCTCCGCAGAAGACGGTGGCGATTCGGCAGGGACATCGTCTGAGTTCATTTTTAGACATGGGGGGCAACTGAAACTCGGCTGATCCCTCGGGCCGACGATGACAACCGCAGAAGGCGCGATTTAGACAGGAGCACCGATGCCTATCTGAACGAATATCCGTAGCCAAAACGTGTCCATTTTCGCCGGAAAGACCTTTTAATTCATTGCGGGATTGGCGAAAATAGAGCTAAACCTGCCATATCCCCGTGGCGCCGAAGCAGATCTTCCCGTCGAGGGATCAAAAGCTGCGGGGGACACTGTCGACAGAGCCTCTCGTGTGCGCAGCTTGTTAGTTCTCATCTGTGCAATTTGAACGTCGGGTCATTCATCTTCATCCTCTGCGAATTGCAAGAACCAACCTTGGCCCTCCCTCCCAAGGTGGCGCAGCCCTTCTGGAAAATGCAGGCCTCGCGCTGCTGCTTTTCGCTTGCTCTCCTCCTCCTGTTCTCCTCCTACTTTACATTTGCCTCCTGCCTGTCGACCGCCGAAGCATCCCTGATCGCCGGCCGCCAGCTCTTGGCCCTCCGCGAGAACGCTGCGTTGCCCCGTAATTATGAATACTTGGTCGATGTGAATGAGACTTTCGCCAATTCCAGGCTCAGGCGAGCGTACATCGCTCTCCAGGCGTGGAAGAAGGCCATGTACTCTGACCCTCTCAACACGACCAGAAATTGGGTAGGGCCCAGTGTTTGCGATTACAACGGCGTCTTCTGCTCGCCGGCTCTTGACGACCCGAACCTGAGTGTTGTTGCCGGGGTCGACCTTAACGGTGCTGATATCGCAGGGTACCTTCCTCCGGAGCTTGGTTTGTTGGGCGATCTCGCTCTCTTCCACATCAACTCAAACCGGTTTTGCGGAGTAATTCCTGAGAGCTTCGAGAAGCTCACAATCCTTTACGAGCTCGATGTAAGCAACAACCGTTTCGTCGGACTGTTTCCGAAAGTGGTTTTGTCCTTGCCGCAATTGAAGTATCTCGACATTAGGTACAACGATTTCGAGGGGAAATTGCCGCCTCAGCTTTTCGATAAGGACTTTGACGCGATCTTCCTGAATAACAACCGGTTCACGTCCACGATCCCCGAAAATTTCGGGAACTCCCGGGCCTCTGTCGTGGTTGTCGCCAACAATGATCTGAAAGGGTGCATTCCTAGAAGCATCGGCAAGATGGCTAACACATTGAATGAGGTCATTTTCATGAACAATGACCTCTCTGGGTGTCTACCGCCCGAGATCGGGATGCTTGGGAACGCGACGGTCCTGGATGTGGCATCGAATTCGTTCTTAGGTACATTGCCAAAGAGCTTCCAGGGCCTTTCCGCGATCGAGCAGTTGGATATCTCGGGGAACAAGATGACGGGGTTCGTTCCAGGAGGAATCTGCAAGTTGCCGAAGTTGACGAACTTCACGTTTTCAAACAACTACTTCAATGGTGAGGATCAAGCTTGTGAGCCACCTACCAGGAGAGGCATTTTCTTGGATGACAGAGACAATTGCTTGCCTGATAGGCCAAGGCAAAGGCCTGCTAAGACTTGTGTTCCGGTGGTGAGCAAGCCTGTCGATTGCGGCAAATCCAGATGTGGAGGGCCATCGCCGTCGTTGAATCCGAAGCCTCCAGCTTCAACACCATCCCCTCCCAAGCGCAAGCTGCATCCACCGCCTTCTCCAAAGTCTCCTCCACCAAAATTGACACCGCCACCGCCTGTTCAATCTCCTCCTCCTCCTCCCGTTCATTCACCATCACCGCCGGTACATTCCCCGCCGCCGCCTGTACATTCGCCTCCACCGCCACCACCAATCCATTCTCCTCCTCCACCGGTGCACTCCCCACCTCCCCCACCGGTGCACTCTCCCCTACCACCGCCACCGCCTGTTCACTCACCTCCACCCCCGATCAAGTCTCCTTCACCTCTAGTTCAGTCGCCGCCGCCGCCGCCGCCATCGGTTTTCTCACCCCCGCCGAGGGTTCATTCTCCACCACCGCCAGTCTCGTCGCCTCCGCCACCAGTACACTC
Source organism: Syzygium oleosum (assembly GCF_021117445.2). Classification (NCBI taxonomy): domain Eukaryota; kingdom Viridiplantae; phylum Streptophyta; class Magnoliopsida; order Myrtales; family Myrtaceae; genus Syzygium; species Syzygium oleosum. The sequence goes on along the minus strand of NW_026607506.1, from coordinate 1,427,346 downwards.
CCCACCACCACCTCCTGTCTTTTCTCCTCCACCACCTCCAACTCCAACGATCATCCTGCCCCCAGAAATCGGCTCCCGGTACCCCTCGCCTCCACCTCCAGCATTCCTCGGTTACTGAAGATCCGACGACTTGTCATTTGGCCCGCTCATTTTTGACTCTGCCCCAGTTGAAATTATATGATCCGAAAGCCAGCAAGCGAAGCGTGCACATTGCGCACAAAATTTTGCTAGATGTAGCAATCTATTGGATTATGGTGAAAGTTCAACACAGCTTGAAATGTGCCCTAGGAGGCACTTAAGTGACCTGACCATGGCCACAAAACTGTACATCTTTCGACTAGAAGTAAAGTTCTGATCTTGGGTGTGTGTGTGTTGTTTCATCAGTTTCTGCTGTTCCGGGGATACGTTCGGTACGTGTAAGGAAGGGAGCAAAACATGACCCAACTCGGTTCAGTTCCCTCTTTCTGTGTAATTGTATTAGATGAATGAGAAGGCGAACTAACATGGATCCCAAGTCTAGTAACAATTTCGACTCTCCACGTCGTTCGTAAAGAAATGTTTTTGGGCGTACCATGAAAAGAAGTGAAGACACCCAACCAAATGTTCAGCCTCTTAATCAAACTCGAGGTAGGATCTATGTAATGCCCTTTGCATGGAAAATCGCCACTAGGGCAACGGGGGTTTCTATAAACTCGCGAGGATCTATAATCCTAGGGGAGGTGGAGGCTATTGGATCAAGCGAGCACTCATCGATCGAAAACATGATAAGTCTACAGTAAGTTACGTGAATTTAGATAGAAATTACAGCAAAAATACACGTGATCTGGGCCGACCCATGTCGTGTGAGATGGCCCGTGATCCAACCATTAACAGATGGTGCAGTGGCGGTGCACGTGCCGTGCCCGTGCTATGTTGTTAAAGAGGTTCAAGTGCTTTTGTTATTTCAAGAAGAGCCCAATCAGAAAATGAATCCCCACACATGTACCATGTTGTCCAAAGGAGGGAGGAGAATGATTACAAGATGCGTCGGAATTCCACTGAGATATAATATTTTATTGCACGGAAGTCTGTCTGAACATCCTAAGGATCATATGCATCATACATTAAAAGACAGTCGCCCTCGTACGAAAAATTTAATGTGGATAAAACCGCCGAACTTGGAGCGAAATTCTCTCCCGCGGGTTAAAGAAAAACATGTCCCTCGTGATTCTCGATCTTGGGCCCCGTCGAAGAAACCGGGGAGAAGAGAAGGCGAGACCCCCAGACGCTAGACGACACCTACTACTACCGTGTGGACAAAAGAGATTATTACCTGGGAACTGGAGCTGTCGAACAGTAGCGGCACGCAGATCGGAAGACATGGACATGCGTGAGACGACGCTGATGTGATTTTTGGAGTTGTTTGTTTTTTCAGAAGGGAACGGGAACGAGGAAAGCATGGTCCGTCCGTCGGTGGGGGGAGTCTCCCGAAAGGACGAGGCGCGGTCGCAGCTTTTGGGGAGCTGAAAGGGACGTTGCACAGAGAGAGAGAGAGAGAGAGAGAGAGAGAGGGAGAATCTTTGGACTGTGCGGTGTGGGGGAAGCAGAGAGGGTGGTGCAGCTGGGTCGCGTGCCGGTCCAATTCCAGTAAAAGATCTGTACGCAGGTCGAGGATTGAATCCGAGTGTCATCGAGCAGGACTGTGCAGTGGCTCTGGGTTGGGTGCGGACCGGTCCGGTCGCTTCACCTTAGCCAAAGCCAAAGAAAGAAAACCACGTTCGTTCGAACGGCTCCGAACGCAGCCCCCCCAGACCTGTCCAGTCCAGTGATTCAGCAGTTCAAGAACTCGCGCGACTTCTTTATGTTTTCCCATGACAAACGGATATTTTCCGAAGTACCGTTACGGGCGGTTGATAAGAAACAGGGGACAGAAGAAAAACGTCGTTAAAGAAGAGAGAGAGAGAGAGAGAGCTGACAATCGAAAAGGCAGAGATCGTGGAGGCCGAGAAATCCGGCGCGCAGCCGAGGAAACGCAGGAAGGGGGCACGTACGACGACGCCGCATCGAAGAAGAAGGTGGCACCACCACCACCCACCCTACGAAATAATCACAGAGCATCACGCGATGATGGCGTGCAATTGAATGATGGCAGAGAAGAGAGAGAGAGAGAGAGAGAGAGAGACAGAGCCAACCCCATTATTGCTCCCCACGCTGCCCGACATCAAATCATGTTGTCCCTCTCCCTCTCTCTCTGCCCTGGCGCCTGCGCCCAGAAACGCGCGCCTCCCTCTGCTCTTCTTCTCCCCATCCGTCCTCCCCGATGCTCAGCGCTGCTGCTCGCATCGTCCTTGTCCCAGTAACGCTTCGTCGTCGACAGGACAGGCGGGCTACGCTTTGGTATTGTGTACGGGCTCTACTCTCCTCCTGCCACCGTGGTTGGACCAGTCGTCTGCATCTCTGACTTTTCCGGCATCCTTGATATCGAACATAATATCGCTGTTATGTCGCCTACTTCCGCAGCCCAATCGCTCCGCCGCAGGGTATACTATATAGTTCCAATGATGCTGCGTATAATTTCACCCGTTGAGCCCCAACCAGTAAAAAAATAAAATAATAATAATAATAATAAACCTACCGACATTATTTGTGCTTTTTTTTGGCCGAAAATGAACAACGGCCACGTGGAGGCGGGCCCCCAGGAGAGCCTTACCCTACGCCAGCACCTACCGGATTCCGCACTCCTCCCCCGGAGACCCCCGGTCGACAGGAAATTCAGCCCGAAGGAACCCCCCGCGCCACGTGTCCTTCCCTGGGGAGGGGTGGGGAGGGCAACATCGTACAGCGGAACCCCCGCTTAAAGCTACGACCTCGCTCGCTGCCCCCTCCACCACGCTCTTTCCTCCCTTCTCCTTCACGTCTCCCACCCCCACTCTCTCTCTCTCTCTCTCCCTCTCTCTGCTTCTCCAAAGCCTTCGCTTTTAACACTCTCTCCACACACTCCTCGACGCCCGCCCGCGAGGGAGAAGACATGCCTTCGGACACGAGCGAGCGCAGGCCGGCCCGGCCGCAGGCCTCCGCCGCCGCCGCCGGGGGAGCCGGCCTGCACCACCCGCCGCCCCCGCCGCCGCAGACCGAGGCGCTGCCCTGCCCGCGCTGCGACTCCACCAACACCAAGTTCTGCTACTACAACAACTACAACCTCTCCCAGCCCCGCCACTTCTGCAAGTCCTGCCGCCGCTACTGGACCCAGGGCGGCACCCTCCGCAACGTCCCCGTCGGCGGCGGCTCCCGCAAGTCGGTGTCCGCCTCCGCCTCCTCTTCGAAGCGGCCCCGCTCATTGTTGGCTCAGCCCCCGTCCTCGTCTCCTTCCTGCAACTCCTGCAACTCCTCCTCCGTGACCCACGACCCCCTGCAGGGAGACAGCCCGGGCTTGCTCCTGGCCCAGGCGAAGTCCGAAGTGGGCTCGGGCGATCAGGTGAAGAGGAGCGAGAATGCGGCGGGGCCCGGGGTCTGTCCCGGTCACCTGGGCTTCGCTTCTCTGCTCGGCTCGCAGGGGGGCCAAGGGTTCTTGGCGCTGGGCGGGCTCGGGACGGGGCTGGACGGCCTGGGGTACGGGTTCGGGAGGGCGGTCTGGCCCTTCAGCGAAGTCGGCTTCGTCGACGGCGTAGGCGTGTACGGCGGCGGCGGCGGCGGCGGGGGACCGGTGGCGACGGCGGCGGGAGGCAACGGGTGGCAGATGGGGAGCGGGGAGGGCGGAGGAGGGTTGGTGGACGGGGACGGGTTTGCTTGGCCGGAGCTTGCGATTTCGATGCCGGGTCAGGGCCTGAAGTGAGAGGGGGGCGGTCATCATCTTGCTGTTGCTTTTTTCTGTGTTGGGTTTTGGGCAAGGCTCGAGAAGTCAGGGGGTGGTGGCATCGGGGTTTTCTTTGTTCTATCTTTTTAGGTTGGTATAAGTATTCACTGATAGAGGTTCATTACAGGTTTTTTACATAGGAGATATTGTGATGATGACCACTGGAATATGATATGATATGATGTTTTAGCGTAGTAGGCAGATCGTCGTTCAGTCAATCTTTTTGGGTTTTGCTCTCTGCGGTTTGGTCAATGACTGCCCTGTATAAAGTCTTCGAATGTGGACATCGAAATTGGAAGTCAATGACTCGTTTTGGTTTGGTCCGAGCTCTTGTCATTTACTTATCTAGTTTTCTTCTTCTGGCGTGCTTTTGGTTTGATGATGACCGGAAGCAGCGGGGCATAGACAGATGAAAAGGCATTTGACCAGAACAAAGATAAACACTCGCCAACCCTTCGATTTGGTAGCGTCTGTGAAGAGATGCTGGCAAAAGTAGTTCATGGGTTGATGATATACAAGGCGGGCCGGCCTCGGCGAAGCTCTGCGACTCGAGGGCTTTCGGATGGGAAGCGTCGTGATAACGAATGCATTCGTGAGACTAGCATTTGTGCCCGACCAAGGCAGTCTCGGCAACATAATCTTGCTAACGGTCAAACTTACATTCATAATCTTCTGTCCTCGTCCCGTGTTTCTTATCTTAGCATGTTTCGTCGCTAGATCGGATCTTGTTAATTTTCTTGAGGTTGCGATGAATGCCGAGAATGCTGCGCGTTCATAGAAAACGTGGATAGTGTTCTCCATGGTCGGATGAATCGTTCATTCCTTGTGATCATCCATAGGCATCATTAATGCATGTTCAAATCACTCTCCTCCCCGGGCGGATTCGCAATTGATTGTTTTGGGCCTACCCACACTCGAAGCATTGATTCATCCACGACCTTATATTATATTTGCATCCAAACGGGCGCGAATACACGGTTCGAATTGAATAGGGAAAGCATCGAGTGATGATTACTTTCGACACCTTCTCTTCCGCCTCTCAAGAAGCATCCATAATGATGGCTCATCATCTCCCCCCCCACCAAACGCACATGATTCGATTGTGAAAACGTTCACCATAGAATAAGTTTGGAACATTTTGTCGCGTATATGGCCTCGATATCGTTGGATTCAACCAGAAGTGCCGGCTTTTGCGACCGCACTAGCATAGCATCATCTTTTCTCCGAGTCTCGCGCGATCTTCGGATATCTAGAAGAAGACCCGTGTTCTCACTCACCAACCTTATGATATCTCGTCTTTGCCCGCAATATGAGATCAGAGAAGGGTGTCGGGAAATCAAACCCCCACGTGTAGACATGGCCACGGGCCGGTTTCGGCCCGGGTCGAACTCGGGACCAGCCCGTTGACCGGGCCCGCGGTTCGGAACCGGAACCGGCCTGTGGCCTACGGGCCCGGTTCCGGTTCCAACACCCAGTTCCTAACAAAAAGAAAAACTGCAGATAAGTGGAGAAACTCTTTTTTTCCCCAAATTTGATTACAATGTACATTTTGATTACATTTTTTATTGAATAATTCATTATTTCATAATTTGATAATTCATTATTTTTTAATTTCATAATTTATTTTTTAATTTTTACTGGCCGGTTTCGAACCGGGCCGGAACCGGCCCAGAACCCCCGGTTCCGGTTCATACATGGCCACGAACTGGAACCGCCAATTCCGAACCGTGGCCATGTCTACCCGCGTGGATAATATCGGGACTAAGCGAATGTCGACTCAAGCCCAATGATGACACAAACAATCCATGAACTTTCGTCCAATTTGCAATATGGTCCATGAACTTTTAATTTGTTCAATAGCGTCTTTGAACTTCAGCCTAATTTTCAATGTGGTCCCTGAATTTTTAATTTGTTCAATGTGATCCTTGGACTCTCGGTACATGTTCAATGTAGTCTCCGAACTATATGAATATATTCAATATAGTCTTTGAACTTGAATTAATGGAATGACTACATTGAATAAATTGCACATGTACCTAAAGTTCAAAGACGGCATGGAACAAAATAAAAGTTTAGGGATCATATGACACATTAGACTAAAGTTCAAGGACTATATCGAACAAATTAAAAAATTCACGACCCACGTTGCAAATTGGGTCAAATTTCAAGGATCGTTTGTGTCATCTTCCCGACACAAAAGAGCTGCCATTGCATGACATCCTCAATTCATGGGATGGATCTAGGAATTACTCGGAGGCCCACTGCAGTCACCCAATGATGGGGGATGCTGGATAGCAACCGGGCTCAAAGATAAGATATTCGCTTATCAATTGTACGTGGAATAGTTGGGCCTAAAGACATAGCCCAACAAGAGAAAAAATAAATCCAGAAAAAAAGAAAAATGGGGGAATTACTCAAAAGCTCCACCGGATATTTGCGGTCGGTACACATTTACCCGGAACTTTTTTAATGTTACACATTACCTCGCCGAACTATTTTTTGTTACGGCCGCTAATCCTCCATTACATTGCCCGTTAGAATATGCAATGACTTTTAAGGGGTAAAAGTGTATTTTCATTTATATATTTATATGGAATCTCTCGTTTACCACTCTATACAAAAATTGAAAAAAATAAAGAAAATGGAGAAAGACAAATTAACAAAAGTATTAGTAAAAGATATTTAAACATCAGAAAATAATATTAAGATGTCCAAATTGTTAAAATTTGATGAATACATCAAATTGTTCTATTGATGAATACATCAATAGAACAAATAATATATTATAGGGAAGAGAAACATAATTAAGCTAGAGGGTAAAAGTCCTCAATGAAAAAGAAAAGGTCAAATTACAAATATTGCATACTCATAATGTCTATTTAAACGGTATGTGGATGCAAAAGATAATTGATCAATAAAAAGTAGGGTGGGGCTTATTTCGACCCTTATGATTAAATTCATCTAAACAAAATATCAAGTCTCTTTCTTTGCTATATCGAAGAATTTGTGTTTTTACCCTCACTATTGACGAAACACTTTACCACAAAACACGTAAGGCATTATAGGAGTATATAAAAAGGACCGCGCTTTTTCCACTCCTTATTTGGCTTAGATACTCTTTTTCTTTGTGTTTTGACCATATTATCCCTTGTATGGCCACCATTTCTCTTATAACTCTACAAAGCTGATCCTTTTTATTTTGTTTCTTCTTTTTTTTTTCTTGCGGGTCTCATTTTCCTTCTTTTCTTTTTTTTTCACGCCTAAATCATCTCTCCGTTTTCTCTGCCATACTCTCTTTTCTACACCTCCATGTGATGCCAACCCTGTTGTCCTCCACACTTTCCCTGGCACCAGCATTAGGCTCACCGTACAATTTCAATCCCATGAACGCAATGGGGATTGGAGAGGCCACGGTAGTGCTTCCTCTGCATCTTGTGAGAACGCACAAAAACCCTATCCACACTAAAGGGAAATGAACGCTCCCCTTACCGACTATGCCCGTTCATGTAACTTCTCAGCTACATTTTGCCGAGAGCATTTTCAGGCCTTTCCTTGAAAACCCACATGTAAATGTTTTCCATGTTGTGCTAAACCAAAAAAGCATTGAGCAGCAAGTTTGATTTCTCAATGCCAGACACACCATTACAGTCCTGAACTATTTTGGACTTTGATTTTTCATTCAAAATAGGCCTAAAGTAGAAACTAGAGAAAAACCAGGCCCTCCACGCACCATCAAGGGGCTTGTTACTCTTATGCCCCACTTTTAGGATATTAACACTCATCTCTATTCGGTAAAGTTGGGGTCCCAAACAACATTTAAAATATCACAAGGTTCGTTCCAAAGCAGAGAAGGTGGGCTAGGCCTTGATGACAAAGGGAGATTGATATCAGGTGGTCCTCCATGGATGATCGAGCCATTTATCTCTCTCTCCAATTCATCGTGAGACAAAAAGCCAAAGACCATGGACAACAATGTGTTTTCCTTCTAGCTTGTGCTTCTAAATCGATAATTAGAGCAAAGATCTCCCTAACATGCTCATGAAACAAATCGAAGCAAATACGGAATTATTCGAACAACAATCCGTCGGTCCACAAAACCTCAGAGACCCCCTCACAAGTACGGAATTATTCATGCTGCGTGTGGCGAAGAAAACGGGCTCGTTGGGTTGAGAACAATGTTGGTGCTAGCGAAAGTATGGAGGATGACGGATTGGCATGATAGATATTCGAGTAGGGAGACGCAGAAAGAAGAGAATGGGAGAGAAAACAGAGAGACGATTTAGGCTAGGGGTGAGCGGTTCCAGGTTCCGGGTAGGTTCCGCCCAGAACCTGGAACCTACCCTCGGGTACAGGTTCCTCAAAATGAGGAACCTGGAACCTACCCGTCAGAACGTGGAACCTGGAACCTACCCTGTCACAGGTTTCAGGGTCGGTTCCAGGGTCCAACAGGTTCCTTTTTTTTATTTCATTTTTAGTTAAACAAAACGAAAAATGAATGCAATAATACCGAATAAGAGAGAATACAAAACAAACAAAATTATCAACAGAGGAAACAGAATTGGCTGCTGTTTGGCAAGGAATTTCATTAGATAAAAGAGAGGAAACATAACAAAAGTCACTAGACTTGTCACCAAGTTTCAGTCACTAGACTTGTTAGAGGACATCACAAAATGAAATGGATGCTGCTGCCGTGCAAGAGGACATCACAAATTCCTCTAAATCCTACTTCTATGAATTTAAACATTTGAAATGAAGACATTCGTACTAAAAGAGATAAGTTTCAGTCATTAGACATAATTGTTGTTCGCCGAGGAGCAAATGCATGGTACCCATTGGAGTTGCTCTTTTCCTGCCAAGCAAACAATATGAGAACATATTAGCCAAGAGCACTTGAACTTTTACTAGTGGTCTTTATGCAGTAAGATATTATCATATCCGAATGAAAGAACCTAAATCAAAGTATCATACCAATTAACTATAGAAATCAACTAACTTTGAGTTGAATTACTACATTTCCACATCATAATACAACTCCAACATCTCATTGCACACAATTGTCACCAAAAACTGTGTTTTACTCTATCTAACCTCAATATTTGCATGAGTTCATACATTTCAGGATATAGCTCGTAAATGCAAGGGAAAAGTTTGTTTGTTAATAGAGAAAAATGGAGGGGGTGGCAAGGGATGGTTGTTACCTCCTTCCCTGATTCATAAAGGGCACTAATGTCCAATAGCAAAACATTGCTATTGGTGCTTGTTTCATAGATCATATAAAAATAGTCATATGAAACTAGATGAGTTAAATCCACTGAGAAATCCTTATAACTCCATTTAAACTGCTAATAGTACATTAATTTCCAAATCATGTTACTTTCAAAAGTAAGATCACTAATTTCTACTTGCCTAGACTTAAGTCATCCATAAGAATGCAACACACTAGCACGGTTAATGTGCACATTCACATAAGGTGCAAAAGTGCCCAAGTTTTGGAAGAGAAAAGGAAAAGAAAGAAAAGAAGTGAGCTGGGATGAACACTGGAACCCATGCACCGACATGTGGAGACATGGAATTGGGAGTGCATTAAACAGCTAACCATAACTCAAACACACTCACACAATAGTACATAGAATGTTCAACTTCTGAATATATATAAACTGCAGCTCTTCACAACATATACTAGCCTCCAAACAAGCAGCAAATCAGTGACAGAATCATCCAGATATCAAAAGGGTGCATCGTAGCAACAATGCAACATCACAAATTAGCATCCTCCATTTCCCAATCTTTTTTTCTCGCATGAAAGATGGGCAAATTCTCCATATTGCTGAATCATTTTTCCTGCCCTTCACAAAATAAACAAAATTTAACAAGAACAACAACTCTCTAGAAAATAAGTATTAGAAAGCCTCACTACATGTATTCATTGATCCATTCCGCTTCAACTCGTAAACTTTATTTACCGACGATAATCTCCTCATTAAGACAATCCATATCTAAAAAAAAAATAAGAGATTAATAAAATATTCACTTATTAGATATATAAAAGGAATTACAATATATAAAGATATAAACATCACTTACTCATCTCAGCACCCCTATGGATCCCAAGACAAGGAACTAAGCCACGACACCAAACACGTCAATCGACCCAAACTCAGCACCCCTATGGATCCCAAGACAAGGAATTGAGCCACGACACCAAACACCCAATAAGAGCATCTCGATCACAGCAGCTGGATTTCCCCCCAATTCAGCACCATGGCACCAAGGACCACCATGATTACCCCCAACTCAGCTTGCTCTCCTCAGAAGCTACTCGAAATGCTCCATACGCGCGAAGCTCGGAGCACTGACTAGCGCTTCCAAACACGCACCGGTCGACCCGTTTCGCCGCCAAACACGAGGCAAAAGGCTAGAATCGACTGACCGAACCGAACCGAAAACGAACGACGACCAAGATCCGAGCCGAAATCGAGCTCGGTGCTCGACATCGCGGAAGGGAAAATCGAACAAGCACAGAATCGAGAGAACAACGCCGAAAGTGCACCTTGGGCTGATCCGGGGCGATTGCCGGAGGAATCCGCCGGGAAATGCAGGGGTTCGCAGCCGCGAGACGGAGGACCAGCGAACGGTGAGGAAATCGTCGTTTCTCGTCGGAGATTCGTTCGATTGTGAGAGTGTAGAGAGAGAGTGGCGTGTGTGTGAGAGTGAGTGAGTCTGTGGATGGGTTTGGGGGGTGTGCGTGTGTGGCGAAACGGATGCTTTGGAATTTCAAAGGTGTGATTCAAGAGGAGCAGGGAGCATTTGGGAATTACTGAATGAGGGTTTCTTCCGGTTCCAGATTCCGGTTCCCGGTTCCGATTCGGTTCCGGTTCCTATAGGAACCGGGAACCGGAACCGGAACCGGAACCGGAACAGCCGGTTCCTAAAAATGGGGAACCGGGAACCGGACCCTCTGTCCATGGAACCTGGAACCGAACCGGATCCACCGGGTCCGGTTCTCCGATTCCTGGTTCTACCTTGGAACCGCGCTCACCCCTAATTTAGGCTTGATAAGAAAGAAAAAGAAGGAAAATGGGACCTGCAAAATAAAAAGGGATAACTTTTGTAGAATTATAAAAGAAGTGGTGAGCCATACAAGCGATAGTATGGTTAAAATGCAAAAAAAAAAAAAAAAAAGAGTGCCTAAACCAAATAAGGAGCGAAAAAAGCGCAACACTATAAAAATGCACTAAGAATCTTGACATGAAAAAGTTGTGCGAATTGACTGCTGCAGGATAAGTTTAAGATTTTTTTTTGGGACAAATTTTCCCGATTCCCGGTTCAGCGTGAATTTGTCAAAAACGGAAGATAAAAAGGCATGTGCTGGACCGTTGACCGAAACAAACTTGTCGGGTAGTCAACCAGCAAGGGAGACTGGGACTGATGATAGTTGTGGTGGCGTCGTGGCAGCTCGTTCGATTAAGCACATGATAATGTCATTGAATTGAACACCAATTGGGGGATTTAATAGTTGGATAAAATAGCTTTAGCTTCGACGCCATTATTATCGATAGAAAATGAGGAAATTCAGAGGCAACATCGATGGACAACGTATGTGCTTGCGTCACGAGCAAGAGATTCACGGTTGCTAATGAAGCAAATATTCAAAGCTTCTGTTTTTTTTTTTTTCCGAGGGGGGACCATCCGTTTCGTTTTATTTGGGAATTGGCCCCACTCTCCCCTCCGAATTCACTGGATTAATTTTTTTTTTCCCGGCCACTTGCGGGCGGACGAGATTTTTCTCGCCATCGGGCCCCCGGTCCAGATCTGGGATGTCCGCCGAGCACTGGATGTTCTTCGCCTCGAGGCCGACGTTGCAATCGCTTCAAGGGGGGGTTTTCTTGAGGGGTAGCCCGTCTCACCCGTGGTAGCACCTTGGTTGGAAATTCACGACGTTTGGGCATGACATGCCGCCGCTGCTCGCGCACTGGCTTGGAAGCGAACGGATGCTAGGCTCGACCCCTTCTTTTTTTTTGGGGGCATGACACAGGGTGAGCTCCGGCTTTCTAGGCCTTGTCATGCCTTGGCCAACATGGCCTACTGCCCACTCATAAGTGCTCTTAAGCTCTGTTTTGTTTTGCGAAAATAAATAATTCGGAAAGCATTTTGTTAAAAAACGATCGCTTGTATCGCTTATAAATGAAAATTTTTTTTATCGACTAATTATTTCAAATGATACAAGACATTAATTTTAAAAAATATTTTTTAATATTTATTTTTCGCGAGATAAACGAAATTTTAAATTTTTTTTTATCGGGCAAGCGGAGCTTTAGTCAATAATCCATTTTCTTCCTCTGCTGTAATGGCCAAGATTGATTTGAACTTTTCCGGTAGTCAGGAAAAAGTCCAAAAGATGACATTCACACACATCTTGGTTGTGTCCAAAATATTTTTTAATGGGTTGGTGATTGGAAATCTTTCGAGACATAATGATATCGTCATATACAATTATTTTTTATTTTACAAAAATAAACTTTTGTCGTTTCCAAAATTTTAGGGCAAAAGTTAAAAGCTAGACCAAAGGAAAGCAAATACAAACAAAATAGAGATCAAATTGTTTGTCCGAGTCCGTCGAAAATCTCTCTTTGTGGAGCATGAACCAAGATTAATTCGCCGTTGTTGGTTGGTCCGTCGCTTTTTGAATTAAGCGAATTGTTAAAAAGATTTTCTTCATTATCAAATCATTAATCAAATCTTTTCTCAGGATTGAAGATATAGGATATTACTCAAACTGACCGTCGTGATTTTCTTTCATCAATAAGTTTATACGAAAGAAGTGTATAAAGATATAATTATATTTTAGAAAATTGGTTAATGATTAAACCCTCGCCAATGTACATTTCTCTTGTGTTAGCATGTACGAGGAGGCGAGATCGAATGATATCACTTCAAAATGACACGAATTCAGCAAATCTCCCGTCAGACGAGATCTCTTCGCGACAATATTTATATAAAACTCGAGTCTTATTTCGCAAGCTTCGGCGTTTATTCAATCAGGAAAAACCAAGGCTCGAGCTGGATGCCGGTGTAATCCCGATTTCGCCCTCACCCACCCCCAGAAACCAGCGAACGTGAACGGGGGCATTCTCGTCTTTCGACCCGCCGGCGACTTTCCCGGCCTCTCGGGGCCGGCGACATCGGGGGAAAGTAGCCGGAAGGCGAAACAGACCCCGACACTCCCAGTCAAAGTCAACAAAAACACAAAATACTCGCGGATTTACCGAAAACACCCCCGGCCGTCACGCCAATCCTCGCGCGTGCCACCCCAGGTCCCCCACCCCCCCCCAAATAAACCAAAGTTCGGACCCAGTTTCGGAAACCCTCAGCTTCAGCCGCCGCTTATTAACCTCGCCATCGTCGTCGTCTTCCCCCGCACTTTTCCTCCTCCGCTGCCATCTTCACAACCTCCGATCCCTTCCTCTCTCCCTCTGCTTTCTCTCGGTCTCCGGAGAGATAGCGGAACCGCTCCCGCCGTCGATCCTCCGCCCCGACCCATCATCGCCCATCACCGGATTCGCCGCAAAGACCCCATCTTTCGCCGCCGCCGCCGCCGCCGTTGTTTCTGGATCCCGGCGACCGGGCCCGGTTCGCCGGCACCTCCTCCGGTTCCTCGACTCGTTCCGTAGGGATGGCGTTGTCTGCTTGGTCAACGAGAGAAGTCTGTATCGGGTCCTCATCTGGTCCCTTTCTACAGCTAGCGGTTATGGCGATCCGGGTCACGTTCGGCTACTCCCGGCTACATGGTGCAGAGCATCTCCGGGATCTCACCCCTACGATGGTGGATATGCTGGATAGCAACCGGGGGCTCAAAGATAAGATATTCGCTTATCGATTGTACGTTGAATAGTTGGGCCTAAAGACATAGCCCAACAAGAGAAGAAAAAAAAAAAAGAGATCAAGAAAAAAAGAAAAATGGGGGAATTACTCGGAAGCTCCACCGGATATTTGCGATCGGTACACATTTACCCGGAACTTTTTTAAATGTTACACATTTTACCTCGCCAAACTTTTGTTTTGTTACGGCCGCTAATATCCTCCGTTACATTGCCCGATAGCATGTGCAATGACTTCTAAGGGGTAAAGGTGTATTTTCAATCTATTTCTTGTATAAAATCTCTTGTTTATCACTCCGTACAAAAATCGAAAAAAAAAATGCGAATTAATAAAAGCATTAAAATAAGATATTTAAACATCAATAATAATGTTATGATGTCAAAATTGTTAAAATTTGATGAATATATATTAATAGGACTAATAATATATTATAGGGAAAAGAAACATAATTAAGTTAGAGGGAAAAAGTCCTCAATGAAAAAAAAGGGGTCAAATTACAAATATTGCACACTCATAATGTATTTTTAAATGGTATGTGCATGCAAAAGATGATCACTAAAAAATAGGGTGGGTTCAAGACCTTATAGGAGCTTATAAAAATACACTAAAAACATCGGCGTGAAAAGGTCACGCACGCTAAGGCATTTTCGGGACTGAATTGACCGCCGTACGATAAATTCAAGATTTTTTGGTACAAATTTTCTCGATTCCGGGTTTGGCGTAAATTTTTCAAGATCAGGGGTGATTGGTTCCCGGTCCGATCCCACTCCAGAATCGGGAACCGAACCAAAGGGACCGATTCTCAGTTTTCGAAATCGGGGACCGGTCCGGTCCGGTCAGGTTTCCGGCGATCCAATGGAACCGGTCGAGTTCATAGGAGAGAATGCCTTGCTCTCCATCTTCAAGAAATTTTTTATAGTCCAATAATTAACTAGCGGCGACGTACCGTGCTTGCTAAGCATAAACATAACTCAAGAGAATAGTTCCATGGGTCCCTAGATAGCTCTTGTCCCACCTCGAATGGCGCTTGGTCTCCCCCACTCCTGTGTATTCATATGCAAGCCCCACCTTCGTTTGTCATCCCGTCTTTGGCTAGTGTGGGTTTTTCAAATCACGTGTATTACCTCTTTGATTCATATGAAGTCCTAAACGATGAGATCCTGGCCAATGTGATTTCGACCAGTTCTGAGTCGCCCACCTTGAATGTTTACCCTCCCGTCTCTGTAGTCTCTCTCCATCTCCGTGGTCACTTTCTTTTTGTCATTTGTTAGCGAGAGCAGGTTGGCTTCGTTTGGCTAGATTTGGAGCATTTAGAGGATTGATCGCTCCCGGGTCCGGATAAAGCGTGAATTGAGGAGGTGTGCGTGAGACATTTGATAAAAAAAAATAATCGGTCCGGCGGCACGGCACCCCCAGAAATGGGACCGAATTCAGTCTAGGCGGTTTCCGATTAAGTCGATCCGTTTTGCTCGTCCCCAAAGTCGAGAGAAGATAAACAAGCCAGTGTTGGACCGTTGACCGAAACCAACTTGTCGGGTAGTCAAACCCAGCAAGGAAGACAGGACTGATGTTGGTTGGGATGACGTCGTGGCAGCTTCTTCGATTAAGCATATGACAATGTCGTTGAATTGAACACAAGGGGGGATTTGATAATTGGATAAAGTAGCTTTAGCTTCCACGACTTTATTATCGATAGAAAATGAAGAAATTCAGAGGCAACATCGATGGACAACGTATGTGCTTGCGTCACGAGCAGGAGATTCACGGTCGCCAATGAAGCAAATATTCAAAGCTTTTAGTTTTTTTTTTCCCCTCCGGGGGACCATCCATTTCGTTTTATTTGGGAATTGGCCCCACCCTCTCCTCCGAATTCACTGGATAGTTTTTTTTTTTTTCCGGCCACTTGCGGGCGGACGAGATTTTTCCCGCCGCCGGGTCCCCGGTCTTGATCTGGGATGCCCGCCGAGCACCGGATGTTCTTTGCTGCAAGGCCGGCGCTGCAATCGCTTGAAGGGAGGTTTTTCTCGGGAGGGTAGCCCATCTCTTACGTGGTAGAACCTTGGTTGGAAATTCACGATGTCTGGGCATGACATGCCGCCACTGCCCGCGCCCTGGCTTGGAAGTGAAGGGACCATGCTAGGCTCGACCCCTTCCTTCTTGGGCATGACATGGGGTGAGCTCCGTCTTTTTGGGCCACGTCGCGCCCAAGCCGACATGGCCTGCTGCTCGTTCATAGGTGCTGTTAGGCTCCGTTTTGTTTTGCGAAAAATAAATAAATCGGAAAATATTTTTTTTAAAACGATCGCTTGTCTTACTTACAAATGAAAATATTTTTTATTAACTAATTATTTTAATCGATACAAAATATCGGTTTTAGGAAAATATTTTTTAAATATTTATTTTTCGCAAGACGAAGAAAGTTTTTAATTTCTTTTATGGGACAAGCGGAGCTTTAGTCAATAATCCATTTTCTTCCCTTGCTCAGTCTGCTGTAATGGCTAAGATTGATTTGAACTTTTCCGGTAGTCGGGAAAATGTCCAAAAGATAACAATTACAAAGGGTTAATTAAAAAAAAAAAGCACCAATTTTAGGTCGAGGGATAATTCTGGCCCGAACTTTTTTTTGTTCCATAAAAAAGTACCAACTTTAAGTCGAGGGACAATTCTGGCCCGAACTTTATTTTATCGCATAAAAAAGCACTAACTTTAGGTCGAGAGACAATTCTGGTCTCAACTTTTTTTTGTCTCATAAAAAATCACCAAATTTCACGCTAATCCCAAATCTGGCCCCCCGTTGACTTTCTATCTGAAGTCACCTTTATTTGAGGAAAAAGGTTTTGGTGGTGAGCTTGACGAATCTCGCCTATGACGTCTGTTGACGGATGGTGGTCTACAGCTTTAGATTACGAAAAAACGACGAAGTCTAGTTAGAGAAATTCAATCTGGAGATATTTTTGACTTGCCGGTGAAGTGAATGAGATAAACAGTTTTACTATTATTCTTCAAGCTGTGGCTCTGAGAATAAGACAATAAATAATGTTTTAAATCCAGTCAGCAAGCCACGTGGATTTATTGCTAAGGTGGAATAGTCAAGTTGGATAATCAATGGTTCTAAGTCAATGGATACCAAATTTAGGATTTAAGTGAAAGTTGATGTTTTTTTACAAGACAAAAAAAAGTTCCGGCCAGAATTGTTCCTCGACCTAAAGTTGATGCTTTTTTACGGGGCAAAAAAAAGTTCGGGCCAGAATTGTCCCTCGACCTAAAGTTGGTGCTTTTTTACGGGATAAAAAAAAGTCCCTCGACCTAAAGTTGGTGCTTTTTTACGGGACAAAAAAAAGTTCTGGCCAGAATTGTCCCTCGATCTAAAATTGGTGCTTTTTTTTGGAATTAGGCCCAATTAAAAACATCATGGTGTGTCCAAAATATTTTTGAATAGATTGGTGATTGGAAATCTTTCAAGACATAGTGATATCGTCATATACAATTATTTTTTATTTTACAAAAATAAACTTTTGTCGTTTCCAAAATTTTAGGGTAAAAATTAAAAGCTAGACCTAAGGAAAGCAAATACAAACAAAAAACAGATCAAATTGTTTGTCCGAGTCCTTTGAAATTCGCCCGTCAAATATCTCTCCCCGTGGAGCATGAACCAAGATTTATTCGTTGCTATGAGTTGGATGGTGCGTTGCTTTCGAATTTAGAGAAATGTTAAAAAGATTTTCTTCCTCATCAAATTATTAAAACAATTTATTCGGAATAAAATTATCTTAGATATATCAGTTTGAGATTTTTGGCGATCAAAAAATTAATTCGGAATAAAATTATCATAAATGTGTCAGTTTGGAGTTTTTCGTGATATCAATCATATATAGAACGCAAGTCTTATTTCGCAAGCTTCGGCGTTTATTCAAATAAGAAAAACCAACGTTCGAGGTGGATGCCAGTGTAATCCCGATTTCGCCCTCAGCCCCCACCAGAAATCAGCGAATGTGAGCGGGGGCATTCTCGTCTTTCGACACGCCGGCGACTTTCCCGGCCTCTCGGGGCCAGCGACGTCGGAGGAAAGTAGCCGGAAGGCGCAACAGACCCCGACACTCCCAGTCAAAGTCAACAAACAAAAAAAACCCGCAGAACAGTCGCATCTTTACCCGAAACACCCCGGGCCGTCACGCCAATCATCGCGCGTGCCAGCCTGGTTCTCCCCGTAAATAAATCCAATTTCGGACCCAGTTCTGGGAACCTCTCAGCTCCAGCCGCCGCTTATTAACCTCGTCATCGTCATCTTCCCCCGCACTTTTCCTCTTTCCGCTGCCATATCTTCACAGCCTCCGATCCCCTTCCTCTCTCTCTCTCCCTCTGCTTTCTCTCTCGGTCTCCCGGAGAGAAAGCGGAACCGCTCCCGCCTTCGATCCTTCGACGCCCCGACCCATCATCGCCCGCCATCGGATTCGTCGCAAAGACCCCATCTTTTCCGATACCCAGGAACCGTTGATTTCCCCCCGTCGCCCTCGCCCTCGCCGTCGCTCCCGTTCCTTCCCTCCGATCTCGGCGACCGGGCCCGATTCGCCGGCACCTCCTCCGGTTCCTCGACTCGTGCGTTAGGGATGGCGTTGATTGCTCAGTAGAATTCTTCTTGCACTTGGGTTTAGTCAACGAGAGAAGTCTGTATCAGGTCCTCATCTGGTTTCTACAGCTAGCGAATATGGCGATCCGGGTCACGTTCGGCTACTCCGGCTACATGGTGCAGAGCATCGCCTCCACCGCCGGGGTACGCCTCAACAGCTGCCGGCTCCTCCAGGAGTGCTGGGTCCGGTCCCGCGTCCTCTGCCCGGGGCAGAAGCCCGACCCCAGCGAGTTCAGCCCCCCGAGGCCCGGGTTCGGGTTCTCGAGCCGTGCGGCGGCGGCGGCGGGCGGCGGCTGCTCCTCGTACTCGACGCTCGCGGCCGAGGCCCTCGGGGCCGAGTGCCGGAGCCCGATCGTGGTCGGCTTGATCTCGGCGATGAGATCTCTGTCCTCGAATTCGTGTTCGGCCAATTCGATGGGCATCTTCGGGATCTCGCCGATCAAGGCGTCCTCGATAATCCCCTTCTTGGAGGGGTCGAAGTGGCTGCCCTGCAACGAGGCGTTGCCGGGCTCGGCGTGTAACGATGTGGATAAGGGAGGGACGGTGCGTTGGGAGAAAGAGAACAGCGATGGCGACGATGGCGAGTGCATGAAGATGCAGGAGGTGCATAGGCACTCGGCCGCAAGGAGCGGGTGGTTGGCCCGGCTGCTCGGGGATTACTCCGAGGATGCTAAGGCGGCTTTCACGGCTTTGACCGTGAGTCTGATGTTCAGGTCGTTCTTGGCCGAGCCAAGGTCGATTCCTTCTACTTCCATGAAACCTACTCTGGATGTAGGTGACCGCATTTTGGCAGAGAAGGTAAGGCTCTCCTTTCAATTAGTCTCTTTCTGTTTGGCTATCTAATTTGTACTTGTTGGGATCGTGGTGACGACTGAAATTTTGCGGCACTGGACCCGATTAGAGCGGTAACGACATGTAGCGTATAATTTTAATGTGATATGGCGAGCATCGTTTGTACAGCAGCGGATGGAAATGGGTCTTTGGCTTTAGCACTGGAGGAATTTTGTAGATGATTATAGGCTCTTTAGTTTCTTCCTTCCAAGTTAGATTTATGAACTTGCGGTAACTGAATATTAATTCCTCATATTTTGCTATTGATCTATGCATTCCACGTGGACTGTATCTCATGAAGTTTGCAATTTGCGTCCGCTTGCATAGGTTTTGCATTCATGGATCTCTGTTTTGTGTCAAGACCTAATGTGTTGAGTGATACTAACCTGATTTGTTTTGTTGGTGTTTGCTTTCTGTTGGCACCAGGTTTCATACTTTTTCAGAAAGCCAGAAGTTTCGGATATAGTAATATTCAAGGCACCACCAATATTGCAGGTTTCTTTTAGTGATGTTTGGAAAATTGCTTTTAACCAAGTTGTGATTGCTCTGCAAAAATTTGCACGTTGCTTATTAGTTTCTTGCTTTGTTTGTGGCGTGCAGGAAGTTGGCTTCAGTTCAGCCGATGTATTCATAAAGAGAATTGTGGCAAAGGCTGGGGACTATGTTGAAGTAAGTCTTTATCTTCAATCCTGCCCCTTTTATTCCGACTTATTTTTTTTTTTAAATATAACCTCCTGTCCACTCTCATGCATGTAATAACTACTTTTCTCTTTGTACTAATTCCGAATGCCTGGTGGTTTTTGTGTTGTAGGTTCACGATGGTAAACTATTGGTGAACGGCGTTGCTCAAGATGAAGATTTCATCTTAGAGCCACTTTCTTATGAGATGGAACCAATGGTAATACTAATTTATAGCTGTACCAACTTAATTTTCTAATAGCATCACACAACCGGCATTTTGATCATGTTTTCTGACTGTTTCTCTTCAATTGCAGCTTATTCCTGAAGGATATGTATTTGTAATGGGAGACAACAGGAACAACAGTTTTGACTCCCATAACTGGTGAGTTTTGTGTCTTCGCTAATTTCAACTTGTTCTTGTGTAAAGTGGTAATCAAGTAAATTGCGTTAGGGGGAATAGAGACTTTTGCAACTATTGTATGCAACTTTTATTAGTTAATTATTTTCAGAATGTTAGGAGCTTGGTTCTGTTTAGTTTTCGTAGTTGAGCAGAGTGATTATCATTTTGTTGTATATTTGTGTATTCGATTGTCCTTCGCTTGATTTTGATTAATGTGAATTCTGACCTTTGAAGTTTTGATACTTGCAGGGGTCCTCTGCCTGTCAAGAACATTGTTGGCAGATCAGTGTTCCGATATTGGCCTCCCTCCAGGGTCTCGGACACTAGATATGATCCTCAATCTGCAAAAGAAGATGTTGTTGTTTCCTGACATAGCCTCATGCTCGCTGAAAGGGCAATTGCTTTTGACCCCTTATCTAATTTAGGTGGTGATTTTTACAATTATTCTCCACTCTTTCTGGCTCATTGTTGAGCATATGTGAACATATTGGAGTCTTCCTTTGACCTTGCGCAGGCAGCTTGCTTTTGCCTGTTTTTGATGGATTGTCTCGTCCATCTTGTGAATAGTGAGAAGTAAAATGAACAGAAAAAAAGATCCAAAAAAAGAGAAAAACCGAAAGCCCCAAAAAAAATGGAAAAAGAAAAAGAAAGAGAGGGACTGATCCAATAGTTTGTTCATTGGTTTACTTAGCCAGTGTTGCAAATTTTTTCCTACCTGTAATGACATTGTGTTACGTTTATAAGAGAGGAGTGGGGAAATTCTAAGATTTGAACAGTAAGTGGCTCTATGTTCATCTGTGTTTGAAGTGTATAAACTGAGAAATTTTCCAGTGCATTCTGTATAGTGCATAATCCTCTGTGTGGTGAAAGATCTAATGTACACCAATCGAAATGCAAACCCCATGTTTGTGCTTCCTGATGGAAGGCACGTGTTCCTTGATTGTTTTCTTCAGAATGCTGTAAAAATTCATGAACAGCTTGAGGGGATCAGTAGATTATTTTCTTCAGCAGCTCGCAGCTGTTCTGCTGGATTGCTCGTTATTTTACTTTTGTCATGTCTTAGGTTAATTGTGGCCTGCATACGTTGGCTTGAAACTTCACCACACTTTGGCCTAGTATATGTCCTTGTGTATGTGTATTATGTATGTATGTATGTATCAGCTTAACTGTACGCATGTCTCGGTTCAACTTTCCAAACGTAATTCATGCAGGCGATGTCACATTTTTCTTCATGAAATAAGCACGATTAATACTTTTCTAAGTAGTTAGGAAAGGGCTTTACGGCCACGGCATGAATGAAGTTCTTGAGCTTGCCTCTGCTTTCTCTCTGAAGCAAGAGATTCATGAATACAATCATTCTTTACCCCACCACAAAAAAGAAGAAAACAAACAAATGAATGCGGATCTGAGAGGTGTATACACGGAGTGAAACAGTTCGAGAGTAGTATAATGGTGGTGATGAAGCCATGGACCATATGACATGTAAAGGACAATGGTATTTTAATGAACTTAGTGAAGCTAAATTTCTAGAGCCTACGCTGTGATGCTCGTCTTTGAATTAGTATCACCCCTTGTCAAGCCCTTTGCTTTAGAATCAACAGTTGACAAATTCAAACCATCTGCTGCTCCTTTCGTGTCCACTTTCTTGTATCTATACCAAGATGCGCACAGCATATAGAACCCAAAATTCACAACGCTTAGTCCTGCCAATAGCCAGTAGAAGTAGTTCAACTTGTCCCGGTTCAGATTGTTACTCGCGAGCCATCCGCCGCTTGCTTTGTTCACCACTTGGACCACCACCGTGCTTAGGAAGTACCCAAATGCCAAAGAGGACCACGAAATGGCGGTGCTCAGTGACTTCATCCCAGCTGAGCTCTCTGCATAGAAGAATTCCAGCAGACCCACTAAAGTGAACATATCGGCTGCTCCGAATATTGCGTACTGAAAGCCAAGCCAGAACATGCTCATGGGCAAGGGCTCTGTGGAATCCACCATGTTGTGGTGGATTGCCACCGACTTGCGGTGGGTCTCCACCACTCCAGCCACCCCCATGGAAATGGCCGAGAGCACTAGCCCTACAGCGATCCGCTGTAGATGTCGGATGCCGGTGGGGATACCAGTGAATTTCCTGGCAATGGGGACAAAGATGCGGTCGTATATCGGGACTAGGATGAACATGAAGAGCAGGGGGATCACTGGGACTGAGGGGCCTGGGACACTGAATCTCCCGATGTGGGGGTTCATGGTTGTGCTTTGCTGGATCGTGAAGGTCTGGAGCTGAGCCAGGCAAGTGTTCATGAAGACCGTGCTGAGTACGATTGGAAGCATGCGGAGCAATATCTTCGTTTCTTCGACTTGTGTCACTGTGCACAGGCTCCAGGGCTCAGCAGTTGATCCACTACCGGGACTCGGAGCTACTGCCGCTCGATCCAAGAATCTGCAATTTAATTCGTTGGGTACCCAGGGTGAGCTTACTGGCAGAAGCCAAACTGCAACGTGAAAAGGCAATATATACGAGTCTCTTAGGTAAATGCAACGAAGATGTACCGGAATTGGTCTGTCCGGGGAAGAATTTCATCGTTCGCCCCCAGTTCTCTGTCATGCACCTCGTGCAATTCATCTGTCATCGCTGGGATTGGGAGACTTCTCTTCTTGATGGCAACTACTAGTACCTGAATTCAATAAAAATACATTAAGATCACCACTCTGAACTCGCAGAGACGATTCATGCTTTCTTATGAACATAGCCACCATTCAATGTTCGAAAATTTACATCAAGACCCTGCAATAGCACTTTCCGTGGATGTTGTGTCATCTACCCGAACGACAATTTACTATGAGAGACATAGGACCGGCAGATTAATTCTCCAATCATTATTCTCATACCTGCATAATCCGAACGAGGGGACTTCCCTTGGGCACATTGTTCCTGTAGAGAGACTTCCCCATGCACACAAACACCAAGGCGAACAGAACAGCGACGGTGCAGACACCGAAAGCCCAGTCCCAGCCCTGATTGTTGCTTATCCACACGATGAAAGTGACACCGATAATGGCCCCGATGGTGAGGCTGAACAGGAACCAGTTGAAGAAGCTGGACAGCTGGGTTGCCTCCTTCGGGTCCTTCTCGTCGAACTGGTCAGCCCCAAGTGAAGGCAGAGCGGCCTTGACCCCACTCGTCCCGAACGCGATTAGGTACAGGCCCGTGTAGAGTATAGCAGCCTGGGTGCCGTCGGCAGCGTGGCATTGGCTCATATGGTCTGGCACAACGCCTTTGCAAGGAATCGGCCTCAGCTGGTGGAAGTGCGCTTGTACTGCTAGCAGGGCATACCCCTGTTTATAATAGCAATCACCAAAACTGAAATCATCCATGTTTTTCGCACTTCTGATCGCCTAGGCTCATTACTCAATGCCTTAGAATTTCACTAAAATGAAACGCTCTGGATGAGTTGGTTTAAGTTGCGATTCGTCCCAAATTCGAATTCGAGTTCAAATAACAGAAGATATTCTTGACACACTGCAATCTATTTCTCTTAGCATGTGAGCGTGTATTAGGTAGACAATATCGTTTTTCTTAAAAATATTCTGATGCAACGTCAGAAGGGCAAAAACTTACGTTTGTTAGATTAAGAGCACAGCTACCTTGAATATAAAACAGATGTTAACTTGGTTCAGCAAGCTGCTAACTGTACTACAATTTTTGCCAAAGTTATCAGTTAGCACTGACAGCTGATTCCTCTAACAAGAATCAATCATGACAAACCAATCGGTCAATGACTCAATCATATGTTACCTGAGTTCTACCATATACCATGTTTGTTTTTTAGTCATGATTGGATCGGTCTATCAGAATGAGTTTAATATTGTTCTCATTTATACAAATAGCCGGCCAAATCCTTCCAAAACTACTGTCAAATAGAACCCTGTGGGATAACAAAAGTGAAAAGTTAGATTGATGTCTGTTCACTGTGCCATTGCATGTAACAATTACATATCCATGTGTCTGTTACTCATGTCAAAAACAAAGAACAAAGTTAGGTACTTAATAAGATATTGATAACTTAATTAGGACGTGGGACCGATCACAACATGACAAGGGTCTTCCAGGCATTAATTGAGTAGTGTATTTA
Organism: Syzygium oleosum; assembly: GCF_021117445.2. Classification (NCBI taxonomy): domain Eukaryota; kingdom Viridiplantae; phylum Streptophyta; class Magnoliopsida; order Myrtales; family Myrtaceae; genus Syzygium; species Syzygium oleosum. The sequence continues at coordinate 1,402,966 of NW_026607506.1, read as the reverse complement.
CTACTTATCAGCTCTGAACCCGCTCCGTTTATGTGCATCAGGAACATTCTACATATGTGCGCAGAGTCATGCACGAGCAGCACATACCATCAACTCGATGGAGCCGAAGAGGACACAGGTCTTGAAACGGGACAAATAGGTGTCGGATATGAAGCCTCCGAAGAGGGCCAGGAGGAAGGAGGTCCCCATGAAGTTGGTAAGCGTGGTGGCCGATTTGGTCAGGCCAAAGTTCATGTAACCGTAAAAGTAGGTCACCAAGCTCACCGCGTTTGATACGAACGCCATGTTCTCTAGCCCTTCAGTCGCTTCATCAAAAACACACATACGTATACAGTCGGACTCGGAGTTGGAGATATTCAGATAAACAAACTTGAGAATGAGGATCTGTGTCTGTAAATTACCATATACAAAGAGAACGGCCCGGTTGCCTCCCTGTCTCGCTTCTTTCTGCGGAAGGGACTTACGATCCCTATGCTTTTCCTATCAGGACAGAACAAAGACAAGCCTAAGTGTTTGGTCGACAGTCTGACACTAAGTTTGCGAATCGTCCATTATGAAAAACATTACTCTCTAAATGTCAGATTTTCCTAGAGTAAGCCATGGAATAGGGCGTTATACTTTAGCAACTATCGTAACCGGAATTCGACGGGAAGCTTACCATTTTCAAAGAGCTTTCGCCTTGCATTTCGAGCGAGGAAGGGCTTAAGGGAGTGGTTGCTGAGGTGATGTGCGGACGCTCTAGTTATGTTGCTTTCTCTAGGGAACCTTTTCGTCAATATATATAGACAAGAAATGCGCTCATTGTCATTTCTACAAACTGACAAAACCGAGAACAGGAAAGAATCAGAAAGCATCTCCGAGTTTCAGAAGTCTTGCCGGGTCTTTGTTTGTTCCATAATGCAAAACCTTTCGCTTTCACTTCCCCTGTACCAGACACCAGCCTGAGGTGTCCATTTTCATTTTGTTAAGGGTTTCAAACTCGATCTTATTCCCATGGCAATGTAAACTATCTCGGAAGGCGATTCATTCGTTGATTTGGTTAGTTGAGCCGGTGCTTACCACATTACGTTATTATATGATCTTGTCCTGTCTTAGAAACTGCAGCAATGGTACAGGCTATCAAAATGATTAATCGTTAGTTAGGATGGTGGGACATATTGGTGAAGCATTTCGGCTTGTTCTGAAGTTTTATACAAGTATGCCTATCCGACATCAAGAGCCATAGCGATGTAGTTTATTTTCCACAAATACATGGACAAACCTACTTTGAAGTAAAATTGATAGAATCATGAACCTTTCGAATTGTAATTTAAGGGACACATAAGAATTAATGTTGATCCTCTCATAAATGGACATTCTTTGTGACCTTCCAAGCTTATACCGCGTGATTTCTCAGAGTCTTTTTTTTCTAACTTAGGGGCACGAGAGAAGAAGCCCGATTTTCAGTTCTTATGAAGATACTTAGAAGACGAACTATTGGTCTTAACTAAACGGGGTTTTGCGCCTCAAGGAGCACGGCATCATCTGTTCCAACTTCAATTGCTACTTGAAAGAATTCCTCCCGGGCGTGCACAAGGAACTTATAGTCGCGTGGGTGCATGAGAACAGAGAGGTGGGCTCAGCCTAAGAGTTGACCTACAATATCGCATGACCGCAACATGAGAGAAAAATGCCAAATATACGGTATCAAACTTATCTTGAAGAAAGATCATCGCAAAGTTATAGAGTCACGGAGAAGATTGTTATATAAACTTGAGTTTGTGTGTAAGAGTTACAAACTATCATAGTTCTTCATTCACAGTATCTCAAAGGACTGCCTTTGTAATTGACAATTCATAACACTAGTTCTTTGGACTGGGAACTGAATGTGCGCGACTGGCTCCACATAATCATCTGTTCGGCGATTGACCAACTGCGACCTAACTCATACATGTGTGATATATATCCGGTGAAAATGTCATTGCGTAGAAAACCATGTTATATCATAAGATAGTCAGCGCCTAATAATGCTTGGACCTGAATTAATTCCATTATCAAGAGATGATGCAGAGGAACCAGCGTGCTTTTATATGACATCTGCCACATCCAATTTTAAACACGTTCAATTTTTAAAATCTAGTCAAAGACAGATCACTTCACCTTCCTCATGATGAAGACGGCTGTTCCATTGAGCTTAGTCGCATTTTCGTCTTTTGTCGTCTTGCCGTGCCGCCCCGTTCATTAAATTTATTCAAAGAGCCCTCTGCAATGTATTATTACTAAAGGACGAAGTATATATGTAAGTAGATTCTCCCCGAAGTCAACCCTGCGGTTGCCTGCACAAAAAGCATATAATGGAAGCCCCATTATTCTTCGTATGGAGATGACAAGATCTTGTCACGAATGGAGACAGAACTGAGAAGTAGTTGGTGAGAGAGTGTCCATTGTCTTCTGGAGGCAATGAAATCAACTGAAGAGACATGAAACGCTCTTCTTGAACGAAGACAAAGCGGTCATCTTCCTGGGGGCATATAAACAATGTCTGCAAGTTGGTTAAAAGGGACGTGTCAAGAGACTTGATCTACTCCCACGACAATGGAGTTTTTGGCATTTTTCCCTCGTGCTTTAGCAGCAAAAATGCAAGTTCGTTCACATTACCAGCCAGAGTCTAGGCCAGCCAAACATTGGCATGATAGAAAAAAGATGCCCAGAATCTGTTGGTCATATATTCATCTTCAGGCGATCGGATTTTATTCGAATCTGTGCAGCATTCCTCAACCCAGATGCGGCAAGTTTAAGGACGCGCACATGGCGGACCCAAGATGGTGGCTGCTCCTTGGTCGTCGGACTTTCAGAATGCCTTTCTTTCGAAAGTCTTCTCATCTCATCCCCCGAGTTTTGAATTCTGCTTCCGGGGTTGTGACGCCTACGCATGATCAGATCCTGATTTGGCGATACGGCAAATATATTTTGTAAGTGCATTAGAGGACAAAAGGAACGGTTAGGGGGGTGGGGGGTCAATCCTACCACTGATTGGGCTTCGCATGCAAAATGATGCCATACATGGCAATAGCAACTTCTCTAATAATAAATCCGAGGAAAACGTAATTGGTTACTGGGAATTCGAAAGAATTAGGTGTCGATTCTTTGAAGGGTAGGAACAGAAGCGATGGTATTTGAGGAAAAAACCTTAGAGATGATTGGTTTCGTTTGGTTTTGGCTATTCTACTGGTTAAAAGACCATAAGCGATAGAATTTTAGGGTGCGTTTGTTTCACCGAAAACGTAACGTTTCTGGAAAATATTTTTCGGAAAATCATTTTTCAGGAAAATAATTAGTTTTCCTTTATTTGGTGATATGTGATCGAAAACGTTTTCTGGTGTTTGGATCTCATTTGGAAAATGATTTCAATCTCATGATTTTATCTTAGGCAAAAAAATAATTTTAAATTTTTTAATATTTTTATTTTTTAAAATAAAAAAGAAAAAGAAAAAAAGAAAGAAAAGAATAAAATATTAAAAAAGTCAAGGGAAGCAATTCTAGAAAGTGTTTTCACCTTCTTAGATTAGGGAATTCACTTTCCTGATTTTATACATGAATGTTTTCCTTAACCGGAAAGTGTTTTCAGTTGACTAATCATTTTCGGCGAACTGAACGAGTGAAAGTCCGGAAAACGGATTCCCGGGAAACACTTTCCCTTAAACAAACTCACCTTTAGAGAGATTTCACTCGATTCTCGTCTAGTTAGATCGTTGAACTTGAAAGATGTACAGCCCATGAAGAAGGCCAAGAGGAGGCCACTGTGCGCTATGGCCCTCACACCTCTCTCTCTCTCTCTCTCTCTCTCTCATTTTTTCCTATAAATGTAGCGGCTTTAGTTAAGCATCACATTAGAATGACAATAAAATATGTCTCGAGTTTGAACTCGAAAATGAAACTTTCCTAATTCAAATAGGTTTCTTAATTGGAGAAGGTTTCCTAAAAAGAGATTTTCTATTTTAGATTCAATTCTTGCCTATATAAGAAGAGGATGTTCTTTGTGAAGAGTATCCAAGAGGTTTCTTCTTGAATTACATCATGAGAGCTTTTAGTGTTGAAGTCAACTAAATCTTGTGATAAGATTTGTGTAATTCCTTCTTGAAATTGAGGGATTATTTCCTGAGGAATTGTGGAGCTAAATACTGTGTGAGTTATTGGGTGTAATTGGGGGCTAGGAAACACTGAGATTGTTTGACTAACTAGAATGTGGCTGTAATCTCAGTTGTTTCGCTTGATTTATAGTTGAATTCTTTGTTGCTCTCCACGTGGACGTATGTCATTATGATCGAACCGCGTAAATCTAGTGTCCGATATATTTTCTTGTTCTGTTTATTTTATTGTTTGATCGCTTACTTTTGCAACAATTGGTATCAAAGTTAGGCTTGGCTAAGTTGAAGTAAATCAATGGTCATGGAAGAAGGAAATGTGAAAATTGACAGATTTAATGGAAATGATTTTAATTTCTAGAAGATGCAGATTGATGATTAACTATATTAAAGGAATTTGGACTTACCCCTGTCCGGGGAGAAACCGGAGTCAATGAAGCAAGCTGAATGGGAATTGCTGGATAGATAAGCGTTGGGTATTATTTGGTTGATGTTGGCTCATAAAGTCGCATTTAACATTGTGAAAGAGAATACCATTGTGGAATTGATGGAGGCCTGTCGGATATGTACAGGAAGTCATTTGCGATCAACAATATCTACTTAATGCGATGTCTATTTAACTTAAAGATGGGCGAATGTGCGTTGGTCACTGATTACATTAATGAATTCAATATGATTATTAGTCAATTTAGTTATGTTGAGATTGACTTCGAAGATGAGGTATGTGCTTTGATTCTATTATCCTCATTACTGATAGTTGGAATACTACTATTACTACTGTTAGTAATTCCTCTATGTCAACAAGCTTAACGTTTGATGAGTTGTGAAATTTGATTTTGAGTGATAACATCCGTAGAATCTGTAGAGGAGAATTTGGTAAACATGTATCTATCGTTTTAGTAGGTGAAAGTAAAGGAAAAACTAGTACACGTATTAGCAGAGTAGTATAAACTCGAATAGATGTAGTCAGTCTAAAACTACATATTTGGAAAACATGTATCTTCTTGTTGGCCTCGTTAGAAAAAGTTAAAAAAATATATTAAATTAGAAAAAAAGCTTAAAGATTTAAAAAAGAAAATAGATCCTCAACCAGCGGCTGTGGCTAAGCTCTAGCTGGTGGCTGCCGCCACAATCGCCAGGAAGGGCCGGCGGAAGTTGCTTGGGCCTTCCCAATGCCCGGTGACCCTCGTCGGCACTGAGTGAGGGCCTACAGGCCCCAATCTGGGGGGGGGGGGGGGGAGGTGTGACTCTCGCCCCAAATTTGATCAAGCCGGCCCTCGCCCGTGGCTGGCGAGGCCTCGCTTGGGGCGGGGGATGCTGGATGAGGGTCGCGCCTTCCCCTGGATTGGGTCTTGTACGTCCTTGTTAGAGACCGGCGGAGCCTCACCTGAGGCCGATAAGGGTCATTGCGCTTGGAGAAGGCCTGGGCGACCTCCACCAGCCCTTCCTGGGGGCTGTGGCGGTGGCCATTGGCGAGAGCTTAGCCACAACCACTGGTGTCGGTCTATTTTAAAAATAAATAAATTATTTAGCTTATTTTTTAAATTTAATTTAAATAAAATTAGTATTAAAAATTAAATTTAGGCCAAAACGACATCATTTTAGTCTTATATTTCATAATTTAGCCACGTCATCACCATGGAAGAGAGAGAAAATATTAAAATAAGCCATGTCAGTATCACGTCAGCGTTTTCCGTTAGTAAGTTAGACGGTATTAACTTTAGGACTCGATTGAATTAATTTGACAAATTTTATGATTTGATTATATTTTTTGCAAATTTTAGGGCTCAATTGTACTTTTATGATAAGTTTTAGGACTTTCAGTGAACGTATCCCTATTTTTTCCTAATAAAAGTATCTTGAATATTGTATATAGTTCTTAATCAATACGATGTTACTTCAATCTCTAAGAATCGGTGCATATAAATACATTCGAATTTTGTGTGTTGAAAATTAAAATTTCCCAAATCAGCTTGAACACATATATTATCGCAAGACCTTGGATTCTCACTTTCTCTTTTCACAACTGTACGAATAATCAGCTTGAACACATATGTTGCCGCAAGACCTTGGAAGGTTGCGGGACCTTCTATTCTTGCTCAATAGGTCCAATCCAAGGAACCATCGAGAATGGCCGGTTTACTGTCGTAATCAATTGTTGCGGTAATGCAAGATCGCGGTAGTATTTAGAAGACGTGCGATAGAAAGTTTAGAGAGAGAGAGAGAGAGAGAGAGAGAGAGAGAGAGAGAGAGAGAGAGAGAGAGAGAGAGAGAGAGAGAGAGAGAGAGAGAGAGAGAGAGAGAGAGAGAGCCACCTTCAACTGCTGATACAGACAAAACAGCAATCTCCTCTGTCTCTCAATTAGGTCTAGGTGCTGCTTCAGATTGGTTGCATAGCTCGAAGCTCAAGTTAAAGAAGTGAGTGAGAAGTTTCTCAGTTAGTTTACTGGTTGAGGAACCGATGCATTTGCATGAATTAGGCACTAATCACATATTCAACTCTTTAGGTCACCAAAGTACAGACAAATTAAATTTGGAAAACCCACTCGTGCTTTAGTCTAATCGAATTTGCCCCTTTGAGTTAATGGGTTTATTTCAAGTGCTGGACAATTTACATTTTCAGATTAGTTTCCTTGTACATCAACCATCAATGATGATACTCACATTAATATTTGATTTGAAAGAAAATCATTAAAGTATAAACATTACAAGTGAAGTTAGTGAGAAATTCAAAAAAAATAAAAATAAATTTACATGCTATTCGTTTTAATAATCATCATGTATAAAAGAGAAATAAGAAGAGAAGAGGGACACTCAATGGTTTATGTAGTTCGGACGACCAAGAGTATATTCCTTTGGAAGCTTACATCCACGGTAGTAGATCCCCAATTCATTTTATTTTCTTTGGAGATGATTCATTATCCTTTCATAGAGAGCAATACAATGGGTTACAATTATTAATTTGGAAACTGCAGCTATCGCACGATCCAGTCATATTCCCTACTCTATATTGGGATTATGATGATCTGGCATCCTTATTGTTCTTACACTATTGTTACTTATGCGACTCATTAAACATGGTTTTTTATTTGTATTAAGTATTGATCAAGATAGTGTCTATTGAGTGCGGATCTTTGATAAATGTGTATAGTGGCCCTAAGAAAAGTTAGTTGCTTTTCAAGATTTCATTAATTTATGTTAACTCATATAGAAGTTAAGAATTTTAGATTATCCCACGAGATATCCAAAAGGCTTAACATTACTTTTTATTGAGTTATATGAATAGTTTCAATACTAACAAAAGGATTTGTTATCTTATCATGAAATTATAACATAAATTGATCACAGATGTATCATAAAAGTGATGGTTATACGGTTAATTTTATCTTTACTAAATTTTTCTTTTTTGTTATATGTTGTTTGCATGTAGTTTATTGTTGGTCTCGGAGTAAAGAAAGCCAAGAACACCATCATGGGTTTTGTTGAGAGGCTTTTGTTGTTCTATGTGATGATTTAGGGTTTCGGAAAGATTGTACCAAACATAAGGGAGTTTGCCAACGAGTTTTTTAGGAAAGGAGAGAAGCACCTGCTCTGCGAGATCCATCGGAGAAAATCACCGCAGCCTCAACAAGTGCCCATCAACCACCACCACTATCCACCGTCCCCAATCGGCGGATGTGGCAGCTATTTTCCCTTCTTGGTGGCCGAGTCAGCTACATCTCTCCTCCCGATTCGGACTAGTTGGCCTGGTGTGACTCGTCCCCACTGATCAATACTCCTAATGTTTCAGCGGTCAACAACTTTGGGAGTAAGTACATCACAAGTGCCGTAACTTTTGTACGGAGGACACTTAAGTGCCATAACTTTTTTTTTTGGCTCACTTGAGTACCATAACTTAAAAAAAAAACATCACTTAAGTGCCACCTACGAGCTGGTCGTGAGGGCCCGAAACCGCGGTTTTTTCGGCCGAACGGTGACCTTCCCGGCGAGGCGAGCACCACCAGCTTGAAGAGGGGGTGTCGATGAATCATTACATGGCCTCCGTTTGACTCGAAATTTCCGTTTTAGCCTCTGTTGACGAAGGTAAAAATGCTTCGTAGTCACACATTTATCGAGCCGATTTGTGTAACTACGAAGCATTTTTACCTTCGTCAACGGAGGCTAAAACGGAAATTTCGAGACGAACGGAGACCATGGAATGATTCACCGACACCCCCTCTTCAAGTTGGTGGTGCTCGCCTTGCCGGGAAAGTCATCGTTCGACCGGAAATGCCGCGGTTTCAGGCCCTCACGACTAGCTTGTCAGAGGGGTTGGTCGTGAGGGCCCGAAACCGCGCTTTTCCAGCCAAACGGTGACTTTCCCGGCGAGGCGAGTACCACCAGCTTGAAGAGGGGGTGTCGGTGAATCATTTCATGGCCTTCGTTTGTCTCGAAATTTCCATTTTAGCCTCCGTTGACGAAGGTAAAAATGCTTCGTAGTCACACAAATTGGCTCGATAAATGTGTGACTACGAAGCATTTTTACCTTTGTCAATAGAGGCTAAAACGGAAATTTCGAGACGAACGGAGGCCATGTAATGATTCACCGACACTCCCTCTTCAAGCCGGTGGTGCTCGCCTCACCGGGAAAGTCATTGTTCGGCCGGAAAAGTCGCAATTTCGGGCCCTCACGACCAGCTCGTAAGTGGCACTTAAGTGATCTTTTTTTTGAAAGTTATGGCACTCAAGTGAGCTAAAAAAAAGTTATGGCACTTAAGTGTCCTCCGTACAAAAGTTATGGCACTTGCGCTGTACTTACCGCACAACTTTGTTAGCTACAACAACAGCCCATCATCATCATCGTCATCATCGGTTGTTGCAGCTCTTGCCAAGGACGAGAGGCAGAGAAGAAGCAATGACATGCTCGCTTTCGAGCTCGCTCACATGAGGAAGCTGTACAATGACATCATCTACTTCGTACATAATCATGTGAAGCCCGTCGCTCCGAGTAATTCCGTCATTTCGAACCAGGCTTTCAAGAACTTTCACGTGATGAATGGCCTTAAGAACCACGTTGCTCAAGCTGGTAATAATGTTGCAGACTCTCCAACCAACACTTCACAGAGCTTCGTCATGATTCTCGATGGGGAAGATGCGACTCATTATAGTAGCAGCAAGATGCAGAAGCTATTTGGAGTGCCTCTCCAGTCAAAGAAGCGGTTGCATCCCGATAAGTACACTCCGTCAAAGATCTCGGAGACTAACAATAACAAGGCCCGTTTGGTGTTGGAAAATGATGAGCTAAGGTTAAATCTCATACCTCCTTCCACATTCGCAAGCTATTAGTATTATGTTATCCCCCTGTAGCAAGTATACTACTCGATGAATGCGGCTATGGGTGTTAATGCATTTGCGATTTGTACATAACATTATTGCTGGTATCATGTTGTTCTATTAGTTGAAATAAACTTATTATGATTCATCTAAATTTGTTAGGTAACTCATTTATGACCCATTGAATACTCATTAGGTAATCCATTTATCACCCATTTATTGTCATGAGTTCTAGACCCATTTTACATCTCTAACTCTCTCTCACGCTCCACAACCAGTGCTCTCAGTAATTCGTGTTTCTTCTCACATTTACAGCAGCCGCCAGAAAATGGACCTGAGAGAATCGATCGCCAACCAGACCGACGTCGCCCTCACCCTCTCCAAGCAGCTCCTCTTGACCCAGGCCGAGGACTCCAACCTTGTCTTCTCTCCCCTCTCCATCCATGTCGTGCTTGGCTTGATCGCCGCTGGCTCTGCGGGGCCCACCCAGGACCAGCTCCTCTCTTTCCTCAAGGTCAAATCCACCGACCACCTCCACTCCTTAGCTTCTCAGCTTCTCGCCGTCATGCTCGCCAACGATAGTGCCGCCGGTGGGCCCAAGATGTCCTTCGCAAACGGCATTTGGATCGATAAGTCGTTGGCTCTCAGGCCTTCTTTCCAACGGGTGGTGGATGCGTCTTATAAGGTGGCCACTAATCTTGTTGATTTCAAAACCAAGGTTAGTTCTTGCTCTTTTTTCCGTGTTTTTTTTTTTTGGGGTCGAATACATGTGCGGTTTTCTTGGTTTCTTCGGTCTGATGGTTATGAGAGGTTGAGTGTCTGTGCTTAGGAATTTAACTAGGTGGTGTTCTACCTGTTTGCTGTTTCATGGGTTTAACACTCTTCCGTGGATTGAAATGTAAGAGTTTGTTTTATTCATAAAAACGCTTCGAAAATCATTTCCTCTTCTAATTTTTCTTTTGGTTCGGGATTTGAAATACTGCTTGTAATTGGTTGACTCGTTCAACCAAACCTCCCGGAATGGAACATCTGGTTTGGTTAAGGCAATAGCTCTTTCTTGTTGGCTTGCTTTTCTTCTAGGTGTGAAGTTTACTCCAAACAAGCCCAGACAATATGTAAATCCTCTAAATTGAGCTCATTGTAACCTTGGGTTGGAGGCCTACATGATGAACATAAAAGGGTAAATTTGATGAATGGTCACAAAATCTGGTAAGCTTCAATGAAAAAAGGTCAATCTAGATGCGTTGGTCAATTGATTCTCCCAAACAATCATATAAAATTTACTTAACTAGGGCTTTAGATGATGTTGTTTGAAGCTATCAAGTTAAGAGGGACCTCGATCGTGCCCTGTAGATGCATTTACGAGAATTTCCTATTCTTTGTCATATTCTAAGCATGTTGAAGCCGTAAACTTTATGCTCCCAGAATGCAATTCGCTAGTGCAACAAGTTTTACCCTCCTAACAGAGGCAAATATTGATATTGCACCAGGCTCCTGTGCACTTCTTACCATAGCCATAGATCATATAAATACAGAGAAATAGAAATGACCATATAAAGGAAAAAAAAAAATTAAGCATAGGTATTACAGAATACGCTGCCCTCTAGCTGTACGAACCCCAACCATAGGTTACACTGTTATTTCTAATTGGGTATTTGCATACTTGTCATGATCAAGCAATTTCAGTATGGCTGTAGACTGGAGTGAGATGTGTCATTGTAGATGTTTCTGGAAAATATAATTGTAGATTAGTTCTGCAGCTTGTGCTTGGATTCCACGCTGTACTTAACTTAAGGATCTTGGAGAACTGACTTATCATGCAATCACCATGTTAAAGAACATCTTTTGTAGTCAAATACTTCAAGTAGTGCAATATCGACTAGTCAGACTCTCACATATGTTCCGTGAGTACTAGTATGTTGCCTTTGTTAGGACTTTCAGCAGTCCTCTATTTGAATATCAGTCTTTCACTTTGTTGGTGCATGGAGTTATAGAAACATAGGGTGACCGTTTTTTGTAGGGACATCTTTGCTGACGGGGTTACCCTTTTTTCTTGTACCTATTGTTTTCTTGGTTCTCTAATGTTCCTTTTGTTGCCTAATTCTCTATATCAGTGGTTCGTCTATACTACTTTGAGTTGTGAAATTGATGCTTTTGTTCTTTCTTAAGTCATGGTTGAGAATGTGGTTATGTGCTAATTAACTTTAGTATTGACCCGTAACTTTCATCTCTCCATAAATAGCTCGGATTCCAATTGAACTGGAGTCTTTTCTAAGTTCTTTACATGACTTTCCTTTCTATTTGTTAAACATTGGCGTTAGCTGCTTGCTTTTTGTGTCACCTGGTATTCTATGTACTGATTAGAAGAACCCATTAGGCTGTTGAGGTGACTAGCGAGGTTAATGCGTGGGCTGAGAGGGAGACCAGTGGCCTCATAAAGGAGGTTCTCCCGCCTGGCTTAGTTGACAGTTCAACTCAACTCATTTTTGCGAATACCCTTTACTTCAAAGGTGCTTGGAATGACAAGTTCGACCCTTCAAAGACAAAGGATAATGACTTTTTCCTTCTCAATGGGAATTCTGTTCAAGTTCCCTTCATGACTAGCGAGAACAAGCAGATCCTAGGGGCTTACGACGGTTTTAAAGTCTTGGCACTTCCTTATAAGCAAGGGGAGGACAAGCATCAGTTTTCGATGTACTTACTTCTTCCAGATGCGAGAGACGGACTTCCAGCTCTTGTAGAAAAAGTTGGTTCTGAATCTGGCTTTCTGGATCGCCATCTTCCCTACAAGAAATTGGAAGTGGGGGAATTTCGAATCCCGAGATTCAAGATATCCTTTGGATTTGAAGCTTCAGAAGATCTGAAGAAGTTGGGATTGGTATTGCCATTTTCGGGTGGAGGATTGACGCAGATGGTGGACTCTCTCAATCTCTATGTCTCAGCCATATTTCACAAATCCTTCATTGAAGTTAACGAAGAAGGAACAGAAGCAGCCGCCGCTTCTGTTGTTATTATGTATGGGAGTTCGCGTTTTTCGGAGAAGATAGACTTTGTCGCCGATCACCCGTTCCTGTTCTTGGTGAGAGAGGATATGATTGGCACGATATTGTTTGTGCGTCAGGTGTTCAATCCACTAGCCGACTGATTATAAGTCGAATAAGAGCGTTAGTATTCCTGACTATATTGGCATTAAAACAAGAGATTGTATGGTTTATTGCATATGTTTTGATGTATTAATTCATCAATGCACAATTAGGGAGGTCGCAATATCTTATTGTATTGTATCAATTATCATCACATGTTCATGGACATGTATGTCTTCCCATCTCTTTGCCCCTTCTATTTATTTATTTTTTCATAATAAAAGTATAGGGAATAGTTCTTTGATAATTCAAGTTTTTCTTTTGATCCGGAAGTATCTGTGCCTATAAACACATTTGAGATTTGTGCGATCAAAATCGAATACTTCCCAAATCAGCATTGAGTACATGTACTTACCGCGTCTTGGATTCTCACTTCGCCTTTCGCAGCTGCGTGAATGAAGAGACCTTATTTGTCCGTATACTTTGTGTGGCTTGACTTTGTGGATGTCTCTATCAAAAGAAAGGAACACAACACAAATGCTCTCTCAAGCCGAGCCCGAGGGACTCGCGAGCCGCTTGACTCACTTTTCGCCCCTATCCGTTGCTTTTCTTTTTTGAGCGGGCAGGGGAAAGGGTGTTTTTATGGGGAGGGGGGGTTTGTTTTTTAGGATGAAGGCCTGAATCCTCAAAGATGTATTACTTGTTTTGTCATAGAAGTATTTCAGTCATTATCTGTTTTGGTGAAGCCCTTGTGCTCACACTTGATATCCTGTTCTCCCGTGGCACTTATATTATTGCCCTTAGTTGTGATATTAATTTATTTGGTTCAAATTGCTCCCCCTCTTCGCCCTGCAGGGATATTTGACGCTATCGGATAGTGGATGGGCTGAGAAGCAAATATACCAAGCTGCTCTCAATGGTAATCGCATGCAGAAAGATGATTAAGTTACGCCATTGTCAATTAGTTTATTATATGGGCACGGTAGCTATTAAAGTTCATTGGTCAAATGCCTCTCGCTGTCTACGAAATCCCTCCTCTGAGCTAACAATTTGCATAGTCACACAACTACGCATAGACGAGGTTGAAGCACTCTTGTGCTGCTGCAAGTCTGATTAATCGAGGCTGATTGATATGCAGGACATTGTACGTTCGTTCTCTTTTAATGTCGACACTGAAAAATCTATGTGCAGAGTCCCGTGCAAAGCTACTATTCTTAAGCTCTATCTGATTTTGGTGTTCTAGCTTTTCTATTCCGGTGCAGAGTTGAATTTGCCCTCACTGCTTTGTCTAGGTGAACAGGGGTTTGGTCTGCTTTTTCTTCCCTGTGCCCGTGTCTCAACATCTCTAATCCACTCAAAACAAATAAGAGCAGGGAAAATGGAGTGATCCCTTAGGTGGTGAGTTCAGGACACTAATCTTACAAGCCTTCCTACATTGATGCAATGTTGACTTTTCCTCTGGAAGTACTATTCTGCAAATCTAGAGTAATGGGGTATGCCCACAGATAGGTGATCTCTGGATTTTTTTTACTTTGGCCCTGTTCCATGATTCCATCTATGAATGAAACTCGTAATAATTATGATTTGAAGATGGGTGCTGTCCATGATAATTCTTCTGATGCACAATTTAAGGACAAGTTGGGCAAAACATGGGTCGAGGGAGAGGGATGGCTTCAGATTCCAGGTTCCATTAGACAGTAAAAATACTCTCCTTGGCGCTCTGTATGAAGCAGTATGATAGGTAAGACAGGAATGGAGTGTGCTATTGACCGATGTCGCTTTGAAAATCTCTCAACCTTGCCTCACAAACCGGTCTAATTGTGTGCTCCTCAACTGGTGTGCTATTTACTATGGTAAGCAATTCCATATCCCGTGCAAGCAATTGCTGGGTACGAAGAAAAGCAAACCAATCCATGTCCTTGCAAGCAATTGCTGAGTTCGAAGTAAGCAAGTTTTGATGGTTCATATAGATCCAAGTGAATTGAAGTGAGTCTATGCTTCCTGCAACAAGACAGTACACCTCTCGCGTTATTCAAGTTCATCCTCGTTAAAAGTCGACAAGAATTCCAAACTTGTGATGGACATGATGATTCCATGATGTCGTTTTCCAGGATTTACGAACTATAGCCAAACAAGTTTTCATGAGACAATGAACCTACAACCGAAACAGCAACAACATAGAAGACAAACAGCGGCAGCAACAACATGAAAGCTCCCACCTTGAGGTCGAACGTCAACTTTAGGTTTCAAAGCAGCTTCCTGATTGAAGATAATAATGAACTCTTTGACCTTTCCATTTGCGCTGTTTCGACCAATGCCATCTTGTTGACCCGTTGGCGATCCCTGCGATGCAACCTTTGTTACTCCTTTGTTGTTCGAACTGCGAAAACCATCTTGTTTCTTTACTCCTTCATCAGCATCATTCTGCCCAAAAGACTGTTCAGTACTCCTCAAACTTTTAGATTCTGCTTCCTTCTTCCTGTCTGCCTTGACCTCATTACTATCTGCAACTGGAAAAAAGAGATGCTGAATTCAAGATTGCATGGAAAGATAAAAAAGTATTTGCAAAGAACGAAGAGGTTTTAATTCGGGCTTGGATAGTTGTTCCTCTTTCTCCATAATCTGACGCAAGCCTGTCTGGGGCAGAGCGTGGGATTTTGTTTCTCCTCTTACTGGATGGCATGGCATCACTATGACCATCTGCGCTGTTCCTTAAGCTGCTCAAAGGTTTTGGTCTGCTAATATTGATGCCTGCTTCTTCAGCAGCGTGGCGTGTTTCCGCTTGGACTTGCTAGCTTGATTGCTCCATTGTCACAGGGGAGGCTGGAAGATGATGAGGTCAATAGAAGTTAAAACAAAGGCATTAATCGGAAATGTTTTACCTAACATCCTAAAGCGATTTCTATAGAGTATCCTTTTGCAGCCAAAAAGATGACGCGGAAACCATTTATTCAATATGATCGAAATTGCCAAAACTAGTTTCTTCTGCTATAAATGGAAAGCAAATTGAGACACGATAGCACCACCCTGGAATCACTTTTTTCTCCTGACCTAGCCGTCTCACAACCAGAGCTCTCAGTAACACGTGTTTCTTCTCACGTTCACACCAGCCGCCAGAAAATGGACTTCAGAGAATCTATTGCCAACCAGACCAACGCTGCTCTCGCCCTCTCCAAGCAGCTCCTCTTGACCCGGGTCGAGGACTCCAACCTCGTCTTCTCTCTAAAAGAACAAAGGAATTTGATTCTTGATCTCAACGTACCATTGTTGAGATGATTTCCATTATATATATTTCAAATGTTACAATTCGTAAGGAAACAATACAACAATGAAAATAATAAATGAAAAGATCATTATATTATAAGAGTTGTGAATCACTTGATTCTAGCATCTCCAAGAATTATCTCGTGATTTTGATTGATATCTCTATATACTTCTTCGTTGATCGATAAATCGGTATCTTTACTTCCCCCTCAAATTGGGAATAGGAGAATCCCAAATTTCAATTTGCGACATAAGTTTCCAAATCCATTTGTAGACAATGGTTCCATGAAGATCACCAATTTGATGCACAAACGGGACATACTTAGACACAAGTGTTCCAAGAGCCACCTTTTCTCACACGTAATGATAATCTAATTCGATATGTTTAAATTTTGCATGAAACACTTGATTAATCGACATATAAAGTGCACTGATATTATCATAAAATAATATTAGTGGACTAGAGAGATGAATACCCAAATCTCTTAAAAAGAATGATATCCATGGAATCTTTGCAGCTGTCGATGCCATTGCATGATACTCTGCTTCGGCACTAGATCGAGCAACCGTTCATTGCTTTTTAGCACTCCATGATATACAGTTGCTACCTAAGAAAGTACAAAATCCAGAAGTCGATTGTAATTGCTGGACAAAAGTCCAAAAAGGCTTTCGGGCCTTCTTTCCCACAGGTGGTGGACGCGTCTTATAAGGCGGCCACTAATCTCGCTGATTTCAAAACCAAGGTTAGTTCTTGCTCTTTCTTCTGTTTATTGGGTCGAATACATGTGCGGCTTTCTTGGTTTCTTTGGTTGGATGGCTCTGAGAGGCTGAAGTGACTATGCTTAGATATTTTGACTAGGTGTTCTACCCATTTGCTTTTTCATGGGTGTAACGCTCTTCCATGAACTGAAATGAAAGCGTATGTTTCATTCATGAAAAGAGTTTTGAAAATCATTTCCTCTTCTAATTCTTCTTCAGTTCGGGATTTGAAATACTTGTAATTGGTTTGCTTGTTAAACCAAACCTCCCGGAATGGAACATTTGGTTTGGTCAAGGCAATAGCTCTTTCTTGTTGGCTTGCTTTGGATTTCGCCTGGGTGGGAATTATACTCCAAACATGCACAAACAGTATGTAAATCCCCTAAATTGAGCTCATTGTAACCTTGTGTTAGAGCCCTACATGATGAACATAGAAGGGTAAGTTGATGAATGGTCTCACAAAATCTGGTTAGCTTCAAATGAAAAAAGTTCAATCCAGATGCGTTGGTCAACTGATTCTCCCAAACAATGATACAAAATTTACTTAATCAGGTATTTAGATGATGTTGTTTGATGCTATCAAGTTGGAAGGGAGCTCGATCTTGCCCTGTAGGTGCATTTACCAGGATTTCCTATTCTCTGTCATATTTTAAGCCATATCAAAGACGGAAACTTTATGCTCCCAGAATGCAATTCGCTCTCCTAACCTTCCCATTCATCATCAATGTACTGATTTTCCACATATTAACTACATGGGAATTTGTAGCAGAGGCAAATATTGATATTGCATCTGGCTCCTGTCCACTTCTTACCATGGCCATAGATCATATAAAATACAGAGAAATCGAAATGACCATATTAGGAAAAGAAATTTGGCATAGTTATTATAGAATACATTGCCCTCTCGCTGTGTCAACCCTAATCACAGGTTACACTGTAATTTCTTATTGGGTATTCGCATACTTGT
This sequence comes from Syzygium oleosum, assembly GCF_021117445.2. Lineage (NCBI taxonomy): Eukaryota > Viridiplantae > Streptophyta > Magnoliopsida > Myrtales > Myrtaceae > Syzygium > Syzygium oleosum. Next base: position 1,385,456 of record NW_026607506.1, on the reverse strand, counting down.
CATAATCAAGCAATTTCGGTATAGCTAAAGACCGAAGTGAGATTGTCACTCAAGCGATGAGCAAGTTATTTTACTTGAGTGACAATCTTAGTAAATTGGAACTCTTTGTAAAAACAATTTTGATCATACATGTAGATAATGCTCGAAAAGAATCAATACTTTGGCGAAAATGGAGAATTTAGCAATGATGACAGCCTTAGCTGGGCATATCATTGTGCTTCGTAGACAACATATACAGGTATACTTGTCCGACGAATGGTTGACTCTTGATCATACAAATTAGTTTCTAATATTGCAATGTGCGAATCGATGTTCGCCGGCAAAAAGAAAGATTTTTATATTGTATGATAGACTGAAAGTTATTGCAGTGAACAAGATAATACATTGGCCAAATAATCGTTTTTCGACGGCCACGATGGCAGCCTTGTAGCGGGTGCCCACCGCCCGTTCGAAACAATTCCGGAGAGGCATGTAACCGGCAACCCAAATGCCATTCCGGATTGACAGTTTCGGCCCCTCTGTGCCCCTTCCGTTAGCTAAAAGGTGTTGAGGTGATCGATGGACTTCGCCTTGACGACAGAGACGAGCTGGGCTTGAGTTCGTCCGATGGGGAGCAGGCTCAAAACGGCGAGGATCGAATGGGGGAGAGAAGATGACGTTCCAGTCCTCGATCTTAGTTGGGAACAGGTGCTTCCCGAGTGTCGGAGCGACTTCGCCCTGGTTGCAGGTGGATTCTCGGAGGCCATGCATAATATTGTTGAATGAAGAATAATGGAAAGAGCATTTGTGTCCAGACTCACCCTCCGTGAAAATGAATTCAATGAGTGTGGTGTTCCCTTTTTTTGATAGAGACATCCACTAAGTCAAGTCACACAAACAAAGCATACGGACATATAAGCTCTCTTATTCATGCAGATGCTAAAGGCGAAGGGAGAATCCAAGATGCGGAAGTACTTGTACTCAAGCTGATTTGGGACGTACTCGATTTTGAACACGCAAATCTCAAATGTGTTCATAGGCACATATGCTTACAGAAAAAGAAAAAAAAACTGGAATTATCAATGAACTAGATGCAATATTCCCGATACTTTTACTCAGAAAAAATAAATAGAAGGGGCAAAGACATTGGAAGACATAGGTGTCCACGAACATGTCATGATAATTGATACAATACGAAAAGATATTGCACCCTCCCTAATTGTGCATTGACCGATTAATACATCAAAACATATGCAATAAACCAAACAACCTCTCGTTTTAGTGCCAATAGAGTTAGGAATACTAATGCTCTTGTTCGACTTATGATCAGCTGGCTAGCGGATTGAGCACCTGACCCACAAACAACACCGTGCCAGTCATATCCTCTCTCACCAAGAACAGGAACGGGTGATCGGCGACAAAGTCTATCTTCTTCGGAAAACGCACACTCCCAAACATAATAGCAGCAGAAGCGGCGGCCGCTTCTGTTCCTTCTTCATTAACTTCAATGAAGGATTTGTGAAATATGCGTGCGACATAGAGATTGACAGAGTCCACCATCTGTGTCAATCCTCCACCCGAAAATGGTAATACCAATCCCAACTTCTTCAGATCTTCTGAAGCTTCAAATCCAAATGATATCTTGAATCTCGGGATTCGGAATTCCCGCACTTTCAATTTCTTGTAGGGAAGATGGCGATCCAGAAAGCCAGATTCAGAACAGACTTTCTGCACGAGAGCCGGGAGTCCATCTCTCGCATCCGGAAGAAATAAGTAAATCGAAAACTGACGCTTGTCCTCCCCTTGCTTATAAGGAAGTCCCAAGACTTTAAAACCGTCGTGAGCCGCGAGGATCTGCTCGTTCTCACTAGTCATGAAAGGAACTTGAACAGAATTCCCATTGAGAAGGAAAAAGTCACTATCCTTTGTCTTTGAAGAGTCGAACTTGTCATTCCAAGCACCTTTGAAGTAAAGGGCATTCACAAAAATGAGTTGAGCTGAATTGTCAACTGAGCCGGCTGGGAGAACCTCCTTTATGAGGCCACTGGTCTCCTTCTCAGCCCACGTATTAACCTCGCTAGTCACCTCAATAGCCTAATGGGGTTCTTCTAATCAGTCCATAGAATACCAGGCGATACAAAAAGCGAGCAGCTAATGCCATTGTTTAACGAATAGAAAGGACATTCATGTAAGAACTTAGAAAAGATTGCAATTCAACTCAAATCCTAGCCATTTATGGAAGGATGAAAATTACGGGTCAATACTAAAGTTAATTAGCACGGAACCACATTCTCAACCATGACTGAAGAAAGAACAAAAGTTTCAGTTTCACGATTCAAAATAGTATAGAGGAACCATTGATATAGAAAATTAGGCAACAAAAGGAACATTAGAGAACCAAGAAAATAATTGGCACAAAAAAAAAGGGTAAGCCCATCAGCAAAGAAATCCCCACGAAAAAGGGTCACCCTATGTTTCTATAACCCCATGCACCAACAAAGTGAAAGTCTCAAATTCAAATAGTGGACTGCTGAAAGTCCTACCAAAGGCAACACACTAGTACTCATGTCACATATGCGAGAGTCTGACTAGTCGATATTGCACTACTTGAAGTATTTGACTACAAAAGATGTTCTTCAACATGGTGATTGCATGTTAAGTCAGTTCTCCACGATCCTTAAGTTAAGCACCGTGTGGAAACCAGTAGCAGAAGCTGTAGAATTAATTTCCAATTATATTTTCCAGAAACATCTACAATGACACATCTCACTCCGGTCTACAGTCATACTGAAATTGCTTGATCATGACAAGTATGCAAATATCCAATCAGAAATGATAGCGTAACCTGTGATTGGGGTTCGCACAGCGAGAGGGCAATGTATTATGTAATAACTATGCTAAATTTCTTTTCCTAATATGGTCATTTTGATTTCTCTGTATTTACATGATCTATGGCTACGGTGAGAACTACACAAGAGCCAGATGCAATATCAATATTTGCCCCTGCTACAAATTCCCATGTAGTAAATCTGTGGAAAATCAGTACGTTGATGATGAATGGGAAGGTTAGGAGGGTCAAACTTGTTGCACTAGCGAGTTGCAATCTGGGAGCATAAAGTTTACGTCTTTAACATGCTTAGAATATGACAGAAAATAGGAAATCCTTGTAAATGCACCTACAGGGCACGATCATGGTCCCTTCCAACTGGATAGCTTCAAACAACATCATCTAAAGCCCTGATTAAGTAAACTTTGTATGATTGTTGACCAACGCATCTGGATTGAACTTTTTTCATTTGAAGCTTACCAGAGTTTGTGACCATTCTTTTATGTTCATCATGTAGGCCTCTAACGCAAGGTTACTATGAGCTCACTTTAGCGGATTTACATGTTGTTTGTGCATGTTTGGATTATACTTCATTAAGAAAGAGCTATTGCCTTAACATTCCGGGAGGTTTCTGTTAAACAAGTAAACCAATTACGAGCAGTATTTCAAATCCCAAACCGAAGAAAAATTAGAAGAGGAAATGATTTTCAAAACTATTTTCATGAATAAAACATATTCTTACGTTCCAATCCACGGAAGAGCGTTCCACCCACGAAACAGCAAATGGGTAGAACACCTAGTTAAAATATCTAAGCACAGTCACTTCAGCCTCCCAGAACCATCCGACCAAAGAAACCAAGAAAGCCGCGCATGTATTCGACCCAATAAACAGAAGAAAGAGAAAGAACTAACCTTGGTTTTGAAATCAGCGAAATTAGTGGTCGCCTTATAAGACGCGTCCACCACCTGTTGGAAAGAAGGCCTGAGAGGCAACGACTTATCGATCCAAATGCCGTTCGCGAAGGACAGCTTGGGCCCGCCGGTGGCGCTGTCGTCGGCGAGCACGACGAGGAGGAGCTGAGAAGCTAAGGAGTGGAGATGGTCGGTGGATTTGGCCTTGAGGAAAGAGAGGAGCTGGTCCTGGGTGGGCCCCGCGGAGCCAGCGGCGATCAGGCCGAGCACCATGTGGATGGAGAGGGGAGAGAAGACGAGGTTGGAGTCCTTGGCCCCGGTCAAGAGGACCTGCTTGGAGAGGGCGAGGGCGGCGTCGGTCTGGTTGGCGATGGATTCTCTCAGGTCCATTTTCTGGCAGCTGGGTGTGAACGTGAGAAGAAACGCGCGTTACTGAGAGCTCTGGTTGTGAGACGGCTAGGTCAGGAGAAAAAAGTGATTCTAGGGTGGTGCTATCGTGTCTCAATTTGCTTTCCATTTACAGCAGAAGAAAACTTGTTTTGGCAAATTTCGATCATATTGAATAAATGGTTTCCGCGTCATCTTTTTGGCTGCAAAAGGATACTCTATAGAAATCGCTTTAGGATGTTAGGTAAAACATTTCCGATTAATGCCTTTGTTTTAACTTCTATTGACCTCATCATCTTCCAGCCTCCCCTGTGACAATGGAGCAATCAAGCTTGCAAGTCCAAGCGGAAACACGCCACGCTGCTGAAGAAGCAGGCATCAATATTAGCAGACAAAAAACTTTGAGCAGCTTAAGGAACAGCGCAGATGGTCATAGTGATGCCATGCCATGCAATAAGAGGAGAAACAAAATCCCACGCTCTGCCCCAGACAGGTTTGCGTCAGAATATGGAGAAAGAGGAAGAACTATCCAAGCCCGAATTAAAACCTCTTCGTTCTTTGCTAAGTGATAAAGATGAACACGGTAGTCTACATTCAGAGTTGTAGCTTTTATATCTTTCCATGAAATCTCGAATTCAGAATCTCTTTTTTCCAGTTGCAGAGAGTAATGAGGTCATGGCAGACAGGAAGAAGGAGTACTGAACAGTCTCCTGATGAGTACTGAACAGTCTCTTGGGCAGAATGATGCTGATAAAGGAGTAAAGAAACAAGATGGTCGGCGCGGTTCGAACAGCAAAGGAGTAACAAAAGTTGCATCGCAGGGATTGCCAACGGGTCAACGAGATGGCATTGGTAGAAGCAGCGCGAAAGGAAAGGTCAAAGAGTTCATGAATATCTTCAATCAGGAAGCTGCTTTGAAACCTAAAGTTGACGTCTGACCTCAAGGTGGGAGCTTTCGTGTTGTTGCTGCTGTTTGTCTTCGTCCAGCTTTCATGTTGGTGCTGTTTCGGTTCTAGGTTCATTGCCTCATGAAAACTTGTTTGGCTATAGTTCGTAAATCCATGTCCATCACAAGTTTGCAAACTCTTGTCGACTTTCAACGAGGATGAACTGGAATAACACGAGAGGTGTACTCTCGTGTTGCAGGAAGCGTGGACTCACTTCTATTCACTTGGATCTATATGAGCCATCAAAACTTGCTTACTTCATACTCAGCAATTGCTTGCAAAGGACATGGATTGGATCTATATGAGCCATCAAATTTTGCTTTTCTTCTTTCCCAGCAATTGCTTGCACGGGATATGGAATTGCTTTCCACAGTAAATAGCACACCAGTTGAGGAGCACACAATTAGACCAGTTTGCGAGGTAAGGTGGAGTGATTTTCAAAGCGGCGTCGGTCAATAACACACTCCATTTCTGTCTTACCTCTCCTACTGCTTCGTATAGAGCACCGAGGAGAGTATTTTTACTGTCTAATGGAACCTGGAATCTGAAGCCACCCCTCTCTCTTGACCATGTTTTGCTCATTTGTCCTTCAATTGTGCGTCAGAAGAATCATCGCGGACAGAACCCATCTTCAGATCATAATCATTACGAGTTTCATACATAGATGGAACAGGACCAAAGTAAAAAAATCCAGAGATCACGTATTTGTCGGCATACCCCATTACCCTAGATTCGCAGAATAGTACTTCCAGAGGAAAAATCAACATTGCATCAACGTAAGAAGCTTTGTAAGATATAGTGTCCTGAACTCGCCACCTAAGGGATCACTCAAATTTCCCTGCTCTTATATGTTTTGTGTGGATTAGAGATGTTGAGACACGGGCACAGAGAAGAAAAAGCAGACCAAACCCATGTTCACCTTGACAAAGAAGTGAGGGCAAATTCAACTCTGCACTGGCTAGAACACCAGAAACAGATAAGAGCTTAAGAACAGTAGAAGAGCTTCAGAACCGTAGCTTTGCAAAGGACTCTGCATATAGATTTTTCAGTGTCAAAATTAAAAGAGAACGAATGTACATTGCTGTGCATATTGATCAGCCTCGACTAATCAGACTTGCAGCGGCACAAGAGAGCTTCAACCTTGTCTATGTGTAGTTGTGTAACTTTGCAAATCGTTAGCTCAGAGAAGGGATTGCGTCAAGCAGCAAGAGGTATCTGACCAATGAACTTTAATATCTACCGTGTCCATAGAATAACCTAATTGACAATGGCGTAACTTAATCGCCTTTCTGCATGCAGTTACCATCAAGTGCAGCGTGGTATATTTGCTTCTCAGCCAATCCACTATCTGATAGCGTCAAATTTCCCTGCAGGCGAAGAGAGAGAGAGCAATTTGAACCAAATAGATTTACATCACAACTGAGGTTATATAAGTGCCACGGGAGAGCAGGATGTCAAGTGCGAGCACAAGGGCTGCACCAAAACAGATAATGACTGAAATACTGCTATGACAAAACAAGTAATACATCTTTGAGGATTCAGGCTTTCTTCCTCCAAAAAGAAACCTCCCCCCCCACCCCCCCTCCCATAAAAGCACCCTTTCTCCGCCTGCTCAATAAGAAAAGCCAAAAGCAAGGTCTGATAAAAAAAAAAAATAATAATAGGAAAAGCCAGGGATAGGGTGAAATGTGAGTCAAGCAGCTCGTGAGTACCTCGGGCTCGACTCAATTATTACTCGAAATCGACTTGCCTAATTTCGAGTCTAGTTGAGTTCGAGCTCACCAATACTCCACTCGACAAGCTTGGGAGCCATATGGAGTCTAATTGAGCTTCTATTATTATTTATAAAAATATTCTACAAAAACCAAAAAAAAAGACATAAATTTAAATTTCACCCTCATGAATTACTTCTACTGGTTATTGGCAGGACTAAGCGTCGTGAATTTTGGGTTCTTTTTGCTGTGTGCGTCTTGGTATGGATACCAGACAGTGGACATGAATGGAGGAGCAAACGGTTTGACTTTGACTGCTGGTGATTCTAAAGCAAATGGTTTGACTGGGGTTGATTTTAATTCTAATGCAACCATGAAAGGGTAGGCTCTAGAAATTTAGCTTTTCATTAAGTTGATTAAAATCCCATTGCAGTGTTCATGTCATATAATCCATGGCTTCATCACCACCACTGTACTACTCTCGAACTGTTTCACTCCGTGGATACCTCTCGAATCTGCATTCATTTGTTTGTTTTTTCTTTTTTGAGAGGGGGAGAATGGACTGTATCCATGAATCTCTGGCTTCAGGGAAAGGGCAGAGGTAAGCTGAAGAACTTTTTTCATGGCGCTGCCGTAGAGCCTTTTCCTAATAACTAAAGAAAAGTATTAATTAAGCTTATTTGATGAAGAAAAATGTGACCTCGCATACATGAATTACGTTTGCCAAGTTGAACCGAGACATGCGTACGGTGAAGAAGCTAATACATACCTAAGAAATGACAAAAGTAAAATAATGCGCAATCCAGCAGAAAAGCTACGAGATGCTGAAGAAAATAATCTACTGCACAAATAATATGTTGATAGGGATCCCCTTCTAGCTGTTCATGAATTTCTACAGCATTCTGAAGAAATTAACCAAGGAACGCATGCCTTCAACTAGAACGGCACAAACATTTGGTTTGCATTCCGATTAAATTTCGTCACTCCCTTCACTAAATCAACACAGACAGAAAGGATTATGCACTTCACAGAATACGCTGGAAAATTTCTCGGTTACTACACTTCAAACACAGATGAAAATAGTGCCACATACGGCTCAAATCTTAGGCTCTCGCCACTCTTCTATTATAAATGTAACAAAATGTCATTACAGGAAGGAAAAAATTGCCACACTGGCTAAGTAAACCCATGAACAAACTATTGGATCAGTCTCTGTCTTTCTTCTTCTTTTTCCCTTTTCTTGGGTTTTTGGTTTTTCTCTTTTTTTTTGGATCTTTTCTCGGTTCTTTTTACCTCTCACTATTCACAGGATGGATGAGACAATCCATCAAGAACAGGCAAAAGCAAGCTGCCTGCGCAAGGTTAAAGGAAGACTCGAACATATTCACATATGCTCAACAATGAGACAGAAAGAGTGGAGAATAATTGTAAAAATCACCACGTAAATTAGATAAGGAGTCAACAGCCGATTGCCCTATCAGCGAGCATGAGGCTATGTCAGGATCCAACGTCGTCTTTTGCAGATTAAGGCTCAGATCTAGTGTCCGAGACCCTGGAAGGAGGCCGATACCGGAACACTGATCTGCCAACAATGTTCTTGATAGGAGGCGGACCCCTGCAAGTATCAAAACTTCACACGTCAGAATTCACAGTAATCAAATCAAGCGAATGACCATCGAATACACAAATATACAACAAAAAATGACAATTACTCTGCTCAACTACGAAAACTAAACAGAACCAAGCTCCTAACGTTCTGAAAACAACTAAATAATAGAAGGTGCATACAAAAGTTGCAAAATTCTCTATTCCCCCAGATGCAATTTACTCGATTTATCGCTTTACACAAGGAGGAGTAGGAATTACCGGAAGACACAAAACTCACCAGCTATGTGAGTCAAAGCTGTTGTTCCTCTTGTCACCCATTACAAATACATATCCTTCAGGAATAAGCTGCAATTGAAACGGTCAGAAAGCTTGATCAAAATGTCGGCTGTGTGATGCTATTAGCAAATTAAGTTGGCACGAATTCAAATTAGCATCGCCAATGGTTCCATCTCATAAGAAAGTGGCTCTAATATGGAAATCTTCATCTTGAGCAGCACTGTTCACCAATAGTTTACCATCGCGAACCTACAATAAAAACCACCAGGCATTCAGAATTAGTACAAAGAGAAACGTAGTTGTTACGTGCATGAGAGTGGACAGGAGGGTACATGTAAAAAACAAGTCGGAATAAAAGGTGCAGGATTGAAGATAAAGACTTCAACGTAGTCCCCAGCCTTTGCCACAAAATTACGGATCTTGGTTCGCGTTTTATGGCATTTCCACTATCAGAAAAATCCAATCCCGCAAAGGATTGTTCGTGGAACTACTATCGAGATTCTTCGGACCATATTTCCTAGTATCATCCTGATGTTCATTGCTATACCATCATTTGCTCTTGTCAACAAGGCTTCGCACAACTAAATACTAACACACTGTTCAATACATCGGCTGAACTGAAGCCAACTTGCTGCACGCCACAAACAAAGCAAGAAACTAATAAGCAATGTGCAAATTTTGCGGAGCAATCACAACTTGGTTAACTGCAATTTTTCAAATACCATTAAAAGAAATCTGCAATATTGGCGGTGCCTGGAATAATAATAGTATATCCGAAACCTCTGGCTTTCTGAAAGGGTATGAAACCTGGTGCCAACAGACAGCAAACGCCAACACAACAAATCGGGTCATTATCATTAAACACATCAGGTCTTGACACGAAGCAGATCCCCGAATGCAAACCGTTTGCAAGTGGACGCAAATTGCAAACTTCGCCGTAACTGGAGGAGGTGCGGGTGAATCGGGCCTGGGAGTCACCGTAACTGCTAGTTTTAGTAAAATCTACGGTTCTGGGTTAGGGGTGCCAATGGATCGGGTCGGGTCAGGTTTTCATGATGCCCGGTCCGGCCCGACCCGATATAATGATCATATGCGTTTGGCCCGACCCAAGACAAGACCCAAACATGATACAGCTGCACGATCAGATCGGGTTGGGTTGGGCCGGGCCGGGTCGGGTTTTGTGTTTCATATTTTAATTTTAAATTAATGTTAGGTTACAGCGGCTTCCGCCTCGGCCTCGGCCGCAGCCGCCTCCGTACCTTCCTCTCCCGCCACCACCGTAGCCGACCCGCCGTAACTGCCCCCGCTGTAGCTAAGGATCCTTTGGGTTGAAGAAGACATAAACCAGGATGAAGAAGACACCAGACCAAGCAGCTGAAACACCTCCATTAAATGCAGAATTTTGAAAATTATTGACAATGATTTCAAAGATTGTAAAAAATCGCTCCACTTACCTACCTTTAGATCTGAAATACTGAACCATTTTCAAACATAAGCAACTGCAGATGAATAGAACATATAACCTTCGATTTTCAGCTTCTAGAACGCTTCATTCACCGACGTTGGACGACCGAAAATAACCAAAGGAAAGAATCCTCGACGGTCCTGAAATCGATGAGGATAATGAGTCGCACTTGATCTAGAACTCGATAGCTTCGCCCTCGGCGAGGCTGCGAAAGCCCTCGGACTGGAGGACGAAGAGATTCTTGGAGCCGTCGTCGGGGGTTATGAAGCCGAAGCCCTTCTGGTCGCTAAACCACTTGACCTTCCCTGTGATTCTTTTGGCCATGGCCCCTTTCGGAATCGACTTCGCAGCCTTAGGAACAGCAGATTGCAAGAAATCCTACCTACCCAGAAGAGGCGAGAGAGTGTGTGAGAGAGATGTGGAACAGAGATGTTTCATTGTTTGGGTTGGGCTGGGTATCCAAGCCCAATAAACCCAAAACAATTGGGTATTGTTTTGATTGTTACCCAAACAAGTCGAGGCTCAACCCGACCTAATATGAAAATTTTCGGGTCGGGTCGGGTTGAGTCGGGTTAGATCGTGTTTGATTGGGTTATTTTGACAGCCCTATTCTGGGTATCGCATAAAATCGGGTTTTTGCTACAAATCCGATGATGGGTGATTGCGCTTTCTCTCGGGAGATTGAAAGAAAGCAGAGAGAGAGAGAGAGGAATGGATCGAATGCTGTGAAGATGGCGGCAAAAAAACAGGAAAGTGCGGGAAGATGACGATGGAATCATCTAGCATCCACCTCACCTCAAATGTTAGTCTTTCCTAGTTGTCGCCAAAAAGATCTTGTCGGACGGGAGATCGATGCCGGTGCCATCTAATGTTAACGTGATATCATTCGGTCATGCCGCCTCGCGGGGCGAGGATTTAATCATGGCCGATTTTCTGAAATAATTATATTTCCGTACCCTTCTTTTTTATAGGCTGGGCTGATGAAAAAAAATCCCAATCACCACTTTCAGTGACGTTCCACATTTTCGATAAAATCTTTTCTAACAATTGGCTTAATTCAAAGGCAACATGCCGACCAACCGATAGCAACGAGTGAATCTTGGCTCATGCTCCTCCACCGGAAGAGATTTTCAACCGGCAAATCTCATTTCTTTTTTTGTGGAGCTTTTACTGCTCGAAATTCATTTTTTGTAAAAATATATAATTGTGTATGACCATGTCAATATGTCTCGAAAGATTTCCAATAGTCAAATTACGAAAGATGTAAAGAAAAAGGTAAGAGACAAAATACAGAAACGAAACACGGACGCGCCAAGACGTTTTTAAATGTTCTCTTTTGGACTTTTTCCCGAGCGCTCGAAAGAGTTCAAATCGATCTTAGACATCATTAAAGTAGAGCAAGATAATGGATGATTGACAAAGGCCTCGTTGGTCCAACCCCTTAGGATTTCGTTTGTCTCCCGAAAATTGAATAATTTAGAAAATATTCCCATAAAAACGATGGCTTGCACTCCTTGAAATAACTAGTTAACGAAAAATATTTTCATTATCAAACTTTGCCGTGAACCGGGAAAAATATTTCTCATCCATTTATTTTTGTCAGTGATCGTTCTTAAGCAAGATGTTTTGAGGAAAATGTTTTGTGAATCACTCATTTTTTGCGAAACAAGCAGAGCCTAAAAGCACCAACGTGCGGGCAACAGGCCGTGTCGGCCTGAACATGACGTGGCCTGGCAAGCCTAAGCTCACGCCGTGTCGCGCACAAAAAAGAAAAGAAAATAAAAAGAAGGGGTCGAGCCTAGCATGGTCCCTTTGCTTCCAAGCCCAAACCTCGTGAACTTAACCAAGGTGCTACCATGGGAGAGATGGTTATCTCCGAGGAAACCCCTGAAGCGATTGCAACGCCAGCTTCGCGGTGAAGAACATCCTGTGCTTGGAATTTCATTGGAAGTCCCAAAACTTGTCGCGACAGTACAATTGAGTTCTCCCGTGCATATATCCCCAAAAAAAATAACACTGAATAAGAAATGACATATCTGGGACGCAAAAAAACTATTGTCCTAACAACAAAACTGCCACTGATAACATCAAACTGCTTATCCTTGCACGTAATATGATCATCTTGAATTATTCTCATATGAAAATCATTCAGCTTTATTAAGCCGTGCGGATTGCTGCTGCATAGTCACTGATGCCATAATTAGCACGATGGCCACTAGTTTATCAGTAAGAGAAGAGTCAATCAATTGCATTGGGGGGGGGGGGGGGGTGTGGAATATAGAATGCGATTCACACCCAAAAGCCAAGTGGGTGGGAAAGCTTTTGATGTCTGTTAAATACTGCAGTTCAGTTCACACCCAAAAGCAAGTGGTTTCTATTGAAGACAGAGGCGATTATGCAAAAGCGTGTCAACATAATTGCCTGTTCGGCATGCAAAGATCACTGCCATGTTCATAGGCATTTCCATTTAGTTCTTGTTCTGGTGTTCGCAGGCTGTTTAATGAGCTTTACAAAGTCATGCACATATCTCTAAACTGTGCTTGCTTGTGCGCGTTAATCTCATCTATTTTCGTAATGAACGCGGTGTGTGAATGTTGATACCCGAGAGGAACTGTGAAGATAGAATTACTTGCACATAGCAAAACATTCCACAAATAACAGCAGTTCACACCCAAAAAGCAATTGGTTTCTATTAAAAATCACTGCCATGTTCATCAATATTTCCTTTTATTCTCGTTTTGGTATTTGCGGGCTGTTTAATGAGCTTTGCAAAGTCATGCACCGCCATGTTCATCAGTATTAAAAATCACTACCATGTTCATAAGCATTTCCATTTAGTTCTCGTTCTGGCGTTCGTAGGCTGTTTAATGAGCTTTACAAAGTCATGCACATATCTCTAAACTGGGCTTGCTTGTGCGCGTTAATCTCATCTATTTTCGTAATGAACGCCGTGTGTGATTGTTGATGCCAGGGAGGAACTGTGAAGATAGAATTACTTGCACATAGCAAAACATTCCACAAACTTACTGCAGTTCACACCCAAAAAGCAATTGGTTTCTATTAAAAATCACCGCCATGTTCATCAGTATTTCCATTTAGTTCTTGTTTTGGTGTTCACGGGATGTTTAATGAGCTTTGCAAAGTCATGCACATATCTCTAAATTGGGCTTGCTTGTGCACGTTAATCTCATCTATTTTAGTAATGAACGCGGTGTGTGATTGTTGATGCCCGTGAGGAACTGTGAAGATATAATTACTTGCACATAGGCAAAACTTTCCAAAAAATTACTGCAGTTCACACCCAAAAAGCGATTGGTTTCTATTAAAAGTCACGGCCATGTTCATCAGCATTCCATTTAGTTATGGTTCTGGTGTTCGCAGGCTGTTTAATGAGCTTTCATATCTCTAAACTGGGCTTACTTGTGCGCGTTAATCTCATCTATTTCAGTAATGAAGGCGGTGTGCGATTGTTGATGCCCGTGATAACTGTGAAGATAGAATTACTTGCACATAGCGAAATCATCCAAAAAATACTGTAGTTCACACCCAAAAGGCAATTTGTTTCTATTAAAAATCACTGCCATGTTCCTTGGCATTTCCATTTAATTCTCATTCTGGTGTTCGCAGGCTGTTTAATGAGTTTGTAGAGTCATACACATATCTCTAAACTGGGCTTGCTTGTGCGCGTTAATCTAGTCTTGCGTCAATGCTCATGAGGAATTGTGAAGATAAAATTACTTGCACATAGCGAAACCCTCCCAAAAATACTGCAGTTCACACCCAAAAAGCAAGTGGTTTCTATTGAAGATCACTGCCATTTTTATCAGCATTTCCATTTAGTTCTCGTTTTGGTGTTTGCAAGCCGTTTTAATGAGCTTTGCAAAGTCATACACATCCCTCTAAACTGGGCTTGCTTGTGCGCGTTAATCTCATCTATTTTAGTAATGAACAAGGTGTGTGATTGTTGACGATAGTAAGGAACTCGTAACTTCTTCGGTCATCATCTCCCGTCATCATTTTCATGTCGTTCCTCTATATAAACAACACTCGACTCCTCCAAATTCCCCACATCCTTCATACCATCACGTTGCATTGAGTTCGAGCTGTCCAATACGAAATGGGGTTCAAGAAACTCTTCTTCTTAGTTGCCTTGGCGCTCGTGTCAATCCTCGGGATCGCCGAGAGCTTTGACTTCCACGAGAGGGACCTGGCGTCAGAGGACAGCCTGTGGGACCTGTATGAGCGGTGGCAGAGCCACCACGGGGTGTCCCGGAGCCCCGATGACAAGCACAACCGGTTCAACGTGTTCAAGCAGAAGGTCATGCACGTCCACCGAGTGAACCAGCAGGACAAGCCCTACAAGTTGAAGCTCAACAAGTTCGCTGACATGACCAACCACGAGTTGAGGAGCTCGTGTGCTGGGGTGGACGATGACCACCACAGGATGTTCCATGGGGCGCAACGCGGCTCCACGAGCTTCATGTACGAGGACGACACTCTGGTGCTCCCGTCTATTGACTGGAGGGAGAAGGGCGCGGTCACCGATGTCATGCACCAACGCGGCTGCGGTATGTATACGATTCACTGCAGAATTTTCTAAGACTATTTCACATCTCTTATTTTAATGAGGTCTTGAGTCGCTATGCATCCTAAGATTCTTCACCAAACCCGATCATTAAATTCCACATATTTCTCATTTCAGTTTCATTAAGTTTTGATTGCTTGCAGCTGAATTTCGCTGTGTTGTTTTTGATGGAACAGGTAGTTGCTGGGCAATCTCGGCCGTGGCAGCGGTCGAGGGAATCAATTACTTGAGGACGAACAAGCTCCTCTCTCTTTCCAAGCAAGAGCTGGTGGACTGCTCGTCCCCACCAAACGAAGGGTGCAAGAGCGGGCACAAGGAATATGCATTCGAGTTCATCAAGCAAAATGGCATCACGTCCGAGTTGAATTACCCGTACCAAGCTATCGATGGGACCTGCGATGTCGCCAAGGTTAATTAATCACAATCTTAGCTCAACTCAACTCTATATCCTATGAAATGTTGTCATTAATCTATAAATTTCCCTTTGAAAACGCAGGTGAATTCTCCTGTTGTGTCGATCGATGGATACGAATATGTGCCATTTAACAACGAGGATGCGTTGCTGAAGGCGGTTGCAAATCAGCCCGTTTCTGTGACCATCGAAGCCCACGGTGTTGACTTCCTATTATACTCAGAGGTAAAATTTACTCGATATAAATCTGACTAGAGACAATTACGAGTAATTAGCAGACTTCACGTGCTTGCTTCCATTTAAAAAGCTACTGAATATGTTCATTGGAACCGTTCTTATCGGCAAAATTATCAGGGCATATTCACTGGACAGTGTGGCACGGAGCTAAGTCATGAAGTCGCAATCGTCGGCTATGGGAGCACTCTCCAGGGGACCAAGTACTGGATCGTGAAGAACTCGTGGGGTCCGGAATGGGGTGAGAAGGGCTACATAAGGATGCAGCGCGGCATCGCTGCTAAGGAAGGGCTCTGTGGCATAGCCATGCTGGCCTCATACCCCGTCAAGAACTCGAATAATCCCGGTGGAGTTCATTCCTATTAAGGATGAACTCTAAGCACTGACTCAAGATTGACTAGTGATAAAGAGTGTCTTGGCTTTCATTTGTTTCCTCTGTTTGAAGTGGGCATGTCCCGTCACAAAGACACAAATAATGTCTGCTCCCAATGATTCCTTTATGCGCGTTCATAGGGTCTCATAGGCAGCGAGATAAGTTGGTCTTTCCTAGAATTTTATTTTTAATGATGCGAGATATACAATGATTCAATTCCTCTGTTCCAGCACATCTGCATGATGCACCTTCATCTGTATTGATGGAGAAACAATCCCAATACACAAGTGATAACTACAGAAATCGTCCAATCAGATCTGCATCTGAAGTTCTATGCCTCGTAGCATATAAATGACAACTACTGCAATCGTCCAATTAGATCTGCATCTGAAGTTCTATGCCCGATAGCTTATAAATGAGGTTGTGCTGAATTCTTGAGCTTCAAGTCTCCAACAGCTAAGCTTCCATAAGCTGATGATTCACTTCAAAAACCCATCTTATCTACGTAGCGCACAAGCAGGCCAAGTACACTTCCATTAGAAATTAGGTCCCCAGCAAAAAGGCCTATTAAGCAAGCCCATGATAACCATGTACGTAACCCAGCGCGATCCCTACTCCGGGTACTTCCCTTCGATCCATCCGCAGCAAATGAGGGTCCGTCAAATACGAGCAATGATAGGACGACTCTATCGAAACAATCACTACGTCAACAATTATGACATGATCAACGGGCTTGCTTGTGCGAGTTAATCACATCTATTTTAGTAATGAACACAGTGTGTGATTATTGATGTCCACGAGGAACTATGAAAATACAATTACTTGTACATAGCAAAACCCTCCAAAAGATTACTGCAATTCACAACCTAAAACCAAGTGGTTTTTATTAAAAATCACTACCTTGTTCATCAACATTTCCATTTAGTTCTTGTTCTCGTGTTCGCAAGCTATTTAATGAGCTTTGCAAAGTCATGCAAATATCTCTAAACTGGGCTTACTTGTGCGCGTTAATCTCATCTATTTTAGTAATGAGCGTGATGTGTGATTGTTGATGCTCGTGAGGAACTGTGAAGATATAATTACTTGCACGTAGCCAAAACTTTCCAAAAAATTACTGTAGTTCACACCCAAAAAGCAATTGGTTTCTGTTAAAAATCACTGTCATGTTCATCAGCATTTCTATTTAGTTCTTGTTTTGGTGTTTGCAAGCTGTTTTAATGAGCTTTGCAAAGTCGTACACATACCTCTAAACTGGGCTTGCTAGTGCACGTTAATCTCATCTATTTTAGTAATGAACAAGGTGTGTGATTGTGATAGTAATGAACTTGTAACTTCTTTGGTCATCATCTCCCGTCATCGTTGTCATGTCGTTCCTCTATATAAACAACACTCGACTCCTCCAAATTCCCCACATCCTTCATACCATCACGTTGCATTGAGTTCGAGCTGTCCAATACGAAATGGGGTTCAAGAAACTCTTCTTCTTAGTTGCCTTGGCGCTCGTGTCAATCCTCGGAATCGCCGAGAGCTTTGACTTCCACGAGAGGGACCTGGCGTCAGAGGACAGCCTGTGGGACCTGTATGAGCGGCGGCAGAGCCACCAACAACATTGACAAGCACAACCGGTTCAACGTGTTCAAGCAGAAGATCATGCACGTCCACCTGGTGAACCAGCAGGACAAGCCCTACAAGCTGAAGCTCAACAAGTTCGCTGACATGACCAACCATGAGTTGAGGAGCTCGTGTGCTGGGGCGGACGATGACCACCACAGGATGTTCCATGGGGCGCAACGTGGCTCCGCGAGCATCATGTACGAGGACGACACTCTGGTGCCCCCGTCCATTGACTGGAGGGAGAAGGGCACGGTCACCGATGTCATGCACCAACGCCAGTATGTATATACAATTCGCGGCAGAATTTGCCAAGACTATTTCACTAAATTGGCATGTGTACAATTGGTTTAGCACTAATTGGGTAATTTTTCCTCAATTTTATCTAGGCAAGAAAGAAATCTACTTTCTAAATATTGACAAAAAATGTAACGCAGAATAACTCTGTGCATCTTATCATCCTATCATTTATACCATCATCATGAAATAAATTGGACCTATCTCAATCATTAATTTCCCAAATGAATTAAAATGTTAATTTACCTTCCACGAATTTCGGTTTTTAATGACTGGATCTTTTCTATCCTAAATAAAATAACCATACAAAAAATTTCAAATTTTTAAATATTTTGTCTTCCAACAAATATGTGTACACGTTTTACCTTTGTATGCTCTATCAACTATATCTTCCTATCATTTGATGTTCTAATATTTCATAATAAGTTGATTTCACTTAATAATGTAGCAATGCAATGATAGGATTGAAATCTAATCACTTCACTTGACGTGCAACTATTATTGTAGCTTTGACAATACTGTTCTCTCATATGTTGCTTTTGTTGTTGATATCTCGAACTGACAAAACATGTAAAAAGCATCTTGACTTATTTCGATTTCTAAAAACAGTATGTATATGTTCTGAAAAAATTGGAATGTGTAATATTATTGGAGCTTTCACAACACCTGTGTCACGTAGTCTCGTCCAATATATTCTCCATCCACCGTCTTGTTTATGATTTTGAGCCTCCAACTTACTCCTTCAAGGAAAACTGGGGCAAAGTCTTCGTTTTTGTGCAACAACACTTGACAGACAAAATCATATCATCATCAAACGTTCGATGCTTATTTACTCGCCTCACATTGTATACGCAGGCTGCTGGAGCGAGACAGCAGGTGAATTCGTGTGTCAAAAAGCAGACTAAAGGCCTCATCGAGAAGCTTGTCCCTCCCGGTTCGATCGACAGTGACACTCAGCTTGTTCTTTGTGAGCGCTCTCTATTTTTTACTCCTCAATGGCGGCTCGATTAAAGCCCTCATCACGACCAGCAACCACAGGCGACCTGTTATCGTCCCCAACGGTTTCAAAGCCTTGTGTCTTCCTTATAAGAGAGTGAGTGGCATTGAGGATAGGCGCGATTTCTCAACGTAAATGTTCTGTCTCTGGTGGAGAGGCTTAGCTCCGAACGTGAGTCTTTATATGCTATCTCCTGCGCTGGTCATTCGGCGTGCACAATTTCAGAATCAAAGCGTAAAATATATATCCTTAGGGGTCAAAGCCTCGGGGGCTCTGCAGGAGCTGGTGTGACATCCTAAAAATTCGTCCGTTTGGGATTTATAAAATACTGAGTTTTATAAATGTACTCACAGTTAATTCTCGTCCGGAACTGATCATTCCTGGGATACTAACCATTAGGGAAAGGCTAACTAGAGAATTAAATTCTTACGACTAATAGAAAATTCGATCGTGATTTATTTTCGACCATGAAATTACCGAGGTGATATTTTAAGCCACTGTTGGCCGATCCAAGGATAGTCAGGGGTCAGTTCGCCACTGTCATAGTAATGGGTCGCGGGTGATTCCGCCGGACCACGAAACGAATTGACAAACGATC
The DNA here is from genome assembly GCF_021117445.2 of Syzygium oleosum. Lineage (NCBI taxonomy): Eukaryota > Viridiplantae > Streptophyta > Magnoliopsida > Myrtales > Myrtaceae > Syzygium > Syzygium oleosum. The sequence continues at coordinate 1,366,236 of NW_026607506.1, read as the reverse complement.
CTGAACCTATATCGAACAATCGTACCCCTCGGATCTAGTGATTGATCATCGCGATTTTAATGACAACCGAAATCGTCACGAACCGAACGGACTTGCACGTGACTCGATATATTATCAGTCACGAGTCGAATATGCGAATTTCCCCAACATGCCGCCCGTTAGTCTGAGAAACGCTCGAGTTGCGTTTAATAAAATTTGATTATTTAATTTAGCCCAAATCGGACACCGGAAAATTTGGAAGTCGCAAGGGGACGTTAGGACGATGTTGTGGATGTAACGTGCAATTTTGGATGCGCCCGAATCCTTCAGAAAAATTCATTTTCGATGAGAAATGGAGAAACTGACCATTTTACCCTTGGATTTTATTAAAGGGTTAGTTTTAAAGGGTAAGGGCATTTTGGTAATTTTGTCCTAACTTTTTGATTGGACAATTTTGCCCTTGGACTTTTTGAGAAATTACAAGATTGCCCTTGGATATTTTTGGTAAGATTCGATCTGGGCCGTCGGTTTCAAGATAAGATCGAATCTGGACCGTCGGATAAAAAATGTGAGAGATGGGCATTTTGGTAATTTGCCAAATTGGTCAAAAGTGCACTATTTAAATCTAGACCACTCTTCTCTCTCTCCTCTCTCTCTCATTCCCCCATTCGGCCCCCCCTTGCCGTGAAGCCCCCCCCTTTCCGGCCGCCTCTCTCCCTCTACCATCACCGCCGCCGTACGCTCGCCGGACCGCCGCCGTGCCGCGCCGTCCTCGCCGCCGCGTCCCCACCAGCCCTACGCCGTCCGTCTCTCTCTCTTCTCCTCCCCATGTGGCCGTGGGTCACGGCCAAAGGAGGCCGCCACCGCACGCCACCGCCGTTCGGCGTTCTCGCCGCCAAGCCGCGCCACCGTTCGCCGCCGTTCCCGATTAAGTGCCGCCGCTTTCCGTTCTAGCCGCGTGAGTCTAGAACTCGGTAAGTTGCGTTCTAAACCCAATTTAGGACTTCGGGTATCGACGGATGATTTTTGGGCGAAATCGGGTTTAAATTTAGTGCGATTTTGCATGATTTAGGAGTGGAATTAGGTGGAGGGCCTTAGGATTGAATTCGGACAATTTTTATTGGAAATTGGAGGATAACAGTGAGCTGTGGACTACTGTTCATGGGCTGTGATGGGCCAATCGGGACGCAAGTTGGATTTTTAGAACTGAGAATTAATGGCGAGAAAGTTTCGTGAAGGACCTGAATCGATTTGAGGCCATTTGGTTAGAGAAAAATAACGATTTCTGTGTTTTACGTGCGTTTGAAATATAATTAGGTTGTGGTGGTGAAATTGAATGTGTGATTGTGCAATTGGTTGATTTAATTATGTCTGTTGGGTGCACGCTTGGGCCAGATTGTTTTAATTATTAAAATTGGCCGTGTCGACTGCTGAGTGAGCATGGTTTGTGTATAATTATTGCGTGCACGGGTCACGTGTGATTGACCAGTTAAGTGGCAAGTGATTGTTGCACGTGTGAAAGAACGCGAAATAGTGCGTGGTACGGTATGTGAGATCGTGGGAATTGTGCCGTCTTGAGGCGTGTACTTTAACGCGGGACGATTGTCACGCCCCGTACCCTACAAAGCATGAACATCTGCGTATAGGTCGAAATGTGGTGCGACGCTCCCAGGTTACGTCACCGACCCGAAAACCCAAATCAGAGAAAACACGCTACATGCGGAAACGACGTATATATAATAGATATATATACACCCAGACAATTTAAAAGCAACCATGAATAGCAAGAGATAACAAATTACGAACTATTAAAACAATATATACATTCATTATAAAACTTATATACAATATCCATTTTTAAACAGGAGATACAACAAAAAGGCCACTAAAACAAAAAGGGATCGGTGGCCTAGGGGATCGGACTAACAACAGGAGGGCTACAGTCAAAAAGTATCGGCCCTCGCTCCTAAAACTGAGGTCTGCCCTAGGGTATCCAGTCGGGGTCAGATCCAAACGTCTCGGAAAAACTCTCGGACTGCTCTGGCTCCTCCTCTGAACTCATAGCCTCAGACTCTGTCTCGGGCTAGGGGTCCTGCTCCTCGACCTCAAAATTCATGGCCGGGGATCTGAAATGTCGGTTTTACCACAACCGTGAGAAATCTCAGCAAGTATAAACCACTAATCCTAAACTAGGCTAAAGTGCCCCTCCAGACAGGTAATTTAAACATGCCAATTAATGAACCAGTAAAACACTATAATTATCCTGGGCTCCCAGCCCAATACAATATCTCGAAGACCTGCAGATTAGGCGTTCAACAACAATGATACTTACGTGCAATGATTCCGACCCGAAGGCCCACAAATATTACGACCCGAAGGCCATGACCCGGAGGCCAACAGTTGAATATAACGACCCGTAGGCCCGACCTGAAGGTCCACAGTTGAATAAAGCGACCCGTAGGCCCGACCCAAAGGTCCACAGTTGAATAAAGCGACCCGTAGGCCCGACCCAAAGGCCAACAGTTTGATAAATCGACCCGTAGGCCCGACCCGAAGGTCCACAGTTGAATAAAGCGACCCGTAGGCCCGACCCGAAGGCCACAATTAAATAAAGCGACCCGTAGGCCCGACCTGAAGGTCAACAATTGATTATAACTCAAGCATGTACATCGTTTCACTCAATTTCAACCAATCACAACTTGATATGCAAAACATATGTTCAGGAATTTGTGTCGATACCCAAGGCGACATGCCGAATACAATTATTCCCCAAATCAATGTATCTAACACACTCTCGGCACAATCAAATTATTCCCAATGTAATCCAACCATTTTAACATTTATTCCGCGCATTTGTTACAATTCAATTTCATGCGCCTCGGGCCCGCCTTGAGCAAATCAATTCCGATGGTCGATCTCACCATCGTGGGGTCATCCAATAGGGTTTAGTTAAGTCCCAACCAACCCCCAAGAATGCCTAAATTCTTGCCAATAATCAATGAATCAACTAAGTACTCAACTTGGACAAATTGCACAAATTCGGTACTGAATGAACAGTACCAGGGCAGGACACATTTTGTCCACTAAACCACAATTAAACACCCTCATTAGGCTCTAGTCTCAAACCCTAATTACCCAACAACCAAGTACACTTAATTAAGCTTCAAATAAGCCTAATTAATCCCCACAATGTCTAATTCCAAGTCATTAGCACTTGAACTTAATTAGTGCCACACTTAGACAAATATGCACATTTTCGGTACTCAATGAACAGTACCAGAACAGAGCATCATTTGGCCATTAAACCACACTTAACCAACCTCATTAAGCCTTAATGACCTATCCTAATCATCCCACACTCAAATAAACACAATTAGGCCCTAAATAAGCTTAATTAACCCCTAATTACCCCCTAAGAAACACAATTAGACTAATTAAGGGTTTAGGGGTTTGTACTCGCCTATTGATGATTCGGGACGACGAGAACGGGCGATCGATCACCGACACGCGGTAAGGATCGACGGCGGCGTTCCGGGTGCAAGCCGGCGGTCACGGCGACGACGGGAACGACGATTCGCGGCTGATCTTCTTCTGTTCAGGGCTGGAACCGGGCTGAGGGTGGCTGATCAGGTGAGAGGAAGGTCCAAGGGTGTTGTGGCGACGGCTGGTGGTGGCCAGCAGCTCCGGCTGGTACTGTTCCGGCGTGAACAGTACCAGGATGAGCAGAAATGCCCACGGCAGAACCAGAAACGGAAACAAAAAGGGAGAAGAATTTGGGGGAGCTCTCGGCAGAACAAGGAAATGAGAGAGAGAGAAGACAATCTGGTCAAATGGGTCAAATTTGGTCTTAGTGGAGTCCAAGTGTCTCAATCTAGTGCCTTAGGACAATTTTGCCCCTAATCCAAGGGCCCAAATTTGATCCAATCCAATAATTTAGGGGCCCTTTTGTCATTTGTCCTTAACCCAAGCTGACCAGACCTGGTTTAGCCCTAATCAACCTTGGTTAACCCCAAAATTTTGACCAAAATTCGGAATTAGCCAAATTAGCCCTAGGGGCATTTTCGTAATTTTCCGATCCCGGACCGAAATTCCAATTTTTGTCCATACCGGTCCTATATATTCACAGTAGACATAATATGGTGTCGGATCCTTAAAATTCATCATTTAAGCCCTCGAAAACCAGTCCAAAGTTTGGAGGGGCAAAACCGTAATTTTTCGTTCCGGGGTCGAAATTCCAATTTTTGACCGTATGCACTCCAGACGTGCGTGGTTGCCCCAAAATGGCATCGATTCCAAAAAATAATTTCGTTTGGGCCTCGGAAACGGGCATCGAGGTCCCTAGGGGCAAAATTGTAACTTTCCCCAATTTCTGTCGAAATTTCCATTTTCAACCGTTCTTGTCCCAAACTTATTTGGCCACTATAAAACGACGTCCGTCTTGCAAAATAGTCGTAATTACCCTTGAAATTTTGATATCGAAGTTCAGGCTCAATATTGCGATCAAAATAGCTCGTTTTGAAGTCTTAGGGCCTCTCACTAATGGGTGGCTGTTTAGGTGTTACGCGTATCAACCTAGGAGTGTCCGAGTCGTGATGGCCTCGAATTTCGAGAGAACGAGAGGAATTATCACTAGCACCGGGGGTCGCGATCATTTGGATTAAAATCGGGATTCATTGGTTAGGCGTACTTTCGGTCGTGCGGAATCACCCACGATCCGATTGTACGTTACCGACTATATCATTACGTCATTTTCCTAAGATCGGCCCATATTGGTTCAAAATATTCCCTTGATGTTCGTCGAAATCGGCGCTCAATCGCGATCGGGTCTTGGGTCCACGTACCTGTTCCTATTTAGCCTTTCCCATTTGGTTAGTATCCCGTGATTGATCAAGTCCGAGCGAGACTTACTAAAATCAAACGAGAATTAATGTACACTTTATTGGTCCCGGTAACGGGTCAAAATTCAGGATGTTACAACGATGCCTGGTATTATCGGAAGACTGCCAGCCTGAGGCGTGTACTTTAACGCGGGTTGCGCAGTAGGTGGTAGATGTTGAGCTTGAGGCGTGTACATTTATGCGGGCAAGAAACATGGCCTGAGGCGTGTACTGTAACGCGGGCCTGGAGTATTGTGATGAGATAGTCGTAGTGGACCTGATGCGTGTACTGTAACGCGGGTCACTGGCGAGTGGCACGGAAAGGAATGTGATGAGGCAAACGGAATTGCGCGAGAATGAGAATTAATCATGCATGTGATTGCTTATAATGTGATTGCGACTAACGTGCAGGGTGCAAGCAGGATAAGCCAGGTAAACTAATTGATGTGCCTGCTATGTGACGATTTGGCGTTTGTGTGTGATTTGTGTTTGTGTAGTTGTCTAGAGATACGTGATAGCCTAGGTGGGGTTTAGGGGTGAACTTACTGAGAAGTGTTCTCACGGTTGTTTCAACCAACAATTTCAAAACCCCGACCGGATCCATGAATCCTCCGCCACCGCCACCAGTGCGTTTTGGGGTACCGGTGCACACCGAGAATGATGTTGTAGAATTCCCTATGCCGGATAACGTGACCTGGATTAGGCATACTACTACCATTTTTGTAGATGTAGGACTACCCTTATGGGAAACCCATGTATATACTGCCTGGTTCTTCCGGGATGCAGACGGGGATGAGTTTGGGCCGGTTAGGGGTTTCGATGTCCCGTTTGATTTAGTAGGGGACTGGGACCCGTCCGCCATACCCCCGATAGACGGTGAGTTGACTAGTGCGGAAACTAGTCTAGCCCAGTCAGGTATGCATCTGGCGCCGACAGCGTAAGTATCATCAGGGGCTGAACATGAACTCGAACCCGAAGTATCTCAGGCTGAGGACGACCCAATGGATATAGATTTAGAACCGATTCTCAAGGAGGAACCAGAAGGGGTAGAGCCCGAGGCAGAACTCGAGAACGAACCTGATGAGTCTGAGGAGCCTGAGGAGGAACCGGATTACATACTCCCATATGAGCAGTATATGGATCCTAACTACGTGCCGGATTACAATTTCTTTGATGGATTATGGGAGGAGAATCAGAATGATGTTCCAGCTGAGTCGGGTGGCATCAATCACCCGATAGAGATCGAGGCAGAACCGAATTCTTCAGAGGAACAGACCGATCAGGAGAGTTCGGATTCCGAAGACGAGGAGTCAGACTCAGAATGGATGCCTAGTAAGGGGCGTAGGGGCTAATGTAAGGGTTTGGAATAGGGAATTTTTGGGAAGTATCACTTTTGAGGTTTTAGTATGGTGTGCACATGTATATTATGGTTTGTAAAATTGTGAATATTATAGTGTAAGTGTGAATGGGAAAAGAATATGTTTATTCTCCTTGATCTTCCCCAGTTGCAAATTGTCCAGGTGATTTGTGGTTTCCTCTGACGATTTAAATCTCTGATGGTGAATTGAGGTCGGCGATACCCTGGGATATCGCATTAAAAGACCAGTGGAGGGTGTCGTACACTCGATGGGATTCGGGGCGTGACAGTTGGGATTGGAATTTCCCTTCGACTGCAAAGAAGGGAGCTTAATGGAGATGGTAAAGCCAGTGGAGGAACGGAATCTCTTTGTCCTGCATATATTCCACAAATGCTTCATCGAAGTCAACAAAAGAGGAGCCGAAGCAGCGACAGCTTCGGCTGATCATTCGACGTTAGGTGCTGCTTGTTTTTCGGTCATAACAAAAGTCGACTTCGTGGCCGACCACCCGTTTCTGTTCTTGATCATGGAGAAAGAATCCAGCACTGTTCGGTTCCTGAGTCTTATCTTAATCCTGTTGCTGAGAGACCAGTGAGTGTGGAATAAAGACCGATGAATCTCTTTCTTTTGAGAAACATAAAGTTGAGCTCATCTTTTCAATATGCTAAGTGCTGATTCTCAAGCACAAGAAAGTGCCACGCAATGCGTCAGTCACAGTTACTCTTCACCTCTCTCCGACGCAATAAGCAGAGATTCGATTCCTCTCTCTTTCTTTCTCTTTAACTTGAATAAAGTTGGTGCATAAGTTGCAGGTCTAGGTTCACTTCTATAGAGTGGCTCTGCAGTATTCTTTACAAGGCAACCAGTGAGCTACTTCTCATGGGAAAAACTTCCTCCAAACCCGGTCCAGCTCCCAAAAAAATGGACCTGAGAGAATCGATCGCCGACCAGACCAGCGTCGCTCTTTCCCTCTCCAAGCATCTCCTCTTGACCTGGGCCAAGGACTCCAACCTTGTCTTCTCTCCCCTCTCCATCCACGTCATGCTCAACCTGATCGCCGCCGGCTCCACGGGGCCCACCCAGGACCAGCTCCTCTCTTTCCTCAGGGCCAAGTCCACCGACGACCTCCACTACTTAGATTCTCAGCTCGTTGTCGTCGTGCTCGCTGACGGCAGTGCTGTGGGCGGGCCCAAGCTGTCTTTCGCGAATGGGGTTTGGATCGATAAGTCGTTGACTCTCGGGCCTTCTTTCAAACAGGTGCTGGACGCGTCTTATAAGGTGGCCACTAATCTTGCTGATTTCAAAACCAAGGTTAGTTCTTGCTCTTTTTCTGTTTCTTTCTTCGGGTCGAATACGTGTGGGCTTTCTTGGTTTCTTTGGTCAGATATTGGTGAGAGGTTGAGTGACTGCGCTTAGGTATTTTAAGCAAGTAGGTGTTCTACCCACTTGCTGTTTCATGGTTTAACGCTCTTCCGTGCACTGAAATGTGAGTGTATGTTTTATCCATGAAAACACTCTCGAAAGTCATTTCCTCTTCTACTCTGCACTTCCTGCCATAGCCATAGATCATATAAATGTAGAGAACTCAAAATGACCTCATTAGGAAAAGAAATTTAAGCATAGTATTTGGAGACTGCAAGGCCCCCAAACGTAGGTAGCTCAGGTATTTCTAATTAGGTATTTGCAGACTTGTCTCGATCAAGCGATTTTAGTATGGCTGTAGACCGGAGTGAGATGTGACATTATAGGTGTTTTTGGAAAATATTTTCGGATATTAGCTCTGCAGCTTCTACTAATGGTTTTCTCACAAGGCTTAACTCAAAAATCTTCGAGAACTGACTGATTATGCAATCGCCTTGCTAAAGAACATCTTGTGTCGTTGAATACTTCAAATCAGTTGCAGTTTCGACTAGACTGGCAGATCATGTGGTATGAGTACTCGTATGTTGCCATTGGTAGGGCTCTTAGCGATCACCTATTGGAATATCGGCATTTCACTTTGTTGGTGCATGGAGTTACGCAAATATAGGCAACGCTTTTCTGTAGTGATTTCTTTGCGGATGGCCAGACCCTTTTTTTGTGTACCAATTATTTTCTTAGTTCTCTGATCTTTTTTTTTTTCTTTTTTGCCTAACTTTCAATATAAATAGTCTGTCTATATTATATTAAGCTGCGAAACCAATGATTTTGTTCTTTCTTGAGTCATGGTTAAGAATGTTGTTCTAGACTAGTTAGCTCCAGTATTGACTTGTGACTTACATCCTTATCTAAACAGTTCGAATTTCAGTTGAACTCCAATCTTTTTGAAGTTCTTATATGGCAGTCCCTTCTATTTGTTAAAACAATGGCATTAGCTGCCTGCTTTTTGTATCACATAGTACTCTATGTTCTGATCAGAATAACTTATAGGTTGTTAAGGTGACCAGCGAGGTTAATACGTGGGCTAAGAAGGAGACCAGTGGTCTTATAAAGGAGGTTCTTCCGGCTGGCTCAGTTGACGGTACAACCCGACTCATTTTCACGAATGCCCTCTACTGCAAAGGTGCTTGGAGTAACAAGGTCAACTCTTTGAAAACAAAGGACAACGACTTTTTCCTTCTCAATGGGAGTTCTGTTCGAGTTCCCTTCATGACTAGCAAGAAGAAGTAGAATGCCAATGTCACGCCCCTAACCCCAACAGGCTCGCGACACCCCTTCAACGATCGTATTTAACGTGACGTCCCAGGACGCGTCGCCGACCCAAACGAACTACGCAAGCGAAAGCGAAATAAAACAACCCAGACAACTAACAAGATGACAAAAAGATAGCACGAAACGATAATTGCATAACATCATAAAGCAGTCACTATTCATAACGATAACTCAGGTTACCAATTTAAGACCACAATTTTCAAAAGGGGACGGTGGTTGACAAGCTTATCTCCTCTACAAAAGGTACTCAAAAGACAGGGTAAATAATCTATCCTTCAATCCCTGTGGTGCTCTGGCGGTATCTCCGAATCGATCACGGTTGCGGATCTGAAATAGTTATATAATAACCGTGAGAACGAGTCTCAATAAGCAACAACATATACCCCATCTAGGCTAATGCGTACCCAGACAAGTCTAACATGCGAATCACCAGACCACACAGCCAATTTCACACGATAAGCTTACCTCGCCTCGAACCACGTGCCAACCCTGAATATTAGTCCAAACATGATAGTGCAAGAATAGTTCACTGCCATAACACAATCACCCGGCACACACACACTCCCACTCGCAATCAACCAATATAACCAAGCACCCACACGTACATTTAGCCAATCCAATCAGTCACATCGCACACACGTGTCCAACCGACTTTCCTCTCACGGACCACCGTCAACACGTCTCAAGTCCGGTCTCACAGGCACACAAGCCACACAATTCGATCAATTCCAATGGCCGCCGTCAACACGTCCTAAGCCATACCATCCAATCAATTCCAGTGGCCGCCGTCAACACGTCCAAAGCCACACTATTCAATCAATTTCCAATGACCGACGTAAACACGTCCCGATCCAACACACCTTTAACGGGCCACCGTCAACACGTCTCAAGCCCGAATCCATTTGGCACATCGGCCATTCATGCCTTCACACGGACCGCCGTCAACACGTCCCAAGTTCGTAGCCCTCCGATCAATCTGGGCTTAAAATCGACAGGCAATCACACGCCAATCAATTAAATCAATTTCACGCCAATTGCATCAAACAACCCATACTCACAAGTCAGTCCAATTCACAATTTGCCACCTCAATCCACAAACCCGACGTTCAAGTCAGCCACACACCATTACCCGAGTCAAACATATTATTTAATCTAATTTAAATAGCGTAATTATAACATAATATAATTAAATTAAAACACGCCCTAGCCGTTCTAACCCGAGACAAGTCAATAAAGTACCCAAAATATAAGGTAGGGTTTAGGAAGTCACTTACCTAAGTTTGGCCCGGAAAAGTCGGTTCGGGCCTAAAATGGCCCGGGTGAACAGTGCGGACTAGGCACACGCGCGGGCACGGCGGTTGGCCACGGGCGCGGGCACGGGGCGTGGGCAAGGGCGCGGGCACGGGCGCGGGCGCGGGCACGCGGCTTGGTCGCGTGGGCGACGAGTCGGCCACGGCCCGGGCTGGTGGCGGGGCCGGCTTTGGGCTGGTCCAGGGCGGCGACGGCCGCGGCGGCGGCGCGGCGGCGATAGAGCGGCGGCGGCGGCGAGCTGAAGGGGAGAGGTCACCGGGGGTGAGGGAGAGAGAGAGAGAGAGAGAGAGAGAGAGAGAGAGAGAGAGAGAGAGAGAGAGAGAGAGAGAGAGAGAGAGAGAGAGAGAGAGAGAGTTCGGGGCTGAGGGAGAGGGGCGAACCGGCGGTGACGAGGCGGCACGGTGACCTCGTGGCGGCGACGGGCACGCTGGTCGAACCGGCGGGCGGCGAGCTGACGACGGCGGCGGCGGCGAACGGCGGAAAGCTAAAGGAAGGAGAGAAAGTTGGCTGGGGTGGGTGGTGCGGTTTGGGGGTGCTCGGCGGCGGTGTCGGGGATGCTCAGGCGTCGGGGCGGCACTGAGGAGTTGGCCGAGCGAGCTGGCCGGCGGCTGGCGGATGGCGCGACGACGGCCGAGCTGGCTGGCGACGTCACAAGCGGCGGAACGGAACGGGACGAGCCGGGCCGGGCAACGCCGGCCGCGACAGCGCTGGCGACGAGCCGAGCTCGCGCGTCAGAGGGGAAGGAGGCAAGTGTCGAGGCGGCGTTCCCGGGTGACATGGCGGCGCGAGGAGGACGGCAGAGTCGGTGGCTGGTGGGACGGCGTCTAGCAGAGGCGGAGGGGCGGTCGTGCGGCGTTCGGTCGGGTGAGCAGATGCACGTGCAGGACCAGTCGGGCGAAGGAAGAAGAAGAAGAAGAAGAAGAAAAGGAAAAGAAGGAAAGAGGAGAGAGAGAGAGTGGTTGCATGGGGAAGGGGGGAAACGTGCGCATGGCAGGGGGTGGGACGTGCGCGGAGGGGGCGTGCTCAGCGCGGCAGAGGGAGTAGAGAGAGAGAGAGAGAGAGAGAGAGAGAGAGAGAGAGGTGGGGGCAGACGCAATAGGGGGAGGAAAAACGTGTGCGGTAGAGGGGAGAGGAGAGAAAGAGAGAAGGAGAGACAGACGAAATGATGGGGAGGACGTGCGCGGGCAAAGGACAGAGGAGAGAGAACAAAAAGCTAAATTTTGTCTTCGAGCACGATCCAACGGACACGGTTCAAACTAAAAATCGATTTAACGATCACGATTCAAATTCGGAAAAAGATCTAACAGTCCACGAAAAATCCCAAATAATAATATAGGACAAAGGGCCAAAATAAAATAACTCAAAACACACTACGAGGGAGGTCTACTAGTCCAAATTCGCACCCGATCAAAAATCCACTTTCTCACTATTCCTGATAATCTCGACGCTGGCCACAATAATATCGACACCGTCTAATTTATTTCGTCCCGAAACTCTCGAAAATTGATTGCCAAGTTCGGGGTCTAAATAACGGCCAAATTCGATCGAGTGCGATTCTAGCGAAATCTCTAATTTAAAAATAATAACCGAGAGTGATCAGTTCCCGATCGAGATTTTACTATAAGCGCACTGACGAATTACACGTTTTATAAATCCCAAAAATGGGCCAAAATTCAGAATGTCACAACTCTTCCCCCCTTACCAAAATTTCGTCCTCGAAATTTACAATCCAACCCAACTATTCAAACAAATGGGGGTACTGGTGTCGCATCAACTCTTCACTTTCCCACGTCGCACCTTCGGTCCCATGGTGCTCCCAAATTACTTTGACCATCGGAATTTTCTTGTTCCGCAATACTCTTTCTATTCTGTCCTCGATCCGAACTGGCTTTTCCACGTACGACACCCTGTCGTCCACGTCTATTTCTTCATAGCTCAGCACGTGGGTCGGGTCCGGTTTGTACTTCCTCAACATAGACACGTGGAACACATTATGAACATTAGATAAATTTGGCGGTAGCGTAAGACGATAAGCCAATGTGCCTATTCTCTCTAAGATCTCAAATGGACCCACGTACCTCGGGCTCAACTTCCCTTTCTTACCAAACCGAGATAATCCTCTCATAGGCGATACCTTGAGAAAAACGTGATCCCCTACTTGAAACTCCAAAGGCCTACGTCTCCGGTCTGCATAATTCTTTTGGCGGCTTTGCGCGGTTTTGAGTCTGTCCCGGATAACCTTGACTGTCTCAATTGACTGTTGCACTAACTCTGGACCCGTAATGCTCCTCTCACCCACTTCATCCCAACAAACTGGTGTTCTGCAGGCTCTGCCGTACAATGCTTCAAACGGTGCCATTCTGATACTCTGCTGGTAGCTATTGTTGTAGGCGAATTCAACCAAATGCAACTGTTCCTCCCAGCCACCCTTAAAATCCAAAACACATGCTCGCAGCATGTCTTCCAAAGTCTGAATCGTCCTTTCAGACTGGCCATCCGTCTGGGGATGATAGGCCGTGCTAAACTGTAACTTCGTTCCTAATGCCGTATGAAGACTTTTCCAAAAGGCTGCAGTATATTTAGGATCACGGTTCGAAGTGATCGTCACTGGCACTCCATGGAGACGAACTATATGTCGCACATACAAATCGGCATACCTTTCCAAGGCGAAATCTTTTCGCACCGGTAGAAAATGTGCTGACTTTGTCAACCGATCAACTATCACCCAGATCGAATCATGACCCCTTTGGCTTCTTGGTAGTCCCATTACAAAGTCCATCGTGATGTGTTCCCATTTCTACTCGGGAATTTCCAATGGCTGCAACATTCCACCCGGCTTGCAGTGTTGCGCCTTCACTTGTTGGCATGTTAAACACTTAGCCACATGCTTGGCCACATCCACTTTCATGCCGTTCCACCAATAATGTTGCCGTAAAGTCTGATACATTTTCGTACTCCCCGGGTGAATACTGTAAGTGCTGCGGTGTGCTTCAGATAAAATCTCTTCCTTCAGTTCGGCATCACTGGGTACACATAACCGTCCACGGAACTTTAGAATCCCATCCTCGGATACCTGAAAATCCGACTTCCTTTTTGTGGCATCCATACTCAAAATCTTCTGAATCTCCGGGTCCGTCGATTGTAGAGCCTTAATCTTAGTCTGTATTTCTGGTTCAATCCTCAATGCGGCAAGCAGACTCGATACATGACTTACTTCGAACTTAAATTCCGAGTCCCGAACGCCCTCCATCAGAGTCCACTCCTTGACCATCATATGTGCGATGCTTGATTTCCGGCTTAGTGCATCCGCTACCTTATTAGCTTTTCCAGGGTGGTACATTATATCGCAGTCATAGTCCTTCAGGAGTTCCATCCAACGACGCTGTTTCATGTTTAATTCCTTTTGAGAAAACAAGTACCTTAGACTTTGATGGTCCGTATAAATTTGAAATTTCTCCCCACACAGGTAGTGCCTCCAAATCTTAAGAGCGAAAATAATTGCGGCCAACTCCAGGTCATGCATCGGATAATTTTGCTCATGTGGCCTCAATTGCCGCGATGCGTATGCCACTACTTTTCCGTGTTGCATTAACACGCATCCTAATCCCCTTAACGACGCGTCACTGTAAATCTCATATCCTCCCGGACATGATGGTATCGTTAACGCTGGCGCGGTCGTCAACCTCTATTTTAATTCTTGGAAACTCCTTTCGCACTTATCTGTCCATTCAAACCTCGTCTCCTTCTTCAATAACCGCATCAACGGCGTCGCTAATGCCGAAAACTTCTCCACGAAGCGTCTGTAATACCCTGCTAAACCCAAAAAGCTCCGAACCTCGGTTACTGTTGTCGGCCTTAGCCAATTCACGACGGCTTCAATTTTCGCCGGGTCCACCGCAATTCCTTCTCCGGATACCACATGTCCTAAGAATGCCACTCGATGAAGCCAGAATTCACACTTGCTGAACTTAGCGTAGAGTGCATGTTCCCTTAGGGTCCGTAGAACCTTTTCCAAATGTACCTCGTGCTCGGCGGAACTCTTCGAGTATACCAAAATATCATCTATAAACACGATCACAAACTGATCCAAAAATTCCTTGAACACGCGATTCATTAAATCCATAAAGGCTGCAGGGGCGTTCGTCAGTCCAAATGGCATCACCGTAAACTCATAGTGTCCGTACCTTATCCTAAATGCCGACTTCGGCACGTCCTCCTTCTTGATCCTCAATTAATGATAGCCAGTCCTCAGATCGATCTTAGAAAACACTGACGCCCCTTGCAACTGGTCAAATAGATCATCAATCCTTGGCAACGGGTACTTATTCTTAATGGTCACCTGGTTCAGTTATCTGTAGTCAATGCACAATCTCAATGATCCATCCTTTTTCCTTACGAATAATACTAGCGCTCCCCATGGAGACGCACTAGGGCGAATGAAGCCTTTGTCCAACAACTCTTGCATTTGGACTTTCAATTCTTTCAATTCCGACAGTGACATCCTATAGGGTGCTTTCGAGATCGGTTCCGTCCCTGGGGCTAACTCAATCGCGAACTCCACTTCTCGATCAGGTGGCAGTCCCGGCAATTCCTGAGGAAAGACATCGGGAAAGTTGCACACCACGGCTATGTCTTCTAGCCCCGGCTCTCTAGCTATCGAATCAACTACATTTGCCAGAAATCCTTGGCACCCTTCATCTAACAGCTTCATTACCTCGAGCGACGAGATCCAAGGGATCAAGGTTCCTCCTCGATTTCCCACAAACTCAAATCTAGGATGTCCAACCGGATTAAATTGGATCACCCTGCTACTACAGTCCATAACAGCTCTCTGTTTGACTAGCCAGTCCATACCGACAATCACATCAAAGTCATGCATAGATAAAACCGCCAAATCTATTCTCCCTTCCCTATCGCCAATCACTATCTTATAGTCGGGACATCCAAACACAATTAGTACTTTATCATTCAGCATAGTAGTAACACATAGCATAACATCAAGCGATTTTGGCTCAGTCCCAGATAATTCAATGAACTGCTCAGAAATAAATGAATGCGACGCCCCCGGATCAAACAAGACATATGCAGCATGATCACAGAGAGAGACCGTACCTGTGACCACGCCAGGCGCGTCCTGCGCTTCCCTCCTTGCCATTGTATATACCCGTCCTTGGGCCGGCGGTCTACTCTGATTTGCCGGCTGGATAGCTCTAAATTGGTTTCCATTCCGGGGCGGCGGTGGCAGCAGTGCAGGCGACCCAGCTTGTCTACTGTTGGGGCAGTCCTTCATCTGATGGCCCCTCCCACCACATGTAAAACATGCCCCGCTCCTATTCGGGCAAGGTCCATTTCCGTGTCTTCCTCCACATAGTCTACACGGGGCGTTCTGATAACGGTGTGGCTTCCTAATATTCCTCCGAGCTGGCGGGACGAAGCGACTATTTCCTGCCATGGGTCTTTTCTCAAAGTGACGGTCATCCCTAGTCGGGGCATACTGCGACCCAGAAGCGGCAGCCCGATCCGCCTGATCTCTCTCAATTGCCTGAGCCCTCTCATATATCTCGTTATAGCTTCTTAAGTTCAAGGAGATCATCTGACTACGAACGTCCGGCTTCAGCCCATCCCGGAACCTCTTAGCTTTGTCTGTTGGATCCTCCACCATCCTGGGGGCAAATTTGGACAATCTTGCAAACTCGGCCTCATACTGATCCACTGACGACTGACCCTGTCGAAGTCTCATAAATTCCGTCAGTTTATGCTCTCGGGCACTTTCCGAGAAGTATTTACCATTGAAGGTCTCAGTGAAGACAACCCAATTCTGAGCAGTACCAGTGGGGAACACTTGACCCTTGGTGGCCCTCCACCAATCACTTGCATTGTTCTGAAGCTGGTAGACTGCTAGCGTTACCTTCACTTCCTCAGTACACCCCAGCACCTCAAAGGCCTTCTCTAGCTCTTCTACCCATCTTGGTGCAGCCTCGGGGTCGCCTCTCCCATCAAACTTTGGGGGCTTCAACCTCAGAAACTGCTCTACTAGCTTGGACATCGGCCGAATCATATTTACTCGCATCATACCAGGATTTCCACCAATCACATTATTCCCCTGATTTCCATTATTCCCAATGACCTCACTGGCAGCTGCAGCAGCGACAGTAGCGCTCCTTTCCCCGGTCTGTCTACCCGATAACAATCCTGCTTCCTCAAGTACCCTCCACATTTCATCCAATCTAGGATCCCCCACTATTCCAGCTTGCGGGGCTACACGACATCGACCTCGACCTCTACCTCGACCTCTACCTCGACCTCGACCGTTCATCTTACTGATTCTCACAAAAGCTCACCTGCTAAATTCCACGTAGGAATCAGAAACCTAGGCCAACTATACCAGTCTATGCCCTAGGCAGTGCATCACAATACAATTCACTAAACAGGCAGCCAATCACAACACCACTCAATCACAACCAACATGGTTTTGTGCACTTACCTCAAATCCCGACGCACCTGCACCTCACATAACATTGCATAAAATCACTCAGCAATCACAATCACACAGTCTGGGGTACGCATAGCACGCGAGTCTCCCTAACTGGCTACCCCAAAGTCATCGCTCCTTATCACTCAAGGCTTCGACCATCTTGGATCGAGCTGACCTTGCTTTGATACCAAATCAACGGGGGATGTCACGCCCCTAACCCCAACAGGCTCGCGACACCCCTTCAACGGTCGTATTTAACGCGACGTCCCAGGACGCGTCGCCGACCCAAACGAACTACGCAAGCGGAAGCGAAATAAAACAACCCAGACAACTAACAAGATGACAAAAGGATATCACGAAACAATAATTGCATAACATCATAAAGCAGTTACTATTCATAACGATAACTCAGGTTACCAATTTAAAACCACAATTTTCAAAAGGGGACGGTGGTTGACAAGCTTATCTCCTCTACAAAAGGTACTCAAAAGACAAGGTAAATAATCTATCCTTCAATCCCTGTGGTGCTCTGGCGGCATCTCCGAATCGATCACGGTCGCGGATCTGAAATAGTTATATAATAACCGTGAGAACGAGTCTCAATAAGCAACAACCTATACCCCATCTAGGCTAATGCGTACCCAGACAAGTCTAACATGCGAATCACCAGACCACACAGCCAATTTCACACGATAAGCTTACCTCGCCTCGAACCACGTGCCAACCCTGCATATTAGTCCAAACATGATAGTGCAAGAATAGTTCACTGCCATAACACAATCACCCGGCACACACACACTCCCACTCGCAATCAACCAATCCAACCAAGCACCCACACGTACATTTAGCCAATCCAATCAGTCACATCACACACACGTGTCCAACCGACTTTCCTCTCACGGACCACCGTCAACACGTCTCAAGTCCGGTCTCACAGGCACACAAGCCACACAATTCGATCAATTCCAATGGTCGCCGTCAACACGTCCCAAGCCATACCATCCAATCAACTCCAGTGGCCGCCGTCAACACATCCAAAGCCACACTATTCAATCAATTTCCAATGACCGACGTAAACACGTCCCGGTCCAACACACCTTTAACGGGCCACCGTCAACACGTCTCAAGCCCGAATCCATTTGGCACATCGGCCATTCATGCCTTCACACGGACCGCCGTCAACACGTCCCAAGTCCGTAGCCCTCCGATCAGTCTGGGCTTAAAATCGACAGGCAATCACACGCCAATCAATTAAATCAATTTCACGCCAATTGCATCAAACAACCTATACTCACAAGTCAGTCCAATTCACAATTCGCCACTTCAATCCACAAACCCGACGTTCAAGTCAGCCACACACCATTACCCGAGTCAAACATATTATTTAATCTAATTTAAATAGCGCAATTATAACATAATATAATTAAATTAAAACACGCCCTAGCCGTTCTAACCCGAGACAAGTCAATAAAGTACCCAAAATACTAGGTAGGGTTTAGGAAGTCACTTACCTAAGTTTGGCGGGAAAAGTTGGCTCTGGCCTAAAATGGCCCGGGTGAACAGTGCGGACTAGGCACACGCGCGGGCACGGCGGTCGGCCACAGGCGTGGGCACGGGCGCGGGCGTGGGCGCAGGCACGGGCGCTGGCACGGGCACGAGTGCGGGCACGCAGCTTGGTCGCATGGGCGACGAGCCAGCCACGGCCTGGGCTGGTTGGCCGGGGCTGGCTGGCTGGTTAGGGCGGCGACCGGTGGCGGCGGCGACGGCGGCGAGCTGAAGGGGGAGAGGTCAGCCGGGGTGAGGGTGAAGGAGAGAGAGAGAGAGAGAGAGAGAGAGAGAGAGAGAGAGAGAGAGAGAGAGAGAGAGAGAGAGAGAGAGAGAGAGAGAGAGAGGACGGGGCTAAGGGAGAGGGGCGAATCGGCGGTGACGAGGCGGCACGACGACCTCGTGGCGGCGACGGACACTGTGGTCGAACCGGCGGGCGGCGAGCTGACGACGGCGGCGGCGGCGAACGGCGGAAATCTAAAGGAAGGAGAGGAAGTTGGCTGAGGCGGGTGGTGCGGTTGGGGAGCGCTCGGCGGCAATGTCGGGGATGCTCAGGCGTCGGGGCGGTGCTGAGGAGTTGGCCGGGCGAGCTGGCTGGCGGCTGGCGGATGGCGCGACGGCCGCTGGCGGACGGCGCGACGGCGGCTGAGCTGGCTAGCGACGTCACAAGCGGCGGAACAGAACGGGACGAGCTGGCTGGGCAACGACGTGCCGCGACAGGCGCGGCGACGAGCTGAGCTCGCGCACTCGGGAGGGGAAGGAGGCAGCGTCGAGGCGGCATTCCCGGGCGACATGGCGGCGCTAGGAGGACGGCAGAGTCGGTGGCTGGTGGGACGACGTCTAGCAGAGGCGGAGGGGCGGTTGTGCGGCGTTCGGTCGGGCGAGCAGACGCACGAGCAGGACCAGTCGGGCGAAGGAAGAAGGAGGAGAAGAAGAAGAAGAAGAAGAAGAAGAAGAAAAGGAAAAGAAGGAAAGAGGAGAGAGAGAGAGAGAGTGGCTGCATGGGGAAGGGGGGAAACGTGCGCATGGCAGGGGGGTGGAACGTGCGCGAAGGGGATGTGCTCAGCGCGGCAGAGGGAGGAGAGAGAGAGAGAGAGAGAGAGAGAGAGAGAGAGAGAGAGAGAGAGAGAGAGGTGGGGGCAGACGCAATTGGGGGAGGAAAAATGTGTGCGGCAAAGGGGAGAGGAGAGAGAGAGAGAGAAGGAGAGACAGACGAAATGATGGGGAGGACGTGCGCGGGCAGAGGACAGAGGAGAGAGAACAAAAAGCTAAATTTTGTCTTCGAGCACGATCCAACGGACACAGTTCAAACTAAAAATCGATTTAACGATCACGATTCAAATTCGGAAAAATATCTAACAGTCCACGAAAAATCCCAAACAATAATATAGGACAAAGGGCCAAAATAAAATAACTCAAAACACACTACGAGGGAGGTTTACTAGTCCAAATTCGCACCCGATCAAAAATCCACTTTCTCACTATTCCTGATAATCTCGACGCTGGCCACAATAATATCGACACCGTCTAATTTATTTCGTCCCGAAACTCTCGAAAATTGATTGCCAAGTTCGGGGTCTAAATAACGGCCAAATTCGATCGAGTGCGATTCTAGCGAAATCTCTAATTTAAAAATAATAACCGAGAGTGATCAGTTCCCGATCGAGATTTTACTATAAGCGCACTGACGAATTACACGTTTTATAAATCCCAAAAATGGGCCAAAATTCGGAATGTCACAGCCCAAGGCGTAGGACGGTTTTAAAGTCTTGGGACTTCCGTACAAGCAAGGGGAGGACAAGCGTCACTTTTCAATGTACTTATTTCTCCAAAATGCGAGGGATGGACTCCTAGCTCTTGTGGAGAAAGTCAGCTCTGAATCTAGCTTCTTGGATTGCCATCTTCCTCACAATCAAGCAGAAGTGGGGGAATTCCGAATCCCGAGATTCAAGATATCCTTTGGGTTCGAAACTTCAAAAGATCTAAAGAAGTTGGGATTGGTATTGCCGTTTTCAGGTGAATGAGGATTAACGGAGATGGTGGACTCTCCTGAAGGCTGAAGTCTCTATGTTTTGAGCATATTTCATAAATCCTTCATCGAAGTTAACGAAGAAGGAGTAGAAGCAGCTGCCCTTTCTGCTGGGGTTATTATGACGAGGAGTTTACCAAAGAATATAGACTTTGTAGCAGACCACCCATTCCTATTCTTGGTGAGAGAGGACATGACCGGAACGATTTTGTTTCTGGGTCAGGTGCTCAATTTGCTAGCCGGCTGATCATATGTCGACTAAGAGCATTTGTATTCCTAACTAGATATGAGCTGACATGAGAGGTTGTATGGTTTATTGCATATGTCTAATGTATTAATCTATTAATGCACAATTACAAAACGTAAACCTTATTGCGTCATATGAATTGTTATCACATGTTTATGGACACCTATGGTCTTCCTATCCCCATACCGATGACTTGTACGATGCTCAACTCTTTATTAGACAGTTGAGTTGAATTGACTAATGTTCAATTCGAAGGGATAAAATGTTTTTTTTTATGGATAACTTTGATTGCTAATTCGGAATCTTCGAATAAATATTTATTTGTTGATGATTAGACTTGGACTTCAGTTTTGCGACTTATATATAATTTTTCCTAATAAAAAGTATCTTGAATATTGTTTATAGTTCTTAATCAATACAATTTTATTTCGATCCCTAAGAATCGGTGCATATAAAGACGTTGGAACTTTGCGTGTTCAAAATTAGATATCCCAAATCAGCTTGAACACACATATTGCCGCAGGACCTTGGATTCTCACTTTCTCTTTGCACAACTGTACAAATAATCAGCTTGAACACATATATAGCCGCAAGACCGAAAGATTGCGAGATCTTCTATTCTAGCTCAATAGGTCCAATCCCAGGAACCGTTGAGAGTGCCCGGTTTACTGTCATGATTGATTGTTGTGGTAATGCAAGATCGCGGTAGTAGCTCAGAAGACATGCGATAGAAAGTTTTCAGTGTTCTCGAATTACTATTGCTCGTGAGGGCACTGTATCACTGGTTGTACTACCGTAGTTTTTCAAACTTGTATAAAAAGCACAAAGTTTTTCATGGTCATCCTAGATTATGCAACTACTTTGCAAATTTGTCATGCGAATTATATTATTTAACCTGTTTTATCACGTGGCACTTGTTTGTGTTAATCATATTTTAGAGTTCTTAAGTTGCGTTGCGGAGACAAAGTCAAAAACCGCTTCATGTCGTCCCATGCATCAGCTTCTCTTAAGTCTTTCCCACCATATGAATGAGAGGGAGAGTTACCTTCAACTGCTGATACAGACAAAACAACAATCTCCACTGTCTCTCACTTAGGTTTAAGAAGCCTGATACCTTCTGTAACAGCCCGAATTTCGATGTAATTCCGGGATCAATAAAACTGATATTAATTCGCATTTCATTTTAATAAGTCTCGCCCAGAGCTGATCACTCTCGGGATACTAACCAATAGGGTATGGCTAATTAAGAAGCAGTACGTGGACCGGGGACCCTATCGTGAAACGGACACCGATCACGAGAGACGCTGAGGGAATATTTTGGGCCAACATGGGCCGATCGTGGGAAAGGGTAATGGATTGGGTTTGGCCAAGGCCTACGATGTACAATAGGGACGCAGGTGATTCTGCAAGACCGAAAGTACACGTGGCCAACCAGTCTTGAACTTGAACCGAACGATCGTGACCTCTAGCACTAGTGATAATTTCTCATTCTCTCAATGATCGAGACCATTACGATACGGATAGCCCTAGGTCGATACGCATAATCCCTAAACAGCCGCCCGTTAGTGAGAGACCCTGAAATTGAAAGTTTAGCGAGTTTTGTTCAAGGAATTGGGGCCGGATTTCGATGTCGATTTTCGAAGGCTTAAGAGACTATTTTTGGGAATCTGACGTCATATCACGCTGGCCACACACGTTTGGAGTTAGTACGAGTAAAAATTGGAATTTCGGTCCGGGGGTGAAAAATTACGATTTTGCCCATCGGGACGCCAGCGTTGCTTTTCGAGGCCAAATGAGGTTATTTTTTGAGGCCGACGCCATTTTTAGGTGGCCACGCATACCAGGAGTCGTTATGGCCAAAAATTGGAATTTCGACAAAAATTGGAAAAATAATATTATTTTATTCCCTAAACTTTGACGTGGATTTTCGAGGGCTTGCGCGATGAATTTTGCGATTCCGACATCGTATTATGTTGGCCACACTCATGGAGGGTTGGTACGGGTGAAAAATGGAACTTTGCCCCGGGACCGGAAAAATGACGGTTTTACCCCTGGGCTATTTTTGGGTCCGAATTTTTGGAAAATTATTTGAGATAATTAAAAGTATTATCAGCTGCATTATTGGGGCTAAAGACCTTTTTGCCCTCAATTATTTAGATAGGATCAACGAGGACCGTTGGATTAAGGGCAAAATGGGAAATCGCGTAGGATCGCGACAAGTGTCGCCCCTAGCCCTCATGTTTGACCAGCTTGGACCGACCCCCTCTCTCTCCTCTCCCCCTTATTCGGCCAGAGCAGAACCCCACCGAGCAGCCTCCCCTTTTCCACCATTTTCTCTCTCTTTCTTCCTCTTTTTCTCCCTTTCCCGTCCGGCAAATAGGGCCGCTGGAGCTTCGCCGGAGCTCGGATCGCCGTTCCGTCGCCACCCAGCCGTCCAGCCACGCTGTACGACGCCGACCGTACCTATCCGTACAGTGTCCGTACGGGTCGGTACTGTAGCGTCCGTACGGTCGCCGTTCGTACGACCGTCGCGCCGCCCACCGCCACCTCGCCGGCCACCGTCCTCCGCCTGTCCGTATGGTCCGTACAAGTCCGTACATCGCCCCCCGTCCGTACACCGCCGGCCGCTGTCCGTACCGTTCGCCGGGAACGTCGCCGCCGGTTTCACTGTTCATCATTGATCGGCTGCCGTTCCTCGTCGCTGTGGTCCAGAAATTAAGTGAGTAAAATTCCTAAACCCGGATTAGGACTGATGGTGCATTTTTTTGGACTGGTTTAGGAATACTAGTACATGCTGAGAGGAATTAGTGTACCGATTAGTAGGAATTATTATCGGGAAAAATGTAGTGGATCAATGAGAAATTTTTGGGGAGAGTAATTGGATTGATTAGCCAATTTAGGAGCCCATTGGTGGAATTGCCGGGTATGTCCGGGTTGATTGATTGTATGTAATTCGTGCTTAATTGTGATTGATTGAGTACTGCTATGTCGCATGTGGTGTGGCTGATTTTTGTGGAGTGCGAATGGCCACTGTTTGGCTTGCAATTAATTATTGAACTGTGAATCGCACATCGGACCACATGGTATTAATTGGGCCAATTGAGCACGTGTTGTGATATTGAGTGTTTGAATTTCATTGGTGCTCATGGTGCATTGCATTGCATAACATGGACACGCATTATGTATGCCTAGTGTGATGCATGTGGGGAAATTGTGCGAGAATGCGTGCCTACCATCAGTGTGTGATCACCTAAAATACCCTGAAGCGTCATACGCTGGGTTTGGATAGTAATGAGTTGCGTGATCACCTAAAGACCTTCGGGTCGTGACCTTCGGATCGATACCGTCCTCATGCACTTTGAAGCAGGACGATGCCCGGTACATCCGGAAGACGACCATCCTCATGCACTTTGAAGCGGTGCTGGTTCGTAAGGAGATCAATGTTGCGCCTCATGCACTTTGAAGCGTGCTAGAGACACCGGGCCGGATCGGTTGCCGAGCCTCATGCACTTTGAAGCAGGCTAGATGCACCGGGCCGTGAATGTTGTTGACTCGAGTCACCGTAATAAATAATAAATTGGGCGATTGCCAGTGTGGGCCAGTGGGCCGGGAAATGCACGTGACCTGTCGACGACATTTGCATGCATGAACATGCATGGACTGGCATACAAGTTGTGAGACTCGGTGTATGAGCATGTGATTGGCGTACGTGTGATAATGTGTGTCACGTACGTGCCGTGATTATTATATATTGAACTGCCTAACCTGCAGGGTCAGAGAATTATTTGATTGTTGTTGCATTATGGTTTCAAATATTTATTTTCGGTCAGGAGATTGCATGCTAGCCTAGCCTAGCTTTAGGGGTTGAACTCATTGAGATTCATCTCACGGTTGTGTAAACCGAAACTTTTCAGATCCCCAGCCGTAAGGATGCCGAACCAGCCGCTTTTTGGAATACCTGTACAGATACACCAGTATACCAGTACCTACCCCGCAGGAAATGGGGAATCATACGTAAGATACCGGTCCGTGGTGTTTATAAACGTGGGAGAGTACTTTCACTTGACCCAGAAGTACGTGGCATGGTGCTTACGAGATGCAGACGAAAACCTAGGGCAACCCCTTAGGACTTTTCATGTGCCGGTCGACCAAGATGGATTGATGATTCCACGAATGGCTGATGGTGAGATAGTCAATCCTCAAGATGTGTATGACGTAGACGGCGTGGATGAGCCCATGCATGGGGAGCCTCAAGTAATCGCCGAAGATCCTGATCAGCTCGAAGACGAGGAAGAGGAACTCGAAGACATGGACATAGATGATGAGGAAGAAATTGGAGAGGTCGCCGAGGTAGGGTTCGATGTGGAGATAGGAGCTGAGGAAGATGATGAGTTAGGTCTTTATCTGGACCCAGAGTTGGAGCTGGATTCGGAGGACGAGAGGATCGCAGCCAAGGATGTCACGCCTCGAACCCCAACGAGCTCGCGACATCCCCTGCTCCGGTCGAAATGATGCGACGTCCTAGGAACGTCGCCGACCCAACCCAAACATCAGAACCACATGCGGAAGCGAATAACAAAACCCCGGACAAATAATGACGACAACGGGGTAGAACAACAGAACAATCCAGCAACTACATATTCATGCAACACCAAATATACAAACATCATATTACGACATAAATACGTACTAACATCCTCGGTCACCGTTTAAACAAAAGTTCAGGGGGTTTGGTTATCTTAACTTCACTATCGGATAACCCAAGTTATACAACCCCTAAAACACCCTAGGGAAAAACCTAAGGGTCGCCCTCTTCCATTCTGCTTCTGAATTTCTGGCTTGAATCTTTGGAACTCACCTGCAGCTCCACTGGGCACCAATAGCAGCTCCCTGGACTTCCAAAAAGAAAAGGCGCACTTCCCGGGTTTAGGGCCGGGGGTCTGAAAGTGGCGGTTATACAATCATGAGACGAATCTCAATAAGTGTACAACCCCAAACCCCACGTAGGCACTCACGTACCGCCAGACGAAAACACACATAACACACAACGATCGGCCAAACTAACAATCACATGCGACCTACCTGGAATCCATCACGCACGTTCTTGCACGTTAGACAATAACACAGCCAACACATCACAGCAAGGAATCACAGAAGCGCGCGTGCCTTAATTATAAGACAGAAACCACTTGGGCACGTCCCATACCGTGCCTAGCAGTTTCTACCCCATAATTAAGTATCACATCATGCGATACAAACACACTCGCACGCTACTCACACCATGCGTCACTTTCCACAATCCTCTCGCTTGTCTTGCCAAATCCCACTCATTCTCAACTTTTCCACCACTACCGCGCCCGCGTAAAACGCATTAGGCCAACGGTCTTCTGACCTCGTCAGGCATCGTCACCCCGTCGGGCCGGGCATCGTCACCTCGTCAGGGACGGCATCGTCCCGCGTAAACGTACACGCCTCAGGACGGAATCCTACACACACTTTCCTTCTACCGCGCCCGCGTAAAACGCATCTGGCCAACGGTCTTCTGACCACGTCAGGCATCGACACCTCGTCTGGCCGGGCATCGTCACCTCGTCAGGGACGGCATCGTCCCGCGTAACGTACACGCCTCAGGACGGACCTTTCCAACCAAACCACATTTCCATATCCTCGTTCCACTCAAACCACACTTACGCACGACCAGTACTCGCACGGCCAAACACAATTCCACATTGCATGCACATTTCACAATTCACATACACTTTGCAAATATACATTCTCACCACGAAAGCACACCACACAATCATACACATATAACACGCGATCCCGAAGCACTATCACACATTCTTGGCACGCGAACATATTGCGCAATCGCACTGCCACACCATCACACCTCATGGCCACACACGTGACATATACGACCACACGTACACAACCCGAAACACAATCCCAAATCAGCCAACTACCACAAATCGCACAATCACGCACAAATTTCCATTCAAGGCACAATCCCAATAATTAATCGCACAAATTAATTCCGATCAAACCTCAACATCACAGCCCTAATCCAAGCTCCCTAAACCTCAAAATTCTTCGCCTAATCAGTCCGCAACCACCAAATAATCAGCCACTCAAATCAGTCCCGAACAGCCCCTAAAATAGTCACAAAATCGCCTAAATCGGGTCCTAAACGAGTCTAGAAATACCCGAGCTCCTAGGTAGTTTTTGGGGAAGACACTTACCTAAAAAGGCGAGACAGAACGGGGCTGGAACGGGCCGGGACAGCAGCAGCAGCGGGAGCGGCGTCGCCGGCGACGTACGGACGGCGAGAACAGCGACCCCCGTACGGACGCGGTGAACAGTACCACCCCCCCGTACGGACACTGTACGGACAGGCTGGGACGGGGTGCCGGCGAGGTGCCGGCGACGGCTGCGGCGCCGTACGGACGGGACCGTACGGACTGCTACAGTACCGTCCGTACGGACACTGTACGGGGACGAGTACGGTCGGCGTCATACAGCGTGGCCGGACGTCTGGGTGGCGACGGAACAGTGATCGAAGCTCCGACGCGGCGGCAGCGAGGCTCCGACGCGGCGGCAGTGAGAAAACGGGAGAGAAAAAGAGAGAAAAATAAAGGGAAAGGGAGAGAGAAAGGGTCGGAGAGGGCAAGGTTGAGGCTGAGGGGGCTGAGGTGGT
Organism: Syzygium oleosum; assembly: GCF_021117445.2. Classification (NCBI taxonomy): domain Eukaryota; kingdom Viridiplantae; phylum Streptophyta; class Magnoliopsida; order Myrtales; family Myrtaceae; genus Syzygium; species Syzygium oleosum. The sequence goes on along the minus strand of NW_026607506.1, from coordinate 1,339,030 downwards.
CCACGGCGGGGCACGGTGGCCGGCGGTGTGCTCCGGCGAAGCCAAACCGAGAGGAAAATGAGAGAAAATGGAGGAGGAAGAGCTGGTCTGTGATGGTTCTGCCGAGAGTGAGGGTGAGGAGAGAGAAACTGATCTGGTCTTGGTCAAAAATAGCAGTCCAAAGCGCCACGTGTCGCCGATCCGGGCCGTTTGACCAAAATACCCCTAATCTAACGGTTCTAATTAAATCTTATCCAAAAAGTGAGGGGTAAAAGGGTCAATTGTCCAATAATTGAGCTGATATTTTCAGACCTGAATATCCCAAAATTATCCCAAAATTCGGAACTGAAACGGGTCCAGGGGCAAAATCGTCATTTTTCCGATCCCGGGGTGAAATTCCAATTTTCGCACATACGCGTTCCATATGTGCGTGGCCAACATAATATGGCATCGGAATTGTGAAAATAGCTTCTTAAGCCCTTCAAAATCGATTGCAAAGTCCTGAAAATAAAATAATATTATTTTTTCAATTTTTGTCGAAATTCTAATTTTTGACCAAAACCACTCTAAATGTGCGTGGCCACCCCAAAATGACCTTGGCCGCGAAAAATAACCTCAAACGGCCTTCGAATCCAGCCTCGGTGCCCATAGGGGCAAAACCGTAATTTTTTCGGCCCCGGACCGAAATCCATTTTTTTTTGCAGAAATGGGTGGCCCCAAGGTTGGCCAAGCCAAAAACGTCATCGGCCGCTCAAAATTGTCACTTTCAAAATTCTCGATTCCCGGGCCCGAATTTCAAGAAATGACTAAAATCGAACAATCGTGACTTTAGCTTATCTCTGGCTAATGGGTGGCTCATTGGGATTACGCGCTCTCGACCCGTGACTGACACTAAGTCAAATCACGTTTAAGTTTACTCTATCTGGGACGACTTCGGTTGTCATATAATTGCGAGGGCCTGTCGCTAGTTCCCTTCGGACACGATCAATCAAGTCGACCGGTCTCGGTTGGCTCAAAACATTCCCTCGTCAATCCATATGGTCGAAGATCGAACCCAGGTCGAGTTCTTTGGTCATTCGAACTCAATCCCGTAACGGCCCTACCCCTAAGGTTAGCATCCCGAGAATGCGCATTTCCGGGTGAGATCTCACTATAAGTGCATTGGTCAAAATATTCATTCCTTAAATCCTGGGAAAGGATCGAAAATTCAGACTGTTACAAAGGATGAGCAAGCACAGGCCATGGATTCGGAGGAGTCTTCAGAGGAACCATCGGGCGATTCATCGGAGTCCTCAGACCCTGACTAGGAGCCCTAGAGCAGGCCGGTACCCTGTGAAGTAAAAACTGTCTCTTTTTGAATGGCGATCCTACCCTAGTTAGCCTAACCACTAGTGCCACTTACCCTTTTTGTTATAGTGACAGTTGACTGTTGTATGTTTTTGGAGTTGTTTAAAAAGGATAGTGTAAAAAGGGTTTTTACTATAAGAGTACAAGTGTATATTCTTGTTTGATGGCTGTTCTACCTTGGTCTCACGTGTGTTGTTTTGTACGGGTGTATATATATATATATATATATATATATATATATATATATATATATATATTTTATATTTATATACGTTGTTTCCGCATGTGCCTTATCTCTGATTGGGTGTTGGGTTGGCGACGCATCCTGGGAGCGTTGCTTCAGAAACGACCAGAGGTAGGATGCTCGCACCTCGTGGGGTACGGGGCGTGACACCTTCACCTGGTGAGATCATCAAGAGAGAGCTCAAGTCCGAGCCCGTCAACATATTCAGTTGGACCCACCTTCACTCAAAAGTTTAAGCCAATGAGTTATGAGCCAACTAGGATATATTATGTGACATCCTGAAAATTGGTCCATTTGAAATTTATAAAATATTGAGTTTTATGAATGTACTCGTAGTTAGTTCTCACCCGGAACTAATCATTTCTGGGATACTAACCATTAGAGAAATGCTAATTAGGGATTTAAATTTGTACGACTAAAAGAAAATTCGATCGTGAATTTACTTTCGACCATGAAATCGTTGGGGTGATATTTTGAGCTACTGTTGGCCAATCCAAGGATAGCCAGGGGTCAGTTCGCCACTGTCATAGTAGTGGATCGCGGATGATTCCGCCGGATCGCGAGATAACTTGGCGACTGATCCTGAACCTATACCAAACGATCGTAGCCCTCGGATCTAGCAATTGATCCTCGCGATTAAATGACAACCAAAGTCGTCACCAACCGAATGAACTTGCACGTGACCTGAATTATTGTCAGTCACGGGTCGAATATGCGAATTTCCCCAACAAGCCGCCAGTTAGTTTGAGAAACGCTCGAGTTGCGTTTAATAAAATTTGATTATTTAATTGAGCCCAAATCGGACATCGGAAAAATTTGGAAGTCGCAACGGGACGCTAGGACGACGTTGCGGATGGAACATGAAATTTTGGATTGTCTCGATTCCTCCAGAAAAATTCGATTTCGATGAGAAATGAGGAAAGTGACCATTTTACCCCTAAGAGTTTGTAAAGGGCATGTTTTATGGAAGAAGGGCATTTTGGTCATTTTGCCCTAACTTTTTGGAATGGACAATTTTGCCCTTGGAATTTTATGAAATTCCCAAATTGCCCTTGGATATTTTGGGCAAGATTCGATCCCGGCCGTCGGTTTCAAGATAAGATCAAATTTGGACCGTCGATTTGGTTTATGAGACAAGGGCAAGATGGTCATTTGCCATTTTGGGTCAAATTTCACTATTTAAGTCTAAACCCAATTCTCTCTCTCCTCACTCTCTCTCCCTCAACCTCACGGCTACCTCTCTCTCCTCCTCCTCCCTCGCCGATCGCCCCCCCTTGCCCGTACACCGACGTCGCCACTCACCGCCCGCCGTACCGCGCCGCCTCGTCGTCGCCATACCGCGCCGCCTCGTCGTCGCCATACCGCGCCACCGCCACCCCCACGCCGCCGTTCCCCTCCCTCTCTCCCTCCCGCTTGAGTGGCCGAGAGCCACGGTCAAGGAAGCCCGCCGCCGCCCGCCGTCGCCGTCCACACTGCCAAGCCACGCCGCCGCTCGCCGTCGTCCCCGCCGTATGCCGCCGCTTTCCGTTCTAGCCGCGTTAGTCTAGAACTCTGTAAGTCGCGCTCTAAACCCAATTTAGGACGTCGGGTATCGACGGATAATTTTTGGTTGAAATCGGGTTTATGTGGGTGTGAAATTGTATAATTTAGGAGCAGAATAGATTAGCGGCCCTAGGATTGAATTCGGAAAATTTTAATGGAAATTTTGAGGTCAATAGGTGGCTGTGATTGGCCGTTCGGTGGGCTGTGATGTGCCGATCGGGGTGTAAATTGGATATTGAGAACCAGCAATTAGTTGTGGGAAAGTGTCGTGAAGGGCCGGAATTGAATTGCAGCCGTTTGGTTGGAGAAAAATTGCAAATTGTGTGTTTAATGTGTGTTTGAACTATGACTGAGTTGTGGTGATAAAATTGAGTGCATGGTTGTGTAATTAAATGATTGAAATATGCCTATCGGGTGCACGCTTGGGCGACTGAATTAATTGTTAAATTGGCCATGTCAAATGCTTAGTAAGCATGAATTGTGTGTGAATTGATGCGTGCACGGGCCACGTGTGATTGGTCAATTGCGTGTGGCAAATGATTGTTGAGTATGTGCATGAGTAAGAGAGTGAATGTGGTGTGGCATGTGCGATTGTGGAAATTATGCTGTCCTGAGGCGTGTACTTCAACGCGAGACGATGCCCGGTATTACCGGAAGACTGCCAGCCTAAGGCGTGTACTTCAATGTGGGTTGTGCAGTAGGTGGTAGATGTTGAGCCTGAGGCGTGTACTGCAACGCGGGCAAGAAACATGGCTTGAGGCGTGTACGTTAACGCGGGCCTTGGAGTGTTGTGATAAGTTGGTTGCAGTGGACCTGAGGCGTGTACTGTAACGCGGGTCACTGGCGAGTGATGTGGAAAAAACATGATGAGAACGGAACGAATGCATGAAATGAGATTTGTACATGCATGTGGTTGTCTATGATGTGATTGCGACTAACGTGCAGGTAGCACGTATGATAGGCCATGGTAAGAATCATTAATGTGCCTGCTATGCGATGATTTAGTGTGTGTGTGTGTGTGATTGTGTTTTGTAATTGTCCGGAGGTACGTGATAGCTTAGGTGAGGTTTAGGGGTGTACTTACTGAGGTGTAGTCTCATGGTTGTTTCAACCAACATTATTTTCAGAACCCCGACCTGAGCCATGAGTCCTCCGCCATCGCCACCTGAGCGTTTTGGGGTACCAGTGCACACCGAGTATGAGGTTGCAGAGTTTCCTATGGGCGATAACATGACCTGGATTAAGCACACTACTATGGTCTTTGTAGAAGTAGGACTACCTTTATGGGAGACCCATGTATACACTGCCTGGTTCTTCCGGGACGGAGTCGATGAGTTCGGGCTCGTCAGGGGTTTTGATGTTCCTTTTGATTTGGTTGGGGATTGGGACCCGTCTGCTATACCCCCTATAGACGGAGAATTGACTAGTGCGGAAACTAGTTTAGCGCAATCTGGATTGCATCCAGCACCTATAGCACAGGAATCTTTAGGGGCTGAGCACGAACCCGAGCCCGAAGGATCTCAAGCAGAAGACGACCCGATGGACATAGATTTAGAGCCAATTCCCGAGGAGGAACCAGAGGAGGTAGAGCCCGAGGCAGAACCCGAGAACGAGCCTGCCGAGTCTGCAGAGCCTGGGGAGGAACCGGAGTATATACTCCCGTATGAGCAGTTTATGGATCCCAATTTCATGCCTGAGGACTATTTCTTTGAGGGACCGGCTGAGGAGGATCAGGACGAAGTTCCAGCTGAGTCGGGTGACATTAATCACCCAATTGAGATTGAGGCCGAGCAGGATTCTTTGGAGGAGCAAACCCTTTAGGGGAGTTTGGATTCGGATGACGAGGAGTCGGACTCAGAGTGGACGCCGAGAAAGGGGCGTAGGGACTAGTATAGGGGTTGAGAATAGGTTTTTGGAAGAGCACCATTTTTGAGGTTAGAATACCAGGTCATCGAACCCTTTTTGTTGTCGGTGGATTATAGCACGGTGTGCATATGTAAATGTAGGTGGTAAATTGTGAATATTTTATAAGTTTGATAATGGAAATAAATATTTATATTCTCCCTGACTTTCCCCAGTTTCAAATGGTCTGGGTTGATTGTGGTATCCGCTGTTGATTTAAATTTCTGATGATTATAAGTGAGGTCGGCGATACCCTGGGATGTCGCATAAATCGACCAGTAGAGGGTGTCGTGCTCTCGATGGGGTTCGGGGCGTGACATATTAACTGCTCAACACCACATTAATTATCCAATGTGGGACTTTTCTAACACAACTCACACGTGCATCCTAACAGAGAAGCTGAGAAGAGGCAATGACATGCTTGCTCCCGAGCTCGCTCACATGAGGAAGCTGTACAATGACATCATCTACTTTGTACAGAATCATGTGAAGCCCGTCGCTACGAGTAATTCCGTCATTTCGACCTAGGTTTTCAGGAACTTTCTCGTGATGAATGTCTTAAGAACCACGTTGCTCAAGTCGGTAATAATGTTACAGACTCTCCAACCAGCACTTCACTGAGCTCCGTCATGATTCTCGATGGGGAAGATGCGACTAATTACGAGAGAAGCAAGATGCGTGAAGCTATTTGGAGTGCCTCTCCGTCGAAGAAGCGGTGGCATCCCGATAAGTACACTCCGTCAAAGATCTCGGAGACTAACAATAATAAGGCCCGTTTGGTGTTGGAAAATGATGAGCTAAGGTTAAATCTCATGCCTCTTTCCACATTCGCAAGCTATTAGTATTATGTTATCCCCCTGTAGCGAGTATACTACTCAATGACTGCGGCTATGGGTGTTAATGCATTTGCGATTTGTACATAACATTATTGCTGGTATCATGTTGTTCTATTAGTTGAAATAAACTTATTATGATTCATCTAAGTTTGTTAGGTAACTCATTTATGACCCATTGAATACTCATTAGGTAATCCATTTATCACCCATTTATTGTCATGAGTTCTAGACCCATTTTACATCTCTAACTCTCTCTCACGCTCCACAACCAGTGCTCTCAGTAATTCGTGTTTCTTCTCACATTCACACCAGCAGCCAGAAAATAGACCTGAGAGAATCGATCACCAACCAGACCGACGTTGCCCTCACCCTCTCCAAGCAGCTCCTCTTGACCTAGGTCGAGGACTCCAACCTTGTCTTCTCTCCCCTCTCCATCCATGTCGTGCTTGGCCTGATCGCCGCTGGCTCCGTAGGGCCCACCCAGGACCAGCTCCTCTCTTTCCTCAAGGCCAAATCCACCGACCACCTCCACTCCTTAGCTTCTCAGCTCCTCACCATCATGCTCGCCAACGATAGCGCCGCCGGTGGGCCCAAGCTGTCCTTCGCAAACGGCATTTGGATCGATAAGTCGTTGGCTCTCAGGCCTTCTTTCCAACATGTGGTGGATGCGTCTTATAAGGTGGCCACTAATCTTGTTGATTTCAAAACCGAGGTTAGTTCTTGCTCTTTTTTCCGTGTTTTTTTTTGGGTTGAATACATGTGCGGTTTTCTTGGTTTCTTTGGTCGGATGGTTATGAGAGGTTGAGTGTCTGTGCTTAGGAATTTAACTAGGTGGTGTTCTACCTGTTTGCTGTTTCATGGGTTTAACACTCTTCCGTGGATTGAAATGTAAGAGTTTGTTTTATTTGTAAAAACGCTTCGAAAATCATTTCCTCTTCTAATTTTTCTTTTGGTTCGGGATTTGAAATCCTGCTTGTAATTGGTTGACTCGTTCAACCAAACCTCCCGGAATGGAACATCTGGTTTGGTTAAGGCAATAGCTCTTTCTTGTTGGCTTGCTTTTCTTCTAGGTGTGAAGTTTACTACAAACAAGCCCAGACAATATGTAAATCCTCTAAATTGAGCTCATTGTAACCTTGGGTTGGAGGCCTACATGATGAACATAAAAGGGTAAATTTGATGAATGGTCACAAAATCTGGTAAGCTTCAATGAAAAAAGGTCAATCTAGATGCGTTGGTCAATTGATTCTCCCAAACAATCATATAAAATTTACTTAACTAGGGCTTAGGTGACGTTGTTTGAAGCTATCAAGTTAAGAGGGACCTCGATCGTGCCCTGTAGATGCATTTACGAGAATTTCCTATTCTCTGTCATATTCTAAGCATGTTGAAGCCGTAAACTTTATGCTCCCGGAATGCAATTCGCTAGTGCAACAAGTTTTACCCTCCTAACAGAGGCAAATATTGATATTGCACCGGGCTCCTGTGCACTTCTTACCATAGCCATAGATCATATAAATACAGAGAAATAGAAATGACCATATAAGGAAAAAAAAAATTAAGCATAGCTATTACAGAATACGCTGCCCTCTAGCTGTACGAACCCCAATCATAGGTTACACTGTTATTTCTAATTGGGTATTTGCAGACTTGTCATGATCAAGCAATTTCCGGGTGGCTGTAGAATGGAGTGAGATGTGTCATTGTAGATGTTTATGGAAAATATAATTGTAGATTAGTTCTGCAGCTTGTGCTTGGATTCCACGCTGTGCTTAACTTAAGGATCTTGGAGAACTTACTTATCATGCAATCACCATGTTAAAGAACATCTTTTGTAGTCAAATACTTCAAGTAGTGCAATATCGACTAGTCAGACTCTCACATATGTTCCGTGAGTACTAGTATGTTGCCTTTGTTAGGAATTTCAGCAGTCCTCTGTTTGAATATCAGTCTTTCACTTTGTTGGTGCATGGAGTTATAGAAACATAGGGTGACCGTTTTTTGTAGGGACATCTTTGCTGACGGGGTTACCCTTTTTTCTTGTACCTATTGTTTTCTTGGTTCTCTAATGTTCCTTTTGTTGCCTAATTCTCTATATCAATGGTTCGTCTATACTACTTTGAGTTGTGAAATTGATGCTTTTGTTCTTTCTTAAGTCATGGTTGAGAATGTGGTTATGTGCTAATTAACTTTAGTATTGACCCGTAACTTTCATCCCTCCATAAATGGCTCGGATTCCAATTGAATTGGAGTCTTTTCTAAGTTCTTTTACATGACTTTCCTTTCTATTTGTTAAACACTAGCGTTAGCTGCTCGCTTTTTGTGTCACCTGGTATTCTATGTACTGATTAGAAGAACCCATTAGGCTGTTGAGGTGACTAGCGAGGTTAATGCATGGGCTGAGAAGGAGACCAGTGGCCTCATAAAGGAGGCTCTCCTGGCTGGCTTAGTTGACAGTTCAACTCAACTCATTTTTGCGAATACCCTTTACTTCAAAGGTGCTTGGAATGACAAGTTCGACCCTTCAAAGACAAAGGATAATGACTTTTTCCTTCTCAATGGGAATTCTGTTCAAGTTCCCTTCATGACTAGCGAGAACGAGCAGATCCTAGGGGCTTACGACGGTTTTAAAGTCTTGGCACTTCCTTATAAGCAAGGGGAGGACATGCATAAGTTTTCGATGTACTTACTTCTTCCAGATGCGAGAGACGGACTTCCAGCTCTCGTAGAAAAGTCGGTTCTGAATCTGGATTTCTGGATCGCCATCTTCCCTACAAGAAATTGGAAGTGGGGGAATTTCGAATCCTGAGATTCAAGATATCCTTTGGATTTGAAGCTTCAGAAGATCTGAAGAAGTTGGGATTGGTATTGCCGTTTTCGAGTGGAGGAGGATTGATGGAGATGGTAGACTCTCTCAATCTCTATGTCTCAGCCATATTTCACAAATCCTTCATTGAAGTTAACGAAGAAGGAACAGAAGCAGCCGCCGCTTCTGTTGTTATTATGAATGGGAGTTCGCGTTTTTCGGAGAAGATAGACTTTGTCGCCGATCACCCGTTCCTGTTCTTGGTGAGAGAGGATATGATTGGCATGATATTGTTTATGGGTCAGGTGTTCAATCCACTAGCTGACTGATTATAAGTCGAACAAGAGCGTTAGTATTCCTGACTATATTGGCAATAAAACGAGAGAATGTATGGTTTATTGCATATGTTTTGATGAATTAATTCATCAATGCACAATTAGGGAGGATGCAATATCTTATTGTATTGTATCAATTATCATCACATGTTCATGGACATGTATGTCTTCCCATCTCTTTGCCCCTTCTATTTTTTTTTTTCATAATAAAAGTATAGGGAATAGTTCTTTGATAATTCAAGTTTTTCTTTTGATCCGGAAGTATCTGTGCCTATAAACACATTTGAGATTTGCGCGATCAAAATCGAATACTTCCCAAATCAGCATTGAGTACATGTACTTACCGCGTCTTGGATTCTCACTTCGCCTGTCGCAGCTGCGTGAATGAAGAGACCTTATTTGTCCGTATACTTTGTGTGGCTTGACTTTGTTGATGTCTCTATCAAAAGAAAGGAACACAACACAAATGCTCTCTCAAGCCGAGCCCGAGGGACTCGCGAGCCGCTTGACTCACTTTTCGCCCCTATCCCTTGCTTTTCTTTTTTGAGCGGGCAGGGGAAAGGGTGTTTTTATGGGGAGGGGGGGTTTGTTTTTTAGGATGAAGGCCTGAATCCTCAAAGATGTATTACTTGTTTTGTCATAGAAGTATTTCAGTCATTATCTGTTTTGGTGAAGCCCTTGTGCTCACACTTGATATCCTGTTCTCCCGTGGCACTTATATTATTTCCCTTAGTTGTGATATTAATTTATTTGGTTCAAATTGCTCCCCCTCTTCGCCTGCAGGGATATTTGACGCTATCGGATAGTGGATGGGCTGAGAAGCAAATATACCAAGCTGCTCTCAATGGTAATCGCATGCAGAAAGACGATTAAGTTACGCCATTGTCAATTAGTTTATTATATGGGCACGGTAGCTATTAAAGTTCATTGGTCAAATGCCTCTCGCTGTCTACGAAATCCCTCCTCTGAGCTAACAATTTGCATAGTCACACAACTACGCATAGACGAGGTTGAAGCACTCTTGTGCTGCTGCAAGTCTGATTAATCGAGGCTGATTGATATGCAGGACATTGTACATTCGTTCTCTTTTAATGTCGACACTGAAAAATCTATGTGCAGAGTCCCGTGCAAAGCTACTATTCTTAAGCTCTATCTGATTTTGGTGTTCTAGCTTTTCTATTCCGGTGCAGAGTTGAATTTGCCCTCACTGCTTTGTCTAGGTGAACAGGGTTTGGTCTCCTTTTTCTTCCCTGTGCCCGTGTCTCAACATCTCTAATCCACTCAAAACAAATAAGAGCAGGGAAAATGGAGTGATCCCTTAGGTGGTGAGTTCAGGACACTAATCTTACAAGCCTTCCTACATTGATGCAATGTTGACTTTTCCTCTGGAAGTACGATTCTGCAAATCTAGAGTAATGGGGTATGCCCACAGATAGGTGATCTCTGGATTTTTTTTACTTTGGCCCTGTTCCATGATTCCATCTATGTATGAAACTCGTAATAATTATGATTTGAAGATGGGTGCTGTCCATGATGATTCTTCTGATGCACAATTTAAGGACAAGTTGGGCAAAACATGGGTCGAGGGAGAGGGATGGCTTCAGATTCCAGGTTCCATTAGACAGTAAAAATACTCTCCTTGGCGCTCTGTATGAAGCAGTATGATAGGTAAGACAGAAATGGAGTGTGCTATTGACCGATGCCGCTTTGAAAATCACTCAACCTTGCCTCACAAACCGGTCTAATTGTGTGCTCCTCAACTGGTGTGCTATTTACTATGGTAAGCAATTCCATATCCCGTGCAAGCAATTGCTGGGTACGAAGAAAAGCAAACCAACCCATGTCCTTGCAAGCAATTGCTGAGTTCGAAGTAAGCAAGTTTTGATGGCTCATATAGATCCAAGTGAATTGAAGTGAGTCTATGCTTCCTGCAACAAGACAGTACACCTCTCGCGTTATTCCAGTTCATCCTCGTTAAAAGTCGACAAGAATTCCAAACTTGTGATGGACATGATGATTCCACGATGTCGTTTTCCAGGATTTACGAACTATAGCCAAACAAGTTTTCATGAGACAATGAACCTACAACCGAAACAGCAACAACATAGAAGACAAACAGCGGCAGCAACAACATGAAAGCTCCCACCTTGAGGTCGAACGTCAACTTTAGGTTTCAAAGCAGCTTTCTGATTGAAGATAATAATGAACTCTTTGACCTTTCCATTTGCGCTGCTTCTACCAATGCCATCTTGTTGACCCGTTGGCGATCCCTGCGATGCAACCTTTGTTACTCCTTCCTTGTTCGAACTGCGAAAACCATCTTGTTTCTTTACTCCTTCATCAGCATCATTCTGCCCAAAAGACTGTTCAGTACTCCTCGAACTTTTAGATTCTGCTTCCTTCTTCCTGTCTGCCTTGACCTCATTACTATCTGCAACAGGAAAAAAGAGATGCTGAATTCGAGATTGCATGGAAAGATAAAAAAGTATTTGCAAAGAACGAAGAGGTTTTAATTCGGGCTTGGATAGTTCTTCCTCTTTCTCCATAATCTGACGCAAACCTGTCTGGGGCAGAGCTTGGGATTTTGTTTCTCCTCTTATTGGATGGCATGGCATCACTATGACCATCTGCGCTGTTCCTTAAGCTGCTCGAAGTTTTTGGTCTGCTAATACTGACGCCTGCTTCTTCAGCAGCGTGGCGTGTTTCCGCTTGGACTTGCAAGCTTGATTGCTCCATTGTCACAGGGGAGGCTGGAAGATGATGAGGTCAATAGAAGTTAAAACAAAGGCATTAATCGGAAATGTTTTACCTAACATCCTGAAGCGATTTCTATAGAGTATCCTTTTGCAGCCAAAAAGATGACGCGGAAACCATTTATTCAATATGATCGAAATTTCCAAAACTAGTTTTCTTCTGCTGTAAATGGAAAGCAAATTGAGACACGATAGCACCACCCTGGAGTCACTTTTTTCTCCTGACCTAGCCGTCTCACAACCAGAGCTCTCAGTAACGCGTGTTTCTTCTCACGTTCACACCAGCCACCAGAAAATGGACTTCAGAGAATCTATTGCCAACCAGACCGACGCTGCTCTCGCCCTCTTCAAGCAGCTCCTCTTGACCCGGGTCGAGGACTCCAACCTCGTCTTCTCTCTCAAAGAACAAAGAAATTTGATTCTTGATCTCAACGTACCATTGTTGAGATAATTTTCATTATATATATTACAAATGTTACAATTCGTAAGGAAACAATACAACAATGAAAATAATAAATGAAAAGATCATTATATTATAAGAGTTGTGAATCACTTGATTTTAGCATCTCCAAGAATTATCTCGTGATTTTGATTGATATCTCTATATACTTCTTCGTTGATCGATAAATCGGTATCTTTACTTCCCCCTCAAATTGGGAATAGGAGAATCCCAAATTTCGATTTGCGACATAAGTTTCCAAATCCATTTGTAGACAATGGTTCCATGAAGATCAGCAATTTGATGCACAAACGGGACATACTTAGACACAAGTGTTCCAAGAGCCACCTTTTCTCACACGTAATGATAATCTAATTCGATATGTTTAAATTTTGCATGAAACACTTGATTAATCGACATATAAAGTGCACTCGATATTATCACAAAATAATATTAGTGGACTAGAGAAATGAATACCCAAATCTCTTAAAAAGAATGATATCCATGGAATCTTTGCAGCTGTCGATGCCATTGCATGATACTCTGTTTCGGCACTAGATCGAGCAACCGTTCATTGCTTTTTAGCACTCCATGATATACAGTTGCTACCTAAGAAAGTACAAAATCCAGAAGTCGATTGTAATTGCTGGACAAAAGTCCAAAAAGGCTCTCGGGCCTTCTTTCCCACAGGTGGTGGATGCATCTTATAAGGCAGCCACTAATCTCGCTGATTTCAAAACCAAGGTTAGTTCTTGCTCTTTCTTCTGTTTATCGGGTCGAATACATGTGCGGCTTTCTTGGTTTCTTTGGTTGGATGGCTCCGAGAGGCTGAAGTGACTGTGCTTAGATATTGTGACTAGGTGTTCTACCCATTTGCTTTTTCATGGGTGTAACGCTCTTCCATGAATTGAAATGAAAGCGTATGTTTCATTCATGAAAAGAGTTTTGAAAATCATTTCCTCTTCTAATTCTTCTTCAGTTTGGGATTTGAAATACTTGTAATTGGTTTGCTTGTTAAACCAAACCTCCCGGAATGGAACATTTGGTCTGGTCAAGGCGATAGCTCTTTCTTGTTGGCTTGCTTTGGATTTCGCCTGGGTGGGAATTATACGCCAAACATGCACAAACGGTATGTAAATCCCTTAAATTGAGCTCATTGCAACCTTGTGTTAGAGCCCTACATGATGAACATAGAAGGGTAAGTTGATGAATGGTCTCACAAAATCTGGTTAGCGTCAAATGAAAAAAGTTCAATCCAGATGCGTTGGTCAACTGATTCTCCCAAACAATGATACAAAATTTACTTAATCAGGTATTTAGATGATGTTGTTTGATGCTATCAAGTTGGAAGGGAGCTCGATCTTGCCCTGTAGGTGCATTTGCAAGGATTTCCTATTCTCTGTCATATTTTAAGCCATATCAAAGACGGAAACTTTATGCTCCCAGAATGCAATTCGCTCTCCTAACCTTCCCATTCATCATCAATGTACTGATTTTCCACATATTAACTACATGGGAATTTGTAGCAGAGGCAAATATTGATATTGCATCCGGCTCCTGTCCACTTCTTACCATGGCCATAGATCATATAAAATACAGAGAAATCGAAATGACCATATTAGGAAAAGAAATTTGGCATAGTTATTACAGAATACATTGCCCTCTCGCTGTGTCAACCCTAATCACAGGTTACGCTGTAATTTCTTATTGGGTATTCGCATACATGTCATAATCAAGCAATTTCAGTATAGCTAAAGACCGAAGTGAGATTGTCACTCAAGCGATGAGCAAGTTATTTTACTTGAGTGACAATCTCAGTAAATTGGAACTCTTTGTAAAAACAATTTTGATCATACATGTAGATAATGCTCGAAAAGAATCAATACTTTGGCGAAAATGCAGAATTTAGCAATGATGACAGCCTTAGCTGGGCATATCATTGTGCTTCGTAGACAACATATACAGGTATACTTGTCCGACGAATAGTTGACTCCTGATCATACAAATTAGTTTCTAATATTGCAATGTGCGAATCGATGTACGCCGGCAAAAAGAAAGATTTTTATATTGTATGACAAACTGAAAGTTATTGCAGTGAACAAGATAACACATTGGCCAAATAATCGTTTTTCGACGGCCACGATGGCAGCCTTGTAGCGGGTGCCCACCGCCCGTTCGAAACAATTCCGGAGAGGCATGTAACCGGCAACCCAAACGCCATTCTGGATCGACAGTTTCGGCCCCTCTGTGCCCCTTCCGTTAGCTAACAGGTGTTGAGGTGGTCGATGGACTTCGCCTTGACGACAGAGACGAGCTGGGCTTGAGTGCGTCCGATGGGGAGCAGGCTCAAAACGGCGAGGATCGAATGGCGGATAGAAGATGACGTTCCAGTCCTCGATCTTAGTTGGGAACAGGTGCTTCTCGAGTGTCAGAGCGACTTCGCCCTGGTTGCAGGTGGATTCTCGGAGGCCATGGAAAATATTGTTGAATGAAGAATAATGGAAAGAGCATTTGTGTCCAGACTCACCCTCCGTGAAAATGAATTCAATGAGTGTGGTGTTCCCTTTTTTTGATAGAGACATCCACTAAGTCAAGTCACACAAACAAAGCATACGGACATATAAGCTCTCTTATTCATGCAGTTGCGAAAGGCGAAGGGAGAATCCAAGATGCGGAAGTACTTGTATTCAAGCTGATTTGGGACGTACTCGATTTTGAACACGCAAATCTCAAATGTGTTCATAGGCACAGATGCTTACGGAAAAAAAAAAACTCGAATTATCAATGAACTAGATGCAATATTCCCGATACTTTTACTCAGAAAAAATAAATAGAAGGGGCAAAGACATTGGAAGACATAGGTGTCCACGAACATGTCATGATAATTGATACAATACGAAAAGATATTGCATCCTCCCTAATTGTGCATTGACCGATTAATACATCAAAACATATGCAATAAACCAAACAACCTCTCGTTTTAGTGCCAATAGAGTTAGGAATGCTAATGCTCTTGTTCGACTTATGATTAGCTGGCTAGCGGATTGAGCACCTGACCCACAAACAACACCGTGCCAGTCATATCCTCTCTCACCAAGAATAGGAACGGGTGATCGGCGACAAAGTCCATCTTCTTCGGAAAAAGCGTACTCCCACACATAATAACAGCAGAAGCGGCGGCCGCTTCTGTTCCTTCTTCATTAACTTCAATGAAGGATTTGTGAAATATGCGTGCGACATAGAGATTGACGGAGTCCACCATCTGCGTCAATCCTCCACCCGAAAATGGCAATACCAATCCCAACTTCTTCAGATCTTCTGAAGCTTCAAATCCAAATGATATCTTGAATCTCGGGATTCGGAATTCCCGCACTTCCAATTCCTCGTAGGGAAGATGGCGATCCAGAAAGCCAGATTCAGAACAGACTTTCTCCACGAGAGCCGGGAGTCCATCTCTCGCATCCGGAAGAAATAAGTAAATCGAAAACTGACGCTTGTCCTCCCCTTGCTTATAAGGAAGTCCCAAGACTTTAAAACCGTCGTGAGCCGCGAGGATCTGCTTGTTCTCACTAGTCATGAAAGGAACTTGAACAGAATTCCCATTGAGAAGGAAAAAGTCACTATCCTTTGTCTTTGAAGAGTCAAACTTGTCATTCCAAGCAGCTTTGAAGTAAAGGGCATTCACAAAAATGAGTTGAGTTGAACTGTCAACTGAGCCAGCCGGGAGAATCTCCTTTATGAGGCCACTGGTCTCCTTCTCAGCCCACGTATTAACCTCGCTAGTCACCTCAATAGCCTAATGGGGTTCTTCTAATCAGTCCATAGAATACCAGGTGATACAAAAAGCGAGCAGCTAATGCCATTGTTTAACGAATAGAAAGGACATTCATGTAAGAACTTAGAAAAGACTGCAATTCAACTCAAATCCGAGCCATTTATGGAAGGATGAAAATTACGGGTCAATACTCAAGTTAATTAGCACGGAACCACATTCTCAACCATGACTGAAGAAAGAACAAAAGCATCAGTTTCACAATTCAAAATAGTATAGAGGAACCATTGATATAGAAAATTAGGCAACAAAAGGAACATTAGAGAACCAAGAAAATAATTGGCACAAAAAAAAGAAGGGTAAGCCCATCAGCAAAGAAATCCCCACGAAAAAGGGTCACCCTATGTTTCTATAACCCCATGCACCAACAAAGTGAAAGTCTCAAATTCAAATAGTGGACTGCTGAAAGTCCTACCAAAGGCAACACACTAGTACTCATGGCACATATGCGAGAGTCTGACTAGTCGATATTGCACTACTTGAAGTATTTGACTACAAAAGATGTTCTTCAACATGGTGATTGCATGTTAAGTCAGTTCTCCACGATCCTTAAGTTAAGCACCGTGTGGAAACCAGTAGCAGAAGCTGTAGAACTAATTTCCAATTATATTTTCCAGAAACATCTACAGTGACACATCTCACTCCGGTCTACAGCCATACTGAAATTGCTTGATCATGACAAGTATGCAAATATCCAATTAGAAATGATAGCGTAACCTGTGATTGGGGTTCGCACAGCGAGAGGGCAATGTATTATGTAATAACTATGCTAAATTTCTTTTCCTAATATGGTCATTTCGATTTCTCTGTATTTACATGATCTATGGCTACGGTGAGAACTGCACAGGAGCCGGATGCAATATCAATATTTGCCCCTGCTACAAATTCCCATGTAGTAAATCTGTGGAAAATCAGTACATTGATGATGAATGGGAAGGTTAGGAGGGTAAAACTTGTTGCACTAGCGAGTTGCAATCTGGGAGCATAAAGTTTACGTCTTTAACATGCTTAGAATATGACAGAAAATAGGAAATCCTTGTAAATGCACCTACAGAGGGCACGATCGTGGTCCCTTCCAACTTGATAGCTTCAAACAACATCATCTAAAGCCCGATTAAGTAAACTTTGTATGATCGTTGACCAACGCATCTGGATTGAACTTTTTTCATTTGAAGCTTACCAGAGTTTGTGACCATTCTTTTATGTTCATCATGTAGGCCTCTAACACAAGGTTACTATGAGCTCACTTTAGCGGATTTACATGTTGTTTGTGCATGTTTGGATTATACTTCATTAAGAAAGAGCTATTGCCTTAACATTCCGGGAGGTTTCTGTTAAACAAGTAAACCAATTACGAGCAGTATTTCAAATCCCAAACCGAAGAAAAATTAGAAGAGGAAATGATTTTCAAAACTGTTTTCACGAATAAAACATATTCTTACGTTTCAATCCACGGAAGAGCGTTCTGCCCACGAAACAGCAAATGGGTAGAACACCTAGTTAAAATATCTAAGCACAGTCACTTCAGCCTCCCAGAACCATCCGACCAAAGAAACCAAGAAAGCCGCGCATGTATTCGACCCAATAAACAGAAGAAAGAGAAAGAACTAACCTTGGTTTTGAAATCAGCGAAATTAGTGGCCGCCTTATAAGACGCGTCCACCACCTGTTGGAAAGAAGGCATGAGAGGCAACGACTTATCTATCCAAATGCCGTTTGCGAAGGACAGCTTGGGCCCGCCGGCGGCGCTGTCGTCGGCGAGCACGACGAGGAGGAGCTGAGAATCTAAGGAGTGGAGATGGTCGGTGGATTTGGCCTTGAGGAAAGAGAGGAGCTGGTCCTGGGTGGGCCCCGCGGAGCCGGCGGCGATCAGGCCGAGCACCATGTGGATGGAGAGGGGAGAGAAGACGAGGTTGGAGTCCTTGGCCCCGGTCAAGAGGAGCTGCTTCGAGAGGGCGAGGGCGGCGTCGGTCTGGTTGGCGATGGATTCTCTCAGGTCCATTTTCTGGCAGCTGGGTGTGAACGTGAGAAGAAACGCGCGTTACTGAGAGCTCTGGTTGTGAGACGGCTAGGTCAGGAGAAAAAAGTGATTCTAGGGTGGTGCTATCGTGTCTCAATTTGCTTTCCATTTACAGCAGAAGAAAACTTGTTTTGGCAAATTTCGATCATATTGAATAAATGGTTTCCGCGTCATCTTTTTGGCTGCAAAAGGATACTCTATAGAAATCGCTTTAGGATGTTAGGTAAAACATTTCCGATTAATGCCTTTGTTTTAACTTCTATTGACCTCATCATCTTCCAGCCTCCCCTGTGACAATGGAGCAATCAAGCTTGCAAGTCCAAGCGGAAACACGCCACGCCGAAGAAGCGGGCGTCGATTAGCGAGACCAAAAACTTTGAGCACTTAAGGAACAGCGCAGATGGTGCCATGCAATAAGAGGAGGAAACAAAATCCCACGCTCTGCCCCAGACAGGTTTGCGTCAGAATATGGAGAAAGAGGAAGAACTATCCAAGCCCGAATTAAAACCTCTTCGTTCTTTGCTAAGTGATAAAGATGAACACGGTAGTCTACATTCAGAGTTGTAGCTTTTATATCTTTCCATGAAATCTCGAATTCAGCATCTCTTTTTTCCAGTTGCAGAGAGTAATGAGGTCATGGCAGACGGGAAGAAGGAGTACTGAACAGTCTCCTGATGAGTACTGAACAGTCTCTTGGGCAGAATGATGCTGATAAAGGAGTAAAGAAACAAGATGGTCGGCGCGGTTCGAACAGCAAAGGAGTAACAAAAGTTGCATCGCAGGGATTGCCAACGGGTCAACGAGATGGCATTGGTAGAAGCAGCGCGAAAGGAAAGGTCAAAGAGTTCATGAATATCTTCAATCAGGAAGCTGCTTTGAAACCTAAAGTTGACGTCTGACCTCAAGGTGGGAGCTTTCGTGTTGTTGCTGCTGTTTGTCTTCGTCCAGCTTTCATGTTGGTGCTGTTTCGGTTCTAGGTTCATTGCCTCATGAAAACTTGTTTGGCTATAGTTCGTAAATCCATGTCCATCACAAGTTTGCAAACTCTTGTCGACTTTCAACGAGGATGAACTGGAATAACACGAGAGGTGTACTGTCGTGTTGCAGGAAGCATGGACTCACTTCTATTCACTTGGATCTATATGAGCCATCAAAACTTGCTTACTTCATACTCAGCAATTGCTTGCAAAGGACATGGATTGGATCTATATGAGCCATCAAATTTTGCTTTTCTTCTTTCCCAGCAATTGCTTGCACGGGATATGGACTTGCTTTCCACAGTAAATAGCACACCAGTTGAGGAGCACACAATTAGACCAGTTTGCGAGGTAAGGTGGAGTGATTTTCAAAGCGATGTCGGTCAATAACACACTCCATTTGTCTTACCTCTCCTACTGCTTCGTATAGAGCACCGAGGAGAGTATTTTTACTGTCTAATGGAACCTGGAATCTGAAGCCACCCCTCTCTCTTGACCATGTTTTGCCCACTTGTCCTTCAATTGTGCGTCAGAAGAATTATCGCGGACAGAACCCATCTTCAGATCATAATCATTACGAGTTTCATACATAGATGGAACAGGACCAAAGTAAAAAGATCCAGAGATCACGTATTTGTCGGCATACCCCATTACCCTAGATTCGCAGAATAGTACTTCCAGAGGAAAAATCAACATTGCATCAACGTAAGAAGCCTTGTAAGATATAGTGTCCTGAACTCGCCACCTAAGGGATCACTCAAATTTCCCTGCTCTTATATGTTTTGTGTGGATTAGAGATGTTGAGACACGGGCACAGAGAAGAAAAAGCAGACCAAACCCATGTTCACCTTGACAAAGAAGTGAGGGCAAATTCAACTCGCACCGGCTAGAACACCGAAACAGATAAGAGCTTAAGAACAGTAGAAGAGCTTCAGAACCGTAGCTTTGCAAAGGACTCTGCATATAGATTTTTCAGTGTCAAAATTAAAAGAGAACGAATGTACATTGCTGTGCATATTGATCAGCCTCGACTAATCAGACTTGCAGCGGCACAAGAGAGCTTCAACCTTGTCTATGTGTAGTTGTGTAACTATGCAAATCGTTAGCTCAGAGAAGGGATTGCGTCAAGCAGCAAGAGGTATCTGACCAATGAACTTTAATATCTACCGTGTCCATAGAATAACCTAATTGACAATGGCGTAACTTAATCGCCTTTCGCATGCAAGCTTACCATCAAGTGCGGCGTGGTATATTTGCTTCTCGGCCAATTCACTATCCGATAGCGTCAAATTTCCCTGCAGCGAAGAGGGAGAGCAATTTGAACCAAATAGATTTACATTACAACTGAGGTTATATAAGTGCCACGGGAGAGCAGGATGTCAAGTGCGAGCACAAGGGCAGCACCAAAACAGATAATGACTGAAATACTGCTATGACAAAACAAGTAATACATCTTTGAGGATTCAGGCTTTCTTCCTCCAAAAAGAAACCTCTCCAGCCCCCCACCCCCCCCCCCCCCCCTCCCATAAAAGCACCCTTTCTCCGCCTGCTCAATAAGAAAAGCCAAAAGCAAGGTCTGACAAAAAAAAAAAATAATAATAGGAAAAGCCAGGGATAGGGTGAAATGTGAGTCAAGCAGCTCGTGAGCACCTCGGGCTCGGCTCAATTATTACTCGAAATCGACTTGCCTAATTTCGAGTCTAGTTGAGTTCGAGCTCACCAATACTCCACTCGACAAGCTTGGGAGCCATATTGAGTCTAATTGAGCTTCTATTATTATTTATAAAAATATTCTACAAAAACAAAAAAAAAGACATAAATTTAAATTTCACCCTCATGAATTACTTCTACTGGTTATTGGCAGGACTAAGCGTCGTGAATTTTGGGTTCTTTTTGCTGTGTGCGTCTTGGTATGGATACCAGACAGCGGACATGAATGGAGGAGCAAACGGTTTGACTTTGACTGCTGGTGATTCTAAAGCAAATGGTTTGACTGGGGTTGATTTTAATTCTAATGCAACCATGAAAGGGTAGGCTCTAGAAATTTAGCTTCATTAAGTTGATTAAAATCCCATTGCAGTGTTCATGTCATATAATCCATGGCTTCATCACCACCACTGTACTACTCTCGAACTGTTTCACTCCGTGGATACCTCTCGAATCTGCATTCATTTGTTTGTTTTTTTCTTTTTTGAGAGGGGGGGGTGTTGGGGGTTGGGGTGGTTAAAGAATGGACTGTATCCATGAATCTCTGGCTTCAGGGAAAGGGCAGAGGTAAGCTGAAGAACTTTTTTCATGGCGCTGCCGTAGAGCCTTTTCCTAATAACTAAAGAAAAGTATTAGTTAAGCTTATTTGATGAAGAAAAATGTGACCTCGCATACATAAATTACGTTTGCCAAGTTGAACCGAGACATGCGTACGGTGAAGAAGCTAATACATACCTAAGAAATGACAAAAGTAAAATAATGCGCAATCCAGCAGAAAAGCTACGAGATACTGAAGAAAATAATCTACTGCACAAATAATATGTTGATAGGGATCCCCTTCTAGCTGTTCATGAATTTCTACAGCATTCTGAAGAAATTAACCAAGGAACGCATGCCTTCAACTAGAACGGCACAAACATTTGGTTTGCATTCCGATTAAATTTCGTCACTCCCTTCACTAAATCAACACAGACAGAAAGGATTATGCACTTCACAGAATACGCTGGAAAATTTCTCGGTTACTACACTTCAAACACAGATGAAAATAGTGCCACATATGGCTCAAATCTTAGGCTCTCGCCACTCTTCTATTATAAATGTAACAAAATGTCATTACAGGAAGGAAAAAATTGCGACACTGGCTAAGTAAACCCATGAACAAACTATTGGATCAGTCTCTGTCTTTCTTTTTCTTTTTCCCTTTTCTTGGGTTTTTGGTTTTTCTCTTTTTTTTTTGGATCTTTTCTCGGTTCTTTTTACCTCTCACTATTCACAGGATGGATGAGACAATCCATCAAGAACAGGCAAAAGCAAGCTGCCTGCGCAAGGTTAAAGGAAGACTCGAACATATTCACATATGCTCAACAATGAGACAGAAAGAGTGGAGAATAATTGTAAAAATCACCACGTAAATTAGATAAGGAGTCAACAGCCGATTGCCCTATCAGCGAGCATGAGGCTATGTCAGGATCCAACATCTTCTTTTGCAGATTAAGGCTCAGATCTAGTGTCCGAGACCCTGGAAGGAGGCCGATACCGGAACACTGATCTGCCAACAATGTTCTTGATAGGAGGCGGACCCCTGCAAGTATCAAAACTTCACACGTCAGAATTCACAGTAATCAAATCAAGCGAATGACCATCGAATACACAAATATACAACAAAAAATGACAATTACTCTGCTCAACTACGAAAACTAAACAGAACCAAGCTCCTAACGTTCTGAAAACAACTAAATAATAGAAGGTGCATACAAAAGTTGCAAAATTCTCTATTCCCCCAGATGCAATTTACTCGATTCATCGCTTTACACAAGGAGGAGTAGGAATTAGCGGAAGACACAAAACTCACCAGTTATGGGAGTCAAAGCTGTTGTTCCTCTTGTCTCCCATTACAAATACATATCCTTCAGGAATAAGCTGCAATTGAAACGGTCAGAAAGCTTGATCAAAATGTCGGCTGTGTGATGCTATTAGCAAATTAAGTTGGCACGACTTCAAATTAGCATCGCCAATAGTTCCATCTCATAAGAAAGTGGCTCCAATATGGAAATCTTCATCTTGAGCAGCACTGTTCACCAATAGTTTACCATCGCGAACCTACAATAAAAACCACCAGGCATTCAGAATTAGTACAAAGAGAAACGCAGTTGTTACGTGCATGAGAGTGGACAGGAGGGTACATGTAAAAAACAAGTCGGAATAAAAGGTGCAGGATTGAAGATAAAGACTTCAACGTAGTCCCCAGCCTTTGCCACAAAATTACGGATCTTGGTTCGCGTTTTATGGCATTTCCACTATCAGAAAAATCCAATCCCGCAAAGGATTGTTCGTGGAACTACTATCGAGATTCTTCGGACCATATTTCCTAGTATCATCCTGATGTTCATTGCTATACCATCATTTGCTCTTGTCAACAAGGCTTCGCACAACTAAATACTAACAAACTGTTCAATACATCGGCTGAACTGAAGCCAACTTGCTGCACGCCACAAACAAAGCAAGAAACTAATAAGCAATGTGCAAATTTTGCGGAGCAATCACAACTTGGTTAACTGCAATTTTTCAAATACCATTAAAAGAAATCTGCAATATTGGCGGTGCCTGGAATAATAATAGTATATCCGAAACCTCTGGCTTTCTGAAAGGGTATGAAACCTGGTGCCAACAGACAGCAAACGCCAACACAACAAATCGGGTCATTATCATTAAACACATCAGGTCTTGACACGAAGCAGATCCCCGAATGCAAACCGTTTGCAAGTGGACGCAAATTGCAAACTTCGCCGTAACTGGAGGAGGTGCGGGTGAATCGGGCCTGGGAGTCGTCGTAACTGCTAGTTTTAGTAAAATCTACGGTTCTGGGTTAGGGGTGCCAATGGATCGGGTCGGGTCAGGTTTTCATGATGCCCGGCCTGGCCCGACCCGACCCGATATAATGATCATATGTGTTTGGCCCGACCCAAGACAAGACCCAAACATGATACAGCTGCACGATCAGATCGGGTTGGGTTGGGCCGGGCCGGGTCGGGTTTTGTGTTTCATATTTTAATTTTAAATTAATGTTAGGTTACAGCGGCTTCCGCCTCGGCCTCGGCCGCAGCCGCCTCCATACCTTCCTCTCCCGCCACCACCGTGGCCAACCCGCCGTAACCGCCCCCGTTGTAGCTAAGGATCCTTTGGGTTGAAGAAGACATAAACCAGGATGAAGAAGACACCAGACCAAGCAGCTGAAACGCCTCCATTAATTGCAGAATTTTGAAAATTATTGACAATGATTACAAAGATTGCAAAAAAGCGCTCCACTTACCTACCTTCAGATCTAAAAGACTGAACCATTTTCAAACATAAGCAACTGCAGATGAATAGAACATATAACCTTCGATTTTCAGCTTCTAGAACGCTTCATTCACCGACGTTGGACGACCGAAAATAACCAAAGGAAAGAATCCTCGACGGTCCTGAAATCGATGAGGATAATGAGTCGCACTTGATCTAGAACTCGACAGCCTCGCCGAGGGCGAGGCTGCGAAAGCCCTCGGACTGGAGGACGAAGAGATTCTTGGAGCCGTCATCGGGGGTTATGAAGCCGAAGCCCTTCTGGTCGCTAAACCACTTGACCTTCCCTGTGATTCTTTTGGCCATGGCCCCTTTCGGAATCGACTTCGCAGCCTCAGGAACAGCAGATTGCAAGAAATCCTACCTACCCAGAAGAGGCGAGAGAGTGTGTGAGAGAGATGTGGAACAGAGATGTTTCATTGTTTGGGTTGGGCTGGGTATCCGAGCCCAATAAACCCAAAACAATTGGGTATTGTTTTGATTGTTACCCAAACAAGTCGAGGCTCAACCCGACCTAATATGAAAATTTTCGGGTCGGGTCGGGTCGGGTTGAGTCGGTTCAGATCGTGTTTGACCGGGTTATTTTGACAGCCCTATTCTGGGTATCGCACAAAATCGGGTTTTTGCTACAAATCCGATGATGGGTGATTCCGCTTTCTCTCGGGAGATTGAAAGAAAGCAGAGAGAGAGAGAGAGAGGAATGGATCGAATGCTGTGAAGATGGCGGCAAAAAAACAGGAAAGTGCGGGAAGATGACGATGGAATCATCTAGCATCCACCTCACCTCAAACGTTAGTCTTTCCTAGTTGTCGCCAAAAAGATCTTGTCGGACGGGAGATCGATGCCGGTGCCATCTAATGTTAACGTGATATCATTCGGTCATGCCGCCTCGTGGGGCGAGGATTTAACCATGGCCGATTTTCTGAAATAATTATATTTTCGTACCCTTCTTTTATATAGGCTGGGCTGATGAAAAAAAATCCCAATCACCACTTTCAGTGACGTTCCACATTTTCGATAAAATCTTTTCTAACAATTGGCTTAATTCAAAGGCAACATGCCGACCAACCGATAGCAACGAGTGAATCTCGGCTCATGCTCCTCCACCGGAAGAGATTTTCAACCGGCAAATCTCATTTCTTTTTTTGTGGAGCTTTTACTGCTCGAACGTTCATTTTTTGTAAAAATATATAATTGTGTATGACCATGTCAATATGTCTCGAAAGATTTCCAATAGTCAAATTACGAAAGATGTAAAGAAAAAGGTGAGAGACAAAATACAGAAACGAAACACGGACGCGCCAAGACGTTTTTAAATGTTCTCTTTTGGACTTTTTCCCGAGCGCTCGAAAGAGTTCAAATCGATCTTAGACATCATTAAAGTAGATCAAGATAATGGATGATTGACAAAGGCCTCGTTGGTCCAACCCCTTAGGATTTCGTTTGTCTCCCGAAAATTGAATAATTTAGAAAATATTCCCATAAAAACGATGGCTTGCACTCCTTGAAATAACTAGTTAATGAAAAATATTTTCATTATCAAACTTTGCCGTGAACCGGGAAAAATATTTCTCATCCATTTATTTTTGTCAGTGATCGTTCTTAAGCAAGATGTTTTGAGGAAAATGTTTTGTGAATCACTCATTTTTTGCAAAACAAGCAGAGCCTAAAAGCACCCACGTGCGGGCAACAGGCCGTGTCGGCCTGAACATGACGTGGCCTGGCAAGCCTAAGCTCACGCCGTGTCGCGCGCAAAAAAAGAAAAGAAAATAAAAAGAAGGGGTCGAGCCTAGCATGGTCCCTTTGCTTCCAAGCCCAAACCTCGTGAACTTAACCAAGGTGCTACCATGGGAGAGATGGTTATCTCCGAGGAAACCCCTGAAGCGATTGCAACGCCAGCTTCGCGGTGAAGAACATCCTGTGCTTGGAATTTCATTGGAAGTCCTAAAACTTGTCGTAACAGTACAATTGAGTTCTCCCGTGTATATATCCCCAAAAAAAATAGCACTGAATAAGAAATGACATATCTGGGACGCAAAAAAACTATTGTCCTAACAACAAAACTGCCGCTGATAACATCAAACTGCTTATCCTTGCACGTAATATGATCATCTTGAATTATTCTCATATGAAAATCATTCAGCTTTATTAAGCCGTGCGGATTGCTGCTGCATAGTCACTGATGCCATAATTAGCACGATGGCCACTAGTTTATCAGTAAGAGAAGAGTCGATCAATTGCATTGGGGGGGGTGTGGAATATAGAATGCGATTCACACCCAAAAGCCAAGTGGGTGGGAAAGCTTTTGATGTCTGTTAAATACTGCAGTTCAGTTCACACCCAAAAGCAAGTGGTTTCTATTGAAGACAGAGGCGATTATGCAAAAGCGTGTCAACATAATTGCCTGTTCGGCATGCAAAGATCACTGCCATGTTCATAGGCATTTCCATTTAGTTCTTGTTCTGGTGTTCGCAGGCTGTTTAATAAGCTTTACAAAGTCTTGCACATATCTCTAAACTGTGCTTGCTTGTGCGCATTAATCTCATCTATTTTCGTAATGAACGCCGTGTGTGAATGTTGATACCCGAGAGGAACTGTGAAGATAGAATTACTTGCACATAGCAAAACATTCCACAAATTACTGCAGTTCACACCCAAAAAGCAATTGGTTTCTATTAAAAATCACTGCCATGTTCATCAATATTTCCTTTTATTCTCGTTCTGGTGTTCTGGTATTTGCGGGCTGTTTAATGAGCTTTGCAAAGTCATGCACCGCCATGTTCATCAGTATTAAAAATCACTGCCATGTTCATAAGCATTTCCATTTAGTTCTCGTTCTGGTGTTCGTAGGCTGTTTAATGAGCTTTACAAAGTCATGCACATATCTCTAAACTGGGCTTGCTTGTGCGCGTTAATCTCATCTATTTTCGTACTGAACGCCGTGTGTGATTGTTGATACCCGAGAGGAACTGTGAAGATAGAATTACTTGCACATAGCAAAACATTCCACAAATTACTGCAGTTCACACCCAAAAAGCAATTGGTTTCTATTAAAAATCACTGCCATGTTCATCAATATTTCCTTTTATTCTCGTTCTGGTATTTGCGGGCTGTTTAATGAGCTTTGCAAAGTCATGCACCGCCATGTTCATCAGTATTAAAAATCACTGCCATGTTCATAAGCATTTCCATTTAGTTCTCGTTCTGGTGTTCGTAGGCTGTTTAATGAGCTTTACAAAGTCATGCACATATCTCTAAACTGGGCTTGCTTGTGCGCGTTAATCTCATCTATTTTCGTAATGAACGCCGTGTGTGATTGTTGATGCCAGGGAGGAACTGTGAAGATAGAATTACTTGCACATAGCAAAGCATTCCACAAACTTACTGCAGTTCACACCCAAAAAGCAATTGGTTTCTATTAAAAATCACCGCCATGTTCATCAGTATTTCCATTTAGTTCTCGTTTTGGTGTTCGCGGGATGTTTAATGAGCTTTGCAAAGTCATGCACATATCTCTAAATTGGGCTTGCTTGTGCACGTTAATCTCATCTATTTTAGTAATGAACGCAGTGTGTGATTGTTGATGCCTGTGAGGAACTGTGAAGATATAATTACTTGCACATAGGCAAAACTTTCCAAAAAATTACTGCAGTTCACACCCAAAAAGCGATTGGTTTCTATTAAAAGTCACGGCCATGTTCATCAGCATTCCATTTAGTTATGGTTCTGGTGTTCGCAGGCTGTTTAATGAGCTTTCATATCTCTAAACTGGGCTTACTTGTGCGCGTTAATCTCATCTATTTCAGTAATGAAGGCGGTATGCGATTGTTGATGCCCGTGATAACTGTGAAGATAGAATTACTTGCACATAGCGAAATCATCCAAAAAATACTGTAGTTCACACCCAAAAGGCAATTTGTTTCTATTAAAAATCACTGCCATGTTCCTCGGCATTTCCATTTAATTCTCATTCTGGTGTTCGCAGGCTGTTTAATGAGTTTGTAGAGTCATACACATATCTCTAAACTGGGCTTGCTTGTGCGCATTAATCTAGTCTTGCGTCAATGCTCATGAGGAATTGTGAAGATAAAATTACTTGCACATAGCGAAACCCTCCCAAAAATACTGCAGTTCACACCCAAAAAGCAAGTGGTTTCTATTGAAGATCACTGCCATTTTTATCAGCATTTCCATTTAGTTCTCGTTTTGGTGTTTGCAAGCTGTTTTAATGAGCTTTGCAAAGTCATACACATACCTCTAAACTGGGCTTGCTTGTGCGCGTTAATCTCATCTATTTTAGTAATGAACAAGGTGTGTGATTGTTGACGATAGTAAGGAACTTGTAACTTCTTCGGTCATCATCTCCCGTCATCATTTTCATGTCGTTCCTCTATATAAACAACACTCGACTCCTCCAAATTCCCCACATCCTTCATACCATCACGTTGCATTGAGTTTGAGCTGTCCAATACGAAATGGGGTTCAAGAAACTCATCTTCTTAGTTGCCTTGGCGCTCGTGTCAATCCTCGGGATCGCCGAGAGCTTTGACTTCCACGAGAGGGACCTGGCGTCAGAGGACAGCCTGTGGGACCTGTATGAGCGGTGGCAGAGCCACCACGGGGTGTCCCGGAGCCCCGATGACAAGCACAACCGGTTCAACGTGTTCAAGCAGAAGGTCATGCACGTCCACCGAGTGAACCAGCAGGACAAGCCCTGCAAGTTGAAGCTCAACAAGTTCGCTGACATGACCAACCACGAGTTGAGGAGCTCGTGTGCTGGGGTGGACGATGACCACCACAGGATGTTCCATGGGGCGCAACGCGGCTCCACGAGCTTCATGTACGAGGACGACACTCTGGTGCCCCCGTCTATTGACTGGAGGGAGAAGGGCGCGGTCACCGATGTCATGCACCAACGCGGCTGCGGTATGTATACGATTCACTGCAGAATTTTCCAAGACTATTTCACATCTCTTATTTTAATGAGGTCTTGAGTCGCTATGCATCCTAAGATTCTTCACCAAACCCGATCATTAAATTCCACATATTTCTCATTTCAGTTTCATTAAATTTTGATTGCTTGCAGCTGAATTTCGCTGTGTTGTTTTTGATGGAACAGGTAGTTGCTGGGCAATCTCGGCCGTGGCAGCGGTCGAGGGAATCAATTACTTGAGGACGAACAAGGTCCTCTCTCTTTCCAAGCAAGAGCTGGTGGACTGCTCGTCCCCACCAAACGAAGGGTGCAAGAGCGGGCACAAGGAATATGCATTCGAGTTCATCAAGCAAAATGGCATCACGTCCGAGTCGAATTACCCGTACCAAGCTATCGATGGGACCTGCGATGTCGCCAAGGTTAATTAATCACAATCTTAGCTCAACTCAACTCTATATCCCATGAAATGTTGTCATTAATCTATAAATTTCCCTTTGAAAACGCAGGTGAATTCTCCTGTTGTGTCGATCGATGGATACGAATATGTGCCATTTAACAACGAGGATGCGTTGCTGAAGGCGGTTGCAAATCAGCCCGTTTCTATGACCATCGAAGCCCACGGTGATGACTTCCTATTATACTCAGAGGTAAAATTTACTCGATATAAATCTGACTAGAGACAATTACGAGTAATTAGCAGACTTCACGTGCTTGCTTCCATTTAAAAAGCTACTGAATATGTTCATTGGAACCGTTCTTATCGGCGAAATTATCAGGGCATATTCACTGGACAGTGTGGCACGGAGCTAAGTCATGAAGTCGCAATCGTCGGCTATGGGAGCACTCTCCAGGGGACCAAGTACTGGATCGTGAAGAACTCGTGGGGTCCGGAATGGGGTGAGAAGGGCTACATAAGGATGCAGCGCGGCATCGCTGCTAAGGAAGGGCTCTGTGGCATAGCCATGCTGGCCTCATACCCCGTCAAGAACTCGAATATTCCCGGTGGAGTTCATTCCTATTAAGGATGAACTCTAAGCACTGACTCAAGATTGACTAGTGATAAAGAGTGTCTTGGCTTTCATTTGTTTCCTCTGTTTGAAGTGGGCATGTCCCGTCACAAAGACACAAATAATGTCTGCTCTCAATGATTCCTTTATGCGCGTTCATAGGGTCTCATAGGCAGCGAGATAAGTTGGTCTTTCCTAGAATTTTATTTTTAATGATGCGAGATATACAATGATTCAATTCCTCTGTTCCAGCACATCTGCATGATGCACCTTCATCTGTATTGATGGAGAAACAATCCCAATACACAAGTGATAACTACAGCAATCGTCCAATCAGATCTGCATCTGAAGTTCTATGCCTCGTAGCATATAAATGACAACTACTGCAATCGTCCAATTAGATCTGCATCTGAAGTTCTATGCCCGATAGCTTATAAATGAGGTTGTGCTGAATTCTTGAGCTTCAAGTCTCCAACAGCTAAGCTTCCATAAGCTGATGATTCACTTCAAAAACCCATCTTATCTACGTAGCGCACAAGCAGGCCAAGTACACTTCCATTAGAAATTAGGTCCCCAGCAAAAAGGCCTATTAAGCAAGCCCATGATAACCATGTACGTAACCCAGCACGATCCCTACTCCGGGTACTTCCCTTCGATCCATCCGCAGCAAATGAGGGTCCGTCAAATACGAGCAATGATAGGACGACTCTATCGAAACAATCACTACGTCAACAATTATGACATGATCAACGGGCTTGCTTGTGCGAGTTAATCACATCTATTTTAGTAATGAACACAGTGTGTGATTATTGATGTCCACGAGGAACTATGAAAATACAATTACTTGTACATAGCAAAACCCTCCAAAAGATTACTGCAATTCACAACCTAAAACCAAGTGGTTTTTATTAAAAATCACTACCTTGTTCATCAACATTTCCATTTAGTTCTTGTTCCCGTGTTCGCAAGCTATTTAATGAGCTTTGCAAAGTCATGCAAATATCTCTAAACCGGGCTTACTTGTGCTCGTTAATCTCATCTATTTTAGTAATGAGCGTGATGTGTGATTATTGATGCTCGTGAGGAACTGTGAAGATATAATTACTTGCACGTAGCCAAAACTTTCCAAAAAATTACTGCAGTTCACACCCAAAAAGCAATTGGTTTATGTTAAAAATCACTGTCATGTTCATCAGCATTTCTATTTAGTTCTCGTTTTGGTGTTTGCAAGCTGTTTTAATGAGCTTTGCAAAGTCGTACACATACCTCTAAACTGGGCTTGCTAGTGCACGTTAATCTCATCTGTTTTAGTAATGAACAAGATGTGTGATTGTGATAGTAATGAACTTGTAACTTCTTCGGTCATCATCTCCCGTCATCGTTGTCATGTCGTTTCTCTATATAAACAACACTCGACTCCTCCAAATTCCCCACATCCTTCATACCATCACGTTGCATTGAGTTCGAGCTGTCCAATACGAAATGGGGTTCAAGAAACTCTTCTTCTTAGTTGCCTTGGCGCTCGTGTCAATCCTCGGGATCGCCGAGAGCTTTGACTTCCACGAGAGGGACCTGGCGTCAGAGGACAGCCTGTGGGACCTGTATGAGCGGCGGCAGAGCCACCAACAACATTGACAAGCACAACCGGTTCAACGTGTTCAAGCAGAAGGTCATGCACGTCCACCTGGTGAACCAGCAGGACAAGCCCTACAAGCTGAAGCTCAACAAGTTCGCTGACATGACCAACCATGAGTTGAGGAGCTCGTGTGCTGGGGCGGACGATGACCACCACAGGATGTTCCATGGGGCGCAACGCGGCTCCGCGAGCATCATGTACGAGGACGACACTCTGGTGCCCCCGTCCATTGACTGGAGGGAGAAGGTCGCGGTCACCGATGTCATGCACCAACGCCAGTATGTATATACGATTCGCGGCAGAATTTGCCAAGACTATTTCACTAAATTGGCATGTGTACAATTGGTTTAGAACTAATTGGGTAATTTTTCCTCAATTTTATCTAGGCAAGAAAGAAATCTACTTTCTAAATATTGACAAAAAATGTAACGGAGAATAACTCTGTGCATCTTATCATCCTATCATTTATACCATCATCATGAAATAAATTGGACCTATCTCAATCATTAATTTCCCAAATGAATTAAAATGTTAATTTATCTTCCACGAATTTCGGTTTTTAATGACTGGATCTTTTCTATCCTAAATAAAATAACCATACAAAAAATTTCAAATTTTTAAATATTTTGTCTTCCAACAAATATGTGTACACGTTTTAGCTTTGTATGCTCTATCAACTATATCTTCCTATCATTTGATGTTCTAATATTTCATAATAAGTTGATTTCACTTAATAATGTAGCAATGCAATGATAGGATTGAAATCTGATCACTTCACTTGACGTGCAACTATTATTGTAGCTTTGACAATACTGTTCTCTCATATGTTGCTTTTGTTGTTGATATCTCGAACTGACAAAACATGTAAAAAGCATCTTGACTTATTTCGATTTCTAAAAACAGTATGTATATTTTCTGAAAAAATTGGAATGTGTAATATTATTGGAGCTTTCACAACACCTGTGTCACGTAGTCTCGTCCAATATATTCTCCATCCACCGTCTTGTTTATGATTTTGAGCCTCCAACTTACTCCTTCAAGGAAAACTGGGGCAAAGTCTTCGTTTTTGTGCAACAACACTTGACAGACAAAATCATATCATCATCAAACGTTCGATGCTTATTTACTCGCCTCACATTGAATACGCAGGCTGCTGGAGCGAGACAGCAGGTGAATTCATGTGTCAAAAAGCAGACTAAAGGCCTCATCGAGAAGCTTGTCCCTCCCGGTTCGATCGACAGTGACACTCAGCTTGTTCTTTGTGAGCGCTCTCTATTTTTTACTCCTCAATGGCGGCTCGACTAAAGCCCCCATCACGACCAGCAACCACAGGCGACCTGTTATCGTCCCCAACGGTTTCAAAGCCTTGTGTCTTCCTTATAAGAGAGTGAGTGGCATTGAGGATAGGCGCGATTTCGCAA
Source organism: Syzygium oleosum (assembly GCF_021117445.2). Lineage (NCBI taxonomy): Eukaryota > Viridiplantae > Streptophyta > Magnoliopsida > Myrtales > Myrtaceae > Syzygium > Syzygium oleosum. Next base: position 1,305,975 of record NW_026607506.1, on the reverse strand, counting down.
CGTAAATGTTCTTTCTCTGGTGGAGAGGCTTAGCTCGGAACGTGAGTCTTTATATGCTATCTCCTGCGCTGGTCATTCGGCGTGCACAATTTCAGAATCAAAGCGTAAAATATATATCCTTAGGGGTCAAAGCCTCGGGGCCTCTGCAGGAGCTGGTGTGACATCCTAAAAATTCGTCCGTTTGGGATTTATAAAATACTGAGTTTTATAAATGTACTTGCAGTTAATTCTCGCCCGGAACTGATCATTCCTGGGATACTAACCATTAGGGAAAGGCTAACTAGAGAATTAAATTCGTACGACTAATAGAAAATTCGATCGTGATTTATTTTCGACCATGAAATCGCCGAGATGATATTTTGAGCCACTGTTGGCCGATTCAAGGATAGTCAGGGGTCAGTTCGCCACTGTCATAATAGTGGGTCGCGGGTGATTCCGCCGGACCACGAAACGAATTGACGAATGATCCTGAACCTATACCGAACGATCGTACCCCTCGGATCTAGTGATTGATCCTCGCGATTTTAATGACAACCGAAATCATCACGAACCGAACGGACTTGCACGTGACTCGATATATTATCAATCACGAGTCGAATATGCGAATTTCCCCAACAAGCCGCCCGTTAGTATGAGAAACGCTCGAGTTGCGTTTAATAAAATTTGATTATTTAATTTAGCCCAAATCGGACACCGGAAAATTTGGAAGTCGCAACGGGACGTTAGGACGACGTTGCGGATGTAACGTGCAATTTTGGATGCGCCCGAATCCTTCAGAAAAATTCATTTTCGATGAGAAACGGAGAAACTGACCATTTTACCCTTGGAATTTATTAAAGGGTTAGTTTTAAAGGGCAAGGGCATTTTGGTAATTTTTCCCTAACTTTTTGATTGGACAATTTTGCCCTTGGACTTTTTGAGAAATTACAAGATTACCCTTGGATATTTTTGGTAAGATTCGATCTGGGCCGTCGGTTTCAAGATAAGATCGAATCTGGACCTTCGGATAAAAAATGTGAGAGATGGGCATTTTGGTAATTTGCCAAATTGGTCAAAAGTGCACTATTTAAGTCTAGACCACTCTTCTCTCTCTCCTCTCTCTCTCATTCCCCCATTCGGCCCCCCCTTGCCGTGAAGCCCCCCCTCTCCGGCCGCCTCTCTCCCTTCGCCATCACTGCCGCCGTACGCCCGCCGGACCGCCGCTGTGCCGCGCCGTCCTCACCGCCGTGTCCCCACCAGCCCCATGCCGTCCGTCTCTCTCTCTTCTCCTCCCCGTGTGGCCGTGGGTCACGGCCAAAGGAGGCCGCCACCGCACGCCACCGCCGTTCGGCGTTCTCGCCGCCAATTCGCGCCACCGTTCGCCGCCGTTCCCGATTAAGTGCCGCCGCTTTCCGTTCTAGCCGCGTGAGTCTAGAACTCGGTAAGTCACGCTCTAAACCCAATTTAGGACTTCGGGTCACTGGCGAGTGGCATGGAAAGGAATGTGATGAGGCAAACGGAAATGCGCGAGAATGAGAATTAATCATGCATGTGATTGCGACTAACGTGCAGGGTGCAAGCAGGATAGGCCAGGTAAACTAATTGATGTGCCTGCTATGTGACGATTTGGCGTTTGTGTGTGATTTGTGTTTGTGTAGTTGTCTGGAGGTACGTGATAGCCTAGGTGGGGTTTAGGGGTGAACTTATTGAGAAGTGTTCTCACGGTTGTTTCAACCAACAATTTCAGAACCCCGACCGGATCCATGAATCCTCCGCCACCGCCACCAGTGCGTTTTGGGGTACCAGTGCACACCGAGAATGATGTTGTAGAATTCCCTATGCCGGATAACATGACCTGGATTAGGCATACTACTACCATTTTTGTAGATGTAGGACTACCCTTATGGGAAACCCATGTATATACTGTCTGGTTCTTCCGGGATGCAGACGGGGATGAGTTTGGGCCGGTTAGGGGTTTCGATGTCCCGTTTGATTTAGTAGGGGACTGGGACCCATCCGCCATACCCCCGATAGACGGTGAGTTGACTAGTGCGGAAACTAGTCTAGCCCAGTCAGGTATGCATCCGGCGCCGGCAGTGCAAGTATCATCAGGGGCTGAACATGAACCCGAACCCGAAGTATCTCAGGCTGAGGACAACCCAATGGATATAGATTTAGAACCGATTCCCGAGGAGGAACTAGAAGGGGTAGAGCCCGAGGTAGAACCCGAGAACGAACCTGACGAGTCTGAGGAGCCTGAGGAGGAACCGGATTACATGCTCCCATATGAGCAGTATATGGATCCTAACTACGTGCCGGATTACAACTTCTTTGATGGATTATGGGAGGAGGATCATAATGATGTTCCAGCTGAGTCGGGTGACATCAATCACCCGATAGAGATCGAGGCAGAACCGAATTCTTCAGAGGAATAGACCGATCAGGAGAGTTCGGATTCCGAAGACGAGGAGTCAGACTCAGAATGGACGCCTAGTAAGGGGCGTAGGGGCTAATGTAAGGGTTTGGAATAGGGAATTTTTGGGAAGTATCACTTTTGAGGTTTTAGTATGGTGTGCACATGTATATTATGGTTTGTAAAATTGTGAATATTATAGTGTAAGTGTGAATGGGAAAAGAATATGTTTATTCTCTCTGATCTTCCCCAGTTGCAAATTGTCCGGGTGATTTGTGGTTTCTGCTGACGATTTAAGTCTCTGATGGTGAATTGAGGTCGGCGATACCCTGGGATATCGCATTAAAAGACCAATGGAGGGTGTCGTACGCTCGATGGGATTCGGGGCGTGACAGCTGGGATTGGAATTTCCCTTCGACTGCAAAGAAGGGAGCTTAATGGAGATGGTAAAGCCAGTGGAGGAACGGAATCTCTTTGTCCTGCATATATTCCACAAATGCTTCATCGAAGTCAACAAAGAGGAGCCGAAGCGGCGCCTTCGGCGATCATTCGACGTTAGGTGCTGCTTGTTTTTCGGTCATAACAAAAGTCGACTTCGTGGCCGACCACCCGTTTCTGTTCTTGATCATGGAGAAAGAATCCAGCACTGTTCGGTTCCTGAGTCTTATCTTAATCTTGTTGCTGAGAGACCAGTGAGTGTGGAATAACGACCGATGAAGAATCTCTTTCTTTTGAGAAACATAAAGTTGAGCTCATCTTTTCAATATGCTAAGTGCTGATTCTCAAGCACAAGATGGTGCCACGCAATGTGTCAGTCACAGTTACTCTTTGTTGAATAAACATTAAATGTCCGTTTTTTATTAGTGCGTTATTTCAGCAGTTTTATAGGAAAATGAAAAGTCAAGAGTCAGCAGTTACTCTTACGGGTGATAATGGGTTTTAATTTTGGTTTATGGCTATTAATAGAATTGCCTATAATTAAGTCTATTTCAGTTTTAGAAGGGCAGACTACAACCTATAAATAAATCATTGTATTGCTTGTAAGGAAGACACAGAATCGAGAATAAAGCCTCTCTTCAAAAAAAATTTTTCTCCACGAGACCATAGTTTTGCAGCCAACAATCATTTTTTTACAAATTGGTATCAGAGCCGATGGGGAGTGTAATCAATAATGTGCCGCTGCCCCGCTTAACGAAGGTGAACTACGAAAATTGGAACATCCAAATGAAAGCTCTTCTCGGTTCTGTGGATTGTTGGGAGGTGGTTCAAGAAGGTTTCGAAGAACCAGAATCTACTGTAGGATATACGGCGGCTCAAAATAAGGCGTTGAAAGAAACGCGATCAAAAGATAAGACGGCATTGTACATGCTGTTCCGAGCTGTTGATGAGTCGGGCTTTGAGAAGATTGCGAGTGCGAAAACTTCAAAAGAAGCGTGGGACATCTTGGAGACTGCGTACAAAGGAGCCGACCGAGTTAAACAAGTTCGCCTTCAAACTCTTCGTAGTGAGTTGGAAGGCATGAAGATGAAGGAGTCGGAAGGTGTGTCCGATTACATCACGCGTGTTCAAACCGTGGTGGATCAACTCAACCGAGATGGAGAAAAGTTGTCCGATGCGCGGGTTGTGGAGAAGATTCTGAGGTCGTTAACCGACAGTTTCGAGAATGTGGTATGTGCCATAGAAGAGTCAAAGGATCTAGCAACGTTCACGGTCGATGAGCTTGCCGGTTCCCTTATGGCACATGAACATCGTAAGAAGAAGAAGAAGGAGGAGACACTTGAGCAGGCACTTCAAACCAAAGCATCGATCAATGACGAAAAGATACTCTATTCTCAAAACTTTCGAGGTAAATGGCGTGGCCGTGGTGGTCGAGGAAATAGTCGCGGTGGGAAAAGCCGCGGTCAAGAAGGGTATCATGAGGAGAAGGGGCAATCAAACCAACAGAATTGGAGTGGAAGAGGACGCGGTCGTGGAAGAGGCGGTCGGTCAAATTATTCCAACATCGAGTGCTACAAGTGTGGCAAATATGGTCACTATGCGAAGAATTGCAATTCCGATAAGTGTTACAATTGTGGAAAGGTGGGGCATTTTGCAAAAGATTGTTGAGTCGAGAAAAAAGTGGAAGAGACAACCAACCTAGCCACAGAAGATGAGGTGAAAGAAGGTTTTCTCTTAATGGCATACAACAAAGTCAACACCGACAACGACACGGTGTGGTACCTCGACACGGCTGCAAGCAACCATATGTGCGGGCACGAGCATTGTTTCAAAGAGATGCGAAAGGTTGAAGCTGTATCTGTATCGTTTGGAGATGGCTCGAAGGTTGAGGTCAAAGGCCAAGGTACGATTTATTATTTACAAAAGGATGGTTTAGTTGGGTCAATTCAAGATGTGTATTACGTACCAGACCTCAAGAGCAACATTTTAAGTATGGGGCAACTCATGGAGAAAGGTTATTCGGTTTTTATGAAAGACCGGATATTACTATTGAAAGACAAGCAAGGGCGTTCAGTCGCTCAAGTTGAAATGGGGAGAAATCGGATGTACAAACTGAATTTGAGAAGTGTACGAGAAAAATGTTTGCAAGTCAACGTAGAAGACAAGGCGTCACTGTGGCATCTCCGTTTTGGTCACCTACATCATGAAGGCCTAAACAAGTTGGCAAAGAAGAACATGGTGCACGGACTACCGGACATGGAATACGAGGGAAAATTTTGTGAAGAATGTGTGCTCGGAAAGCATGCGAGAATGTCGTTTCAAAAGAAGGCAGAATATCAGGCTAAACAACCTCTCGAGTTGATTCATTCCGACATATGTGGACCAATCACCCTCGAATCTTTCAGCGGCAAAAGGTATTTCATTTCCTTTATTGATGATTTCTCACGAAAAACTTGGGTTTATTTTCTGAAAGAAAAATCTGAGGCGTTCGAGGTGTTCAAAAAATTCAAAGTGCTGGTGGAAAAGGCAACCGGTAGACACATCAAATCTGTACGATCCGATAGAGGTGGCGAGTACACTTTGACGGTTTTCATGGAGTATTGTGAGGAGCAAGGCATAAGGCGATTTCTAACCGCACCATACTCTCCACAGCAAAACGGTGTGGCCGAGAGGAAGAACCGGACCATTCTCGACATGGTTCGGTCAATGCTCAAGAGCAAGAAAATGCCGAAGGAATTTTGGGCGGAAGCCGTGCAATGCGCCGTCTATGTTCAAAACCGGTGTCCACATGCGAAGTTGTATAATCAAACACCACAAGAGGCATGGAGCGGACAAAAACCGACAGTCTCTCATCTCAAAGTATTCGGCAGTTTGGCCTACGCACACGTGCCGGATCAGCGAAGAACAAAGCTCGAAGACAAAAGCAAAAGGTATATTTTTATTGGGTATGATGAGAAAACAAAAGGATATAAGCTATTCGACCCGATAAGCAAGAAGATTCTAGTGAGCCGTGATGTACGAGTTCATGAAGCAAATGAGTGGGATTGGAATAAAGCAACAGAGGGTATCATCAAAGTTGGAGAATCATCAACTGCTATACCAACAACCATACCGGAAAATTCTGAAACTATTGATGATGAAGATGAACCGCGACAACCCAAAATGCAAAGTTTACAAGATTTGTATGATTCGACAAATGAGGTACACCTTGTATGTCTTTTGATGGATTCCGAGAATATAAGTTTTGAACAGGCGGTGCGAGACAAGAAGTGGCAAACTGTCATGGACGAGGAGATTAAAGCAATAGATCGCAACAACACATGGGAGTTAGCAGAATTGCCGAAAGGAACTCAGCCCATTGGTGTCAAGTGGGTGTTTAAGAGAAAGATGAATGCTCAAGGGGAGATAGAACGGTATAAGGCGAGACTTGTAGCAAAGGGATACAAGCAAAAGGAGGGAATCGACTATGACGAGGTGTTTGCTCCCGTTGCAAGAATGGAGACAATCAGATTGCTCATTTCACAAGTGGCTCAATTCAAATGGCCGATATTACAAATGGATGTCAAGTCGGCATTCCTGAATGGTGTGCTTGAAGAAGAAGTTTATATTGAACAACCACCCGGGTACATGAAAATCGGAGAAGAAAAGAAGGTGTTGAAATTGAAGAAGGCACTTTATGGGTTGAAGCAAGCACCGCGGGCGTGGAATACTCGTATCGATACATACTTCAAGGAGAACGGGTTCGAGCAATGTCCCTACGAACATGCCCTTTATGTGAAGAAGAGTGGAGGTAATATGTTATTTGTTGCTCTTTATGTCGATGACCTCATTTTTTTGGGAATAATAATGAAATGATACAAAAGTTCAAGAGCACAATGACACGGGAATTCGAGATGACAGATTTGGGCTTGATGAAGTTTTTCCTTGGTCTGGAGGTAAGACAAGGAAAGACGGGTATCTTTGTATCCCAGGAGGCATATACAAAGGAGATTTTGAAGAAGTATAAGATGGAGTCTTGCAATCCGGTTTCAACACCAATGGAACCGGGTGCAAAACTCTCTAAGTTTGATGGAGGAGAACGAGTCGACGCAAGTAAATACCGGAGCTTAGTGGGAAGCCTTCGCTATCTCACATGCACAAGGCCGGACCTTGCATTAAGTGTCGGCATTGTAAGTCGGTTTATGGAGGAGTCAGTTTATTCACATTGGAAGGCGTTGAAGCGAATCCTACGGTACATCCAAGGAACAGTGTCACTCGGGTTATTCTATACAAATGCGGCAGATTACAAGTTGGTCGAGTACTCCGACAGCGATTGGTGCGGAGACTTGGACGATCGGAAAAGCACATCGGGTTATGTGTTTTTTATGGGTGACACGGCGTTTACCTGGCTTTCAAAGAAGCAACCGATCGTGACACTCTCGACATGTGAAGCTGAATATGTGGCAGCATCTTTGTGTGTACGTCATGCGATATGGCTCAGAAATTTGTTGGGCAAGTTGGAGCAACAACAACTCGGTGCGACTATGATACGAGTTGACAACAAATCAGCAATTGAGTTGAGCAAGAACCCGGTGAATCATGAGAGAAGCAAGCATATTGACGTTCGCTTTCACTTCATCCGAGATCAAGTGAAGGAAGGAAGTGTGGAATTAGTGCACGTGGCAAGTCGGGACCAAGTCGCGGATATCTTCACGAAACCGCTACCGACGATACTTCTCGACAACTGCAAAAGATTGATCGGCATGAAAGATGGCAGAAGCATTTAAGTTTATGGGGGAGTTTTGTTGAATAAACATTAAATGTCCGTTTTTTATTAGTGCGTTATTTCAGCAGTTTTATAGGAAAATGAAAAGTCAAGAGTCAGCAGTTACTCTTACGGGTGATAATGGGTTTTAATTTTGGTTTATGGCTATTAATAGAATTGCCTATAATTAAGTCTATTTCAGTTTTAGAAGGGCAGACTACAACCTATAAATAAATCATTGTATTGCTTGTAAGGAAGACACAGAATCGAGAATAAAGCCTCTCTTCAGAAAATTTTTTTCTCCACGAGACCATAGTTTTGCAGCCAACAATCATTTTTTTACACTCTTCACCTCTCTCCGACGCAATAAGCAGAGATTCGATTCCTCTCTCTTTCTTTCTCTTTAACTTGAATAAAATTGTTGGTGCATAAGTTGCAGGTCTAGGTTCACTTCTATAGAGTGGCTCTGCAGTATTCTTTACAAGGCAACCAGTGAGCTACTTCTCATGGTAAAAACTTCCTCCAAACCCGGTCCAGCTCCCAAAAAAATGGACCTGAGAGAATCGATCGCCGACCAGACCAGCGTCACTCTTTCCCTCTCCAAGCATCTCCTCTTGACCTGGGCCAAGGACTCCAACCTCGTCTTCTCTCCCCTCTCCATCCACGTCGTGCTCAGCCTGATCGCCGCCGGCTCCACGGGGCCCACCCAGGACCAGCTCCTCTCTTTCCTCAGGGCCAAGTCCACCGACGACCTCCACTACTTAGCTTCTCAGCTCGTTGCCGTCGTGCTCGCTGACGGCAGTGCTGTGGGCGGGCCCAAGCTGTCTTTCGCGAATGGGGTTTGGATCGATAAGTCGTTGCCTCTCAGGCCTTCTTTCAAACAGGTGCTGGACGCGTCTTATAAGGCGGCCACTAATCTTGCTGATTTCAAAACCAAGGTTAGTTCTTGCTCTTTTTCTGTTTCTTTCTTCGGGCCGAATACGTGTGGGCTTTCTTGGTTTCTTTGGTCAGATATTGGTGAGAGGTTGAGTGACTGCGCTTAGGTATTTTAAGCAAGTAGGTGTTCTACCCACTTGCTGTTTCATGGTTTAACGCTCTTCCGTGCACCGAAATGTGAGTGTATGTTTTATCCATGAAAACACTCTCGAAAATCATTTCCTCTTCTACTCTGCACTTCCTGCCATAGCCATAGATCATATAAATGTAGAGAACTCAAAATGACCTCATTAGGAAAAGAAATTTAAGCATAGTATTTGGAGACTGAAAGGCCCCCAAACGTAGGTAGCTCAGGTATTTCTAATTAGGTATTTGCATACTTGTCTTGATCAAGCGATTTTAGTATGGCTGTAGACCGGAGTGAGATGTGACATTATAGGTGTTTTTGGAAAATATTTTCGGATATTAGCTCTGCAGCTTCTACTAATGGTTTTCTCACAAGGCTTAACTCAAAAATCTTCGAGAACTGACTGATTATGCAATCGCCTTGCTAAAGAACATCTTGTGTCGTTGAATACTTCAAATCAGTTGCAGTTTCGACTAGACTGGCAGATCATGTGGTATGAGTACTCGTATGTTGCCATCGGTAGGACTCTTAGCGATCACCTATTGGAATATCGGCATTTCACTTTGTTGGTGCATGGAGTTATGCAAATATAGGCAACGCTTTTCTGTAGTGATTTCTTTGCGGATGGCCAGACCCTTTTTTTGTGTACCAATTATTTTCTTGGTTCTCTGATCTTTTTTTTTTTTTTCTTTTTTGCCTAACTTTCAATATAAATAGTCTGTCTATATTATATTAAGCTGCGAAACCAATGATTTTGTTCTTTCTTGAGTCATGGTAAAGAATGTTGTTCTAGACTAGTTAGCTCCAGTATTGACTTGTAACTTACATCCTTATCTAAACAGTTCGAATTTCAGTTGAACTCCAATCTTTTTGAAGTTCTTATATGGCAGTCCCTTCTATTTGTTAAAACAATGGCATTAGCTGCCTGCTTTTTGTATCACATAGTACTCTATGTTCTGATCAGAATAACTTATAGGTTGTTAAGGTGACAGGCGAGGTTAATACGTGGGCTAAGAAGGAGACCAGTGGCCTTAGAAAGGAGGTTCTTCCGGCTGGCTCAGTTGACGGTACAACCCGACTCATTTTCGCGAATGCCCTCTACTGCAAAGGTGCTTGGAGTAACAAGGTCAACTCTTTGAAAACAAAGGACAACGACTTTTTCCTTCTCAATGGGAGTTCTGTTCGAGTTCCGTTCATGACTAGCAAGAAGAAGTAGAATGCCAAGGCGTAGGACGGTTTTAAAGTCTTGGGACTTCCGTACAAGCAAGGGGAGGACAAGCGTCACTTTTCAATGTACTTATTTCTCCCAGATGCGAGGGATGGACTCCTAGCTCTTGTGGAGAAAGTAAGTTCTGAATCTAGCTTCTTGGATTGCCATCTTCCTCACAATCAAGCGGAAGTGGGGGAATTCCGAATCCCGAGATTCAAGATATCCTTTGGGTTCGAAACTTCAAAAGATCTAAAGAAGTTGGGATTGGTATTGCCGTTTTCAGGTTAAGGAGGATTAACGGAGATGGTGGACTAACCTGAAGGCTGAAGTCTCTATGTCTTGAGCATATTTCATAAATCCTTCATCGAAGTTAACGAAGAAGGAGTAGAAGCAGCCGCCGTTTCTGCTGGGGTTATTATGACGAGGAGTTTACCAAAGAATATAGACTTTGTAGCAGACCACCCATTCCTATTCTTGGTGAGAGAGGACATGACCGGAACGATTTTATTTCTGGGTCAGGTGCTCAATCTGCTAGCCGGCTGATCATATGTCGACTAAGAGCATTTGTATTCCTAACTAGATATGAACTGACATGAGAGGTTGTATGGTTTATTGCATATGTCTAATGTATTAATCTATTAATGCACAATTACAAAACGTAAACCTTATTGCGTCATATGAATTGTTATCACATGTTTATGGACACCTATGGTCTTCCTATCCCCATACCGATGACTTGTACGATGCTCAACTCTTTATTAGACAGTTGAGTTGAATTGACTAATGTTCAATTCGAAGGGATAAAATGTTTTTTTTTATGGATAACTTTGATTGCTAATTCGGAATCTTCGAATAAATATTTATTTGTTGATGATTAGACTTGGACTTCAGTTTTGCGACTTATATATAATTTTTCCTAATAAAAAGTATCTTGAATATTGTTTATAGTTCTTAATCAATACAATTTTATTTCGATCCCTAAGAATCGGTGCATATAAATACGTTGGAACTTTGCGTGTTCAAAATTAGATATCCCAAATCAGCTTGAACACACATATTACCGCAGGACCTTGGATTCTCACTTTCTCTTTGCACAACTGTACGAATAATCAGCTTGAACACATATATAGCCGCAAGACCGAAAGATTGCGAGATCTTCTATTCTAGCTCAATAGGTCCAATCCCAGGAACCGTTGAGAGTGCCCGGTTTACTGTCATGATTGATTGTTGTGGTAATGCAAGATCGCGGTAGTACTCAGAAGACATGCGATAGAAAGTTTTTAGTGTTCTCGAATTACTATTGCTCGTGAGGGCACTGTATCACTGGTTGTTCTACCGTAGTTTTTCAAACTTGTATAAAAAGCACAAAGTTTTTCATGGTCATCCTAGATTATGCAACTACTTTGCAAATTTGTCATGCGAATTATATTATTTAACCTGTTTTATCACGTGGCACTTGTCTGTGTTAATCATATTTTAGAGTTCTTAAGTTGCGTTGCGGAGACAAAGTCAAAAACCGCTTCATGTTGTCCCATGCATCAGCTTCTCTTCAGTCTTTCCCACCATATGAATGAGAGGGAGAGTTACCTTCAACTGCTGATATAGACAAAACAACAATCTCCACTGTCTCTCACTTAGGTTTAAGAAGCCCGATACCTTCTGTAACAGCCCGAATTTCGATGTAATTCCGGGATCAATAAAACTGATATTAATTCGCATTTCATTTTAGTAAGTCTCGCCCAGAGCTGATCACTCTCGAGATACTAACCAATAGGGTATGGCTAATTAAGAAGCAGTACGTGGACCGGGGACCCTATCGTGAAACGGACACCGATCACGAGAGATGCTGAAGGAATATTTTGGGCCAAAGTGGGCCGATCGTGGGAAAGGGTAATGGATTGGGTTTGGCCAAGGCCTACGATGTACAATAGGGACGCAGGTGATTCTGCCAGACCCTTTTTTTGTGTACCAATTATTTTCTTAGTTCTCTGATCTTTTTTTTTTCTTTTTTGCCTAACTTTCAATATAAATAGTCTGTCTATATTATATTAAGCTGCGAAACCAATGATTTTGTTCTTTCTTGAGTCATGGTTAAGAATGTTGTTCTAGACTAGTTAGCTCCAGTATTGACTTGTGACTTACATCCTTATCTAAACAGTTCGAATTTCAGTTGAACTCCAATCTTTTTGAAGTTCTTATATGGCAGTCCCTTCTATTTGTGAAAACAATGGCATTAGCTGCCTGCTTTTTGTATCACATAGTACTCTATGTTCTGATCAGAATAACTTATAGGTTGTTAAGGTGACCAGCGAGGTTAATACGTGGGCTAAGAAGGAGACCAGTGGCCTTATAAAGGAGGTTCTTCCGGCTGGCTCAGTTGACGGTACAACCCGACTCATTTTCACGAATGCCCTCTACTGCAAAGGTGCTTGGAGTAACAAGGTCAACTCTTTGAAAACAAAGGACAACGACTTTTTCCTTCTCAATGGGAGTTCTGTTCGAGTTCCCTTCATGACTAGAAAGAAGAAGTAGAATGCCAATGTCACGCCCCTAACCCCAACAGGCTCGCGACACCCCTTCAACGATCGTATTTAACGCGACGTCCCAGGACGCGTCGCCGACCCAAACGAACTACGCAAGCGGAAGCGAAATAAAACAACCCAGACAACTAACAAGATGACAAAAAGATAGCACGAAACGATAATTGCATAACATCATAAAGCAGTCACTATTCATAACGATAACTCAGGTTACCAATTTAAAACCACAATTTTCAAAAGGGGACGGTGGTTGACAAGCTTATCTCCTCTACAAAAGGTACTCAAAAGACAGGGTAAATAATCTAACCTTCAATCCCTGTGGTGCTCTGGCGGCATCTCCGAATCGATCACGGTCGCGGATCTGAAATAGTTATATAATAACCGTGAGAACGAGTCTCAATAAGCAACAACATATACCCCATCTAGGCTAATGCGTACCCAGACAAGTCTAACATGCGAATCACCAGACCACACAGCCAATTTCACACGATAAGCTTACCTCGCCTCGAACCACGTGCCAACCCTGAATATTAGTCCAAACATGATAGTGCAAGAATAGTTCACTGCCATAACACAATCACCCGGCACACACACACTCCCACTCGCAATCAACCAATATAACCAAGCACCCACACGTACATTTAGCCAATCCAATCAGTCACATCGCACACACGTGTCCAACCGACTTTCCTCTCACGGACCACCGTCAACACGTCTCAAGTCCGGTCTCACAGGCACACAAGCCACACAATTCGATCAATTCCAATGGCCGCCGTCAACACGTCCCAAGCCATACCATCCAATCAACTCCAGTGGCCGCCGTCAACACGTCCAAAGCCACACTATTCAATCAATTTCCAATGACCGACGTAAATACGTCCCGGTCCAACACACCTTTAACGGGCCACCGTCAACACGTCTCAAGCCCGAATCCATTTGGCACATCGGCCATTCATGCCTTCACACGGACCACCGTCAACACGTCCCAAGTCCGTAGCCCTCCGATCAGTCTGGGCTTAAAATCGACAGGCAATCACACGCCAATCAATTAAATCAATTTCACGCCAATTGCATCAAACAACCTATACTCACAAGTCAGTCCAATTCACAATTCGCCAATTCAATCCACAAACCCGACGTTCAAGTCAGCCACACACCATTACCCGAGTCAAACATATTATTTAATCTAATTTAAATAGCGCAATTATAACATAATATAATTAAATTAAAACACGGCCTAGCCATTCTAACCCGAGACAAGTCAATAAAGTACCCAAAATACTAGGTAGGGTTTAGGAAGTCACTTACCTAAGTTTGGCGGGAAAAGTTGGCTCTGGCCTAAAATGGCCCGGGTGAACAGTGCGGACTAGGCACACGCGCGGGCACGGCGGTCGGCCACGGGCGTGGGCACGGGCGCGGGCGCGGGCGCAGGCACGGGCGCTGGCACGGGCACGAGTGCGGGCACGCAGCTTGGTCGCATGGGCGACGAGCCAGCCACGGCCTGGGCTGGTTGGCCGGGGCTGGCTGGGCTGGTTAGGGCGGCGACCGGTGGCGGCGGCGGGCGGCGGCGGCGACGGCGACGCGGCGGCGGCGAGCTGAAGGGGGAGAGGTCAGCCGGGGTGAGGTTGAGGGAGAGAGAGAGAGAGAAAGAGAGAGAGAGAGAGAGAGAGAGGTCGGGCCTAAGGGAGAGGGGCGAACCGGCGGTGACGAGGCAGCACGACGACCTCGTGGCGGCGACGGACACTCTGGTCGAACCGGCGGGCGGCGAGCTGACGACGGCGGCGGCGGCGAACGGCGGAAAGCTAAAGGAAGGAGAGGAAGTTGGCTGAGGCGGGTGGTGCGATTGGGGGGCGCTCGGCGGCAGTGTCGGGGATGCTCAGGCGTCGGGGCGGTGCTGAGGAGTTGGCCGGGCGAGCTGGCTGGCGGCTGGCGGATGGCGCGACGGCCGCTGGCGGACGGCGCGATGGCGGCCGAGCTGGCTAGCGACGTCACAAGCGGCGGAACGGAACGGGACGAGCCGGCTGGGCAACGACGTGCCGCGACAGGCGCGGCGACGAGTTGAGCTCGCGCACTTGGGAGGGGAAGGAGGCAGAGTCGAGGCGGCGTTCCCGGGCGACATGGCGGCGCTAGGAGGACGGCAGAGTTGGTGGCTGGTGGGACGGCGTCTAGCAGAGGCGGAGGGGCGGTCGTGCGGCGTTCGGTCGGGCGAGCAGACGCACGAGCAGGACCAGTCGGGCGAAGGAAGAAGGAGGAGAAGAAGAAGAAGAAGAAGAAAAGGAAAAGAAGGAAAGAGGAAAGAGAGAGAGAGAGTGGCTGCTTGGGGAAGGGGGGAAACGTGCGCATGGCAAGGGGGTGGGACGTGCGCGAAGGGGACGTGCTCAGCGCGGTAGAGGGAGGAGAGAGAGAGAGAGAGAGAGAGAGAGAGAGAGAGAGAGAGAGAGAGAGAGAGAGTGGGGGCAGACGCAATTGGGGGAGGAAAAACGTGTGCGGCAAAGGGGAGAGGAGAGAGAGAGAGAAGGAGAGACAGACGAAATGATGGGGAGGACGTGCGCGGGCAGAGGACAGAGGAGAGAGAACAAAAAGCTAAATTTTGTCTTCGAGCACGATCCAACGGACACAGTTCAAACTAAAAATCGATTTAACGATCACGATTCAAATTCGGAAAAAGATCTAACAGTCCACGAAAAATCCCAAACAATAATATAGGACAAAGGGCCAAAATAAAATAACTCAAAACACACTACGAGGGAGGTTTACTAGTCCAAATTCGCACCCGATCAAAAATCCACTTTCTCACTATTCCTGATAATCTCGACGCTGGCCACAATAATATCGACACCGTCTAATTTATTTCGTCCCGAAACTCTCGAAAATTGAATGCCAAGTTCGGGGTCTAAATAACGGTCAAATTCGATCGAGTGCTATTCTAGCGAAATCTCTAATTTAAAAATAATAACCGAGAGTGATCAGTTCCCGATCGAGATTTTACTATAAGCGCACTGACGAATTACACGTTTTATAAATCCCAAAAATGGGCCAAAATTCGGAATGTCACAGCCAAGGCGTAGGACGGTTTTAAAGTCTTGGGACTTCCGTACAAGCAAGGGGAGGACAAGCGTCACTTTTCAATGTACTTATTTCTCCAAAATGCGAGGGATGGACTCCTAGCTCTTGTGGAGAAAGTCAGCTCTGAATCTAGCTCTTGGATTGCCATCTTCCTCACAATCAAGCAGAAGTGGGGGAATTCCGAATCCCGAGATTCAAGATATCCTTTGGGTTCGAAACTTCAAAAGATCTAACGAAGTTGGGATTGGTATTGCCGTTTTCAGGTGAAGGAGGATTAACGGAGATGGTGGACTCTCCTGAAGGCTGAAGTCTCTATGTTTTGAGCATATTTCATAAATCCTTCATCGAAGTTAACGAAGAAGGAGTAGAAGCAGCTGCCGTTTCTGCTGGGGTTATTATGACGAGGAGTTTACCAAAGAATATAGACTTTGTAGCAGACCACCCATTCCTATTCTTGGTGAGAGAGGACATGACCGGAACGATTTTGTTTCTGGGTCAGGTGCTCAATTTGCTAGCCGGCTGATCATATGTCGACTAAGAGCATTTGTATTCCTAACTAGATATGAGCTGACATGAGAGGTTGTATGGTTTATTGCATATGTCTAATGTATTAATCTATTAATGCACAATTACAAAACGTAAACCTTATTGCGTCATATGAATTGTTATCACATGTTTATGGACACCTATGGTCTTCCTATCCCCATACCGATGACTTGTACGATGCTCAACTCTTTATTAGACAGTTGAGTTGAATTGACTAATGTTCAATTCGAAGGGATAAAATGTTTTTTTTTATGGATAACTTTGATTGCTAATTCGGAATCTTCGAATAAATATTTATTTGTTGATGATTAGACTTGGACTTCAGTTTTGCGACTTATATATAATTTTTCCTAATAAAAAGTATCTTGAATATTGTTTATAGTTCTTAATCAATACAATTTTATTTCGATCCCTAAGAATCGGTGCATATAAATACGTTGGAACTTTGCGTGTTCAAAATTAGATATCCCAAATCAGCTTGAACACACATATTACCGCAGGACCTTGGATTCTCACTTTCTCTTTGCACAACTGTACGAATAATCAGCTTGAACACATATATAGCCGCAAGACCGAAAGATTGCGAGATCTTCTATTCTAGCTCAATAGGTCCAATCCCAGGAACCGTTGAGAGTGCCCGGTTTACTGTCATGATTGATTGTTGTGGTAATGCAAGATCGCGGTAGTAGCTCAGAAGACATGCGATAGAAAGTTTTCAGTGTTCTCGAATTACTATTGCTCGTGAGGGCACTGTATCACTGGTTGTACTACCGTAGTTTTTCAAACTTGTATAAAAAGCACAAAGTTTTTCATGGTCATCCTAGATTATGCAACTACTTTGCAAATTTGTCATGCGAATTATATTATTTAACCTGTTTTATCACGTGGCACTTGTCTGTGTTAATCATATTTTAGAGTTCTTAAGTTGCGTTGCGGAGACAAAGTCAAAAACCGCTTCATGTCGTCCCATGCATCAGCTGTGACATCCCGAATTTCGGCCCATTTTTGGGATTTATAAAACGCGTAATTTGTCAGTGTGCTTATAGTAAAATCTCGCCCGGGAACTGATCACTCCCGGTTATCATTTTAAATTAGAGATTTCGCTAGAATCGCACTCGATCAAATTTGGCCGTTATTTGGATCCCGAACTTGGCAGTCGATTTCCGGGAGTTTCGAGACAAAATAAATTGGACGGTGTCAATATTATGGTAGCCAACGTTGAGATTGTCAAGAATGATGGAAAAATGGGAGTTTTTGACCACGTGCGAATTTGGACTAGTAGACCTCCCTCGTTATGATTTGGTCTAATTAATTTGGCCTTTGTCCCTTTTTATGTGCGAGGCTTATTTTGGACCCGTAGACCACTTTCGGTTTTTAATTTGGGCCATCGGATCGCGATTAATATTTGAATGTTCAAATATTTTCTTTTATTCTCTCTCTCTCTCTCTCTCTCTCTCTCTCTCTCTCTCTCTCTCTGCCGCGCATGTCCTCTCCGCGCACGTCTCCCCCTGCCCACGTCCCCTCAGCTCACCCACTCCCACCTGCTCTCTCTCTCTCTTCGTTTCTTTTCCTTCTTTCTTTTTCTTTTCTTCTTTCTTTCTCTTCTTCTTCTTCCTTCTTCCTTCCCCGAACTCGCCTGGTTCTGCTTCGTTCCTGCTCTGCTCACCGGCTGCTGCTCGACCGCCCATCCAGCTCCGCCCGACGCCACCCTACCAGTCGCCGACGCCGCCGTCCTCCTCGCACCGGCGTCGCGCCGCCGCGCGCGAGGCAGCTCCGCTCGACGCTGCTTCCTCCCCTCCCGAGCGCACGAGCTCGGCTCGTCGTCGCTCCACCAGTCGCCTTCGCCAGCAAGCTCGGCCGCCGTCGCGCCCTCCGCCGGCCGCCGCCCGACTATCGCCTTCTCCTCACTCACACGCGCAGCAGCCGGAGCTCGCCGCTGCTTGCCTTTTGCGCCCGACCGCCGCTGTTCGCCGGCTCGCCGGCCCGGCCCCTTGCTGTCGCCGTCGCCGCCTCCGGTCTTGCCGGTCGCCGCCGTGTTCCACCACAAACAACCGGCAAGCCCCCTTCCCTCCTCTTTCTCTCTCTCACTCTCGGTTTGGCCGTGAGAGGCCTTGAGCTGGAGGAGCTCCGCCGCCGCCGTCACTGTTCCGGCGCGGATCCGTCGCCTCGCCCAGCCGTCCAGCCGTTCCATTTCCCTCTCTATCTCTGACCGTGCCCCTCTCTCTCCCTCTCTCTAGGCCGTGGATTAGCTTAGACCGTCGCCGTCGCTCGCGCCGTTCGCCGGAGCCGCCGCCGCCGTTCTTTTCCGGCGAAGGACCGCCGCCGTCCCAGCCGCCATTACCACGTGTTCAGCCCGGTTTGAAGCTTAGGACATCCGGTGAGTTTGACCCTAAGCCCTAATTAGGACAATTTGCATTTCTAGACGGGCTTTAGGGGTTAATTAGGTTAATTTAGGGGTTAAACGGTGGAGGCTGTTAGGGGCTGTTATCGTGGCTGTTTTGGTGGTGAGTCATGATGATTTAATTGAGATTTAGAGTCCCGTATTGTGCTGTGAGTCGGCTGAGCTTGGGTGCTTCGATTCGGATCGAATTTGTGGATTTGGCGGGAGAAACTTGTGATCCAAATGGTGGCTGTTAGGGACTGATTTTGTGGCACATTTGGTGACCGAGAGTGATGATTTAATCGAGGTTTAGTGGTCTATAGAGTGCTGTGATGTGGCGAAGCATAGATGCCTTGATTTGGGCGAAATTGTGGACTTAGCGGATGAAATTTGTGGACCGTATGGTGGCTGATTTTGTGGCTATTTTACGGGCTTAGTGTGACAATTTAATTGAGGATTAGTGGCCCGTAATGTGCTATGCGATGGCTGGAAGTATTGGATTGAATTGGCCCGAGTTCGGTTAAGTTCGGGTTCAATTGTGGATTATAGTGCGCGCCTAGTTTGGTCCTCATGGTGGCTGATTCGGGTGATGCTTTGGGGAGTCTAATAGAGTATTTTGAGGGTATTTGTTGGCCTAGAATGACCTGCTTGGTGGCTGTCCATACCGGGATTTAATTGGACAAGGCGCGATCAATTTGAGGCTTGATTGTGTGATTATCGGGAATGATCGCATTGATCAATTGACTGGCTAAATGAGCCTTGTTGTGATTGATTTTAGGATGCCATGTTGCTTGTTTAGCGGGACTAAGAATGGAATAGCTTGGCGGGCCTCGAATGCGAGGGTTCTTGTTATCCCGGTTGTGTGGATCGTGCATGGATTGTGTGTCAAGTTGATGTCATGGCTGATTTGAATTGATTGTCTGATTGGGCATGTTGAATTATGAAATTGAATATGCGTGGTGCAAGTGCGCATGATTGCATCGTGATTTGAGTAAGTGGTGCGGTGCAAGTGAATGCCCATATGTGAACGTTATAGCCATGAGTTTGCATCACGAGCATTAGCACGGCATGTGCATTTACAAGTGTGCTCGAGTGACATGTGCATTGTGATCACCTAAAATGCCCTGATGCGTTTAACGCAGGGTTCAGATGAAAATTGGTGCTTGTGAATGTGTGATCACAATAAACCCTGATGCGTTTTACGCGGGGTAGTGAACCCGTCCTGAGGCGTTTAACGCGGGACGATGCCCGGATTGCCGGAAGACGGCCAACCTGATGCGTTTACGCGGGTTCGGTCCGTATATGGAGATCGGTGTTGCGCCTGATGCGTTTACGCGGGCTAGAGACACTGGGCCTGATGCGTTTACGCGGGCCAGGAAGTGTTGGATAGTGATAGACCTGATGCGTTTTACGCGGGTCGGACCTGATGCGTTTAACGCGGGTCGGAGGAGAAATTGATAAATGGCAAGTATGCTAGAGTGCAAGCGTGCGAAAATGCATTGATGAGGCGTGAGCACGCGTATGAGCACGAGCATAAGCATGACATGCGTTGTGACCAAATGATGTGTACATGTGCTGCGACTGGGTCTTATGTTTTATGCTTGAATTGTAAGTGCCTAACCTGCAGGGCAAGGTGAGTGTTGGATTTGGGCCCGAGGGCCTAAGTCAATTATGATTTGCTTGGGGTGTTGATTTAGTACTCGTCAGGAGGTGCATTTTAGCCTAATTTAGGTTTAGGGAATTACTCGCTGAGATTTATTCTCACTGTTGTTGAAACCCAATTTTTCAGACCCCCAGCCCTGAGGATGGCAGGCGTATTGAAACGTTTTGGGAGGAGCCCCGGCTAGATATAGTGGTTGATCGCCGAGCCACGTACCCCGCTTTTGATTTTTGAGTGTGGGCTGTTTATGAATATTGTATATGTTTCCCGATGTCAAAACAAGTGTATATTTATCCGTGCTGGTTGTTGTATGGCTATCCTGGATTATGTGTATTTTATTGTACGGGTGGTTTTAATTACTTCCGCATGTGCTTTATATCTCTATGTTGGGTGTTGGGTCGGCGACGCGTCCTGGGACGTCGCACACGAATCGACCTCTACGAGGGATGTGGCGCGCCGAGGAGTGCGGGGCGTGACATCAGCTTCTCTTAAGTCTTTCCCACCATATGAATGAGAGGGAGAGTTACCTTCAACTGCTGATACAGACAAAACAACAATCTCCACAGTCTCTCACTTAGGTTTAAGAAGCCTGATACCTTCTGTAACAGCCCGAATTTCGATATAATTTCGGGATCAATAAAACTGATATTAATTCGCATTTCATTTTAGTAAGTCTCGCCCAGAGCTGATCACTCTCGGGATACTAACCAATAGGGTATGGCTAATTAAGAAGCAGTACATGGACCGGGGACCCTATCGTGAAACGGACACCGATCACGAGAGACGCTGAGGGAATATTTTGGGCCAACGTGGGCCGATCGTGGGAAAGGGTAATGGATTGGGTTTGGCTAAGGCCTACGATGTACAATAGGGACGCAGGTGATTCTGCAAGACCGAAAGTACACGTGGCCAACCAGTCTTGAACTTGAACCGAACGATCGTGACCTCTAGCACTAGTGATAATTTCTCATTCTCTCAATGATCGAGACCATTACGATACGGATAGCCCTAGGTCGATACGCATAATCCCTAAACAGCCACTCGTTAGTGAGAGACCCTGAAATTGAAAGTTTAGCGAGTTTTGTTCACGGAATTGGGGCCGGATTTCGATGTCGATTTTCGAAGGTTTAAGAGACTATTTTTGGGAATCTGACGTCATATCACGCTGGCCACACACGTTTGGAGTTAGTACGAGTAAAAATTGGAATTTCGGTCCGGGGGTGAAAAATTACGATTTTGCCCATCGAGATGCCAGCGTTGCTTTTCGAGGCCAAATGAGGTTATTTTTTGAGGCCAACGCCATTTTTAGGTGGCCACGCATACCAGGAGTCGTTATGGCCAAAAATTGGAATTTCGACAAAAATTGGAAAAATAATATTATTTTATTCCCTAAACTTTGACATGGATTTTCGAGGGCTTGCGCGATGAATTTTGCGATTCCGACACCGTATTATGTTGGCCACACTCATGGAGGGTTGGTACGGGTGAAAAATGGAACTTTGCCCCGGGACCAGAAAAATGACGGTTTTGCCCCTGGGCTATTTTCGGGTCCGAATTTTTGGAAAATTATTTGAGATAATTAAAAGTATTATCAGCTGCATTATTGGGGCTAAAGACCTTTTTGCCCTCAATTATTTAGATAGGATCAACGAGGACCGTTGGATTAAGGGCAAAATAGGAAATCGCGTAGGATCGCGACAAGTGTCGCCCCTAGCCCTCATGTTTGACCAGCTTGGACCGACCCCCTCTCTCTCCTCTCCCCCTTATTCGGCCAGAGCAGAATCCCACCGAGCAGCCCCCCCTTTCCACCATTTTCTCTCTTTCTTCCTCTTTTTCTCCCTTTCCCGTCCGGCAAATAGGGCCGCTGGAGCTTCGCCGGAGCTCGGATCGCCGTTCCGTCGCCACCCAGCCGTCCAGCCACGCTGTACGACGCCGACCGTACCTATCCGTACAATGTCAGTACGGGTCGATACTGTAGCGTCCGTACGGTCGCCGTTCGTACGACCGTCGCGACGACCACCGCCACCTCGCCGGCCACCGTCCTCCGCCCGTCCGTATGGTCCGTACAAGTCCGTACATCGCCCCCCGTCCGTACATCGCCGGCCGCTGTCCGTACCGTTCGCCGGGAACGTCGCCGCCGGTTTCACTGTTCATCAGTGATCGGCTGCCGTTCCTCGTCGCCGTGGTCCAGAAATTAAATGAGTAAAATTCCTAAACCCGGATTAGGACTGATGGTGCATTTTTTTGGACTGGTTTAGGAATACTAGTACATGCTGAGAGGAATTAGTGTACCGATTAGTAGGAATTATTATCGGGAAAAATGTAGTGGATGAATGAGAAATTATTGGGGAGAGTAATTGGATTGATTAGCCAATTTAGGAGCCCATTGGTGGAATTGCCGGGTATGTCCGGGTTGATTGATTGTATGTAATTCGTGCTTAATTGTGATTGATTGAGTACTGCTATGTCGCATGTGGTGTGGCTGATTTTTGTGGAGTGCGAATGGCCACTGTTTGGCTTGCAATTAATTATTGAACTGTGAATCGTACATCGGACCACATGGTATTAATTGGGCCAATTGAGCACGTGTTGTGATATTGAGTGTTTGAATTTCATTGGTGCTCATGGTGCATTGCATTGCATAACATGGACACGCATTATGTATGCCTAGTGTGAGGCATGTGGGGAAATTGTGCGAGAATGCGTGCCTACCATGAGTGTGTGATCACCTAAAATACCCTGAAGCGTCATACGCTGGGTTTGGATAGTAATGAGTTGCGTGATCACCTAAAGACCTTCGGGTCGTGACCTTCGGATCGATAACGTCCTCATGCACTTTGAAGCAGGACGATGCCCGGTACATCCGGAAGACGACCATCCTCATGCACTTTGAAGCAGGCTCTGGTTCGTAAGGAGATCAATGTTGCGCCTCATGCACTTTGAAGCAGGCTAGAGACACTGGGCCAGATCGGTTGCCGAGCCTCATGCACTTTGAAGCAGGCTAGATGCACCGGGCCGTGAATGTTGTTGACTCGAGTCACCGTAGTAAATAATAAATTGGGCGATTGCCAGTGTGGGCCAGTGGGCCGGGAAATGCACGTGACCTGTGGACGACATTTGCATGCATGAACATGCATGGACTGGCATACAAGTGTGTGAGACTCGGTGTATGAGCATGTGATTGGCGTACGTGTGATAATGTGTGTCACGTACGTGCCGTGATTATTATATATTGAACTGCCTAACCTGCAGGGTCAGAGAATTATTTGATTGTTGTTGCATTATGGTTTCAAATATTTATTTCCGGTCAGGAGATTGCATGCTAGCCTAGCCTAGGTTTAGGGGTTGAACTCATTGAGATTCATCTCACGGTTGTGTAAACCGAAACTTTTCAGATCCCCAGCCGTAAGGATGCCGAACCAGCCGCTTTTTGGAATACCTGTACAGATACACCAGTATACCAGTACCTACCCCGCAGGAAATGGGGAATCATACGTAAGATACCGGTCCGTGGTGTTTATAAACGTGGGAGAGTACTTTCACTTGACCCAGAAGTACGTGGCACGGTGCTTACGAGATGCAGACGAAAACCTAGGGCAACCCCTTAGGACTTTTCATGTGCCGGTCGACCAAGATGGATTGATGATTCCACGAATGGCTGATGGTGAGATAGTCAATCCTCAAGATGTGTATGACGTAGACGGCGTGGATGAGCCCATGCATGGGGAGCCTCAAGTAATCGCCGAAGATCCTGATCAGCTCGAAGACGAGGAAGAGGAACTCGAAGACATGGACATAGATGATGAGGAAGAAATTGGAGAGGTCGCCGAGGTAGGGTTCGATGTGGAGATAGGAGCTGAGGAAGATGATGAGTTAGGTCTTTATCTGGACCCAGAGTTGGAGCTGGATTCGGAGGACGAGAGGATCGCAGCCAAGGATGTCACGCCTCGAACCCCAACGAGCTCGCGACATCCCCTGCTCCGGTCGAAATGATGCAACGTCCTAGGAACGTCGCCGACCCAACCCAAACATCAGAACCACATGCGGAAGCGAATAACAAAACCCCGGACAAATAATGACGACAACGGGGTAGAACAACAGAACAATCCAGCAACTACATATTCATACAACACCAAATATACAAACATCATATTACAAACATAAATACAGACTAACATCCTCAGTCACCGTTTAAACAAAAGTTCAGGGGTTTGGTTATCTTAACTTCACTATCGGATAACCCAAGTTATACAACCCCTAAAACACCCTAGGGAAAAACCTAAGGGTCGCCCTCTTCCATTCTGCTTCTGAATTTCTGGCTTGAATCTTTGGAACTCACCTGCAGCTCCACTGGACACCAACAGCAGCTCCCTGGACTTCCAAAAAGAAAAGGCGCACTTCCCGGGTTTAGGGCCGGGGGTCTGAAAGTGGCGGTTATACAACCATGAGACGAATCTCAATAAGTGTACAACCCCAAACCCCACGTAGGCACTCACGTACCGCCAGACGAAAACACACATAACACACAACGATCGGCCAAACTAACAATCACATACGACCCTACCTGGAATCCATCACGCACGTTCTTGCACGTTAGACAATAACACAGCCAACACATCACAGCAAGGAATCACAGAAGCGCGCGTGCCTTAATTATAAGACAGAAACCACTTGGGCACGTCCCATACCGTGCCTAGCAGTTTCTACCCCATAATTAAGTATCACATCATGCGATACAAACACACTCGCACGCTACTCACACCATGCGTCACTTTCCACAATCCTCTCGCTTGTCTTGCCAAATCCCACTCATTCTCAACTTTTCCACCACTACCGCGCCCGCGTAAAACGCATCAGGCCAATGGTCTTCTGACCTCGTCAGGCATCGTCACCCCGTCGGGCCGGGCATCGTCACCTCGTCAGGGACGGCATCGTCCCGCGTAAACGTACACGCCTCAGGACGGAATCCTACACACACTTTTCTTCTACCGCGCCCGCGTAAAACGCATCAGGCCAACGGTCTTCTGACCACGTCAGGCATCGACACCTCGTCAGGCCGGGCATCGTCACCTCATCAGGGACGACATCGTCCCGCGTAACGTACACGCCTCAGGACGGACCTTTCCAACCAAACCACATTTCCATATCCTCGTTCCACTCAAACCACACTTACGCACGACCAGTACTCGCACGGCCAAACACAATTCCACATTGCATGCACATTTCACAATTCACATACACTTTGCAAATATACATTCTCACCACGAAAGCACACCACACAATCATACACATATAACACGCGATCCCGAAGCACTATCACACATTCTTGGCACGCGAACATATTGCGCAATCGCACTGCCACACCATCACACCTCATGGCCACACACGTGACATATACGACCACACGTACACAACCCGAAACACAATCCCAAATCAGCTAACTACCACAAATCGCACAATCACGCACAAAATTCCATTCAAGGCACAATCCCAATAATTAATCGCACAAATTAATTCCGATCAAACCTCAACATCACAGCCCTAATCCAAGCTCCCTAAACCTCAAAATTCTTCGCCTAATCAGTCCGCAACCACCAAATAATCAGTCACTCAAATCAGTCCCGAACAGCCCCTAAAACAGTCACAAAATTGCCTAAATCGGGTCCTAAACGAGTCTAGAAATACCCGAGCTCCTAGGTAGTTTTTGGGGAAGACACTTACCTAAAAAGGCGAGACAGAACGGGGCTGGAACGGGCAGGGACAGAAGCAGCAGCGGGAGCGGCGTCGCCGGCGACGTACGGACGGCGAGAACAGCGACCCCCGTATGGACGCGGTGAACAGTACCACCCCCGTACGGACACTGTACGGACAGGGCTGGGACGGGGTGCCGGCGACGGCTGCTGCGCCGTACGGACGGGACCGCACGGACTGCTACAGTACCGTCCGTACGGACACTGTACGGGGACGAGTACAGTCGGCGTCATACAGCGTGGTCGGACGTCTGGGTGGCGACGGAACAGTGATCGAAGCTCCGGCGCGGCGGCAGCGAGGCTCCGACGCGGCGGCAGTGAGAAAACGGGAGAGAAAAAGAGAGAAAAATAGAGGGAAAGGGAGAGAGAAAGGGTCGGAGAGGGCAAGGTTGAGGCTGAGGGGGCTGAGGTGGTCCACGGCGGGGCACGGTGGCCGGCGGTGTGCTCCGGCGAAGCCAAACCGAGAGGAAAATGAGAGAAAATGGAGGAGGAAGAGCTGGTCTGTGATGGGTCTGCCGAGAGTGAGGGTGAGGAGAGAGAAACTGATCTGGTCTTGGTCAAAAATAGCAGTCCAAAGCACCACGTGTCGCCGATCCGGGCCGTTTGACCAAAATACCCCTAATCTAACGGTTCTAATTAAATCTTATCCAAAAAGTGAGGGGTAAAAGGGTCAATTGTCCAATAATTGAGCTGATATTTTCAGACCTGAATATCCCAAAATTATCCCAAAATTCGGAATTGAAACGGGTCCAGGGGCAAAATCGTCATTTTTCCGGTCCCGGGGTGAAATTCCAATTTTCGCACATACGCATTCCATATGTGCGTGGCCAACATAATATGGCATCGGAATCGTGAAAATAGCTTCTTAAGCCCTTCAAAATCGACTGCAAAGTCCTGAGAATAAAATAATATTATTTTTTCAATTTTTGTCGAAATTCTAATTTTTGGCCAAAACCACTCTAAATGTGTGTGGCCACCCCAAAATGACCTTGGCCGCGAAAAATAACCTCAAACGGCCTCCGAATCCAGCCTCGGTGCCCATAGGGGCAAAACCGTAATTTTTTCGGCCCCGGACCGAAATCCATTTTTTTTGCAGAAATGGGTGGCCCCAAGGTTGGCCAAGCCAAAAACGTCATCGACCGCTCAAAATTGTCACTTTCAAAATTCTCGATTCCCGGGCCCGAATTCCAAGAAATGACTAAAATCGAACAATCGCGACTTTAGCTTATCTCTGGCTAACGGGTGGCTCATTGGGATTACGCGCTCTCGACCCGTGACTGACACTAAGTCAAATCACGTTTAAGTTTACTCTACCTGGGACGACTTCGGTTGTCATATAATTGCGAGGGCTTGTCGCTAGTTCCCTTCGGACACGATCAATCAAGTAGACCGGTCTCGGTTGGCTCAAAACATTCCCTTGTCAATCCATATGGTCGAAGATCGAACCCAGGTCGAGTTCTTTGGTCATTCGAACTCAATCCCGCAACGGCCCTACCCCTAAGGTTAGCATCCCGAGAATGCGCATTTCCGGGTGAGATCTCACTATAAGTGCATTGGTCAAAATATTCATTCCTTAAATCCTGGGAAAGGATCGAAAATTCAGACTGTTATAAAGGATGAGCAAGCACAGGCCATGGATTCGGAGGAGTCTTCAGAGGAACCATCGGGCGATTCATCGGAGTCCTCAGACCCTGACTAGGAGCCCTAGAGCAGGCCGGTACCCTGTGAAGTAAAAACTGTCTCTTTTTGAATGGCGATCCTACCCTAGTTAGCCTAACCACTAGTGCCACTTACCCTTTTTGTTATAGTGACAGTTGACTGTCGTATGTTTTTGGAGTTGTTTAAAAAGGATAGTGTAAAAAGGGTTTTTACTATAAGAGTACAAGTGTATATTCTTGTTTGATGGCTGTTCTACCTTGGTCTCACGTGTGTTGTTTTGTACGGGTGTGTATATATATATATATATATATATTTTATATTTATATACGTTGTTTCCGCATGTGCCTTATCTCTGATTGGGTGTTGGGTTGGCGACGCATCCTGGGAGCGTTGCTTCAGAAACGACCAGAGGTAGGATGCTCGCACCTCGTGGGGTACGGGGCGTGACACCTTCACCTGGTGAGATCACCAAGAGAGAGCTCAAGTCCGAGCCCGTCAACATATTCAGTTGGACCCACCTTCACTCAAAAGTTTAAGCCAATGAGTTATGAGCCAACTAGGATATATTATGTGACATCCTGAAAATTGGTCCATTTGAAATTTATAAAATATTGAGTTTTATGAATGTACTCGTAGTTAGTTCTCACCCGGAACTAATCATTTCTGGGATACTAACCATTAGAGAAATGCTAATTAGGGATTTAAATTCGTACGACTAAAAGAAAATTCAATCGTGAATTTACTTTCGACCATGAAATCGTTGGGGTGATATTTTGAGCTACTGTTGGCCAATTCAAGGATAGCCAGGGGTCAGTTCGCCACTGTCATAGTAGTGGATCGCGGATGATTCCGCCGGACCGCGAGATGACTTGGCGACTGATCCTGAACCTATACCAAACGATCGTACCCCTCGGATCTAGCAATTGATCCTCGCGATTAAATGACAACCAAAGTCGTCACCAACCGAATGAACTTGCACGTGACTTGAATTATTGTCAATCACGGGTCGAATATGCGAATTTCCCCAACAAGCCGCCAGTTAGTTTGAGAAACGCTCGAGTTGCGTTTAATAAAATTTGATTATTTAATTGAGCCCAAATCGGACATCGGAAAATTTGGAAGTCACAACGGGACGTTAGGACGACGTTGCGGATGGAACATGAAATTTTGGATTGTCTCGATTCCTCCAGAAAAATTCGATTTCGATGAGAAATGAGGAAAGTGACCATTTTACCCCTAAGAGTTTGTAAAGGGCATGTTTTATGGAAGAAGGGCATTTTGGTCATTTTGCCCTAACTTTTTGGAATGGACAATTTTGCCCTTGGAATTTTATGAAATTCCCAAATTGCCCTCGGATATTTTGGGCAAGATTCGATCTCGGCCGTCGGTTTCAAGATAAGATCAAATTTGGACCGTCGATTTGGTTTATGAGACAAGGGCAAGATGGTCATTTGCCATTTTGGGTCAAATTTCACTATTTAAGTCTAAACCCAATTCTCTCTCTCCTCACTCTCTCTCCCTCAACCTCACGGCCACCTCTCTCTCCTCCTCCTCCCTCGCCGATCGCCCCCCCTTGCCCGTACACCGACGCCGCCACTCACCGCCCGCCGTACCGCGCCGCCTCGTCGTCGCCATACCGCGCCACCGCCACCCCCACGCCGCCGTACCGCGCCGCCTCGTCGTCGCCATACCGCGCCACCGCCACCCCCACGCCGCCGTTCCCCTCCCTCTCTCCCTCCCGTTTGAGTGGCCGAGAGCCACGGCCAAGGAAGCCCGCCGCCGCCCGCCGTCGCCGTCCACACTGCCAAGCCACGCCGCCGCTCGCCGTCGTCCCCGCCGTACGCCGCCGCTTTCCGTTCTAGCCGCGTTAGTCTAGAACTCTGTAAGTCGCGCTCTAAACCCAATTTAGGACGTCGGGTATCGACGGATAATTTTTGGTTGAAATCGGGTTTATGTGGGTGTGAAATTGTATAATTTAGGAGCAGAATAGATTAGCGGCCCTAGGATTGAATTCGGAAAATTTTAATGGAAATTTTGAGGTCAATAGGTGGCTGTGATTGGCCGTTCGGTGGGCTGTGATGTGCCGATCGGGGTGTAAATTGGATATTGAGAACCGGCAATTAGTTGTGGGAAAGTGTCGTGAAGGGCCGGAATTGAATTGCAGCCGTTTGGTTGGAGAAAAATTGCAAATTGTGTGTTTAATGTGTGTTTGAACTATGACTGAGTTGTGGTGATAAAATTGAGTGCATGGTTGTGTAATTAAATGATTGAAATATGCCTATCGGGTGCACGCTTGGGCCAGACTGAATTAATTGTTAAATTGGCCATGTCAAATGCTTAGTAAGCATGAATTGTGTGTGAATTGATGCGTGCACGGGCCACGTGTGATTGGTCAATTGCGTGTGGCAAATGATTGTTGAGTATGTGCATGAGTAAGAGAGTGAATGTGGTGTGGCATGTGCGATTGTGGAAATTATGCTGTCCTGAGGCGTGTACTTCAACGCGAGACGATGCCCGGTATTACCGGAAGACTGCCAGCCTAAGGCGTGTACTTCAATGTGGGTTGTGCAGTAGGTGGTAGATGTTGAGCCTGAGGCGTGTACTGCAACGCGGGCAAGAAACATGGCTTGAGGCGTGTACGTTAACGCGGGCCTTGGAGTGTTGTGATAAGTTGGTTGCAGTGGACCTGAGGCGTGTACTGTAACGCGGGTCACTGGCGAGTGATGTGGAAAAGACATGATGAGAACGGAACGAATGCATGAAATGAGATTTGTACATGCATGTGGTTGTCTATGATGTGATTGCGACTAACGTGCAGGTAGCACGTATGATAGGCCCTGGTAAGAATCATTAATGTGCCTGCTATGCGATGATTTAGTGTGTGTGTGTGTGTGTGTGTGTGTGTGTGTGTGATTGTGTTTTGTAATTGTCCGGAGGTACGTGATAGCTTAGGTGAGGTTTAGGGGTGTACTTACTGAGGTGTAGTCTCATGGTTGTTTCAACCAACATTATTTTCAGAACCCCGACCTGAGCCATGAGTCCTCCGCCATCGCCACCTGAGCGTTTTGGGGTACCAGTGCACACCGAGTATGAGGTTGCAGAGTTTCCTATGGGCGATAACATGACCTGGATTAAGCACACTACTACGGTCTTTGTAGAAGTAGGACTACCTTTATGGGAGACCCATGTATACACTGCCTGGTTCTTCCGGGACGGAGTCGATGAGTTCGGGCTCGTCAGGGGTTTTGATGTTCCTTTTGATTTGGTTGGGGATTGGGACCCGTCTGCTATACCCCCTATAGACGGAGAATTGACTAGTGCGGAAACTAGTTTAGCGCAATCTGGATTGCATCCAGCACCTGTAGCACAGGAATCTTTAGGGGCTGAGCACGAACCCGAGCCCGAAGGATCTCAAGCAGAAGACGACCCGATGGACATAGATTTAGAGCCAATTCCCGAGGAGGAACCAGAGGAGGTAGAGCCCGAGGCAGAACCCGAGAACGAGCCTGCCGAGTCTGCAGAGCCTGGGGAGGAACCGGAGTATATACTCCCGTATGAGCAGTTTATGGATCCCAATTTCATGCCTGAGGACTATTTCTTTGAGGGACCGGCTGAGGAGGATCAGGACGAAGTTCCAGCTGAGTCGGGTGACATTAATCACCCAATTGAGATTGAGGCCGAGCAGGATTCTTTGGAGGAGCAAACCCTTTAGGGGAGTTTGGATTCGGATGACGAGGAGTCGGACTCAGAGTGGACGCCGAGAAAGGGGCGTAGGGACTAGTATAGGGGTTGAGAATAGGTTTTTGGAAGAGCACCATTTTTGAGGTTAGAATACCAGGTCATCGAACCCTTTTTGTTGTCGGTGGATTATAGCACGGTGTGCATATGTAAATGTAGGTGGTAAATTGTGAATATTTTATAAGTTTGATAATGGAAATAAATATTTATATTCTCCCTGACTTTCCCCAGTTTCAAATGGTCTGGGTTGATTGTGGTATCCGCTGTTGATTTAAATTTCTGATGATTATAAGTGAGGTCGGCGATACCCTGGGATGTCGCATAAATCGACCAGTAGAGGGTGTCGTGCTCTCGATGGGGTTCGGGGCGTGACATATTAACTGCTCAACACCACATTAATTATCCAATGTGGGACTTTTCTAACACAACTCACACGTGCATCCTAACAGAGAAGCTGAGAAGAGGCAATGACATGCTTGCTCCCGAGCTCGCTCACATGAGGAACCTGTACAATGACATCATCTACTTTGTACAGAATCATGTGAAGCCCGTCGCTACGAGTAATTCCGTCATTTCGACCTAGGTTTTCAGGAACTTTCTCGTGATGAATGTCTTAAGAACCACATTGCTCAAGTCGGTAATAATGTTACAGACTCTCCAACCAGCACTTCACTGAGCTCCGTCATGATTCTCGATGGGGAAGATGCGACTAATTACAGTAGAAGCAAGATGCAGAAGCTATTTGGAGTGCCTCTCCAGTCGAAGAAGCGGTGGCATCCCGATAAGTACACTCCGTCAAAGATCTCGGAGACTAACAATAATAAGGCCCGTTTGGTGTTGGAAAATGATGAGCTAAGGTTAAATCTCATGCCTCTTTCCACATTCGCAAGCTATTAGTATTATGTTATCCCCCTGTAGCGAGTATACTACTCAATGACTGCGGCTATGGGTGTTAATGCATTTGCGATTTGTACATAACATTATTGCTGGTATCATGTTGTTCTATTAGTTGAAATAAACTTATTATGATTCATCTAAGTTTGTTAGGTAACTCATTTATGACCCATTGAATACTCATTAGGTAATCCATTTATCACCCATTTATTGTCATGAGTTCTAGACCCATTTTACATCTCTAACTCTCTCTCACGCTCCACAACCAGTGCTCTCAGTAATTCGTGTTTATTCTCACATTCACACCAGCAGCTAGAAAATAGACCTGAGAGAATCGATCACCAACCAGACCGACGTTGCCCTCACCCTCTCCAAGCAGCTCCTCTTGACCCAGGCCGAGGACTCCAACCTTGTCTTCTCTCCCCTCTCCATCCATGTCGTGCTTGGCCTGATCGCCGCTGGCTCCGTAGGGCCCACCCAGGACCAGCTCCTCTCTTTCCTCAAGGCCAAATCCACCGACCACCTCCACTCCTTAGCTTCTCAGCTCCTCACCATCATGCTCGCCAACGATAGTGCCGCCGGTGGGCCCAAGCTGTCCTTCGCAAACGGCATTTGGATCGATAAGTCGTTGGCTCTCAGGCCTTCTTTCCAACATGTGGTGGATGCGTCTTATAAGGTGGCCACTAATCTTGTTGATTTCAAAACCGAGGTTAGTTCTTGCTCTTTTTTCCGTGTTTTTTTTTGGGTTGAATACATGTGCGGTTTTCTTGGTTTCTTTGGTCGGATGGTTATGAGAGGTTGAGTGTCTGTGCTTAGGAATTTAACTAGGTGGTGTTCTACCTGTTTGCTGTTTCATGGGTTTAACACTCTTCCGTGGATTGAAATGTAAGAGTTTGTTTTATTTGTAAAAAAGCTTCGAAAATCATTTCCTCTTCTAATTTTTCTTTTGGTTCGGGATTTGAAATCCTGCTTGTAATTGGTTGACTCGTTCAACCAAACCTCCCGGAATGGAACATCTGGTTTGGTTAAGGCAATAGCTCTTTCTTGTTGGCTTGCTTTTCTTCTAGGTGTGAAGTTTACTACAAACAAGCCCAGACAATATGTAAATCCTCTAAATTGAGCTCATTGTAACCTTGGGTTGGAGGCCTACATGATGAACATAAAAGGGTAAATTTGATGAATGGTCACAAAATCTGGTAAGCTTCAATGAAAAAAGGTCAATCTAGATGCGTTGGTCAATTGATTCTCCCAAACAATCATATAAAATTTACTTAACTAGGGCTTAGGTGACGTTGTTTGAAGCTATCAAGTTAAGAGGGACCTCGATCGTGCCCTGTAGATGCATTTACGAGAATTTCCTATTCTCTGTCATATTCTAAGCATGTTGAAGCCGTAAACTTTATGCTCCCGGAATGCAATTCGCTAGTGCAACAAGTTTTACCCTCCTAACAGAGGCAAATATTGATATTGCACCGGGCTCCTGTGCACTTCTTACCATAGCCATAGATCATATAAATACAGAGAAATAGAAATGACCATATAAGGAAAAAAAAATTAAGCATAGCTATTACAGAATACGCTGCCCTCTAGCTGTACGAACCCCAATCATAGGTTACACTGTTATTTCTAATTGGGTATTTGCAGACTTGTCATGATCAAGCAATTTCCGGGTGGCTGTAGAATGGAGTGAGATGTGTCATTGTAGATGTTTATGGAAAATATAATTGTAGATTAGTTCTGCAGCTTGTGCTTGGATTCCACGCTGTGCTTAACTTAAGGATCTTGGAGAACTTACTTATCATGCAATCACCATGTTAAAGAACATCTTTTGTAGTCAAATACTTCAAGTAGTGCAATATCGACTAGTCAGACTCTCACATATGTTCCGTGAGTACTAGTATGTTGCCTTTGTTAGGAATTTCAGCAGTCCTCTGTTTGAATATCAGTCTTTCACTTTGTTGGTGCATGGAGTTATAGAAACATAGGGTGACCGTTTTTTGTAGGGACATCTTTGCTGACGGGGTTACCCTTTTTTCTTGTACCTATTGTTTTCTTGGTTCTCTAATGTTCCTTTTGTTGCCTAATTCTCTATATCAATGGTTCGTCTATACTACTTTGAGTTGTGAAATTGATGCTTTTGTTCTTTCTTAAGTCATGGTTGAGAATGTGGTTATGTGCTAATTAACTTTAGTATTGACCCGTAACTTTCATCCCTCCATAAATGGCTCGGATTCCAATTGAATTGGAGTCTTTTCTAAGTTCTTTTACATGACTTTCCTTTCTATTTGTTAAACACTAGCGTTAGCTGCTCGCTTTTTGTGTCACCTGGTATTCTATGTACTGATTAGAAGAACCCATTAGGCTGTTGAGGTGACTAGCGAGGTTAATGCATGGGCTGAGAAGGAGACCAGTGGCCTCATAAAGGAGGCTCTCCTGGCTGGCTTAGTTGACAGTTCAACTCAACTCATTTTTGCGAATACCCTTTACTTCAAAGGTGCTTGGAATGACAAGTTCGACCCTTCAAAGACAAAGGATAATGACTTTTTCCTTCTCAATGGGAATTCTGTTCAAGTTCCCTTCATGACTAGCGAGAACGAGCAGATCCTAGGGGCTTACGACGGTTTTAAAGTCTTGGCACTTCCTTATAAGCAAGGGGAGGACATGCATAAGTTTTCGATGTACTTACTTCTTCCAGATGCGAGAGACGGACTTCCAGCTCTCGTAGAAAAGTCGGTTCTGAATCTGGATTTCTGGATCGCCATCTTCCCTACAAGAAATTGGAAGTGGGGGAATTTCGAATCCTGAGATTCAAGATATCTTTTGGATTTGAAGCTTCAGAAGATCTGAAGAAGTTGGGATTGGTATTGCCGTTTTCGAGTGGAGGAGGATTGATGGAGATGGTAGACTCTCTCAATCTCTATGTCTCAGCCATATTTCACAAATCCTTCATTGAAGTTAACGAAGAAGGAACAGAAGCAGCCGCCGCTTCTGTTGTTATTATGAATGGGAGTTCGCGTTTTTCGGAGAAGATAGACTTTGTCGCCGATCACCCGTTCCTGTTCTTGGTGAGAGAGGATATGATTGGCATGATATTGTTTATGGGTCAGGTGTTCAATCCACTAGCTGACTGATTATAAGTCGAACAAGAGCGTTAGTATTCCTGACTATATTGGCAATAAAACGAGAGAATGTATGGTTTATTGCATATGTTTTGATGTATTAATTCATCAATGCACAATTAGGGAGGACGCAATATCTTATTGTATTGTATCAATTATCATCACATGTTCATGGACATGTATGTCTTCCCATCTCTTTGCCCCTTCTATTTTTTTTTTTCATAATAAAAGTATAGGGAATAGTTCTTTGATAATTCAAGTTTTTCTTTTGATCCGGAAGTATCTGTGCCTATAAACACATTTGAGATTTGCGCGATCAAAATCGAATACTTCCCAAATCAGCATTGAGTACATGTACTTACCGCGTCTTGGATTCTCACTTCGCCTGTCGCAGCTGCGTGAATGAAGAGACCTTATTTGTCCGTATACTTTGTGTGGCTTGACTTTGTGGATGTCTCTATCAAAAGAAAGGAACACAACACAAATGCTCTCTCAAGCCGAGCCCGAGGGACTCGCGAGCCGCTTGACTCACTTTTCGCCCCTATCCCTTGCTTTTCTTTTTTGAGCGGGCAGGGGAAAGGGTGTTTTTATGGGGAGGGGGGGTTTGTTTTTTTAGGATGAAGGCCTGAATCCTCAAAGATGTATTACTTGTTTTGTCATAGAAGTATTTCAGTCATTATCTGTTTTGGTGAAGCCCTTGTGCTCACACTTGATATCCTGTTCTCCCGTGGCACTTATATTATTTCCCTTAGTTGTGATATTAATTTATTTGGTTCAAATTGCTCCCCCTCTTCGCCTGCAGGGATATTTGACGCTATCGGATAGTGGATGGGCTGAGAAGCAAATATACCAAGCTGCTCTCAATGGTAATCGCATGCAGAAAGACGATTAAGTTACGCCATTGTCAATTAGTTTATTATATGGGCACGGTAGCTATTAAAGTTCATTGGTCAAATGCCTCTCGCTGTCTACGAAATCCCTCCTCTGAGCTAACAATTTGCATAGTCACACAACTACGCATAGACGAGGTTGAAGCACTCTTGTGCTGCTGCAAGTCTGATTAATCGAGGCTGATTGATATGCGGGACATTGTACATTCGTTCTCTTTTAATGTCGACACTGAAAAATCTATGTGCGAGTCCCGTGCAAAGCTACTATTCTTAAGCTCTATCTGATTTTGGTGTTCTAGCTTTTCTATTCCGGTGCAGAGTTGAATTTGCCTTCACTTGCTTTGTCTAGGTGAACAGGGTTTGGTCTCCTTTTTCTTCCCTGTGCCCGTGTCTCAACATCTCTAATCCACTCAAAACAAATAAGAGCAGGGAAAATGGAGTGATCCCTTAGGTGGTGAGTTCAGGACACTAATCTTACAAGCCTTCCTACATTGATGCAATGTTGACTTTTCCTCTGGAAGTACGATTCTCGCAAATCTAGAGTAATGGGGTATGCCCACGATAGGTGATCTCTGGATTTTTTTACTTTGGCCCTGTTCCATGATTCCATCTATGTATGAAACTCGTAATAATTATGATTTGAAGATGGGTGATGTCCATGATGATTCTTCTGATGCACAATTTAAGGACAAGTTGGGCAAAACATGGGTCGAGGGAGAGGGATGGCTTCAGATTCCAGGTTCCATTAGACAGTAAAATACTCTCCTTGGCGCTCCGTATGAAGCAAGATGATAGGTAAGACAGAAATGGAGTGTGCTATTGACCGATGCCGCTTTGAAAATCACTCAACCTTGCCTCACAAACCGGTCTAATTGTGTGCTCCTCAACTGGTGTGCTATTTACTATGGTAAGCAATTCCATATCCCGTGCAAGCAATTGCTGGGTACGAAGAAAAGCAAACCAACCCATGTCCTTGCAAGCAATTGCTGAGTTCGAAGTAAGCAAGTTTTGATGGCTCATATAGATCCAAGTGAATTGAATTGAGTCTATGCTTCCTGCAACAAGACAGTACACCTCTCGCGTTATTCCAGTTCATCCTCGTTAAAAGTCGACAAGAATTCCAAACTTGTGATGGACATGATGATTCCACGATGTCGTTTTCCAGGATTTACGAACTATAGCCAAACAAGTTTTCATGAGACAATGAACCTACAACCGAAACAGCAACAACATAGAAGACAAACAGCGGCAGCAACAACATGAAAGCTCCCACCTTGAGGTCGAACGTCAACTTTAGGTTTCAAAGCAGCTTTCTGATTGAAGATAATAATGAACTCTTTGACCTTTCCATTTGCGCTGCTTCTACCAATGCCATCTTGTTGACCCGTTGGCGATCCCTGCGATGCAACCTTTGTTACTCCTTCCTTGTTCGAACTGCGAAAACCATCTTGTTTCTTTACTCCTTCATCAGCATCATTCTGCCCAAAAGACTGTTCAGTACTCCTCGAACTTTTAGATTCTGCTTCCTTCTTCCTGTCTGCCTTGACCTCATTACTATCTGCAACAGGAAAAAAGAGATGCTGAATTCGAGATTGCATGGAAAGATAAAAAAGTATTTGCAAAGAACGAAGAGGTTTTAATTCGGGCTTGGATAGTTCTTCCTCTTTCTCCATAATCTGACGCAAACCTGTCTGGGGCAGAGCGTGGGATTTTGTTTCTCCTCTTATTGGATGGCATGGCATCACTATGACCATCTGCGCTGTTCCTTAAGCTGCTCGAAGTTTTTGGTCTGCTAATACTGACGCCTGCTTCTTCAGCAGCGTGGCGTGTTTCCGCTTGGACTTGTAAGCTTGATTGCTCCATTGTCACAGGGGAGGCTGGAAGATGATGAGGTCAATAGAAGTTAAAACAAAGGCATTAATCGGAAATGTTTTACCTAACATCCTGAAGCGATTTCTATAGAGTATCCTTTTGCAGCCAAAAAGATGACGCGGAAACCATTTATTCAATATGATCGAAATTTCCAAAACTAGTTTTCTTCTGCTGTAAATGGAAAGCAAATTGAGACACGATAGCACCACCCTGGAGTCACTTTTTTCTCCTGACCTAGCCGTCTCACAACCAGAGCTCTCAGTAACGCGTGTTTCTTCTCACGTTCACACCAGCCACCAGAAAATGGACTTCAGAGAATCTATTGCCAACCAGACCGACGCTGCTCTCGCCCTCTTCAAGCAGCTCCTCTTGACCCGGGTCGAGGACTCCAACCTCGTCTTCTCTCTAAAAGAACAAAGAAATTTGATTCTTGATCTCAA
Organism: Syzygium oleosum; assembly: GCF_021117445.2. Taxonomy (NCBI): domain Eukaryota; kingdom Viridiplantae; phylum Streptophyta; class Magnoliopsida; order Myrtales; family Myrtaceae; genus Syzygium; species Syzygium oleosum. The sequence continues at coordinate 1,267,574 of NW_026607506.1, read as the reverse complement.
CGTACCATTGTTGAGATAATTTTCATTATATATATTACAAATGTTACAATTCGTAAGGAAACAATACAACAATGAAAATAATAAATGAAAAGATCATTATATTATAAGAGTTGTGAATCACTTGATTTTAGCATCTCCAAGAATTATCTCGTGATTTTGATTGATATCTCTATATACTTCTTCGTTGATCGATAAATCGGTATCTTTACTTCCCCCTCAAATTGGGAATAGGAGAATCCCAAATTTCAATTTGCGACATAAGTTTCCAAATCCATTTGTAGACAATGGTTCCATGAAGATCAGCAATTTGATGCACAAACGGGACATACTTAGACACAAGTGTTCCAAGAGCCACCTTTTCTCACACGTAATGATAATCTAATTCGATATGTTTAAATTTTGCATGAAACACTTGATTAATCGACATATAAAGTGCACTGATATTATCACAAAATAATATTAGTGGACTAGAGAAATGAATACCCAAATCTCTTAAAAAGAATGATATCCATGGAATCTTTGCAGCTGTCGATGCCATTGCATGATACTCTGTTTCGGCACTAGATCGAGCAACCGTTCATTGCTTTTTAGCACTCCATGATATACAGTTGCTACCTAAGAAAGTACAAAATCCAGAAGTCGATTGTAATTGCTGGACAAAAGTCCAAAAAGGCTCTCGGGCCTTCTTTCCCACAGGTGGTGGATGCATCTTATAAGGCAGCCACTAATCTCGCTGATTTCAAAACCAAGGTTAGTTCTTGCTCTTTCTTCTGTTTATCGGGTCGAATACATGTGCGGCTTTCTTGGTTTCTTTGGTTGGATGGCTCCGAGAGGCTGAAGTGACTGTGCTTAGATATTGTGACTAGGTGTTCTACCCGTTTGCTTTTTCATGGGTGTAACGCTCTTCCATGAATTGAAATGAAAGCGTATGTTTCATTCATGAAAAGAGTTTTGAAAATCATTTCCTCTTCTAATTCTTCTTCAGTTTGGGATTTGAAATACTTGTAATTGGTTTGCTTGTTAAACCAAACCTCCCGGAATGGAACATTTGGTCTGGTCAAGGCGATAGCTCTTTCTTGTTGGCTTGCTTTGGATTTCGCCTGGGTGGGAATTATACGCCAAACATGCACAAACGGTATGTAAATCCCCTAAATTGAGCTCATTGCAACCTTGTGTTAGAGCCCTACATGATGAACATAGAAGGGTAAGTTGATGAATGGTCTCACAAAATCTGGTTAGCGTCAAATGAAAAAAGTTCAATCCAGATGCGTTGGTCAACTGATTCTCCCAAACAATGATACAAAATTTACTTAATCAGGTATTTAGATGATGTTGTTTGATGCTATCAAGTTGGAAGGGAGCTCGATCTTGCCCTGTAGGTGCATTTGCAAGGATTTCCTATTCTCTGTCATATTTTAAGCCATATCAAAGACGGAAACTTTATGCTCCCAGAATGCAATTCGCTCTCCTAACCTTCCCATTCATTATCAATGTACTGATTTTCCACATATTAACTACATGGGAATTTGTAGCAGAGGCAAATATTGATATTGCATCCGGCTCCTGTCCACTTCTTACCATGGCCATAGATCATATAAAATACAGAGAAATCAAAATGACCATATTAGGAAAAGAAATTTGGCATAGTTATTACAGAATACATTGCCCTCTCGCTGTGTCAACCCTAATCACAGGTTACGCTGTAATTTCTTATTGGGTATTCGCATACATGTCATAATCAAGCAATTTCAGTATAGCTAAAGACCGAAGTGAGATTGTCACTCAAGCGATGAGCAAGTTATTTTACTTGAGTGACAATCTCAGTAAATTGGAACTCTTTGTAAAAACAATTTTGATCATACATGTAGATAATGCTCGAAAAGAATCAATACTTTGGCGAAAATGCAGAATTTAGCAATGATGACAGCCTTAGCTGGGCATATCATTGTGCTTCGTAGACAACATATACAGGTATACTTGTCCGACGAATAGTTGACTCCTGATCATACAAATTAGTTTCTAATATTGCAATGTGCGAATCGATGTACGCCGGCAAAAAGAAAGATTTTTATATTGTATGACAAACTGAAAGTTATTGCAGTGAACAAGATAACACATTGGCCAAATAATCGTTTTTCGACGGCCACGATGGCAGCCTTGTAGCGGGTGCCCACCGCCCGTTCGAAACAATTCCGGAGAGGCATGTAACCGGCAACCCAAACGCCATTCTGGATCGACAGTTTCGGCCCCTCTGTGCCCCTTCCGTTAGCTAACAGGTGTTGAGGTGGTCGATGGACTTCGCCTTGACGACAGAGACGAGCTGGGCTTGAGTGCGTCCGATGGGGAGCAGGCTCAAAACGGCGAGGATCGAATGGCGGATAGAAGATGACGTTCCAGTCCTCGATCTTAGTTGGGAACAGGTGCTTCTCGAGTGTCAGAGCGACTTCGCCCTGGTTGCAGGTGGATTCTCGGAGGCCATGGAAAATATTGTTGAATGAAGAATAATGGAAAGAGCATTTGTGTCCAGACTCACCCTCCGTGAAAATGAATTCAATGAGTGTGGTGTTCCCTTTTTTTGATAGAGACATCCACTAAGTCAAGTCACACAAACAAAGCATACGGACATATAAGCTCTCTTATTCATGCAGTTGCGAAAGGCGAAGGGAGAATCCAAGATGCGGAAGTACTTGTATTCAAGCTGATTTGGGACGTACTCGATTTTGAACACGCAAATCTCAAATGTGTTCATAGGCACAGATGCTTACGGAAAAAAAAAAACTCGAATTATCAATGAACTAGATGCAATATTCCCGATACTTTTACTCAGAAAAAATAAATAGAAGGGGCAAAGACATTGGAAGACATAGGTGTCCACGAACATGTCATGATAATTGATACAATACGAAAAGATATTGCATCCTCCCTAATTGTGCATTGACCGATTAATACATCAAAACATATGCAATAAACCAAACAACCTCTCGTTTTAGTGCCAATAGAGTTAGGAATGCTAATGCTCTTGTTCGACTTATGATTAGCTGGCTAGCGGATTGAGCACCTGACCCACAAACAACACCGTGCCAGTCATATCCTCTCTCACCAAGAATAGGAATGGGTGATCGGCGACAAAGTCCATCTTCTTCGGAAAAAGCGTACTCCCACACATAATAACAGCAGAAGCGGCGGCCGCTTCTGTTCCTTCTTCATTAACTTCAATGAAGGATTTGTGAAATATGCGTGCGACATAGAGATTGACGGAGTCCACCATCTGCGTCAATCCTCCACCCGAAAATGGCAATACCAATCCCAACTTCTTCAGATCTTCTGAAGCTTCAAATCCAAATGATATCTTGAATCTCGGGATTCGGAATTCCCGCACTTCCAATTCCTCGTAGGGAAGATGGCGATCCAGAAAGCCAGATTCAGAACAGACTTTCTCCACGAGAGCCGGGAGTCCATCTCTCGCATCCGGAAGAAATAAGTAAATCGAAAACTGACGCTTGTCCTCCCCTTGCTTATAAGGAAGTCCCAAGACTTTAAAACCGTCGTGAGCCGCGAGGATCTGCTTGTTCTCACTAGTCATGAAAGGAACTTGAACAGAATTCCCATTGAGAAGGAAAAAGTCACTATCCTTTGTCTTTGAAGAGTCAAACTTGTCATTCCAAGCAGCTTTGAAGTAAAGGGCATTCACAAAAATGAGTTGAGTTGAACTGTCAACTGAGCCAGCCGGGAGAATCTCCTTTATGAGGCCACTGGTCTCCTTCTCAGCCCACGTATTAACCTCGCTAGTCACCTCAATAGCCTAATGGGGTTCTTCTAATCAGTCCATAGAATACCAGGTGATACAAAAAGCGAGCAGCTAATGCCATTGTTTAACGAATAGAAAGGACATTCATGTAAGAACTTAGAAAAGACTGCAATTCAACTCAAATCCGAGCCATTTATGGAAGGATGAAAATTACGGGTCAATACTCAAGTTAATTAGCACGGAACCACATTCTCAACCATGACTGAAGAAAGAACAAAAGCATCAGTTTCACAATTCAAAATAGTATAGAGGAACCATTGATATAGAAAATTAGGCAACAAAAGGAACATTAGAGAACCAAGAAAATAATTGGCACAAAAAAAAGAAGGGTAAGCCCATCAGCAAAGAAATCCCCACGAAAAAGGGTCACCCTATGTTTCTATAACCCCATGCACCAACAAAGTGAAAGTCTCAAATTCAAATAGTGGACTGCTGAAAGTCCTACCAAAGGCAACACACTAGTACTCATGGCACATATGCGAGAGTCTGACTAGTCGATATTGCACTACTTGAAGTATTTGACTACAAAAGATGTTCTTCAACATGGTGATTGCATGTTAAGTCAGTTCTCCACGATCCTTAAGTTAAGCACCGTGTGGAAACCAGTAGCAGAAGCTGTAGAACTAATTTCCAATTATATTTTCCAGAAACATCTACAGTGACACATCTCACTCCGGTCTACAGCCATACTGAAATTGCTTGATCATGACAAGTATGCAAATATCCAATTAGAAATGATAGCGTAACCTGTGATTGGGGTTCGCACAGCGAGAGGGCAATGTATTATGTAATAACTATGCTAAATTTCTTTTCCTAATATGGTCATTTCGATTTCTCTGTATTTACATGATCTATGGCTACGGTGAGAACTGCACAGGAGCCGGATGCAATATCAATATTTGCCCCTGCTACAAATTCCCATGTAGTAAATCTGTGGAAAATCAGTACATTGATGATGAATGGGAAGGTTAGGAAGGTAAAACTTGTTGCACTAGCGAGTTGCAATCTGGGAGCATAAAGTTTACGTCTTTAACATGCTTAGAATATGACAGAAAATAGGAAATCCTTGTAAATGCACCTACAGAGGGCACGATCGTGGTCCCTTCCAACTTGATAGCTTCAAACAACATCATCTAAAGCCCGATTAAGTAAACTTTGTATGATCGTTGACCAACGCATCTGGATTGAACTTTTTTCATTTGAAGCTTACCAGAGTTTGTGACCATTCTTTTATGTTCATCATGTAGGCCTCTAACACAAGGTTACTATGAGCTCACTTTAGCGGATTTACATGTTGTTTGTGCATGTTTGGATTATACTTCATTAAGAAAGAGCTATTGCCTTAACATTCCGGGAGGTTTCTGTTAAACAAGTAAACCAATTACGAGCAGTATTTCAAATCCCAAACCGAAGAAAAATTAGAAGAGGAAATGATTTTCAAAACTGTTTTCACGAATAAAACATATTCTTACGTTTCAATCCACGGAAGAGCGTTCTGCCCACGAAACAGCAAATGGGTAGAACACCTAGTTAAAATATCTAAGCACAGTCACTTCAGCCTCCCAGAACCATCCGACCAAAGAAACCAAGAAAGCCGCGCATGTATTCGACCCAATAAACAGAAGAAAGAGAAAGAACTAACCTTGGTTTTGAAATCAGCGAAATTAGTGGCCGCCTTATAAGACGCGTCCACCACCTGTTGGAAAGAAGGCCTGAGAGGCAACGACTTATCGATCCAAATGCCGTTCGCGAAGGACAGCTTGGGCCCGCCAGCGGCGCTGTCGTCGGCGAGCACGACGAGGAGGAGCTGAGAAGCTAAGGAGTGGAGATGGTCGGTGGATTTGGCCTTGAGGAAAGAGAGGAGCTGGTCCTGGGTGGGCCCCGCGGAGCCGGCGGCGATCAGGCCGAGCACCATGTGGATGGAGAGGGGAGAGAAGACGAGGTTGGAGTCCTTGGCCCCGGTCAAGAGGAGCTGCTTGGAGAGGGCGAGGGCGGCGTCGGTCTGGTTGGCGATGGATTCTCTCAGGTCCATTTTCTGGCAGCTGGGTGTGAACGTGAGAAGAAACGCGCGTTACTGAGAGCTCTGGTTGTGAGACGGCTAGGTCAGGAGAAAAAAGTGATTCTAGGGTGGTGCTATCGTGTCTCAATTTGCTTTCCATTTACAGCAGAAGAAAACTTGTTTTGGCAAATTTCGATCATATTGAATAAATGGTTTCCGCGTCATCTTTTTGGCTGCAAAAGGATACTCTATAGAAATCGCTTTAGGATGTTAGGTAAAACATTTCCGATTAATGCCTTTGTTTTAACTTCTATTGACCTCATCATCTTCCAGCCTCCCCTGTGACAATGGAGCAATCAAGCTTGCAAGTCCAAGCGGAAACACGCCACGCTGCTGAAGAAGCAGGCGTCAGTATTAGCAGACCAAAAACTTTGAGCAGCTTAAGGAACAGCGCAGATGGTGCCATGCAATACGAGGAGAAACAAAATCCCACGCTCTGCCCCAGACAGGTTTGCGTCAGAATATGGAGAAAGAGGAAGAACTATCCAAGCCCGAATTAAAACCTCTTCGTTCTTTGCTAAGTGATAAAGATGAACACGGTAGTCTACATTCAGAGTTGTAGCTTTTATATCTTTCCATGAAATCTCGAATTCAGCATCTCTTTTTTCCAGTTGCAGAGAGTAATGAGGTCATGGCAGACGGGAAGAAGGAGTACTGAACAGTCTCCTGATGAGTACTGAACAGTCTCTTGGGCAGAATGATGCTGATAAAGGAGTAAAGAAACAAGATGGTCGGCGCGGTTCGAACAGCAAAGGAGTAACAAAAGTTGCATCGCAGGGATTGCCAACGGGTCAACGAGATGGCATTGGTAGAAGCAGCGCGAAAGGAAAGGTCAAAGAGTTCATGAATATCTTCAATCAGGAAGCTGCTTTGAAACCTAAAGTTGACGTCTGACCTCAAGGTGGGAGCTTTCGTGTTGTTGCTGCTGTTTGTCTTCGTCCAGCTTTCATGTTGGTGCTGTTTCGGTTCTAGGTTCATTGCCTCATGAAAACTTGTTTGGCTATAGTTCGTAAATCCATGTCCATCACAAGTTTGCAAACTCTTGTCGACTTTCAACGAGGATGAACTGGAATAACACGAGAGGTGTACTGTCGTGTTGCAGGAAGCATGGACTCACTTCTATTCACTTGGATCTATATGAGCCATCAAAACTTGCTTACTTCATACTCAGCAATTGCTTGCAAAGGACATGGATTGGATCTATATGAGCCATCAAATTTTGCTTTTCTTCTTTCCCAGCAATTGCTTGCACGGGATATGGACTTGCTTTCCACAGTAAATAGCACACCAGTTGAGGAGCACACAATTAGACCAGTTTGCGAGGTAAGGTGGAGTGATTTTCAAAGCGATGTCGGTCAATAACACACTCCATTTGTCTTACCTCTCCTACTGCTTCGTATAGAGCACCGAGGAGAGTATTTTTACTTGTCTAATGGAACCTGGAATCGAAGCCACCCCTCTCTCTTGACCATGTTTTGCCCACTTGTCCTTCAATTGTGCGTCAGAAGAATCATCGCGGACAGAACCCATCTTCAGATCATAATCATTACGAGTTTCATACATAGATGGAACAGGACCAAAGTAAAAAGATCCAGAGATCACGTATTTGTCGGCATACCCCATTACCCTAGATTCGCAGAATAGTACTTCCAGAGGAAAAATCAACATTGCATCAACGTAAGAAGCCTTGTAAGATATAGTGTCCTGAACTCGCCACCTAAGGGATCACTCAAATTTCCCTGCTCTTATATGTTTTGTGTGGATTAGAGATGTTGAGACACGGGCACAGAGAAGAAAAAGCAGACCAAACCCATGTTCACCTTGACAAAGAAGTGAGGGCAAATTCAACTCTGCACTGGCTAGAACACCAGAAACGAGATAAGAGCTTAAGAACAGTAGAAGAGCTTCAGAACCGTAGCTTTGCAAAGGACTCTGCATATAGATTTTTCAGTGTCAAAATTAAAAGAGAACGAATGTACATTGCTGTGCATATTGATCAGCCTCGACTAATCAGACTTGCAGCGGCACAAGAGAGCTTCAACCTTGTCTATGTGTAGTTGTGTAACTATGCAAATCGTTAGCTCAGAGAAGGGATTGCGTCAAGCAGCAAGAGGTATCTGACCAATGAACTTTAATATCTACCGTGTCCATAGAATAACCTAATTGACAATGGCGTAACTTAATCGCCTTTCTGCATGCAGTTACCATCAAGTGCAGCGTGGTATATTTGCTTCTCAGCCAATTCACTATCTGATAGCGTCAAATTTCCCTGCAGGCGAAGAGGGAGAGCAATTTGAACCAAATAGATTTACATTACAACTGAGGTTATATAAGTGCCACGGGAGAGCAGGATGTCAAGTGCGAGCACAAGGGCAGCACCAAAACAGATAATGACTGAAATACTGCTATGACAAAACAAGTAATACATCTTTGAGGATTCAGGCTTTCTTCCTCCAAAAAGAAACCTCTCCCCCCCTCCCATAAAAGCACCCTTTCTCCGCCTGCTCAATAAGAAAAGCCAAAAGCAAGGTCTGACAAAAAAATAATAATAATAATAATAGGAAAAGCCAGGGATAGGGTGAAATGTGAGTCAAGCAGCTCGTGAGTACCTCGGGCTCGGCTCAATTATTACTCGAAATCGACTTGCCTAATTTCGAGTCTAGTTGAGTTCGAGCTCACCAATACTCCACTCGACAAGCTTGGGAGCCATATTGAGTCTAATTGAGCTTCTATTATTATTTATAAAAATATTCTACAAAAACAAAAAAAAGACATAAATTTAAATTTCACCCTCATGAATTACTTCTACTGGTTATTGGCAGGACTAAGCGTCGTGAATTTTGGGTTCTTTTTGCTGTGTGAGTCTTGGTATGGATACGAGACAGTGGACATGAATGGAGGAGCAAACGGTTTGACTTTGACTGCTGGTGATTCTAAAGCAAATGGTTTGACTGGGGTTGATTTTAATTCTAATGCAACCATGAAAGGGTAGGCTCTAGAAATTTAGCTTCATTAAGTTGATTAAAATCCCATTGCAGTGTTCATGTCATATAATCCATGGCTTCATCACCACCACTGTACTACTCTCGAACTGTTTCACTCCGTGGATACCTCTCGAATCTGCATTCATTTGTTTGTTTTTTTCTTTTTTGAGAGGGGGGTGTGTTGGGGGTTTGGGTGGTTAAAGAATGGACTGTATCCATGAATCTCTGGCTTCAGGGAAAGGGCAGAGGTAAGCTGAAGAACTTTTTTCATGGCGCTGCCGTAGAGCCTTTTCCTAATAACTAAAGAAAAGTATTAGTTAAGCTTATTTGATGAAGAAAAATGTGACCTCGCATACATAAATTACGTTTGCCAAGTTGAACCGAGACATGCGTACGGTGAAGAAGCTAATACATACCTAAGAAATGACAAAAGTAAAATAATGCGCAATCCAGCAGAAAAGCTACGAGATGCTGAAGAAAATAATCTACTGCACAAATAATATGTTGATAGGGATCCCCTTCTAGCTGTTCATGAATTTCTACAGCATTCTGAAGAAATTAACCAAGGAACGCATGCCTTCAACTAGAACGGCACAAACATTTGGTTTGCATTCCGATTAAATTTCGTCACTCCCTTCACTAAATCAACACAGACAGAAAGGATTATGCACTTCACAGAATACGCTGGAAAATTTCTCGGTTACTACACTTCAAACACAGATGAAAATAGTGCCACATACGGCTCAAATCTTAGGCTCTCACCACTCTTCTATTATAAATGTAACAAAATGTCATTACAGGAAGGAAAAAATTGCCACACTGGCTAAGTAAACCCATGAACAAACTATTGGATCAGTCTCTGTCTTTCATTTTCTTTTTCCCTTTTCTTGGGTTTTTGGTTTTTCTCTTTTTTTTTTTGGATCTTTTCTCGGTTCTTTTTACCTCTCACTATTCACAGGATGGATGAGACAATCCATCAAGAACAGGAAAAAGCAAGCTGCCTGCGCAAGGTTAAAGGAAGACTCGAACATATTCACATATGCTCAACAATGAGACAGAAAGAGTGGAGAATAATTGTAAAAATCACCACGTAAATTAGATAAGGAGTCAACAGCCGATTGCCCTATCAGCGAGCATGAGGCTATGTCAGGATCCAACATCGTCTTTTGCAGATTAAGGCTCAGATCTAGTGTCCGAGACCCTGGAAGGAGGCCGATACCGGAACACTGATCTGCCAACAATGTTCTTGATAGGAAGCGGTCAGAATTCATAGTAATCAAAACTGCGAATGACCCTGCATGTATCAAAACTTCACGCGTCAGAATTCATAGTAATCAAATCAAGCGAATGACCATCGCATACACAAATATACAACAAAAAATGATAATCACTCTGCTCAACTGCGAAAACTAAACAGAACCAAGCTCCTAACGTTCTGAAAACAACTAAAATAATAGAAGGTGCATACAAAAGTTGCAAAATTCTCTATTCCCCCAGATGCAATTTACTCGATTTATCACTTTACACAAGGAGTAGGAATTAGCGGAAGACTCAAAACTCACCAGTTATGGGAGTCAAAGCTGTTGTTCCTCTCGTCTCCCATTACAAATACATATCCTTCAGGAATAAGCTGCAATTGAAACGGTCAGAAAGCTTGATCAAAATGTCGGCTGTGTGATGCTATTAGCAAATTAAGTTGGTATGACTTCAAATTAGCATCGCCAATGTTTCCATCTCATAAGAAAGTGGCTCTAAGATGGAAATCTTCATCTTGAGCAGCACTGTTCACCAATAGTTTACCATCGCGAACCTACAATAAAAACCACCAGGCATTCAGAATTAGTACAAAGAGAAACGTAGTTGTTACGCGCATGAGAGTGGACAGGAGGGTACATGTAAAAAACAAGTCGGAATAAAAGGGGCAGGATTGAAGATAAAGACTTACTTCAACGTAGTCCCCAGCCTTTGCCACAAAATCATGGATCTTGGTTCGCGTTTTTTGGCATTTCCACTATCAAAAAAATCCAATCCCGCAAAGGATTGTTCGTGGAACTACTATCGAGATTCTTCGGACCATATTTCCTAGTATCATCCTGATGTTCATTGCTATACCATCATTTGCTCTTGTCAACAAGGCTTCGCACAACTAAATACTAACACACTGTTCTGAACTGAACCAACTTCCTGCATGCCACAAACAAAGCAAGAAACTAATAAGCAATGTGCAAATTTTGCGGAGCAATCACAACTTGGTTAACCGCAATTTTTCAAATACTATTAAAAGAAATCTGCAATATTGGCGGTGCCTGGAACAATAATAGTATATCCGAAACCTCTGGCTTTCTGAAAGGGTATGAAACCTGGTGCCAACAGACAGCAAACGCCACCACAACAAGTCGGGTCAGTATCATTAAACACATTAGGTCTTGACACGAAGCAGATCCCCGAATGCAAACCATTTGCAAGTGGACGCAAATTGCAAACTTCGCCGTAACTGGAGGAGGTGCGGGTGAATCGGGCCTGGGAGTCGCCGTAACTGCTAGTTTTAGTAAAATCTACGGTTCTGGGTATCGCACAAAATCGAGTTTTTGCTACGAATCCGATGATGGGTGATTCCGCTTTCTCTCTGTCGATTGAGAGAGAGAGAGAGAGAGAGAGAGAGAGAGAGAGAGAGAGAGGAATGGATCGAATGCTGTGAATATGGCGGCAAAAAAAAGGCAAGTGCGGGAGGATGACGATGGAATCATCCAGCATCCACCTCACCTCAAACGTTAGTCTTTCCTAGGTGTCGCAAAAAAGATCTTGTCGGACGGGAGATCGATGCCGGTGCCATTTAATGTTAACGTTATATCATTCGGTCATGCCGCCTCGTATGGCGAAGATTTAACCATGGCCGATTTTCTGAAATAATTATATTTCCGTACCCTTCTTTTATATAGGCTGGGCTGATGAACTAAAATCCCAATCACCACTTCCAGCGACGTTCCACGTTTTCGATAAAATCTTTTCTAACCATTGGCTTAATTCAAAGGCAACATGCCGACCAACCGATAGCAACGAGTGAATCTCGGCTCATGCTCCTCCACCGGAAGAGATTTTCAACCGGCAAATCTCATTTCTTTTTTTGTGGAGCTTTTACTCCTCGAACGTTCATTTTTTGTAAAAATATATAATTGTTAAAGCAATGTCACCCTGGTTGCAGGTGGATTCTCGGAGGCCATGCATATTGTATAATGCTGCCGAATGAAGAGTAATGGAGAGCATTTGCATCCAGACCAGACTCGCCCTCCGTGACAAATGACTTCAACGCATGGTGTTCCTTTCTTTTGATAGGGATGGGGTATACGGTTTACGCTAAGTCAAGTCATACAAATGAAGGCGAAAGAGAGAATCCAAGATGCGGAAGTACACGTATTCAAGCTGATTTGGGATGCATTCGATTTTGAACACGCAAATCTCAAATGTGTTTATAGGCATACACTTACAGATCAAAAGAAAAATTCAGATGATCAAGAACTAGATGCAATATTGACGATACTTTTATTAAGAAAATAAATACAAGTGGCAAAGAGATGGGAAGACATACACTCCATGAACATGTGATGATAATTGATACAATACAATAAGATATTGCCTCCTCTCTATCGTGCATCGACAAATTAACGCAGCAAAACATATGCAATATAAACCATACAACCTCTCGTGTTAGTTCCTATATAGTTAGGAATACTAATGCTCTCGTTCGGTGCATGATCAGCCGTCTAGCGGATTGAGCACCTGACCCACAAACAACACCGTGCCAGTCATATCCTCTCTCACCATGAACAGGAACGGGTGATCGGCAACAAAGTCTATCTTCTCTGAAAAAGCCAAACCCCTCAGCTTAATAACCCCAGCAGAAGCGGCGGCTGCTTCTGTTCCTTCTTCGTTAACTTCAATGAAGGATTTGTGAAAGATGCTCGAGACATAGAGATTCTTGCCCTCGAGAGAGTCCACCATCTCCGTTAATCCTCCTTCACCCGAAAATGGCAATACCAATCCCAACTTCTTCAGATCTTCTGAAGCTTCAAACCCAAAGGATATCTTGAATCTCGGGATTCGGAATTCCCCCACTTCCACTTTGTTGTAAGGAAGATGGCGATTCAGAAAGCCAGATTCAGAACCGACTTTCTCCACAAGAGCTAGGAGTCCATCTCTTGCATCTGGAAGAAATAAGTACATTGAAAAGTGACGCTTGTCCTCCCCTTGCTTATAAGGAAGTCCCAAGACTTTAAAACCGTCGTAAGCCCCAAGGATCTGCTTGTTCTTACTAGTCATGAAGGGAACTTGAACAGAATTCCCATTGAGAAGGAAAAAGTCATTGTCCTTTGTCTTCGAAGGGTCAAACTTGTCATTCCAAGCACCCCTGAAGTAAAGGGCATTCGCAAAAATGAGTCGGGTTGAACCGTCGACTGAGCCAGCCGGGAGAACCTCCTTTATGAGCCCACTGGTCTCCTTCTCAGCCCACGTATTAACCTCGCTAGTCACCTCAACAGCCTAATGTTTCTTCTAATCAGTACATAGAATACTAGATGACACAAAAAGCGAGCAGCTAAAGCCAATTGTTGAACAAATAGAAAGGACAGTCATGTAAGAACTTAGAAAAGATTGCAGTTCAATTGAAATCCGAGCCATTTAAGGAAGGATGAAAGTTACGGGTCAATACTAAAGTTAATTAGCACAGAATCACATTCTCAACCATGACTTAAGAAAGAACAAAAGCATCAGTTTCACAACTTAAATAGTACAGAGGAACCATTGATATAGAAAATTAGGCAACAAAGGAACATTAGAGAACCAAGAAAATAATTGGGACGAAAAACAAGGGTAACCCCGTCAGCAAAGAAATCCCCACAAAAAAGGGTCACCCTATGTTTCTGTAACTCCATGCACCAGCAAAGTGAAAGACTGATATTCAAATAAAGGACTACTGAAAGTCCTACCAAAGGCAACATACTAGTAATCATGGTGCATATCGAGAGTCTGACTAGTCGAAATTGCACTAGAAGTATTTGACTACAAAAGATGTTCTTTAACATGTTGATTGCATGATAAGTCAGTTCTCCAAGATCCTTAAGTTAGCAGTGCGTGGAATCCAGTAGCAAAAGCTGCAAAACTAATCTCCAATTACATTTTCCAGAAACATCTACAATGACACATCTCACTCTAGTCTACAGCCATACTGAAATTGCTTGATCATGACAAGTATGCAAATAACCAATTAGATATAACGGTGTAAGCTACGGTTGGGGATCGCACAGCTAGAGGGCAATGTATTCTGCAATATCTATGCTTAATCATTAAGATTTCTCTATATTTATATGATCTATGGTTATGGTAAGAACTAAGAAGTGCACAGGAGCCAGATGCAATATCAATATTGCCTCCGCTACAAACGCCCATGCAGTTAATCTGTGGAAAATCAGTACACTGACGATGAATGGGAAGGTGAGGAGGGTAAGACTTGTTGCGCTAGCAAATTACATTCCCGGAACATAAAGATACGTCTTTAACATGCTTATAATATGACAGAGAATAGGAGATCCTTGTAAATGCACGAACAGGGCAAAATCGAGGTCCCTTCCAACTTGATAGCTTCAAATAACATCATCTAAAGCGCTAATCAAGTAAATTTTGCACGATTTTTTGGGAGAACCAATTGACCGACGCATCTAGATTGAACTTTTTTCATTTGAAGCTTACCAAGACTTGGTGACTATTCATCAATTTACCCTTTTTATGTTCATCATGTAGGCCTCTAACACAAGGTTACAATGAGCTCAATCTAGGGGATTTACATATTGGTTGTGCATGTTTGGAGTATAGTTCACACCCAGAAGAAATCCAAAGCAAGCCAACAATAAAGAGCTAATGCCTTGACCAGACCAAAGAAACCAAGAAAGCCGCACACCTGTTCGACCCAAAAAACAGGAAAAGAGGCAAGAACTAACCTTGGTTTTGAAATCAGCTAGGTTAGTGGCCGCCTTATAAGACGCGTCCACCACCTGTTTGAAAGAAGGCCTGAGAGGCAACGACTTATCGATCCAAACGCCGTTCGCGAAAGACAGCTTCGGCCCGCCGGCGCCACCGCCGTCGGCGAGCACGACGGCGACGAGCTGGGAAGCTAAGGAGTTGAGGTGGTCGGCGGACTTGGCCCTGAGGAAAGAGAGGAGCTGGTCCTGGGTGGGCCCCGCGGAGCCGGCGGCGATCAGGCCGAGCACGACGTGGATGGAGAGTGGGGAGAAGACGAGGTTGGAGTCCTTGGCCCGGGTCGAGAGGAGCTGCTTGGAGATGGCGAGGGCGACGTCGGTCTGGTCGGCGATCGATTCACGGAGGTCCATTTTTTCTCGGCAGCTGTGTGTGAACGCGAGAAGAAACGCGACTTCTCTGGTTGCGAGCGAGAGAGAAAAAAAGAGAGAAAGGTCGAAGAATAAGTGCGACCGACGCATTGCGGTGGCACCATCTTGTGCTTTCCGAGAATCTGCACGGCATTTGCGTCGCGGTCTCCCTCTCGGGCTTAGAATGGGTTTCTGCACGATGGCCCATCTTTGTTCGGACCAGGAGGCCCCTGTGGGATCTGCTCGCAGGTTGTATCTGTCTATGGGCCGAGGGAACTTGACGGAAGAATCGAAACAAGTCCATGCCACAAGCCAGTTGTGCTGTGTCACGTAACCCATGTTAATCGGAGAATCGGTCAGAAGAAATCAGAACCGGGGATCGACAACGCGATCGCACTGCTACTGATACGACGAGTCGATGAGTATGAATGGATACTTCTTGGCTTTTGCTACGAAAGCTGTTGCTCCTTCACTTGGACGCTCTTTGAGATGAAAACGGAGAATGGTTAGCTCAGCTACGTTCTACTCTTAAACGAGGAACAGAGTTTACTTGTTTGAGGGTTTTGTGATCCTTGACCCCGGGATTTGTATCTCAACCAGTCTCTGAAAATGCCCAGAAGTATCCATCTAAGAGTAAAAAATTTTTGTGCAGCAGGCCTTTTCCCCTCTTTTACAAGTCAGTCCCGGGACTTCAAAGCCGTCGTAGACGTTGATGAGACGGGGCTCGCACTGAGATTCCGTCGGGAAGGGAAAAAGTCGTGGTCCTCTGTCGGCGGCTCTCCGAACAGGTCCGTACCAAGAGGCCTCGAAGTAGCGCGCATTAGCGAAAGTAAGCCGAGCTTCGCTGTTGACCGGCACTACAAAAAAATATGATTTTTGCGACGAAAAATTTGCAAAAATCGGAAAAAAATTCGTCGCAAAATTTATCGCAAATAATTCGTCGCAAAATCCATCGCAAAGTTCGTCGCAAATAATTCGTCGCAAAAATCGTCGCAAAATCCATCGCAAAGTTCGTCGCAAATAATTCGTCGCAAAAATCGTCGCAAAAATCGTCGCAAAATCCGTCGCAAAATTCGTTGCAAAATTCGTGGCAAAATCCGTCGCAAATTTCGTGGCAAAATTCGTCGCAAATCGAATTTGCGACGAATTTTGCGACGGAAAAAATTCCGTCGCTACTAGGTCGTCGCAAATAATTCGTCGCAAAAATCGTCTCAAAATCCGTCGCAAAATTCGTGGCAAAATCCGTCGCAAATTTCGTGACAAAATTCGTCGCAAAATTAGCCACGAACTTTATTCGTCGCAAATTAGCCACGAACTTTATTCGTCGCAAAATTCGTCGCTAAAATTGCCACCAAATTTTTTTACTTTTGCCATGAACATTATTCATGAACAAATTTAGCGACGATTTTTTATTAATTCTTTAACGACGAACTCTGCAACGAATATCGTTTAGGGACGAAATTAGCGACGAAATTTTAATTTTGCAACGAACTTTTGTAATTTGTGATCGTACGATAAAATCATTTATTTTATTTTTTTGATTTTAAACCTAATTAAAAGAAAAATTAATTTTTGGAATTTATATTTAACATTGATTAAACACTTAATAACATCAAAATATTATAATAATATGAAAATGAAATACATTCATCTACATTTTCCACAAGAATGACATAAATATTTTTCTTTATAGTACACATAATGAGAGAATAAATAATCTTGCACAATAACTAATCTTTGCACAATAAATAATGACGACAGAAATGAATCAAAAAATAATATCCTGCTTTTAGCGACAACACCCATCATATAACTACTGAACAAAGACACAGTCCATGTGAGATGCTCACTTCCTGCTCCAGTTTTAACAAATGCCGGTTGAAATGTTGCTGCAACCTCTCATTTGCATAACTTATGCAGAATTGCTCAAAGCTGTTCTTCTACAAAACATAAATTGTCTGGAATTAGACACAAAATTAGTGACATTGTTTCCACATTAAATGTTAATATATTCAGCTTCTAAAGGATACATAATGACTGTACACGGCATAGATTGTGAGGATATGAAAAGTGCAAGGCGTTCATGGCTCAATGTGAATGATATACCTGCATGTACATGAATATTGGATCTAAGCAAGCTTACAAACTCAAAAGCACATTAATAGCAGACATCGAGTTAAGTCTTTAAGAGAAAGCCTCGAAGCCATTACCTGCAAGGATGATTACAAGAGCTGTTGTCCAAAAACTTCCATAAAACCACAAGAAGACAGTGCCACAAAGTGCAAGCAGCAAAAGTGCAGCGGCAAACCCCACAAAAATACCCACAAGAACATCATTGCACCTGAATGAATGCAAACTTCAGTCAGTAAAAAGGAATGCAGCAGAAGCAAAAAGTGCTTAATAGAGTTATTCTGAACATTTCAGAAAGAGCAACTGAGGAATGAATTCTAGGAACATAGACAAAAGAGGATGTGTATCTTACTAGATAAAATCCAGCAACAATACCGTGTGGCTCCAAGGAGTTTGGAAGTGACAACAGGTAATACTCTATGCTTATTTTGATTTCTTCTACTTTGACAGGAAGAAGGAGGAGTTGCACATATTTATAAGCTCAGTTCAGGATGAAATATTGACATACAAACATGAATGGATCCAGGGTAACAGGTCATGTCAGGATGGGAAAGGATAACTTGAACCAGCAATACAATAGGAAGTCAATAAAAGTAGCTTGTGAAGTGATGAGTGACTTTTCGACCTAAAAGGAAAAAAGTGATGAGTGACTTACCGAGACCACAAGAAACTTTACCATGCCGACCATAGCGATAGCTGAGAAAATTCCACACCATATGATAGAAAAGAAAGATGTAGTCCCCATATGTAGGAAAGAATCGATTCCCCTAAGAGTGCAATCCAACCAAATCATTGATAAGAGAAACATTATGTTCCCAAAGTATACAAGCCATTTCAAAACAACCTGGTAGGCCAGCTCAATCTTCACTTTGACATAGTCACGAGCCTTTAGTATGTCACCTTTTAAATTAATGACAAAAGGTCTTTGTGACTCTAGCCACTCTCCAGCTGCCTTTAGGACACACAAAACTGATCTTCTCACATTTCTAACAACTAAATTGTCAAATATGTGGACATTTTCTATTAGATTTGTTATATGCCCATTCAGCTTGCAGCCCAGGCCACCTTTTCGGCTATTTTGACAATTATTATCACAATGTAGTCCACCTTGTTCTCTCTCGTGGGACATGCCCATAGGAGATGCATTTTGAATATAATCCCCTGAAGATTCCCCAGACAGAACTGGGTGCTCTAATCCCTGAGCTGCATCTGTCCCTTGTTTATCCATACTCATTAGTTTCCCAGTTCCTTGACTCATGCTCTCAGCCGACACGTTGCTCGAGTGATGACTGTTCACAGTTGTCTCTTTAGGAGGAATCTTCACGTCAGCAGCTTGTCTTCTTTCTTGATGTGTTTCTGAACCCTTCTTTTTGCCATTCTGTGAGGAACGACTAACCCCATTCTTCTGCTGATTGCCCTTCCTAGCCATGAGTCAATATCCTAGGAGATTCTTCCTGGGTTAGGATACCAAGTTAATACATCCCCATCAATCAAAGTTGGCTTGCCATGCTGATAAGTGTTTTACTGCCATACCATCACCCATATTAAAACAGATGTCAGAGCTTATCTACCATCATTTAGGAAAAATAAGATGCCAACCTCGTTGACAGAGCACACTCCACAACTTCAAGAAAAGCTTGGTCAAGAAGTTTATGCACCTAAAATCGTAATTTATACCTTCCAAAGAGATGCATTTTACAAACTGTAAAGACCTAAAAACACAGTAACATTGTTTTTTATTTTTTAATTTCAACGCAGTAGCTTCTAGTTATAATTACAAAAAAGCAAGGGAAAAAAAATCAAAGGTGCTAGAAGTTTTGAGAAATCCATGGTCTAAACCCTCCAAAATCACTTGAAGCAGGGGGGAGCCAATTCCAAACTGAATTACAGGTCAGAACGACTTCACCAAGCAAGCTCTGTTACCAAAGGCGACTCAACAGTCACTTAGCATAACAAAAGTTGCAAGCTTCCGCTATTTAACCAATACTCCTCTGGGAACCACAGACATAGGTAAGAACTTTCAACGGAATCGAACTGAACACATTCCCAAGTAAAGAAAAGTGTAAATTCAAGACCCAACAACCAAAAAGTTTACTTCCCCGAGAGCATTGCAAAAGCTCCGAATTTGAACACTCAGCCCAGTAATTCAGCTAACAGAACCCCGCTGGATACGAAAATCAAAAGCCAAGCAACACCACTGTCGCACCCAGAAACATCGCTTGAAATTCAGCACACAACACTGGCACTAAAATCACGAATTACAACACCAGAACCCCCTTTACCCCAAACTACACCCGAAACAGTCGAGAACGAGCAGGAACGCAGCTAGAATCGAGCAATCAGGCACCCGAGAGAACGGGAGGAGCACGCAATCAAACGAACGAGCCGGGAATCGGGTGCAAGAATCACGGAACGCGACGACCCCATCCAGCGAACACCAACCGGAACACCCAAAGGGGAAGTACCTCGAGGCCAGCTCGGCGGCGCCGCCCCCCAATTCGGACGAGGGAGGGAGGGGGGCGAGGGAAACACGGGGGGGCGAGGGAACCCGAAGGGACGCGGGGCCCAGCTGCTGCTGCTCCTCCTCCTCCTCCGCGGCGGCGCGTCCTCTCCACCATCATCGAAGCTGCGGTGCGAGGGGTAGGTTCTATATCTAGCGAGGGGTACAGCGAGTGCAGATCTGATCGAGAGACGAAAGAGGGAGAGGCAGGGAGAACAGCGAGTGCAGGGAGGATCTGAGGAATCAGCAGAGAGAGAGAAGAGAATGGCGGGTGAGGGCGGGCAAATTGGAAGTGAGGGCAGGGAACGCGAAATTTTGCGACGGACAACTTTTTCCGACGGACTTCTTCTTTGTCCGTTGCAAATTAGTGATGGACAACTTTGTCCGTCGCTAATTTTAGTGTACGGACTTTTTTTTTCGTCGCTAAATTCAGCGACGGACTTCTTTGTCCGTCGCAAATTAGCGACGGAATTTTTTTTCTGTTGCTAATTTTAGCGACGGACCAAAATGTTCGTCGCTAATTTTCCAAGGCTCAATTTATTTTTTATAGTGTAATTTTGTGATGGATTTTAGTCCGTGCCTGATTAGCCACGGATTTACCCACGAAAATAAAAAATAGTCGGGAAAGTGAAGCAAGAGTTTATTTTCGTCGTTAAATCCGTGGCTAATTAGCTACGGATTTAGCGACGACATTTTAAAAATAATTAACAAATTCAATTTTTTTGCAAAAATAAAAAAGAGAAATAAAAAATAATTAAGAAATTCGATTTTTTTAAAATAAAAATATTTAAAAATTCTTTTATTTTTTTGATCTAAAATAAAGTCATGAGATTGAAATCATTTTCCAATGAAATCCAAACATCAGAAAACGATTTCCATCATATATCACCAAACGAATGAAAACTAAACGTATTCATGGAAAATGATTTTCCGAAAAACACTTTCCTTTATCATTAAGTTTTCCGCAAAATAAACGTACCCTTAGAGTGATTACCAACTATTTTCGATCAAGTTACTAACTAGTTTTATGTTACCTTCTTGTATTTGGTTTTCTATTTTGAAATGACCGACTTTTCTTATCTCTAACAAAAATACATTTCTAATTTTCTACCAGCTTTGAATTTACCTTCTATTACATGAAATTATCAACTTTTTTGTGTGCCTCATTAACTTTTGCCCAATTAAGTTACCAATTAGTTTTGGATTGTCAACTCTAATTTGAGTTGCTTACCCATTTGGTTTTTTAACTTACCAATTTTTATATTGAGTCATGCTTCTTTTTGCATGACTTACTAATCCCATTTTACGATTTAATACCAATTAATTTTCTATTACTAACTGTTATTTTACTTAATTACTAACATTTATTTGATTTTTTCGTCGCTAAATCCGCGACGGATTTTTTTTTCCGTCGCAAATTTGAGTCGGATTTTTTTCCCGGCGCAAATTTGTGACGGATTTTTTTTTCCATCGCAAATTTGCGACGGATTTTTTTTTCCGTCGCAAATTTGGGTCCGATTTTTTTTCCGTCGCTAATTTGCGACGGATTTTGCTTCCGTTGCTAATTTGCGATGAATTTTGATTTCGTGGAAAATTAAGTCGCAAATTAGCGACGAATAATTTTCGTCTCTAATTTGCGACGGGAAAATAAATCCGTCGCAAATTAGCGACGAAAAATTCCCCGTCGCAAATTTTCGTGGCAAAATCCATGTTTTTTTATAGTGCGGGCTGGGAGAGAGGAGCTCCTTGTGCAGGCCATTTGCCTCTTTCTCGACCTAGGATTCACTTCGCGCCTCGCCTCATCAGCCTCGACACGGTCATTACCAGTAATACGTCGTATCGAATGGCGTACTACATAAATTCTTCTTGGATAACAGTTTGAATGCAAGCAAACATCCAGCATACAATGTTATAATGTCAATAATGTGATCCCACATTCGGTTTATTATTTCCACACTCAGTTAATTTCATTAACCTTTATTGTCCACGTTATGTTGCTGCGTGATAATTGTCCATTAAATTGTGACCGCCTAAAAGACACGACTTCTTGATGGAAGAAGTCGTATGAAAGGGGGTGAATGGATATAAAGGGGTCTTCTAAGCCAAACCTCTCATTATTAGAAAACACACATTCACGTTCAAGAGAGCAATTGGCTAGAAATACCCTTCACTGACCGTTCGACGCTTGACGACTCATGTTATCAATCAAACTTCATCAATGTCTGGAGGTTAGTACAGACTTATTCACGTTTCCACATTCGATCTTGATTATGCATAAGTTTTGTTCATCCATATATAATCGGGTCTTCTGTCCCTTTAGTATTATCTAACATACAAAGGCAAATTAATATTAGTTGATACTAGTTCTTGGCTTTGTTTACTCCCCAGACCGACAAGAAACTACATGCAAACATCATATAATGAAAAAGAAACATTAATTAGAGATAAAATTAACTATATAACCATCAGTTTTATGATACATATGTGATCAGTTTCACTTATAAATTTCATGATAAGACACCGAATCCTTTTGCAGTATTGAAATTATTCATATAACTTCATAAGAAGTAACGTAAGAATTTTGGATGTATCCTGGATAATCTAAAATTCATAACTTTTTTATGAGTTAACAGAAATTTATTAGATCTTGAAAAGCAACTAACTTTTTTTTTAGGGCCAATACACATTAATTAGTTACCATGCATGAACATCTTCATTTATCAAAGATCTGCTCTCCATAGACACTATCTTGATCAATACTTAATATAGAAGGAAAAAAATCATATTTAATGAGTCGCATAAGTGACGATAGGATGTAATTATTTGTTTTACATTGAATTTCTCATTAACTTTACTTGTAATCTTTATACTTTAATGATTTTCTCTCAAATCATATATTAATGTGAGTATCATCATTGATGGTTGATATACTCGTCCTTCGTGTTTTGAATTAGAAAGTGATTTTTTAAAGTAATCGAAAGTGGCTTTTTCGCCATGACGAGGAAACTAACTTGAATATGTAAATTGTCGAGCTCTTAATATAAACCCAAAAACTTAAAGGGTCAAGTACGATATGACCAACCTAAAGAGTTGGATATGTGATTAGTACATAATTCACATAATTCATGCATATGCATCGGTTCCATAACCAATAAACTAAGAGCCCGTTTGGCAAGTTATCAAATAGTGAAAATTTCTGTTCTTTTGTTCCCAGAATCAGTTTGGGAACAGAAATCTGTTTGTTAAAATTTTTGTGCACGGATACAAATTTGCAAAAAATTGTTCCCAGAATAAGTTTTGAAACAGAATTAAGAAGCAAAAAAAAGTAGCTTCTTGATTCTGAGAACAATAATCAGAATTGGAAAAGAAATTATTTTTTTTTGTTCTTCTTCTTTCCCATTCTTTATGTTCTTCTTCATTCTCCAGCCACTAGCGACTAGTAACATAGGCGAAGGCTGGCGCGGCCCTCGCGGCCTAGGCAAGGATCGCCCTCTTTGGCCTTTTCCGGCCCTTGCCTGAGTCGGTGAGGGCCGCCCTTGAGGCTCGCAGCCTAGGCGAGGGCGGTGGCGAAAATCCAACCCTCGCCAGATCCGACGAGAGCGACCCTTGCCCAGGCCGCGAGGGTCCAGCCCTCGCCCTCGCCGGCCCCGGCCTATGGCCGGCGACCAGGCCATAGCCGATAAGGAGGAGAAGAAAAAAAAAAGAAAAAGAAATATTTAAATATTTAAAAATATTATTAATAAAAAGAAATTTTATGCAGTTACCAAATGAATTTCTGTTCTTTTTCTATTCCGGGAATGGAAATTTTAAATCGTTACCAAATGCCTTCAAATGCTCGAAATCAATTTCCGGACACAGAATAAAAAAGAATCATTTCTAAGCAGAATTAGTTCTCGAGTACAGAATTGTTGCCATGCGCACCGTAACCGAAGAACTTCTCACTTCTTTAACTTGAGCTTCAAGCTATGCAACCAATCTGAAGAAGCACTTAACCTAATTGAGAGACAGTGGAGATTGTTGTTTTGTCTGTATCAGCAGTTGAAGCTCTCTCTCTCTCTCTCTCTCTCTCTCTCTCTCTCTCTCTCTCTCTCTCTCTCTCTCTCTCTCTCATAGTGGGGAAGACCGAAGAGAAGCTGATGCTTGGGACAACTACATGCGGTTTTTGACTTTGTCTCCGCAAAGCAACTTAAGAACATTAAAATATGATTAACATAGATAAGTGCCACGAGATAAAACATGTTAAAAAGTATAATTCGCATGACAGCTTTGCAAAGGAGTTGCATAATTTGGGATGACCATGAAAAACTTTGTGCCTTGTACAAGAGTCCGAAAAACTGCGGTAGTACAACCAGTGATACAGTGCCCTCACCAGCAATAGTAATTCGAGAGCACTTAAAACTTTCTATCGTATGTCTTCTGACTACTACCGCGCTCTTGCATTACCGCAACAATCAGTCATGGCAGTAAACCGGGCATTCTCAACAGTTCCTGAGATTGGACCTATTGAGCTAGAATAGAGGATGTCGCAATCTTTTGAGGTCTTGCGGCAATATATGTGTTCAAGCTGATTATTCGTACAGTTGTGCAAAGAGAAAGTGAGAATTCAAGGTCTTGTGGCAATATATGTGTTCAAGCTGATTTGGGATATTTAATTTTGAACACGCAAAGTTCCAACGTATTAATATGCACTGATTCTTAGAGGTCGAAATAAAATTGTATTGATTAAGAACTATAAACGATATTCGAGATACTTTTATTAGGAAAAATAATACAAAAGCCGCAAAGCTGAAGTCCAAGTCTAGTCATCAACAAATAAATATTTATCAGAAGATTCCGATTTAGCAATCAGAGTTATCCTTCAAAGAAAAAACATTTTATCCCTTCGAACTGAACATTAGTTAATTCAACTCAACCATCAAATAAAGAGTTCGGCACCGTACAAGTCATTGGTATAGGGATAGGAAGACCGTAGGTGTCCATGAACATTTGATAATAATTCATTCGACGCAATAAGGTTAGCGTTTTGTAATTGTGTATTAATAGATTAATGCATTAGACATGCAATAAACCATACAACCTCTCATGTTAGTTCATATCTATTTGGAATACAAATGCTCTTAGTTGACATATGATCAGCCGGCTAGTGGATTGAGCACCTAACCCAGAAATAGAATCGTTCCGGTCATGTCCTCTCTCACCAGGAACAGGAATGGGTGGTCAGCCACAAAGTCTATCTTCTCCGGTAAACTCTTCAGCATAATACCCCCAGCAGAAGCGGCGGCTGCTTCTGTTCCTTCTTCGTTAACTTCGATGAAGGATTTATGAAATATGCTCGAGACATAGAGACTTCGGCCTTCAGGAGAGTCCACCATCTCCGTTAATCCTCCTTTGCCTGAAAACGGCAATACCAATCCCAACATCTTCAGATCTTTTGAAGTTTCGAACCCAAAGGATATCTTGAATCTCGGGATTCGAAATTCCCCACACTTCCACTTGTTTGTGAGGAAGATGGCAATCCAGGAAGGTAGATTCAGAGTTGACTTTCTCCACGAGAGCTGGGAGTCCACCCCTCGCATCTGGGAGAAATAAGTACATTGAAAAGTGACGCTTGTCCTCCCCTTGCTTATAAGGAAGTCCCAAGACTTTAAAACCCTCACACGCCTTGGCATTCTGCTTCTTCTCACTAGTCATGAAGGGAACTCAAACAGAACTCCCACTGAGAAGGAAAAAGTGGTCGTCCTTTGTTTTTGAAGAGTCGAACTTGTTAGTCCAAGCACCTTTGAAGTAGAGGGCATTCGCGAAAATGAGTCGGGTTGTTCCGTCAACTGAGCCAGCCGGAAGAACCTCCTTTATAAGGCCACTGGTCTCCTTCTTAGCCCACTCATTAACCTCGCTGGTCACCTTAACAGCCTGTGAGTTATTCTGATCAGAACATAGAGTATCATGTAATACAAAAAGCAGGCAACTAACGCCATTGTATTAACAAATAGAAAGTACTGCCGTATATGAACTTCAAAAAGATTGGAGTTCAACTGAAAATCGAGCTGTTTAGATAAGGATGTAAGTTACAAGTCAATACTGGAGTTAACTAGCATAGAACAACATTCTTAACCAAGACTCAAGAAAGAATAAAATCATCGGTTTCACAGCTTAACATAGTATAGACAGACTATTTATATTAAAAAGTTAGGCAAAAAAAGAAAAAAAAGATCAGAGAACCAAGAAAATAATTGGTACGCAAAAAAAGGGTCTGGCCATCCGCAAAGAAATCGCTACAGAAAAGGGTCGCACTATATTTGTATAACTCCATGCACCGACAAAGTGAAATGCTGATATTCCAATAGATGACCGCTAAAAGTCCTGCCAAAGGCAACATACGAGTATTCATACCACATGATCTGCCAGTCTGACTAGTCGAAATTGCAACTGATTTGAAGTATTCAACAACACAAGATGTTATTTAACAAGGCGATTGCATAATTAGTCAGTCCTCCAAGATTTTTGAGTTAAGCCCGGTGAGAAAACCATTAGTAGAAGCTGCAGAGCTAATCTCCAAAAATATTTTCCAAAAACACCTATAATGTCACATCTCACTCCAGTCTACAGCCATACTAAAATCGCTTGATCATGACAAGTATGCAAATACCTAATTAGAAATACCTGAGCTACCTACGTTTGGGGATGACACAGCTGGGGGCCATGCAGTCTCCAAAAGCTATGCTTAAATTTCTTTTCCTAATGAGGTCATTTCGAGTTCTCTACATTTATATGATCTATGGCTATGGCAGGAAGTGCAGAGTAGCCAGATGCAATGGCAATACTTGCCTCTGCTACGAATGCTCATTTAGTCAATCTGTGGAAACTCGGTGCATTGATGAAAAATGGGAAAGTTGGGAGTGTAAAGTGTAAAGTATGAGTTTTAAAGGTCAAAAAGTCAAAGGGAAAAAGGAAAAGAAAAGAGAAGAAAAAGTTTGAAAAGTCAAAAAGAATAAAAAGAAGTATTATAAAAGGGGAAAAATGAGACCATCGGCTGAGAGAAGCGAGAGCTCACCGAGAAGAAGAAAGAGAGGAAAGAAAGAAGAAAGAAGGGAGAAAGAAAGGGTTTTTGCACGTGCTCGCCACAGGAGTCTCGCCAAGCCGGAGTTCGTTCGTATCGCCACGCTCGGTAAGTATTCGCGCCCATTGTTCGTTCAATCGGAATATTTTTCGGGGTTAGGGCTTATATTTTGGAGTTATGAGTTATTCGAGCGGCGAAGTCTGATTTTTGAGTCGTTGAGCTGTGAATATATATAGAATTGGTAGTTTAGGGTGCTGCAAGGCTGTGAGATCTTACGGAACTCGATTTGGACTTTCGGTTTGCCAGATATGAATTTTTGAAGTTCAGCGCGTGCAATGAACAGTGCGCGACAAGAGGTTTTTAGGCTGATTTTCGTTCGTTTTTGGCTCGATTTTGGGACGGCCAAGTTGGGGCTTTTGTAATACTCTGAACTGGCTTTCTTTTGACTATAAGTTTGCTAGGATCAGAGTTCGATGGAGAAAGTTATGGCGCGATCGAGTTTCGCGTTCAAGTTTTACGTTGCGGACGGTTTGGATAATCGGTTTGGATGAGCAATTTGTGAACGCCTTTGAGTTGTCCTGTTAGCATTTAAGCATCGTTTGGCCGTTTTGTAGTTATCGTAGTATTTTACTTGGTTTTGACGTCGATTCTCGTTTAATTGTTAGGGTTACGAGATAGTCGGTTCGAATGAGCGTCGTTGTGTGATTTTTGAGGATTCCAGGTGAGTGGTGCTATCTCTTCTTCGGTTTTGTAAAACCCATGCCTTGAAATATATATAGAACTTAAAATAGTATTGTTATTGCATAAAAGTTCGGATCGGGCATTTACTACCCTGTTGATTATTTGAAATGTTATGGTAAAGCATTTCTAGAATGGCTTATATATTGATTATCGTGAAATGAATTGAGAAAATTCTTTATGAAAAGAATTCTTTTGTTGAAGGTTATACATATTGATTTATGAAGAATTATGAAATGGTTATGGAAACATATTATGAAATGTGTCGTGAAAGTTTATATATATGTATTGTCTTGTGAAGCTGGTTTATGAATGATTTGAGAAATGGTATGAGAAAATAGCGGATGGGCTATGTTGTGAAAAGTTAATTGTTTGGTTGTTTATGAGATTGATTTGTAGATTGGATTTCTGGTATTGGAAAATGATTGTTTGATGCTCAATATCGCTATGAGCCCACTGAGGGGCTTGAGGGTATGCATACCGGGTTTAGGATATTCTTCTGGGCCGAGCCACCGGCTTTGTAGGTGGAGACCTTGCCAAGGGGGGAATCTTGGTAGCCTTGTCACAGGGCTTTGTGTCGTGACCATGGTTAAATATTGAGCAATAAATTGGTCGATGGAATGGACCATCGATGTGTGATGTGATATGAGATTAGCCAATGGAATGGACCATCGGCATGTGCTTTTGATGAGATTCATTAATGGAATAGACCATTGATGTGTGATTTGAGATTAGTCAATGGAATGGACCATTGATGTGGTTTTTATAGAGATTGATCAATGGACTTGACCATTGATAGTTTGAATTGTGATGATGGATTTAAACGTATATTTGGGACTTGTATAAAGCTTTGATGAAATAAAATAACTCGTATTTGATTGATATATATATTATATCTTTGGATTGAAGTACGAGTTTCTGGTATGGCTTTATGTATACATGCATAGTGGTTGCTCGATCTGCTTAGAAGAGATACGCACTGCTTACTGAGCTGTGGTTGCTCACCCCTCTCTTTCCCCAATCTTTTCAGGTTCCTTGGTTAGTAGCCAATAGAGCGAGAGCGATGTCGTTGGGACTTTTTGGGAGTCGGATTCCTTGTGGTTTGAGGCTGCGTCCTTCGGGTGGAAGGACGGCCGTGTCATCCCTCATCTTGGTAGGTTTTGGGGTGTGACATAAAGCTTGTTGCACTAGCGATTTGCCTTCTGGGAGCATGAAGTTTACGTCTTCAATATGCTTAAAAATATGATAGGGATAAGGAAATCTCCGTAAACACACTGCAGCTGGTTTAGAGGGCACGACCGAGGTCCCTTCTAAGTTGATAGTTTCAAGCATAATCATCTAAAGCCTTGATTAAGTGAATTTTATATGATCGTTCAGGTGAATCAATTGAACGACGTATCTCGATCCAACTTTTTCCTTTTGAAGCTCATCAACGGATTATTACGAGATTGTGCGACTATTAGCTTGCAAAACAAGACCTTTACCCTTTTATGTTAATCATGTAGGCCTCTAACCACGAGTTACAATGAGCTCAAATTAGGGGATTCTCATATTGGTTGTGCAAAGTCTGGAGCATATTTCACACCCAAAAGAAATCCAAAGCAAGCAGACAAGAAAGAGCAAATGCCTTAACCAGACCAGGTGTTCCGTTCCAGGAGCTTTGGTTTTAACAAGTCAACCAATTACAAGCAGTATTTCACTTCCTGAACCGAAGAAAAATTAGAAGAGGAAGTGATTTTCGAGAGTGTTTTCATGGATAAAACATACACTCACATGTCAATGCACGGAAGAGCGTTAAACCCATGAAACAGCAAGTGGGTAGAACACCTACTTGCTTATAATAACTAAGCGCGGTCACTCAACCTCTCACCAACATCTGACCAAAGAATTCAAGAAAGCCCACACGTATTCGACCCGAAGAAAGAAACAGAAAAAGAGCAAGAACTAACCTTGGTTTTGAAATCAGCAAGATTAGTAGCCGCCTTATAAGACGCGTCCACCATCTGTTTGAAAGAAGGCCTGAGAGGCAACGACTTATCGATCCAAACGCCATTCGCAAAAGACAGCTTGGGCCCGCCCACGGCGCTGCCGTCGGCCAGCACGATGGCGACGAGCTGAGAGGAGCTGGTCCTGGGTGGGCCCCGTGGAGCCGGCGGCGATCAGGCTGAGCATGACGTGGATGGAGAGGGGAGAGAAGACGAGGTTGGCGTCCTTGGCCCGGGTCAAGAGGAGATGCTTCGAGAGGGAAAGAGCGACGCTGGTCTGGTCGGCTATCGATTCTCTCAGGTCCATTTTTTTGGGAGCTGGACCGGGTTTGGAGGAAGTCTTTCCCATGAGAAGTAGCTCACTGGTTGCCTTGTAAAGAGTACTGCAGAGCCACTCTATAGAAGTGAACCTAGACCTGCAACTTATGCACCAACTACTATATTCAAGTTAAAGAGAAAGAAAGAGTGAGGAATCGAATCTCTGCTTAATGCGTCGGAGAGAGGTGAAGAGTAACTGTGATTGACGCATTGCGTGGCACCATCTTGTGCTTGAGAATCAGCACCGCAGCAGTTAGCATATTGAAAAGATGAGCTCAACTTCATGTTTCTCAAAAGAAAGAGATCCTTCATCGGTCTTTATTCCACACTCACTGATCTCTCAGCAACAGGATCAAGATAACACTCAGGAACATAACAGTGCTGGAATCTTTCTCCATGATCAAGAACAAAAACGGGTGGTCGGCCATGAAGTCGACTTTTGTTAATTACGACAAAAAAAGGGGCAGCACCTAACGTCAAAAGATCAGCTGAAGCTGCCGACTGCTTCGGTTCCTCTTTTGTTGACTTCGATGAAGCATTTGTGGAATATATATGCAAGACAAAGAGATTCCGCTCCTCCACTGGCTTTACCATCTCCATTGAGCCCCCTTCTTTGCGGTCGAAGGGCAATTCCAATCCCAGCTCCTGCAGAGCCCCCGAGGCTTTGACCCTAAGGATATTTTACGCTTTGATTCTGAAATTGCGCACGTCGAATGACCAGAGTGGGAGATAGCATATAAAGACTCGCGTTTCGAGCTAAGCCTCTCCACCAGAGACAGAACATTTACATTGAGAAATCGCGCCTATCCTCAATGCTACTCACTCTCTTATAAGGAAGACACAAGACTTTGAAACTGTTGGGGACGATAAAAGGTCGCCTGTGGTTGATAGTCATGGAGGGGACTTTAATGGAGCCACCATTGAGGAGGAAAATATAGAGAGCGGTTCGCAAAGAACAAGCAGAGTGTCGCTGTCGATCGAACAGGGAGGGACGAGCTCCTCGATGAGGCCTTTAGTCTGCTTTTTGACACATGAATTCACCTGCTGTCTCGCCCCAGCAGCCTGCGTATACAATGTGAGCACGAGTAAATAAGCATCGAACGTTTGATGATGTTATGATTTTGTCTGTCAAGTGTTGTTGCACAGAAACAAAGACCTTGTACCAGTTTTCCTTGGAGGAGTAAGTTGGAGGCTCAAAATCTGTAAAATATGGATTAAAAAAAAAAGAAAAAGAAAAAGAAAAAGGGGTTGAAAAGTCAAAGAAAAGAAAGAAAGTGGGAATTGCTTTATAAAAGGAAAAGCAAGGCAAAGAGAGAGAGAAGACCGAGAGCTCACTCGGTTGAAAACCGAGAAAGAAGAAAAGAAAGAGAGAGGAAAAGAGAAGGAAGAAGAAGAAGAAGAGAGGGTTTTGCGCCGTGGGACCTCGCCAAGCCGATTCAACTTCGATTAGCAACGCCCGGTACGTACTTGCGCCCATCGCTCGTCCGATCGGAAAAGTTTTCCGATTTAGGGTTTAAATTCGGTATTTTGGGAAATTAGAGCTGCGAAGTCCGATTTTTGAGTTGTTGAGCTGCGTATATATATAGAATTGATAGTTTAGGGTGCTATGGAGCCGTGGGATTTTGCGGAACCTGATTTGGACTTACGGTTTACCGGATATGAATTTTTTAAGTTAGCCGCGCAAGGTGAACAGTGCGCGACCAGCGGGCTTTAGGCCGATTTTCGTCGGTTTTTGGCTCGATTTTGGGACGGCCAAGTTGGGGCTTTTGTAATACTTGGAACGGGCTTTCTTTTGACTATAAGTTTGCTAGGATCGGAGTTCGATGGAGAAAGTTATGACGCGATCAAGTTTTGCGCTCAAGTTCCGCATTGCGGACGATTTGGATAATAGCTTTGGATGAGCAATTTGTGGGCGTCTTTGAGTTGTCTTGTTAGCATTTGAGCGTCATTTAGCCGTTTCGTAATTATCGTAGTATTTTACTTGGTTTTGACATCGATTATCGTTTAATTGTTAGGGTTACGAGATCGTCGGTTCGAGTGAGCGTCGTTGTGTGATTTTTGGGGATTCCAGGTGAGTAGTGTTATCTCTTCTTTGAGTTTATAAACTCATATTTTGAAAGTGATAAGAATTTGAGTAATCGTACGAGTTGTGAAAGAACATATTTGTTGCATAAAAGTATGGATCGGGCATTTACTACTTTTTAGTATTTGAGAATCGTTTTGGAATTGTATTGTGAAAGGATACATATGTGTATTGCATTACGAACTAGTTTATGAAATGAGCTCGGAAATGATTTAAGAAATGATTTACAAAATGTATTTTCGGCAGATGAGCCGTGTTGCGAGAAAGTTATTTATTTGGTTTGTGAAATGTATTCGGGATTGGATTTCTGATATTGGATGATGATTGTTTGATGCTCAATATCGCTGTGAGCCCATTGAGGGGCTTTGGGGGTATGCATACCGAGTTTAGGATATCCTTCTGGGCCGAGCCACCGGCTTTGTAGGTGGAGACCTTGCCAAGGGGGAATCTTGGTAGCCTTGTCACAAGGCTTTGTGTCGTGACCATGGTTAGATATTGAGCAATAGATTGGTCGATGGAATGGACCATTGATGTGTGATGTGATATGAGATTAGCCAATGGAATGGACCATCGGCATGTGCTTTTGATGAGATTCATTAATGGAATAGACCATTGATGTGTGATTTGAGATTAGTCAATGGAATGGACCATTGATGTGGTTTTTATAGAGATTGATCAATGGACTTGACCATTGATAGTTTGAATTGTGATGATGGATTTAAACGTGTATTTGGGACTTGTATAAAGTTTTGATGAAATAAAATAACTCGTATTTGATTGACATATATATTATATCTTTGGATTGAAGTACGAGTTTCTGGTATGGCTTTATGTATACATGCATAGTGGTTGCTCGATCTGCTTAGAAGAGATATGCACTGCTTACTGAGCTGTCGTTGCTCACCCCCCTCTTTCCCCAATCTTTCAGGTTTTTTGTTTAGCAGCCAATAGAGCGAGAGCGATGTCATTGAGACTTTTGGGTGCTTTGAGGCTGCGTCCTTCAGGTGGAAGGACGGCCGTATCATCCCCTATCCTGGTAGATTTCGGGGTGTGACAAAATCATAAACAAGACGATGGATGGAGAATATATTGGACGAGACTACGTGACACAGGTGTTGTGAAAGCTCCAATAATATTACACATTCCAATTTTTTCAGAACATATACATACTGTTTTTAGAAATCGAAATAAGTCAAGATGCTTTTTACATGTTTTGTCAGTTCGAGATATGAACAACAAAAGCAACATATGAGAGAAGAGTATTGTCAAAGCTACAATAATAGTTGCACGTCAAGTGATGTGATCAGATTTCAATCCTATTATTGCATTGCTACATGATTAAGTGAAATCAACTTATTATGAAATATTAGAACATCAAATGATAGAAAGATATAGTTGATAGAGCATACAAAGCTAAAACGTGTACACATATTTGTTGGAAGACAAAATATTTAAAAATTTGAAATTTTTGGTATGGTTATTTCATTTAGGATAGAAAAGATCCAATCATTAAAAACCGAAATTCGTGGAAGGTAAATTAACATTTTAATTCATTTGGGAAATTAATGATTGAGATAGGTCCAATTTATTTCATGATGATAGTATAAATGATAGGATGATAAGATGCACAGAGTTATTCTACGTTACATTTTTTGTCAATATTTAGAAAGTAGATTTCTTTCTTGCCTAGATAAAATTGAGGAAAAATTACCCAATTAGTTCTAAACCAATTGTACACATGCCAATTTAGTGAAATAGTCTTGGCAAATTCTGCCGCGAATCGTATACATACTGGCCTTGGTCCATGACATCGGTGACCGCGCCCTTCTCCCTCCAGTCAATGGACGGGGGCACCAAAGTGTCATCCTCGTACATGAAGCTCGAGGAGCCGCGTTACGCCCCATGGAACATCCTGTGGTGGTCATCGTCCGCCCCAGCACACGAGCTCCTCAACTCATGGTTGGTCATGTCAGCGAACTTGTTGAGCTTCAGCTTGTAGGGCTTGTCCTGCTGGTTCACCAGGTGGACGTGCATGACCTTCTGCTTGAACACGTTGAACCGGTTGTGCTTGTCAATGTTGTTGGTGGCTCTGCCGCCGCTCATACAGGTCCCACAGGCTGTCCTCTGACGCCAGGTCCCTCTCGTGGAAGTCAAAGCTCTCGGCGATCCCGAGGATTGACACGAGCGCCAAGGCAACTAAGAAGAAGAGTTTCTTGAACCCCATTTCGTATTGGACAGCTCGAACTCAATGCAACGTGATGGTATGAAGGATGTGGGGAATTTGGAGGAGTCGAGTGCTGTTTATATAGAGGAACGACACGAAAACGATGACAGGAGATGATGACCGAAGAAGCCACAAGTTCCTTACGGGCATCAACAATCACACACCGCGTTCATTACTAATTTAGATGAGATTAACGCACACGAGCAAGCCCAGTTTAGAGAAGTGTACATGACTTTGCAAAGCTCATTAAACAGCCTGCAAACATCCGAACGAGAACTAAATGGAAATGCTGATAAAAATGGCAATCATCTTCAATAGAAACTACTTGCTTTTTGGGTGTGAACTGCAGTAATTTTTTGGAAAGTTTTGGCTACATGCAAGTAATTATATCTTCACAGTTCCTCACGGGCATCAACAATCACACATCACGCTCATTACTAAAATAGATGAGATTAATGCGCACAAGTAAGCCCGGTTTAGAGATATGTGCATGACTTTGTAAAGCTCATTAAATAGCTTGCGAACACGAGAACAAGAACTAAATGGAAATGCTGATAAACAAGGTAGTGATTTTTAATAAAGACCACTTTGTTTTAGGTTGTGAATTGCAGTAATCTTTTGGAGGGTTTTGTTATGTACAAGTAATTGTATTTTCACAGTTCCTCATGGACATCAATAATCACACACTGCGTTCATTACTAAAATAGATGTGATTAACGCGCACAAGCAAGTCCGTTGATCATGTCATAATTGTTGATGTAGTGATTGTTTCGATAGAGTCGTCCTATCATTGCTCGTATTTGACGGACCCTCATTTGCTGCGGATGGATCGAAGGGAAGTACCCGGAGTAGGGATCGTGCTGGGTTACGTACAGGGTTATCATGGGCTTGCTTAATAGGCCTTTTTGCTGGGGACCTAATTTCTAATGGAAGTGTACTTGGCCTGCTTGTGCGCTACGTAGATAAGATGGGTTTTTGAAGTGAATCATCAGCTTATGGAAGCTTATCTGTTGGAGACTTGAAGCTCAAGAACTCAGCACAACCTCATTTATAAGCTATCGGGCATAGAACTTCAGATGCAGATCTAATTGGACGATTGCGTTAGTTGTCATTTATATGCTATGAGGCATAGAACTTCAGATGCAGATCTGATTGGACGATTGCTGTAGTTGTCACTTGCGTATTGGGATTGTTTCTCCATCAATACAGATGAAGGTGCATCATGCAGATGTGCTAGGACAGAGGAATTGAATCATTGTAGATCTCGCATCATTAAAATAAAATTCTAGGAAAGACCAACTTATCTCGCTGCCTATGAGACCCTATGAACACGCATAAAGGAATCATTGGGAGCAGACATTATTTGTGTCTATGTGACGGGACATGCCCACTTCAAACAGAGGAAACAAATGAAAGCCAAGACACTCTTTATCACTAGTCAATCTTGAGTCAGTGCTTAGAGTTCATCCTTAATAGGAATAAACTCCACCAGGATTATTCGAGTTCTTGACGGGGTATGAGGCCCGCATGGCTATGCCACAGAGCCCTTCCTTAGCAGCGATGCCACGCTGCATCCTTATGTAGCCCTTCTCGCCCCAATCCGGACCCCACGAGTTCTTCACAATCCAGTACTTGGTCCCCTGGAGAGTGCTCCCATAGCCGATGATCGCGACTTCATGAATTGGCCTCGTGCCACACTGTCCAGTGAATATGCCCTGATAGTTTCGCCGATAAGAACGGTTCCAATGAACATATTCAGTAGCTTTTTAAATGGAAGCAAGGACGAGAAGTCTGCTAATTACTCGTAATTATCTCCAGTCAGATTTATATCGAGTAAATTTTACCTCTGAGTATAATTGGAAATCAACACCGCTGGCATCGATGGTCACAGAAACGGGCTGATTTGCAACCGCCTTCAGCAGCGCATCCTCATTGTTAAATGGCACATATTGGTATCCGTCGATCGACACAACAGGAGAATTCACCTGCGTTTTCAAAGGGAAATTTATAGATTAATGACAACATTTCATAGGATATAGAGTTGAGCTAAGATTGTGGTTAATTAACCTTGGCGACGTCACAGGTCCCATGGATAGCTTGGTACGGGTAATTCGACTCGGACGTGATGCCCTTTTCCTTGATGAACTCGAATGCATATTCCTTGTGCCCGCTCTCGCACCCTTTGTTTGGTGGGGACGCGCAGTCCACCAGCTCTTGCTTGGAAAGAGAGAGGAGCTTGTTCGTCCTCAAGTAATTGATTCCCTCGACCGCTGCCACGGCCGAGAATGCCCAGCAACAACCTGTTCCATAAAAAACAACACCATGAAATTCAGCTGCAAGCAATCGAAATTTAATGAAACTGAAATGAGACATATGTGAAATTTAATGATCGGGTTTGGTGAAGAATCTTAGGATGCATAGCGACTCAAGACCTCATTAAAATAAGAGATGTGAAATAGTCT
The DNA here is from genome assembly GCF_021117445.2 of Syzygium oleosum. Lineage (NCBI taxonomy): Eukaryota > Viridiplantae > Streptophyta > Magnoliopsida > Myrtales > Myrtaceae > Syzygium > Syzygium oleosum. The sequence continues at coordinate 1,230,849 of NW_026607506.1, read as the reverse complement.
TAGAAAATTCTGCAGTGAATCGTATACATACCGCAGCCGCGTTGGTGCATGACATCGGTGACCGCGCCCTTCTCCCTCCAGTCAATAGACGGGGGCACCAGAGTGTCGTCCTCGTACATGAAGCTCGTGGAGCCGCGTTGCGCCCCATGGAACATCCTGTGGTGGTCATCGTCCGCCCCAGCACACGAGCTCCTCAACTCGTGGTTGGTCATGTCAGCGAACTTGTTGAGCTTCAACTTGTAGGGCTTGTCCTGCTGGTTCACCCGGTGGACGTGCATGACCTTCTGCTTGAACACGTTGAACCGGTTGTGCTTGTCATCGGGGCTCCGGGACACCCCGTGGTGGCTCTGCCACCGCTCATACAGGTCCCACAGGCTGTCCTCTGACGCCAGGTCCCTCTCGTGGAAGTCAAAGCTCTCGGCGATCCCGAGGATTGACACGAGCGCCAAGGCAACTAAGAAGAAGAGTTTCTTGAACCCCATTTCGTATTGGACAGCTCGAACTCAATGCAACGTGATGGTATGAAGGATGTGGGGAATTTGGAGGAGTCGAGTGTTGTTTATATAGAGGAACGACATGAAAACGGTGACAGGAGATGATGACCGAAGGAGTTACAAGTTCCTTACTATCATCAACAATCACACACCTTGTTCATTACTAAAATAGACGAGATTAACGCGCACAAGCAAGCCCATTTTAGAGGTATGTGTATGACTTTGCAAAGCTCATCAAAACAGCTTGCAAACACCAAAACGAGAACTAAATGGAAATGCTGATAAAAATGGCAGTGATCTTCAATAGAAACCACTTACTTTTTGGGTGTGAACTGCAGTATTTTTGGGAGGGTTTCGCTATGTGCAAGTAATTTTATCTTCACAATTCCTCATGAGCATTGACGCAAGACTAGATTAACGCGCACAAGCAAGCCCAGTTTAGAGATATGTGTATGACTCTACAAACTCATTAAACAGCCTGCGAACACCAGAATGAGAATTAAATGAAAATGCCGAGGAACATGGCAGTGATTTTTAATAGAAACAAATTGCCTTTTGGGTGTGAACTACAGTATTTTTTGGATGATTTCGCTATGTGCAAGTAATTCTATCTTCACAGTTATCACGGGCATCAACAATCGCACACCGCCTTCATTGCTGAAATAGATGAGATTAACACGCACAAGCAAGCCCAGTTTAGAGATATGAAAGCTCATTAAACAGCCTACAAACACCAGAACCATAACTAAATGGAATGCTGATCAATATGGCCATGATTTTTAATAGAAACCAATCGCTTTTTAGGTGTGAACTGCAGTAATTTTTTGGAAAGTTTTGGCTATGTGCATGTAATTATATCTTCACAGTTCCTCACAGGCATCAACAATCACACACCGCGTTCATTACTAAAATAAATTAGATTAACGTGCACAAGCAAGCCCAGTTTAGAGATATGTGCATGACTTTGCAAAGCTCATTAAACAGCCCGCGAATACCAGAACGAGAACTAAATGGAAATACTGATGAACAAGGCGGTGATTTTTAATAGAAACCAATTGCTTTTTGGGTGTGAACTGCAGTAATTTTGTGGAATGTTTTGCTGTGTGCAAGTAATTCTATCTTCACAGTTCCTCCCGGGCATCAACAATCACACACCGCATTCATTATGAAAATAGATGATATTAACGCGCACAAGCAAGCCTAGTTTAGAGATACGTGCACGATTTTGTAAAGCTCATTAAACAGCTTGCGAACACCAAAACGAGAACTAAATGGAAATGCTTATGGACATGGCAGTGATCTTTGCATGCCGAACAGGCGATTATGTTGACACGCTTTTGCACAATCTCCTCTGTCTTCAATAGAAACCACTTGCTTTTGGGTGTGAACTGAACTGCAGTATTTAACAGACATCAAAAGCTTTCCCACCCACTTGGCTTTTGCGTGTGAATCGCATTCCATATTCCGCCCCAATGCAATTGATTGACTCTTCTCTTACTGATAAACTAGTGGCCATCGTGCTAATTATGGCATCAGTGACTATGCAGCAGCAATCTGCACGGCTTAATAAAGCTGAATGATTTTCATATGAGAATAATTCAAGATGATCATATTACGTGCAAGGACAAGCAGTTTGATGTTATCAGCGGCAGTTTTGTTGTTAGGACAATAGTTTTTTTGCATCCCAGATATGCCATTTCTTATTCAGCGCTATTTTTTTTTAGGGATATATGCACGGGAGAACTCAATTGCACTGTCGCGACAAGTTTTAGGACTTCCAATGAAATTCCAAGCACAGGATGTTCTTCGCCGTGAAGCCGGCGCTGCAATCGCTTTAGGAGTTTCCTCGGAGATAACCATCTCTCCCATGGTAGCGCCTTGGTTAAGTTCATGAGGTTTGGGCTTGGAAGCAAAGGGACCATGCTAGGCTCGACCCCTTCTTTTTCTTTTCTTTTCTTTTTTGCGCGCAACACGGCGTGAGCTTAGGCTTGCCAGGCCACGTCGTGTTCAGGTCGACACGGCCTGTTGCCCGCACGTGGGTGCTTTTAGGCTCTCCTTGTTTCGCAAAAAATGAGTGATTCACAAAATATTTTCCTCAAAACATCTTGCTTAAGAACGATCGCTGACAAAAATAAATGGATGAGAAATATTTTTCCCGATTCACGGCAAAGTTTGATAATGAAAATATTTTTCATTAACTAGTTATTTCAAGGAGTGCAAGCCATCGTTTTTATGGGAATATTTTCTAAATTATTCAATTTTCGGGAGACAAACGAAATCCTAAGGGGTTGGACCAACGAGGCCTTTGTCAATCATCCATTATCTTGCTCTAGTTTAATGATGTCTAAGATCGATTTGAACTCTTTCGGGCGCTCGGGAAAAAGTCCAAAAGAGAACATTTACAAACGTCTTGGGGCGTCCGTGTTTCGTTTCTGTATTTTGTCTCTTACCTTTTTCTTTACATCTTTCGGAATTTGACTATTGGAAATCTTTCGAGACATATCGAGGACTGGAACGTCGTCTTCTCCCCTCACTCGATCCCTGCCATTCCGAGCCTGCTCCCCGTCAGATGCACTCGAGCCCACATCAACCACCTCAACGCTTGTTTCACCGACGGCAGGGGCACAAAGGGGCCAAAGCTGTCAATCCAGAACGGCGTTCCGGTCGCCAGTTACATGCCTCTCCGGAATTGTTTCAAACAGTTGTTGGGCACTCACTACAAGGCTGCCATCGAGGCCCGTTCATTTTCCAACCAAGGTTGATTTTTTCTAGTGTCATTGGTGAAGAAAGATTATTTGGCCGACATATTATCTTGTTCACTGCAAAAACTTTCAATCTGTCATTGCTAAATTAATTCTGCATTTTCACTAGAGTATTGATTCTTCAAGCATAATATACGTGTATGATCAAAATTATTTGGGTTAATATCACGAAAAACCCCAAACCGGTACACTTGTGACAAATTTACTCAAAATTAATTTTTTGACCACCAAAAACTCCAAAATAGTACATTTGTGACAAATTTACCCTCCATTAAATTGAATTAATGCAAAAATACCATAAACTTGTACACTTGGGACAAACGGAGGGTAAAACATTGGTACAGTCGTCAACTGTCATGTGTCATTTAATTAAACAATTTGACAGTAAATTTTAACGGAAACTAACGGAGTATAAATTTATCATAGGTGTACTAGTTTAAGGTTTTTGGTAGTCAAAAAATTAGTTTGACGTAAATTTATCACAAGTGTACCAATTTAGGGTTTTTCGTGGTAATAACCCAAATTATTTCTACAAAAAAGTTTCAATTTACTCATATTGTCACCATAGCTAGGAGCAAGTTATTTTGCTCGGGAATCTGCGTGAGAACCGATGACGTGATCAAATGCAAAACAAAAGTTACACAATATATGTTGGCAAGATTAATCCAATAGTATTTTGCACCCTACGCCCTACGAACCCTTGGCATGTAATAAGATTTGTTCTTAGATATGTTATAAAATATAAAATTACGGATAATGGGAGAAAACTAAATCAATTATAATAATTTTAATGAGAAAAAAGTATCAATGATCATATTGAACAATCAAAATTTGTTAAAAGTCCATAAGTATAGCCGCTTTAATAAAATAAATAAAATATGTTAAGAAAAAGAATCAACACCAACTGCCTAAAAAGGTAGAAAGGCGTTGATAATAAAAAGGTCAAATGACAAAAATTGACTAATCATTATGTATACTTAAATAGTTAATTAATTTAAAAGATTATTGATAAACAGAATATGTGAGAATTGATTACAAAAGAAAATGATGTTCTCAAAGCCTAAACGGAGATGAATAACCGAAATTTAAGGTAATTCTCTAAATATGTTGTCTTGATCAATAGTTTTTTCTTTTTTTGCGTTACCAACTATTTACAAATAAGTAAAGAATCAAGTTTTTGTTATTTGACTTTTTTGATATTGAGGCATATTTCCTTTTCACTTAATTGTATCTCTTTTTCATAAAATATCTCGTTAGTTCTATTGGTATATGGGAAAAGTATCAAAAAAAGACATAAACCTACCATATCGGTGCCAGTTCAGTCATTAAAATTTCAATTAGACAAATTTAGTCCTAAGCCTTTCGCGTTTGTGTCAATTGAGTCTATCCGGCTAATTTTAACCGAAAATCGCTGACGTGGACGCCAGCTGTCCTACGTAGCATTAACGTGAACATTTTTTAGTAATATTTTGAATTTTTAATAATTTTTATGATTTTCTTTTCTTTTCTTTTCTTCTCCATATTATTATTTTTCGCTGAGAGCCAACAAGAGTCGCCGACCAACCATCATCAGCCCTCGCCTAATCTGGGCATCGTGGCCTCACTTTACCCAGGGCCAACAAGGGCCGCAGCGTCCTCATTTGGCCCAGATCTAGCGAGGGTATCATGAGCCCTTGCCCAATGGCCAGTGAGGGCGTGGTGGCCCTTGCCCAATGCCGATGAGGATCATTGGCTTTCAAGCCCGGCCCCCCACCAAAAAAAAAAAAGAAAGAGAAAGAGAAGTTAAGAGGAATTGTCCACGTTAGTGCGAGCCGCGCTATATAATGACGGCTGGATCCATGTCCACAATTTTCAGTCAAAATTGGCCGGATTGATTCAATTGACACAAATGCAAAATGTTTAAAACTAAATAGATCTAATTTAGAGGTTTAGGAACTGGATTCACACCAATGTACCAAGTTTAAGATTTTTTTTGTACTTTTCCCATTGTTATATAGACAAAGTTATAACAGCTTTTAGTTTCTAATTTCATTACCATTATCCTAGTTGGCTTATTTTTCTCTATTTTTTTTCATTTTTCATATAAATCATGGGTAAATGAGAGATTTCCCCTTAACAATCATGTTCATTAGATCATCAAAGAATCAACACCAACTGCCTAAACAGGTAGAAAGAGGGTTAAACCGCCGTAACAAAATGAAAATTCAAGGAATAATGTGTAACAGTTGAAAGAGGGCGTACTACCCCCAAAAGTTGTCATCTCCCTACAGCTTTTCTGAACTCATTTTTCAAATCCATGTATGGAAACATGCTGGAAACCATCCTTAAGCTGAAAATCTGATTATGGCTCTAAAGAGAGAACATCCAATCAGCAGAAAGTGAGTCTAAAGTCGTCAAGAAGATCATCAAAAGAAAGCGATAAAAACTATTTCTCCGTGTGACATGCCACCAAACCAATCCAAAGGGGTATTGATTTTGCCGTTTGAAAATGAAGGTTGTCATCGATGGCAATCATTTCATGGTCTTTCTTCATGTTCAATCAAAACGACAAAGAGGTCTGATGCACCTAGGGGACCGGCGGATCGATTATGCGACTGGACGAACTAGCAGGCTTGAAGTCAACGATATCGGATTGAGCTCAAATTTGGTCGGCTGAAGCGAAACGGCGTGCTGATCAATACTCACCGCCTTTGGCTGTGACTAACGATGGATTTTCGCGATTCGAGATTGTTTAGATGGATTTTTCTATTTTTTTAGTATTTTTTTATGGGTTAATTTAGTAGAGGGCAGTTTCGTAATTTTACGTTTTGATGTTTACTAATCCTAGTAGGGTTAGGTTTGGGGATATATATAAGCTTGTTTTAGGGTTTCCTTTGAGTAGACTTTGAATATTTTTTATTTGATAATCATATTTGGAGGACGAATTGTTCTTCTGTCGAATTTTCTTGTTCAGTCAAATTTTCTATCGTGTTTCGGCATCAATTGGTATCAGAGCACAAGTTGCTTGAATCAATGGCTGAACAGAATCGCGGTCGTGGACGACGAGCTCGTGGTGGCCAGGGGCATGGAGGCGTTCCTGAAGCAGACGACCAACCGCGTCTAAGAGATCTGCGAGACGTAGAAATTGAAGAACAGAGAATACGAATCCAGGATTTGGAGCGACAACTTGCGGAGGCGAGGTTGGGCGTTCAATCCGAAGAAGAAGCAGAATTTGAGGATCCATCCGATGATGAAGAGGAGGACGTAAACTCTTTCGGGGTTCTGAACCAGGGGCGGAATCGAGGAGTACGACCTGAAAATCAGCACTCTTCTCAAAATTTCGGAATGAAGATCGAGATTCCCGAGTTTAATGGTAAGGCTCATCCTGATGAGTTTATTGATTGGTTGCATACGTTAGAATGGATTTTTGATCTTAAAGACCTAACTGAGGGGCAAAAAGTGAAGTTAGTGGCTATTAGGTTGCGAAAACATGCTTCGATTTGGTGGGAACACGTGAAAAAGCAACGCGCTAGAGAGGGGAAGCCGAAGGTGGATCGCTGGGAGAAGATGAAAAAGTTATTGCAGAAATTTTTTTTGCCTACCCATTATAGGCAAGAGGCGTTTATCAAGTATCATAACGTCAAGCAAGGTGATAAAACAGTTGAGGAATTTACAGAAGAATTTGATCGCTTGCGGATGCGTTGTGATGTGGCGGAGGAAGATGAGCAGACGATTGCACGATATCTGGCAGGGCTGCGATATGAGATCTCTGATGTTGTCCAATTGCAGCAGTATTGAACATATGAGGATGTGTGCAGACTAGCCCTAAAGGTGGAGGGGCAGTTTAAAAGAAAAAGCAGTAAGTCCAAGTGGTCTAGCAGCGGTTCTAAGTGGACAGGCAGCAGTTCCAAGTGGTCAGATAAAGAGTCCTGGGGGAAAGCAGGGAGTTCTTCAGCTCCGGCAGCAGTTAAGGGCGCTGGTTCAAAATCTGCAACAAAAAGGAGAGTAGGGTAGTGCTGGATCTAGCAGGGGAGGAGCTATAAGCAAGCGATGTTTTAAGTGTCAAGGACTCGGGCATTTTGCTGTTGATTGTTCGAACCGACAGTTTGTGACACTTGTAGATAATCCAACTTTTGATGAAGACCCAACTTATGATGAATCTGAAGGCGAGCAAGCAGATGCAGATCCAGATCCGGAGGACATTGTCTATGCCGATTCTGGTGAGTCTTTAGTTGTGCGTCGGGTTTTAAATATTGCTGAGGTAGATGATGAATCGTGGCTCAGGCATAATATATTTCATACTAAGTGCACTAGTGGGGGAAAGGTGTGCAGTATGATCATTGATCGGGGAAGTTGTGAGAATGTAATATCTACCACTATGATAGAAAAGTTGGGGTTGAAAACTGTCGAACATCCTCAGCCATATAAGCTGTCATGGCTTAGGAAGGGGAATGAGGTAAAAGTGAGCAAGAGGTGTTTAGTGCAGTTCTCGATTGGGAAGAAATATACTGATGAAGTGTGGGGTGACGTAGTTCCAATGGATGCTTGTCATATTCTGTTGGGGAGGCCTTGGCAGTTTGACAGGAAAACACAGCATGATGGATTAAAAAATACATACACCTTCAAGAAGGATGGCCGGACCATTACTCTGGGTCCTTCAGATTTGAGAAAGGAAGTGAAGAATAATTTGCTGTCCATGTCAGAATTTCTAGAAGAGGCAATGAATGCGCCTGAGCTTTTTGCCATTGTGGTGATGGAGCGGAATTCTGACAGTCCCGAAATTCCTACCCAAGTTCTGCCCTTGCTTGAGGAGTCTGCTGATGTTGTACCGGAAGAGTTACCACCTGGGTTGCCGGGTGAGCACAATGTTTCTGGAACTTTTAATGTAGCAGATTTGTCACCTTACTATACTGAAGAGGAAGAAGACCCTGAAGAGATTGATGACAATGAAGACAAAGCAGATTCGAGGACGAATCTTTCTCTAGCAGGGGAGGATGATGCACCTAGGGGACCGGCGGACCGATTATGCGACTGGACGAACCAGAGGGCTTGAAGTCAACGATATCGGATTGAGCTCAAATTTGGTCAGCTGAAGCGAAACGGCGTGCTGATCAATACCCACTGCCTTTGGCTGTGACTAACGATGGATTTTCGCGATTCGAGATTGTTTAGATGGATTTTTCTATTTTTTTTAGTATTTTTTTATGGGTTAATTTAGTAGAGGGCAGTTTCGTAATTTTGCGTTTTGATGTTTACTAATCCTAGTAGGGTTAGGTTTGGGGATATATAAGCTTGTTTTAGGATTTCCTTTGAGTAGACTTTGAATATTTTTTATTTGATAATCATATTTGGAGGACGAATTGTTCTTCTGTCGAATTTTCTTGTTCAGTCAAATTTTCTATCGCGTTTCGGCATCAAGGTCAAGTAAAAGGTCCCACATTGACGGTGTAATATCACAAGTAACCAGGAGAAAATTGTCCAAATAATTTTAAATTTATTGTAAAGACGATCAATTCAATCTTAACTTTACATTTTTGTCAATTTAATCTTAAAATTTTTGTGTGAAATTCTAATGTAGTCCTTCCGGAAACCACCGACTATGCCACATGGGATGGCCAACGATGACTGAACCGCCACATCGGCGATTTCCGATAAAAATTGACCGAAATGACTATGTTGAAATTTCGCACAAAGGATTAGAATTAAAATGGCAAAAATAAAAAAAAATTAGGACTAAATTAGCATCCTTATAATAAGTTTAGAATTGATTAAGTAAATCTTTCCTAAGTAAGAACCAAAGGGAGTTTGCCCCTCTTTTTGTGGCCTTAGGTTCAAATTTTATTGGGAGCATTGCATGGGTTAAATTCTAAATGCACCCGATTGATATAGAGGAGTAGGTCCTTGTTAACGTAATAACCAGAGTCCCTTAAGAATATTATAGTAAATTTAGGGTGGGAGCCAAATTTAAAATTCTCTTGTAATATATATATATATATATATATATATATATATATATATATATATAGCGTTTAGGACTTCATTAAAGTTATTTCTGACCATAAAAATTTTAAAAAAATTTAATTCCATAAAATTTGGAAAAGCTATTACCTTACGTATATAGTACTGATTTTTATTTATATATTTCGAGACTAAGTATTTTTTTAAGATACTTCTATTTAATAGTATGATATTTATTTAATTTTTTCTATTGACGTTTTATAATATTATTATCTATTTTCAAATTAATTAATCAATGAAAAGAAGATATAACTAATTTAATTGTACATGCACATATTTGATTTATTTTATATGATTGGAGTCTCTTTCCTTAAATCTAATCGGGACACATGCTACATATACACATGTCAATATATTATAAACTTTCGATTTTACTATTAGGGATAAGTGCATTCAAAGCCCTAAAACTTGTCACGAAAGTGCAATTGAGTCCTAAAACTTTCAAAAAGTGTAAACAAGTCCTAAAACTTGTCACGAAAATGCACTTGAATCCTAAAACTTTAAAAAAGTGCAACCAAGTTCTAAAACTTGTCACGAAAGTGCAAACAAGTCCTAAAACTTGTCAAATTAGTTCAATCTAGTCCTTCCATTGATTGTACTTTTTGAAAGTTTTAGGACTTGTTTGCACTTTTGTGACAAGTTTTAGGACTTATTTGCACTTTTTGAAAGTTTTAGGACTCAAGTGCACTTTCTTGACAAGTTTTAGGACTTGTTTGCACTTTTTGAAAGTTTTAGGACTCAATTACACTTTTATGACAAGTTTTAGGACTTCTAGTGCATATATTCCTTACTATTATCTTATAAGATAAGATAAGATAAGATAGCAACTTTGAACTCATGGTGCCTGATAGGTTACGAGTTAACAAAATTAAATTACAATAGAAGGAAATTCCAACTTTCATAGAACAATAATAACTTTTGTAATGTCAAGTATCTCACTGAGTGAAACTGGGTACATTAGTCATTCAATATCTTTTATATTACATAAGTTCGAATATACTTATTGCTAAAGTGCATTAAAAAAACACTAAATTTATTCTACCATTTCACATTTCACATAGAAACATTTTATGTGAAAAATATTATTCACCAATCCCTCGCTCCAACTTTCTGTCAACTTGTCTACAATATCTAGTCAACTAATTTCATGAAAGCACCGTATGGATATAAGATATTCCACGTTGTACTTAAAAATTCGAGAACTTAGTTTTCGTGTTTAGCATTTTGCATAATCATTCAATTGAACAGTTATGGACACTATAAAACATGTCAATAATCATTCCATTGAATAATTTCTAGCCACACTCAATAGTACTCTAGATTATCTTAGTCATTCCTAGATAGGCTATGTTACTTTCTCTTCTTGAATGGTATGAGCATAATAGTTGGGAATTTAGGATTTCTAACAAGAAGGTGGTAATTAACAGTAGGAGTGTTAAAAAAAGTCTGAAAAACATATAAACCAAGCCAAGCCAAACCAAACTGGCAAGTACTGTTTATTTCTTTATTGGTTTGGTCGGTCTCGGTTTGACGGCTGAAAAACTGATAAAATTGAACCGAACTAAGAATCTATATCTGTGTGTTTTTCTGTTTAGACATGGAACTATGCTTTTGCTCCTTTTCTTTAAAAATACTAAGTTATGTGTTAGGGAGAACTTTGGGGAAAAGTATCAGAAAAGTCCTAAACCTATTGTATTAGTGCCAATTTAGTCCTGAACTTTTTGAATTAGTGCCAATTCAATCATTCTGGCTAATTTTGGTCGGATTTTGCTGACGTGGATGTTAGTTGGTTTACGTGGCACAACCGGCATTAATGTGAATAACTTTTAATAATATTTTATTATTTTTTGAATTTTATTTTTTTCTTTTCTTTTTCGTTTTTTTCTCCCTCCCCACCCTTCTTCCTCTAGCCGGTCACTGGACCTCGGCAACCGGCCAGAGGCTCACCGTCGCTAGCGACGGCGAAGGCGAAGGCGAAGGCGAGGCTCGACCACGCTAGATTCGGTGAGGCCGTGCCCCGCCCAGCCGCTAGCGAGGCTCGAGCCCTCATCCCGTTGCCCAGCTGTTGATGAGGCTTACCCTCGTAGCCTTTAGTGAGGGCTCGAGCCTCGCTAGCGGCTGGGCGAGGCATGACCTCACCGGATCTAACGAGGCGATGCTCGACCCTCGCTTGCCTAGCACGAGGCCACCCTCGCCCATGGCCAACAAGGCTCGACCCTCGCTTGCCTAGCACGAGGCCACCCTCGACCTTGCGGCCTCTGGTGAGGTTAGGGCTTGCCCATGCCCTACGAGGTTTGATCCTAACCATGTTCAGCGAGGGACCTCACTAGCCCTAGCCTTTGTCCGGTCGCCAAGGTAAGGCGACCGGCTGGAGGAAGAAGAAAGGAGAGGGAAAAAAAAAAAGAAAAGAAAAATAAATAGACAAAAATTTGAAAAAATATTGAAATATTATTAAAAGTTATCCACATCAACGTTGGCCAGTTTACGTGGCATGGCCGACTTCCACCTCAACAAAATTTAGCCAAAATTAGTTGGAAGGACTAAACTGGTATTATGTCAAAAGGTTTAGGACTAAATTGACACCAAAAAAATGTTTAGGACAAAATTGACATCAATGCAATAGATTTATGACTTTTCTGACACTTTTCTCGAGAACTTTGTATTGTTTTGTGAAGGATGGTTGGATGTAGGGATGAGCGGTTCCAGGTTTTGTACATGTTCCATTTGGAACTAGGAAACTACCTATAAAAACATGTTCCTCATTTTTTAAAGGGAAAATACCATAAAAAACTCCAAATTATGTCACTTGTGACAAATTTACCCTAAATTTTTTTTTGTGACATGAAAACTCCCAAACTATGTCACTTGTGACAAATTTACCCTGAACTTTTTTTTGACAGGAAAAACTCCAAACTATATCACTTGTGACATATTTACCTTATAATACTTTGACCCATGGACATTTTCATCTTTTTCCTTTTTTTGTTTTTTTTCCTTTTTTTTTCTTTTCTTCTCCGGTGAGGGCGGCCCTCGCCAGATCCGGCGAAATAGGTTCCCACCGATCTTATTTTCAGGTTTCTGGTTCTAATCTAGAACCATGCTCACTCCTAATTGGATGTTGTGTTTTAAGTCATTGATGAAACTAAGTTGTCAAGTAAGATTTGTACCTTCTTCACTTGCATGTTTTGAAACCGAACTGAATCGGATCAGATCGAAGTTGTCAATTCGATGTTAATTGTGATTTAATCAGTTTGGTTCCGGTAGTTGAAATCTTTCCAAACCCATGAATGGGGCTGAAAATGTTTCCCAATTCAAACTATAAATAGCCCTAATCGACGGTGGCCACTAAAAAGCACATTGGGCTCTTCCACTAAATGGAAAGTATTATTCAATGAGGCAAAATCATGAAAACGTTCTGTGATTGCGGTCCAAAAGCGAATTTACAGCTCCTCTGCTTCCCTTAAAACGAACGATCTAGAACTCATTTTACTAAAAACGATCGTTTATATCGCTCACGAAAATAAACGAACGAGAAATAGTTTCATCGTCCACGGAAATATCTAAAATATATATATTTTTTGAATTCTTTATTTTTTACGAAATAAAAAGAAAAGAAAAGGACAACTTTTAGTGCGCGCCAAGTTTCGCGAAAAACAAAGCGAAAAACGTCACCCCCGTCGCTCTCGCCTATAACGTCGCATTCGCATTCTTCTCGATAACACGACGAGCTTCTTCTTACAACGCGCTCCCCTGGCCCCATCCCGGTCTCTCTCGTTCTGAGCTTCCTGGTACTTGCACTTGCACCCCACCCTTCATTACATTAAAAATGGCGTGCGCCCATGCATTGAATTTGTTTATGAATTCGCAATAAATTTCCCCGATCTTGATTCCAACCCACAGACCGTCCGGAACAAAAAAAAACGGCTAATATTATACTATCTTATACTTTGCTTCTCTCGATACACGAGAGCCCGATCTTAACCCGAGAAGGTCCCACCTCTGCTTTTCTGCACAGGGACGACACTCTCCCCTCTTCTCGAGCCCTTCCAACCGTCTTTCTTGCCTCGTCCTGGAGCCTTTGATCCGAGCTCTTTGCTTAGCAGAAACCCACCAAGAAAGAAAGAAGGAAGGAAAACGTTACAGGGGAAGGCTCCAGGCTGAGGGAAGTCCTCTGTTTCTCTGTGTCTGTGTGTGTGTGGAAGAATCAAGAAGATGGGAGAGACTGGGAATCACGACCATGGGCCCCCGCCTCCACAGGGGGCGCCGCCGCCTCAGCCGCCGCCGCCGAACCTCGCTCTCTCTAGAGGGCCCATCTGGGCTCCGGACGAGCAGCTGCAGCACCTCCACTACTGCATCCACTCTAACCCCAAATGGCGTCAGTCACCGTCACTCGATCTCTCTCTGGCTTTCTATTTTTATGAATTCGTTACTCGTGATGCCACAGTCGATTTGAATCTGTGACTGCTTAGAATCACAAGGGTAACGATACTTTATGAGGAGGAAGGTGCATGCTTTATGGTTTTTTTTTATATTCGTTTACTTTACCTGGGGAAAGTATCTTTGGGGGTGCAAGATTAGTATTATGTGCTTTTTGTTCATTTCCATCAGAATCTACTTTTTTCCCGATTCATTCGGTTCTCTTTTTCATGTGTAAAAGATATGTAGTTCTTCTCCTATATCTGTCGGTTGCTGAAGATCTTATTAGTCCTCGGATTCCTTAAGATTCTGATTGACCCTTTAAGCTTTCTAAGCAGAGACATCAGCATAGGTTTGGGAAAAATTATTGTTATCAGGGTTGAGTTTGTGAACTGATATTGAAGAAAAGACTACTGATGAGTGCTCTTGGACTAATTTTACAGACGAAGCAGTTCTACTAGCATTTCAGCACTATATTGTGATGCTTGGAACTATTGTTTTGATTGCCAGCACCCTTGTGCCTCGAATGGGTGGGAACCATGTAAGCTCATCCATATATAGTATTTGGTGAGGCACTATTTGACTAAGTAGAACATGTTGTGATTTAGTCTTGCAATCTGCGAACAGGGTGATAAGGCGCGGGTGATTCAGGCACTGCTTTTTATGTCGGGAATCAACACTCTGCTTCAGACCCTTCTCGGGACAAGGCTACCTACTGTTATGGGAGCATCACTTGCTTTTTATCTGCCGGTGTTATCGATTATAAATGACACTATGGACAAAAACTTCAATTCAGACCATGATGTATGTACCCAGCAAAGCAAATTCGGCAAAATGATTTGATTTACTTATATGTTGGATTTAAAACATTTGTTTGATGATGTTGACCATCAGCCTTTGGGGATAGTATGTGTTCTTTGGAGCATAGCAAAGATGGTGTGCAAAATCGGAAGAAGTTAAGTTATAAGTCTAACTTGTATCTAAAGATCGATAGTTAAAAGTAGTTGAAATTCATGCAAGTTCAATATAAAAGCATGACAGAGATTAAAAGGTCACGTTCAACGTGATGATAGATATAATTAATTCACCATGGCCTCCCGAAGCCAGCTCCTTAGAAATGCTTCTCAGGAGGACTGTGATTTTGTCATTGCATATTTTATTTCCCCTGTAATTTGGTGCTTCATCTGACCATGTGATGCATTGCTGATGTCTGCATTTATGATACTTTCATTTTTCCTCTCGGGTATCATGCTCTTGTACCATAGAGCAATGTCCCAACTCCTTGCAATCAGACCTTCAGGTGATGAATTTGTGGTGTGCTTGCAGAGGTTTCTCTACACAATGAGGACCATTCAGGGGTCTCTTATTGTTTCTTCATTTGTGAACATTATCCTTGGTTACAGCAAGGCATGGGGAAACTTCACCAGGTTAGTTCTATCTTTTCTTTTCAATGTATCGTGTAATCATGCTCTTCAGAAGAATCTAGATGTAAATTGTTGTATTTGTCTTTAATCTGATAAATTTTTGTTATCTGTGTTTACTAATTCCAAATTTTAAAACTCAAATCCAGGTTATTTAGTCCGGTTATACTTGTAGCGGTGGTTTCTGTGGTGAGTCTTGGTTTGTTCATGAGGGGCTTTCCATTGGTGAGTTTCCCTACTGGAAGTTGACACTTTATTGGCTGCAGCAAATGTCAAATGCCTTAAAAAAGTTGCTTTATAGAATAGGACAAAGATTTGATGTTCCATAAGTTGTTTATTCTTTGCTTACATAGCAAATGAACTCTGACTAGATTAAACCTTGGATTCTAGTATGCCACTCGAAGCTCTTCTGTTGTATAGTGATGGCTTGTGCACTTTCGCTGATGTAATTTTCCTGTGCAGCTGGCTAACTGCGTTGAGATTGGCCTGCCGATGCTAATTCTTCTCATCATATCTCAACAGGTATAATAGAATAGCGCAATTGAAAGTGACATACTTGAAACTATGTTGTTCTTTATACAAAAGTGGGGTTCTATTTCTATTGCAGTATCTGAAGCAAATCCTGCCTAGGGGCCGTTCCGTGCTGGAGAGATATGCTTTGCTCTTTTGCATTGGCATAATCTGGGCATTTGCCGCAATCCTCACTGTGTCTGGAGCTTACAACAATGTCAAAGAGCAGACGAAAACAAGTTGCCGCATAGATCGCTCCTATCTTTTGTCATCTGCTCCTTGGTATGTTCTGATAAAAGAGACCTCTAGAGGCAATTATTTTTATTCGCCTGTTACTTTTCCCTAGAACTTTTTCTACTGAAAAGAGTTGGTTTCTGATGCAGGATTAAGGTTCCGTACCCATTTCAGTGGGGTACTCCCATATTTAGAGCAAGCCATGTCTTTGGGATGATGGGTGCAGCACTTGTTTCTTCTGCAGAGGTGTTGTTTGCATTATTTGTTTAAGAATATGTCCGTATTTATAAGTGCTTCACTTATTGATATGTTTGGTGAACTCCAATGCAGTCAACAGGCGCGTTTTTCGCAGCAGCCCGACTTGCGGGTGCGACACCTCCACCAGCACATGTGCTTAGCCGGAGTATTGGCCTACATGTAGAGTCACAGATTTCCTTTTTTGCTCTGTTATTATCAAATTTCTGTGGGAAGTAAACTATTGGTGTTATCAACTTGATGTGTTGTTTCGTATTGCAGGGTATTGGGTTGCTGCTTGTAGGGATATTTGGTTCTGTTGTGGGTACAACTGCATCAGTGTATGGAACCCCCCTGCTTTGACTATTTATTTTGTAGTTATTCAGCCTTGAGGGGGATAAAGGCTTACTGAGTAGTTCTTTTTTTTCGCAAGCGATACTTACTCATAAATTCAAGGTTCGCCTGTATTATTCTTATAATAGATCTAGTTTATGTAGATTGAGAAGCTTAGGTCCATTCTGTACTGTATCATCTTTACTGATTTTTGGGCATATATATCCATATGATAATTTAGAAGAAGGATCTCACGTATTTGTTTTGCAATTATGATTGCAGAGAAAATGTTGGCCTCCTTGGACTGACTCGCATAGGGAGCAGAAGAGTGGTGCAAATATCAACTGCTTTCATGATCTTTTTCTCCATATTTGGTATGTAATTTGGCTCGGCTATGGTATTTATGACCATCATATGATGCGGCACTTGACTGTGTTGCCTTGTCTGTCAGGAAAATTCGGTGCCTTTTTTGCTTCTATTCCTCTACCAATATTTGGCGCCATCTATTGTGTTGTATTAGGCATTGTTGGTATGTTAGCACTTTCAACTCAAGTATTTCCATTTCTCTTCCTTGTTTCTATCAATTAATCATAGACTAAAAACTCTCTTTTCTTTTGTAGTTGCCGTGGGGATCTCATTCACACAGTTTGCAAATACTAACTCTATGAGAAACCACTATGTTTTGGGCATCACGCTCTTCCTTGGGGTATCAATAGCCGAGTATTTTGTCCTGAACACCTCTCCAGATGGTCATGGACCTGTTAAAACTCAAGGTGGATGGGTAAGTTGTACAAAATGGTCCTCCCTGTCCGAGTTTGCTTGGTGCTTCATTTTCTACTCGATTATTTCCTGGTGATGATGTTTAAAAGAATTAACCAAATTTGGGAGTGAGCGTAGATGGAGCTATATATTATATATAGAAGGACATTGTTGCTAAATGGGGCATAATCCTATTTATGGCGTGGCTCTGTTAGTGTAATCTCTCCGATTCTTAAATTTATTTTTTTAAACTTCAGCAATATGCTACTCAAAGAAGACAGTTTTACTTCTGTGTGATGACGAGATTTATTTATTCCGACTGTTTTTAATTTGCACATGCTTACAACTGGGTGTAGTTCGTCAGCTAGTAGTCGGTCAATTAGTTTACACTGCGGATAGGTGATAGGTTATTTATATGGGCATGATATCACTTTATGTAATGCGTGCAGTTCAATGATATTTTGAATACCATCTTCTCTTCATCTCCGACCGTGGCGATGATAGTTGGAGTGCTGTTGGACAACACGCTCGAGGCGAAGCACACGGCAAGCGAGAGAGGAATGCCCTGGTGGGGACCCTTCCAGCACAGGAAAGGGGATGTCCGGAACGACGAGTTCTACAGCTACCCTCTCAGGATACATGAGTTTTTTCCCACCAGGTTTCTATGAGCGTACTTCAGCTTCCTTGTACACTTTGCATAGATTCACAAAAATGTCGTGCTTATAACACTCTTTGTTGAATGATGCAATTGACTCGTGTGGTAATTTAGTTTTAGCTGAATGTTTTCTTCTTCTCAAAAAGTTAAAACGGCAACCAACGGGGCAAACAGAGACGGGTGTTATCTTTTCATACTGATCGGAGAAAGATCGAAAGATCGAGAATGACTATCGGTTCGCAGTATGGATGAAGTTTTGGTTTCATGCTTAACAGCTAGAACTCTCCCAGCGGTCTTTCAACTTTTGGTAGGCAGGGGGTGTCTGTCGACTCTTCCGGGGTTCTTAAGCTTTTTTTCTTCCATGTATTGCGGATTGTCCAATCTCATTCACTTGACTCGTGCGGTATGAGCAATAAACAAGAGGGTGAGAAAAGCATTCTCGATCTGTCAGATGATTGGATGGTCCTGTATGCCGATGATTTTGATTAGCAGAGAGCATGCTCGATCGAATCAGCAAAAGCGTCTCACTGTGACGTGATTGAATTCGAGACCTAGAGCTTGGGTGAGGAACAAGGAGGTGGACGTATGCCGAAGTCTATTACGGGACCTTACAGGTTACAGGTCCTCGTTTTTTGAAGCAAACAACATCCCGTCTGTATCAATCATGAGAGATTGATCACCGTGAAAAGCTTTAAGAAGTATATATTCAGGTGGCTTCTCTTCTGTAGGAAGCAAATATGCAATGCAATGCATGCTATATCGCAATGCATGTCAGAAGGCAAAGACTCGTCGAAAAGATTCCCCGCAACTTTTTCACCCTCCTTCTCGTCTGTTTTCCGTCGCTAGTGTTCTTCATGAAGTCCCAAGATGTGGACGACTTTGGTTTGTGACGTTTCTTAACAGCCTTTCATATACTGTGCTACCGGGCTGTTCTATAGTCCCGAGAATAGATTTCCAATCGTAACTAGTCGTCACTCCTTGCAAATTTTCACAAGTCCTATGTAAAATATCATAGTGCACGAGAACTGGAAGGACTTAATGATCCAAATCTTCACTATTTTTCTATCCCACGGCTGTTAAGAGTTTGCGATGAATTTTGCTTGTGGTGTTTGAGTAAGGATTCTTATTAAGAAACAAGAAACTTTGCTCAACGTCAACTTGTAATTGCTAGAATCCCCTCACGCATATGCCAGTGTGCGAGCGCAAAATGAATTCTCAGCATACATTTCTGGTTAAAAATGTGTCAATGCATGCGATAATAACATGCGACATAAAGAAGAACGGGAATCTCTATATGATCGCCTGGTCCGGTCACCAACACTTTTGCCATTGTAAGCCCTCCCAAAGTTTACACTTTGCTTCCTTCCTCATGGACTCTAGTACCGTGCCATACATGCTACTAACTAGTGGAACAACCACATGCTTCACCGGAACATAATGATACTTCCACACCGACCGGCAGACGAGCCACGGTTCGGTTGCCTGCTTGTCAATGTGTGCGGCCATTGTGGTTGGAACGCTAGCCACACTTATTGACAAAAAATAATTTACCAATTTCTTTAAAAATTACCAATCTAAATTAGAGGGGGAAAGTACCAAAAAATCTCTCAACTTATTGTATTAGTACCAATTCAGTTTTAAACATTTTGATTAGGCTAATTTAGTCCTAATATTTTCACATTTTGCCAACTAAATTCATCCGGCCAAATTTGGCCGGAAATCGCTAACTGAACACTAGTCATCCAACGTGGCATGGTCAACCAACGTGGCATGGTCGACCGGCACTGATGTGGATATTTTTAAATAATATTTTGATTTTTTGGTTTTTTTCTTCTTCTTTTTTTCCTTCTGGTGATCCTCGCTAGATTTGGGTGAGGATCTTCGCGCCCTTGCCCGCCAGTCATGAGCCAGGAGGCCCTCGATAAGATCTAACGAGGGCCGCAACCCTCGCTAGTGGCCGACGAGGGCTTGCTGGTCCTCGTTAGCCAAAAATAAAGGAAAAAATAATTAAATTTTAAATTATTTTAGAAATTATAAAAATTGTCAACGCCAACACCGACCGTCCCACGTAGGATGAATAGCACGCATGTAAGCGATTTTGGCCAAAATTGGCCCAATACACTCAATTGGCAAAATGTTAAAATGAAACAGATTGAAAAGCATTTCAATCTCCCTAGCTTTTTTTTGTCATAATGCTTTTCATGCAATAAGTAGAATCCCTTTTGCAATCTTTGGCCAAGAATGGCATGCTGCAAACGTCATGTGATTGGCATAGTGATTAAGAAATGAAAATGTGTTCATGGACTACACATATGAAATTGGTTCCGTTCCTTGTGCCATCAAGTGCGAGTCATCCTGTGTTTGACTCACCTACTCACTCTCAAACTTGAGTATTACCCTATCTAAATATTTAAATAATAAATCACGCATTCATTTAATAACTTAAACTTTTAGTTTAGTTGGCAGTGATTCCATAAAATCTCATATGTGTTGAATTTTTTGATACATTGCTATATTCGTGGAATTCGATTTTTTTTAACCAGAAAAAGAATGTGATTTTCTTACATTTATAAATCTGTTAATACGTTAATATTCAAATTGTGTAAATTGTGGTAATTGTTTTTTCTAATTTTAAAAAATTAAAAATTAAAAGTTTAAATTGGTCACCCAACGGAGTTTTCAAATGTTTTGTAACCAAACAACGTTTTTCTCAAATTTGCTTCCCAAAGCACAGTTAACCAAACAGTTTTTGCATTTCCCCAAAACCCTTTAAGCTGAAATCCTTTGCATTTCTCGTAAGCACCTTGGAAAAACTTGACCAAATAAAGCCAAATAGCTAGCCATGAAAGGACATTGAAACACGAGGGCTTAGCCAAGTTTAAGAATTAAAAGCAGATTGCACCTCCCGAGTCATGATTATGGGTTCAAATCACAACAGACACCATGCTTGTTCCAGGTCATCCCTAGGGCTTCTTACCTCAAGCTAAGTATACTTACGAAATTGTCATAATTGCATGTTTTGTTATACTACTGGTAAAACAGATGGTTTGGAGGAGAGTCTCAAAATCCAGTCAGGCCAAGTTTAGAAAATGGGCCGGATCGATGGTTCGATTTTGGCGCTCATGCACCGTTGCTTTGACCGTTGGACCGTGGGACACAAATCGTGTCCACCAAACCCCACTTTGCCTTCAGTGCCTCCATAATCATATCTTCACCATCTTAAGCTCACAAAAAACTACTAAAACATTTCTTCGTCAACCACTAAATCAACTTACCATCACACCCCTTAAAAGCATTCTTCATTATTCTTGATCGTAAGGCCGAGAAGCGAGGCCACGAAGGTGAATAGGAAATGAGAAAGCGATGGCGGAGAAGACTGATAAAATCATGCAGCACGAAAACTTGGAATTGAATTCGCAGCTTTGATGCCAGTTTGAATCCGTCTTCAATGAATGCAAGCGAGGAAAAGAGGGTTTGTGAAAGTTGTCCTTTGGAAATTGTCCATGGAATTCCTCTATATAAAGCTCATTGGATGAAACTCAAGTGCAACACAAGTTCCTCATCTTGCTCTCCCATCTTTCGTGATAATTCGAGCGATAGGGTTGATTGTTCGATGATGAAGATGGGATTCAGTTACGCCTTTCCAGCGTTTGTCCTCGTGCTCTCCGCCGTGATGGCGGCTGAGGCCAGAAGCATCGTCGTCGGAGGGTCCGAAAACTGGCGTCCCGGTTTCAACTACACTGACTGGTCTCTCAAGAATAGCCCCTTTTACATCAACGACACACTCGGTAAGTAACTTGAGAAAGTGCACTTAATTAAGTTCCTCATTACCTATGAAAACTTGAACTATCTATTCATTGTTTAAGCTGCACTTATGACTGGAAGTATACGCATGCAGTGTTCAAGTACGAGGCCCCCCACAATGTTTACTTGCTGCCGAACCTGTGGAGCTTCATAAAGTGCGACTTCAAGGACGCGAAGCTCATCGCGAGCACCGAGGACGGCGGCGGCGACGGCGTCGAGGTGAATCTGAGCGGGATGAGACTCTACTACTTTGCTTCGTCCGACGGCGACGACTGCAGCACCGGGATGATGAAGTTCTTCGCCGTGCCCATATACCATCTGCGAGGTTGATCGACGATAATGAAGGATTAGACAATCACCTTTGGTTCGGCGTGTTTCGAGTGCTTTGTTAGGACTGATAATCAATAAGGTCTACTATTCTGCCCTAGCTAGAAAATGGACGACAATAATCGGGAACCAGAGAAAGGAATTAAAGCGATTAATTTCTTTTTCTACAATTAATTGTTCCTTGTCTAAACGTAATATCTGTTGTTTAAGTATCTGTTGCATGGCATCGCCGTAGTTGTTTTAATAAGCCAATAATATCATAATGTCTTGCTCTTTCATCTAGCAATTAATTTTTTTTGTTCCTCTTTAGAACAAGAAATCAATCACTTTGAAATTTCATCAGACTGTTCATTGTTGCTAATAAGCATATCAAAACAACACAATACGCATAGTGAAGTATTATTCTTTACTGACCGAAGGAAGAGATCGCTATAATACTTTATACAATAAGTTTAAATTTTTTTGGACAATTTTCCCGCAGAATGGACGTCTTTGCTTCGTTGATTATATTGACCTTTTTATAGTGGACCTTGGCGAAGCCTGTTTGCTTTTCCTCGTGAGAGCACATGTTCCAAAACGTGCTAAACGTGAAGATTAATCCTATTCTCCTGGTTCACTTGTCATAAATGTGTCTCTGAATGTTCATGAAGCAAAAAGAAACATGGCTAAAAACAACATTTTCGTTTTAACAGGATACATGACGTTCCTGTACAGTAGATAACTGAATTGGTCCAATTATTTCGAATTAATCAAACTATTTCTATGATTTAAAACAATTTATTCCCAAAACTATTTCGAATTAATCCTAGCTTCTCCTTCTATCTCCCTCGCCCCTTTGCCTCCACCTCCATCGCGGCCAGCTTCCCCCATGCCTTAATACGTCGTCCCCTGCTTCCCGCCGCCATCGCCCGCTGCTCTCTCTTCGAAGGAAGACAAGACTCGAGCAACCCTAGATCGGAAGTCACCTAAGCTCGGAGAACTTGGACCCGAGGTCGGGACCTTAGATCCGCGGCACGGCAGCCGCCTTCATACATGTACTACAAAAGTTCCTAGGGAATTTATTAAAGGAATGTCTCCAATAGAAAAGAAAAAGTTTGTTCTTGCATAATCCTATCCAAATTAATCCCCCAAATACATAAAATTCAAAAGAAAATGTAAAAGATTCGCAGGCACGCTTGCCCAGAGGCCGCAATAGATTGGGGAAAATTATTCAAAAAGTCTTAACCCTATGACGGTAAATTCAGTCATAAACTTTTCAATTATACTAATTTAATCATCAATTTTTTGACGATTTGCCAATTTAGTCATTCTAGCCAATTTTGATCGGAAATTGCTGACGTAGCGGTCCAGTATCGCCGGTCGTCCTACGTGGCATGACCAGTACTAACGTAGATGGTTTTTACAATTTTTTAAAAATTTTATGATTTTTTCCTTTTTCTTTTTTCTTTGCTTTCTCTTTTTTCTTTTTTTCTTATTTTCCTTCACCGGAGAGGGCCGAGACACCCTTGTCGATCACAAGCAAGGGTCACCCTAACCGGATCTGGTTAGGCTCGATTTAGAAAATTTAAAGGAGTTGCAAAATCGTCCATGTCAATATTGGCTGTGTCATGTAGGACAATCGATACTAACTGAACTGTTAAATCAGAGATATCTAGTCAAAATTAGCCAAAAGAACAATATTGGCAAATCATCTAAATGTTTAGGATTCAATTGGCGCAATTAAAAATATTAGGACTGAATTGGCCGTCGTACAATAAATTTAAGATTTTTTCGGACAATTTTCCCTCTTTTCAGCTTAGTCATTAGCCGCACTTCTCCTCCATAGGTTTCTCTCCTCTCCCTCTCATCTTCACACAACATTCTTCTTTAATCTCCATGAAGGGGAGGATTTCAGCTAGATCTCTTCGTCCCCTCTCTTTTTCTTTTTCCTTTGGCTGATGTAGTTCTCTGTTTTCTTTTCCTCACTTTTCTCTCGTTTTGAGGAACTTTTCTCTTCTAATTTAATCTAAATGTGGAATTTTTTCTCTCCCATTTCGAAGAGATTTCTATCCCTATCTAGTATAGGTTTTGGATGTTTTGCGCGTATGATTTCAAGGTTTTTCTTCCGTCGAGTTTTGTTGGTGTACAAGTCCAATTTCGAAGAAAATCGAAGGACCTTCATAAAGGTTTCACTCTCACAAGTGTCAAATATGTACTCGTTCAACCTTGTTAATTTGAACGGCGATGGTGTTGGGGATCCCGAACCTATACGCGCACCGCTAAAAGGAAAGACGTAGTAACATATGGAGATCTTGGTATGTGTTTCTTACTGAGGACGGATCCGGTGATCGGCCACCGATTTTGGTTTAAAGAAGTCACAAATCTGTTTTTTAAGCGTGTGACCCTAACCTTGTTTTGATGATTTATCTTATTATCTGCAATTCGTTTTGTTTTGAAGTTTTTTGAGATTTGTCCTGGTTTGTAGCTGGACTACGTTGTTTCTCTATTATATTTATGTGGAAATGAATGCAATGGTAATTAGATCAACCAAAAAAAAAAAATAGTCGCACTTAATCATGAGGAATGACAGAGGCCTCTAGTGCGAGTTATCCGTAACCGATTCGGTACATCCATATTAGAATGAAATATTAACTACATCGAAACCTAGATGTAGCTACCAATTAAGAAACCAAACAAAGCCGCATGCTCTAATCATAGGCAAAAATACACTTCATATAGCAGAAACGTGGAATGGGAGTCGGTGGGATTTGAATTGGGATTCGTCCTTCTCATCGAAAAATAGATCGATTCCTACACGCACCTTGCAACATGCAACATTTGTCTACTCTTACTAGGCGTGTCTTAACTATATGACCAATCCACTACATGAAATAAGATGTGAATTCTTGCCATTTTAGACATCTAGTACTCTGAGTCTAGCCAGTGGTCTTGTTGCTTTCCTAGTTGGGGATAAAAGTGTCAAAAAAGTCATAAATTTTTTGTATTAGTGTCAATTGAGTCCTAAACCTTTTTTTTTTATGCCAATTCAGTCATTCTGGCTAAATTTGGTAGGATTTTGCTGACGTGAAAGCAGGCCGACCAGCGACCGGTTGCCGGCGCTGACGTGGACAACTTTTCAATAATATTTTAATATTTTTTTGAATTTTTACTTTTTTTTTTTTCCTTCCCCACCTTCTGTCCTCCGGTCGATTGCCAGTTCGGCGACCGGCCAGAGGGTAGAGGCCAGTGAGCCTCGCCGACCACTAACTAGGCTTTCCCTCGTTGGCCGCTGGCAAGGCTTGCCCTCGCCATGGCTGGGCGAGGCTCGACCTCGTCCGGGCCTTGCCCAACCGCCGGTGAAGCTCCAGCCCTTGCCAGAGGCCGCTAGGTCACGGCCTTCGACCTCGCCAATGGACAGAGAGGTTTGGCCTCTGGCCGATCGCCGAACCGGCGACTGGCTGGAGGAAGGAGGGTGGGGGAGGATAAAAAAAAGAAAAAAGTAAAAATTTAATAAAATATCGAAATATTATTAAAAGTTGTCTACGTTAGCGTCGGCAATCAGCTGGCTTCCACGTTAGCAAAATCTTGCCAAAATTAGCCGGTAGGACTCAATTGGCACAAAAACAAAAGGTTTATGACTCAATTGGCACAAAAAACAAAAGGTTTAGGACTCAATCAGCACAAATGCAAAAGGTTTAAGACTTTTTTGACACTTTTCCCTTAGTTGAGACTTCTTCTTCTTTTTTATTGTGATATCTTCGTTTCTATAAATTCAATTTTTAATGGGCTCCACATGAAACTCACATTATCCAACGGTTCACGGAAGTTGGCTAGGGTAAATCGAAAGCATGCAAAGTAATCTTCCTTAAGACCAACATGTATGTGGAGAGAGAGTTTTTTGGGTCGTTGTAGCTCAAATTCTCACTTGAAGGAAAATGAAAGGACAATATGTTTCTAATCCACCGACATATCTTCAATGTATTCAAGCGAAAAATGGAGGTTTGTCTCGCTTTTTAAAAGGAAAACAATTCTTTTTGTTCTCCATTTTAATTAATTTTCTCGTAAAAATATAGCTTAATAAGGCTATAATTCATTTACAGAATGCACATGGCGGGTGTTGGTTCTAATATAAATAAGTCCAAGGTGCTACTTGTTTCATTTTTGTATGATCCATTTAACACTTACGGACTTATTGTTTTTAGGGTAAATGACACCAATGGTCCCCGAACTTTGACCTAATGTGTAATGTGATCTCTGAACTTTAAATTTGTTCAATGTGGTCCTTGAACTTTAACAGCTCGATCGAATCAGCAAAAGTGTCTCACTGCGATGTGATTGAATTCGAGACCTAGAGCTTGGGACCTTACATGTTACAGGTCCCCGTTTTTTGAAGCAAACAACATCCGGTCTGTATCAATCATGAGAGATTGATCACCGTGAAAAGCTTTAAGAAGTATATACTCAGGTGGCTTCTCTTCTATAGGAAGCAAATATGGCATGCAATGCATGCTATAACGCAATGCATGTCAGAAGGCAAAGACTAGTCGAAAAGATTCCCCCCAACTTTTTCACCCTCCTCCTTCTCGTCTTTTTTCCGTCGCTAGGGTTCTTCATGACGTCCCAAGATGTGGACGACTTTTGTTTGTGACGTTTCTTAACAGCCTTTCATGTACCGTGCTACCGGGCTGTTCTATAGTCCCAAGAATAGATTTCCAATCGTGAAAAATCCAAAAAAATTTCGACTTTTTTAAATATATTTATTTACTTTTATTTTTCTTTTTTTTATTGTTAAGGCCAGCACCGGCCACCTAGGATCGTATTGGCAAACACGGCAATGGCACAAAGCCAAGACACTGGCACACACACGATGACAATAGTGCCGGGATCGTGAGCCAGGCGAGCACGCCCGCATTTCTAGGCCAGTCCGGGCAACGGCCGGGGTTTTAAGTCCCCCCGCACGGGCACACCGCAGTAAGCCGGACAGACACCTCCGCGGTAAAATCGCGCGCTTTCCCTTTTGAACCCTATTGCCCAAAATCGGAAAGCGCAATCACGAACACCAAATTATTGCTATCATCATCATGATTATTTTGAAAGTAATGCCACGCCCTTAGCACGATGGTAAGTCCCCACTCATCATGTCATTGTCACTTAAATCACCAAAAAAAAAAACAAATGAACAGAAATAAGCCGAGTCCGATCCGGACACGCGGGGCGCAGGTCCCGCGCCCCCCGGGCGCCAACCGAAACCGAGTTCGGAACGTTCCGAGGCACGCCGCGTAATGACGAAACAGCCCCCTGTCGCTCCAAAGAGGCTCCGCTCTAATTCTGAAGCCGAATCTGCCGACGAGGTAAAGTTTCGTTTTTTGAGGTCGGAACCGGTCGCATGAACACCCTGCACCCTCACTCTCTCCCTCACAGATTACCCCCATAGAGGATTTTCAGTTGAATTATATTGGCCACTAGAGCAAAAGTTGGCCCTTATCTCGTTGTTTCTGACAGGAAGTTGAGTTTTCTTCTTACGTTTGTTTGTTGAATTTTCCCGCTTCCTATTTTCCATCCGTCTTATTTCCAGATTTTTTTGTTTTTCTTTCGGTGAAACTCTGATCCAAAAGGATCGGATCAGCAGTTTGCCCGGAGATGTTATAGGCTATATATTGTCTCTTTTGACATCTAGAGAAGCACAAGCGACTCGTCTTCTTTCCAGAAGATGGAGGCATTTGTCTACCGATCTCGATTTCGACTGGTCTGACTTATTGGCCGAGATGGAAGCTAACCCTGAGATAGCTGAAAAGAAGAGGGCTAGATATGTGGAATGGGTGGACGGTGTCTTGCATCGTCAAATTGGAGGATACCATTTACCATCCAACCACTGTTTGCCTAGTCACTTGGGACTTGGGAGTACTGCTTAGCCATCTTCACCGTTTTTCTATCCCACGGCTGTTAAGAGTTTACGATGAATTTTGCTTGGGGTGTTTTTTTTTTTTGGTAAGGAATTTTGCTTGGGGTGTTTGAGTAAGGATTCTTATAAAGAAACAAGAAACTTTGCTCAACGTCAACTTGTAATTGCTAGAATCCCCTCACGCATATGCCAGTGTGCGATAATAACATGCGACATAAAGAAGAACGGGAATCTCTATATGGTCGTCCGGTCCGGTCACCAACACTTTTGCCATTGTAAGCCCTCCCAAAGTTTACACTTTGCTTCCTTCCTCATGGACTCTAGTACCATGCCATACATGCTACTAACTAGTGGAACAACCACATGCTTCACCGGAACATAACGATACTTCCACACCGATCGGCGGACGAGCCACGATTCGGTTGCTTGCTTGTCAATGTGTGCGGCCGCTGTGGTTGGAATGCTAGCCACGTTTATTGACAAAAAATAATTTACCAATTTATTTAAAAATTACCAATATAAATAAGAGGGGGAAAGTACCAAAAAAGCCATCAACTTATTGTATTTGTGCCAATTCAGTTTTAAACCTTTTGATTAGGCTAATTTAGTCATAATATTTTCACATTTTGCCAATTGATTTCATTCGGCCAAATTTGGCCAGAAATCGCTGACTGGACACCAGTCATTCAATGTGGCATGGTCGATCGGCACTGATGTGGATATCTTTAAATAATATTTTGATTTTTTTGTTTTTTGTTTTTTTCTTCTTCTTTTTTTCCTTTTGGTGACCCTCGCTAGATCTAGGTGAGGGCCTTTGTGCCCTCGCCTGCTAGCCATGAGCCAGGAGGCCCTTGACAAGATCTAACAAGGGCCACAACCCTCGCTAGTGGCCGGCGACAGCTTGCTGGCCTCGTTGGCCAAAAGAAAGGAAAAAACAATTAAATTTTAATTTTTTTTAGAAATTGTAAAAGTTGTCAATGCCAACGCTGACCATCCCACGTAGGATGAATAGCACACATGTAAGCGATTTCTCCTAAAATTAACCGAATACACTCAATTGGCAAAATGTTAAAATGAAACGGGTTGAAAAGCATTTCAATCTCCCTAGCCTTTTTTTGTCACAATGCTTTTCATGCAATAAGTAGAATCCCTTTTACAATCTTTGGCCAAGAATGGCATGCTACAAACGTCATGTGATTGGCATAGTGATTAAGAAATGAAAATGTGTTCACGGACTACGCATATGACATTGGTTCCGCTCCTCGTACCATCAGGTGCTAATCATCCCGTGTTTGACTCACCTACTCGCTCTCACACTTGAGTATTACCCTATTTGAATATTTAAATAATAAATCACGCATTTATTTAATAACTTAAACTTTTAGTTTGATTGGCATTGATTTCATAAAATCTCATATGTGTTGAATTTTTTGATATTTTGCTATATTCGTGGAATTCGATTTTTTTTAACCAGAAAAAGAATGTGATTTTCTTACATTTATAAATCTGTTAATACGTTAATATTCAAATTGTGTAAATTGTGGTAATTGTTTTTTCTAATTTTAAAAAATTAAAAATTAAAAGTTTAAATTGGTCACCCAAAGGAGTTTTCAAATGTTTTGTAACCAAACAACGTTTTCCTCAAATTTGCTTCCCAAAGCACAGTTAACCAAACAGTTTTTGCATTTCCCCAAAACCCTTTAAGCTGAAATCCTTTGCATTTCTCGTAAGCACCTTGGAAAAACTTGACCAAATAAAGCCAAATAGCTAGCCATGAAAGGACATTGAAACACGAGGGCTTAGCCAAGTTTAAGAATTAAAAGCAGATTGCACCTCCCGAGTCATGATTATGGGTTCAAATCACGACAGACACCATGCTTGTTCCAGGTCATCCCTAGGGCTTCTTAACTCAAGCTAAGTATACTTACGAAATTGTCATAATTGCATGTTTTGTTATACTACTGGTAAAACAGATGGTTTGGAGGAGAGTCTCAAAATCCAGTCAGGCCAAGTTTAGAAAATGGGTCGGATCGATGGTTCGATTTTGGCGCTCATGCACCGTTGCTTTGACCGTTGGAACGTGGGACACAAATCGTGTCCACCAAACCCCACTTTGCCTTCAGTGCCTCCATAATCATATCTTCACCATCTTAAGCTCACAAAAAACTACTAAAACATTTCTTCGTCAACCACTAAATCAACTTACCATCACACCCCTTAAAGCATTCTTCATTATTCTTGATCGGAAGGCCGAGAAGCGAGGCCACGAAGGTGAATAGGAAATGAGAAAGCGATGGCGGAGAAGACTGAAAAAATCATGCAGCACGAAAACTTGGAATTGAATTCGCAGCTTTGATGCCAGTTTGAATCGATCCGTCTTCAATGAATGCAAGCGAGGAAAAGAGGGGTTTGTGAAAGTTGTCCTTTGGAAATTCTCCATGGAATTCCTCTATATAAAGCTCATTGGATGAAACTCAAGTGCAACACAAGTTCCTCAACTTGCTCTCCCATCTTTCGTGATAATTCGAGCGATAGGGTTGATTGTTCGATGATGAAGATGGGATTCAGTTACGCCTTTCCAGCGTTTGTCCTCGTGCTCTCCGCCGTGATGGCGGCTGAGGCCAGAAGCATCGTCGTCGGAGGGTCCGAAAACTGGCGTCCCGGTTTCAACTACACTGACTGGTCTCTCAAGAATAGCCCCTTTTACATCAACGACACACTCGGTAAGTAACTTGAGAAAGTGCACTTAATTAAGTTCCTCATTACCTATGAAAACTTGAACTATCTATTCATTGTTTAAGCTGCACTTATGACTGGAAGTATACGCATGCAGTGTTCAAGTACGAGGCCCCCCACAATGTTGACTTGCTGCCGAACCTGTGGAGCTTCATAAAGTGCGACTTCAAGGACGCGAAGCTCATCGCGAGCACCGAGGACGGCGGCGGCGACGGCGTCGAGGTGAATCTGAGCGGGATGAGACTCTACTACTTTGCTTCGTCCGACAGCGACGACTGCAGCACCGGGATGATGAAGTTCTTCGCCGTGCCCATATACCATCTGCGAGGTTGATCGACGATAATGAAGGATTAGACAATCACCTTTGGTTCGGCGTGTTTCGAGTGCTTTGTTAGGACTGATAATCAATAAGGTTTACTTTTCTGCCCTAGCTAGAAAATGGACGACAATAATCGGGAACCAGAGAAAGGAATTAAAGCGATTAATTTCTTTTTCTACAATTAATTGTTCCTTGTCTAAACGTAATATCTGTTGTTTAAGTATCTGTTGCATGGCATCGCCGTAGTTGTTTTAATAAGCCAATAATATCATAATGTCTTGCTCTTTCATCTAGCAATTAATTTTTTTTGTTCCTCTTTAGAACAAGAAATCAATCACTTTGAAATTTCATCAGACTGTTCATTGTTGCTAATAAGCATATCAAAACAACACAATACGCATAGTGAAGTATTATTCTTTACTGACCGAAGGAAGAGATCGCTATAATACTTTATACAATAAGTTTAAATTTTTTTGGACAATTTTCCCGCAGAATGGACGTCTTTGCTTCGTTGATTATATTTACCTTTTTATAGTGGACCTTGGCGAAGCCTGTTTGCTTTTCCTCGTGAGAGCACATGTTCCAAAACGTGCTAAACGTGAAGATTAATCCTATTCTCCTGGTTCACTTGTCATAAATGTGTCTCTGAATGTTCATGAAGCAAAAAGAAACATGGCTAAAAACAACATTTTCGTTTTAACAGGATACATGACGTTCCTGTACAGTAGATAACTGAATTGGTCCAATTATTTCGAATTAATCAAACTATTTCTATGATTTAAAACAATTTATTCCCAAAACTATTTCGAATTAATCCTAGCTTCTCCTTCTGTCTCCCTCGCCCCTTTGCCTCCACCTCCATCGCGGCCAGCTTCCCCCATGCTTTAATACGTCGTCCCCTGCTTCCCGCCACCATCGCCCGCTGCTCTCTCTTCGAAGGAAGACAAGACTCGAGCAACACTAGATCGGAAGTCACCTAAGCCTGGAGAACTTGGACCCGAGGTCGGGACCTTAGATCCGCGGCACGGCAGCCGCCTTCATACATGTACTACAAAAGTTCATAGGGAATTTATTAAAGGAATGTCTCCAATAGAAAAGAAAAAGTTTGTTCTTGCATAATCCTATCATTTTTTTTTCCAAATTAATCCCCCAAATACATAAAATTCAAAAGAATATGTAAAAGATTCGCAGGCACGCTTGCCCAGAGGCCGCAATAGATTGGGGAAAATTATTCAAAAAGTCTTAACCCTATGAACGATAAATTCAGTCATAAACTTTTCAATTGTACCAATTTAATCATCAATCTTTTAACGATTTGCCAATTTAGCCATTTTAGCCAATTTTGACAGGAAATTGCTGACGTAGCGGTCCGGTATCGCCAGTCGTCCTACATGGTATGACTAGTACTAACGTAGATGGTTTTTACAATTTTTTTAAAATTTTATGATTTTTCCTTTTCTTTTTTCTTTGCTTTCTCTTTTTTCTTTTTTTCTTATTTTCCTCCGCCGAAGAGGGCCGAGACAAGCAAGGGTAGCCCTAACTAGATCTGGCCAGGCTCGATTTAGAAAATTTAAAAGAATTGCAAAATCATCCATATTAATGCCGGCTGTGTCATGCATGACAATTGACACTAACGGAACTGTTAAATCAGAGATATCCAGTCAAAATTAGCCAAAAGAACAATAGTGGCAAATCATCTAAATGTTTAGGACTAAACTGGCGCGATTGAAAATATTAAGATTGAATTGGCCGTCGTATAATAGGTTTAAGATTTTTTCGGACAATTTTCCCTCTTTTCAGCTTAGTCATTAGCCGCACTTCTCCTCCATAGGTTTCTCTCCTCTCCCTCTCATCTTCACACAACATTCTTCTTTAATCTCCATGAAGGGTAGGATTTCAGGTAGATCTCCTCCTCCCCTCCCTTTCTCTTTTTCCTTTGGCTGGTATAGTTCTCTGTTTTCTTTTCCTCGCTTTTCTCTTGTTTTGAGGAACTTTTCTCTTCTAATTTAATCTAAATCTGGAAGTTTCTCTCTCCCATTTCGGAGAGATTTCTATCCCTACATAGTATAGATTTTGGATGTTTCGCGCTTATGATTTCAGCGTTTTGCTTTCGTCAAGTTTTATTGGTATACAAGTCCTGTTTCGAAGAAAATCGGAGGACCTTCATAAAGGTTTCACTCTCTCAGGTGTCAAATATGTACTCGTTCAACCTTGTTAATTTGAACGGCGATGATGTCAAGGATCCCGAACCTATACGCGCACCGCCAAAAGGAAAGCTGTAGTAACATATGGATATCTCGGTATGTGTTTATTACTGAAGACGGATCTGGTGATCGGCCACCGATTTTGATTTAAAGAAGTCACAAATATGCTTTTTAAGCGTGTGACTCCTAACCTTATTGTGATTATTCATCTTCTTATCTGCAATTTGTTTTGTTTTGAAGTTTCCTGAGATTTGTCTTGGTTTGTAGCTGGACTACGCTGTTTCTCTATTATATTTATGTGGAAATGAATGCAATGTTACTTAGATCAACCAAGAAAAAAAAACATAGTTGCACTTAATCATGAGGAATGACAGAGGCCTCTAGTGCGAGTTATCCGTAACCGATTTTGTACATCCATATTAGAATGAAATATTAACTACATCGAAACCAAGATGTAGCGACCAATTAAGAAACCAAACAAAGCCGCATGCTCTAATCATAGGCAAAAATACACTTCAGATAGCAAAAACGTGGAAAGGGAGTCGGTTGGATTTGAATTGGGATTCGTCCTTCTCATCGAAAATAGATCGATTCCTACACACACCATGCAACATGCAACATTTGTCTACTCTCACTGGGCGTGTCTTAACTATATGACCGATCCACTACATGAAATAAGATGTGAATTCTTGCCATTTTAGACTTTTAGTACTTTGAGTCTATCCAGTGGTCTTGTTGCTTTGCTAGTTGGGGGGAAAAGTGTCAAAAAAAGTCATAAATATTTTGCATTGGTGCCAATTGAGTCCTAAACCTTTTTTTTTGTATCAATTCAGTCCTTCCGGCTAATTTTGATCGGATTTTGCTGACATGGATAACTTTTAAAAATATTTTAATAATTTTTTGAATTTTTCTTTTCTTTTTCTTTTTTTTTCCTTTCCCCACCCTTTCTCCTCCAGCTTGTCGCCGGTCCGGCGACCGGCCAGAGGCCAATGAGCCTCACCAACCACTGGCAAGGCTCGCCCTCGCCATGGTTGGGCGAGGCTCGACCTCGCCCAGGCCTCGCCCAGCCGTCGGCGAAGCTCCTGCCCTTGCCAGAGGTAGCGTGTGACATTCCAAATTTTGGCCCACTTGGTATTTATGAAATGCATAATTTCAATAACGCACTTGTAGTAAATCTCGCCCAGACTTGATCACTCTTGGGATACTAACCAGTAGGGAAAGGCTAATTAGGGATCTAGATTCGCGCGACCATAGAACCTGACCATGGACTGACTTTCGACCATAAGGATTATCGAGGTGATATTTTGGGCTAATATAGACCGATCTAAGGATGGTCATGGATCGATTTGTGAATGCCGTATAATTGGATCGCGGGTGATTCCGCCTCGCCAGAATACGAAATTTGCGAACGATCGCGTTCTTTAGAACTAGTGATTGATCCTTGCAATTATATAACAATCGAGGTCGCCATGGCTCAAGTGAATTTAAACGTGGCTTGATTTAGTATCGACCACGGGTCGAATATACGAATTTTCCCGAAAGCCACCCGTTAGTTTGAGATACGCTGAAGTTGCATTATTTGGAGTTAGTCATTAATTAGAGATCGAGTTTGGGTATCGAAAATTTTGAAAGTCATGACAGAGTAATTGGACGACATCGTTATTAACGTGGTCAGCCTCGGATTTGTCCGGATTTGTCAGAAAACTGAAATTTTGACAGGAAGTGAAAAATGACCGTTTTGCCCCTGGGATTTTATGAAGACCAAGTGTAATATGAGAAGGGCATTTTGGTCATTTCATACCAACTTTAGAGATTAAAAAATTTGGACGATTTTTCCCCTGCACTTTTTATGAAATTCCAATTTTGCCCTTGGATATTTTGATGGGAATCGATCTGGGCCGTCGATTTTAAGATAAGAACGAATCGTGGCCGTCGATTAGAAATTAGAGAGAGGGGTAGGATGGTAATTTTTCGGGGGTAGGCTAGACTAGGTTTTTCTTTTCTTTTTCTTTCTTTTCCTCTCTCTCTCTCCCCTCATTTCTCATGCTCAACTCTCCCTCTCTCTCTTCTGGCCGAGAACTCCCTCTCCTCATCTCCCTCACGTGAATTGGCCAATCGGCCATCCAATCTCCGTCCGTTCGTCGCCATTCCGTCGAACCGTCACTCGCCCTTTCGCCGTGTCGCACCACCACCGCCACTGCCACCGCCACCGCCGTATCTCTCCCACGTTTTCCACCGTGAAACACCCTCACCAGCCCCCATCTCAGCCCAGCATAGCCAAGAAAGCCAGCAGCCCATCGCTGCTGTTCGCCAACGCTCGTGGCCACCGGTACCCCTCATCGTGTGACGCCGTCGCCGCTGCTGTTTCTCCTCTGTACAGCCGCCCAGTAGTGCTCAAATCTTGCTTGGAATCACAAGTAAGTGATATCCTGATCCTCGCCTAGCATAACGGATAATTTCGGGTTAGTTCGGGCCCGTTTTAGCGAGTTTTAGGGGTTATTCGTAGAGAAATGGTTGGACTGATTTGGCTGAGTGGTTTGGATGGAATTGTGATAGTTTTTGAGGTGGAATTGAGATTAGAATTGATTGATTAGGTAATCCGAAATGATTACGGATGATTATCGTGATTTATTGCGTGAAAAACGGGCCTAAATGTGCCGTTATAGTGATTTTTATGTGGTGGTTGACTTGCTGTGCATATTGTGGCTGAATTGGTGCATGTTTATGTTCAAAATGTGGCGCGTGCTGGATTGGGGTTGTCGGTAGGAGTACGACGCCCTTGAGTGGTGTAATTTGGCTTAAAATGCAAAAATTCGCGTTAAATTATACACGTGCAAATTAAATTGGTAAAATTGTGGGTTAGCATGGCTTATGGGTAGCCTGTATATGTCGAATGACGTGTGCGAGTTGGTCTTATGAAATTGGCATGTGATTGGGTGCCCGACGTGTTGCACGATCATTAAATACCCTGAGGCATTTTTACGCGGGGTCCAGATAATACATGTAAAATGTGTGCACGTGTGATAACATAATCCCTGATGTATTTTACGCGGGGAGTTGAACCTGTCCTGAGGCGTGTTACGCGGGACGATGCCCGGTTATACTGGAATACTGCCAACCTGATGTGTTTTACGCGGGTTGTGCCGTAAAAAGGAGATGGTGTTGCGCCTGAGGCGTGTTACGCGGGCTAGAGACACTGAGCCTAAGGCATTTTGACGCGGGCTATAGAAGTGTTGTTCAACCTGATGCGTGTTACGGGGGTTGTGTTATAAAAAAAGAGATGGTGTTGTGCCTGAGGCGTGTTCGTTTATGCGGGCTAGAGACACTGAGCCTGAGGCGTTTTGACGCGGGCTTTAGAAGTGTTGTTGGACCTGAGGCATGTTTACGCTGGTCAGAGATCGATGGCGAGTTTTTGGACCTGAGGCGTGTTTACGCGGTTCAGAAATGAATTGGATGCGTGTGCTTGAGTGAAATGAGGATCATATGATGTCGTGTTTGATATGCGAATGCTGGCATGGATATGGATTGATTGGCATTATTAAGTGTGACATGGTGTCGGTTTCTGGTAATAATGCTTGAATTCGCATGTAAGATTTCGTGCGTATCAAGGTGAGACATTTGTGCCTGCTATTGTTCTGGCTTGATAGTTGTGTGATTTGTGTGCTCGAACATGCCCAGAGATACGTGTTAGCCTAGGTGGGATTTAGGGTTTTGCTTATTGAGAAGTCTCTCATGGTCGTTAAACCAAACCATTTCAGACCCCCGACCGGGACAATGAATATCCCTCCTCCACAACGTTTTGGGATCCCGATGCACACGGATCATATAGTTTTGGAGTACCCTATAGATGAGAACTTTACTTGGATTAAGCATACCAGTATAGTTTGGGTAGATGTGGGTGAATAGTTATGGCAACCCCATACCTATGTAGCATGGTGCTTCCGAGACGGGCTAGACGAGTTCGGGCCAGTGCGAAGTTTTGATGTCCCATTCGATGGAGTAGGTGATTGGGACCTGTCGGCTATACCTCCCCCCGATGGCGAGTTGACCAGTACAGGCACCGGTCTTGCGGAGTCTGGGCACTAATTTGCACCCTTGGAGTCAGACCAGATGGAGGTAGCCTTCGAACCAATACCCGAGGAGCCTCATCAAGAGCAAGCACCGATAGAGTCGGACCCGGAGGAAGAGTCCATGGAGCTAGAGTCGGAAGAAGACCCCGAAGAAGACCAGGAGGAAGATCCCGAAGAGATGGAGCTAGAAAAGGAGCCTGAGGAGGAACCCCCCATAGAAATCTCGGCAGAATCAGAGTCTGAGGATGAACCAATTGAGATAGAGACAGATTCTGAGCCATCAGAGGAGTGGGTAGATGCTGAGGAGACGGATCTTGACTCTAAAGGTTCTGACCCTAATTGGACTCCCCCTAGGTCTCGTAGAGGTTAGTTAAAGCGGAGTAGGGGGTTGGACAGTTTTGAGAGGCGCCCCTTTTTAGTGGTAGTATTAGTCTACCCGATGCCGCTAGCCCCTTTTTGATATCAGCGGTTGTTGGTGCAGAGGTTGCTGGCTGTGATGGATTGTAATAGATATTGTATATATCGCGGTGTAATATAGTGCTTGGTGGTTTGGTGATTTGTCTCTCCCTATTACCCCATGATTATATTGTCAGGGTTTATGTTTTCGTTTCCGCCGTGTTTGACTCTGATATGTTGGTTTGGGTCAGCGACGTTTCCTGGGACGTCGCACTAATTCGACCGAGCTTGGGGTGTCATGCGCTCATAGTGGTTCGGGGCGTGACATCCCCGTCCGATTTGGTATCAGAGCAAGGTCTGCTCGATCCAAGTTAGTCGAAGCCTGGAGTGATAAGGAGCGGAGACTCTGGGGCAGTCATCTAGGGAGACCTTAGTAAGTCATAGGTGTGTCTAGTGCTACACGTATCTCCGGATTGTTTTTTATGATTGTTGGGTGAATTGAGTGCTTTAACGGTTGAATTGCTGGTGTGTCTGAACCTGAGGTAAGTGCACGAACCCTGATGATTGTGAGCTTGTGTTGCTTGTGATTGATTGTTTGTTATGTGAATTATCGAGATAATTCACTGCCTAGGACCATAGACTGGTATAGTTGGCCTAGATCTTTAATTCCTTAATGGAATTATAGTAGGTAGGTGAGTAGTGAGAAACCTGTGATGATAAGTTCGAGAGGTAGAGGGACAAGAGGCCAATCAAGTTCGCAAGCCCAACCTGTAGGAGATCCGAGAATGGATGCGGTCATGAGGACCCTAGAAGAGATTGAAAATCTGATGGGACAGCAGGCTCAGGAACGAGCTGCCACTATTGCCCAAGCCGCTGAGGCTGCTGCAGCTGCTATGGTTAATGGTAATAATGAGAATCGGGGTCAAGGGCAAGTGAATGTGAATAGACAGATGTCTCAATTAGTGGAACAGTTTTTGAAATTGAAACCTCCGAAGTTTACTGGGAAAGGTGACCTTGAGACTGCGTCACTTTGGGTGGAGGAACTGGAAAAGGCTTTTGAGGTGCTGGGGTGCACAGATGAAGAAAAAGTAACTTTAGCGGTGTACCAACTGCAAGAGAATGCAAGTGATTGGTGATGTAAAAGAAAGAATAGATTTGGCTATTCTACCTATGTTTGATTTCGACGTGATTGTGTGTATGGATTGGTTGACTAAGCAGAGGGCTGTAATGGATTGTAGTAGCAGGGTGCACCAATTTAATTTAGTTGGACATCCTAGATTCAAATTTGTGGGAAATCGAGGAGGAATCTCGATTCCTTGAATTTCGTCACTGGAAGTGACTAAGTTATTGGATGAAGGGTGTCAAGGATTTCTAGCGGCAGTAGTTGATTCGACAATTGAGGAACCAAAGCTAGAAGATATAGCTGTGGTGTGCAATTCCCCAATGTCTTTCCTCAGGAATTGCCGGGATTGCCACCAGAAAGAGAAGTAGAGTTTGTAATCGAGTTGGCCCCTGGGATAGAGCCAATTTCGAAAGCACCCTATAGGATGTCACTGTCTGAGTTAAAAGAATTGAAAGTTCAGATGCAAGAATTGTTGGACAAATGTTTTATTCATCCAAGTGCGTTCCCATGGGGAGCGCCAGTGTTGTTTGTAAAGAAGAAAGATGGGTCGTTGAGGTTGTGTATCGATTATAGGCAATTGAATCAAGTGACTATTAAGAATAAATATCCCCTGCCAAGGATAGATGATTTGTTTGATCAGTTATAAGGGGTTTTGGTATTTTCTAAGATTGATTTGAAGACGGGATATCATCAGTTGAGGATTAGGAAGGAGGACATACCGAAAACGGCATTCAAGACGAGATATGGGCATTATGAGTTTACAGTAATGCCGTTTGGGTTGACTAATGCCCCTGCTGCTTTTATGGACTTGATGAATCATGTGTTTAACGAATTTTTGGATCAGTTTGTTATAGTTTTTATAGACGATATTGGTGTACTCGAAGAGCCCGGAACAGCATGAGTTCCATCTGAGTAAAGTTTTGCAGACTTTAAGAGAAAACGCACTGTATGTCGAGTTTAGTAAGTGCAAATTCTGGCTCAGTCGAGTGGCATTCCTTGGACATGTGATATCGGGGGACGAAATTTCAGTGGATCCAGCAAAGATTGAAGCGGTGATGAAGTGGCCAAGACCGACGACGGTAATTGAGGTTCAAAGCTTCTTGGGGTTGGTAGGATACTATAGATGTTTTGTGGAAGGATTTTCGGCTATTGCGATGCTGTTGACAAGTTTGTTAAAGAAAGAAACAAAATTTGAGTGGGCTGACAAGTGTGAAAGGAGTTTCTAGGAATTAAAGCATAGGCTAACGACGGCGCCAGTGTTGACTATTTCGTCAGGATTTGGAGGTTTTGAAATCTATAGTGATGCGTCGTTAAAAGGATTAGGATGCGTGCTGATGCAACATGGTCGAGTAGTAGCATACGCATCGAGACAATTGAGGCCGCATGAGTTGAATTACCCGACGCATGATTTGGAATTAGCCGCAATCATTTTCGCCCTTAAAATCTGGAAATATTACCTGTGCGGGGAAAGATTTCAGATTTATACATATCATCAAAGCCTCAAGTATCTGTTTTCTCAAAAGGAGTTAAACATGAGACAGCGTCGTTGGATGGAATTACTAAAAGACTATGATTGTGATATTTTATATCACCCCGGAAAAGCTAACCGGGTAGCGGATGCGTTGAGTTGAAAGTCGAGCATCGCACACATGTTGGTCAAAGAATGGATATTATTGGAAGGAGTAAGAGATTCGGAGTTTAAGTTCGAAATAGGTCAAGTCTCGAATTTGCTCGCCACGTTAAGAATTGAACCGGAAATTCAAACTAAGATCAAGGCCTTACAATCTACGGATCAAGAGATTCAAAAGATTCTATAGATGGACGTTACTAAGAGAAAACCGGACTTCCAAGTATCCGAGGACGGGATCTTGAAGTTTCATGGACGATTGTGCGTGTCTGACGATGCGGAACTTAAAGAAGAAATTTTGTCGGAAGCGCATCGTGGTAATTATAGTATCCATCCGGGGAGTACGAAAATGTATCAGAAGTTGAGACAGTACTATTGGTGGAATGGCATGAAGGTGGACATAGCTAAGCACATAGCTAAGTGTTTGACCTGCCAGCAGGTAAAAGCACAACATTGTAAGCCCGGAGGATTGTTACGACCTTTGAAAATTCCAGAATGGAAATGGGAACATATTACTATGGATTTTGTAATGGGATTACCAAGGAGCCAAAGGGGCCATGATTCCATTTGGGTGATCGTGGATAGATTGACAAAATCAGCGCATTTTTTGGCAGTGCGGAAGGACCTCGCAATGAAAAGACATGCTGAGTTGTATATGCAATAGATAGTTCGTTTGCATGGGGTGCTAGTGACGATTACTTCGGATCGTGATCCCAGGATTACTGCCAACTTTTGGAAAAGTCTGCAGACGGCATTAGGATCAAAGCTGCAGTTTAGTACAGCTTACCATCCACAAACGGATGGCCAGTCTGAGAGGACAATTCATACTCTAGAAGATATGCTTTCGGGCATGTGTATTGGATTTTCAAGGCAAGTGGGAAGAATAATTACCCTTAGTGGAATTCGCATACAATAATAGTTTTCAGCAGAGTATCGGAATGGCGCCATTTGAAGCGCTGTATGGCAAAGCATGTAGGACGCTCGTATATTGGGACGAAGTTAGAGAAAGGAGTATGACTGGGCCAAAATTAGTTCAACAATAAGTTGAGGCAGTTAAGATCATTCGTGAAAGGTTGAAAACAGCGCAAAGCCGTCAAAAGAGTTATGCAGACAGAAAGCGAAGACCTTTAAAATTTCAAGTAGGGGATCACGTATTCCTCAAGGTATCGCCAATGAAAGGATTGTCCCGATTTGGTAAGATATGGAAATTAAGTCCACCGTTTGTGGGACCTTTTGAGGTGTTGGAAAGGATTGGAGATTTAACGTATCGACTCGCCTTACCGCCAAACTTATCTCAGGTGCACAATGT
This sequence comes from Syzygium oleosum, assembly GCF_021117445.2. Classification (NCBI taxonomy): domain Eukaryota; kingdom Viridiplantae; phylum Streptophyta; class Magnoliopsida; order Myrtales; family Myrtaceae; genus Syzygium; species Syzygium oleosum. The sequence goes on along the minus strand of NW_026607506.1, from coordinate 1,189,238 downwards.
ATTCTACTTGTCGATGTTGAGGAAGTATAAACCGGATCCAGCTCATGTACTGAATTATGAGGAGATAGAAGTGGATGACAGAGTGTCGTATGTGGAAAGACCGGTGCGGATCGAGGATAGGAAGGAACAAGTCTTAAGGAGCAAGACAATCCCGCTGGTCAAGGTGATTTAGGAACATCACGGGACTGAATGAACTACTTGAGAAAGCGAGGAGCTAATGAGACGTCATTACCCCCAGTTGTTTGAGTAATTTGGTTTTGATTGTAAATTTCGAGGACGAAATTTTTATAAGAGGGGAAGAGTTGTGACATTCCAAATTTTGACCCACTTGGTATTTATGAAATGCATAATTTCAATAACGCATTTGTAGTAAATCTCGCCCAAACTTGATCACTCTTGGGACACTAACTAGTAGGGAAAGGCTAATTAGGGATCTAGATTCGCGCGACCATAGAACCTGATCATGGACTGACTTTCAACCATAAGGATTGTCGAGGTGATATTTTGGGCTATAGACCGATCTAAGGATGGTTATGGATCGATTTGCGAATGCTGTATAATTGGATCGCGGGTGATTCCGCCTCGCCAGAATACGAAATTTGCGAACGATCTCAAACCTATTCCAAACGATCGCGTTCTTTAGAACTAGTGATTGATCCTCGCAATTATATAACAATTGAGGTTGCCATGGCTCAAGTGAACTTAAACGTGACTTGATTTAGTATCGACCATGGGTCGAATATACGAATTTTCTCGAAAGCCACCCGTTAGTTTGAGATACGCTCAAGTTGCGTTATTTGGAGTTAGTCATTAATTAGATACCGAGTTTTGATATCGAAAATTTTGAAAGTCATGACAGAGTAATTGGATGACGTCGTTATTAACGTGGTCAGCCTCGGATTTGTCCGGATTCGTCAGAAAACTGAAATTTTGACAAGAAGTGGAAAATGACCGTTTTGCTCCTGGGATTTTGTGAAGACCAAGTGTAATATGAGAAGGGCATTTTGATCATTTCATACCAACTTTAGAGATAAAAATTTTTGGACGATTTTGCCCCTGCACTTTTTGTGAAATTCCAATTATGCCCTTGGATATTTTGATGGGAATCGATCTGGGCCGTCGATTTTAAGATAAGATCGAATCGTGGCAGTCGATTAGAAATTAGAGAGAGGGGTAGGATGGTAATTTTCCGGGGTAGGCTAGACTAGGCTTTTCTTTTCTTTTTCTTTCTTTTCCTGTCTCTCTCTCCCCTCATTTCTCACGCTCAACTCTCCCTCGCCCTCTTCTGGCCGAGAACTCCCTCTCCTCCTCTCCCTCACGTGAATTGACCAACCGGCCAGCCAATCGCCGTCCGTTCGTCGCTGTTCCGTTGAACCGTCACTCGCCCTTTCGCCGTGTCGCACCACCACCGCCACCGCCACCGCCACCGCCGTATCTCTCCCACGTTTTCCACCGTGAAACACCCTCACCAGCCCCCATCTCAGCCCAGCACAGCCGAGAAAGCCATCAGCCCATCGCCGCCGTTCGCCGGCACTCGTGGCCGCCGGTACCCCTCATCGTGTGACGCCGCTGCTGCTGCTGTTTCTCCTCTGTACAGCCACCTGGTAGTGCTCAAATCTTGCTTGGAATCATAAGTAAGTGATATCCTGATCCTCGCCTAGCATAACGGATAATTTCGGGTTAGTTCGGGCCCGTTTTAGCGAGTTTTAGGGGTTATTCGTAGAGAAATGGTTGGACTGATTTGGCTGAGTGGTTTGGATGGAATTGTGATAGTTTTTGAGGTGGAATTGAGGTTAGAATTGATTGATTAGGTAATCGGAATGATTACGGATGATTATCGTGATTTATTGCGTGAAAAACGGGCCTAAATGTGCCGTTATAGTGATTTTTATGTGGTGGTTGACTTGCTGTGCATATTGTGGCTAAATTGGTGCATGTTTATGTTCGAAATGTGGCGCGTGCTGGATTGGGGTTGTCGGTAGGAGTACGACGCCCTTGAGTGGTGTAATTTGGCTTAAAATGCAAAAATTCGAGTTAATTTGTGCACGTGCAAATTGAATTGGTAAAATTGTGGGTTAGCATGGCTTATGGGTAGCCTGTATATGTCGAATGACGTGTGCGAGTTGGTCGTATGAAATTGGCATGTGATTGGGTGCCCGACGTGTTGCACGATCATTAAATACCCTGAGGTGTTTTTACACGGGGTTCAGATAATAAATGGAAAATGTGTGCACGTGTGATAACATAATCCCTAATGCATTTTACGCGGGGAATTGAACCCGTCCTGAGGCGTGTTACGCGGGACGATGCCCAGTTATACTGGAAGACCGCCAACCTGATGCGTTTTACGCGGGTTGTGCCGTAAAAAGGAGATGGTGTTGCGCATGAGGCGTGTTACGCGGGCTAGAGACACTGAGCCTGAGGCATTTTGACGCGGGCTATAGAAGTGTTGTTCAACTTGATACGTGTTACGCGGGTTGTGTTATAAAAAGGGAGATGGTGTTGCGCCTGAGGCGTGTTTACGCGGATCAGAGATCGATGGCTAGTTTTTGGACCTGAGGCGTATTTACGTAGGTCAGAAATGAATTGGATGCGTATTCTTGAGTGAAATGAGGATCGTATGATGTCGTGTTTGATATGCGAATGCTGCCATGGATATGGTTTGATTGGCATTATTGAGTGCGACATGGTGTCGGTTTCTGGTAATAATGCTTGAATTCGCATGTAAGATTTCGTGCGTATCAAGGTGAGACATTTGTGCCTGCTATTGTTCTGGCTTGATAGTTGTGTGATTTGTGTCCTCGAACATGCCCAGAGATACGTGTTAGCCTAGATGGGGTTTATGGTTTCGCTTATTGAGAAGTCTCTCATGGTTGTTAAACCAAACCATTTCAGACCCCCGGTCGGGACAATGAATAACCCTCCTCCACAACGTTTTGGGATCCCGATGCACACGGATCATACAATTTTGGAGTACCGTATATATGAAAACCTTACTTGGATTAAGCATATCAGTATAGTTTGGGAAGATGTGGGTGAACAGTTGTGGCAACCCCATACCTATGTAGCATGGTGCTTCCGAGACGGGCTAGACAAGTTCGGGCCAGTGCGAGGTTTCGATGTCCCATTCGATGGAGTAGGTGATTGGGACCCGTCGGCTATACCTCCCCCCGAAGGCGAGTTGACCAATACAGGCACCGATCTTGCGGAGTCTAGGCACCAATTTGCACCCTTGGAGTCAGACCAGACGGAGGTAGCCTTCGAACCAATACCCGAGGAGCCTCATCAAGAGCAAGCACCGATAGAGTCGGACCCGGAAGAAGAGTCCATGGAGCTGGAGTTGGAAGAAGACCCCGAAGAAGACCCGGAGGAAGATCCCGAAGAGATGGAGCCAGAAGAGGAGCCCGAGGAGGAACCCCCGATAGAAATCTCGGCAGAATCAGAGTTTGAGGATGAACCGATTGAGATAGAGACAGATTCTGAGCCATCAGAGGAGTGGGCAGATACTGAGGAGACGGATCTTGACTCTAAAGGTTCTGACCCTAGTTGGACTCCCCTTAGGTCTTGTAGGGGTTAGTTAAAGCGGAGTAGGGGGTTGGACAGTTTTGAGAGGCGCCCCTTTTTGGTGGTAGTATTAGTCTACCCGATGCCTCTAGTCCCTTTTTGATATCAGCGGTTGTTGGTGCAGAGGTTGCTGGTTGTGATGGATTGTAATGGATATTGTATATATCGCGGTGTAATATAGTGCTTGGTGGTTTGGTGATTTGTCTCTCCCTATTACCCCATGATTATATTGTCAGGGTTTATGTTTTCGTTTCCGCCGTGTTTGACTCTGATATGTTGGTTTGAGTCGGCGACGTTTCCTGGGACGTCGCACTAATTTGACCGAGCTTGGGGTGTCGCATGCTCATCGGGGTTCGGGGCGTGACACAGAGAGGTCAAAGGCCATGACCTCGCGGCCTCTGGCAAAGGCGAGGCTCGACCTCGCCAATGACCAGCGAGGTCTGGCCTCTGGCTGATCGCTGGACCGGTGACCGGCTGGAGGAAGGAGGGTGGGTGAGGATTAAAAAAAAGAAAAAAAGAAAAGAAAAGAATTAAAAAAAGTAAAAATTTAATAAAATATTATTAAAAGTTGTCCACGTCAGCGTCAGTGACTTGCCGCCGGCCAGTCAGCTTCCACATCAGCGCCGACGATCGACCGGCTTCCACATCATCAAAATCTGGCCAAAATTAGCCGGAAGGGCTCAATTAGCATAAAGACAAAGGGTTTATGACTTAAGTGGCACCAAAAAAGGTTTAGGACTCAATCGGCACAAATTCAAAAGATTTAGGATTTTTTTGACACTTTTCCCCCTAGTTGGGACTTCTTCTTCTTTTTTATTGTGATATCTTCGTTTCTGTAAATTCAATTTTAAATGGACTCCACATGAAACTCACATTATCCGACGGTTCACGGAAGTTGGTGGGGGGTATATCGAGAGCATGCAAAGTAATCTTCCTTAAGACCAACATGTATGTGGAGAGAGAGAGTTTTGTGGGTCGTTGTAGCTCAAATTCTCACTTGAAGGAAAATAAAAGGACAATATGTTTCTAATCCACCAACATATCTTCAATGTATTTAAGTGAAAAATGGAGGTTTGTCTCGCTTTTTATTTTTCTATATCTACCCTTTCATTAGCTAGCAGCCTTAAAAGGAAAACAATTCTTTTTGTTCTCCATTTTAATTAATTTTCTCGTAAAAATATATCTTAATAAGGCCAAATTTCATTTACAGAATCCACATGGCGCGTGTTGGTTTTAATATAAATAAGTCCAAGGTGCTACTTGTTTCATTTTTGTATGTTCCATTTAACACTTACGAACTTATTTTTTCTAGGGTAAATGACACAAATGATTCCCGAACTTTGACCTAATGTGTAATGTGATCTCTAAACTTTAAATTTGTTCAATAGGGTCTCTGAATTTTAGTCTAATGTGCAATGTCGTCTTTGAACTTTTAAATTGTTCAACGTGGTCCTTGAATGTTTGGTTCAGTTCATGGACTAAATTGAAGATATACCAAAAATCTAGGGACTACATTGAACAGATTAAAAATACATAGACCATATTACACATTAGATTAAAGTTCAGAGACCACATTGAATAAATTTAAAGTTCATGGACCATATCACACATTGAGTCAAAATTCATGGATCATTTGTGTCATTATTCCTTTTTTCAAATTTCAAAGAAAAAAGACAAAGCGGGTAAAACTAAGGAAAAAACTACCCAATTTCCATTAAGAGAATGCACTCAGATAAACTTACCCAACCGTTTTTATAGTACAATAATCAACCACATTCTTTCTTTCTCGAAGATTCACTTATACAGTAGCATTTGCATAGCGACAAACAAAGAAAATAATGTCGAATTTTTTTATAATTGCCCCGTGCAAATGGATTCATGCAATCTCTTGTCAGCTCATAATGTTGCCCGATGGATAAAAATTCAATTGCGCATCGCGACCAAGGAAAAGCAGTATTAATTAAGTTAAACTACAGCTTCGGTAAATAAAAATTTTGGAAACGTCGTACACCTTCGTACCACATATTTATCGGAATTGTATTTACACTTTTTAATTCTCATTTCTCGGTTAGATGAACGGAAAGGAAACCCCCCCGCTTCAATGGAACGCCGCACCCGTCTCTTCGCTCTCGGCCATGGCTGAGCTCATGTACTCCTTCACCTCCTTCGCAATCACGTCCCTCATGGCGTCCCAGAACTGGCCCTCCGGCAACGGCAGCCCCTCCCTCCTCCGCCCCTCCTCCTCCGCCGCCGCGGCCGCCGCGTCCCCGGCTCCCCCCGGCGGCCCCAGGGTCAACGCCGTCAAAGGGTCCTCGTCGTCGCCGTTGCCCGCGCAGCACCAGCCGGCGGGGCCGGAGCTGCCGCCGCCAGCGCCGCCGCCGCCGCCCGAGTGGCGCTCCGGCTGCCGTTCCCGGAGCCGCCGCTTGAGGGTGGAGTTCCAGTGGTTCTTGACCGCGTTGTCGGTCCTCCCGGGGAGCATGCGGGCGATGGTGGCCCATCGGTTCCCGTAGCGGGCGTGGGCGGCGAGGATGGCCTCGTCCTCGGCGGGGGAGAAGGGCCGGTGCTCGACGGCGGGGCTGAGCTGGTTGCACCAGCGGAGGCGGCAGGACTTGCCGGAGCGGCCCTGGATGTGGCGGCTGATGAGGGACCAGTTCCGGGGGCCGTACCGGCCCACGAGGCGGGTCAGGACCTGGTCCTCCTCGGCGCTCCACGGGCCCTTGATCCGGTCCGGCCTGGCGGCGGCGGCGGCGTTGTTGGACAGGGAAGAGTCCGAGTCGGAGGAGGAGCAGGTGGAGGACGACCCCGCATTGAAACCTTCCATTCGTGCACCCAAGAGGAGGAGGAAGAAGAAGAAGAAGAAGAAGAAGAAGAAGAAGAGTGTTGGGCGGTGTGTTCTTCGCAAGTTGGAGCGGCGAGATGGTGCTTATATGTACACACACAGGCACCGCAGGGCTAGAGAGAGAGAGAGAGAGAGAGAGAGAGAGGGAGGTTCATGAACTTGGAACATGTAAAGGAGAGGTTTTTATAACTGGAAGAGAGAGAGAGAGAGAGAGGTTACTTCCAGGAAAGTGGCTTTTTGCAGAGTTCGGTAGGGTTATCGGGTTAAGGGGGGGAAGATGATGAGATGGATGGATGGATGGGGGACTTCAAATTACAATTAATGTTAAACCAGATTGCAATGTCGTTTTAGGATTCTGGTTTCCAATCTGCGGAGACCGAGCAATGATATCGGTCCTACTTCGAATTTGGAACGAAAGGACGAGGTGATATTTTGCTGGGTTTTTGGGACATGAACTTCGTTACGGATCGCGTTATGCAAAGGAATATGACAAAATCTCAGCACGAACTTTAAAAATTGTCTATTGCAATGTTTAGGGTAGGAGTTACGATACAATGTATGTGACGTGGCGTTTATATGCTGACAGTTACGTGCCTCGCAAAGCCATAGAGTTCCCTAGCTAAGTGAGGAAAAAAAAAACTGGGGGCAAAATCCACACCACCACATTTGCCCACCAAAAGGTCCCTCGTTTCCAATCGAGCCACGGTTCTAATTAGCCAGTCCTAAGGAAAACCCCCGGATTTTGGAAGATTTACTAGAACCGTCCGACAAGACAAGCATAGGGGGTACTTTTGTAATCATCGTAAGCAACGGATCTCCGTCCGTCGAGACCACCTCAATCTTGTCGCGACTGCAATACAAAATTTAAAACGACGACTCCCCTCGTGGCTATGCGGTGCTAAGAAAATGGACCGTCTCCACAAGGTACACAATAATTTCCGTAGGGGGGGGGGACGGACTTACATGTTGTTCCGATTAAAGCAAAAAATATCCGTCTCGAGAGAGAGAGAGAGAGAGAGAGAGAGAGCGGTGGGTGGGGGGGTCCAATGCAATGAAATCATTCTCGTACCGGGCACGGTACAGCAGCACCAACGTTGGTCGCTGGAGCGTTTAAAACATGACAGGGGAGGCGAGCGAGCGAGGGAGGGGCGGCGGCCGCAGCAGCTGTTCAGCACAGGCGGAAAACGTTCTCCTCTTCCGCCTCTTGGGCAACGGCGGTGGGAGGAGGAGGGGGGGACCGGGGGTGGGGCCCCCGGGGGACTTCTGCCTCGTTTTGAATTCTCCACCCCGCTTTCCCTTTCCTAGCCCTCGTTTTTGCACCCGGTCGCACAGCTGGCTGGGGAAGTCCAAATCCGTTTGATCTCTTTTCTAAGCGCTCGCTCTGAACCAGAATCAACGGCCACCAATCGGACTGCGGAAGGGGAAGAGAGAGAGAGAGAGAGAGAGACGCCCTCTAAATTATAGTAATAAAATCTGAGCTTTGGAGATGACTTCGGCGGCTTCCCACGTAGGTTGGGCCCCACACACCAGCCTGGAGGAATCTCACGTGCCTCGATGCCAGATTTCAGTTTTTTCCCAACATTACCAACACACACACACACACACACACGAAGAAAAAAAAAATCGATTCCTTTTGTGGTTAAAAAAATTACAATGTAAAGGTATACTTGATTATTTTTTAATTACCGGAGGTTTCTATGCATCTTCTTCCACTGATTAGGTGTCTAGAGGAATTCTTACCATTAATCGCCTTCTCTCGTAATTCCTGATAAAATATACTCGATCATCATACCGTACACGCTTTAAAGACTTTGGAAATATAACGGATATATGTTTAATATAGCATTTTGCGTGGACAAATAAGCGCGAAAGAGATAACACTAGTTCTGATATCATGTTAGAAAGTCCAATCCAAAAGCTTGAGCTGTTAGATGGAGAGAGACCAAGTGAATATAAAGAGCATTTAGAACAACGCGGGATAATACCTCAACGATTATTTTGTCTTACTACTTTTCATTCTCTTCATTTTGACATTTCAGATTTGTATGTCCATCGATGTTATGTGAGACCAAAATCATCAAGATGTTGTTTCTTATCGAAAATCACAAACAAGTATTTCTCTCTTCCGATGCGATCACACAAGCACGTGGCGAATCAAAACTAGACTTTGAGCAAGGATAAACATGAAAATAGATCTATAATCGTGTTTTGGCAAGAGATAACAAAGCTCGCTTATCCCCGTATCCTTTTTTTTAATTTGTTCAATGTCGTGCATGTATTTCTCTTTACCGATGCGATCCCTAAATTACACGTTTTTTGTTCTATTCAAATCGATCCTTCCGTGAACATAAAATGAAAATGCCGACGTGGACAGCCTCATAAGCGCCATGTCGGTCAAGATCGGATAAATTGTACGAATTGGGTTACACATCAAATCTCGAGAGATAGAGAAAAGTAGGGGATTATCCACACCTAGCCAATCAAAGTCCTTGATCAAACAAAAATCCAGCTATCGTCATTATCATCATCATCTATCAAACCATGGAAATAGAGAGTAATTACACACCAAAGAATCCCAACTAGAAAAGCCAAGTCGCTCCTCCCTCTCCCGCTCCCCTCCGCCCAATCTTGAACAGGGGAAGGACGGTCATGATGACATCTCAGCCGGCCACGTGGCCACCATTTAATGTGCTTTGGCGTTTTGCGATGGACTCGTGATCGTGAAGTTAAAGCCCTTTGAGCTGCACGAGCGGTTGGGTAGTTGACGCCCTCCAGCTGTCACTTTTTTTGCGCCCCGCACCAAATCCGACGCCACCGACTAACGTTGGTTCATTGGATTTATGTTACCATGATTTAATACTAATCATGCACGGCCTAACGACATTATTGTCAGTTCATTGGATAGCAGCCCCGGAAATCTTTGCGTGGATAACGATATCCCGAAATTGCAATTAAGACCCTCTTTAAGGCTCAATGAACGCGCTTTAGAAATTTGGAATCTTATAAACGAAAAATCTGCTTTATTCTTTTAAAAGGGACTGTCTGTTAGTATTCAGAAATTTCGAATCCACGAAGTGACGAGTGGAGAGCATATCCGAGCCAAACTCGTCTTACCATGCTAATAATGTCATCCTTGATTTCCCAGTAAACGTATACTATAGGCTCTAGATGCTAGGCAGTTTCACGTGTGGTTTAGTCGATAGGCACCTTTGGCCCTTTGACTTTTGACTTTTGACTTTTGATTGGAACCAGGGAGGCGGACGGAGACAATCCGTCTGCATGAGCCGTTCGGTTCAGTTGGGGCCCGGCACTGTCCCCTGTCAACCCACTTGCCGGTCGGACCGGGCCCCACGGGACGTACGGCCACCCCCCAAAACCGCGTGAGCCGTTGTCCTTTGTGCGTGCGCAGTGGTCAACAATTGGTTATGGGGGTTGTTGGGTCCTCTTGTTGTCTTGTGGCCAGTCTTCCGCACCACGGCCCCCCCTCTCCTTTGTTCTCTTTCTTATAAACCCCTGAACGATACAAAATTTGGGGGGAAAAAAAGTCATACCTATGTGGTTAAACCGTTTCGAACACGTCGGCCGGAACGAGCATCGACTAATTTCGGGTCGGGGCGACCTGAAGATTGAGAGGCGCGAATGGGATGGCTCGAGGATGAGGCTAAGGTACTCATGATATGTTGTGCTTCGAGCTAATTAACTGTTAAATTCGGTTAAAAGAATGTATCGTCGAATCTCATCCTCTTTAGTTACGTGTATTAGCGGTTGCCATTAGGTTAGCTTCTAACCATTGATGGCTAACCCGATGGTGTTTCGTTCGATCTAAGCCGTAGATAAGCACAAAACACTTTCAAGAATTTTTGGTTTTTCAAATAATAAATCTTGGGCATTCTTACGAGGGTTTATTCCTTACAAGCATCCCAAATTGGAGTACGAGCACTAGCACTTCGAATCTTCTTCTTGTGGGTTCTTTTTCTTGCTGGACCATGCAACAAAATTGTGATACCTTCGATCGTAGAGATCGACAAGACGGAGCCCGAGTTCAAGCTCGTCAACATATTTAATTGGACTCACTTTTACTCAAAAGCTTAAATCTATAAGTTATGGTAATGCATTTTAATAATCTTCCCTTCACGTATGAATTCAGTGTTAGGTCCACTCCTCCATAATTCAAATATCCTTCTATATTAACATGTCTCAACTAGAATCTCCACTTTATTGCAAATGCTTCTCCAAACCAAGCCATGAAGGATGCTATCGGAACTGCGTTGCTACACTATACTGCCCACCTTCACTCATGTTTCTTTTGCTAGACAGAACCACAAAGGCTGCACAGAAATTGCAAATAATTTTCCAAACCAAACCGTGAAGGTTGCCATCGGAACTGCGTTGCTACACTATACCGCCCACCTTTGGAAAAATTACCAAAATAGTCCTAAACCTATTGCAATTGTGTCAATTCAGTCCTAAACCTTTTTGTAATTTGTGCCAATTTAGTTCATTCGCCCAATTTTGGCCGGCTGGCGCTGACATGGATGCCGGCCGGCGTCGGCCCTCCGACTGACGCTAAAGTGGCATTTTTTTAATATATTGTTTTCGGATTTTTTTTAAATTTATTTTCCTTTTCTTTTTCCCCTAGCCGGTTCGGCGACCGGCCAAGGGCCAGGGCTGCGCGACACTTGTCGCCGGCCACTGGTGAGGCTCACCCTTGTCGGCACTGGCGAGGACGAGCCTCGACCTTGCTGTCGCGGGCTAGCAGCGGCTATGGCGAGGTCGTATGGCCTCGCCCAGATCTGTGGCAAGGCCGAGCGGCCTCGCCATGGCTGACCTCACCCACGACGGCGAGGTCGAGCAACGGCCATGGCAAGGCCGCTTGGCCTCCCCTAGGTTTGGGGGACGCTGAGCGGTCTCGCCATGGCTACTCGACCTCGCCATCGCCACAGATCTGGGCGACGGTGAGGCGAGCAGCGGCCATGGCGAGGTCGCTCGGCCTCCCCCAGATCTGGGCGAGGTCAAGCGGCCTCGCCATGGCTACTCGACCTCGCCGTTGCCACAGATCTGGGTGGCGGTGAGGCAAGCAGTGGCCATGGCGAGGCCGCTTAGCCGACCTCACCCTCGCCAGGCGAGGGCGGGCCTCACTAGTGGTTGGTGACTAGTGTTGCCAGCCCTAGCCCCTGGCTAGTCGCCGGATCGGCCAGGGGAAGAAGAAAAGGAAAAAAAATAAAAAAATTCGAAAAAAATATATTAAAAAAATACCATGTCAGCATTGGCCGGCCAAAATTGGCCGGATGGACTGAATTGGCACAAATACAAAAATATTTAGGAATGAATTGACAAAAAAAAGTTTATAATTGAATTGGTATAATTACAATAGGTTTATGACTGTTTTGGTAATTTTCCTCCCACCTTCACTCAGGTTTCTTCTGCTATAGACCGAACCATGAAGGTTTACGCATTTTACCAAGGCTTATGACACTTCGCTGTAAATTGGAGCAAAACTTTGTGAAGATCCCAAACGTTGTGAAATTTTTAATATTTAAGTTTTCAAATATCTTACAACGTTTTATAAGAGTCACAACATCAACTCTCAAGACATTGTAAAATGTCATAAACATCTAACCTTTGTTATCTTTTGTGATGTTCTACATGCACCTAAGATAAATTTTTAAGTCAATTATCTTGTGTTCTCTTCACCAGGCACAAGAAATACTTTTGATGTTTTCATTTAAATTGTTTAAAAGCACTTATACTGTGCTTCATTTGAAATTTTAGTAATTTTTTTAGTGCTGTTCCGATAGTTTGCTAAAACAAATTCTTTGCTAATGTAATATGTCCAAGATAGTTTAAAGTTATCGACATGTGTTGACTTCAAAATTCTTTAACTGTCAAGTGTCAACTAGAGCAAGTTAATGAAGAATCTAGAATGATTAGTTCTTTCACCTACATTTGTTCTGGTTACTTGCCCGCGGGCTTTCTTTATCTCGTTTCATTCTTTATTTTGTTTGAACAATGTCACGTTCCATGTCCAAAAAAGTCTGTCGTGCTCGATCATTCCGTGTTTGTTGTCGCTATAGAAACTTTTTTTTTAACATAATGAGAAAGGCGGGAGTGGACGACCGGCGTTGGCGACCTTCTCTAGGCGTCTAGAGTTTCGTATCCGTAATCGAAACGTCTGGTTTGATTTATAGCTACCGTTCATTTTGAGTGAACCCAACACTGTAGCACCGCCGACGCAAGCCGTAATCACGATCATAGAACGATTAGTCTGAACAATAATAACTCTTACAGGAAATTGATTAGGAAGTTACTAAATCCCAGGCTATCGACGACTCAAACCGATGGTCGCGAAGAAATATGGGCTAGGCGTGCTGCATGATCGAGCATGACCTAGAATTTAGGCCCAAACTCATAATGCATGGCATTTGCGTGGAGGGAGTGGCTTTTTTACTCATTGTGGTCGGCAAAGAACCTTACGCTATTGCCTAACTAGACACTTGGAAAAATGGAATACTGTGAGGATTAGGTGTATAATACCGGTTCGATTGTTCACCCCACAAGATGCAAGCAATTCCACATCTGATCCACTTACTCGGACTCCGGCTCGTGTTCTACCTGGTCTGTGACATCAGTAGCATATTTCATGAGCTTGGAGTTTACCTACCTAATAAGGGCTCTCTCGTCATGAAAGACACCCATGTCGATGCACGCTAAGTCCAAATGATCCGCGGATATACTCTCACAGCCAATGAGTTGCATGCGGTCAAATAGATTATGCATCTAGATCAATGTATGCGATGGACCCTTTCAGATTTGGATCCTAACTTGTTTACATGGACAACAATTTTTTGGATGCTTCTCTCCCCCATCAAAGATGAAAATCAGTTCCCTCTATATAATAGATATTACATGCTGTAATGTCATCCCCAAAAGCATCCTTTTTTCTTTTGTTTCTTTTACTTTACCCTTTGTTGGATAATTCAAGTTTGATGAACCTTAAAGTTATCTACAAGAGTAATATTATATCAATAAAACATCGTATTACGTGATACGATTGGTAAAATCATAAGTTAATAATTGCTATGATTTTATTAAATGAGTACCATTATGTACCACAAATATAATTTTACATTATATTATTTACAATATTACATTGTTGTGCGTACTACAAAATCGACATAAATGAATGTTATGTATCAGAATTCCATCTAAGATATTGTATAATATATAAATTAAATTAGCACAACTAAGCATTTCGCCTAGCTAGTCGGTGAAAGATAACTTATTTGTAATAGTGGAATTATATTGTAAATAAATACTTGATATTGTAACCAATATATGATCACTATACAATATGAACTCTACTATAACATAACTAGTTATGTTTTATATAATTATACAATAGTCACGGCATAATGAGTAACATAGTTACTAAATAGTTAATATATCAGAGAGCAAGAACGTTTTTAACATTATATCTCCATCGGTTTGCTATTGTAGTGATGAACCAAACAGAGACTAGTAGCAATCCCATCACGTAAAACAGACAATGCAACATCGGCTTCAAATCTTGTTTCGTCAGAGGCGAAATTGCCATTTCGTGGCCATCTTAGAGACAACGTGGTAACATTAAACTGTTTAGCCCAAGACATTGAGCTGGGCCTGGTGTCCGGACCTCTCCTGGAGCAATATACAAGGCTAAATCACTTGCCCTCGTGCATTCTCTAAGTTGTATAAGGAGATAATTATACAAATGGTTCATGAACTTTGATATAATATGTAATGTCGTTCTTGAAATTTTGTTCAATTTGGTCCTAAATTTTTGGTTTATGTTCAATTTAGTAATATTTATATATAGTTTAGGGACTAAATTGAATAAATTAAAAGTTTAAGGACCACATTACACATTTGCCGAAAGTTCAAGGATCATGTGTGTTATTTTTCCTTGTATCTGGATTGAAAGTCGTCACAACTCATCCAAAATTCCTTCTTTCAAGTGAATAACCCGTACGTTACAAGATTGTTCAACCCAAGAAAAAGGAAGAAGAAGAAGAAGAAGATGAGAGCGATGAGTCATCAGCTAGTATGTTACAAGAGTAACAAGTATTGTCCACGCACGATATTACTGGCCTAGCGAACCCTGACTAAGAAAATACTGAGCTCCGGCCCTTGTGCCCCGTCCGGGTTGATCATGTACAAGGCCTCCGAGTCCTTCGACCCGACCACCCTCTCGAACCTCGCCCGCAGGTATGTCAGCTCTCCCTCCAGCCCCTCCTTCTCGCACGGCGGCGACGGGAGCACGCCAGCGCCCATTGACACCCCTCTCAGTAGCTGCATCACGTGCACATCGTCGTCGCTCATCTGCTTCCTCCGGATGGAGTAGCCCGTCTTCCTCCCGTTGCAGTACACGGCCCACACGAACTCCTCCATCACCTTCTTCTTATGCGTCCTCGTCTCGCTCTCCAGCGCGATCCTCACGATCTCGCTCGCCATCTCCTTGTGGAAGGCGCTGGTCAGCATGGGAAGCTCCAAGACAAAGATGGGCATGCAGTGAGGGTCCTCCTGGATCGCCAGGACTATCCGGCCCTTCCGGTACCCGAAGATTGTCACCGTCGTCGCGCCGTCCTTGAGGAGCGGCTTCCGGGGCCGCCCTAGGAGTGCGACCATCTTGCACCCCGTGGTCAGCATGGGGAGGAGCTTGAAGAGGCGGAAGACGCCGCCGGTCGATGAGGAGGATGATGACTTGGGCCGCTTCTCGCCGGGGCCTGTGCGTGTCGCGTGCCGGAGTAGGGACAGTATGGAGGGGGGGTTGTCCATTTGGAGGTATGGACTAGAGTGAACCGGCGGCATGGTGTCGGAGATCAATTTAATGTGGTATATCGAGGCAACACAGAGTATAAGAATGTGATCTTTGAAGCCGAAGGGTGCGACTGATTGATTATGCAAAGGAGCACAGAAGATAAATATAGAGAAAGGGTAAAAGAAGTTGGGGGAGTCGGCTGGTCATTTGGCTTCGGATTGCCCTTTGGGAATCTTTTTTGTAGTGGGGAAGAGAGAGGACTCGATGCTCAATACTCTTTCAAGTTGGTTGAAAGAGAGAGAGAGAGAGAGAGAGAGAGGAGAGGAAAAACAATGGGGACTCAAAAGCATGATGTGACCAAGTTTAAAGTGATGAAAAGGAAGGAGGAGGGGTTTGTATGTGATAAAGAGATAAGAGGAGGCGGACCACATGTGGGGAAGCTTGATAAAAGAAAAACTCAAAAATCGTACGAATAATGTCAGATATATAAAAATCTATTTACTAAACTGACCTAGGGAAACAATGATTTATTAAAGGATTAAGTGCACCGAAACTTTTAAAAAGTGCAAGTCATAAAATTTATTACGAAAGTGCAATTGAGTCCTAAAATTTTTAACATCGGCAATTAACAGAAGAACTTGATTGGACCAATTTGACAAGTTTTTTTTTTCTTTTTTTTTTCCTTTCCCAGAATTGGTTGGCCGGCGACTAGGCGAGGGTGCGGGGGCCCTTGCCTGGATCTAGGCGAGGGCCTGACGCCCTCGCCAGTGGCCGACAAGGGCGCAGTGGGCCTCGCCTAGACCAGCTTGTGGCCAACGATGGTCCACCGGCGACCTCGCCGGCCAACCAGTTCTGGGAAAAGAAAAAAAAAAGGGAAAAATATTTAAAAAATCTGAAAAAATTATTAAAAAATTATAAATTTTGTCCACATCAACGCTGGCGGTGCCATGTAGGACTGCCGGCGTCCACGTTAGCGATTTTCAGCCTAAATTGGCCGGATGGACTGAATTGGTACCAATATGAAAATGTTTCGGATTAAATTAGTCCAATTGAAAGGTTTAGGACTAAATTGGTATCAATATAATAGGTTTATAACTTTTTTGGTACTTTTCCCCTTTCTGAAAGTTTTAGCGTTCAATTACACTTTCGTGATAAGTTTTATGACTTTTAATATACTTATCTCGTTATTAAATATGACGTGATAGATTTTTATTTCAATGTCAAATATGACCGTCTTAAATTGGGGCCAATAATTTATCGATCTTTTTATATCGAAAATTGCAGGGGACAAAAAAGAAATTGTCAAAAAGAGAAGGTGCAGGTGTGGCGATGTGGCTTCACCATGTGCCTCTCTGATCACTACAATTGGATCATCAACATCATCCTTCTCTGCTTTATGCCTTTTCAGTCTACATCATCCCGAACTCCCCCTAATTATTGAATTCATTGCGGCTTCTCTTTCTTTTTCTCCAGCTGTTTTCTCTTCGCTGTCCTTGCTAAGTTGCCTACTTGTTTGCTGGGTTTGGCCCCTACTTAACTTTGAAAAAGCCTGGTTATCCATGATGCTGATTGTGTGTTATTCAGCTACAAATCATCCTTATTGAGGCACATTTCTTCTTCCTATTGCTGATCTAGTATGATCAGAAGAATAATAGTGATCTATAAGATCCTTATGAATATTTTCTTTCCGAAGTAAATTTTGTGCATTCATTTTTGGTCCCCCAAAGAAATTGTGCATCTTTTGGCATATATGTCCCAGCAAAAAACAGGTACAGTGCCAATAAGAAGGGTCCCCTTTGGTATGACTATGACTAATTTGAAAGAAGCACATTAGTGTCGGCATCATACTTCTGGTCCAGGTGCATTGTCATCCATGAATTCCTGTGATGCAAGAAAGTTTTATTTTTTGATCGGGGTGATGCAAGAAAGTTCATTGTGGGGTTTTGTGGGGTTTTCAATTTGAAAAAAAACCTAAGCCATCTTGAGAAGTTTGAGACTGGAGATGGCATGCAAAGTATGCAACAACTGCAATAATTGTGACAATTATAGACCAACTCACATAACTTAACAAGTTTGTTCCGTGATCGTTGAGCGAAAGTTGTTTTTATTTTAGGGACGCGTACTCTTGTCCGTCTATAGATTTAGACACATCAGAACAATGCAAGGCAAAGATATTAAGAGGGGCCAAAGATTTCATGTGTGTTGCATAAGTTGGACCCTGCATAGATTATTGGAATTCATATTAACAGCTGCTTAAAAGAGAAGCTATGATTTTGATTGAGGGCATAAAAATTCCAATTCAATGACATAAAGCAGTGGCAAAACATGTGTTCGGAAAGTGTATAAACAACTGATTAAGACCAATATGAAATGATGTACTCTAGAGCTTTGAAATAGTTGATTGAGCTGATGATGTGATAAGTTGTACTAGACCTCGCTTTTATTTAGGTTAAAAGTCATCGGACCATGACCCAGACCGATGAGGATGTGCTGATCGCTCATCACTTGTCAAATATGACCTTCTCCTTCTGCAAAAATCCTTATCAATTTGGCTCTGCAATCACTTCAACCTTTAAGCAAGAGTTTAATACAAGCAAAAAAGCAATCTTCGAATGATTCTCCAATCTAAAACGCGTTGTCGTTTGGCCTTCTAGTTATAGTGCCCATGATGGGGTAGTCTAGTCCACATGCAAGCATTTAGAGACACTTTGTTTGCCACACTTACTTGATCATCAGCATGAAATGAAAGCTGGTGATTTCAAGAAAAGCAAGGCCAAACTGAACAAGACGGCATGACCCACAAGCATATGAGTCGGTAATGTTTGTGCCTGTGGGCACCAGCTATTACCTTGACATGATCCGCAGAGTTTCGTTCTTGCAAGTTTAGAATAAAGCAGACATTGACAATTCTTCCAAGCAAGGAAGGGTCAGCATATACAGCCTTTCTTTAGTGATTCAAATGATTTAAACTTAACAAAGGTATAAGAAATCAAGTGTTTTGCTGCAATAAGTGGGGAAGCGTGTGTCTATATGTATGTTTATTCTGTTTTATTTCACATTATCTTGTATATGGGGCATGGCTAGCCTTTGAATAATATTCTCGCCATAATATAGCTTTCAGAAAATTATAGGGGGAGCGAAAAACCATGAATCACGTGTCTCTTTTTCGCAACATAATGCTAGTGGAGCCTGCCATGATGCGTGCTACTAAAGTCGTAGCCAGACGATGTAAGTATTTTGGAGAACTAGGATGAGTGGCGTTGTCTCTTGGCATTGTGGCAAGATGAGACATATCAAACGAGATTGCTTGACGTTGAGAAATGAAAAAAGGGTAAGAGGATTAGAGTTGAATCTACAAATAATATTTCAGTTGTAGCTATTAGTAATTGGATAGTGTTCATTATGTCTTGTTTGCCATCGATGATTTGTCATTAGACAAATGGTTATTAAGTACGAATTGTTCTTTACATGCTACACCAAATGAGAATTATTTTATTACTTATAAATGCAATGCAGTAAGGGCACAATCTTGAGTGCAATGTTGTTAGTATTAGCTATGTCAGAATAAAAATGCATGACGGTATCGAGAGAACATAACTAGTGTGATGCACAATATTCCAGAGTTAAAGAAGAACCAAATTTCCTTGACTGCCCTTGATTTAGCTAGGTGTCTATTACTTCATAAGGTAGAGCTTTAAGGTTATTTGAGGCGTCCTAATGATAAACAAAGGAATAAGCATAGTGACTTATATGAGTTCTAAGGGCATACGATGACATAATTCGCCGTTGACATGTCGGATACATTTGGTTGAGATTTGAATTGTGGCATATGCATTTGGGCACCTATGAGAGAAGCTTGAAGGTTCTGAGTGAGAGGAAACTATTGTGCGGTCACGTGGTTGGGGAACTAAATGTATGCAGGTGTTATTCACAAGGGCAAACAGTGAAAAAGTGCAGTCCAATACGACTGTTAGAGAAACCACAGAGATTACAAAGTTGATCTACTTGAATGATCGCAGACTATCATGATTTCAGTTAAGGGTAAAAAAAAGTCATAAACTTATTGTATAAATGCTAATTCAATCATAAACCTTTCAAATTAACCAATTTAATCCTAAACCTTTTAACGATTTGCCAATGTAGTCTTCACTGCCAAAATTGCTAACATGGACATCGGCTGTCCTACGTGACACAATCAGTGATGACGTGGACAACTTTTACAATCTTTTAAATAATTTTACCGAATATTTTTTCCTTTTTTATTTTCTTTCCTCTTTTTTTTTTTCCTGTAGCCAGTGAGGGCCGGCACGTTGGCCACAGTAGGGGCTCAATGAGGGCTTGTGGCCGCTCTCCTAGATTTGGTGAGGGTCGCGATGCCCTCACCAAATTTGGGCTAAGCGAGATGGCCTCACCCAGATCAAGCGGGGGCCGCGGTGCCCTCGCTTGGGGCTGGCAACCCTCACTTATGGCTGGTGACCTTTGCCGGCTACTGTTGGGGCCACGGACCAGCAGATGGAAATATAAAAAAAAAAAAGAAAAAGGAAAGAAAAGAAATGGGAAAAAAGAGAGAAAGAGAGAAAAAAAATAAATTCAAAAAAATTATTAAAAATTGTCAAAATTATCCACGTTAATATCGGTCGTGTCACGTAAGATGGGCAACGTCCATGTTAACGATTTCTAGTCAAAATTGACCATAATGACTACACTGACAAATCGTCAAAATGTTTAAAACTAAATTGGCCAAATTGAAAGATCTGTGATAGAATTAACATTTGCACAATAGGTTTATGGCTTTTTTGATATTTTTCCCCGAAGCGTGTCAGATTATTATTGTGTTCGATTACTTATTTTCTTAACATATGTCATTCGGCCAAATATGAAAATGTACTACATATTTTTGATGCTGCACTTTTCTTGAGTTTACTTCTGTTTTTAAGGTCTCCAATTATATAAGCACAAAGATTAGGGTTGGACATGATACTAATTTGACTGACCAACAGAGGAAACATTACCAAAAAATATCTAAACATGTTGCATTTGTATTAATTCAATCCTAAACGTTTCAATTTGACCAATTTAGTCCTAAACGTTTTTATGATTTACCAATTTAGTTCCAAACCTTTTAACGATTTGCTAATTTAATCATTCAAGCTAATTTTGGTAGAAAAATGTTAACGTGACGGTCTAGTCAGCGTCAACCGTCCTACGTAATACGGTCGGCGCTGACGTCGATAATTTTTGCAATTTTTTTCTTTTTTTCGTCTTCTTTTTATTTTTCTCCTTTTTCGCTCCACAGGCCATCGCTAGGCCTCGGGTGACGGTTGCCCTCGCCAGCCTTGAGTGTGGGTTGTCCTCACTCAATCCAATGAAGGCGAAGCCTCACCAGTTGAGGGCGGCTGTTGCCCGAGGCCGGTGAGGACGTCGAGGCCCTCGCCGATGGCTAGTGGAGGGAAAAAGGAAAAAAATAAAAAAGAAGAAAAAATTCAAATAGAATTTTGAAAAAAATGGCCCACGTCAACATCGGCCGTATCACGTAGTATGGCCTACGCTGAATAGATTGCCATGTCAATGATTTTTTACCCTAATTAGCTGGAATGACAAAATTGGCAAATCGTAAAAAGATTTAGGATTAAATTGGTATAGTTGAAAGGTTTAGGACAAAATCTGCAAATTTTCAAAATGTTTAGGACTAAATTGGCACAATTGATAGGTCTAGAACGAAATCGGCAAATCGTCAAGAGTTTTAAAACTAAATTGATCAAATTGGAAGGTTTAAGACTGAATTAGCACAAATGGAATAGGCTAAGGACTTTTTTGGTAATTTCCCGACCAATAGGCCATATCTTTATATGTTCTAGATTCAATCATTAACTTAGGTTTGAGTCTTTCATTAACAACGTTGGACAAAGTTTGTCCAACTTTCGTTGATTGGAACGCATGTTTTTCTCATCATGCAAAACCAAACAAAAAGGAGGTAGAAAGACATAATATGATGTTGGGACAGTAATCTAAAAGGGTTTCCCGATGGGATACATCTGATCGTTAATTCATGCTCTTGAAAAGCATAAGTTTTCTTTACGTTGATAATCGAAAAACAAGAAGAGATCGAGAATGGCCTAAGGCCCCATTTGGTTCAGTTTTCGGAAGGGGCTTTCAGCCTCAAAAGCCCCTTCCCAAAATGCTGAACCGTTTGGTTCAACTTTCGGCCTAACATTGACCAAATGCTAGTATTTGGAATGTTGAACCCAATTTTTTTGTCCCCAAACTACCCTCACTTATTTTGGCTTATTCCAGTTTTGCCCTCTTGATACTGTTCATCTTCTTTGTGAGGTGGCTAGCGAGGGAGGCCAGTGAGGGCGGTCGACACCAGATCGGGCCGGCGAGGTCGCACGACCCAGGCGATAGCCGCTTGAGGTCGCGCGACCGCTCATGCGCCGCCGGCCTGGGTCGCGCGAGGTCATCTGTTGCCTGGGTCGCTTGGCCTCGGGCGACGACCGCCGGCGGCAGATCTAGCTCGCCGGGGGTCGCCCGACCTCGGGCGACGGCCGACGGCGCCAGATCTAGCTCGCCGATGGCCGTAGGCCTTCGCTGGCTCCGATGAAGGGTAGGATAGGTTTTTTTTTTGTAATAAAAAAGATAATTCCCAAAGCCCTTTTGCAAAAAAAAATTTACCAAACACTACTTGGGCCAAAATAGCTTTACAAATGATTTTTTACCAAACGCCACTTACATTCCCCCAAGGGACTTTAACCTAAAGGTATTTGCATCTCAAATAGCATTTTGAAATTTGAACCAAACGGGCCCTAAGTGTACGTGAGCTTATCGGTGGAAGCCTGCCGAAGCAACGTAGAAAAGACCAATCTTTAGGAACCACAGAAGTCATCCATGCGTGATGTGCTGGATGTGGGGCTTGATTCACATCAACCATAGCATGCACCAGTCATGCCATCTTAAGGGTTTGCCCGGTGTGATTATTAAAGCGGAGAAGAGAGAAAGATATGACTGGGGTTATTGGCCAAAACCTACACAAGTATAGGTCTTCCATTATTGAAATTGGTGTGGTATGGTCTCGCTGTCTCCTCCCCGTGTGGGTCTCCTCCCAGATTTTTTCTATCAGGAAATGCATTGTGAGGTGGGGCGATCCCTTCGCCCTTAGGGCCAAAGTACCAAGACACAAGCATGACATGTTGCATTGTTCCTTGTACCAGAAGTTGCCCTCGGATTATCTTTGAATAGGAAAAGCAGCAATTAGGTGCAGCAGCTGTTCCTTTAAGGTTGTGTTTCTTGTTTGAACAGGGACGTGTGTCTGCTTTGGAGATGGTGTCTGATTACAAGTGATATGGCCAATGTTGTCTGCGGACAATTTCCAGTGGGGTCGTAAGCATGCATGTCCACTGCCTAATAATGCTTTTAGAATTGTCGATGAAAATCTCACGTTCTCCAAACTGGTTTTTCAAGAAAGTCTCCTTCCTTTCTTAATTTGCATTCTAATGTTGAACCTGATAGGAAGAGATCATCCCATGTTCATTGAAAGTCCGCAGGGACGGATCCAGAGTTCGTTTTTTCGAGGGCCGACACGCTACTAATTCGAGATGATGGAAATTACTGAGTATCGCAAATATGAAAAATAAGTCCAAAAGGTTCAATTATCAGTGTCGCATATAAGTCTGAAAAGTTAGTAAATCTAATGACCCGCGGGAGTTGGGTTGTTTATTTACTTTGTGCATGTATGTCAATCAACTCACTAAGCTGATAAAATAAATTTCTATGTTGACTTCACATATCTAACACTGATCAACAAATTTGATTATGAAGTTCAATATTTTCGGGGGTCAACAACGTTCAAATGATATTACATTAGTTGGATAATCAGAGCTAGAATTAGGCATACAGAGCTAGGGCCAGTCCTAAGTTTCGAACAGAGTCAGGTCACTCATAATTTGGAAGCCAGGCCAGGCTGAATCTAATTGCATCATTAGCTGTATATTTTCACCAGGAGTTATTTGGGATCCGACCTGTTCATGGTCGATTGACAATTTCTCATGATACATTAACATAGGTTCATCTTAATGGCTTGGTGTGCGTTTGTTTTAAGAAAAATTTTATGTTAAAAGAAATGGTATTTTACCTGAAATTTATTTTCAAGGAAAGTGATTGATTTTCCCTTATTTGGTTGTGAGCATGAAAATGAGAGGAAGTAGTTTTCCGCTATTTTGATTTTACTTCCGCAAATAGAATGGATTATGTAATGGTATTAAACTATATCAAGGAGATTATAGATTATAAAATGAAATATGAAGCTATGAATTTATAAGCCAATGAGTTATGGGTCAACTAGGATATATTAACTACTCCATGCCATATCAATATCCAATGTGAAACTTTTCTAACACAACTCACACGTGTATATGTCCAAGTCATTACGCACCCGCGACTATGCACAACAATCATCATCAACTACTGACTTGGAATTGCATCACCCATTCTCTTCTCGCCATACTTGTGTCACTAGACCAACTATCCATGGTTTCTTCTCGCCATACCAACCATGATGGCAATTTTGACCCGATAAAAGGGTCAAACATGGGATTTCTTTCTTAAGATATTTGCCAAGGGAGATCGCCAGGAGAGCACCCAAATCTAAACCTGTTAACATATTCAATTGAACCTACTTTTAGTCAAAAACTAAAGCCAATGAGTTATGGGCTAACTAGAATATATTAACTACTCTATATCATATCAATTATCCAATGCAAGACTTTTCTAACACAACTCATACATGTATCTTAACGGTCACTATAGCCATTTGTGAGTTCACTCACTCGGTCTTTGTACCTACAGTCCTCGTTGCTCTATATCCCCGTGTTGCTCTGTCTATATTTTCTATTTGGTTGAGATAGACGGCATGGCTGAGCTCATTGCTAGTGGCGGAGCTTGACACAGCATCGAGCTAAGATCGGTGGGCGACTCCAAGCCATGGATACTGGCGTTGAGCTAACCCCATTCTCTATTCTCGCTGTCGAGCCTAAGCCTTGAGTTTCCACCAGATTTGGCAACCGTGGCTCGTCCATGAACGTTGAGATCTCAGCCTGTGACCATAGACGAGCTGCCGAGAAGGGGCGACGGCTGCAAGTGCAAGAAAAGCAAAAGAGAAAACAGGAGGTCGAAGACAAAGAAGAGGGGATGGCGTGGAAGACGATGGGCAGAGATGGTGGCGGTTGGTTGCGCAGCTTGAGGAGTGACAATGCCCGGTCTTAGGTGCAGCGTCGATGACTTCACCGGCAGTAACGTCTTGTTTGGCTCGAGTCCCGTCCTAATGAATCAGGGTATATAACTCCACATACCATTTTCTTAAAACTGAGCTTATTACCCATGCCGCTGATAGAGGACAAGAAGCCAGATACCAAAAAGTTAAACGTCAAGACACATCATTGTATTGAAGCAATATGAAACCCAGCCTAAAGTCTTAACATGAATATTATATAGGGAAAAGGTCACAAAAAATTCTAAACTATACCCACTGTGATATATTTATTCTAAACTTTTGTTTGTAACATTAAAAATCCTAAACTTTGCCTACAATGACACAATTATCCGAAATTTTTTTCTTTTGACATAAAAAACTTCAAACTTGTGCCTATGTAACACATTTAGCATCTGTAAAGATTCCGTTGGATGTTTTTTCAGCTAAACAATGTCGTTTTTATTTCACTTAAACCACATATAAATGTGTCGCGCATGCACAAGTTTGAGATTTTTAGTGTCATAAAAAAAATAAAAAATAAATAAATGTATCCTTACCAAAAAAAAAATAAATAAATAAATGTATCACAGTGAATATAGTTTAGGGTTTTTGATGGCTTTTATCTTATTATATATTTGATGACAATGTGTGGAGTTGATCCTCTTTGAAATGGCCAAAATGAAAGTTTCATCCCTTTTGCTATACCATCTAGAAATTTAAAATGACATTTGGTGTTTATGCAAGCGAAGGGAGATTTTGAGCACAACATGATCCAATGGGTCAAGTGAGGATAAGGTGTTGAAGATGGAGTTTTTTAAAAATTGAAGAATTAAATATCTTTCAGCTGAACCAAAGGTTAGAAGGATGTTTCCTAATTTAAGTTGCTTTCGGTTAAAGTTTGTTTTCTAATACCATATTTCATAATCTTAATTTCCATAATTTGATATTTCCTAGTTTAAGGTTTCCTAGGTTGATGTTTCCTATTTTAGTGCCAGTCCCTTTATAAATAAGAGGTGCTTTCTCATATGTATAAATGCGTTTCGAGTTTATGTATAAAAAAATTCTCTCAAGTGAGTAATTCTTTTGGTTCTTTATCGAATTCACTTTGGTAGTGAACCTTAAAGACTTCGGTTCTTCATCCAATTCGTTGGCGGTGAACCTTCCAATTCTTTTTTTTTTTTTTTGATAACCCAGGGAACCCCCGCACGGCCGACAGCCGGGGAGTAAACCCTGGGAGCGACACGTGCTAGCCATCACACACGTGCCACCGGTTAAGTCACCCTGCGGCGCCCGGGATTCGAACACTCAACCTTTTGCGAGAGGAAGAGTGCGTGCTCCAGCAGCGCCACCCAGGCGGGTGGTGAACCTTCCAATTCTTTATCCTTGATTGGTGAAGTATTCCTTTATCCTTAGGTGGTGAACACCGCAAACATATCAAACACTTTCAAATTCATTCAGCAACTTCACCCACACTCTGCACACATCACACAATCAAACGGTTTAAGGAATAGCAAGGTTATGACACCAACAATAGTAAAACTCCTAGTCGGAAGTTCAGATTTAAATTCGTACTACATTATTTTTCACCAGCTTTCCAGTATATCTATAGATTGATACCGCATCCTGATGAAGTAACCCGGACGGGTGATATGAAGTCGAGGCTGCGAAGCCAGCGGACTTATTGGGGCCTGCCATTCCCAGTAGCCGTTTCTGTGACGATGAAAGTCAATTCGATCCATGCTAATCGAAAAATAGAAGGTCATGCAAAAACCCATGAAATTTAATGGAACCAAAACGTGCAGAATGGCATTGGAATGCGACAATCGAATAGATTTTAAGAATGAGGGGCATTTCGACCATCATATTCAACCCTAATGGGTGATTGACGCAATTGCATTATGAAGCCGATTCCCATACTTGCAATCAGGCCAATTATTACAGCAGGATGGACATACAACAATGTGCAGGGACAATCCAAAGTCATACGCGGTGCATCAACGTATGATTAACAATTGCAGACAGTAGAAAGCAAGGTTTCAATCCTCCTGTCCGTTACCGACAGATTATGAACATTGGAAGATCAGATCATTGCCTTCCTGAGACAAGCTCAGTCAAAGTTATCAATTTTGACTGGTGCGATCTCATCGGCAACATCAAAGTGTCCTACCAAACGTGCAAAGAACAGTATTTGTTGTTCCAATGTAAATTTTATAC
Organism: Syzygium oleosum; assembly: GCF_021117445.2. Taxonomy (NCBI): domain Eukaryota; kingdom Viridiplantae; phylum Streptophyta; class Magnoliopsida; order Myrtales; family Myrtaceae; genus Syzygium; species Syzygium oleosum. The sequence goes on along the minus strand of NW_026607506.1, from coordinate 1,162,580 downwards.
TTTCAGCCTGCAAAACATTGCATGTCAATCTCCTGCATTGCACACACAACAAATGACTTGTTTATGTAAGACTTGAGAAGAACAATACCTTGCGAAAACCATGCTGCTCACCCTCGTATTCCACTAATGCAACAGGCAGACCTTTCTGCTTCAATGCCGCATAAATTTTGCGAGCCTGACCTGGCGGTACGACCTACAAGATGTAGTAGATAATTGCCAAACGGCCAAGCAGCAAAGTTGTCAAAAAGCCAGAGATGTAAAAAGTAAATCTTAAGACCATTGATGACATCTACTTATTAATTGAAAAGAGAGTTGAACTTATCTGATTGAATTCATAAATTAGGAAAAAAAGAAAAAGAGGGCCCTCGTTTTGACACTGGACTTTTTACCCCCTTTTCTTTACTTTTTCTTTAAATTTTGGGGAGTAACAGGAGAGGGGATCATTACAAAGAGCATGACTTGCGTACCTTGTCTTCCAATCCTTGGAATAGAATTATGGGGCAAGAAAATTTCTCAACAAAGTTTATAGGTGATCTCTCGTAGTAATCCTTTTCAGATCCTGTAGAGCAATGAATAGATGATCGCAATAAAGACTAATCTGAGGTGAGACGAAAACACACACGTAAGCTTATCTGAATTACCAACAAGGTTGTCAATGTAATGAGATTCAAATTTGTGCATTTCTGCTCTCAACATGTTCAAATCAGCAATCTGTTTGACAAAATAACAGACAGAAAAAAATTTGTTTTTTAACATTGTCAGAATTCAATGCATAAATAGTAGACAATAAAGGATGAATTTATATGCAACTCTTTAGATGTACCAAATGAAATGGGGAAATTTAAGTATCCAGATTTCAAGTAAATACCACCAATGACCGATGCACAGTAACAAACTGTAACAAAAACACGCCTTCAAGAAACTAATGTCCGTAACAGTTGGTTCTTGCTAGTAGACTTTTCAGTTGATCCATCGGATAGCAAGACACAACGAAGATGCTATATATCATTCACTAGAAACAAGAAAGTCACCAAGAATGATCAATGATTGTGTTGAAGGCAATTAATCCCCAGAAACCAGAGCTCCTTCGGATGTTCGTATGCTTTGTCAGGGTAAGGTAAGAGCGACCTCCCTCTGGTGCCCCCAGAAATATGCCAGCTTCCCAATATTGGTACCGAATGGTAAATTTAACTATTCTGAAACTGACTACAAAGTAAATGAACTCACACCATAGAGGGAGGCTCCAGCTTTGAAAGTTTCTTTAAATGCTAGAGCAGCTAAGGTTGTATACCCACCAGCAGAGCCTCCAGTGATGCATAGACGAGTGCCATCCACCTTTCCACTTTCCACCTGGATGATCAAAGCAACTTCACCATACTGAAATAGTTCTAGTATTCTATTACCCAATGAGCACTAACAGAACAACCGAGTTGAAAGTCACCTACCAAAAATTTAGCACAACTACAACAGTCATCAACATCAACTATACCCCAGCGACCCAATAGCCGCTCTCTGAATTCTCTGCCATAACCTTGAAGAGAAGTTTTGTGACATCTTTCAGTAGGAATGAAGAAGATCAATCAAATGAAGGGCCACATCGAGTAGTTTTTGCAGCCATTTATGTTAATTAAACTCCATGAGGACTTTGTAAGAATAAAGCGTAGGGCTGTCGAAATGGTAATGGTGGTTCATTATAATCAGGTTTTGCAGAAATCAAGAGAAAGATATGAAGCAGAAAGTTCTCATTTAGAGACAAACCAGTGCTTCCACCGTAATTGACATCCACGAAGGCCCATCCTCTGCTAGTCCAGTACTGAATACTCAGGTTTAAAACTCCTCGTGTTTCCCAAGTAGGCCCTCCTGTGCAATTTTAAGCATAATTACATAGACACTCAGGAATAACCAGATCTATATGATTAGGAATTAATGCATGACAATGCTGCTTGCAACAAATAATTGCCACTTAAAAGAAGAGAGAGAGAGAGAGCGCGCGCGTGCGAGAGAGAGAGAGAGAGGCTGTTTTTAAAGTTGTCAAAAGACAATTTTTTTTCCTGAAAATCTTAAGTTTTTCAAAACCATGCCCATAGTTCAATATCGAGATAAGTCTTAGCACTCCCCTAACAATGTATGTTAGACCTTAGATGTGAAAATAACCACATCAAACAGCAACCAGAGGATAAATGGAAGTAAAAAACAGAATGGCAACAAGGGGGAGTGCCAAGATTCGGACTTTTGACTTGAACCTCTGATACCATGATGAATAATCAGTTTCCCCAAAAGCTTAAATTGTCAAGAATCACGCCCTGAATGTATACCATGCATATATGTCAACAAAAGTGTCAAGCAATCATTAAATTCCATTCCACAACATATGACTTAAATGGCAATACAGGTGTTAACAGGGGCAACACTGTGTGCAGTATACCACATCAAAATAATTTCAAAAAAATGCCCCTACATCAGCTCCATCTTCATTCAGCATCAGTTGTATATGTACTGACTTGCTTTGTGCATCTAGAATATCTATAACTGATGCCGGGCACTTATTTAGTCTGAAAATATACCAATGAATCATAGATTTAAATCAAAATAAAGACTTGATTTGACAAGTAAGGTCAGTTAATGATTATTGTGAATAGAAAATACCAGTTCGGTGGAACAAAGTTCCCACGAAAGAATATAAAGTTGGCAAGGTGAATTCAAGTATGACAAGAACTGAGTTGCATTTTTCAAGTACCATGGCTTTCTAACAACAGCGGAGGCTTTTCTTCCTGACTAGCTTGATAAACCTGATTAGATGGAGGGTAGAAGAATGCATAAGCATTTTGACCACGAACTTCACTTGGAAATTCGATCAGCTCTGGCAAGCTGAAATACGACTGGTACTTCAAACTATCCGGTGAAGATGACCATATTATCTGAAAATCAATGCTTTCTGACTTTTCATCGTTCAAAGTCACCTGCAAACAATGATCAGAAGAAAATTATAACAATAATGAGATAATGCTAATTATTACACTGTCCACACTGCATCAAATATGAGGAGATTACTAAGGTAGAGCATTGCAAGCACCTTAGCCACAGATGTTGGAAGTAGTCCCGATGCTCCCTCAACGTAAAGGCAATTATTCCCTGAAGTCTGCACAAGCAGAATGTGCACAATTTACCAAACCATTAGCTTGAAATATAGTTACAGCGACTGATCATGGAGAAGGTATTGAACATACTATATCTTGTATGTCCGTGAATGGAATGTCAAGCAATGATAATGAGCTCCGAAGAACGTCAATAATCGCAAGATAAGACCTTCCACTCTGCCTGCAGGAAGATTTTAAATACATTGACAAGAAAAATCATACAATAATATGCTATTAGATTAATGTTAAAACGGAAAAAAGGCTCACCTGTAGCTGCAAGCAATCAGGGTCTGCTGGTCGTCGCTCTGGATAACTTCATAAGAGTTCAAACCAAAAATCCATGATGGCCTCGCAAACTCAGCATTTAATGGATAAAGAGGCTGGACCTCATTCACCAATTCAATCTGTTCAATCATGAAGCACAGCAAAGACATAAATCAGTTCCTTTCCAACACCATGATCGATGGTGCTATGGCAGCATAAATGGCAGTTTAAAGAGCTCACATATGCAATAAGGGCTCATCACCCGCAGAAAACCTATAACTATAACTAACTCTCCTCATTCATAATTGTCTCAGTGTGACATCCAAAGTCCACACTATTTGACTGATACAGTCTAAATCCTTGTGAAGGGTGATATGGAAATTAAGGAGATCGACCAAATATCCAGGTATGAATCATCATTGGAAAAACCCACTTTGTCTTGGTTATTATAAGACGTGATGGAGTTGTGGAGTTTGATAGAGAAAAATGCTATTAAAGTAGAGAGAAAAGTATTGTTGCTAAGGGTATACACGTAATTTTTACCATAATCTTGTACGCCCTAGATTCCTGCTATATATTAGGACAATCTCTCTTGTAATTGTAACCTGCAACTCGACAATGATACTAATAACGAAAACATTGCCCAGTGCGGCACCGTGGTTCTTCTCTATTCTTATTTTGAAAGGGTTTTCCCCGTGAAATTTCTTGTGTCTTTTTCAATTTTTCTCTTTTACGTTTCGCTCCTAACAATTGGTATTGGAGCTTGGTTAGGCGGTATAGTGGGAATGACGAAGATGGACAACGGGTAGGTGAAGATTGATTGGTTCAACGGTAAAGATTTTGATTTCTAGAAAATAGAGATCGACATTTGTATTATCAAAAAAACCTGCATCAGCCTCTGTCTGGAGAGAATCGGATTCGATCAAGAAAGAAGACTAGATATTGTTAGCCCTTGTGTCATTCATCTCATGTTGGCACGAAACGTTGCCTTCAACATCACCAAGGAGAAGACACTGGTGGAATTGATGAGGGTATTGTCCAACAAGTACAAAAAGCCCTCTGCGTCAAACAAGGTTTATCTAATATTTTGCCTGTTCAATTAGAATATGAACAAAGGTGCTTCCGTGATGGATCACATCAATGGATTCAACATAATCACGACTCAGTTGAGTTTGGTGGAAATCAAATTTGATGATTAGGTAAAAGCTTTGGTTATGTTATCTTGTCTGCCTAAAAGTTGGAGTAAAAATGTGACTGTAGTAAATAGTTTGTCTGGTCAGAAGAAGTTGAAGCTTCAGAAGATATATGATTTGATTCTTAGTGAGGATATTCACAAAAGAGAGTTGGGTGAATCTTCGAGTGCTGCCTTGAGTACTGAAGGCAGAGGGGAGAAGTAATCAATAAGGTTAGATCAGAACAGTAGTAGATCGAAGTCTAGAGGGATAAGAAAATTGAGACCTTGTGGTCAAATAATCTACTGGAATTGCGAAAAGAAGGCCACCTGAAACGAAATTATAGAGCCCTGAGAAGAAAATACAATATCGAAATCAAAAGGAGGAAAAAACTGTCAATGCAACCTTTGAAGAGATACTCATCCATGATGCCTTAATTTTGAGCGTTAAGAGTCCGATTGAGTCATGGATTCTAAACTTAGGTGCGTCGTTTCCCTCTACTTCGTGCAGAGAATTAATGCACAATATTGTTGCTGGGAAGTTTAGAAAGGTAAGGGTGATGTTAATATAAGGACTGCTAATGGGTATTGATGGAAATTGCATGATATTAGATATACTCCTTAGCCTTAAGAGAAATCTGATCTCTATAGTTCAATGAGACAGCACGGGATACAAAAAACTATCTTTTGAGATGGCTCGTGGAAGATTGTTAAAGGTGCTAGGCAGCAAAGTTGGGAACAAATACATGATCGAAATTAGTAGAATTATAGTAGTAGTTGCCGACTTGGAAAGTGATCCTACATTATGGCACTAGAGGCTTGGACACATGAGCAAAAGAGGGATGAAAGTGTTGTCATTGAAGGGAAAACTGTATGATCTTAAGTCCACAGATATTGGTCTATGTGAGGATAGCGTTTTGAGCATGCGAAAACGTGTCAGTTCTTCAAAAATTGGAAGAGAACCAATGAAAGAAAACTTAGAGTTGGTGCATACAAATGTCTGGGAGCTAGCTTGTGTGCATTCCCTTGGAGGCTCAAGCTACTACATCATGTTCATTGACGATTCCACCGGGGAGGTATGGGTTTATTTTCTGAATAATATATCTGATGCCTTTGCTACTTTTAGAAGATGGAAAGTTGAGGTAGAGAAAGAGATTGGTTTGATGATTAAATGTCTAAGACAATGGTGGTTAGTATGATAGCAAGGAGTTCAAGCAATTTTGTGCAGAGAGTTCCATCATATCACAACAAAATGGAGTTGCTGAGAGGATGGATAGAAATCTAAATGAGCATGCAAGAAGTATGAGGGTGCATGTAGTATTATTCAGACATTTTGGGTAGATGCAGTTAACACAGTAGCATATTTGATTAAAGAGGACCTTCAGTTCCACTTGACTTCAAACAACCAAAAGAAGAATGGACCAAAAAGAAAGTGAATCTCTGGCATTTGAAAGTTTTTGGTTGTGTTTTATATGTGCACATAGATGTTGAAAATAGAGACAAGCTTTCATGCAAAAGCTAGAAAATTTTGTTTTATTGGATATGGTTCTGATTATTTTGGCTATCGGTTATCGAAGGACCAAACTAGGAAAATAATAAGGACAAATGATGTTACATTCAATGAAAACATGTTGTATAATGCAAATTTGTTGTAGAATTTAGTGTGAGAAAACTAAGAGAGGAGATTAGAGAGATTGAATTGGAGGGGATTTCTAAAAGTGTTCTGATAAGAAATCATAAAATTGTTGTTATAGACTTTGATCAAGAACTAGAACAAGAACTACCTACGCTTCAACTCACTTCGAGAAGATTTAGACGAACATCTAAACCTGTACAGTGGTATTTTCCATCATTGCATTATTTTTTTTTGACATATACTGGCGAACCAGAAAATTTTTTGAAAGCGACGCAGGTAAAAAAAAATTGTTCAGTGGGAGTTGACAATGCAAAATGAATTTATAATTCACTCGAGAAGAACAAGATTTGGGTGTTAACTTAGTTATTAGATGGGAAGAAGGCATTTCAAAACAACTAGGTGTACATGGTCAAAGAACCTAATGGTAACAAGAGGTCCAGAGCAAGGTTAGTGGTGAAAGGTTTTCAGCAAAAGAATTGAATTGATTATACAGAAATTCTCTCTCTGGCTGTGAAGTCAACTATTATTTAGCTAGTGTTGAGTACTATCATTGCTGAGAATTCATATCTAAAGCAATTAGATGTTAGGACTGCACTCCTCCATAGAGACTTAGAGTAGGATATCTACAGGGTATAACTATAAGGTTTTCAGGTTCCTAGCAAAGAAAACTACGTTTGCAAGTTGAGGACAAGTTTGTATCGTTTAAAATAGGCTCCCAGACAGTGGTACAAGAAATTTGACGCACGTTCATTAGATGTGAAATGGATCACTGTTGTTTCTTCAAGAAATTTGATGACCGCCATGTTATTTTGTCATTGTATGTGCATGATGTGTTCATTGGAGGATTTAGCATGAAAGAGATCAACAAACCAAAGCCACTATTGTCAAAGGAGTTTGAAATAAAAGACTTAAGAGCTGCAAATCAAATTCTTGGGATGAGGATCATTTGAGATGATTCCGAGGAATTCTAAAGTTTTCTCAAGAAAAGTACATTAAAAAGCTGTTAGACTGATTAGGAGTCCCGAATGCAAAGCCTGTAAGCACTCCTTTAGGAAGTCACTTCAACCTCTCGAAGAAATAGTCGCCAAAGACAGATGAGGAGCGAGAGTACATAGTTAAGGTGTCAGCTGTCGACACTTTGATATATCCTATGGTGTGTACCAGACCAGATATAGCTCATGCAATGGGAGCTGTAAGCGAATGTATGGCTATATAGGAAAAGCATTAGAAAGCTGTAAAGTGGTTGTTAAGATATCTGAGAGGCACTTCAGGTATATCACTTTATCTCAGAAAAAATAGTGTGACTTTATAAGGCTTTGTCAACACAGATCTTAGTGGTGACATGAACAATAAAAAGAGCACTTTGGGTTATATATTTATTTTGAGTGGCACTGTAGTTAGTTGGATGTCTAAACTTCAGAAGCGTATGTCCCTCTCTACCACTGAAGCAAAGTATGTTGATATATATGAAGCTCGCAAGAAGAGGTTTTGGTTAAAGAATTTTCTGAAGAAGACAAGCAGGAAGTAGGATACCATTGTCCTTTTCAATGATTGTAAGAGTACTATTTGTCTTGCAAAGAATCTGGTATTTCACTCAAGGATAAAACACATACGGTTGAAGTATCATAATGTTTGGTTGTTAATAGATGAAGAGACATTGTTATTGAAGAAGATACTTGATGCGAATAATTCGACAGATATATTAACCAAGGTTGTCACCACTGAGATCCTGAAGCTGTGCATTACCTCAATTGGCCTCTATGGTTAGTGATGAGAAGGTGCCGCCGCACTGGGACAATTTAGGTTACAAAGATGAGTGAAGACTATGAAAGACTATTGCCATTGTGAAGATCAGCTTCAAAGTGGGAGATTAATGAAGATGTCGAGTCTGATAGAGAAAAGTGTTGTTAAGCAGAGAGGAAAATACTGCTGCTAAGGGTATACATGTAATTTTCTCTATAACTTTTTATGTTTTAGACTCCTGCTATATATTGTGGCAATCTCTCTTGCAATCGTAACTTGAAACTTGATGCTAAATGTGAAGAGATTGCTTAGTGCGGCATAGTGATTTTTCCCTTTTCTGATTTTGAAAGGGTTTTACACGTAAAAATTCTCGTGTTTCCTTCTCTGATTTTTCTCTTTAATGTTTCACGCTTGGTCGCTATGAAAGATCTTCAATGACTTGAAGCTCCTAAGATATCTGGGCTTTTCAAAATCGATACACATAAATGGCGACAGCTCAGGGTTCAATGACTAGTACTTACCCACTTATAGAGATTCCAAAAACCATCCTTTCTATCAGTAATGAAAAATAGTTCACCTGCATGTGTTCAAAGCAGAATGTAATGTCTGCCACAATTTCATGCCACTTAACTTTGACATTTCCTCTTATGTTTTCACTGAAATATTACATATCTGGAGCTTCTACAGTTAAATATATTTAGTATGCCCCCAAACTCAATCATCTGAGTAGAGTGGAAAAGAAAAATCACAAAAGTGTAAAAATAAATCACCAGTAGCAAGAGACATACTAGAGGACTCCAAATGCATATCTTGGATAATTCATATTTAAGGGACAACATGAAAATACCAATGGAAAGAATTATAGAACATCATCCTGTCAGCACATATAAATAAGACCAACATTCTCAGATCATCACAAAAGCAACATATTAAACAAATTGATCAGGATGACCCTTATATGTTATTCAGGCTGATTAGCTAGAATTGGGAATAGGCCATTTACATTCGATGATTATTTTGGGGGAGCAGGCTCCTTTCTTTGTTCATTCACATCACAATAATATTACAATCTTACATTACTTCAGCATTGAAGAACATCAGGTGACAAATGAACTTATACCATTCAATGACAAATCAGGTTGCAGCAATTCCGAAATCCAAATTGGAAGCCAAAACATAGAAGTACCTTTTGGAGACCATTTAGGTTCAGTTGGTGACTCAACATGTTTAGGATCACGACCAGCAACACAGACACGCTTATAAATATCTCTGCATAGGAGTACTAAGAAGATCAATGCGACAAGGCAATGACGTGAATATAGCACAAAGATAAAATATAAGGAAAGGTTAGAAGTGTGTCTTAAAAATCACAACAAAGAGCTGATCAGACAAAGTGACTGGAAAATGCAATAAGTACTGAATCACAAGTTACAACTTGCAACTCAAGTGGCTCACAACTCGCCATTGGCCATGGCTGTTGTAGGCTAAGGTTAGAAGGTTCTTTTTTTTTTTTTTGGTTGAAAGGTAAGAAGTTCAATGTGCAGGACTAGATGTAAAGTTTCACGGCCACTCAAAGCTCAACACCACAGTTATAGATGGCGATTACAGTCAGTTCTATGTATTAAAAAATAAGATAACAATGTGATAGAAAATGCGCTTAGGTCTCTAAACATCGACATTACCCGAAAAGAGTATGTTCTGACATTTAAGATACTATAAAGTTTTCTCAAACTACATGTATGAGCTACTATACTAGTGCACATAATGTCACATCAAAGTGTCAGGTTTAAGGGGACTCCCTTATTAGCATTTATTTGTTTGAACAACCCTTATCTGTCTTACAAGTGAAAGAATTGTTGCAACAAAATCTAAGATAAAAAAAATGTAAGTGACAGTGGCTTTGTTAATGGACACGAGAATGTTAAAGAACATCAATCTCCATACCCAGCCTCTGAGATGTACCCAACCCAGAGTTCTGCTTTATCCCATGGCATATTGGGATGACCCCACTCGATCCATGCTATCTTTTCACCCTTTGGATCCATCCGTGGAAAAGCATAGAAATCATTGCCACTGATTAATGCTTTGGGCTCTGAATTCCACCCAATAATACAAAAACAAAACGAAGGAAAATGAAGAAGAAGAAGAAGAAATCAGTAGGTTTCTGGTATTGTAGTGAACAAATTAATGTAGCCGATGACTAATCTGGCACGTCCAGCAATTATTTACCCTGTATATCCTTCTCACCAAGGCCAATAGCTACAACCATTGTGGTTGGACTTGAACTGCTGTCACGCCGATCTATATCCATATAAAAGCAATCAGGTAAGTTCCAGTTGTATAGTCCCCAGAAAATATGAGCAACAAAATAAGCTCCTTCAAAGAGCAGTTACCTTCCCTTACGGCAACATAACGGCCAAATCTACTATCGAAAACTCCATCTGCATAACAAACTGAAGGCTCACCATAGTCTGGAGTAATTGGCAATGGAGGAGAATCTGTAGGAGATACAGAGTAACCACAGAGAATTGTGATGCTCATTGATGAATGGCATGCTGCTCTACAAAAACTTCGATAAAACACAAGGCTTTGCTAAGCAAAACCTGTATTAGGAAAATTTACGTGGCCTTCTCAATTCCAAGCCACAACATTTCATTGCAAGTATGCTTCCGTCGGAGTCACTGCTTGCCATAACTGTATTCTATAGACTAAGGAGAAATGAAATGGGAAAGGAAGTTTACCGCAACATTTCTAAAGAGGCATATTCTATGCTTCAAGTTCAGTTCTTTTTCCCCTCCAATCATATCTCAACATGTCTACCATCTATAAGGATCTAAGCATGGAGCTACCAAATCCACGTGTAGACTTCTTCGTGAAGAGACTGAAGATTACAATTTAAAATCCCAAAGGAAGCAGACCTTCAAGATGCACTACAGCAACTACAGAGCTTACCTTTTAGGTGTAACGACTGCTTGTACAGCCTTTGATCCTCGTAATTCGAGAAAACAAGAGTATTCCCGGAAATGCTAAAAGCACCACCACCATATTCCTGACACAGCGTCCTCACCGCAAACTCTTTCAGCGTAATGTCAACAGGTTCATCTCCTGGTTTCTCCGGTTCTTTCACAAGAACTGAGCGTCTAATAGTCAATATAACCATCCATAAGTCAGTACACTCCTGAAAACTCTCAAGAGTCATTCATTTGACAAACCATAAAGATTACACATATACGGAAGCATCATTTCAGCACCATGCACAGTACCCAGAAACTCAATACTGCCCGAATACTCTGTTTAGTCTTATTAAGGAAAATGGTAAGTGGAGTCATATACCCGGATTCATCAGGACGGGACTCGAGCCACACGAGACGGCCGTCGCCACCGACGGAGATGCCACCGAGGCTTTTAGAGGCGCCGGAGACGACGTCGGCGGTGATGGGGGACTTCCAAGAACCATACGGAGCTGTGACTCTGTCTCTCTTAGCAGTTGTTTCTGGGGATGACGGTGAAGAAGCCATGGTCCTGTGCTTCCCGGGTTGCGGTTTGACCGACGACGACCGGGGGACAAGGATTCGAGCTAGAGGATTGAAGTTGAAACTTGAAGAAGAAAAGATTTGAGATCAGCGAGCGAAAGTGGGTATGGTGGCTGCGAGAGCTATTAGATTCAACAGTCAACAGTCAACACTGGCTAGGGGTGAGCAACTTGGACCGCCCAAACCGGGACCGGACCGGACTAGACCGGACCGACGAGTTTGGTCCGGTTCTCGGTATTATCGGTCCGGTTCCCGGTTCCTAAAAGCGGAACCGGTTTCCGGGCGGTCCGGTTCTCGGTTCCAAGGGGGAACCGGACCGGACCGGACCGACTATTTAATATATATTTTTGTTATTTTTTTCTTTAAAAAAATTAATAAAATGTGAATTAAACTCCAAGTGAACTTCATTATCATAAATTCATTGATAAAAAATAGTAAAATGTGAATTAAACCCTAAGTGAACTTCATTGACATAAATTTATTGACAAAAATTAGTAAAATGTGAACCAAACCTTAAGTGTTTGACAAAAAAAAAACCCTAAACTCTAAATAACCGGTTCCATTGGACCGGATCGGAACCGGACCGGACCGACGGTCCGGTCCGGTTCCCGGTCCTAGAACCAACTGGTCCGGTCCGCGGTTCCCAAAATTGGGAACCGGTTCCCGGTTCCACCTTGAAATCGGACCGGACCGGGAACCGCTCACCCCTAACACTGGCATTGGTTTAGTAACTGATCACAAATACAAAACATATTTTAATACGTAACCCGAGCCAACGTGGCTTCATCATGAGGTAAAGATTTCAAGGTAGACCTACGTCAATATTTTCAAGAACTGGTACTGAAAATAACTTTGTAAGCCTTCAGTACAAAATCCGGGCACATTAGTGTTTAGAGAGTCCGATCTCCATTCATAAGTAACCCCAAATCAACACATATGTTTACTATCTAAGCAAGGTGGTGTTGTCTTCCATTGAAGACTACAATATATACATACTTAGAATATGTTTCGAATTTGAGTCTATGAATGAAATCCGACCATGTTTCGCCAAAAAGTATCGAAGCAAAACTTTTCGAAATAGGGATCGATATGGAAATCGACAAAGGATGTGAGGGATTATTTACTGATTCTTGGACAGGAAATGCGAATTGACGAGAAAATTAAAAGTACTGAAACTGGAAATAAACGTGTCATAGTACTGAAATGTAAAGATAAATAGGAAGTAAAATCGAAGAACTATAGTTCATTGATCAATTGGCAGCCCCTTACACAAATTATAATCATAATATTTATAGTTATTAAAGACAATTAACAACAAAGAAAATAACCGTAGCTTACGTGATTTTTAGAATTCAACAACTTGTATTTACAAACAATTGATCCATACCCACTAATTCGACCATTCTTCTCTCCACACTTTTCATGCCCACCATCACCATTACTTTTGAAGTTCCTTGCTTCACTACTCGACAGTTTCAATAACCCACCTTTCTCGGGTTCCATCATTAGTGGTTTTCAAGATATAAGGCATCCACTACTTGATAGTTGTGTTGATTTGCTTCATAGCTACGTTGATGAGCCCAAGCGAATTGGTGTCCAAGGTTAGTAGCTCCATAACTTAGATAACTGTTCATCATAGACGTAGGTGGTTTGGTTTTTGTTACATAACATCTCGAGTTTGAGCCAGTTATGAAGTCCAACCGGATTCGATAAGTCTCCAAGTTTGACCGTGAAGTGAATTTAAATTAAGAAATTTATTGCTCAATTTTTCTTTGGTTGGGCACAGGGGTTATTTTTTACCATGAAAAGGCTCTTCTACTACAAGACAAAGAAAAAGCCCACTATCCAATAATATATATATTTATGTGTGGGGTGAGTATGTTAGGTCAGAGGAAAGAAAATAAAAGTAAAAAGAAAAAAAGAAAAAGGATTTGCTTTTTGCGTTCTTTCCTGGTTGCCGCACGAGGGTTTTGTTTTTGCTTCTTGCCTACTAGGCCGCACAAACAAAAGGACGCTCAGAGACGTTTCTTGTTCAAGCCGCGGAGGAGATATGATGAACACGGCCGATTATTTGTGCCGTGAGTTTTACATCCAATTGAGTTATTTATTTATGAACATTTTGAGTTTGCGCTTAATTCATGTGTGTGAAACACTCGAGCATGTAAGCGATTATAATTTTAACTCTCTTCTTATTAATAGATTATTTACCGATGGCTCTTCCTGTAGAGTAGGTATTAATATTCAGATTGAACCACGTAAATCTTTGATGTTCATTATCCTTCTTCGTTTATTTCTTTGGTTCTCTCACATTAATTTAATCGCAAGATCATGTCAGTTTGTGCGTTAATTTATTTGAGCCAAAGACCAACAAGTTTGGACTGGCCCAACAGTCACTTGGGAGATCCAAGTTGTTGCCGCTCCAACCGAAGGCCCGATGTGTGAGGAGGAGAATGTTAAAATTTATCTCACATTAGTGGTAGACGAGGCTGGTGATCAGATTATAAATGTGAGAAAAAGTCTTACCTTTTAAGCTAGTATTTGGGGTGAGAGAGGCTCAAGACCACCAAATACTGGTATTAGAGCTTGAGAATAGGATTTTCTAGATTTTGATTTGGGCCTTTTGTTTGTCTGATTGGAAATTTTATTGTTGCAATTATGTCCGGAGCGAAAGTAGAAATTGAGAAGTTCAACGGATATGGAGCCCCAAGCTAGAGACGCTATTAACAAATCTAGGTTTGGCTGAAATATTGGAGGGCAATGATAAGTTACCTGAAATAATGAAAGATGCCGAAAAGGACGTGTTAATAAGGAAAGTAATGAGAATAATCTTGTTGAATTTATCAGAAGGGGTGTTAATAGAGGTGGTCGAGGAGAAAAATGTTGTAGTATTGTGGACAAATAAGTTTGAACAATCATTTATACATGTTCAAGAGGATTTTTCAGTTTATATCATTTACACATGTTCAAGAAGATGTTTCAGTTTAAATAAACTGAAGCTACGTCTAGTAGATCCCATCTAGATGAGTTTAATAAACTCACGATGGATTTAAAGGACGTCAGTAAGATCCTAAATGATGAAGAACATGTCATGATGTTGTTAATTTTTTTACTAGAGTCATGGGAGCACTTTACTAATTCATTACTCTGGGGGCGTATTATAATTACTGTCACGAGGAGGGGCACATTAAGAGAGATTATCCTAAGCTGAGATACAGATGTGATAGCAGAATGCCACAAGTAGTGCGGCAAATGTTGTTGAGGAGAGCACCAATGATGCAGATGATGTTTTGTGTATGATAACTAATTCGTTAAGAGACGAATATGTGCTAGATTTAGGGTGCTTTTATCATATGACGCCTCATAAGAGTTGGTTTACTGTAGATGGTGGTAGAGTTCTGATAGGAATAATGCAGCCTACAAAGTTGCGGTGATAGGGACAGTTCGGATTTTGGTGCATGATGGAGTGGTGCACACATTGACAGATATGACGTATGTACCAGAGCTAAAATAAACTTATTTCTCTAGACACTTAATGACATCGGGTGTAAGTATATTACTAAAGGTGGAGTATTGAAGATCTCTTGAGTTATTATGACAATGATAAAAAGGGAAGAAAGAGAATATTCTCTATCATCTACTGTGAGAGACCGTGACCGGAGCTACTGCAATTTCATCAAGTGAATCAGATTTTGACTTGAGTCAATTATGGCATATGCAATTAAGGCATATGAGTGAAGCATATATAACGATACTGAGTGAGAGGATTGTTGAAGGGTTAGAAGATAGGGAAGCTGGACTTATATGAACACTTCAGTTTTAGGTAGTAGCGACGGATTAGGTTTACTACAACTATTCATTCAACCAAGTAATCACTTGAATATATTTATTCAGATGTCTAGGGCTCGTCTCCAGTTCCTTCGAAAGGAGGTGCCTAATATATGTTAACATTTATCGACGATATTCAAGAAATGCATGGGTATACATTTTAAAACACAGATATGATGTGTTCGATTGGTTCAAGAAGTTTAAAACATTGATTGAGAAGCGTAGTTAGATAAACAAATCAAGTGCCTAAGAACTTATAACGGCATGAAATTCTAGGGTAAATATTTTATCGGGTTTGCGAGAAAGAAGGGATCGTGAGACAACACACAGTACTCAAGACACCACAGCAAAATGGCGTAACAAAACGGAAGAACAAAACTTTAGTTTAGCGAGCTCGGTGCATGTTTTCACATGCAGGACTAGCCAAGAGTTGATTTACTTAGAAAATCGTAGGCTGTTGAAGTTTCTTCCAAGGCTGATTGTCAAATTACTATCATGTTTGATCACTTTGTTTTCACAATACATGTCAAACGACGATGTACGTTTTAGTTCTTAACCTAATTTGGATGGTACACTTTTCTCTGAGTTTCCTTTTGCTTTTAAGGTGTCCAATTATGGAAGCACAAATACTAGGGCAGCACATGATACTCGTTTGACTGACCAACATATTATGTCTAGATTCAAGGATTAGCTTAGGATTGAGTCTTTCATTAACAACGTTGGACAAAACTTGTCCAACTTTCGGTGATAGGAATGCATATATCTCTCATCACGTAAAACCATACAACGGGGAGGAAGAAAGACATAATATGATGTTGCGAGAAAAGGGTTTCATCTTGTGATACATCTGATTGTTAATTCATGCTCATTAAAAGCATAAGTTTTGTCAGCTATGGTAAATAAAAGAACAGATCGAGAATGGCGTAAGTGGGTTCATTTGATGGAGGCTCGCACAAGCAAACACTGAATAAGCCAATGGAGGCTCGCACAAGCAAACACTGAATAAGCCAATCGGTTACAAAGCCTTGTATCGGTTCCAGAAGGACCAGTCCCTAGGAACCACAGAAGTCATCCATGCATGTGCGCTAGACATGGAGCTTCATTTATCTCAATCACAGCACACACTTGACATGCTCTCTTAAGAGTTTTGCCCAATAGATATGGGCTTTAATTTCTTCTTTCTTTTTGTGATCTGGAAAGGCGACGAACTTGTTGCGGCCTGCTGTTAACAGTATCCCTTTCTGTGATGATAAAAGCGAATTTGATTAGTGCTTAGTGAAAAATGGGTGGTCACGCAAAAAACCATGAAACTCAATGGAACCAAAAAATACACAATTGCAGCTGGAATGCGATGATCAAATCAATTTCAAGAATGAGGGGCAATTTGACCATCATATTCAACCATAACGGGTCATTGACGCAATTGCATCATTAAGTCAATTCTCAAATTTGGAATCTGGCCAATTAGAAAAGCAGGATGGACACACAACGATGCGCATGGACATTCCAAAGTCATGCGCCAGCCCAGCAATAGGTGATTAACAATTGCAGACAGTGAAGGCAAGGTAAAATCCTCCTCTCAGATGCCAACAGATTACTTGCAATAGAAGAGCAGATCACTCACTACCTTTCATAAGACAAGCTCAGTCAAAGTTATCAATTTTGATCGGTGTGATCTCATCCGCAACATCAAAGTGTCCTACCAAACGTGCAAAAAACAGCATTTGTTGTTCCAATGTGAATTTGATATTTTCAGCCTGCGAAACATGGCACGTCAATTTCCTGCATTGCGCACACAACAAATGATTTCTTTATGTAAGACTCGAGAAGAACAATACCTTGCGAAAACCATGCTGCTCGCCTTCATATTCCACTAATGCAACAGGCAGACCTTTCTGCTTCAATGCCACATAAATTTTGCGAGCCTGATCTGGTGGTACCACCTGCAAGATGTAGTAGATAATTGCCAAACCGCCAAGCAGCAAAGTTGTTAAAATGCTAGAGATGTAAAAAGAAATATCTTAAGGCCATTAATGAAATTTTATTTATCAATTGAAAAGAGAAAGTCAAACTTATCTGATGCAATTCCATAAATGAAGAAATTAAAAGAGGACTCTAGTTTTGACACTGGATTTTCCCCCTTCTTCTTTCTTTACTATTTCTCTGATTTTTGGGGAGTATAAAGGAGAGGGGCAGGGGACCATTGGAAAGAGCATGACTTGCGTACCTTGTCTTCCAACCCTTGGAACAGAATTATGGGGCAAGAAAATTTCTCAACAGAATTTATAGGTGATCTCTCGTAGTAATCCTTTTCAGATCCTGTAATGCAATGAATTGATATTCCATATAAAGACTTATCTGAGGAGAGATTAAACATGCACCAAAGCTTATTTGATTTACCAACAAGGTTCTCAAGGTAATGAGATTCAAATTTGTGCGTTTCTGCTCTCAACATGTTCAAATCAGCAACCTGTTCATCAAAATAACCGACAGAAAAGTACCCCCTTTTAATATTGTGAAAATTCATTGCATTGAAATTGAAGAAAATAATGATGAATTTATAAATGAATATTTAGAAAATGGGAAAATTTAAGTATCCCAAATTCCAAGTAAACACCAACTATGACCAATGTACAGTGCCAAACTATAATGAAAATACACCTTTTGCTAGTTCATAAATCCCTAAGCTAATGTTCTTCACCAAGAATGATCAAGGATTATGTCATAGGCATTATTCTCCAGAGTCCAGAGCTCTTTCAGATGTTTGTGTGCTTTGTCAGGTTAAGATAAGAATGACCTCCCTCTGGTGGCCCCAGAAAGAAGCCAGTTTCCTGATATAGGTGCCAAATGGTAAATATAAATATTCTGAAACTGACTACAAAGTAAATGAACTCACTCCATAGAGGGAGGCTCCAGCTTTGAAAGTTTCTCTAAATGCTAGAGCAGCTAAGGTTGTATACCCACCAGCAGAGCCTCCAGTGATGCATAGACGATTGCCATCCACCTTTCCGCTTTCCACCTGGATGATAAAGCAACTTCACCATACTGAAATAGTTCCAGTATGCTATTACTCAATGAGCACTAATAGAACTACCGAGTTGAAAGTCACCTACCAAAAATTTAGCACAGCTACAACAGTCATCAACATCAACTATACCCCAGCGATCCAATAGCCGCTCTCTGAATTCTCTGCCATAACCTTGAACAAAGATTTTGTGCCATTTTTCAGTAGCAATGAAGAAGATTAATCAAATGATGGGCCAAAGCTTGCAATTTTTGCAACCATTTATCTCAATCAAACTCCATGAGAAATTGGTGACAATAATGCATTAGGCTTTTGAGATATTAAAGGTGCTTCATTACCATCCAAAGTCGGGAAACAGGTTTTGTAGAAATCAACAGAAAGAGTTCTTGTTAAGAGACAAACCAGTGCTTCCACCGTAATTGACGTCCACAAAGGCCCATCCTCTGCTAGTCCAGTACTGAATACTTGGGTTTAGAACTCCTCGTGTTTCACCCGTAGGCCCTCCTGTGCAATTTTAAGCAAAACTACATAAGTGCTTATGAATAAGTAGTTCTATACAATTAGGCATTGATGCATGACAATGCTGCTTGAAACAATTAATTGCCAGTTACTACCACCAATTTTTTCCTTTGGAGAGAGAGAGAGAGAGAGAGAGAGATAACTGTTTTATTCAGAATTGTCAATAAGCCCATTTTTCTGAAAAACTTAAGTTGTCCAAAAACAAGCCAATAGTTCATATCGAGATATGTCCTAGCACCCCCCCTCCAATGTATGTTAGACCTTATATATGGAAGTAACAGCAATCAGAAGATAATGGGAGTGAAAAGCGGAATGGCAACAAGAGGGAGTGACAAGATCAGACTTTTGACTTGGACCTCTGATACCATGTTGATTAATCATTTTTGCGAAAGCTTAAATTGTCGAGAAACATGCTGAGAATGTATACCAAGCATGTATGTCATTGAAAGCCTCAAGCAATCAATAAAATCCATTCCACAATATATGACTTACATGGCAATGCAGGATTTAAGAAGCGCAACACTGTATGCAGTATACCATATCAAATTAATTTCAAAAAAGTTAGTGCTCCTACATTGGTCGCATCTTCAGTCAGCATCAATCGTATATGTACTGACTTGTTTTGTGCATCTATAATACTTATAATTGATGACAGGTACTTGTATTTAGTCTGAAAACTCACTAATCAATTATAGATTTACATAAAAATAAAGACTTAATTTGACAAGTACGGTCAATTTATGATTTTTTTGAATGGAAATATTAGTTTGGTGGTACAAATTTCCCACGATAGAATATATAGTTGGCAAGGTGAATTCAAGTATGACAGGAAATGAGCTGCATTTATTCAAGTACCATGGCTTTTTAACAACAGTGGAGGCTTTTCTTCCTGACTGGCTTGATAAACATGATTAGATGGAGGATAAAAGTATGCATAAGCATTTTGACCAGGAACTTTAGTTGGAAATTCAATCAGCTCTGGCAAGCTGAAATAAGACTCGTACTTCAAACTGTCTGGTGAAGACGACCATATTATCTGAAAGTCAATGACTTCTGACTTTTCATCATTGAAAGTCACCTGCAGACCATAAACAAAAGGAAATTATAACAACAATGAAGAAATACTAATTACTGCAGCACTGTCCACACTTCACTATATATGAGGAGATTACTAAGGTAAAGTATTGCAAGCACCTTAGCCACAGATGTTGGAAGTACTCCTGATGCTCCCTCAACATATAGGCAATTATTTCCTGAAGTCTGTAAAAACAGAATGTGCACAATATACCAAACCATCAGCTTGAAAAATAGTAACAGCAACTCATCATAAAAAAGGTATTGAACATACTATGTCTTGTATGTCTGTGAATGGAATGTCAAGCAATGATAACGAGCTCTGAAGAACGTCAATAATCGCAAGATGAGACCTTCCCCTCTGCCTGCATGCAGATTGGAAATACTTGATATGAAGAATCATACAATTATTTGTATTAGGATAATGTAAACACCTTAGATCATCACATGGATAAAAGCTCACCTGTAGCTGCAAGCAATCAAGGTCTTCTGTTCATCGCTCTGAATAACTTCATAAGAGTTCATACCAAAAACCCATAATGGCCTTGCAAACTCAGCAGTTAAGGGATAAAGAGGCTGGACCTCATTTGTAGATTCAATCTGTTCAATCATCAAGCACATCAAAAATACAATTCAGTTCCTTTCCATCCACATGATTGATGATGATATGAGCGTATAAATGGCAGTTGAAAGAGATCACATATGTAACATTGGTTCAGTCACCTGCAACTAGAATAATTTCTCCTCATTTATAATTTTCACGGCGTGACATCCAAAGGTCACACTATTTGACTAATGCAGTCTGAATCAGTTTGGAGTTTGATATGGAAATTAAGGAGATCGACCATATTTCTGGTATAAATCACCATGTGGAAACCTGTTTTGGAATGGTTACTGTAAGGCATGGTCGCTATGAAAGATCTTGAATAACATGAAGCACCTAAAATATCTACACTTTTCAAAATTGATAAGCATGAACTGCGATGGCCCAGGGTTAAGATCTTACCCACTTATAGAGATTCCAAAATCCATTCTGTCTATCCGTAATGAAAAATAGTTCACCTGCATATGTTCAAAGCACAATGTAATGTCTAGCACAATTTCAAGCCACTTCACTATGAAATTTCTTACTTCACCATGAAATTTCTTTCAATGTTTTCACTGAAACATTACATATCCACAACTTCTACAGTAAAATAGCTTTAGCATGCCCCTGGACTCAACCATCCAAGCAGAGTGCAAAGGACGAAAATTCGCAAAAATGTTGGATATAGATCACCTCACTAGTAAGCAGAGACATACCAGAGGACTCCAGATGCATATCATGTATGATACGTGATTAAGAGACATCATAACATAAAAATATCATTGAAAAAAACTGTAGCGTCATTTTTTCAACACGTTAAAAATAAGACCAATGTACTCAGATCATCATGAAAACAACACAAGAAAAAAATTCATGAAGGTGACCCTTATTTATTATTCAGGCAGATTAGCTAGAATTGGGAATAAGCCATTTACATTTGACAATTATTTTGGGAGATCAGGCTCCTTTTTTGTTCATTCACAACACAGTAATACTAGAATCTTACATTTCTTCAGCATCAAAGAGCATCCGTGGACAAATGGACTTGCACCATTGAATGAGAAATCAATTTGCAGCAATTCAGAAATTTCGATCTGAGCCAAAAGATAGAAGTACCGTTTGGAGACCATTTAGGCTCAGTTGGTGACTCAACATGTTTAGGATCACGACCAGCAACGCAGACCCGCTTATAAATATCTCTGCGTAGAAGTATTAAGAAAATCAATGCAACAAGGCAATGATGTGGATATAGCACACTGATAAATTATAAGGAAAGGTTACAAGCATGTCTTAAGAATCACAAGCAAGAGTTGATCAGTCTAAGCCGACCGGAAAATGCAAAGAGTGCATTAAGTACTGTATCACAGTTGAAACTCACTTTGCTCATACACGCCATTAGCCATACGTTGCTCTAGGCTAAGGTAAGAAGTTCAATGTGCAGCATGAGATGTAAGGTTTCATGATCACTCAAAGCTCAACACTATGGTTACAGACGGAAATTACAGTCACTTCTATGTATTAAAACACAAAAATTATGTGATAGGAAATGCGCTAGGGTAGTGTTCTGACATTTCTTGATATAATCTAAAGTTTTCTTAAATTACATATATGAACTACTATAACAGTGCACATAAGGTCACATCGAAACGAAAGGTTTAAGGGGACTCTCATTGCAGCATTTATTTGCTTAAACAACCCATATATGTCGAGCAAGTGAAAGAATTGCTGCAACTAAATATAAGCTAAATTTGAAATTCAAGAATGTAAGCGACTATGGCTTTGTTAATGGGCATGAGAAGGTTAACCGATCAAAAAGAACATCGATCTCCATACCCAGCCTCCGAGATGTACCCAACCCAGAGCTCTGCTCTATCCCATGGCATATTGGGATGACCCCACTCGATCCACGCTATCTTTCCACCCTTTGCATTCATCCGCGGAAAAGCATAGAAATCATTGCCACTGATTAATACTTTGGGCTCTAAATCCCAGCCAATAACACCAAACAAAAGGGAGGAAGAAAAAAGGAAATCAGCAGGTTTCTGGTATGGTAGTGAACAATTAATGTAGCAAACAACTAATTTGGCACGTTCAGCAATTATTTACCTTGTATATCCTTCTCACCAAGGCCAACAGCTACAACCATAGTGGTTGGATTCAAACTGTTCTCACGCCGATCTAAGCCATGTAAAAGCAATCGGGTAAGTGTCTTTTTTGTAGTCCCTCATAAATATGAGCAACAAAATAAGCACCTGAAAAGAGTGACATACCTTCCCTTACGGTGACATAACGGCCAAATCTACTATCGAAAACTCCATCTGCATAACAAACTGAAGGCCCACCATAGTCTGGAGTAATTGGCAATGGAGGAGAATCTGTAGGAGATACAGAGTAAAACAACAGAGAATTGTTGATGCTCATTTTTTACGGCATACTGCTCCATAAAAAATTAGATAAAACACAAGGCTTCATCAAGCGAAACATAAAAACCACAACATGTCATTGCAAGTATGCTTCCCTAGGAGTTATTACTCACAATAACTGTATTCTATAGACTAAGGAGAAATGAAACGGGAAAGGTACTTTACCACAACATTTTTAAAGTGGCATATTTATGCTTCAAGTTCTTTTTTATTTCCCCTCCAATCGTATCTCAATATGTCTACCGTCAATAAACATCTAAGCATGGAGCTACCAAATCCATGCGTAAACTTCTTAATGAAGAGACTAAAGACTACAATTAAAATCCCACCCTTTGACATGCATTACAGCAACTGCTTAGCTTACTTTTCAGGCGTAAGGACTGCTTGTACAGCCTTTGATCCTTGTAATTCGAGAAAACAAGAGAATCCCCCGATATGGCAAAAGCCCCACCACCATATTCCTGACACAGGGTCCTCACGGAAAACTCCTTTGGCGTAATGTCAAGAGGTTCGTCTCCTGGTTTTTCCCCTTCATTCACAAGAACAGAGCGTCTAATAGCCAATATAACCATCCATAAGTTAGTACACTCCCGAAAATTCTCGAGACTCATTCATCTGACAAAACCATAAAGATTACAACCCGACAAGCGTTGCATATCTATGGAAGCATCATTCCAGCACAAATTCACAATACCCAGAAACTGAATATTGCCAAAACACTCACTTTAACTACTTTATTCTTTTTATCAAGAAAAATGGTATGTGGAGTTACATACCCCGCTTCATTAGGACGGGACTCGAGCCAGATGAGACGGCCGTCGCCGTCGACAGAGACGCCGCCGAGCCTTTTGGAGGCGCCGGAGACGACGTCGGCGGTGATGGGGGACTTCCAAGAGCCATACGGAGCGTTGACTCTCTCTCCCTTAGCTGCTGCTTCAGAGGACGACGGTGAAGAAGCCATGGTCTTGTGCTTCCTGAGTTGCGGTCTGATCGACGGCGACGACTGGGCGACGAGGATTCGAGCGAGAGGATTGAAGTTGGACTTGGGGAAGGAAAGGGGAGAGCAGCGAGCGACAGTGGCTATGGCTGCGAGAGCCATTCGACTCGACACTTGCCCTGCGGTATTTATGTCATAGGTGGGGGCGTGAGCTTTTGGCCATGACATTAGGCCCGTTTGGTTCGGCTTCGGAGGAATTTCTTTAAAAAAATATAAATATATTTGAGCTAAAAGGATTTTTCAAAATACAAGTGATGTTTGGTAATTTATATTTGAAATCAATTTTGACCTAAATACCATTTGATAAAAATTATTTATAAAAGAATTTTACTGATATTTAAAAAAAAAAAGCTAGCCAATCGACCACCACTGCCGGCTAGATTTGGTTGCCAGCCAACCACTGATGGCCAGATCTGGTCGTTAGCCAGCCACGCCTGACCTCAAGCGAGGCAGCCTGAGGTCGCGCGACCTCAAGCGACGCTTGGGTCGCACAACCCAAGCGACGCTTGACGTCCGGAGACCTTAGGCGGCCTTGCGAGACCTCGACGACCATCGCCTGGGTTGCGCGACCTTAGGCGGCGATCACCTGGAGTCCCCGGACCTTAGGTATCGCTTGGGTCTGGCGACCTCCAGGGGGCGGTCGCCGGGGTCGCACGACCCCCAGGCGATGGTTGCCGGGGCGCTAGCCCTCAGGCGACGGTCGCCGGCTGCCGGACCAGCTGCTTGGGAAGATGATGAACAGTGCGCGATGAACAATGTCTGATTGCATTCTGAAAATGCAACTTCCCAAGACTCTTCATGGACTCCATTTAGCCAAAAGTCCTTTCCAAGCTTTGGAAATGCAATTGCATCTCCTCAAAGCTTGCTAAAAAATTTGCCAAACAACTTTGTATTTGCTCAAGGGACTTTAGAGCCTCAAAGCAGCATTCAAATGCTGAACCAAACAGGCCTATTGTTTGGTTGGGTGAAATAGGATATCATGTTATTATTTTGCAAGTATATTAAGGAAAATAACACATCCTAACTAATTATGTAACAAATTTTGTTGACGAGCGTCGAGAGGGCAAGGTGACTTTGTCATGTGGCAGAGTGGCTTCGCTAATCATGTTGAGATGCATGTGTGATGTGCCAGAAAAAATCACACATCAAATAATTAATATGGTCCGAAGTAGTTGATGTATTCTAATTGAGCCAACAACTCATAAGTTTAAGTTTTTTAGTGAACGTGGATTTAACTTAATATGTTGACGGACTAATACTTAGACTCTTTCTTAGATGTTAAGATACATGTGTGATGTGCCAAAAAAACTATACATCGAAGAATTGATGTGGTCTGAAATAGTCAATATATTATAATTAAGCAAAGTTCTTGAGTGAATTTGGGTTTAATTGCTAATGTGAACAAACTACTACTTGGACTCTTTGTTAAATGTTGCCTGATAGTTGGAGTACTGCCCAAACACGGATAAAGAGCTGCTGCTCAAGCAATTTCTAAACTAGTATGCGGTTCTCCATTTGCTGCTCTAGTACTCTCCCTCGCAGATGCAAAAATATTTCAGCAAAACCGCAGTAACCTTGAGTAGGCATAACTATTTAGTTGACAGGAACTACCTTTAATGTATTGTAAACAACATTATCATTAAAGTCTTGCTGACCATTAAGAAATGAAAACCTTCCTAGCATTGATTGGGACATGATCAACCAGTCCAACTGCAATCCTCTCACTCGAATTCTTGTCACCCGGTCTCGTGGATCAAACCCAACTCAGGAAGCACAAGACCATGGCTTCTTCACCGTCATCCTCAGAAACAACAGCTGAGAGAGAGAGAGAGTCACAGCTCCATATGGCTCTTGGAAGTCCTCCATCACTGCTGACGTCATCTCCGGCGCCTCCAAAAGGCTCAGTGGCATCTCCATCGATGGCGAGGGCCGTCTCATTTGGCTCGAGTCCCGTCCTAATGAATCAGGGTATATAACTACACGTACCATTTATTTTAATAAGAAGGATACGCTAATGAAACTGAGTATTCGGTGCAGTATTGAATTTCTGGGTATTGTGAATTGGTGCTGGAATGATGATTCCATAGATGTGTAATGCTTGTCAGGTTGTAATTTTTATGGTTTTGTCAGATGAACGAGGCTCGAGAATTTTCAGTAGTGTACTGACTTATGGATGGTTATGCTGGCTATGAGACGCTCCGTTCTTGTGAAAGAACCGGAAAAACCAGGGGATGAACTGCTGACACTACGCCAAAAGAGTTTTTGGTGAGGACTGTGTGTCAGGAATATGGTGGTGGTGCTTTTTGCATTTCGGGGGATACTCTTGTTTTCTCGAAGTACAAGGATCAAAGACTGTATAAGCAGCCCTTACACCGAAAAGGTAAGCTCAGTAGTTGCTGTAATGCTTGTTGAAGGTCTGCTTCCTGTGGGATTTTATATTTGTAGTCTTCAGTCTCTTCACAAAGAAGTATACACGTGGATTTGGTAGCTCCATGCTTAGATTTTTAATGATGGGAGACATGTTGAGATACGATTGGAGAGGATAAAGAACTGAACTTGAAGCATAGAATATGCCTCTTTAGAAATGTTGCAGTGAAGTTCCTTTCCCATTTAATTTCTCCATAGTCTGTAGAATACAGTTTTAGTTAACTTCTGGTAAGCAATGACTCCGAGGGAAGCACATTTGCAATGAAACGCTGTGGCTTGGAATGGACAAGACCACTTGGATTTTCGTAATTCCCGTTTTGCTTACCAAAGCCTTGTGTTTTTATCGAAGTTTTTGTGGAGCAGTATGCTAGTCATCAATGAGCATCATGATTCTCCGTGGTTATATACTCTGTTTCTCCTACAGAATCTCCTCCATTGCCGATCACTCCAGACTATGGTGGGCCTTCAGTTTGTTATGCAGATGGAATTTTTGATAGTAGATTTGGCCGTCATGTCACAGTAAGGGAAGGTAAGTCACTCTTTTCAGGAGCTTATTTTGTTGCTCATATTCATTGGGGACTATAAGACAGGCACTTACCGGATTGGAAATAGATCGCCGTGAGAACAATTTGAATCCAACCACGATGGTTGTAGCTATTGGCCTTGGTGAGAAGGATATACAAGGTAAACAATTGCTGGACGTGCCAGATTAATTGTTTGCTACATTAATTGGTTCACTACAGTACCAGAAACTCACTGATTTCTTCTTCTTTTTTCTCCTTCCATATTTTTTATTGTTTTATCGGGTGGAATTTAGAGCCCAAAGTATTAATCAGTGGCAATGATTTCTATGCTTTTCCACGGATGGATCCAAAGGGTGAAAAGAAAGCATGGATCGAGTGAGGTCATCCCAATATGCCATGGGACAAAGCAGAGCTCTGGGTTGGGTACATCTCGGAGGCTGGGTATGGAGATTGATGTTCTTTTTGGCCGGTTAACCTTCTCATGTCCGTTAACAAAGCCATTGTCACTTACATTGCTTGCAACAACTCTTTTACTTTTACAACAGATGTTTCAATGTTACCTTAGGCGCACTGTATGTAGTTTGAGAAAACTCTAGATTATATCAAGAAATGCCAGGTAATATATTCTTTAGATAGAGTTTATGTTTAAAGACACTGGTGCATTGCCTATCATGCAATTTTCTTATTTTTTAATACATAGAACTGACTGTAATCACATCTGTAACCATGTTGTTGAGCCTTGAGTGGTCGTGAAACCTCTTTGTGTCATGCAGCACATTGAACTTCTTACCTTAGCCTAGAACAGCCAGGCTAATGGCAAGTGTGAGCCAAGTGAGTTGCGACTTGTAATACAGTACTTATTGCACTCCTTGCATTTTCCAGTCGGCTTAGTCTGATCAACTCTTCATTGTGATTATTAAGACACACATGTAACCTTGCCATATAATTCATCTGTGTGATATATTCACGTCATTGCCTGGTCGCATTGATTTTGTTAATACTTCTATGCAGAGATATTTATAAGCGTGTCTGTGTTGCTGGTCGTGATCCTAAACATGTTGAGTCACCAACTGAACCAAAATGGTCTCCAAAAGGTACTTCTATATATTTGGCTGCCGATTTAAATTTCGGAATTGCGGCAAAATTGATTACTCATTCAATAATACAAGTTCGTTTGTCACCTGATGTTCTTCAGTGCTGAAGAAATGCAAGGTTATAATATTGCTGTGATGTGAATGAACAAGAAAAGAGCCTGATCCCTTAAGATAATCGTCAAATGTAAATGGCCTATTCCCGATTTTAGCTAATCTGCCTGAAAATATGGGTCATCCTGATTAATTATTTTTATTATGTTGCTTTCAGGATGATTTGAGTATGTTGGTGTTAACTTTTACGTCTTGAAAGGATGATGTTCTACAGTTTTTTTATTGGTATTTCCATGTTATGACGTTCCTTAAACATGTATAATCTATGATATGGATCTGGTTTTATCTGGTATGTCTCTCCGCTTACTGGTTAGGTGATTTATTTCCTACACTTTTTGTGATTTTTCTTCCTTTTCACTCTGCTTGGATGATTGAATTCAGGACATGCTATAGCTATTTTACAGTAGAAGTTGTGGGTATCTAATAATTCAGTGAAAACATAAAATGAAATGTCATAGTTAAGTGGCTTGAAATTGTGGCAGACATTACATTGTGCTTCGAACAGATGCAGGTGAACTATTTTTCATTACTGATAGACAGAATGGATTTTGGAATCTCTATAAGTGGGTAAGTACTTGTTATCTTAACCCTGGGCTGTTGGCATTCATGCTTATCAAATTTGAAAAGTCTAGATATTTTAGGTGCTTCATGTCATTAAAGATCTTTGTAGTGACCATGTTTATCGTAGCCATTCCAAAGCGGGCTTTTCATATAATGATTTATACTGGAAATTTGGTTGATCTCCTTAATTTCCATATCAAACTCCACAAGAATTCTGACTGCATTAGTCAAATAGTGTGGACTTTGGATGTCGTGCTGTGAAAACTATAAATGAGGAGAAATTATTATAGTCAAAGGTTTTCTGCTGGTGACTGAGCCATTATTACATATGTGAGCTTTTTACACTGTCATTAATATGCTCATAGCTTCATCGATCATGGTATTGGAAAGAAACTGATTTATATCTTTGACGTGCATCATGATTCAACAGATTGAATCTGCGAATGAACTCTTATGCCTCTTTTTCCATTGAATGCTGAGTTTGCAAGGCCATTATGGGTTTTTGGTATGAACTCTTATGAAGTCATTCAGAGCGAACGGAAGACCCTGATTGCTTGCAGCTACAGGTGAGCTTTTTTCCCATGTGATGACCTGACGTGTAAAGATTATCCTAATAGCCAATTATTGTATGATTTCTCATATTGATTTATTTAAAATCTGCATGCAGGCAGAGGGGAATGTCTCATCTTGTGATTATTGACATTCTTCTGAGCTCATTATCATCGCTTGACATTCCATTCATGGACATACAAGACATAGTATGTTCAATACCTTCTTTATGATGAGTCGCTGAAACGACAAGCTGATGGTTGGGTAAATTGTGCACGTTCTGCTTGTTGGAGTTGGCGAATATTTCGGGGACCCTTGTTTCTCACACCGGGTACGCCCACGTGAGCTTAGGGAAACTGAAGTGTTGTCCGACGACATGTGACCCATGCGTGCGGAATGCGGGGGTTCGGGGGCAGCGCCCCCGACACGGGTGCCCCGCTGCCCGGTCAGCGGGCGGGGGTTTGGGGGCAGCGCCCCCCGACGGGGGTTCCGCTGCCCGGTCAGCGGACTGCCCCCGAAACCTCAACGGGTTTGGGCTGGCCCGTATAGTGCGAGATTAAGAGATTTCATATAGGTTTAGGTTTTTGGCCCGTTTGGGGCATATATATATTTTGCTCGTTTTTCTGATCATTGTAACGAGTTGAGTGGCTGTAAACCGAAAAAACATAGTGAAATCTCTTTGTAGGACGTAACCCTAATCGAGGGTGAACCTGGGTAAATTCGTGCATCGTCTATTTTCTCTGTTTTCTGCGTGATCGTTCTGTCTCGGTTCTCGATACGTCCCTTCACTGCTTTTGCAGACTTCAGGGAATAATTGCCTTTACATTGAGGGAGCATCAGGAGTACTTCCAACGTCTGTGGCTAGGTTGCTTGCAATACTTTACCTTAGTAATCTCCTCATATTTGATGAAGTGTGGACAGTGCTGCAGTAATTAGCAATTCCCATTGTTGTTATAACTTTTTGTTTATGGTCTGCAGGTGACTTTTAATGATGAAAAGTCCGAAGTCATCGATTTTCAGATAATATGGTCATCTTCACCAGACAGTCTGAAGTACGACTCTTATTTCAGCTTGCCAGAGCTGATTGAATTTCCAACTGTAAGTTCCTGGTCAAAATGCTTATGCATACTTCTATCCTCTATCCAATCAATTTTATCAAGCTAGTCAGGAAGTAAAGCCTCCATTGTTGTTAAAAAGCCATGGTACTTGAAAAATTGCAACTCAGATCTTGTCATACTTGAATTTACCTTGCCAACTCTATATTCTTTCGTGGGAGATTTGTACCACCAATGTTTTCATATAGATCTATTAATGAATAAGTGTTTACGTAATTATACTTAAAATTGCACAGGACGGCCTACACGTGAAACACGAGGGGTTTTAAACCTGAGTATTCAGTACTGGACTAGCAGAGGATGGGCCTTCGTGGATGTCAATTACGGTGGAAGCACTGGTTTGTCTCTAAACGAAAAGTTCCTACTTCATATCTTCCTTTTGATCTCAGCAACACCTGTTTTTCGACTTTGGATGGTAATGAAGCACCGTTGCTATTTCAACAGCGCTATGCTCTATTCTCACCAATTCCTCATGGAGTTTAGTTAACATAAATGACTGCAAATATTGCTAGCTTTGGCCCATCATTTGACTGATCTTCTTCATGGCCACTGAAAAATGTCACTAAATTTTTGTTCAAGGTTATGGCAGAGAATTCAGAGAGCGGCTATTGGGTCGCTGGGGTATAGTTGATGTTGATGACTGTTGTAGTAGTGCTAAATTTTTGGTAGGCAATTTTCAGTTAGTGCTCATTGGGTAAAGGAATACTAGAACTGTTTCAGTATGGTGAAGTAGCTTTTTTCATCCAGGTGGAAAGTAGAAAAGTGGATGGCAATCGTATATGCATCACTGGAGTCTCTGCTGGTGGGTACACAACCTTAGCTACTCTAGCATTTAGAGAAACTTTCAGAGCTGGAGCCTCACTCTATGGTGTGAGTTCATTTACTTTAAAGTCGGTTTCAGAATAGTTAAATTCGCCATTCGGCACCAATGTCAGGAACCCGTCTTATTTCTGGGGCCACCAGAGGGAGGTCGTTCTTATCTTAACCTGACAAAGCACACAAACATCTGAAAGAGCTCTGGACTGTGGACATTAATGCCTATAGCATAATCATCGATCATTTTTTGTGACTTTCTTGGTGCTGGTGAATGATATAAAGCATCTTCATTGTGTCTTCCTATTAAATGCATCTCCTGGAAAGTCTACTGGCAAGAGCAGACTGTTAAGAACATTAGTATCATGATCTATGAACTACCATAAAGCGTAATTTTATTACACTTTGGCACTGTGCATCGGTCGTAGTTGGTGTTTTCTAGGAGTTCAGGATACTTAAATTTCCCCATTTCTTTTGGTACATCTGAAGATTCATTTATAAATTCATCATTATTTTCTACTATTTTGATGCATCGAATTTACACGATGTTAAAAAGGGATATTTTTCTATCGGTTATTTTGATGAACAGGTTGCTGATTTGAACATGTTGAAAGCAGAAACACACAAATTCGAATGTCATTACCTCGACAATTTTGTTGGTAATTTAGATGAGCTTTCGTGTGTGTTTCATCTCAACTCAGATAAGTCCTTACACTGATCCTGCATTAGTTGCACTACAGTGTCTGAGAAGGATTGCTACGAGAGATCGCCTATAAATTCTGTCGAGAAATTTTCTTGCCCCATAATTCTATTCCAACGGTTGGAAGACAAGGTACGCAAGTAATGCTCTCCAGTTACTGCCCAAATAATAAAAGAAAAAGTGAAGAAAGAAAGGAAAGTGGCAAAAAAGTCCAGTGTCAATTTCCTAATTTATGAAATAGCATCAGATAAGTTCGACTCTCTCTTTTCAGTTGATAATTAATTGTCATCAATGACCTTCGGATATTCTGTTTACATCTCTGGCATTTTAATAGATTTGCTGCTTTGCGGTTTGGCAATAATCTACTAAATCTTGCAGGTTGTACCACCGGATCAGGCTCGCAAAATTTATGCCGCATTGAAGCAGAAAGGTCTGCCTGTTGCATTAGTGGAATACGAAGGCGAGCAGCATGGTTTTCGCAAGGTATTGTTCTCCTGGAGTCTTACATAAACAAGTCATTGTTGTGTGTGCAATGCAGGAAATTGACATGCATTGTTACGCAGGCTGAAAATATCAAATTCACTTTGGAACAACAAATGCTGTTTTTTGCATGTTTGGTTGGACGCTTTGATGTTGCCGATGACATCACACCAGTCAAAATCGATAACTTTGATTGAGCTTGTTTCATGGAGGTAGTGATCTGCTCTTCTATTGTTAGTAATCTGTCGGCATCTGAGAGGAGGATTGAAACCTTGCTTTCTACTGTCTGCAATTGTTAATCACACAGATGCTGGGCTGCGCATGACTTTGGAATGTCCATGCACATCTTTGTCTACCCATCCTGCTTTTATAATTGGCCAGATTGCAAGTATGAGAATTGGCTTCATAATTGAATCGCATCAATCGCCTGTTATGGTTGAATATGATGGTCGATTTTTGCGTGACCTTCTATTTTTCACTAAGCACAATTCAGATTTGCTTGTATCATTGCAGAAAGGGCAACTGGTACCAGCAGGCTGCAACAAGTCCGTTTCCTTTGCGGCGCCCAACTTCGTATCACTGGTTCGGGATAGTGCATCCGGACGCGGCACCGATCTGTAGATAATTTGGGAAGCTGGTGAAAATTAAAGTAGTACAAAATGTAATCTGAAATTCGAAGTAGGAGTTTCAATATTGTTGGTGTTGTAACTTCGCTGTTTCGTCAGATCATATGATTTTGGATTTCGGGTACCTGGTATAGCAATAGCAAAAGGGGGTGAAACTTCCATTTTGGCTATTCCAAACAGGATCAACTTCACACATCATCAAACATATAATATTCATGTTAAGATTTTGGTCGTTTCAATCCCATGATGTGTCTTGATGTTTGAGTTTTTGGTATCCGGCTTCTTGTCCTTTATCAGCCAGCATGTACCATAAGCTCGGTTTTAACAAAATCCAGAGCTTCAAGTCGTAATTTATAAACAAACCAAGACTTTGTCAAGTTAGACGGCTGATCTATAGTTATTTTTATGGTGGGGTTTTTCTTCCCCTTTTAATATTCGGGTGGAAGCATGTGAAAGGTTAGGTGTTGAAGTCTCCCACTTCTAGAAAGTTGACAGAAGTTCTATCCTACCGACCGTTTTTTTCAACTAAATATTTTGCTGACGCTAAGTGCTGAGATAAAATAAAAGTAATAGAGTAAGATTTTGCAATCATGAGCAAGTTTTCACCCCTTTTAGATACCATCACTTTCACAATTCAATAATGAGTTGAAGCGAAGAATTTCGCAACCTGGTTTGTGCAGAAATCTGCAGGACACTTGCAAGAACTCACGAAAAATTGCAGAGTAAACAGAGCATTCGTGATGTATCAAACTCTCTGCATTCAGGTTGCTAGATTGGTAGGTTTAGCAACAAACTCAGCGTGAACAATGAAACCCCCAAGCTGACCTATTGGATTGATTAGTCAAACAGGGTATATCATCGCATGGTCCCAATCACATGTTCACACGCACTTCGTCTGATAAAACATTTCTATGAAATGGCTTCGTTTCCCTAATTGAGATGAGGATAGACAGTCTCCAGATTTTCACCTGAACGCTGTACCCTTTAATGGGTTGTTCCATAATACCCGAATCCGAGGAACCTCTGCTCCAGGTTTGTGGCGCTCAGATCGCAGAATAATAAATCTCAGTCAGCGGTTTGGTTAAGCGATTTTAGAGTTCTTTTGTATAGGATTTACGATGATATGCACTAAATCACAACGAGTTACCATATCATAGAGGCGGTCTGCTTAAATTTGCTCAATCAAAACCTTGGCTGCAGTAACATATGCCCCAGAAAATCAATACTTTCTTGCCTAACATTTGTGACCGCAGGGACATTAATCGATCTGCAGTGGAAAAGAATGAAGAGCTCAATTAATCATTGAAAGAACAGATCTCTTCTCCTTGATCATACAACATATACGAAACACGTTCCTCACGAAAAGAACTCTACACTTGAACAAAGAAATCACTTTACATAAGCAAAGGGAAAACAAAACTATGATTTTCAGACGAACAAAAGATTCATATTAAGATCAAATTTCATTGCCGATACAGTGACCCGAATCCGTTAGCCAGGGCATGGACCGCGGGATTGAAAGCCAGCCTCCCCAGGATCCCCTGCTTGTAAGGAAGGAAGGTCTTTTTCTTCAGATCCTCCGAGACCGCCTTGTTCACGGTGTAGTGCAGCTCGTGCGCAGAGACTGGGCCTCGCCTCCGCGACATGGAACCGGTGGGGCTGTCGATGGAACGGAAGCTCGCGTTCCTCACCGAGTCCTTCCTGAGCGCACCCACCGCGTACTTCCTGAATGGGTCCTTGTCAGTGGCCCGACCCTCCGATGCGCTTCTGAACAACAAAAAGTCCTTCAAACTCCACTTCTTGGACGACCCTTTCGATGTAGACGAAGCCGAAGGACCCGTGAAACAGGGGGGCTTGGACGTTGGCCTCTGCTTGGTCAGCTGTTTCTCTTCTTCCTCCCAGGGATAGGCAGAGACCCTGTATGGGGACAGCGACCGGGCCCCTCTCCGGCCAGAATTCGAACCTTGCAACCTCTCTCTGCCTCTGGATTGGCGGGGCTCTGCGCTCCTCCTAGCGTTCTGGATTGCTGCTTCGAAAGGGTCGCTTTCCTTTCTCGCTCTAGGCGAAAACATGCCTCTGGCTTGCGATCTCGGAGTCTTGGGCGATGGCGCGAGCGGGCTCTTCGGAGGCATCAGAGCTGAGCGGTTGCTCTGTAGCCTCGGCGGATGCTTGAGCGGGCGGATTTTCCCACCGTCGAAGAGCTCCTCAGCCGAAAGAGAGTGCCTCTCCGAGTCCTTGCTCAAGTCGAAAGCGAAGTTGAATCCATCATCACCATCATCTTTATAATCAACGGGTTCCCTACCGAAAGTCCTCGGCCGCGGTGATTTTGGAGTGCCGGGCTTCTCTTCCCAAACGAATGGAACAGTGGCCGAACATGAAGAAGGAGAAGAAGAAGGGTCGCTCAGGTTTTTCGCGGAGAACTCGTCAAACTCGCGGTAGAAATCGGCCATGCGAGCAGGGCTGGTCGGAGCGCTGAAGAAGCACTCGCCGAAGCGTTTCGGCGTTCCCGGAGCGCTCGCGTGCGGAGAGGAACGCGCGCTGTTGAAGTCGAACTCCATGCTCGGCGGTATCATCACCTCCATGGCGACGACTTTTGGCCAAAAGCCCCCTTGACACGGAGAGAGAGAAAGAAAGAGAATTATCGATGACACTGAGAGATGGGGAGGTAGAGACAGAACTTTATATAAAGGAAAGGAGGAGTGGGCAGAGGAAGCAGGAGAGAAAGAACAAAAAGATAGGGGGGAGTAGAGATTGCTGACCGCGGGGTCAAGATCAGGAGCCGCCACTTCATACTTTTATGGCTCGGATTGCGTCTGCATGTGGATGTACATTGTGTGCTGCCTTCTCGTTCCATTGAATACCATAATAATGTTGATGGGTGTGGCTTTTGTGTCCCCCTGCAGACCAGTATAATATGTTGCCATCTTATTGGTGACCCACCCATCAACGAGTCTGAATTTTCCTTGCGGTAGAAGGTTGGCGACGTGGACGTCTGCAATTGTGTAAGAGGAGAGAAGCAGCAGATGAAAATTAAGGGAAAGGTGTGAGGTAAGGTGAAAGACAAATGCGTAATGAGTGGCATCACTCAGGGGTTTGATTTTTCCCCTTCTTGTTTAACTTCCACGCATGAGTTGGATAGAAATCATGCGGTCAAAGGATTTGATTTGTATTCCTCGGCTTGTGGGGGGTCTGGTGGCTTGGAGAGTAAGGTAAAGTGCTTGGAAATGTGGGGAAAAGGGATGGCATGAGAGGCAGAGGATGCAGGTTTCTTTAGAAAGGCAAAAGGAGACTGAGAGATCTTGTGAATTTTTGAATGATGGGAAAAGGTCTCTTTTCGAATGATATTTGGCTCACGTCAAGACAGGCACCATGAGTTATCTTGACTCCGACTCCCTCAACAGTAATTTTTCCATGAGTTTATGGGCCGCTTACTTGTGGTATTTGGTATTGTCACACATGCACTTACTACATGTAGTGAAAGTTTTACAAATTCATTTAAATTTACATGTGTTGTTTTGGATGTAACAATCAATTCAAATTTGTCACGTGAAGGACCTAAGCCGAACATAAGCTTACTACAATTGGAATCCTCTAAAATTAGAGAGGAGTTGCAGGTTTCTCGAAATGACTTTAACATTATGATTTTATTGAAATTTACCCTCAAACCCAAAGAACCTATTATACTCTTTTCTCTATCTCTCTTGCTATCGCCCACCCCTCTACAATAGCCATCGCACCACGCCATGGTCGACGACAGGCTGCACTATCATTGCACCCAACCGTCGTCCCTTGTCTTTACTCTTCATCTCCTATTTGATTTATCTCACAATCCCTTTCCACCCCAGCCCCTATATGTTCTAGGCCAAGGGTTCGCTTGCGCGTAAGCTACGACCATAGAGTTTTATGTGCCATGAGAAATGGCGGCCCCAACCTCGGGCAAAGAGAGAGAGAGAGAGCCGTGGGTCGCAGGGGTTCCGACAAAGGTGTGGCCGTGATGGCGGGGCAATGACGTGGCGTTACTACTCCAAGAGAGAGAGGTAAAAAAAATAATAATAATAAAAGGAAAGTGAAAAAAAGAAAGAAAGAAAGAAAAAAGTGGAAAAAAAGGAATAAATCTAGACCATCCAATAGGCCTAGTGGTGAGGTGTATCAATCTCTCAATAGAATAAATTTAATAATTCACTCCTTAATTTTAGAAATTCTCAATTCTTCTTGCCCATGATGATTCTTTATTAATGCAATGATCTATTGTCCCTGCATGTCTATTGAAATTCGGGGAGATAAATAAAAGAAGGATCCTTGGCTAAGCATAAATCTTGCTTGATCCCTCGAGTAGTTGCCATGCTTCATTATGGTGCTACACCTCTCAAGCATAGAAAGCTAATTCGACAAAAGAGACAAAGAGAATGAATCATGGACAATCACAATCATTGATTATCATCGCCTTGATTTATTGTTTGTGAGTGTAGAATTCAATATAGATTTGGCCTACACCAGGCAACTCCCCAAGGAGACACCTCATCCTCACAAAATTTCATCAAACTGGTCCTTGCCAAGGAAGCATAGTTTGCTTGTACAATCAGGCCAGAAGTTGAAATCTCTAAGAACTTTAGCTAGATCGAAACTAGGAAAAACACTTAGCAAACATACTATTTGACATCGATAGATGATGCTGATGTCATTAAGGATGAGACTGTTCCATGGATGGTGCAATTGGCTCAATGCACTTCATCCGTTGGATCGTACGAATCCCACGTTGGATTCACAAGATTCGACGGATCATATGCACTGGACTCACGTGCTTCCAATACGGGTATTAACTTTTTCTTGACTACACGCATCCCGCCCAGTAGGAAGCTAAGAGAACGACCTGTATGCAGAGGTTTGGTCCAATAGTGACTAGTTTGATATGGACTATTTCCAAACTTACACAACAGAAATTACATGACATCATCGGTTGACAAAATTAACCAAGTAGGGTTAAGATAGCTACATTCACACGTTTATCATATTAGGATTTGGGAGCACGAGCTTAATAATAAAAAAAAAGACCTAACTGATTGGAATTTTCAAGACATCTAGAAATTTGGACTTTTTACTTGAACGAATATTCTCCATTTGTCTCGTATAATTTCCTCCCAAGACAGCTGTGTCTGGTGTAAGTTTTTGACAAAAGTGGTCTTCGAAATTATTAAAGGCTGGTGTTTGTTTTTTGCGATGGTTATAAATATGTAAAATATTGGAGAGGAGGAAACTGAATGTTATATGCCTTAGAAAGCAAGAAAATCATCTTTGTTTGACTGTGAATGCATTCTTATTTGCAGAAAATGAATAATTTTATTATTATTTTCCTAAAAATGATTGCTCGTATTGCTTGAAATAATTAGTCAATGAAAAATATTTCCATTAAATATTTTCGTGAACGATAAAGATATTTTGGTTTAGTCATTTTTATAATAGATACGAGCAACTATTTTTAGGAAAATGATATCCAAATTATTCATTTTTCACGAAACAAACGGAGATCACAAAGTAGTATCACGTGAATTATTCATTCTAAACAAAACAATTTATTAGTTGAACCTGACTAGATCCTCTCCCTTATCTCTGGGCAGGGATGTACAATATAAGTTTAGGGTCCGTTTGTTTTACGGAAAATGTGACGTTTAAATGTTTTTCAAAAAACCATTTTCCCGGAAAATGACACAATATTCCAATCTTTGGATGAAATTTGAAAAAGACTCAAAAAGTATTTTTCACTGTTTGGTATGGAAAATTTGATTTGATTTTCTTCCATGAACTACTTTTAATATATATTTTTTTATTTTTATGTTTTTAAAATTGATTTTTTTAATTATTTTTATTTTTATTTTTTCTTTTCTTTTCTTTTCTTTTCTTTTTTTCTTTTTTTCTTTTTCTTTCTTTTCTTTTCCCTTCTTCTCCGACTAGTCGTTGGCCACCTTCGCGATGGCCAACGACCGGCCGAAGAAGAAGAAAACAAAAGGAAAATTAATGAAAATTAATTCAAAATTAGAATTTAAAATAAAAATAAAAATAATTAAAATGAATGGTGAAAGAAAGAGGAGGGAAAATGATTTCCTCTTTTCAATTTACCTACTTTTGAAAGTGTTTTTTCCATTGACGGAAAACGTTTTCCTTGACTTGTTTATTTTCAGTGAATTAAACGCCAGAAAATCCAGAAAACATTTTCCTGAAAGTTAATTTCCGCAAAACGAACGGAGCCTTAGTTTTTATACTTTCGATCTCCAAATAGAAACGTATTTTTCTTTATCCTTTTAACTCTCTGATTGACGGATAACAAATTCTTCTAATTTATTAATCAGAGACCAAGATTGGATGAGGGAAACACAACCTAAATGTATATCATGTTATGCAAGTTATGCCGTGTCAAATTCATGTTATATGTATTTTTTTAATCCCAGTTCTTTAGTTGTAGTGTTTGTGGTTTAATATGCTATTCAGATTTAGGAAAAGTATATATTGAGCCCTAAATTTGATGTTCTAAATGTGTTGAGTGCTTAACTTGTTAGTTGGTACAATCAAATCCAAACTTGTATTAAGAAGTGCAATGAAATCCTTAACCTTTAAATTACTACATCATAAGTTTTTAATTAAACTATACTAGTATTAAACTTTTATCGGGAAAAAAGATACTAACGGTGTCATAACTTTTTTAAGGCGTTCACTTTGATGCCATAACATTTCAAGCGTTCAATTAAGGGAAAGTGTCAGAAAAGTCCTAAACTTATTGCATTGGTACCAATTTAGTCTTAAACCTTTTAATTATGTCAATTTATCCTAAACCTTTTGGCCTCGTGCCAATTCAATCCTTTGGGCTAATTTTAGCCGGATATTGTTAACATGGACAATTTTTAATAATATTTAAATATTTTTTCGATTTTTTATTGTTTTTTTCCTTTATTCTTTATTTTTTTTCCTTTCTTCTTCCTTTTGCTAGTGACTGGCCATTAGTCATGACCGGACGAGTTGGCCTCGCTTGGGTGAGGGTCACTGTCGCCCGCCACAAGCGAGGGCTCCCCTCGCTAGCTTTGGTGAGGGTGGTCCTTGCCCAAGCCAGGGGTAGCCTTGCCGAGGGTTGCCCGAGCAAGGGTCGACCTCGCCAGATCTAGCATGGGCGAGGACAACCCTCGTTGGGCCACGCCTAGGCGAGGGCAAGCCCAGGCCAGGGCGGCCTCGCTTGTGGCAGGCAATAGCGACCCTCACCCAAGCGTGGCCAGGTCGCCCGGCCATCGCTTGTGTGACGCCCTAGAATGTTACGTGCGATATGTATCTTTTCCAATTATTACTTATAATTATTAAAGCACACGGAAGCATATTAAAGCACTCACAAAAATCCCATACAAGTTTAATAAAATACATATCCATCTTTTATATATATTAACACCAGTTTTACAATACAATATTATACTTCTACGCCTAAAAGCCTGCCTGTACACTATCGGATCATCAACTAAGGGTCGACAACTTCACCCATCGACAAACCATCATCATCGAACCTGGAGGACCATCAAAGCCTCTAAGGGCCCAACCAACTCGCCCTCGATGTTAAGATTCCAAGCGACAAAATGATGGGGAATCCACTCTAAAAGTCCTATGTCGACCCATATAGTGGAAGTACACTTATTAGATACTACTGGTGATCTAGGTACAAGTGCATCTTCATAAACATAATCAAAATGCATGGGAACTCCAAAAAGTGGTGGTAGTGGGACATCCATCTTACATATATGAAAAATAAAGAGTGAGCCGAAACTCAGTAATTGAAATCTCTTAGTCTAAGGTACAAGATTCACTTACCACCCAACTTGGTATCAACTATAATTGTGAGTTCAAAGCAGTACAAAACAATCATACATGATGAATACATGAATAGATGTACTATCCTTCCAATTATGAAATGTCGATGAAACAACAATAACATGACCTAAAATCAATCACTTATGTGCATGCAAATGACATATTATATATCACAAATATCACATAACATCTCACCGATTTACACATATGAGTTTATATTCGTCACTGGCCAGGACCATCTCGATTTATGAGGCATCTCGATTAATGAGACATCGTCACCACCAACTCATGGGAGACAGAAACATACATACTCATTTGCCATGTCTCTTAACCTATCCATCACGGGTATCCTCTACATCAGTGAAGATAAATACACTACTGTACATCCGCATGATGTAGGCCATTTCTTAGCATCATACCATGGCTACATAAGCCATGTCATACCATGACTACATGAGTCATATCTTCATATAATTTTATGCCATCTTAACCTTGTAGAGGACCGTCTCATACACCAGAACATCTGACTAACTCCAGAGTCTCATATACATACTCGTATAACGGAATTCGCTCGGTGGCGAATAGGCCGTGGCAAAGGTCTTAATCATGTAGCATTAATGATATACACAATTAAATACATCACTATAAATGCCACATAATTTCATAATTACGAATGCAAACAACTACACGTTAATACCTTGGCATTTCACATAATGTATAAGACAATTAATTAATTATGCACCTTTCAACATAGAAACTTTCCTTTTCTTTTCACCAAGCCAACATCACTTACAAGAGAACTTTTACAAGCTCTATAACATTAAACACTACTACTCCATAATTTAGTAACTCATCTAACTTTCATTTATTTATTTATTTATTTTTAAACCACCCTTGATTAAGTTCACTTTTACCACATATATTAGAGATTATTTCTATAGTTACAAATTCTTAGACTTGGAATATTTTCCTAGTAAAATTTTGTAATTTTACCCCTAATTTTTTTTTATTTTCAACCAACTAAGCCTTAATAATTAAAATAAAAACTAAAGGATATTATTTTGTTCCTTAAAACATACAAACATTTTATTTACACTATAGACAACACAAATTTTACAAAATTTTCAAAATTGCCCACTTTTAATTAATCATTACAAATTGCTCCAATTTTGCATAGTTAGACACATGTCCTAATTAAGCAATTATTTCTAAAAAATAGCTTAAACACTTATCAAAATGAGGTTCCACATGCTGTGAACAGTCCCCAGAACTTTCAGTTTTTACAGATTCGCCCCTCAACTTGGTGAAATTTCAAATTTGCCCCTAAAGTTTATAAACTCATTTTTTTTAACCGGTTTGATTTCCTTGAATTACTATTACTTAAAAACCCACTAAATGACACTAAAAATCATAAAATCACACTGTTCACAGCCCCTCTTCATTTCTGTAAATTCGAAATTGCCCCATACCTTGACAAGAAAATTACCAAAATACCCTTTTTATGCCTAGTTTTACCATTTTCACATTTTTCCTACTCAAAATGGAACAAGATCTTTTAGTAATCTCTCAAGGACCACCTAAGCATGTGAAAAGCTTTTTACTTCAAGCTCAACAATCACCATAGCTTAGCATACAACTATTGAAACTTCCTCACTCATAGAATAAGATCCAAACTAAATAACAAACAATCAATTAACCAAGCTCAAGAGTACTAAATAAATCATTCTAGCTTAGTCCTTAGAGTTTTCACTTACCTTAAAACTGACTTGATAACTCAAAGCTTTAGTCATCTTCACATAAATAAAATCGAAAATCAACAAATTCTTATTTTTAAAATGACGAAACCCATAAGTAAAAAGTAGTATGGCTTAATAACTCACCTCGTCCTACTAGAAAGATTTGAGACATAAGCTTTAATAGCACAAGTGCGGGACCTCCACTTTTACTCGCGGAATTTGAAAAACGAAAGTTGAGGAGAAGTTGGAAGTTAAGGAAGTGGTGTCTTTGCTTTTGTTCTCGAGACTTGAAAATGATAATAAGAAAAGGGAGGTGGTAAATGGAAGTAAACGATGAGAAGGCTTTTATTTTTGAGAAGGTGAAAGCTCGCCAAGGTCAATACACTCGGCCAAGATAAAGATGGTAAGGATAAGAAGATTAACCAAGGTTAAGATAATAAATGTCCTTGGGTTAAATCATTAGGTCTAAGAGGTAGAAGAATGTGTGTTCCAATATAAATGCTTTAGGTGGCCCTAAATGAGTAGCTAGGGTGTACAAGTGCTCTAATAAGATGAACTTCAAGGAGATAGATTGATTCAAATGAAGATAACTCCTTCTCGGCCAAGCAAAGAGAGAATCAATCATCAATGCATTAATGAGCTAAGGCTATCCTAGATGATGTAAAGCATGACATCACGGTTGGCCTAGTCCAATGTCTGTAGGAGCATGTGATTTAAAATTTGGTTGAGCTTGAGGAGAGATGGCGCAAGTTAAAGAATAGCAAACGATTCATCTATGTGGTTTCCAAAGTAACTATTCTGTTAAATCATCAAAATATTTAATAAATCATTACGCGAACATAAAAATCAGTGCCCGTTCTAAATACTGATATATCCGGAAAGTATTTTGAACTCACTAAAATTATTAGTGAACAATATCGAAAGCTTGGGAAATCTCAGTTCCGTAAACTTAAAACTTGAAAATCATCAAGTAAGTAATTCGGAGTATCTCAGCCTTTGTCTACAATTAATATGGCGTTAAATTAATTACCGTCATTCTACGCCACAAACTTACACACCAAAATCTATCATCTTAATCCTAACACATTAAACTCTGGGTGATTACGTTGTGGATAATCATTTTAAATATTATTACCAAACATGGAAAATTCCGGATGTCACAGCTTGTAGCTGGTCACCGGTAAAAGGAAGATGAAAGGAAAAAAGAAAAGAAAGAAAAACAGAAAAAAAAGTATTAAAAATTGTCTATTTCAGTATCGGCGGTGCCACGTAGGCCAACCGACATCCACATTAGTAATATCCAGCCAAAATTAGCCGGAAGGACTTAATTGATACTATGTTTTTAGTACTAAATTGGAACTATTAAAAGGTTTATGACTAAATTGACACAAATGTAATAGATTTAGGACTTTTCTAACACTTTTCCCGTTCGTTTATGTACTATAACTATTAAAACCGATCACTTCAGTGGCATCACCGATTTTCCTTGCCTAATAATCCTACGGTCATTATTTATATATTAAATCATCCCACTTGGTTTGCCAGAAATCAACGTAGTCTTCCGGCAAGAAAATCACCGATGCCACTGAAGTTATTTGCTTTTAAAAGTTATGACACTTAAATGAACGCTCGTAGGCTGCGTTTGGAAACACTTTGGGGGAAAGTTTTTGGAAAAATGCAAA
Organism: Syzygium oleosum; assembly: GCF_021117445.2. Taxonomy (NCBI): domain Eukaryota; kingdom Viridiplantae; phylum Streptophyta; class Magnoliopsida; order Myrtales; family Myrtaceae; genus Syzygium; species Syzygium oleosum. Next base: position 1,118,390 of record NW_026607506.1, on the reverse strand, counting down.
GGACTTTAAGTTAAAGGACTTTTTCAAAATGCAAATTGTGTTTGGTAAGTTGTAACTTAAAAGCCCTTGCAAAGTAACTTTGCGTAAAATAGTGTTTGGAAAAAGTATACTTGCAAAGCAAATTTTTCATTTTTTATTAAAGGAAAGTTGAAACCCTTCGCCGGCCGGCAAAGGACTGGCGGCCGTCGGCAAACTAGATCTGGCGTCGGCGGCCGTCGTCTGAGGCCGAACGGCCTCGGGCAACCCCCGACGACCGCCGACGAGGGCCACCTGGGGTCGAGCGACCCCCGACGAGGGTCGCGAAACCCAGGCGAGGCCGCCGGCGACCCAGATCTGACGTTGCACGGTAGTCATCTGAGGTCGGACGACGAGGCAGGCCTGGTCGGTGGTCGCTGGGGGTTGCCCTCATCGTCCGGCCTCAGACGACTGCCGTGCAACGTCAGATTTGGGTCGCAGGCGGCCCTCGTCGGCGGTCGCCGGGGGTTGGCCGAGGCCGTTCGGCCTCAGACGATGGCCGCGCGGCGTCAGATCTAGGTCACCGATGGCCTCGCCTGGGTTTCGCGACCCCCGTCGGGGGTCGCTTGACCCAAAGCGGCCCTCGTCGGTGGTCGCCAGAGGCTGCCTGAGGTCGTTCGGCCTCAGACGACCGCGGCGCGGCACCAGATCTAGGTCGTCGGCGGCCCTCGAGGGTCATCTAGGTCGCGCGACCTCAGGCGGCCCTCGCTTGGGTCGCGTGGCCCCTCGCGGCAGTCGTGCGAGCCCAATCGACGATCGCTAGGTTGCACGACCATGCCGGCCTCCCTTCAGCCGGTCGCCATCGCCTCACAGCCATGCTGCTGAGGTCTCAGCGAAGAAGAAGATGAACAGTACAGACGAGGCCAAAACCGGAAAATCAAAAAAAAGATAAGGGTAGTTTCGGAAGAAATTTTTTTTCACTTATTCGGCACTGTTGCTTGCCGAGAATGCCCAAATGCCAAGGCACCTCCAAGGTTGCCTTGGGCTTTTGGCCTTTTGAAGGCCAACTTTGGCTCAATGGGGTTTCTAAAAAATCTTGCCATACACCAAAATTTAGCCCAAGGCCTTGGCAAAGGTAATTCCAAACGCAGCCGTAGTATTATGACACCAAAGTGACTACCGCACGAAAGATACGAAAATATTTATGTCATGCACATTGTGTGGAAAGCACGGGTTAATAACCGGTTATATAGAAATTCAACGCGGGGGATCCACACAAAATAAATAAAGAACACACGAGCGCGCGTGGGCATTGGATAAAGTTGTCGTTGACTATGGAATGTATATGGCGATATAAAACGTCTTCCTTTTATAGTCGGCCTTCCGTAGCTGAATGAAGAAAGTACAGCTGCAATATCTTATGCCCTCGAAACCCTTGCACACATAGTGATAGCGAGACTAGCAGTTTTAAAATAATGAAATGGCGTAAGGTGGAGATCACCCATATACAAACTCCATCTCCTCCACGCTATTCACAGACTTGATTATCGTTGCAGACTGCATAAAATATTGCAGAGAACGTGTGGTCACGGGTGAGCCAAAAGTTAAAAATGATAAGAATGGTCTAACGGCAACTGGACCCAGAAAGGAGGTGAAACGGCCAACGTTTTGTGCGTGGGATGCGGAGACCTCTAAGTTGGCGATTGGTCCTTGGACTTATGCAGAACATCGAGAAGCAGTTTGACATAACGCCTCTCGAAGACCATCCAGAAGAAACATGTAGAATCTTTCTAGAGTAGCTGCAGAATATTATAGACTTGGATGGGTTGAAGCTGAAATATGAAATTGCATATTTGTCTAATGGTGTTTGCAACCCACTTAAGATCTTTGATCGATTTGATGCTTTGAAACATAGGTCAAGCTTGTCTGGCCACTTGCTTTGAGAAATTGTTATGCTGAAAATTGCACTCAACATGGTGATTAAATAGAGGGTGGACACGAGGAAGATGAACAGTTCCAAATGGGTAGAAAATCATCCATGAGGATTTTTGGTTTTAATTTTTTTTTTGGTCTGTAATCTGTGATCTTCAAGTGCATGTAAAAGGCAAATACTCTGTGTATAGACCGATAATGGGGATTAAAGCTCTCGTGGTCTTTGTCGATTGGGAAAATAACACAAATGGTCCATGAATTTTGATTCAATATATAATGTCATCTCTGAACTTTAAATTTTTTTAATGTGATCCCTGAACCTTGATCCAATGTGCAATGTCATCCTTAAACATTTAATTTATTCAATGTGATATTTGAACTTTGGTCTATTGTTCAATGTAGTCCCTAAACTTTGCAACATTTTTATAAGTCTTGGGACTTCACTGAACATTTACCAACAGTTTATGGATCGCATTGAACAAACAAGATTTTAGAGATAACATCACACATTAGGCCAAAGTTTATGGACCACATTGTACAAAATTAAAAATTTAGGAAGCACATTGGATCAAAATCCAGAAACCATTTATGCTATTATCCCCTGTCGATTTGCACATCATAAGCAAAGAGGCCTCCTAGGCTTGGCCTTGGGAGCTCGGTTGAACTGGGAGCGGTGTGTGGCGGCCCAATTGTCATCGTAACCCTCCGACGACCGGCTAAACTGTGCCATGGGCCTGAAGTCCACCATATGGGCCCTGCCGCTTTCGCTTGGGGCATTCATCTCTTTGATGTCAAATCCCTTGATGGACTTCTTGACTTATGGGCCTCGCTAGATGGGCTAAGACCCAATAAAAAGGCGAAAGTTATGGCCTCATCAATGAACGAAGTGGAGAACGATGGCGCATGAACTTGTATCGTTCGGCTATTTTGCCTATCTTCACAACCTATAATGCCCCGAACTTAAAATCCCAACTCGAGCACGTTTCCCAACCACACTAGTCCACTAAATTTAAACCCAAAAAATTACAAAGATCATTCTAATGCAGCGAGACCCAAAACTAATTTCATTAAGAAAAATATACACTCCGAAACTACCCAAGTTTCGGAAAAGAAAACGTGCTTACGTTGCCCGATTCTCTGATACCTTATTACCTTGAACTCCCCAATTCCAAAATTCAACGATTTGCAAAACGGTGAGCGGGTCAAGCCTCATTGCTGAGTGAGCGGCTGATTAGCTCAACAAATAACTCAATACCTTTGTTAGTGGATCGGATACGTTAGAAAACACGTACAACCAATGTGGCGTCTAAAAAGTTGGTCACGAATATGTCGGGAAAGTTGTCCCAAAAATCATAAACTTATTGCACTGCATTTTTGCTAATTCAGTTTTAAACTTTTCAATTTTACCAATTGAGTCTTAAACATTTTTACGTTTTGTGAATTGAGTCCATTTGGTCAATTTTAACTGGAAATCGTTGATGTAGACGCCGGCCGTCCTATGGCCGGCACGGTCGGCGCTGATATGGGTAATTTTTAATAATACTTTAATATTGTTTCGAAATTTTTAATTATTTTTTAAAATTTTTTCTTCTTTTTTCTTTCCTTCTTTTCCTTCTTCCAAGTCCAGCGAGGGCAGGCCGACCCTTGTCGGCCATTGGGAGGCCCTTGCAGGCCACAGGCAGGGGCTTCATAGCCCTTTCCTGTGATCGGTGATGGTTGGCCAGTGACCCTCGCCGGACTTGATAAAAGAAAAAGAAAAATAAAGAAAGAAAAAATATTAAAAGAATTTGAAAAATATTAAAATATTATTAAAAATTGTCTATGTTAGCAATGATAATTTTACGTGACACTATTGGTGTCCACGTCAGCGATTTCCAGTTAAAATTGGACGAATGGACTCAATTGGTAAAACGTGAAAAGCTTTAGGACTTAATTGGCAAGATCGAAATGTTTAGAACTGAATTGACAAAAGTGCAATATGTTTAGGATTTTTTGGACAATTTTCTCCGCATATGCCTACCATCATTTCATTAAAAGTTAGTCGCAGTACTATTTAAGTACATCAATTACAAAGAAATGGAAGTTTACTTTATTGGATGATTGAAATTACGTAGGTTGGACCGCTATTGAGCTACAACAGTGGATCGCGGACAGAGCGAGTGAGAACGAGTCATTTTCACTTGTTGAACATGGATGTCTCAATCTTTGGGAAGATAACAATTGACTCGAATTATCCCTTCGCGGCCATGTCCATCTCCACAACTCAATTGGGAAGTTATGACTTACGAGTCATCATCTTGAGTGTTGAAAGAAGAGCCCCATCAGTTGGAACATTATCTCAACTCTCAATGGCAAGAATCGATTGTAGACACTGAAAACTGTTGACCTTTAATTCCCTGTCTTTCCTAGCAAGGAAAGTGATGAGAAATTAAAGAACATCCTCAAGTACTTCCATGGAATTCTAAATCTTCAACATACCTCGGTGAGCTTTGACCTCGTTGCCACTGTTCTTTGGTGTATATGGAAAGAAAGGAATGGCTTCATCTTCCGCAAGAAAGTTCCTGATCCAGAGTGGCTTGTTAGTTCTGCCATGGCCGATTACCAGAGCTTTGCTCAGTGGGCCAAAATCAAGAACAAATCACTAGCAAACCAAGATAGGTTACCTCAGATTTGGAAAAAACCCCGCAACGGAACCCTTAAATTCAACGTGGATGCTTCCTTAGTTGAAGGATCGACGACTGGGGCCATCAGCTGTGTTGGGCCGAACTGCCATGGACAGTTAATTGATGGTTTCGCGATGGAGGTGAGGTCGAGCTCGGCCGCACAGACGGAGGCTCTGGCGTTGGTTGAAACGCTAAGATTTTTTAGCAAGACAAGCACGAGTGAGAGTCTTCTAGTTGAGTCAGACAGCTTAACTCTTGTGAAGACACTTCAAAGAGCAGATCACTTCACGTGGGAAGCACACGTACTTATCACCGAGGGAAATTACGGGCTTTCCGAATTTGAGATTGGCCCACTGCAACAAAGAGTCTAAGGCCCGTTTGGTTCTGCTTTCGACTTGGCATTGGCCAAATGCAATGCCGAACCCAAATTTTTTATCCCCAAACTACCCTTACTTATTTTGACTTATTCTAGTTTTGCCCCTCTTGGTATTGTTCATCTTCTTTGTGAGGCGGCCGGCGAGGGTGGCCGACACCGGATCGGGCCGGCAAGGTCGCATGACCCAGGCGACGGCCGCCTGAGGTCGCGCGACCCAAGCGCCGGCTGCCTGGGTCGCACCGAGGGTCACCTGGCCTCGGGCGATGACCGCCGGTGGCAGATCTAGCTCGCCGGGGGTCGCCTGACCTCGGGCGACGGCCGCCGGTGCCGGATCTAGCTTGCCGGCGGCCGTAGACCTTCGTCGGCTCCGGCGAAGGGTAGGGTAGGCTTTTTTTTTTAAATAAAAAAGATAATTCCTAAAGCTCTTTTGCAAATTTTTTTTTACCAAATACTACTTGAGCCAAAGTAGCTTTATAAATGATTTTTTACCAAACACCACTTGCATTTCCCCAATGGACTTTAACTTAAAGGTATTTGCATTTCTCTAAGTAGCATTTGGAAAGTTGAACCAAACGGTCCCTAACAAGGTAGCGAATTGAATTGCTAAAGCCTAAAGGAATAAATCCCTATCTCATAAGTGGCTATCTAGCCCCCCTGAAGCCCTATGGGCCTTACTTGTTTCTGAATCAAGTCTTTTGTACTCGAACTCCTTTAGTTAGCTAATGAATTACGGTTATTTTGACCCAAAAAAAAAAAAAGAGGACTTCCATGGCAGCTTCTGGGCTTTTCAGCTTTTTGTCAAAGTCTTGTGGTGACTGAAAAAGCAACTTCGAGCGTGGTCTGGTTCTGGTTCAATAATGTGATGCGTTAACGGTTTTGGGCGTATGCAGAACTACGGAAAAAGGGCAAAGTTAGGACCACTTGTATGAACCAAATTTCTCCAGCGCGTAATAAACCTAATCATTCCAATAGGCCACCTTTTAAAGCATCCTGATTTTCAGTAGCAACTGCAGTCAATTTTCTAACTGGGTTTAACATGTCTTGCGGTGTCATGCATTGAAGTTCTCTCGCCGCATTCGCGGTTCAAGTCTGCTCTGATATTCGGATCATGCTACTAAGTGGAAATTGGATATCGGGTGTAGTTCGTGCTCATTTCGTGCATGAATAAAAGATGAAATTTGTCAACGTCATGGGGTTGGTAAACAGGTCATCAACACTGTTCAAGTGACCCGTGCCATCGGGAAGCTTATGGCTCGCGATTTCGGGACCACTGAGGATACCTGAAGCCTCACCAGATTGCAAATGCCTTTTTCAGCAGCAATAGCTGTCCTCGAATGCGAGAGTTCATAGAAAATTTCCCAAATGTCTTATCTTATCCCCCTTTTCAATGCATGCTCATTTACAAACACTGCCATAAAAAGGAAAGTGTCATTACCATTCAAATCTAATGTTCTTTAAGGCCCACAACTTCCCATTACATCCTCTGGTTTGATTTTGTGGTTTGTTGTCATTCCATTGAACTGAAAGTGATGAACACTAGAGCTGCTAAATAAAGTCAATTGTCATTCCCTGAAATTGACAATTCATCACTGATTAAAGAGGTTGACATCTTCTTTGAATGCATGCTTGCTATTACGCTACGACAAACTAACATGTAGATGCAATGTACTCCTGCAGTTTTCATCTTAAGTCCCTTCAGGATTAATCGGATTATAGTGCGCGTGTGACTGGGGTCTTCTAGTATGCTAAACCGGGACACCCAATTACAAAATAAAAGTAGGAAATAGAGAAACAGACATAAAAGCCTTCATTTATCCCAGAATTAACACGGTGTCTTCAAGTCATTGCCTTTCAATAGTCAAGCATGCTCAGAACATCAATCCCGGAATCATTGATTATTTACATTTCCTCCCATGATCCATTTACAAGAAGCACAATCTGGCTGAAGAAATAGTTCCCAAGATTTATGAGAACCATTTGTAATTTTAACTGCAATATACATTATTAATACAGATTGCGCAAAGAACCTATATTGAAGCTAGCACATTGGAAAAACCGAAACTTATTGTGTGTATAGAAGGTACCTAAAAGTGAAATCATAGGGAACAACCTGAACAAACTTCGAACGAGCATTGCTTTTTCCCATCTCAAGAAACTTGATTGCTTGTTTTCCTAGTTCACTGGGTAACTGAAGACAAATCCAATCAAGCAAGGAGTCCAAGTCCTTGGCAAAGTCGAGCAGATACCAGTCCAGCAGCTTTGGTATCACAAATTTCTCGGCAGAAATTCCAACTGCAGCCTGCAAATAGTCTCTTTTTGCTGCTTCAAGTTCATTCTCTACATTCGATGCCGTGTAGACTCGCACCTTCATTTGGAAAAAGGTCATAATAAGTAAGAACATAAACAAGCATAAGATGCAGATGCCTCAAGGTGAGAAGAGATGCTTCTACTGTAGAAATGTGCACGTAACAATCAAAAGCACAATGCTTGCGTGGAACAAGAGAACCAAGAAAAAATGCGAGAAAATGTGAAAAAAAAATTGTGATTATTGGCCCATAGATCAACAAGTAGCCCAGAAAAATCCGGAGCCAAAAAATAACACTGGTTGGAAGTTTTCTCAACCTTATTGGGTATTTGCCTTGTGAAGTCCCACGACCAAAATATTAAGAGCTCTCAGGGCGAGTTGTCTCTGAAACCATGTAATTTTAATGATGGATGCAGGACTAAAGCAGGTAAAAATGGTGGCTCTATTCCATGCATTAAACTTACAGCAGGGGACGACCAACTTCCACAGGAAAGTGCGAAAGTCACCAACGGTTCAGATAACTCCAATCCAAAGATTCTTCTCGCTGTCAACTCAACGTTTTTTGTACCCTTTGTGGAGGTCTGAAATCAAGACCAGGAAGCTTATTCAGTACAATTCAAAACCAAAATCATGGCCTTCATGAAGGTAAAATGGATGTGACTCACATATTTTAAATGATAAGGAAGTCTGAGGATGAAGTGCTCAATCGTTATGCCGGTAAGAAGGTGTCCTCCAACATTTATTGTTGCCTAGACAAAAATTTGGAAAACTGCATGTAAGTCACTGGCTTCTTGGCTCAAAGATCCACATAAGCTATTACTTAATTCACAGGCGAAATCTATCGAAACAGAAATAGATAAATCAACATCTTTACATGATTAATGGATTTTATCGGCACTTCATTGCTCATGGAAGGATTCTAAAGGTCATACCTGCTGCATCAATGCAACAACCACGTGGGGACTCTCTTGTATTCCATGTTCTAGGAAGGCCTGGAAGAATTCAACAATGTCGATGGTCATATGAGAGACTTCATGCCAAATAATTTATGATTATCATTAAACTTAAGTTTGATGAGAAGCGAAAAACAAAGACAGTGTAATAATTGCCATGAATACGCTCACATACTTTCATCATGCAGGAATTATAAATGTTAATCCAGAATGCAAGCTTCTCCTGGTGAGTGAGATTCTCCAACTTGACACGCCCAAGTTTTCCGAGGAGCACTCTGGAAAATCAGAAGACACAAATCTACTATTACATCGACAAATGTCTGTCAAAAAGATGAGAAATAAATCGACTTCAATAAGTGGTGACTCACTTCAATCTTTGCTCTAAAAATACGCAGTTCGTCGTTCTGTTTGGATTGATTGAGCCAGCATGAATTGAATAAAGATGCTTATATGGGCCAATATCTCTCTTTCCATACTCTGAATGCACGCCATAGGGATCAAGGAACTCCATTTCTGCACTGCCCTCCTCAGACATAATCGTAGACAAGAATGGTGAATTTTCAGATGTAACCCTGCTCTTCTTTGAGCTCTTTCTCAAGAATATGCTCAATAGGCACTTCAAAACATTCTCGGAGATTTTGTTCGGGTTTTCATCACCTCGCCCTCCATCATCAGAAACTGTTCGGTTCCTTGCTTTTGCATTTTCTAGGTCTGTCACTCTACTCTCAAGCTGGACATTGAGAAACTCCATATTCAATGATCCACAGAACATAAATAACGAAAACAAGGCAATCGCAGTTGAGCATAGTAATGATAAGAAGTAAAACACTAGACCTGTGATTTCTGAGTTTCCAAATACTTCTCCGCGGAGACATTATCTACAGGGCGTCCCTTTATAGCAACTTTGGCTCCACGGCTTTTATGTGTGGTAGATCCCTTCTTGTCAATTGTAGAATTAGTGCATGCTTGCTTATCTTCCCCACATGCATCCGCTGAAAAGCAACAGAGATGAATGAATGACACTCTAAGTTCCAGCAAGCCATTCTTGTAGAGAGGCGAAGTTAATTTGGGAATCCAAGCGCACCAGGGCGAGACAACAAGTGCCTGGTTCGAGATGGCGTCGAGCCACTGGCAATTTGAGCTTCGACTCTGGACTGTTCATGTCTAAAATTCTTAACTGGGTTTGGTCTATGAAAATCAGATGAACTGTCAACAATCTTCCTCTTGGATGATGAAATGTACACAGCTTCCTGATATAAGCCCTGCCTGAAATGTACCACCTGTTCTTCCAGCCGCAAAACCTCCTCTTCCAATACAGCAACCTCGGCCAGAAGTTCTAGAGTCTAAATTTCAGAAACCAACACACAGTTCATTCATCACATTAGTTAAACAGTCACATTCAAATAAAAATCCACCAAACATGTGACATTAACTAACATATGTTGGGAGATAAGGGGGAAGACGAGGCAGAGTTCCTAAAGGTCTGGTAAAAGCTCTCTCAAGAGCCTTGTGAACGTTCTCTTCATGTCTAAGCTTCTTCTTCAACTTATCCACCTGGAAAATAAAAGTTTCACAAAATTGGTGATTTTTCTTTTGAAGGACTAGAGTCATCAAACAAGAAATTTTGCAAAAAAAAGCTCAGTACTAGATGCATACATCTTGCTGCAGCGCCAATTTTCTCTCTCTGCTCGATTTTTGCTGACTAGCAGTTGGCTTCGTCGCATCCACAGATTTGGTTGCCAACATTTCCACCCTCTGTTATCCAATAATTAAAGAAACGATGAGCTTCTTCAAATGACAAAATGATAAACTAATAGCAGAAGTAGGAAAAGCTAGCAATTGACAAAGATTCAGACATTATCAGAGAGCATTAAGGAAATGGGTCACCTCCAAATTTTAAATGCCTGGGATTGCATACATCAGCTAAGCAAAAGGAAGAGAGAAAAGTCGAAACTTTCTCGGGAAAATTTGGAATTTGGCAGCAGATTCACACAGCAAGTAAGGAGTGAAAAGGGGACGAACGGATGAAGATGACAAGGGAAAATTAAAAACCATTTTTCTCAATTACAACGTATACAAAGTCAATCCCCGATCCTCATGAAAATGAATGCATTCACAAGCGATTCAGGTTCTCGAGCCTCGTCATCAGAGACTGTAAGTCCATCTTTCCAGGGTAAAAAGCGAGAAAATTTATGCTGATATAGTTGAAAAGCTAAGAACTTTTGCTAGTTGCCACTGTACAGGCCCCATTTCAAATTCCCCACTGTAAAGAAACATCATTACAATATCGAAATCAATTGGCGAAGGGAAACGGGGAATAAAACTTTCGTAAAAACTGCGAGCTTTTACTTCATCATGCTTCGCCGGAGCTCTCGTTGACCGCTGCAGCCTAGTCCCTCCTCCTCTGACATTCATCGTCATGCCCTTCGCAACCTGCACTCTGACGACGAGAACACACCATTCATTCAGTCAGTTCACCTCAATTCATTCCACGACGGCAAAAACTTCTGCTTTTCCCCGTCTCCGTGTCGACATTGCAACGACCAAGACCGTACCTTGGAGAACAAATCCCATCCAAAACAGAGCAGAGCTTGGGAGTTCCGGCAACAAGAAACAGAGGGGGGTGTCTGAAAGTCAAATGGGAGAAGCACGATGAGGAAGACTCTACGTGAATACGTAGGTGGGCAGAGGATGACGATGATGATGGGGAGAGATTGTGGGGGCTTTTCGCCGTGTCTTCATATGCTCCGCTTGACTGGAAAGATTTATCCCAATCCAGAGAGAGAAAGCTCTGTTTCTTGGCGGCAGGTTGGGAAGTAAAAATCGTTTCCCTTGTAAAACGAAGACGAAAAGGAGAGTAAAAAATCCAGCCACTTTTTACCCTTTTGGGGAAATGCCAAGATACTGATTGAGCATGCTCATTAAGAAAAGATTTAGTTTTTAAAAATGTCAGGTTATGTTTAACGTAAAAAAGTTAGTGCCGATGGTGTTGTTTTATATTTACAAACTCCGGTCGATAATAATTATTAGAAGATATGTTGCCTAGTTTGATTTGCATAATCGGCTTACTATTTACTGTCGCGTGTCCCACTAGTTAAGAGGGATGAAAACATACAATGTAAATGAACTCGGGAAAAATCAAATCAGGAGCGAATTTATATTCCTTTCATTTTGTTATGCATTATGGGGTTGAATAGGTTGCAAAAATTTATTAGAATACGCATTTTAAATTGGACATTGTAACATAAAGTTTCCAGCTCAATCTAATTGGCAATTGATATGGAAATAATGCCTTTCGGGCCTAGATTTTCAGCCGGTGGTCAGTCGATCATATGGCGCCATTTTTTTGATGTGTTTTGCGATATGATTGCCCTTTTTATGTCGAAATCTTTTGATTGGACCATAAGAAACTTGCACATGCAAGGCATAATTACCGGCTCATTTGTATTCTTGGGAAAAATTAACCATTTGTTTAATGGTGGGTTGACCATGGGGGAGAGTCAAGAGTCTCTATCATTATATAAAATGAATTTGCTCTCAGAATCAGATCACATTGTCTCGTTGCAGACGATGAATTGGGAAGTGAGGGAGAAAAGGACAACAAGAACAAAAAATAAAAAATAAAAACATCTTGGGCTGTGTCCGAAGGTAAAAGCTTCCAAAATCACATGATTGCCAACTAAACATATGTAATTGGAAAATCTCAATTCATCCCATTTCTCTTTTGGGTTCTAGCGGACACTAATCATCAGAATTGGTATTAGAATGATAGTATAGACTAACGGGTGTTCTCGAGATAGTTTGTTAAGCATGATAGTATAGACTAACGGGTGTTCTCGAGACAGTTTGTTAAGCATGTTTAATGAATTTCAAAATATTAATCGTAAATAACACAACAAAAGTAAGTACCCCATTTTCAATATTGTTTGAATTTTTGCGGGTTGCTTTGTGCTGCTTGCCCGTAAACACGAAAAATTCTTCCTTTAGTGCAAATTTTACTTGCCCGTCCCACTGTTCCATTGCCTTACTGGGTTGGATGGTTTTGGCTACGGCCTAACTAAATGGTAACACAGAATTAGGCAATGTCGCTGTGTGAGTCAACAACTACCTCTCCTTGACCGTCATGAATCTGGGAAGAATAAGTACGGTTAGAAAATGGCATTCAATTCATGGGACGATGCTAACTCCGAGCATGATCGCAGTACACAGGCCACACGAAATGGAAATCTTCGCTAGAGCGGAAGCGTTCGTGGAGGAGCAGGCGTTTTGATCCTGCTGCCACTTCTGCAACGTGCATTAATGGAAGATCTTTACTGCTAGAGAGAGAGAGAGAGAGAGAGAGAGGGTATTGTAATGTAATTGTCAATGGAGCAATGTGATGTGAAAGGGAATGGCACGCACACATGGAGGTGGGAGGTGAAAACAAGGGCAGTCATGATGATGTTTGCGACAGGAAACGGTGGGTGCGCAAAATGTTCTAATTTTCTGATTTTTCTGTTGTTTATTTCCTTCTTTTATCGATCTTGTTTTGGAGTTTTTTTACCACCAAAAGATTTATTAACAGACAGATTAGTATAATCAAGGAATTTGGGACTTTTTTGTCCTGACCCACATTTTTTAAATTAAGGACAGATTGGTTGGAACGTTAGAGGGAAAGGCCACGTGATGGGGCCACCTTTTTAGCACTAGTTGAGATCATATTATAGAGAAAATACACATGAGTAGGTTCTCTGAAAAAAAATAATGCTTCTTGTCAACTATTAATGCAGGGATTAATTGCCCTTAATTTCTCGTTTCCTTACTAGCAGGCGACAGATGGCAAAATCCCGAATTGGCCAACTGTTGTAATCACGCAGGGTGTGCACATACAATTGAAAGTTTCAATTCAATTGCAAAATTTTGTAATGAGGGTATATGATCATTCATTTGATAATGTTCGTTCATAGGAAAGAAAGAGAAGAAAAAATGAGAATGGTCATAAGATCATGTGCATCGGAGTTAGCCTTTTTAACTGTTAGGTCAAGCACATCAAGTTCAATGATTAAGCTCAACTAAAACGTGCATGACTTGTAATAGTGCATGCTTTGTCCGATTCAAGAGATAATATAGATAGAGTTTTGCTTGAGAAGTGGATGGTAAAGTATAATGAGTTTTACCCCAAGGGGGTTGGTTCCGCTAGCTAAGGGATGGGCTCGGACGTGAGACTTCGCGTCGCGAATTCGATCCCCTCTGTCCAAGGAGTACTACCAATTCCTTGCCGACCATCCACTCGGGCGAAACCGTGACTTGATTGGACATGGGCTAGTCAAGATTTTCTGATCTTGGGAATTCAGTTGGAAAAAATCGGGATCACTCCATTGTAGAAAAGAAAAATCCAAGAGATAGATCCTAAATCGTACATCAACCACAGAGAGGAGAAGGATAAATACCATTGAGGACATGTGTTAGGTTTTTTTGTGATGCGACAAGAAATTAAAAGTAAATGCATTCAAGTGTTATAAGTTTAGGATTTTTCATGCACTACACATTTTATTTACTCGTTTGAGTCTGGCCTTGCTGTTCCACTACAAAACAAGACACTTGGTCCCACCTGCACCATTTTTTTCCTGTTTTTCCCTGGTTGTATTCCAACGTTACCTTCTATATACCACAACATCTCTTGGAGATGTAATTCCAGAATAGAATAAAGTCACAAAAAGACAACATCAAGTCAGTATCATTAGTTGAGGAGTCAATTGCTTAGTTGTTGCTCAGTTGATTCTCTTCTCCATGGTTTTGTTCTTTCCAAGAGAAACCAAACATCAGATGCTCCGGTTATCATATTTCGCCCATAGTCACCCACCTAGCTTGCCTCTTTTGACTCAATACAGACGAATATCATAAGACATATGAGACGCTCGCAGAACTACTGATGCATGCAAATTACTTAGCTTAGGCCCTTCTTAAGTCTTAACAATACTTTAACATGGCTGGAACTTGGACCATGGGTCCAGCTTTTCTCTTGTCTGGTCTCAAATTAGTAAAATAATCAAAAATTTTCAGAGAAAGGCTGGTGATGGTGCACTGGATTGCACATAGTGTTGTGGCCCACAGGTCAGCTTCTTTGGCCAAAAGAAAAAAGACAGAGAAACATTTTACCCAATTGCGTACCTTCGGCTAGATTCTTGTAATGTGCACGAATATTAGCTTTTGAATCTTTTTCAACTGTTGTTGGGGACGTGAAAAAGCGAAAGCATGATTGTGAAATGTTGTCAATAAGATCATGCATGGCACTGAAGCTCTCTACTGCTGCTTGGCACTGTTCCTGTTCCTAGTCCTCCTTTTCCCTTCTCCACCCTAATTAGTCAAACTCATCACAATCCCTCCCACCGCTTGAGAATCTAATTTTCCATATGGTTTTTAGCAATGTCGGTGAGCGAATATTTGGTGCGTAGATGACAACCTCCTTGCATGATTGATCTTGAAATAAAAGGCCTCTAGCTCTAGTCAGATCAAAAGCTCATGCAAAGCATTGTACTCACAACCGAACTCTCTATGGTTTTGGGCTTCCCCTAGCTACTATATCTAGTCAATTCGTAAATTATGTACCATATAATGAAGGCCACCATCTCCACCATTGAGCGTCGGTCTCATATTGTCTCTTAGGATGCGTTTGTTTCACTGAAAATTTCGTGATGAAGCAAAATGGTTTACAATGAAAATCATTTTCAAGGAAAATAACTAGTTCTCATTTGTTTGGTGGTATAGAGAAAGTGATTTCCTTCTTACCAGAACGGGAAATCGTTTTCCCTCAATTTAAGCTTTTTGTTTTCAATCCAAGGAAAACGTTTTCCGTAGATCAATTAATTTTCTGTCATCCAAACACTGGATCAAAAACAGTTTTCCTTCAAACAAACGGACCCTTATTGTCATTTGAGTTGATTTCTTAACTTAGTGTTCCACTTCCCTCATGTAATTAGTTAGACACTGGTTCCATTCTAGCAAAATCATATGAGCACTTTCCAGGTTTTGAAAACTTGCGATACCTTTACCACATATGTTAGATCCCTCTTGGTAAGTGTATTAGAAGTCTTAAAATTTGTCATGAAAGTGTAATTGAGTCCTAAAACTTTCAAAAAGTGCAATCAAGTCTTAAAACTTGTCAAATCGATCCAATTAAGTTCTCCCGTTAATTGCATGTTTTGAAAGCTCTATGACTCGATTGTACTTTCGAGATAAGTTTTAGGACTTAATTGTACTTGTTAAAAGTTTTAGGACTCTATTGTACTTTTGTGACAAGTTTTAGACTTCCAATGTCCTTATCCCTAGAGTTTATATTATGGTTTAGTTGGACCCAAATGACTAATGACATCTTCTCTTGGCCGTAGAGATTCCTTTTTTTTCTTGGCCTTAGAGATTACAAGGTAGGTTTTGGAGTGGTTTCTTGATCACAGATTGACTTGTGCGGTATGCCATGGTCATAATCGAAAAGGGGAATTAGCTCGAAAGATTGACTTAAATAGATTTGATAGAAGGTGTTAGAGTAATCTGCAGATTCTAACTTACCCCTAAACTTACTGGCATGAAGTCACGGAGAGAGAAATGAAGCGAATGTCAACAATAACATTCCATTTCTACACTGTGATTCAAATGGAATCGATTGTGGCAGCGTGTGGAAATTTGGAGTACAAGAACCGAGGTCAGGGGGTTAGCTCAGGCTTGATAGCCAGGTGGTCCTAAAATGCTTTCATGCCCATCTTCCCATGGGTTTCTGGAGTCTCACTTTAAGTACACAGTCAGGCCATTATAGAAACTGCAAAAGAGCCACAGGGACTCTGTTGCAGTACCCAGTTTTTATAAAAGCGTACAAATGTTCCCCTTTCAAAGTAAGAAAGAAGAATATGACCAAAAAAAATAAAAACAAGCAAGAAAGAAAAAGCCGACAAAACAAGAAAGAAAAGAAAAGTGAAAAAAATATCGACATGGTTGTTTCAAGATTGATACGATGGATGGATAGAGCCAATTTCAATATAAAAAAAAATGTTTGCAAACTCGTGGTTTTCAAATGACACGTAGTATAATTTTGGGAAAATGACATAATGTGTTCTCCGAACTATAGCTCAATGTGCTCTCCGAACTATAGCTCAATGTGCAGTGTGGTCACTGAAATATCAATTTATTCAATGCGGTCTTTGAAATTTTGGTAAATGTTCAATTTAGTCTATGAATTATATGAAACTGTTCAATGTTGTTCCTAATTTGAATATGTACCAAAAGTTCATAGATCATATTGAACAAATTAAAAGTTCAGGGACCATATTGCCAATTGAATTAAAATTTGGAGACTATTAGTTTCATTATCCCTATAATTTTCATGACTCTCTAAATAAAAGCTGTTTCTCGTTTGAGCTTCCAGATTTTCTGTAGTGATACAATTATGAACCACTGGTAAGCTGTCTATTCTGTTGGTCCTGGAAAGTGCAAACCCATTGAGGAGACGTAAATAAAGCCACCATTATTGATCTAAAAAAGCTCCGTAGCCAAAGTAAAATATAATGCCATCGCCGTGCAATTATGCAAAGTGAAAACATGTGAGTCAAATGATGAGAAACTAGTCGATGCCGACTCTATGATCTCAGTGAAAAGGAACCCCTTCTTTATATCATGGTCTCCAGCTGGGCTTGCTTACCATGCACCAATCTTAACAATCTCCTATGGTGCATGTAGCTAAGATACGAGCAATTTTCAGTCGCTATCAAGATTTACGACTTCATGCACGAAACGTTTGGTTTCTTCTCCACGAAAGACGGACCAAATGCTAATGACTTGTTTCAGGTTTTGAGAGAGTTAATCAGTGGTCATCACGCAACGAAAAATGTCCACACGAAGCCCGTAAGAGAACCATCTCCAATATATGCATGTTTGCAGCATCACTTGTGAAAACGACACCGCGTTGCCTTGCTACCGACATCGGTTCCCCTTTTGAGTTTTTCATGATGCGGCACTATCATGCAAAGAAAAAAAAGGAAAGGATGGCAATTTCACGGGCCCATTTGTAGTATTAATTGAACAATGACGGCATATCAATTGACAAAAGCACACTAGTTCCCTCTGCAGTTAAATCCCATATAATCTCACGTACACAAGTATATACAACCTATGCGGATTTGAATCATGAGTTCGTAATACATAGTTTTACGGGTGATAAAATCACGTCCGTGAAATAAAAACCCTTCAATTTCAAGGAAAAATACTACATAATTTCAGTTTATGAAGGTCAACACTATCATAACCATTAACCAAATAGGTCCCACATGATGGTATTTGTTTATATACGTATATATTAAGTCTATAAAGTAGTGATATCTAAGTTGCCAATTAGGACTAGTTTTTGGCGTTGCATAAGTACAATTATTTGCACCTATATATATCTCTATCTATGAACCCACTTCCTGTGGCAAGACGTGTAGCTAGGGCGAGCAATAATCAACAAAGCATTTTTATTGTAGATGGACGTGAATAAGACAAGTGTGGGATGCAGTAATGAGACAAAGACATGCCCCAAAATCAATTGTTTAATCCCGCGTCGTCGTTCGTGCATGGACCAGTCCTTGTCTGTTTTAGTATTAGCCCTCTCGTCCCGGTTTCAGCATTTGCCACCTCCATCAAGTCAAAACATGCGAGTTAAACGATGGAAAAGCCAGTTGATACCGACTCTATGATCTCAATAAAATGAACCCCTCTTTGTATCATGGTCTTCCAGCTGGACTTGCTTCCCATACATCACGATCTTAACAATATCCAGCAGTGCATATGGCTAAAATACGAGCATTTGCCGTCACTATCAAGATCTAAGACTTCATGCACGAAATGTTTGATTTCTTGCTCACGAAAGAGAGCCAATAACCATGCTTGTTTCATATTGGAGAGAGCTAATCAGCGGTTGCTATGCAATGAAGATGTCCACATAAAACGCGCAAGAGAACCATTTCCTATTCGGTTCGAAATGGGTATTGGACTTTTGGTTCGACTAATTTCAACAAATGTATGTGAATTTGGTTATGGAGGTTGCTCAGAGCATGATCAGATAATGCGATTTGCACGCTTTTGGACCAAACACTTGACCGAGTATATCCCGCAACGAGATTACATGATCTATAATCATGATGTGCTTGTTTATATATATATATATATATATATATATATATATATATATATATATATATATATCTTACCCTTGGCTTTGATACCATAAATATCCGAGGATCTGGGGAATTATAAATGGAGAATATCTTTATATAGAGGATCTGGGAAATTGTAATAAAAAGATCGGAGCAACAAAGATATATCTTTACAAGTAGTCTTTTGCAATGAACTTATTAAGAAGATCTGAGTCTTTTTCTAGTTCTCTATCACAAATGTCCTCAGATCAAGGACCAATAAATAGAGAAGAGATTAATATAGAAGATTTCAATAAATGAATTGAAAATTGGTTCATTCCAAAAGTTAAACTTGATAAAATTTATGAGCATTCAAAGTTTAAACTCTTTGGGAAAAATGACTATGTCATAGTTACTGAAGAAAGAGATGTACCACTTTCTAATTCTTTTGCTTCAATACAACTTTTGAATAAAGATTCTATAAAGAAACATTCCCAGAAATGGAATTACATGCATATAGGTTTGGTACAGGTTGGTGCAAAACCCCTTACCAAAGAAGGATTAGATACTTCCTTACTTCTTGTTTTAAGAGATGCGAGACTTTTAAAATACGATGAATCCATTCTTGGAGCAGTAGAAACGAGTCTTTGCAGTGGACCAGTTCATTTTGATAGTCATCCTGGTCTTACCGTTTCTCTCAAAGACAAAAACATTTTAAAATCTCTCACCCTTCAAATAAAAACTCATAATTATTCTATAGCTGAAGGTTCTATTCCCATAGCCCTCATCTACAGAGTCTATTACAAAGCAAAGAATTCTGCTTTCGGTAGCAAAGCTTTTAAATTGAATTCCAACAGGGAAACCCTTCTTCTACAAACAGACATTTCTAAAGCAAATGTTACCATTCCTAGGACCATTCCTTGGAATCAAATAACCCTTCCTGATCAATGGGAATTAGAAAACCGAATTCCCCAGCAAATCGTTCAAAATTCTGATCCTACCAATATTATTCAACACCCTGAAGGAAGAGTAACTATTCAATTTTCCAGAAGATCTATTGATATTCCTAGGAGGTCTTGTGACATTAGATCAATTCCTTCTTGGCATTCTACTTCTTCTCGAAGGTCAGTAGATACTATTCCTAATATCCCTTTGAATAATTCTGAGGAAGCATCTGCAAGTGCTCCTCATCTTCCAAACATCAGTGGTATTGATAACCGGTCAGGAATTTCCAGGCCAATATATCAACATAGCCCTGATTTCCCTGATCCTACTCCTTCCGAAATGGAAGATCCCGAAATCAATATTTTGGAATAAGTTTTTGAACCTGATAAAGTATTTTTAAATCAAGAATTCAATTCTTCTAAAAACAAACAAATCAGAGAATGGTTCTTTGATAAATTTCAAAAACAAGCACTAAAAATCAAGAAAGAATATTATGATTATTGATTACATGTACCAACATGAAATCCAAGTATTCTTCTTTGATTGGTTTGAAAATGAATTTTTACAAGAAAAACAGATTTTTGTTCTAGATCAATTTTATAAGTGAAAATTAGACGATGGCCATGTCATCGAGTCTAATCATCCTCCTCTTAGAAAAATCAAAATTGAACATAGGGAAACTGAAATTATAGCTTCTCCTTTCAAAACAGCCTCCGAAATAGATGGCATAGGAATCAAGAAGATTGTTGAACAAAATAACTTTTCAAATCAACATCTTCACACCATAGGCAAACAACTTGATCGAATTAAAAATCTTACTCAGAATAGTTTTTCATCCTCTTCTATAACAATTCCAAAAAAGGATTTAAAACCACCGTTCTTTAGGAATTTTGAAATTCCAAAAAATCCTAGTCTTGAATTTGCTAAAGCCTTAGAGGATATGAGAAAACTCCTCAAAGGAAAAACAGTTTTGATTCCTAAGAATCCTATAATTTTGGATACTGTTTTAATACAAAATATGAGTGTCAAAGACACTCCGGATCGCGTTGAGCCTTCCAATCAGATCAACCTTTTGGAGAAATCTGATACTGATTCCATTCCAGAAATAAATCGCATCACATGGAAAGATCCCCAGAAGTTATATTATTCCCATGCGACTCCCCCTGATATCCTCATAGAAGAAACTTTTTCAAAAATCCAAAACAAATATTCTTTTGATGCTATCTATGAGTGGAATATAGATGGTGTTTCTGAGCAAAATCTTATAAATATTTTAACCCAGATGGTTATGCTTGCTAACACCTATAAGACCATTCCTGATACTTTTGATCACTCTGTTGCATATCTTTTAATAGCCGGATTTACAGGCCAGCTCAAAGGATGGTGGGATAACTACCTGAATGAAGAGCAAAGGTCTCAAATTTTAAATGCCTATAAACTCGACCCTTTTGGTCAAAATATTCTTAATGATGATGACCAGCCCATCCAAGATACTGTTAATACTTTAATATTTTCTATATCCCAACATTTTCTAGGAGATTCTTCTCATATCCTTGACAAAAACCAAGATCTTTTATCCAACATGAAATGTAGGTCTTTAGGAGAATTCCGAGAATATAAAGAAATATTTTTGCAAAGAGTTTTCCAAAGAACAGACTGCAACCAGTCTTTTTGGAAAGAAAAATTTCTTGCTGGTTTACCAAAACTCATAGAAGAATAAGTTCGTGGTAAGATAAGAGAAAAATATGGAAATCAAATTCCATATGACCATCTTTCTTACGGTGAATTAACCTCCTATGTTTATAAAATAGGAACACAATTGTGCACCAATATTCGTCTCCAAAAACATATTAAGAAAGAACATAAACTTTCTAACAAAGGTTTAGGAGATTTTTGTGCCCAATATGATCCGTCTTTTGAATCCTTGGATAAACCTAAATGTTCAGGAAAATGCTCTTCTGAGAAGAAAGAGCAAAAGAAATTTTATAAGAAACCTTATAAAAAGAAATTTGATAAAAAGTTTTCTAGAAAGAAAGAAAGTGATAGTTTTGATAAAACCAAAAAACCTAAAAGAAATTTTAAAAACATCACTTGCTATAATTGTGGTAAGAAAGGCCACACTTCTTGGTTTTGTAAAATTAGTAAAAAGGTTAATGAGTTAGATCTAGATGAAGAAACTATCAACCAGCTCAACCAATTAATGGCCGAAGCTGACAGTAGTTCTTTTGATGAGTCTAGCTTTGAAAAGGGATTGCAGATTTGTGATTTAGAAACCTCTTCATCATCAACTTCAGATATTGAAGATGAAAATGTTACCAGTTTTGAAATAAATGTTTTGACAAAAGAAGAAGAAATTCTTTTACAAACGATTGATCAGATCATTGATCCAGAAACAAAAATAAAATATTTGAATGGTTTCCAAAACCCCAAGCCAATTTCTAAATCTACTCTCCAGAATGACAATCCTTATAATATTTCTACTATTCTTGGCAAGGCTAAGAATACTAATTTCAAACCCATTTCTATAAATGATCTTACTCACGAAATTAATAAACAAAAGGAAGAGATACAAAATCTCAAAGCTGCCCAGATAATTATGCAAAAGGACATTTTAGATATAAAAATGAAAAATTTAAAAGAAAAACAAAAAGAAGAAGATTTTGAAGAAAATAATGTTCCTCAACTCCCTTCTTCTTCTGATACCAACTTCCTTTTGATGCTTTCTGAAATTACCACCAGAAAATGGATTATCAATATTTCTATAAAAATCCAAAATGAAATTGTTTTAGAAACAACAGCCCTTTTTTATACTGGTGCAGACCTTAATTGTATAAAAGAAGGTCTTATACCAACCAAATATTTTGAGAAAACTTTCCAGTCTCTTAAATCAGCATCCGGAGATAAGCTGATTATAAATTACAAAATTCCTGAAGCTAAAATTGTGAAAAACCAAATCTCTTTTAAAACTCCTTTTCTTCTTGTTAAAAATATCAAACAAAATGTTATTTTGGGATCACCTTTTATCAATTTACTCCAACCTTTTAAAGTTTCTGAAAAAGGAATCGAAACAGAAACCTTAGGCAAAAGAATATGTTTTGATTTCATTTCAAAGCCCCAAACTAGAAATTTGAATACTCTTCAAGAACATTCCATTTATGAAATTAATTGTATAATCCGAGACAAAGAGTCTCATCTTCAGTTTCTTAATGAAGACCTTGAATACAAAAAGATTGATAAAAATCTTTCTGAAATAAGTCTTCAGAAGAAGATTTCCAATCTTGAAAATCAAATCAAAGATTCCATATGTTCCAATATTCCCAATGCTTTCTGGTCTCGTAAGTGTCACATAGTTGAACTACCTTATGAACTAGGATTTTCAGAAAAAAGACATTCCTATTAAAGCCAGACCTTCTCAAATGAATCACGAAGTTCTAAATTTCTGTCGTAAAGAAATACAAGAACTTCTTGAGAAGAAGCTTATTAAGAAAAGCCAATCACCTTGGAGTTGCTTTGCTTTCTATGTCAACAAAAATGCTGAACTAGAAAGAGGAGTTTCAAGATTGGTAATTAATTACAAACCTTTGAATACAGCTTTAAAATGGATAAGATATCCAATCCCTAATAAAAAGGATTTATTGAATAGACTTTATGATGCAAAAATCTGTTCAAAATTTGACATGAAATCAGGTTTCTGGCAAATCTAGATTAGCGAGAAGGATAAATATAAAACGGCTTTTACTGTTCCTTTTGGCTAATATGAATGAAATGTCATGCCTTTTGGATTAAAAAATGCCCCTTCTGAATTCCAAAGGATTATGAATGATATTTTTAATCATTGTTCTGATTATATTATAGTTTACATAGATGATGTTTTAATATTTTCTACATCCATAGAAAAACATTTTAAACACATCAATCATTTTATCAATATTGTGAAGAAAAATGGTTTAGTAGTTTCACCTACTAAAATATCTCTTTTTAAAACAAAAATTCATTTTCTAGGACATTACATCCATCAAGGAACCATCATACCCATTGAAAGATCAATAATGTTTTCTGAAAAATTTCCCGATGAAATCAGAGATAAAAACTAGTTGCAAAGATTTCTTGGAAGTTTAAATTATATTATTGAATTCTTTCCTCGTGTCAACATAATTTGCAAACCACTCCACCAGAGGCTCAAAAAAGATCCTCCACCATGGACTCAGACTCATACTGATATTGTAAAACAGATCAAGCGAACTGTCAAGGAAATTCCTTGTTTACATCTTGCTGATCCTTTTGCTTTCAAAATTGTTGAAACTGATGTTTCTGATATTGGTTACGGAGGAATTCTTAAACAATCCAAAGACAATAAGGAACAAATTGTTCAATTTGTCTCCAAGCATTGGAATGATTGTTAGAAGAATTACTCCACCATTAAAAAAGAGATTCTTGCTATTGTACTTTCTATTTCTAAGTTTCAAGGAGATCTTTTGAATCAAATTTTTTTACTAAGAATTGATTGCAAATCTGCAAAAGATGTTTTGCAGAAAGATGTTCAAAATATTGCTTCTAAACAAATTTTTGCTAGATGGCAAGCAATTTTATCTGTTTTTGATTTTGATATAGAATTTATAAACGGTTCTTCAAATTCTCTCCCAGATTTTCTCACAAGAGAATTTTTACAGGGAAAATGCCTCCCAAACCACCCAACAAACCCACAAGGAGAGACAAAGGAAAATAAATTGCAGAACCATCTTCTGAAAAGAAACCCTCCGGCTTAACCAATATCAGGACCTGGCTTCAGGCTGCCCAACAACCAGTGAATATTACTACCATTTCCAGCCAAGTCAAAAAGGAACCCATTCCTCTTACAGGAAATCCTTCCGACTTCAATAAACTTTCTCAATATGACATAACCCAATTGTTACAAGAAGAGGCTTTACAGCTTCTCCAACAGGCTTTCAATACACAGCCCCAACCTTCCATGGCAATGGTCAGTCCAGACCCATCTCCCATAGCCACTCAGAAGGCAAAGGGAAAAACAATTTCTAGTGAGGTGGTCATACAGTCTACCCAGGCAACCCCACCAAAATCAAAATTTTTTCATAAAACAATATTTCAAAATATTTGCAATGTTGAAAATGGCTTTTATAATGAGGATCCATATCTTTTTGCCAAAAATATGTTTTCTGAAAAATTCTTTTATACCCCTCAAGATATTTACAAAACAATCGAATTTTATGAGAAAATTTTGGAAGAAACAAAGTCTGTTACCTTCAGACATTTTTCTGATAAAGGTCATGTGAATTACTCCACGGCTAGAATTCACAAGGTCATCCACCCTTCTCAATAGAAACCTGATCCATTGGCCTTGAAAAAATTCAATACAACCGATACCCTTCCATACAGATCATCCTTCTCATATTTTGACTACCAACAAGCCTGGTGGAACACTTTTTGGAGAAAGAATGCCAATAATTCTCATACTTGGCTATTCTTTTTTGAAAACTTTGATATCAAGCTCGCTCCATATTGGTTCATTAGATGGTGGGAACATTTGGGACCAACTGATGAAATTATCCACCCAAAGATTCAACCTGCTTATGAGCTTTTCCTTGAAAAATTTACTCCACTTCCATATGAGAAAAACTTTCTCAAACTAATGCTCTTCTTTTATTATTTTGGAGTATCTTGGGTTTTGGGATGGTATTTTGATTACAGAAAAGCCATTGAAACTGGCATTCCCATCCTCATAAGGCGATTCAAAGTCAAGTGGTGGGATGGTTTCAAATTTTTTGATCACCAACAAGCCGTCTCAAATTGACTAGTTTCTAGGGGCTCCATCCCCATCAGTTCTGGGGATACCACCCCCTTTCTACATGATAAAGGGTTTGTGCTTTATAAATTAGCATCTGCTAAATCCCATCAACAGCTAGCAGGAATGCTAAAACAAGCCCTTTCGCAAATTGAAGAAACTGGTTCTTCTCAATCTCATCATAGTGGCAATTCCAATGAAGATGACTGCTACGGTATCTCAGGATTTGATCCCATTCCTCACAACTGGGCAAGTGTGAAGGACGAAGAAGAAGATGAGCCTGAACCAGTGGAAGATCTCTCAAGATTCTCCTAGGTGAAAGGCGCCGAAAGACTCTTGCTCTTCTGAGAACTCGTCATAATTTCTAGGCCGAAAGGAGTCTGCCAGTCTTCTCCCTTTTCATAAATTTTCATAATTATGTCTGTCCACTGTTTACTGTAACACTGTGCACTTACTACTATTTACTACAGTACTACCCGTGAACTATTTTCTACAGGAACCCAACTTGCCTATATAATCGGACCTCATTCCTTTGAAAGAGGCAGAATTTTTCAAACCCTTTCTCTCAGAATTCCAAACCTCTCCAGCTTCTCCAGATCTCTCCAAACCTTCTTTGAGGGAATAAGAGATCATTCATTTCATAACCTTTCTCTAATCTTTCCATACCCAGTAAGTTTCTGATCCCTGTAAAGATCTTGTCCCATACTTTCAAGATCTATTAAAAGCTTTTCTAGTTTTTATAGTGTGGAAAATCTTATCATTCTATACTACCAAATAGTCTGAGTAACGGAAGAATTTCTACCAAAGAAATTTCTTACTTCTGCACCTGTACTTCGATATCTACATTCTGTAACCTTTCAATACTGTTATTGTAATCTTTCCATACTATTTATATAACAGTTATTTCTAATTTCTTCCATACATTTACATCTACATACCCCATAAACGGCAAGTCAAACCGCCTGTGGATGGTTTGTACTCTATTTTAAAGCAATTCTCTGCAATTGTTATATATCCTTACTTCTTCTTACCGTTTTGCCCTTCTCATTTTTGCTTAACAATACCACCTACATGGTTGGTCTAGAGGTTCTAGCAATTCTTCTCCTTGTATTGCTTATGGTTTTTTTATTATTTATAATGCTCACGCTTTTATTTAATTTCATTTATTTAATAGTTTTCTGTGTAGAAATCTGTACTTTCATATTAGAATATATCTTTTCAGTAGCCTGTTCTAGGAATATACCCGAAGTCTTTTATAAATTTTCTCAATATAATAAATATTTTGAATACATAGGCGACGATTAAAAATTACATACATCTTTGTTGCTCTGATCTTTTTATTACAATTTCCCAGATCCTCTATATAAAGATATTCTTCATTTATAATTCCCCAGATCCTCTGATATATATATTAAGTCTACAGAGCAGTGATATGTAAGTTACCGATTAGGACTAGTTTTGGGGTTGCAAAAGTGGAATTATTTGCAGGAGTAATTACGAGTAAAATGTAAATTACCTAAGTGCACCTATATATCTCTAACTATGAACCCCACTTCCCGCGCCAAAACACCTATACACTGAAAAAGAAAAGAAAAGAAAAGAGACAGAAAACAAAAGTCAAGATGGTTGTCGTTTTGGCAATAGGGGAAAATGTTTACGTCTTAGCTAGGGCGAGCGATAATTACCAAACTTTGGCAGAGGAGAGAGAGAGATATGAAGAGCCAATGGATCCAATGAGGAGAGAGTGTCCAAGATTGAGTTTCTAGAAATTGGAGAATAAAGACCCTTTCAGCTATATCAAAGGCTGAATGGTAGTTTTCTCATTTAAGTAGGTTTTCTAACTAAAGTTGGTTTCCTAATTTGATGATTCTTAGTTTAGTGTCTCGCTCTCTATAATAAGTTGTGTACTCTCGATTGTATACCTGAAGATTTTTGAGTCGACAATATATGAGAATTTCTCTCGAGTAAGTTATTTTTTTCGTTCTTCAACCAATTCACTTTGGTGGTGAACCTTGAAGTACTTTGGCTCTTTATCCATACGTTGGTAGTGTACCTTAAAGTTCTTTATCTCTGGTCATGGTGAACTCTTCTGTTCCCGATCTAGTTTTTCATCAAACTCTTTCGTTTCATGAAACACTTTTTGTATTCTCACCCGCTAGCCGCGTAATACTTGGGCACGTCTAGCGCGGTGTCTATATGATCATCTTGCTTACAGAAGAAGAAGAAGAGGAGGAGCAAAGCTTTTGTATTGTGGATAGATGTCAAGAAAACAAGCGTGGGACGCAACAAAGAGACAAGGACATGCCCCCCGAAAGCCATTGTTTAATCCCGCGTCGTCGGTCGTGCATGGACCGGTCCTTGTCTTTTTATTATTTCCCCTCTCGTCTTGGTTTCAGCAGAGAATGGTCCCCCAGTCAACTTGGGCTTTGGATTCTTCGCTTCTTCCGAGCCTCCTCCCCCAAATTAACAACATCACACTCGTCCACTTCCACTACCTAATTCTCTTCTTCTTCTTCCTCAATCTTTCTAGAGGAGTAGCTTTTTTAAAAGTCTATGTACATTGAACCAACTCAGTAATCTCTAAGTCATCCTCTTCACACAAGGGAGAACAACTTTTCTTTATTGGTACTGGGCTTTCCAAGTTTGGATTGACAATTGTCACAAAACTAAACAAGTTACTCCTTTATTTTTCGGGACTATTACATCATGCAATTGCCATTTCATGATCGCTCGATGCCAATCTGTGCGCGGAACAGCGTAGGAAACGTATGCGTGGAGAAGGGGTCGCAAGAAATGGGGCAAGCAAGATGCGATAACGCTTCGTGATAAGCCGGGCAAATTTTGAATGTCGATTTCCATTGTGTTTAGAAGCTCGGGTTGATATTGTGTTCATTGGGTGCGAATAGCTTTGGGATGTCCAAGGACCAGCCCAACTGATGACAAACGGATTAATCAATCGCTTGAGGACAGGATCGTGGCTACCAAACTGAAAATCAGTCAATGGGCTCAAGCCCATCATTTATGAAATGTCTAGTTTGAAGGGCAGCGTTGAATTGAATGTTTTAGTAAAATCTAAATATATATAAAAAAAGATTTGGGAAATGGAGAATTTTTATTTATGGTTATGATCAATAACTTTTAATTGAGAGGGGGAGTATGTATCCTTATAATTTCTTACTTTAATTTTTTTCTCATTTTACATTATAGTCTGTCTGCATGTTCTAACCAAAACCTTAAACTATTGTTTGGACAAATAAGGTCTAGCAGTACTTCATAGTCCCCAACCAAATGAGAAATGCTTAGTTATTTTGCTCAAAACACCACAGCTCCTTGAAAATCGATTACCATGTGTCGAGATCTGTAAAAAATTATCAGGGTCATGAATTTTCATGTTTTCAAAATGTTAATAACACTTCATGCAGCATAATTTGTGGACGTCGATCACGAAGACCAATCCAACCTTCTCAAGAATCTTATGTTATTCCAACAAGTACGGTCTAGTAGTACTTCATAGTATTCCCGACAAAGTGGATTAAGAAAACCGATTCAAACTATGATGTTGCATGAAGTGCTACAAAGTGCGAATAATCCAATTATGTTGCATGAAGTGAGAGGTGCGCATTGCGAGTGAGCCACGGGAGAAAGAGGGGTGGTGACGATGTCTGAGGGCTGGAGGAGAGGAGGTACGACGAGCGACGACGGTGGCCGGCTTAAGGCGGCAGCGCACAGGGGATGTTGGCTGGCCGGCCGGGTTTGCAGTTGGGTCGACAAGGCGAGAGCCAGAGGATAGAGAGCGTATTTCATTTTTGGATTTGGTGCTTGATGTTCATGTGGCACACTCCTAAATTTTGGCAACTTCATTTAGTCATTTTCTGCATAGGAAAATTAGGGATCAGATCGATCCCTAAAACAAAAATATCAATATCGCACTTATATTCAGCATTTCCATTTTTTGTATTTTTTAATTAAGGTCGTACCATTTTGCATCAAATTCGTTGAAGATAGTGTCAAATATGAGAATTGAAGAGTCGGTGACGGGCACAAGATCAACAGAAATTCATGCTATTAATATGGGCTCGGCAAACAATGAGTTAACTGAAAGATTTAGATGTGAAGATTGGATTTTATTCGGTTTATCTACAAAATTTGGAAAGAGAACAACAAACTCGGTCAAAGATTGAGTGGATGAAGGCAAAATACTCGGTGGGAGGATGAAAAAGAAGATGAGGAAATCGGAAAATGAGGATTTGGTGGAAAATTTTGGCAGCAAACTTTCTCAGCTGTTCTTTCTGGCAGCGCGCCTGACGAAACTCCGGCGCGTCCTAACTGTTCCGCCGCGTCCAGGAGGCTCTCTGCCGCGTCCAGCAACTCTCCGCGCATTGCTGGTCGTCCAGCTAGCGACGGCGCGCGCCCAGCAGGTCTGGCGAAGAGTCTCGCTGCTCCACCGGTGCGTCAGCGACCCTTCTGGTGAATCTAGGCGGCTTAGTTCCAGTCCCCAGTTCCGCACCGGTGGCGTCTCGGCCTAGCAGACAAGCTCCCGGTGACTCTCCGGTGGGCTATCCAAGTTTCCGGTGTTTCTTGAGCCTTCCATCGCTGTGACTAGCCATCACACACCGCCCTGCTGCATCACTGCTGTAGTCCATCCAACCCGTGTTGTTGTTCAGCCTGCCATCGCTCCGGTCCAGCTCTTCGTTGCCCTTTGAATCTTTCGTTGCAGGTTCCTCTAGGCGGTCACCAATCAATTCCGTCGCTGCTTTGCATCTTTGTTTCAACAACCTCCTGTAGATTCCTGGCTGTGCCTCTCCCTGACGCTTCCGCCGTGCTTATTCAATCTCTCTGGGTTCCCTTTGGTGACCACAACCAGTCCGAGGCCCGCTGACCTCACCGCTATACCCGGAACAACGTTGAGCTTCGGATCAAATAGAGCATTTCGTTTCCCATCTTCGGTGCTGTTCCAGGTATGATTATTTCCAAGTCTCAACATCAGATATAAATATTAATGTGACGTTACTCTTGAGCATTGTATGTGGCGGGCAAGACCTCAACTTGGATGTTTAATTTCTCTGGTCTTTGAAGTAAACCGCGATTGGTAATTGGTTACGATTCTGCATGTTGAGATGTTTCGGTAGATAGCTAATCATGTCGTATTTGAGAAGCTTCATGTCTGGCTTTGAGCTACAAAGTGAATTCGGGAGCACAGGTGGTCACGATTATCAATCCGTTTCATGAATTGGTAGTGAAGAGTTGTGATTAATTGATATTTGCTGGGAATGTCCTCTTACATGTTTGCCTTAAGCCAGTTTAATTACATTTGCCGTGATGGTATTAAACTGAATTAACTTACATGTTTGGAGGGCATAATTGATGGTTGTGATTTAGTCAAACCAGCCACTTTGTTTTCTGAAACCTCACCTATTTCATTGAGCCTTGATCGTGTCTCCTAATCACTTTGTCTTGATCAATTATATGCCCCCATGATTTAAGTACAAATATTTTCGTACAAATATTTTCAAAACAAGGGGGCATTTGATTGGCATTGAATACCTCTTCAGAGACACTTTCTCTTATAATGAAATCCTAGCAAAAGACCGCATCCTTGTATAATCCGAAGATAAGTCTTCCTGGAGACAGTCTCACTGAAGACCCCAATTCCATTTCTTTATCCTTGCACTCATTTTCGTCTCTCTGTTCGAATAAAAATAACACTCAATGAAGAAATAATCAAGAAGTTAGCACTCAAAAGAAAGAGTGATGGAATAGCACAGCTCCAACGTCAAATGGACGAGTTGAACAACTGCTACACCTGTCACTCTTCCCGGAAGTCGAATGCTTCGCTTCGAAGGAGATATAAAGAAGGTGATTAAGAAGCCGGTACATTGGCGCAACCAAGGATTGATAACAAGAAGCATGCTTGCTTAAGTTGAACTTTCCTGGACCGAGAGACCTTGTGGAGGGAATGAGAAATTGTCAGAATGGATAGAGGAACAAGTGAGTATCCTTTGCGATGGAAGGTGGACGCAAATTTTCTTGTACGTGAGTTTGTCCCTCTTTTTTCTCTCTCCGCTCGTGTCCCCCCTCCACGCGTGGCCTCAAGATATCTACTTGTATGGGAAAGATGACTGATGTGTTGGTCTTCATTCCTTTGTTTGTTCCGGATCCTCAGCCAAATTCCTCTGAATCTTCTATACTTGGCCTTCACTAGTGCACCAATTCTGATATGCTTTCCTTCTTCCTGATTTTTGCAGTGATAGTAGTCCTCAATTACAGCTAGATTTTTCTCATTAATTTGCCTCCCGTAGACGATTGCCCCTAAGCGCCCACTTTTCTTTGCCAAGAATCATATATATTCAGCCTATATTTTCCGGTTTGCTCCGCCCCAGAATCTTGCCAAGAGCCGTGAACGTGTCCACATTCATCATACATGACTCCTCCCCTCAAATCTCTTGCCAATCTTGTCTCTTGCCTGCCGTATTTTCAGGTAAAGATATTCCATTGATTCCTCCTCTTGGCTGGTCGTAATCTCTTCCCTGATTTTGCCTCTCCAAATTTAAACAATTTTAGTGCCTAATCTCTATCTTAAGTCCAAATTGATAATGACTAAACATGAAGTCGAAATTTCGGTGTCAACGTGGACAATAAAGGAGGGTTTTCTGGGAATCGTCTTCCTGAGGTTATATCCTTCATCTGTTTCCTACTTTATTGCCGAACTGTTCTAAGACTCGTCTTCTCACAGCCACTCCATTTTACCCCTCCCCTCCTTTTCCTATTCTCTGTTTTCCCACTTTATTTCTGAACTATTCTGAGACTTTGTCTTCTTACAGCTACTCTATTTTACACACACACACACACACACACTCTCTCTCTCTCTCTCTCTCTCTCTCTCTCTCTCTCTCTCATTACTCCTTCACGAATACGACCATCTCTATCCTTGTTAGTTCCCCAGAGATTACCCGATTTAAATCAAATGACTAAATTTGCTCATTCTTGAGTTTCTTTTGTTCATGAAAGAAGGAAACAGAGGAGGGTTTCTCTTGGAGAAAATTGTCCAAAAAATCATAAATCTATTGTACTTTTGCCAATTCAGTCCTAAACCTTTTCATTTCTTGCCAATTGAGTCCATCAGGCCAATTTTGACCGTGCGGCGTTGATGTGACTGCCGACCGTCCGGCCAATGCTGACTTGGCAATTTTAAAAATATTTTTTTCGAATTTTTTAATATATATATTTTTTTCTGTCTTCTTCCATTTGGCCTCTCTGGCGATCGGCAACTAGCGAGGTCGACCTCGTCGGCATCTAGCGAAGCTCGTCCCCGCCGGCCACTGGCGAGGGCTAGCCTCGTCGTGGCTGGGTGAGGTGAACCCGGCGCCTTGCCGCCGCTGGGTGAGGTTTGCGAGCGCCGTCGCAGGTCGGCCTCGCCTTGGCTGGGCGAGGCTCTACCTCGCCCAGATCCGACGAGGTCGGCCCGGTAGCGGCGGGCGAGGCTCGCCCTCGACAGTGGCCGATGGAGGCGAGCTTCCCTAGAGGCCGGCGAGGTCGACCTTACTGGCTTGCGCCTCTGGTAAGAAGAAAAAAAAGAAAAAAAAGAAAAAATTTAAAAATTTAAAAAATTCGAAAAAAATATTAAAAATTGTCACATCAGCGTTGGCGCCGGCCGCCACATCAGCGTTAGCCGGCCAAAATTGGTCGGATGAACTCAATTGATAAGAAGTGAAAAAGATTTATAATTGAATTGGCAAACTTAAAAGATTTATGACTGAATTGGCAAAAGTGCAATAAATTTAGAATTTTTTGGATAATTTTCCCGTTTCTCTTGTCCAACAAGATAACACCAAACACGGTGAGGACGGAGAACCTGTGGGAGCAACCCCAACGAAAAGAATGGTACACAAACTCCGATGGTCTTCTTGTTTCTTTCTCCCTGGTTGTTCAAGCTCCAATCTCTCTCCCTTTTTTCTTTTTTTTCCATTTTTGGCTTTTCTAGTGCTCGACTTTTCGCCGCTAATTTCTTGTAAAGGTTCATACGTCACCACTGTTTTTCACAAGAACAGTGATTTTGTTTTCCCTTCTATTAGAATTAGTTTGCTCCATGTTACGGACGGTACATAGGCAATAGGCAAAAATCCTTATCAAGACTCCTTGTGCGCTGATTATTCGTTTTGGCCAAAAGTCTATCCTAATTAAAATAGGAAACAGGCAACTTAAAGGACACGAAACTCGATATTGCCTCTCAATATAATTGCCCTAAATAGAACCATACTAGGATTCAGTTCGACATAAGCATATAAAATCTCTATAAATAGACATAATACAATTCACTCTTCAATTATCGCATCAGTTTCAAGTAGTTTCCTTTACTTCGATCACTCCAATCAATTTTAGTCTTCGATCATACAACCGAAGACCAAACCAATTTTCTCACGATCAAAATCACGTTGCATCACCGCTGCTGAGAGCTATAAAGATTGAAGCCTTTAATGTTTTTCCTAATGATACGTTGGTGAAGATTCTTGCTTGGGTTGTTGCCAACTCCATGGATGATTTTTTCAATGCTAGTATAAGGCACCAATCTTGTCTTCCCCTTAAAAAAGTACTCATGTGATTGATTAATTAAATGATTGATGATTGTATATAATTTAAAAAAAAAACTTAGGGCTAATTATGTTTCTTTTGACAATCTGGTGCTAATTAATTTTTCTTCAGCTTCATATATGCTTGCTTTCTCGTTATATAAACTTTTGTTTTTATGTATAATCAACCTTCTTTACTATTGAAAATTTGATAACTAAAAAATATAGATGCTTTTTTTAAAGTCGAAACATTTTCTAAAAAAAGTTCTTTTCATCAACAGGATGCCTAAAAAATATTAGTAGGTAAATTATGAAATCTTATTCTTGTCAATATTCTCTCATTGCAGTTGCAAGAACTGTAATAAATTAACCGAAGACGACTACATTTAATGATAAATATCACTTGACGAAATTTATTTCAATAATAAGGCAATGCCTTCATTCAAAGGTCTATCAAATGCAATAATATGGAGGCTTTATACACGCAAGGACTGGTGTCACGCCCCGCACTCCTCGGCGCGCCACATCCCTCGCAAAGGTCGATTCGTGTGCGACGTCCAGGACGCGTCGCCGACCCAACACCCAACACAGAGATTTAAAGCACATGCGGAAGTAATTAAAACCACCCGTACATTAAAATACACCTAACCAAGGATAGCCATACAACAACCAGCACGGATAAATATACACTTGTTTTGACATTGGGAAACATATACAATATTCATATACAGCCCACACTCAAAAATCAAAAGCGGGTACGTGGCTCGGCGATCAAACACTATATCTAGCCGGGGCTCCTCCCAAAACGTTTCAATACGCCTGCCATCCTCAAGGCTGGGGGGTCTGAAAAATTGGGTTTCAACAACAAGTGAGAATAAATCTCAGCGAGTAATTCCCTAAACCTAAATTAGGCTAAAGTGCACCTCCTGACGAGTACTAAATCAACACACCAAGCAAATCATAATTGACTTAGGCACTCGGGCCCAAATCCAACACTCACCTTGCCCTGCAGGTTAGGCACTTACAGTTCAAGCATAAAACATAGGACCCAGTCGCAGCACATGTACACATCATTTGGTCACAACGCATGTCATGCTTATGCTCGTGCTCATACGCGTGCTCACGCCTCATCAATGCATTTTCGCACGCTTGCACTCTAGCATACTTGCCATTTATCAATTTCTCCTCCGACCCGCGTTAAACGCATCAGGTCCGACCCGCGTAAAACGCATCAGGTCCATCACTTCGAGATCGATCTCTAGCCCGCGTAAAACGCATCAGGCTCATGGCACAACACCCGCGTAAAACGCATCAGGTTTGGCCATCTTCCGGTAGTCCGGGCATCGTCCCGCGTAACACGCCTCAGGACGGGTTCAATACCCCGCGTAAAACGCATCAGGGCTTTATGTGATCACTCATTCACAAACACCAATTATTATCTGAACCCCGCGTAAAACGCATCAGGGCATTTTAGGTGATCACATGCTCATGTCATTCGTGCACACCCGTATATGCACATGCCGTGCCAATGCTTGAGATGCACAGTCATGGCCATAACGTTCACACTTGGGCATTCAAGAAATTCACAATGAGCATTCAATTGCACAACACCACTTGTTCAATTCACAACGCAATATGCCCAACGTACACCACACATATTCAATTTAATGAATCGATATGCCCAATCAGTCAATCAATTCAACTCAGCCATGGTACATCATCGGCACACGAAAATCACGCAATTAAGCCATTAAACTCGCACAGGTCTAAGGTCCACCACGTCTACCCTTTCTTGGCCATATAAGTACTCAACAAGGCATCGCAAATTAATCACAACCAAAGACTATTCAGCCAGTCCATCAGTTAATTCAACCATTCCCGGTAATCACACAATTAAGCCTCAAATTGATCGCCTTGTCCAGTTAAATCCCGGTATAGACAGCCACCACATAGGTCAGTCTAGACCAACAAATATCCTCGAAATACTCCACTTGGCTCCCCAAAACATCACCCAAATCAGCCACCATGAGGACTAAATGAGGCGCGCACTATAATCCACATTTAAACCCGAACTTACTCCAAACTTGGGCCGATTCAATCCAATACGTCCAGCCATCGAACAGCCCAATCTAAGCCTCTAAACCTCAATTAAAATTATCACACTAAGCCGCGAAATAGCCAGAAGATCAGCCATCATACGGTCCACAAATTTCATCCGCCAAGTCCACAATTTCGCCCAAATCAAGGCATCTATGCTTCGCCACATCACAGCACTCTATAGTCCACTAAACCTCGATTAAATCATCACTCTCGGTTGCCAAATGCGCCACAAAATCAGTCCCTAACAGCCACCGTTTGGATCACAAGTTTCTCCCGCCAAATCCACAAATTCGATCCGAATCGAAGCGCC
Source organism: Syzygium oleosum (assembly GCF_021117445.2). NCBI lineage: Eukaryota > Viridiplantae > Streptophyta > Magnoliopsida > Myrtales > Myrtaceae > Syzygium > Syzygium oleosum. Next base: position 1,082,345 of record NW_026607506.1, on the reverse strand, counting down.
CAAGCTCAGCCGACTCACAGCACAATACGGGCCTCTAAATCTCAATTAAATCATCACACTAAGCCTCGAAATCAGCCACCATATCAGCCTCTAACAACCTCCACAATTTAACCCCTAAAATACCCTAATTAACCCCTAAAACCCATCTAGAAACACACATGAGCCTAATTAGGGTTTAGGGTTGTACTCACCTGGCATCCTAGGCTCCAAACCAAGCTGAACAAGTGACAATGGCGGCTGGACAGCGGCGGTCCCGCGCCGGAACAGTGGCGGCGAGCGGCGACTCCGGCGAGCGGCGGCTCCGGCGAACGGCGGCGACGGTCTAGGCGATTCCATGGCCTAGAGAGGGAGAGAGGGACACGGCCAGAGAGAGAGAGAGAAGCAGGACGGCCGGATGGTGCTGGGCGAGGTGGCGGGTCCGCGCCGGAACAGTAACGGCGAGCGGCGACTCCGGCGAGGCCCTTGAGCGGCCGAGAAGGAGAGGGGGAGCGGGAGAGAGGGAGATACGGCGAGAGGGAGAGGGAGATGGAGGCTGAGGGGGGTGCGGACCGGCGGCGGCTGGCCGGACGAGCCGGCGACGGGCGAGCTGGCCGGCGGGCAGCAACGACGGGGATGGCTGGGCTCGTCGGAACCGAAACAGGGGAGAGGCCGGGGAGGAGAGAGACAGGGGGGAACTGGTCTCGCGGCAGCCGGAGGCGGCACGGCGGCTTCACGGGAGGCCGGGCGACGGAGGACAGGCCGCCGGGCGGCTGGGCAGCGCCGGGTCGCGGCGGTTGCAGCGGCGAGCTGCTGCTCGCGCGCCTCGCGGGCAGGCCGGCGACGGGCAGTCGCGGCGACAGACGGCGGCGCGGCTCGATCGGGGCGACGGCGGCGACGGCGACGGGGCTGGAGGCAAGCTTGGTCGGCGGTCGACGAGCAAGACAGAAACGAAGCAGAACCAGTCGGGCGAAGGGAGAAGAGGAAGAAGGAGAAGAAAGAAAAGGGAAAAGAAGGAGAGAGAGAGAGGGAGTGTGTCAGGGGGGTTGGTCTGCATGGCATGGGCTGAGGGGACGCATGCAGGGGAAACGTGCGCGCAGAGGAGAGAGAGAGACAGAGAGAGAGTAATAATAATAAAAGAAAACTTCATTCAAATATTAATCGCGACCCGATGGCCCAATCTCAAAATCGAAAACGATCTGTCAGTCTAAAATAAGCCTCGAATATAATAAGGGACAAAGGCCAAATTAATTAAGTCAAACTATAGCGAGGGAGGTCTACTAGTCCAAATTTGCACCTGGTCAAAAACTCCCATTTTTCCATCATTCCTGACAATCTCAACGTTGGCTACCATAATATTGACACCGTCCAATTTATTTCGTCCCGACACTTCCGAAAATCGACTGCCAAGTCTGGGGTCTAAATAACGGCCAAATTCGATCTAGTGCGATTCTAACGAAATCTCTATTTTTAAAAACAAAAACCCGAGAGTGATCAGTTCCCGAGTGAGATTCTATTATAAGCGCACTGACGAATTACACGTTTTATAAATCCCAAAAATGAGCCGAAATTCGGGATGTCACAACTGGCACGTATTTAATTACATGATTTATTTCTCTAATTTATTCCCCACAATTTTGTTCAAATCTGGAAATTAACCATCAACAATTTCTGTATGTTGCAGTATGAGTATGTAAGTCTCGTGAATGTTGAGCTAGGATTGGGTATATTGAAGAGGGTTACGCAAATCGAGTACCTTGGAGCTTCCTATGTCGTTGGGCTCCTCCTTATTGGTGAGGGTGGCGGGAATTGAAGGAAGGAGTTCGACTGCTGAGACAAGTCTACACGAGCAGGCGAGTGGTGGAATGCCGGAAGAAGTATCTCGGCGTCGCGCGCAACAAGTGGTGGGCAATCATCGCGAGTAGCGTCTTCTCGGAAGATTGATGCATTGTTCCACTACATGTTGTGCACGATGTCCAAACACTTCTTGTGGAATTCTATCACTCACCTGCTAGCGTAGACTTGTCTTTACAATCAAACTCCTTCCTTCAATAACTCACCATGCTTGCCGACGAAGAGAAGGCCGAGAACATAAAAAGCTCCAAGGTGCTCGATTTACGCAGCCCTCTTCACTAGTTGCATTCCTAGCTCCACCTTCACGGGACTCACATACTCATATTGCAAACATAAATTGTTGATCATCAATTTCTAACTTTGAACGAAATTCTGGGGATAAATTAGAAGATAAATCATGTAATTAAACACGCACTAGTCCTTACGTATACAAAGCCTCCAAATTGTTGCATTTGATTCACCTTTGAATGATGGCATTGCCTTCTTTGGGATGCTACTTCAATATCCTTGAAATTTTGTTAAGTGAATTTGTCTTATGTAGGCTTTTTCAACTAATTTAAAGGATAGAATATTGACGAGCATAATATTTCCTGATTTACATGCTAATATTTATCAGGCTTCTTGTTGGTGAAAAAAATTGTTTTTAGAAAATGATTCCACTCGTAAAAAGCATCTATACTTTTTGGTATATAAATTTTTCAATAGTAGTAAATTATACATCAAAATGAAAAATTAATCATTTATCTAACGAGAAAGGAAGCTCCCAAAAAGCCGATAAAAATCAATTAGTGCCAGATTGTCAAAAGAAACTTAATTAGCCCAAGGTTTTTAAAATCTTTACAATAATCAATCATTTAATCAATCAAGCATTACCTGTTAGACAGTACTTTTTTAAGGGAAAGATTAAATTAATATCTTATTCTAGCATTGAAGAAATCGTCCATGGAATTGGTGGCGACCCAAGCAAGAATCTCCACCACCATATCATTAGGAAGAACATTAAAGGCTTCAATCTCTATAGCACTCGGCAACAGTGATGCGACGTGATTTTGATCGTGAGAAATTGGTTTTCCTTAAATCTTTTGGTCCTCGAATATATGACACAAAAGCAGAGGAAAGCTGCAAATGCACATACTATCTATCTAACCATATCTATCATGTAGGACACATACTTTTCAAGACTTTACATTACACATTCTGTCATTTATCATTGGTTTCCCATGAACTATGTTGTGTCAATAGCAAATGCGGATTTCTAGCTAAGGAAGTTCGGGCATGCCACTTGTCATTTGAGTCCTGTAACAAATGAAATGGGGAAACTTGAAAGTCATTAGCAGTCCCCACCTGTTGCTTCTAGTGCAGTTGGCGATATACTTATTATAGTATGAACCTAGTTCTATATTTGTTGTCGATTGTGGTCACGTGAAAGTTAATATACAAGTTGCAATATTCCTTGAGTTTTATGTACTTTAACATGCTTATGCAAGTTCAGTTCATGTCAAAGATGCTCACTATTTGAAATTTGAACGTCTTACTTTCATGCTTCTCAACTATTGCCCAGAAACCTTGTCTTTAACTTTCCACGAATATGTTGTTTAGTTCTGTTATGATTGTCAATCCAAGCTTGAAAATCCAGATACCAATAATGAAAGTTTCTCTCTCCTCTGTGAAGATTTGGAGATTACAGAATTAAGTCAATGTACAAATATTTGAAAAAAGTTACTACTCTAGAAAGATTGGGGAAGAAGAAGAGGATTAAGAAGTGGAAGTGGACCAGGGAGATGAAGAGAAGAAAGAAGAAAATGCTCAAGCAACAAATAAAAAAAGATGAGGAAGGAGGACAGTTGGTCCAGAAAGGCACAGTCTATACTCCAAAGACAAAAGTGAGAAAACTAAAAGTCGAACAAAATGCAACTGAAAAGCAGAGATAATAAATGGCAAAACCTAGTGAAATTAACAATTGTGTCTTGAAGTATAGACCACTTATTATCTCTACTTCTCAGGTGCATTTGGTTCGATTTTTAGTTTTCTCAACTTTTGTGCCCATGCTCCTCTAGACCAACTGTTCACCTTCCTCATCTTTTTCTGTTTGTACCTTGAGCATTTTCTTCTTTCTTCTCTTCTTCTCCCTCGTGCACTTCCACTTCTTAATCCTCTTCTTCTTCTTCCTCAATCTTTATGGAGGAGTAACTTTTTTTAAATTTTTTGTACCTTGAACCAATTCTGTAATCTCTAAGTCATCCTCTTCACACAGGGGGGAGCAACTTTCCTTGTTGGTATCGGGCTTTCCAAGCTTCGATTGACAATCGTCACAAAACCAAACAACACATTCATGAAAAGTTATAGGCAAGGATTCTGGGCAATAGCTGAAAAGCGTGAAAGGAAGACGGTCAAATTTCAAATAGTGAACTTCTTTGATTTGAACCAAACTTCCACAAGCATGTTAAAGTACATAAAACTCGAGGAATATTGTAGCTCGCTATATTAATTTCCACGTGACCATAATCAACAAAAACTATAGAACTAAGTTCATACCATAACAAGTATATCACCAACTGCACTAAAAGCAACAGGTGGAGAATGTTGATTTCTTAAAGGCTTTCAAGTTTCTCCATTTCATTTGCTAGATGACTCAAATGACAAGTGGCATGCCCAAATCCTTAGCTAGAAATACGCATATGCTATGGACATAACATAGTTCATAGAGAAAACCTATGATAAATGAGAGAATGTGTAATATAAAGTCTTGAAAAGTATGTGTCATCCATGATAGACACGGTTAGCTAGACAGCGTGTGCATTTGTAGCTTGACAATGTTTACATCTTTCCCTCTCACTCCAACATTACAAAATAATAATAATAATAATAAGAAAAAAATGAAAAAGTTACCTCTCTCTCTAGATAGAAGGGAACCGGCGGAAAAATCTAGAGAAATAGTCTTGAGAGATTCTTTCTTATTCAAGACTCTAGGTTCAATTATTACACATCCAATAGGGCAATGTTAAATGTGCAACTTCAAAACTGTATGGTTTGGAGTTTATCATCATTTTTTGAAATTTCAAATATTTCTTTTTCATTTTGAAAAGAAGTAATGAGTAAATTTAAAATATATGATTTGTTGGCACTTCCAAATAGATTAGACTTACAAGAAAAGAGTTTATTATGTTCTTAAGGGCTCGATTTGACCGTTAATTAAAAGTCTGTGAATCTCACTCTAAATATTTTGTGCATTACACTTTCCTTATTTAGACTCATTGTGTGATGATTAATTTTTTTTTGTCAAAATTCTATCCTCATCAAAAAGGGAAATAGGTAACTTGAAAGGTCAAGAAACTCGATACTGCCTCTTAAATCTATTTGCCCTAAATAGAATCTCTATGGATAGACATAATACAATTTACTCTTCAATTATTGCTCGAGTTTCAAGTGGTATCCTTTACTTCAATCACTCCAATCAATTTCAGAGTATTTCCTCAGCTTCTGTCTCGTACAATTGAAGACCAAAAGATTTAAAGAAATCCAATTTTCTCAAGATCAAAATCACGTTGCGTCACTTTTGCAAGAGCTATGGAGATTCAAGCCTTCAATGTTCTTCCTAATGATATGATGGTGGAGATTTGTGCTTGGGTTGTCGCCAACTCCATGGACGATTTCTTTAATGCAAGAACAAGGTGCCAATCTAATCTTCCCCTTCAAAAAAGTGCTTTGTGATTGATTGATTAAAGGATTGATGATTGTATATAATTTAAAGAAACTTGGGGCTAATTAAATTTATTTTTACAATCTGATGCTAATTAATTTTCTTCATCTCCATGGAAGCTTGCTTTCTCGTTATATAAACATTTATTTTACTGTAAAATCAACCTTACATACTATTCAAAATTTGATAACAAAAAACTGTAAATGATTTTTTAAAGTAGAAACATTTTCTAAAATTAGTTCTTTCCACCAACAGGTAGCCTAAAAAATATTAGTAGGTAAATCACGAAATCTTATTCTTGTTAATATACTCTCACTGCAGTTGCAAGACCATTAATAAATTAACTGAGAAGACTACAATTAATGACAAATATCACTCGCAAAATTCCAAGAATATTGCGGTGGCATCCCGAATAAGGCAATGCCTTCATTCAAAGGTCCATCGAATGCAATAATTTGGAGGCTTTGTACACTCAAGGATTGACACGTGTTTGATTACATGATTTATCTCTCTAATTTATTCCGCATAATTTCGTTCAAAGCTAAAAATTAACCATCAACAATTTCAGTATGTTGCAGTATTAGTATGTAAGCCTAGTGAATGTTGAGCTAGGAATGGAGATACTGAAGAGGGCTGCGCAAATCGAGCACCATGGAGCTTCTTATGTTGTTGGGCTCCTCCTTGTCGGCGAAGGTGGCAAGTTATTGAAAGAAGGAGTTCGACTGTTGAGACAAGTCTACGCGAGAGCAGGCGAGTAATGGAATGACGTTGTAGTTTCAGATGAGCTTTCTATGTTGTTGGGCTCCTCCTTGTTGGCGAAGGTGGCAAGTTATTGAAAGGAGGAGTTCGTAGTAATGGAAGGTATCAATCTCCATAGCTTTTGGCAACAGTGATGAGACGTGATTTTGATCTTGAGAAAATTGGGTTGCCTTAAAACTTTTGGTCTTCGATTGTATGAGGCAGAAGACGAGGACATACGCTGACATTGATTGGACTGATCGAACTAAAGGGAACTACTTGAAACTTGAGCGGTGATTAAAGAGTGAATGGTGTTATGCCTATTTAAAAAGATTTTATATGCTTATGTTGAATAGGATCCTATTAAGGGCAATTAGATTTAAGAGGCAGTATCGAGTTTCGTGTCCTTTAAGTTACCTATTTCCTATTTTGATGAGGATAGAATTTTGGCCAAAAAGAATAATCATCAAGTATAAATAAGGAAAGTGTCGTGCACGAATTATTTGGAGTGAGATGAACATACTTTTAATTGTCAGTAAATCTAGCCCTTAAAAACATAATAAGCTCTTTTCTCATAAGTCTAACCAATTTGGAAGTGCCGATAAACCATACAGTTTAAATTTATTCATTACTTTCTTTCGAAATAAAAAAGAAATATTTGAAATTACAAAAAAATTATGATAAACTCCAAACCATACAGTTTGGGAGTTGGACATTTAACATTGCCCTATTGAATGTGTAATGAATGAATCTAGAGTCTTGAATAAGAAAGAATCTCTCAAGACTCTATTTCTTAAGATTTTTTCGGTGCCGGTTCAATTCCGACCGGAGTGAAAGGGAACTTTTTCTTTTTTCTTCTTCTTCTTTTTTTTTTTGGGTAATTCTGAAGTGAAAGGGAAAGATGTAAACATTGTACAGCTGCAAATGCACATGCTGTCTATCTGACCGTTTCTATCATGCACAACACATACTTTTCAAGACTTTACATTACACATTTTGTCATTTATCATAGGTTTCCCATGAACTATGTTGTGTCAATAGCAAATGCTGATTTCTAGCTAAGGAAGTTCACGCATGCAACATGTCATTTGAGTCCCGTCGCAAATGAAATGAGAAAACTTGAAATGATTAAGAAAACAACATTCCCCACATGTTGCTTCTAGCAGAGTTGGTGATATACTTATTGCAATATTAACCGAATTCTATATTTGTTGTCGATTGTGGTCACGTGGAAATTAATATAATGAGCTGCAATATTCCTTGAGTTTTATGTACTTTAAGATACCTATGCAAGTTCTGTTCATGTCAAAGATGCTCACTATTTGAAATTTGACCGTCTTACTTTCATGCTTTTCAGCAATTGCCCATAAACCTTGCCTTAAACTTTCCACAAACATATCATTTGGTTATGTGACGATTGTCAATCCAAGCTTGGAAAACCCGATACCAATAAAGAAAGTTGCTCTCCCCTGTGTGAAGAGGATGACTTGGAGATTACATAATTAGGTCAATGTACATAAAATTTTAAAAAAGTTACTCCTCTAGAAAGATTGAGGAAGAAGAAGAGGAGGATTAGGAAGTGGAAGTGGAAGTGGACGGGGGAGAAGAAGAGAAGAAAAAAGAAAATGCTTGAGCCACAAACAGAAAAAGATGAGGAAGTAGGACAGTTGATCGAGAAGGGCGCAATCTATACTTCACTAAAAAACAGTTGAGAGACTTTTAGATTTCTCAACTTTTGTCACCGTGCCCTTCTTGACCAATTATCCTCCTCCCTTATCTTTTTCTGTTTGTGGCTTGAGCATTTTTTTCTTTCTTCTTTTCTTCTCCCTCGTCCACTTCCACTACCTAATTGTCTTCTTCTTCTTCCTCAATCTTTCTAGAGGAGTAACTTTTTTAAAAGTTTATGTACATTGAACCAATTCTGTAATCTCTAAGTCATCCTCTTCACACAAGGGAGAACAACTTTTCTTTATTGGTATTGGGCTTTCCAAGTTTGGATTGACAGTTGTCACAAAACTAAACAACACGTTGGTGGAAAGTTATAGGCATGGTTTCCAGGTAATAGCTGAAAAGCAGAAAAGTAAGATGGTCAAATTTCAAATAGTGAATTGACATGAACCGAACTTCCATAAGCGTGTTAAAGTACATAAAACTCAAGCAATATTGCAGCTCGCTATATAAATTTCCACGTGACCACAATCGACAAAAAAAATATAGTACTAGGTTCATACCAATATAAATATATCACCAACTGCCCTAGAAGCAACAGGTGGGGAATGTTGTTTTCTTGATCACTTTCAAGTTTCCTCATTTCGTTTGTGACAGGGCTCAAATGACAAGTTGCATGCCCGAACTTCCTTAGCTAGAAATTAGCATTTGCTATTGACACAACATAGTTCCTGGGAAACCTATGATAAATGACAAAATGTGTAACGTAAAGTCTTGAAAAGTATGTGTCGTGCATGATAGACACGGTTAGATAGACAGCGCGTGCATTTGTTGCTGTACAATGTTTACTTCTTTCCCTCACTTCAGCATTACCAATAAAAAAAATAAAAATAAAAATAAAAAGTTCCCTGTCCCTCCGGTCGGAATTGAACAGGCACAAAAAAATATCTATTTTGTTTTAACAAGATGGATGTTTTCTTAGTAATCTGATGGTGAATCTTTTGTTGCTTTTTATCTTTCAAATCTTCACCGCTTCTCCGTTTTTTTTTTCTCCAAATCAATAAAATATGTCTGTGTTATTTCCAAGTTTAATAATGCAAGACCCTCTTGATTACAAATGAGCATCAACAAGTGCAAAGCACAACGTGATTCTTGTTCATGAGCTTGGCCGAACTCTCCTAACTTTGAGGGCTTAGTCCAAGTAAATCAATTAAGCTTCCAACCATTCATTCGAGTCCATCCGTCGCTAGTCAAATGCAAATACAATTTTATGGGCCTATTACTATATACAAATTTTAATTAATTTTTTTGTTTAGGGGTCGGGGTCGATCCTAATTTTCTATGCAATAAATGACTAACTCGGTCGTCAAAATTTAGGTGTTAACAATTAGTAATTTCTAAAAGGAGTTAGTTTATTCAAAAGGGTTTCTATTGATACATAAATTTTGGCCACCCATTTAGTTGTTTGTTCCATAGAAAATTAGGGATCTGCCTTAATCACTAAACAAAAAAAAATTGCATATAGATATTACGAAAATTTGCGTTAATTAGGCCCATATAATTGCAGTTTAGTTGGACCAGAGCTAATGGACTGGCTCTGGGAGGTTCTGAACTTAATTGAAAATTTGAGAATGAGCCCGTGAAAGTCTGAAAATTTGAAACAAGCCTATTATCCCCTTCATGGCTGATATATACATGTGACATGCGCATGTGGTACTTCAAATTAGGAAATTTAATTTGCTTAATCAAGGTTAAAAGCTATGAAACTTTATTTTATCAAATTTTCGGTTAAAAGAAGACCAAGAGGGAGACGTGTACCCACCTGCGCATGGCCGAGTTGGTGGGCGCTTTCCTTCCCTCAAAGAGGTTCTGGGTTTGAATCCCCGCTCGGTTCTGTAATTTAAGTGGAGGGCCCTGGCGGTGGGTTGCTGGGCTAGTCTCCCCCGAGGTATAGGCGCTCCGATTACCTGTGCGGGCTCGTCCCCGGGGAATGGTGGCGGATCCTCGGTTACCAAAAAAAAAAAAAGGAGGGAGACGTGTATTGAGGGTTGAATAAAAGGTGTATTCATGATCATAATTCACGACAGCATTTAAGTGAGAAAAAAATCCAATGTGGAGAAATTTGGGCATAGATTCTCCTAACACTTATCCACGACAACATGTTTGGTTGGTCTCGAAGGGATTTGTTGGTGGACATAAACGTGCGGGAAAAGAAAATAGAATAAAAGGGAGATCATATAGAAAGTAGAAAAAGGTTCTGAGCAATTCACAAGGGGACAAAACAAGAAAGTGTGTTATCGTAAGGCCTCTCTCTTATGCTACTGCGTCTACTTCCATGAGGCAAAAGAGGAAATATAAGGAAAAATTTCAAATGATGGTTCAAAGTGGATGAGTTTTCTTGAGAGAGGAACCAAAGCGAATGATTTCTCAAATAACGGGCTAAAGTGGCCATTTAGTCTCAAATAAAGGCCTAAGCTCACCGGTCGGTCAAATCTTCGTTGGCTAGCGAGCACAACTAAATTTGAAGAGCCGGCCAAGGTGACGCTTGAACGCAGTGCCACTAGCCATGGAAGATGGCCAAATTTGGAGGTGAGCTTGAGACCTACAACTTCCCTCCAAGCATGAAGAAATGTCTTTGGATGAAAATGGCCCTACTCATGTCGCCAGAATTAGCATTTGCTAGTTGGCCGACGAAGATTTGGCCAGCAGATGAGCCCAGACCTTTGTTTGAGATCAAATGGCCATTTTAGAGCTTTATTTAAAATAAATTGATCACTTCAGGCTCTTATTTGAGACAACGTATGTTCTGAATTATCTTTTTGAGAAAACGCATTCACATCGATCCCTTATTTGAAATTTTTTCGAAATATAATAACGGGAGTACAAGAAAGCGAATAGCACAAAAGTCTATAATGACCCATCGTGCACTGAGGTTCATGGGAGCTCGGTCAACTTTACAGTTTCTCCATAGAAAAAGAAAAGACAAGACGGAGAGGCGTGAGTGGAAAGGGAGGCTTTGACGCGTTTACAGAAGACTCCAAAAGAGCACGTAGAAAAAAATCAGAGGAGGCCGATTTTTCTTTCACGAAGAAAAGAGACACACGACACTGAACAGGAAGCGCGGTGTTACTTCATCTGCATGTTCATCGCTGCCGCACCACCATCGCACGTTGCCTAGCCTCGCCGTTGATACTGTGCCACCTCCAGCCAATCCCAAGCGTTCCTGCAGCAACTCCGGCAGACTTCAAGCGACTCGGGCAACCTCCAGTAGCCTCCGTAGGCGATCCCCAAGCAACCCGCGTTCAGCAGTCTCGGCAAGGCGTCTAGCGGTGGTCCCAACGGCTCAGTCACTGTCCAGCAGCTTTACAACAACAAGCATTCGCCATCGCCGATCAAGTCAACACTCGTATCAGCATCCAGCTGCTCTGTCGCGCCAAACCAGTGAATGTCAAGCAATCCACAGCCCGGCAAGGGAGTTCCAACGGGTTCCCATTGACAGTCCAGTCTTGTGGTCACCTTGTCGGTTCGTTCCTCGCATCCACATCAGTTCCTGGCGACATCTAGCGACAGTCCAGACGATCTCCAGCTGAGTTGTGTTTTGTTTTTCCAGATTTCCTGGAGGCAGCAGCTACAACACATCTTTTTTCCGCAGTCAAGTTTCGGTTAGATACGTTGATTTCCAGGCTTCGCAGAGAACTTTAGTCGCGTCCAGCAGTCCTCACGGCCGAGTTCGCTATAAGTCCGGTCTCATCGTCTCCGCCCCCTATTTGCTGCTCCAGTTTTCCGGCGGTTTACAAAACTCTCTGGTGGCCTCCGAGCATTGACACCAACGGCAGCCAGCCACCGTGATTGATATTGCCGCCGGTCCAGTTTTAGGAAACAAAATTTTCGAACTAGGTAATTTCCTAAACCGAATTTAATTTGATTATTTTGTTACCTAGTTTTTTTTGGTCGAATATTTTGTACCGAGGTTCCGCTCGTTTCACGGAAAATAACTTTTGGGCAAACGTTTTCTGAATTTTCCGGCATTCGTTTTAAGGAAAATAAATCAATCATGGGATTTTCCCTCAATAGAAAAAAACACCTTTAATGTGAGGAAAATGTTTTCCTTTTTCCAAAAAGAGGAAATCATTTTCCCTCCTCCTTCTTTCACCAGTCATTTTAATTATTTTTGTTTTATTTTATTCTTTTTTTAAATTATAATTTTTAATTATCTTTTATCTTTTTCTTTTTTTTCTTCTGTTCTTTTTTTTTTTTAACCTACTTCTCTAGATGGTCGCCGGCCACGGTTTAGGCTGGCGACTGGCCACAGGTGAGCTCGAGCCTCGCTAGAGGGCGGCGAGGCTTGAGTTGACCCATTCGACAATGCTCGAGCGAGGCTTGGGCCTTGCTAGATTGGCAAGGCTCGAGGCCTCGCCAGAGGTCGGCGAACAAGTTCGCTGCCGCCTTGAGCTTGTCACCCTCTAGCGATGCCCGAGCCTTGTGGCGGGGCTTGGGCCTCGCTAGATCGGCGACACTTGATCTGGCAAGCTTGACCCTCACCGGCCTGTGGTGAGGTTGGAGCTCGCCTGAGGCCTGTCACCAACCTTTGCCGTGGTAGGTGATTGGCTGGAGAAGAAGGTAAAATAATAATAATAATAATAATAATAATAATAATAATAATCAATTTAAACAAATAAAAAAAAATTATAAAAAGTAGTGTATGGTGGAAAATCCGATTTGATTTTCCATACCAAGCTGCAAAAAATATTTTCTGAGACTTTTTCAGATTTCAGCTTAACACCAAAAAATTGTGTCATTTTCCTAAATAATGGCTTCTTGAAAAACATTTTCCAAAAACGTTACATTTTCCGCGAAACAAATGAAGCCTTAATTTATAATTATTGAAATCTAATGTGGTTTGGTTCGTGATTGTTCCGCATTATCGGATAAGGAAAGTTGTTGTTTTGAGAATCACTATAATAAAGAATATTGAGCCACGAGACGTCGGATGAGATTTTTCATTATTTTGATTTTCCATTTTGGGTTGTGCTTGGCTTATATGATTTATTATATTGCTTGTGTTGCTTTTTCGTAGACTTTCCTATTTTGAAAAAAGACAAAAATTGCATTGCATAATAGATTAAAGTTGTATTTCATTTAGTTTAACTTTTTTATAAAAAGAATGACAAATCAAAAAAGAATTAGTTAGAATTGCATATCTAGGATCATGTAGTAATTTAGAAAATTTTTCTAATTTATAATATAATATAATTTAAATTATTTCCTAAATTAAATTAGATGATTTTTTGTTTAGATAGTTTTCCATTTCAATTTTAAGAGAAAAATAAAAAAAAAAGGTAAGAATATGTTTTATAGAATGAGTTGCCTTCATGCCACAACATCGCATGCTATGTCATCTGTGCCATGTCCCTAGCCATGTCATCAATGTTGCCATGTCATAAATTCTATGTCATCGTGCCGCATCATTTAGGATCATATAAATTAGATCACATACCATGTTCGAATAGTTCATATTAGTTTATGCTCGTCATTAGAATTAGGTCATATAAATTCCATGTCATGTGTGCAATAAACATGCATGTTAAACTTATGTTAAAATTGCATATAATTAGTTTTCATAATAAAGTAAATCCAAAAAAATTAGTTAGAATTGCATAAACATTTAGAAATCATGTTTAAATTCGGCATATATTTTTAATTAACACTTTGCAGACACATGGAAATTAACCATAATAAAGTTGTGGTTTGATTTGCTTGAGGTGTTTAAGTTCTTCCCTTATTTTAGCAATTTATTTACTGATTTGATTATTGGTTGTTATATTATTGATTACGTACTCGCATGATCACCTCTGCATGTTAGTTGCCTAAGTTAAAAATTAACCAAAATTTCTTGTGAAATATTTTTGAATAATATAGAGAAAATGTATCGAAAGAGCGTTGGATTAATTTAGCATAATCAAATCCTCAAATAATAAAGTATCCTCCCATACTTAACTTGGGTTTTAATCGACCCTAATTGATTATGGCGGCTCCAAAAGGTAATAAAATTATATCTTAAATTGAGTATCAAATTTCGATTGGTAAGGCTTGGGAGAATCCGTGCAAAGTCTTTGGCTTAATAGTCCTTAGCTTTCCTTTGCATGGTTTGCCTCTGGAAAGGTTGCGACATCTTATAGCCAAGATAAATAAAAATTGATAACTCAATAAAGAAGTTGGAAAATTAAAAAATAATTAAACATCGGTAAGTAACTTAAATGAGAAATGGTAACTTAAAACTACTTGATAATTTTATTTGACAAAAGTTGTTAATTCACTCTAATTTAAGTTGGTAATTTCATATAAGAGTTAGTAAAATTTGACGTATTAGTAAGTTATGCAAATAAAAATTAATAATTTAATATAAATTGAAATTTGCAAACTATTAAAAAATTGATGATTTCATGAATTGATAAGTTGCCAACAAGTTACAAAAATCATCGCTTTTTTTCTATTAACAATTTTCACACTTAACAACACTTACTGGGATTTATCAACACAAAAGAAAAATCTAATTTTTTAGAATTCTCTCTTGAAAGAATAATAGCGGAAATCCATCAAGAATAGCCAGCGGGTTTTTGATAACCGGTCACAGAGCAACTTCTTTTTCCATTTGGGCATCGAATTAGTCAATGAAAGAACGGCTGCAGCTCCGCCAGCCCTAAAAAGCACACGAGAAAATTATTCATGTGGAATATGAAGGAACTACATGTATTTAAAATAGGAGTGATCGGTTCCTGGGCGATCCGATTACTACCCAGAAATCAGGAACTGGACCAGAGTGACTGTTCCCAGTTTCTGGAACCGAAAATTGGACCGGTGCTCCCTGGAATTGGACCGATCGATCTGGTCCGGTTTTCGGGTGGACTAATGGAACCGGTGGCATTTTCTTATTTTTTTTATTTGTCCTTAATAGTCAATATGAAATTGAAGATGTTATTGATAATCAAGGCGTTTCTACAATCAGTGAGTTACATGTAACATTATAGGTTTCATAGAGATTTTTCCAATTTGTAGCAAAATTTGGTTAGTATGAGCAATTACTGCTGTATTTTGATATTTTCAAATTTTTAAATAATAAAAAAATTGGTCATGTTTAGGTGGTTCAGGTGGGCAGTTCCACACATGGAACCGAACCAAAGTTCACTGGTTCCAATTTTATGGAACTGGGAACCTCACGGTGCTCTTGGGAATCGTCCAGAACCAACCGGTCTGGTCTGATCTTGACGGTTCCCGGTTCGGGCAGTTCCTTTTGCTCATCTCTAATTTAAAATACAATACAAGTGAAATACAAGAATAAGAAGAGTAATAGTTTTTTTTAGTTTTCAATAGCATTGCCAAATGTTATAGATGGACTTAAATCGATAAACAGACTTGCTGTGTGATGCCTTGGCCCTTGAATAACTAACGTGTACATTAAGTAGTCATTAAAAAATGATAAATAAGAATACTCTATAATTATCCTTTCATCACCTCAAAATGAAGATATAATGTATAATTAGAAAATATCATGACTATACAGTTTGATTTTGTGTGGACTTAAGGTTTGTGTACAATGTAAATATGTACAAAAAGGCAAAATTTGCATTACAAAAATAGTTGGCTTGAGCATGAGAAAAGAGTTAAGTTAAAAAATTTTGACTTTGTTTGAACGAAAGGAATATGGGGCACAAAAGTTATAATTATGTAGTTTAATATATTTAAAGTAAAAAAATTAAAAATTCGTAAATTCTCGTGCATTGGAGGAGCTTTCTGCCAGTATACGGAATACAATGACAAATAAGATTATCAAAGAAGTATGAAAAATTTGATAGTGATATTTCTGGAAAAATTGATTCTGTACTATGATCTTTTTTTTTAATCCACGTTAGCAAATATTACATCTCTTGACAATCAAAGGCAAGACTAGCACGGGGATTGTAAAATATTTTATACATATGACTTTTATCTGTGAACTTTCCAGATCTTAGTAATGAGTTAGAAACGTGTTAAGCATAATTCATAAAAAAATATATTTACAAATTGAAAGAATATATAAATATTACAAAATTAATTAATTAAAAATTGATTTATTTTTTCTTGGTTGTTGAAAGGGCGCTCTGTTGGACCCGAATATTCGAACCAAACCGAGCCTATCATTTCGGGTCGGTTCATCAAGGATCATGTTTTGGGTCGGTTCGAAACTCGACTTAACTGGACTTGTTCCATGTCGGGTTTGGTCTTATACAAACAAGGCCCATTGACAATTCTCAATTCCAGGATACTCGTTAGCAAAATTCTCTTCTTGTGGTCATTGGTCAATCCAGATGAGTAGTCACAAGCAAGACATGGAGTGTCCGTTGCCAACCGCAAGCAATCCTTAATCCAATAGTTTATCCTAATGCAACGAACCATAAAGCGTCTTATTAGGACACCTATTTTGGAGCTTTGATGAGGAAAATTTTTATGTTCAATTCTATACTTTTTGCATCTTCATGCCCCTGATGGCCCGAGATTATATCATTAATTAATGACGACAGCTGGCCTAATCAAATGATGCTTCGGTCAAAATCAAGAATACTAGAAACCAACTAAGACCAAACCAAAATCTTGATTTGATTAATGCTGGAAACCAATAGTTAACATCTTGTCGTGCCCATTAATTCATGTTTGTTAAATCCATACCCTTGACATATATAAACGCACTTGCTGCTAGGTGCTTCCGGCCTAATGCAGTGTACTCACAAACTTCATCAGAATTCACTGCAGCTTATGTATTTTGAACTCTAACATCAGAGCTTCATTGGTGCTTCTTCTTGTTCAATTCTTGCTGATCAGCTTCCAAGAAGATGACAGTCTTAGCCTTCACAAAGTTGCTTGTGCTCTTCACTCTCTACCAACTGGCTCTTCCAATCTCCTGCAGAGCCAACCAATTAGACAACCTCAAAAAGCTGATTGAATCCCGAAAATCCCGCAACCCTCCTAATTCCAAACCATGGAACTTGGAGAAGGCTTCGTGTGTTTATGTTGGACCTCAGGAAGGACTGATGAAGGCGGACAAGATCACTGCTTTGCCCGGACAACCGGACAGAGTGGATTTTGATCAGTACTCGGGGTACGTCACGGTCGACCCAAAGGCCGGAAGGGCGCTGTTCTATTATTTCGTGGAGTCTCCTCGGAATTCTTCCACCAAGCCTCTGGTGCTGTGGCTCAATGGAGGTAATTAACATGTGCATCTTCTCAACTCTCAGGACTTGTCTTGATCATACATACATAAAACTATCTTCGAGTTTCATGTTACTCCTCCAAACTAGAACACTGTAGAGATATGTCCATATTAATCTTGATTCTAGGAGGATTAGTAAGATATATATATATATCCTTTAAACTAAGTCCCTGGTATTGTGTAGTGAAGTAGTCATTGAGCATCTTTACTTGTCAGTGACAATGATTGTCGATTGATTTATCCTCCTTAAGCTTGAAGATCATTACCATCAATGATTCCCACCGTTTCACTCTCCGCGCTTGCTTAGGGAAAAAACGAAGGGTGGGTTTGGTACAAGACAAAAGGTGCAGTTTTTTTTTTATTTTTCGTTTGTCATTTATTGCAAAAGAAAGCTGTGTTCAGTTTTCCTTACTAGAAAATGATGAAATAAAACAGTATTTTACAAGATTTTCATATTCTTAATGAGATACGCACCCTTCAGTCCAAACACATTGTTTCTTTTCTTTAGTCACCAAACGCTCGGATCCATCTCCTGCCACAACTCATGAACGCACAATTCCTGTGGAGGAAGCACTACATGCGCGCATAATGTATGTCCCAGGTTTCCCCACTCAATTTGGCAAGCAAAAACCAACCACATCTTCACTCAGCGTCAGTATAAGTCAGTGTAGTGCTCCGGCAACCTCAGTGGACGCGCACATTGTCCCCACAGGAGACGTTTCCCACTCAAACTCATGCCACTCCCAATGATGAACTGCCAAGATTATAAAAAGTCTGATGCACAGAAGTGTATACCTGAAATTACCATGACCAGCCAACCAGGAGTACAAGCCTATATTGGTCCACTTTTACTTGTCACCAACAAAGTCCTAGTGCTCTTTCCTTTCAGAAGCCCCACTTATTTGCTTTCGTCACAGCTATTCAGGCATAAACTAAGGCCTAAAGACAAAACTAAGTCACAATATTTTTTTATTGGTCGTCTCTGTCATGTCGGTAACCGGATGAATCTTCCTGATAAATCGTTCCTGAGATATGGTCATTGTGTCATCCTTAGTCATTATAAGTGTAGAAACCAAATTAGGACATATGAAGGATCAGATTATGATAGGCGCGTCCTGCGCAGGTCCCGGATGCTCATCCCTCGGCTATGGAGCTATGGAAGAACTAGGACCTTTCAGAGTCCACAGTGACGGGAAGACTCTTTACCGAAACGACTATGCCTGGAGCAATGGTAATTTGTAACTCCATTCCGAAACCTATGGAGGTTACTGTAATAAGATATATGACCGATCTCTTCACACTTGCTCTT
Source organism: Syzygium oleosum (assembly GCF_021117445.2). Taxonomy (NCBI): domain Eukaryota; kingdom Viridiplantae; phylum Streptophyta; class Magnoliopsida; order Myrtales; family Myrtaceae; genus Syzygium; species Syzygium oleosum. Next base: position 1,063,856 of record NW_026607506.1, on the reverse strand, counting down.
TTGGCAATGAGGGATGTACAGTCAAGTATCGCAATCCCTAACCCGGTACCTTACGAAATGTGCAGTGGCAAATGTGATCTTCTTGGAGTCCCCCGCCGGAGTCGGGTTTTCATATTCAAACACGTCCTCCGACTATGCAAAAACAGGGGACAATAGCACTGCAGACGACTCCTATACGTTCCTTGTGAATTGGCTTGAGAGGTTCCCCCAGTACAAAACCCGAGATTTCTACATTACTGGGGAGAGCTATGCGGGTCACTACGTGCCTCAACTTGCTTATACGATTGTCTCAAGGAATAAGAATCCGAATCAAATGCGCATCAACCTTAAAGGCATCGCAGTATGTTCAATAAAATCATTACTTGGCCTCTGTCAATTCGAAAGAAAGTTTAGTATGCTATCTAAGTGTGTGTGTATATTTAATGGTTGTTGCAGATCGGAAATGCATGGGTAGACGACAATACGTGCCTGAAGGGAATGTATGAGTATTTCTGGACACATGCCTTGAACTCAGATGAAACACACGCGGGAATAATGAAGAATTGTGATTTTGTTGCCGGGAAATTTTCAATCGCCTGTGAGGAATATCAAAATAGAGGTCATCAAGAGCATGGTGATCTAGATATCTACAACATTTATGCCCCATTCTGCAACCCAACGGGACCTAAATCTAGGTCATCCGATTCTGTAAGTGATCCCTCCCAAGCTTTCATTGAATGCTACACAAGATAAAAACATATGGCGAGAGAAATTTTAGACTAGATCGGATGAATTTGAACAATAAGAATATTTTTTAACTAGTCAAAGGCCTGGTTAATTAAAGAAACAGATTTTTTGCATTCTAATTCATGCGTGAATCGTATTGCTAAAATCGAAAACTAGTGATAAGTTATCCCGTCATCATTTCAATGATGTACGTGACAATACTCGGTAAAAGCCAATTGAAATAGTAAGTAATACATTTGATCATTTGGAAAATATTAGAGAACTAGTCATCTGCTCACTTATGAGTTTCGTGTTCTCTATTGCAGGTTCATGACTTTGACCCTTGTTCTGATGATTATGTCGACTCGTATCTAAATCGTCCGGAAGTTCAATTGGCTCTTCATGCAAAACCTACACAATGGTCCTTTTGCGGGTAAGCTTGAGAATAAATTGTGAATTTCAAATTCATTACATCATAACCACATGAAGTGTGGATGATATCATCCTTACAAAGCTGATGAAAATCGAGATCGAAAATTTATTACCTGCATTAACATGCAAGGTTTCCCATGTCCATAATTTCAATATGTGTTCTTATTCATTTTTGCATGTCTCCAGTGACTTTCCTTGGACAGACAGCCCGGCAACCATTCTACCAACAATCCAACAACTCATAGCAAGCGGAATTCATATATGGGTATATAGGTAAATACCACTAAAAACCCAAATGGTTTCATTATACTGGTAGTTTAATGGTCATCAAGATGACAGTAGGAAAATTTTACAAAGAAGCCACATCAAATTCATTCACTTTAAGATAGACAGTGCTAGTCTTTCTTAACCAAGTAATAAGCATCATATCTAATTGCATAACCACAACCACAGTGGCGACATTGATGGGCGAGTTCCAGTGACATCATCTAGATACTCTGTGAATGCCTTAAACCTTCCAGTTGAAACAGCTTGGCGTCCATGGTATACCAATGGCGAGGTAAGACACATACAAGAGACAAATTTGTGCTCTCTAATTGTTGATGTATATTTATCTTTGTTAATTTTCCTTATTTGGCAGGTCGGAGGATATGTAGTTGGATATAAAGGGGTGACATTAACTACAATCCGAGGTGCTGGACACACAGTTCCAAGCTACGAACCAGAGCGAGCACTGACCTTCATTTCGGCTTTCCTTCAGGGACAACTTCCTCCAGTCTCTTAGGAAACCATCTTACACTCTATCAAGGCCACAATATGTGATTACTTGGTTGCACTTCAATATGAATAGCATGAATAGTTCCATACATGACTCTAGATAGCCTCTTGGAAGGCATTTGTATGAACTTTATCAATGTTAAGATGGGCAATTGATGTAATTTTAGAGGATGATATATGCTCTAAGAATGTCTTTTAGTCTCCCATGACGTCATTTCAGACATAAAATACTACATAGTTGAGAAGACATTGAGATATACGTATGAGTCATTCTCGATAATGACTGCTCTTGAATACATTCTCCCAAATCACGAAATTGCAAAAGTAACAAATAGATAATTTGTACCTCACCAACTATTTGATATTATTAAATGAATTTACCAGATATGGAATATGCCATTTCTAATTGCATCAATTTGAATTATAATTTCTAAGGTAATTATGAATTTATTAGTCTTTCTCCATTTAAATGTCTTAGATGAATAAATTTATGCACACGTCACGTGGAATGCACGATGTGCACACGTGACATGCACGACGTGTGCATGCTTTTCACACAACTTGCACACCCTAGCCACTTGCCACATGCTCAAGCTGCCTACACAAGTATATAAATGTGAACTTAACTATTCATTTCTACATATCCGGATATAGTTTCATAACTAATCTAACGTGACAAATGTATTTAGACATGCAAAAATACTAAAGAATTGTGATTTTGTTTACCGGAAGTTTTCAATTGCTTGATTAATATAAAGATTGAGGTGATCAAGAGCCTGGTGATCTAGATATCTACAAAAATTCTCCCGTTGAGAGAATAATGGAGAAAACCATGAAGAAAGCACATGCATTTAAAAATACCATACAAGTGAAATACGAGAATCAGAAGAGTAATATTTTTATAAGAATAACATTGCTAAATGTTATAGATGCACTTAATTAGTGCTTCTTCTTTTCTGTTCTTACTGATCAGCTTCCGAAAATATGACGCTCTTAACCTTCACAAAGTTGCTTGTGATCTTCGCTCTCTGCCAACTGGCTCTTCCAATCTCTTGCAGAGCCAACCAAATAGACAACCTTAAAAGTTGATCGACTCCCGGACATCTTGGAACCCTCCTGATTCGGAGCCATGGAACTTTGAGAAGGCTTTGCGAGTTTATGTCGGACCACAGGAAGGACTGATGGAAGCAGACAAGATCACCAATTTGCCCGGACAACCAACGAGAGTTGATTTTGATTAGTAAGTCAGATATGATGTAGCTAGCAAGGATCACCTAGAGGGGGGTGAATAGGTGATCTTAAACATTTTTTGATAATTTATGCGGAAACAAAATAAATCACAGAAGAGTCTGAATAAAATTCAGATTCAAGACAGATTATATAGACGGTGCTCTTGATGTGCAGAATGTAAAGTAAGAGATAAGGGATAGAGAATCTGCACACAAGTTTATAGTGGTTCGGCTTATAGCAAGCCTACGTCCACTCTCCCACGCTTACAGCCTACCGGCTAGATTTTCACTATGTAATCAAGAGGAATTACAACTTCTGAGTGTTAACACTCTTGTGTATGATAGGACTCTCTATCTCACATAATCACTCTTACAAAGTGTCCCTCAAGATCTTAATGTTTGGCTCAGAACGACAAGAGAAATGATTGGAGTATGCTCAGACTTTGGACTTGTTGATTCTTGATTCTGTACTTCCTTCTGCTGCTCGTTGATCTCCTTAAATACTCCTCTACTAGCCGTTGGACAGCTTTCAGAGGATCATCTTCCAATCTTCACCTTGGACAGATTTGTATAATAAGGATTGAGTAGCCGTTGGATGACAGATTCTGAATCCCGCTGATTCTGGTCGCCCATACAATCAGAATCTTGGTTTCCATAAGTAGAGCTTTGTCCGTTGTAATGCATTCTTGTCGTAATGTTTGATTGTCAATCAATTTGATTGAGATTGAGACAATCAGAACATTCCTTCTGTGAAATCCATGCTAGATCACTAGCTGTTGTGTTTCGTTCTGAATTATGCGTCTGAAGAAATTCTGCGTCTGCGTCTGCGTCTGCATCTGAATAACTTCTGCGTCTGAATCTTAGAACCTAGATTATGTGGGTCTTCAAAAACATACTTGACAGTTTGTAAAGTCTGAATAACTTCCTTCTAAGTTTCCAGAATATAAATACCTGGAATAAATTAAGTTCAGAATAAGTATCAGACTTATAATTATGTGGAAGGTTTTGTCAACTTCAAAATTAATAGGAGTTTTCCTCAACAATCTCCCCCTTTTTTATGGTGACAAAACTTTCCTGCAGATTGAATTATTTTGAAATTGATTTTAAAGTAAATAAACATATTAAGCTCATGAAGCACAGATTGAAAGAGCAAACTCTGATATCTGTGTCTTTTTCTTCCTTTGTATATAACCTGTAAATCTGCATATAATTTCTCCCCCTTTTTGTCATCAGCAAAAAAAAAACAATAGAGAGAATAAATCGTAGATATTAAACAATCAACCAGTCTAACAAGAAATGTTAGTGATATTTACAGACCAAATGAAAATAAGATGAGTTGGATAGAAATGTTGAAAAACAGGCTATTTTTTAGGAGTACGAATCAATTGAAAATTTTCCAATATTGAGACAGCCTCCTCAATCTTCGAACTGCATTGACCTATGGCCTTATCCATGTTGGATGAGCACATAGTAATGGCTTCCTCTAATGCTGCTTTATCTACTGCTGCCTGAAGTTGTTGAGCCTTGTTGTTTTCCTCAACAATTCTCTGTAGATTCTTCATATTTTGTTCTAGAGCAGCTTGCTTGTCTTTAATCTCGAGCAGAATAGAAAGGATGTTCTGATTTTCAGATGGCTGGCCTTGGACATTAGCTTCCTCAGACTGATTGTACCCTGTGGCTGATTCTGGTGGAATCTCCTCCTGAATAGGTGCTTGATCTTCAGAAACATGTTCTTCATGAATTGGTTCTGAAATCTTGGAAGCTGGTTCAGGAATATGTTCTGGGCCTCCTGTTTCAAAGTGTTATGCTTCTGCTTCATCATTTTCATCATGCAGAAGAATTCTTCGTTTCTTGCTGTACACTTTTATTGGGGTAGGAGAATCAGGCTGCTTGCTGGTTGAACTAGTTCTTTTCTTTTGCTCTTTTTCTTTCTCAATTTTCTTTCCAACAGATTTAGTCTCCGACTGTTGAGCCTCTTTTCCTCTTACTCTGTCCCTTACATCTTCAAATTTCTTCATTTTGGAGAGCATTCTTTCTCCAACAAACATAAGAGGTAGCATGGTTTCGCGCAACTCATCAGGAATAGATATTCTTAAAAACATGAAGATTCTAGTGATAAGTGCACCATATGGAAGATGACCCTTATCCTTCTGTAATGCTCTGTACATATGGAATATGATGATGTGAGGGAGAGAGAAGGATTGACCTTTTAAGATAGCCCAAATGAGCTTGATTTCTGATTTTGATAGGTCAGTTTTTTAGGCATCTTTGGGCTTCAAACAATTGATTATGATCTTATGCAAGATCACAGATCGTCTGGACAAGTCAGAATAGGAGAGATGGCGCTTGGATACTTGAGCAAAGTTTGGATTTTCAGAAGCCACCTGTGAAGCTTCTTCAAGATTCACTGCCAACGGAGTAAAATTGGAGTGTGTGGCTCCAATTATCCTTGCCAACTCATGCGCTTTTAAGTCAACCTTCTTGTCACTAACAGTGAACTGAATCCAATTTGGTGACAGAATTAAAAGATTGGAATAGAAGTAGGTAGTTAATTCAGCATAAGTATTGGCAGATTGAAGGCAAAATTCATAAAACCTTAACTTCTCAAACAGGTGCTTTACAGATATGCCAGTCTTCTCTAGGTAGTCGAAATCCACAGTCCTATTGTTCATTACCCCTCGAGCAAGTAATAACTTGTAGCACATATTATGCTCAGTGCTTCTGAACAAACGTCCTGTTCCAGGCACACCAGATGCTATTCCCACCTTTATCTCAAAAGTATCAAAATATCGTGCATCATCATCAGGAACAACAAATTTCGAGGCACTTGTGGACTTAGGCTTATATAAACAGATTTCTTTTCAGAAGGAGTGGAAGTTTCTCCGACTTTTTCTTTGCCCTTTTTGGAAGAAGATTCTTTTGGGGTAGAGCTGGCTGGAACATTGTCAGTTTTACTACAAAACTGAGAGTAGGTTTCAGTGAGATGTTCTTCAGAGAGTAAATTATTGTCTTTAAGACAGTCACGCAGAACCGATTCAGAGGCATTGCTTCTCTTTAACCGCTGATAAGCATTCCATGCAAGCTTGATACTTCGAAAACGAAAATTTGTTTTACCCGACGATTTTTGTGGTGACAATCGCTGGGGAGGTGTCGCTTCAGAAGGGTCTTCATAATGGTCGGATTCTGAGTCTAAAACCTCCAAATATTCCGCCGGTGCTGTAGACTTGGAGTCTTGGTCGAGAATACGTGAAGATCTTCTACGGGCCACCATCTTGAACGACATTTTGATCACTTTTGGAGAGGAAAGTTTCGATCTTTGGAGGAAGAAGAGGAGAGTCTCTGAATATCGGAAAGGTTTTGAGAGTAAAAGATCGTACTGATAGGATTTTGAAAAGAAGATGACGGGTTTATAAAGGAGGTGGATAGGCTTTGGAAGGAAAAGTTACTTTTAAAAAATAAAAAGATATCCCAAACAAGTAGGAAGAAAATATACTCTTTGAAGCTTAATCAAACATGATGACATCATAATAATATATTAAGCACAATTTATCAGATAAATTAGAATACATACTTGATTTGCTTCCAAAAGTAACGATTATAAAACTATCCTGCCAAAAATATACCCGCCAAAATTTGAATAAGGAACGTACCTTTCTTTATGAGTCTGAAAAATTTTCAGACTGAGAATATTTGAGTCTGAAAAATTCCTGTCTATCAAACACTTCAAGAAAATGGATAAGTGATGCACAGTTTGTTTCTTATGAATTCAAATGAAGATTTATCAAGAGGTTTTGTAAATATATCAGCTAATTGATTCTTAGAATCAATTAATTGAATATTCACATCACCATTTTGAACATGATCTCGAATAAAGTGATGCTTGATTTCAATATGCTTAGCTCGAGAATGAAGAATGGGGTTCTTTGTCAAATTGATTGCACTTGTGTTGTCACATTTGATTGCAACACTTGATTCTTCAATAGCAAAGTCTTGTAATTGCTGCTTCATCCACAAAATCTGTGCACAGCAACTTCCCAATGCTACATATTCTGCTTCTGCTGTAGAAAGTGCAACTGTATTTTGCTTCTTTGAGTACCAGGATACCAACATATTCCCAAGCAGTTGACATGTACCTGAAGTACTTTTCCTGTCCACTTTACATCCAGCTAAATTAGCATCAGAATATCCAGTAAGAGTAAAATCTGAATCTTTGGAATACCAAAGGCCTAACATTGGATATGTTCCAATGTATTTGATTATTCTCTTTACTGCAGAAAAATGAGATTCCCTTGGGTCTGATTGAAATCTCGCACACATACGTACACTAAAAAGAATGTCGGTCTAGATGCGAGTTAGATACAATAATGAACCTATCATGCTTCTATATACCTTCGATCAACCTTTTTACCATTTTCATCTTTGTCCGGTTTGGATGAATGAGACATGGGGATGTCTGTCTTCTTGCAATTCTGTAATCCAAACTTCTTGATAATCTCTTTTGCATACTTCCCTTGGCAAATAAATGTACCATCTTTGGTTTGTTTCACTTGAAGGCTAAGAAAGAATGTTAATTCTCCCATCATACTCATCTCGAATTCATTCTGCATATTCTTTGAGAATTCCTTGCAAAGCAATTCGTTAGAGGATCCAAAGATTATATCATTAACATAAATTTGAACAAGTAGGAAATCCTTACCGTTTCTCTTAACAGATAAAGTTGTATCAACCTTACCTTTGGTGAAATCATTTTGCAGAAGGAAGTTACTTAACCTTTCGTACCAAGCTCTGGGTGCTTGTTTCAGACCGTAAAGAGCCTTTTTGAGTCTGTAGACATAATCAGTCTTCCTTGGTTCTTCGAAACCAGGTGGTTGTTCCACATATACTTCTTCTTTGATATATCCATTCAGAAAGGCACTTTTCACGTCTATCTGAAACAATTTAAAGTTATGGAAACAAGCATAAGCTAATAGTAGCCGAATGGCTTCTAACCTTGCAACTGGTGCATATGTTTCATCATAATCTATGCCTTCTTCTTGAGAATAGCCTTTTGCAACCAGTCTTGCTTTGTTTCTTGTAACTTTCCCTTTGTCATCCAGTTTGTTTCTGAATACCCATTTTGTTCCAATTACTGGATGATTTTTGGGTCTTGGCACAAGCTCCCATACTTTATTGATTCTGAACTGCTGAAGTTCCTCCTGCATAGCATCGATCCTGCTTTCATCTGATAAAGCTTCACCAACTTCTTTTGGTTATATTTCTGATATCAATGCCAAGTTGCTGATGTTCTCCTTGTGTTTGGATCTAGTCTTGATACCATCTTCTACTTCTCCAATGATGAGGTTCTTCGGATGACTGGATTTATGTTTCCAGTTTTTGTCAAATCTTTCTTTGTGAATATCTGCAGACTCTGAACTTTCTGGTTGAGTCTGTATTGTATCTTATTTTCCTTCTTTTCCTTCTGATACTAATTGTTGATGATCTTCTAATAACTCTTGAGTGTTGGGAGATGGTTCAGATTCATCTCTTCGAGTCTGAATATTTTCTTCAAACCTTACATTCATTGATTCTTCCACAGTCTGAGAGTTCTTGTTGAAGACTCTGTATGCTTTACTTGTAGTAGAATATCCAAGGAAAAATCCTTCATCTGCTTTCTCATCAAACTTACCAGGGCGATCATTTGGATTTTTGAGAATAAAGCATTTACAACCAAACACACGAAAATATGATATATTGGGCTTTCTACCTTTGTAAAGCTCATAGGGGGTTTTCTCAAGAATGAGTCTGAGAAAAGCTCTGTTAATGATATAACATGCTGTAAAAACTGCATCTGCCCAGAAATGAAAAGGAATCTTGGTTTTAATCAACAAAGTTCTTGCCATTTCTTGCAAAGAACGATTTTTCCTTTCCACAACACCATTTTGTTCTGGTGTATAAGGAGTAGAAAAATTGCGTTGAAAACCATTTTCCTCACAGAATTCTGAAAAACTTTGATTTTCAAATTCTCCCCCATGATCAGTTTTAATGGAGGAAATGGAATAGCCCTTTTTATTCTGAACTCTTTTTGCAAATTTTGAAAAATATGAAAATGCTTCATTTTTATGAGCAAGGAAGAACACCCAAGTAAATCTTGTGAAGCATCAACAATAACTAAATAATATTTCTTACCACCAATACTTTATGTTCTGGTTGGTCCAAATAGATCCATATGAAGAAGCTGCAAAGCACGATTAGTGGAAACATGATGTATAGACTTGAAAGAACTTCTTACTTGTTTTCCTAGAGTGCAGGCATTGCATAATTCTGTTTTCTTGTATTTCAAATCCGGTAGACCTCGAACCAGTTTCTTGTTTGAGATCTTTGAGATTTGTTTCATACTGATATGCCCCAATCTTCTATGCCATAGATCTTCATCCTCTTTGATTGAGATCAAGCAATGAGTGGAGTTTGGATTGACATCTAGAAGATAGATATTGCCATGTCTTCTTCCTGTAAATGTTTGAAAAGAATCTTTGCTTGTCCCTGAGCATGTATTTTCTTGAAAGTTGATTCTGAAACCTGTATCACATAGTTGGCTTATGCTTATCAAGTTGTAGTTGAGTCCTTTCACCAAAGAGACATCATTGATTGTAAGTCTTCCAATTTCAACTGTTCCTTTGCCAACGATTTTTCCTTTGGTATTTCCTCCAAAGGAAACTATTCCACCATTCAGACTGTGTAGATCAACGAATATGCTTGGATCTCCTGTCATATGTCTAGAGCATCCACTGTCTAGGTACCACTTCCTTTTTCTCTTTGTGGTAACCTGCAAAAATCACAACATCTCAAGTTTTCTTTGGTACCCAAATTTGTTTGGGTCCTTGAGCATGAGTATAGGCTGTCTTAACAAAATCTCTTCGAACAGGTCTCCAGACCTTAGGACATTCATTCTCAAAATGTTGTGGATCTCCACATTTTGAGTACCTGAGTGCACTTCGGCCAACAGGTTTTACAAAATTCCTTTTGAAATGGTTTTTATAAGCTTGTCGAGGAGGTCTTTGTCTTAATCTCTCCTTGACCTTTGGAAAATCAATTAAGCTATCACTTTCCTTCACAAATCCGAGACCAGATTTGTTGTAGTAAGGAATTTGGATAGAAAGGATATGCTTCAAGGTTTCTGAACTATTTGAAAACTTGGAAGTAATTTCTGAAACTTGTTTTTTTAAAACAGCATTTTCTTTGGAAAGAAAATCTCGACTTTCCTTGATTTGATGAAATTCTTTTTGAAGGAAATCGATTTTTTCTTTTTGTGAAACATCCTGTTGCCTCAGTGATGAATTTTCCTTTTTCAAAGAAGAGATGCATTTAAGAGCAGTCTTAAATTCAAAGCATAATTCATCAATGTAATTTAATACTTCAATAGGCATGTCAGAATGTTTTACCTCAATCTCCACTTTAGGATCAGAATCTAAATCTGAATCTGAGTCTGAGTCTGACTTAGCCATTAGACAGAAATTTGAGATATCTTCATCACTGTCTTCACACTCTGTATCACTCCAGATTTCTGCTTTTAAGGCCTTCTTTGCTTGCTCAAACTTGGTCTTCTTTTTTAGAAGTGGACAATTTGGCTTGATAAGTCCACATTTCTTACAGTGAAAGCATATAACATCCTTTGATCTCTCTATTTCATCGAAAGACTTCTTCTTCTCAAAAGGCTTCTTACCTTTGAGGTTTCTTCCTTTGATCTTCATTTTCTTATACTCTTTATAAAGAGAGCTAGTTCTTCATCGTCAACATCTTCATCTTCAGAATCTGCATCAGAATCAATGTTAGTCTTCAAAGCAATTGACTTATTACCTCTAGATTCATTCTCCTCATTCCGTTTATCAGTCTCATATGATTGAAGAGTTCCAATTAACTCATTCACTGATAGAGGCTTGATCCTTTGTGTCTCTCGAAGAGATGTTTTGATGTTATCTCACCGATTTGTCAGTCCTCTCAGAAGTTAGTTGACTTTCATTGCATCTGGAACTGGTTGTCCTTGATAAGCAAGACCGTTTACTATATCAGTAAACCTGTCATACAAATCAGCAATTGATTCTCCAAGCTTCATTTTGAAGGATTCATATTGACCAAGCAAAAGATTGATTTGAGTTTTCTTGGCTCGATCTGTTCCTTCATAAGTAATAAGGAGAGTATCCCAGATTTCCTTAGCTGATTCACAAGCAGCAATTTTTTTATATTCAATAGGTGATAAAGCACAATAGAGAGAATAAATTGCTTTGGAATCTAAAGTTTCTCTTTTGGATATCTCAATTTGAGATAATGGAGGATCTGCTGCTTTGCTTGCATCTGCCTTTTCTTTTGAATCAGAAGATTTTGGATTGACTCCTCTGATGATGACATCCCATTGCATGTGATCAATTGACTTTATGAATGCCTTCATCTTATTCTTCCGGACACTATATTCCTTGCCATCGAAATATGGTGGTCTGTTGTTGCTCTGTCCTTCAATGAGCCCTGGAGCACCATAGCTAGCCATGTAGATCGTTACCTCAGAAGTAAGACACTTCAATAAATGAGCAACCTGCTCTGATACCAATTGATGTAGCTAGCAAGGATCACCTAGAGGGGGTGAATAGGTGATCTTTAACAATTTTTGATAATTTATGCGGAAACAAAATAAATCACAGAAGAGTCTGAATAAAATTCAGATTCAAGACAGATTATATAGACGGTGATCTTGATGTGCAAAATGTAAAGTAAGAGATAAGGGATAGAGAATCTGCACACAAGTTTATAGTGGTTCGGCTTATAGCAAGCCTACGTCCACTCTCCCACGCTTACAGCTTACCGGCTGGATTTCACTATGTAATCAAAAGGAATTACAACTTCTGAGTGTTAACACTCTTGTGTATGATAAGACTCTCTATCTCACACAATCACTCTTACAAAGTGTCCCTCAAGATCTTAATATTTGGCTCAGAACGACAAGAGAAATGATTGGAGTATGCTCAGACTTTGGACTTGTTGATTCTTGATTCTGTACTTCCTTCTGCTGCTCATTGATCTCCTTAAATACTCCTCTACTAGCCGTTGGACAGCTTTCAGAGGATCATCTTCCAATCTTCACCTTGGACAGATTTGTATAATAAGGATTGAGTAGCCGTTGGATGACAGATTCTGAATCCCGCTGATTCTGGTCGCCCATACAATCAGAATCTTGGTTTCCATAAGTAGAGCTTTGTCTGTTGTAATGCATTCTTGTCGTAATGTTTGATTGTTAATCAATTTGATTGAGATTGAGACAATCAGAACATTCCTTCTATGAAATCCATGCCAGATCACTAGCTGTTGTGTTTCGTTCTGAATTATGCATCTGAATTATTTCTGCGTCTGCATCTGCATCTGAATAACTTCTGCGTCTGAATCTCAGAACCTAGATTATGTGGGTCTTCAAAAACATACTTGACAGTTTGTAAAGTCTGAATAACTTCCTTCTAAGTTTCCAAAATATAAATACCTGGAATAAATTAGTTCAGAATAAGTATCAGACTTATAATTATGTGGAAGGTTTTGTCAACTTCAAAATTAATAGGAGTTTTCCTCAACAAGATATGTCACTGTCGATTCGAAGGCCGAAAGCACACTGTTCTATTATTTCGTGGAGTCTCCTCAAAATTCTTCCACCAAGTCTCTGCTGCTGGGGTTTAATGGAGGTAATTAACACGTCCGTCTTCTCAACTTGCTCTCCATCATATATATATATATATAAAACTTGACAATAACTAGTGGAACTATCTTTGAGGTACATGTTACAACTCCATGCTAGAACAATGTAGATATGTCCTTCTAAATCCTGACGGTAGGAGGATTAGTAATATATGGAACGTTGAACTAAGTCTCTGGTTTTGTGTAGTGAAGAAGTCATTGATCATTTTCGATTGATTGATCGCCTAATTCCTCACGAACTGTCCAGAAAAGAGTTTTAATTTTATAAACAAGATTTTTGCCTGTGTTGATCTAGCCTCATTAAGACTTGAAGAAGATCAATTATGTCATTGATTACAACCATTTTACTCTCCGTGCTTGCTTATGGAAAAATGAAAACTATGTTAAGTTTTTATTACTAGAAATGATGACGGAAAAGAATTACAAAATTGTCATATTCTTAATGAGATATGCATGCTTCTTAACTTCGAAAATAATATATGATTAGGTGCATGGGCACGTCACGTGACATGCACGTCATGTGCACGACGTGTGCACATTTTTCACACAACACACACTAGCCACTGCAAGCCATACACATGCTCCACCTGCACACACGACTATATAAGTGTGAACTTAACTATTTATTCCTCCATACCCGAATACAGTTTTTCATATTAAATTTTTTTAAACTAATTTAACATGACAAATGTGTTAAGACACGTGAGAATAATGAAGAATTGTGATTTTGTTTTCCGGAATTTTTCAATCTTTTGATGAATATAAAAATTGAGGTGATCAAGAGCCCGGTGATGTAGATATCTACAAAATTTATGCCCCACTCTGCAATCCATTAGGACTTAAATCCAGCTCATCCGGTTCTGTAAGTGATCACTTCCAAGCTTTCATGGGATGCAAAACAAGATAAAAACACATGACGGGGGAGAAATTTTAGATTAGATCAGACGAATTTGAACAAGCAGAATATCTGAAATCAAGTTGAATACGGCCTGGTTTACATAGACAATATAGATTTTTGCGTTTTAGATCATCCATGAATCGTATTGCTCAAGATGGAAAACTAATGATAAGTTATCCCTCCTATCATCATTTCAATGATGTATGTGAAAATACCATGTAAAAGCCAACTGAAATAGCTAGTAATACATTTGATCTCTTGGAAAATATTAGAGAACTAGTCATCCGCTCACTTATGCCATTCACGTTCTCTATTTGTGGGTTCACGAATTTGACTCATATCTGAATCGTCCAGGTAGTTTTTTATGCAAAACCTACACAATGGTCCTCTTGCACGAGAGACTGAGAATAAATTGTGAATTTCAAATTCATAACATCATAACCACATGAAGTGTGGGATTGTGTCCTCCCTATCTAGCCCAAGAAAATTAAGATTGAAAATTTTCAATGTTTCATGACCGCATGAAGTGTGGTTTCCCATGTCTATATTTCAAAGTTTATACTTATAACCTTTTGTGTGCCTACAGTGACTTTGCTTGGACGGACAGTCCGACAACCATTCTACCAACAATCCAAAAGCTCAAAGCAAGTGGCATCGATATACGGGTATATAGGTTAAATACCGCTAAAGACCCAATTATTTTGTGATACCAATAATTTAGAATCATCAAGATGAAATTCAGTAAAGGTAACAAAGAAGCGACATCAAAATCATTGACTTCAAGAGAAATATTACTAGTCTCTCTGAACCAAGTATTAATCATCATTTCTAATTGCATAACCATAACTATAGTGGCGACATTAATGGGCGAGTTCCATTGATATCTTCCAGATTTTCTATAAGATGCCTTGCACCTTCCGGTTGAAACAGCTTAACGTCCATGGAATTCTAATGGCAAGACACGTACAAGAGACATATTTGCTCTCTCAATTGATGATGTTACTTTGCATTATTTGGCAGGTGGGCGAATATGTAGCTGGATGCAAACGTGTGACAATAACTACAGTCAGAGGCGTTGGACAGACTGTTCCAACCTATGAAGTAGAGCGAGCGCTGAACTTGATTTCGGCTTTCCTTCGGGGACTACTTCCTCCAATCTCCTAGGAAACCATCTTACATACTATCAAAGGCACAATATGTGTTTACTTGGTTGCACTTCTATATGATTTAGTAAATAGTTCCACAAATAATACTAGATAGCCTCTTGAAAGGCATATGTATGAACTGTGTCAATGTTAAGATGGGTGATTGATAAGATTTCAAAGGGAAAAATTGTCCAATAAGTCATAAATCTATTGTACTTTTACCAATTTAGTCTTAAACCTTTTAATTTTATCTATTGAGTCTTAAACATTTTCACTTTTTGCCAATTGAGTCAATTCGGCCAATTTTGGCCGAAAATCGCTGACGTGGATACCGGCTATCCTACTTGATAAGGCCGGCGTTAACGTGAACAATGTTTAATAATATTTTAATGTTTATTTGAATTTATTTGTAATTTTTATGATTTTTTTTCCTTTCCTTTTTGTTCCCTATTCTTTTTTCTAGTGGTCAGCGAGGGCGAGGGCAGTTGAGGGCTAGCCTCGCCAGATTATGGGAGGCCAACCCTCGCCCAAGCCACGGCGGCCTCCCCAAATCTGGCGAGGCTAGCCCTCAGCTGCTCTCTAGGCATCACCTTGGGCCACGCTACTCTGAGCGAGGTGGGCGAGGGCTAGCCTCGCCAGATCTAGGGAGGCCGACCCTTGTCTAGGCCATCGCGATCTTGTTCACCTTGCCGGACTCCTTGCCTGACGTCGGGCTAGGCCGTCGTAGCCTGGGCGAGGGTCAGCCTAGCCAAATTTGGTGAGGCTAGCCCTTGCCATGGCGTTTGGCTGGTGGCCATTTGCAAGCCACACAAAAAGAATAGTAAAAAAAAAAGAAACGAAAAAAATTAAAAATTAGAAAAATATTAAAATATTATTAAAAATTATCCTTATCAACCCAATCGTGCTGCCTAGGACGGCCAGAGTCCATGTCAACAATTTTTTTTATCAAAATTGACTAGATTGACTCAATTGGTAAAAAGTGAAAATATTTAGAACTTAATTGGCAAAATTGAAACATTTAGGATTAAATTGGCAAATGTGAAATATGTTTAGGACTTTTTGGACAATTTTCCACAACATACACACACTAACTACATGCAAGCCATACACACGCTCCACTTGCGCACACAAGTATATAAATGTAAACTTAACTATTTATTTCTCCAAGTCTACATTGGTACTTTCATATTAAATTTATTAAAGTAATCTAACACGACTAATGTTTTTTTGACGCGCATATTAACTATATTAAAAAAAGAAATTTTCGTATGTAAATGTTAAACATTTAGACCAAAATAAATAGCTTATTGGAAACATGATGTAGCATGAACGATCTGTTAAGTAGCTCAACTTGGCGTGTTTAAGTGCAATTAGACTGGTTAATATGGTTATATCATAAATGACAAGCTTATCATTTGACTACAAACGATATACTTGTTATCTTCATAAGTTGCCTAAGTTTAGTGTCATAATTTGTAATTCCTATTTGAAATATTCTATTTGTCCTAAACTCAATGACCTCGAGGATCAAATGTGCTAGCTCTATCTTCGAGATGTTTATCTCTTGGATATGGAGCTATGGGAGACCTACGATGTTTCACCTCGAAGATTTCACAAGATGTAATTCAAGAAGAATGTAAGACTGCACTCAGATGATGTTGAACGGTCAGAATACAAAAAGATGGCGTTTTTTGAATTGAAAGTATAGAGGATTTAATTATGCCCGATTGACCGTAAATGATATATTACCCCTCCTATCATCCTTTCGATGATGCATTCCAAGGATGCTAGTTAAAGTCAATTGAATAAGTTACCTATTTGGCCTTTTGTTAAGAAATTAGGTAGATGAATACTCAATAGCCATCTCTACTCACTCATCCTCATGCCATTGTTATTCTCTATTTCATGTCCATAACTTTGACCCCGTTTTACACCTACTTGTTCAATCACTATACTTCCATCCTGCCCAACACTGCCTAAAATATATGATCCCTTTTTGAATGGGCCCTGTCGTGGAAGGGTGGAAAGAACGTCCTCGGGGGATAATGTTAAGCGGGGTGATAATGCAATTTCAAATTACTAATATCTCTTGGGAAACAATCTTATACTCTATCGAAGCTACTGTCTATGTTTACTTGACATTCACTACAACAGGGATATCTTAATAGTTTTCCACCTGATTTTGTATGTATGAACTGTCTATGTTAAGCGGCGTGATAATGCAATTTCAAATTACTAATGTAAGCTCTAAGAATGTCTTATAGGATCCCTTGACATTATTCCAGATATACAATACTAGATAGCTGAAAAGACTAACGTCTGTTATAGTATCACATGTCATTATCAATTGCGTCAACCTTAGAACATTTTATTGGTAGACATATTCATTCCCGAGTACATCAATATCTCCCGTTGACTGTACCAAACAAAACATCCTTCCAAACCATAACTGCAAAAGTAACACACAAATTGGTGCCTCAGTCACGAACCATATGATACAAAAAGGGAAGAAGATAGAAGTATCTACTTTTCATATCTTCACGCCTGAAACTTTGCTAAAATTACTTGAATCGTCATCATCGAGTGTCTCCAGCATCAGTAAGAAATTAGTTATGGACATTAAGTATAAGGAAACCGTAATCTGAAAAACAGGTTTGGAATGCTTGTGACATCAAATACATTCAAGTTGGGAATTTGTACTGTTAATTAGGATCATAAGAGTTGCAGTAGTTCAACACTTTGCTTCACAATGGCCATGTGGAACTTCAACATCCTCGGGGTTAGAAATACACAGAAAACCATGAGACGGGCACTAATTAAATTCTAACAATGTTCTCGAGTGTTAAACACATTTTGAAAGTCTCTTGTGCGAAGAGGTTCAATGACCGAGAATGAATTGAGCATGTAAAGGAAACTACAAGTACTTGAGAACTCTGTATTTGCGGTAGGGGAAGGTACAAGATGCATGATTACACGAAAAACAACACTTGGGAAAATCCACAGAAGTGCCCAAGACATCAGAAAACAAAGCCAGAAGGCTGCCTCTGTCCAAGTGCCAAAGAAGCCCCACAGCATGAAAATGCAGCGAGCAAATTGCAGCGCATTTTCCAAGATAAAACCATACTTTATGTCCTTTTCTGTATAACCGTGAACACATTTCGCATCCACAACTCTATTTCAATTGCATCGGCCATTTAGGTTGTAGCTTGCTGCCGATACATACTTAAGCAACTAAATGCATCATTTGTCTTAACGAAACATCCATACGGTGCATCACATTAATCCGTATTTCTTTATTTATTGTTGCTCTAAATCAGTATTTGACAGCTTATCACAGCGCAAAACATATTCACCTTTTCTTTTCATGCACCATTTATTACCGCGATTTGATCCTTAAATTGCGATTGCAACTAAAAGTTATTGCGAACGTGCCACAATACATGTGAATGCTGTTGTTATGAGCTGTTTCCTGTCTACCGCAGTGTTGATAAGTTGTACAACAATTCTTGCGACGAGGATAGAATTTTTTTGTGTACTCATTTTCAGCATCCAGCTTTTAGCCAAAATTTCGTGACATGCCAATATCATTCATTACGATGTGATATAGAAACATGCCATGACAAAATGGATAAAATTGAATGTAAACAGTCTACATAATTATGAAGTAATCAAATATATATGTATATATTACTTTTCAAAATCAAATTTGTATCTATCATATCTTCTTCTTCTTTTTCCCAAAGGAACTTGCATCTTTAAACGTTTTCTCTCTTTTTCCTTCATTTGCCAATAGTTACTACATTGCTGAAAACCCACATCTCCCACAAATGGCAAGCTTCATTGTAGGGGTTAAATTGAAAATCAGATTCACTTACCACCAACGTCTTTACTATGATTTGGTTTCGTTTGACTATAATTAATTGGACCTGATTGCTCAATATTTACACAGGAAATGATATCACGACCGATTAACAGAATGTCTTATAATTACTCTATTTATATTCAATCGACTTAGCAATCTAGATTTCCATACAGTCTAAGTCATCAAGGAAAAAACTCAAGCCACCTGACAATGAAGAACTCAATCGCCATCGCCGCCATCTTGTTCGGCCTCGCTTTGAACTCAATCAGCAGATGGTTTCTGCAGGGCCGATCCCCGAAAAATTGTGCCACTTGACCTTCCCAGATTCCTCTTGCAACGACACCCTTTGCAACCTCAAGTGCAGGGCTATGTACGAACAACCTGCTACGGGAAAATGCGCGCACCTGACCAGCTGTGAATGTTTCTTTCAGTGTAGCGTTGGTTGATTTGTTAATATTCTTATGGAGATCGATCGATCATTTCATTCTGTTCGCCCCATGAATAATTAATTGTTCTACTTTTATGCCTCTCTCTCTCTTTCTG
This sequence comes from Syzygium oleosum, assembly GCF_021117445.2. Classification (NCBI taxonomy): domain Eukaryota; kingdom Viridiplantae; phylum Streptophyta; class Magnoliopsida; order Myrtales; family Myrtaceae; genus Syzygium; species Syzygium oleosum. The sequence goes on along the minus strand of NW_026607506.1, from coordinate 1,044,557 downwards.
GGGCATGAACTATGGTCCATAGTTGGAATCACAGCCATCAACTTTTATGAGTCCAAATGAGTCTATCATAATGAAGGACCATGATAGACCCGATTAATGTGAAACCAGGTCTAGTCCAGTTCATTTCCATGGAAGGAAGAAACCTAATTTCTTTTTTGGAAGTATAAATGACAGAAGAGGTGCCAAAGTGGGTTGGCTTAACTGGTAAGGTTCGAACTCTCCCCACGCATGTCCAGGTTTGAATCCCACTGCTAGCAATCCCCTTTGGTAGGCGATCCATAAATTCACTGTAAGTCCTTCTAGGCACGTGGTATGCCCATGGCATGAGGTAACCTACCCTCCTCCTAAACTTTCTTCATATAAAAAAAAAATTTTTTTTTGACAAAAGAGGTGAGTTTATGTTTAAGATTTAGGAGGATAAAATTTTCTACTTTATTAATTTATCAATTTCTTAAATTAAGCTTACAATTTTAAAGCTTTCTAGATGTAGAAATTCATTCGATCTCTTGTCAGTCAGTCTCCTTTAGTATATCGAAAGAGTTGTAAATGCTAATTTCGTAAGATAAAATACAAAATCCAGATAAATACTTTGCTTATATGAACCAATTATATTACACTTAAAAATTGTTTTATTTGTAAGAAAGAATAAAAGGGAAAGAGATAGGGAGCTTCAGCCTTCTTTTTATTATGTGTGTTCAATGTTCTTGAATTCGTGCTCCATCAGGATCTCTAATCGGAAGGATCACGCAATGGCATGCAAAAAGGATAAGTGGTGGGAGAGCTGGGAAAATCTCTCGAACCATGTATCCATAATATATGGATTTATTATACGAGTCATGTTTTCCTACAAGTTTTTCTTTGTCCATCTTCAGATTGAAAGGACGGCGTATTAAATATATCTTGTTTGATGTAGCAGGCTTCTCTATATGTTGGACAACGGCTTCATCAAGTTCGCCATTGTCTTCTCGTTGGAGAAGAAGGCAATGTTCCGTGCCAATGTGAGACGAATCGCACCCAGAGATTGCCGACTTAACAATTCCTACTTTCCTTTCTTGATCGAATCTGGTTTTCCTCCCGGCAGAGGGAAATAATGCAAATCTTCTGATACAGCAGATCCTCGATCTGCATCTTCCAAAAACCAAAGTCTTTACTATTGAACCGATCATCTCATGATGTATGCCATTAGTAGTAAAAGCTCACAGCTTTAATATCAATTTTCCCTATCAACTCTACAATCCATCACTCACCTCAGTCATGAATCGTATGATCCGAGAGGATATGAAGTATATATTGTCTTTATCTTCGCACCTGAAACTTTGATAAGAATGCTTGAATCGTCATCATCGAGTGTCTCCGGCATCAGTAAGAAATTTGCTAAGGACATTAAGTAATCATCAAGGAAACATCAATCTGAAGAATTAGGATTTTAATGCATATGAAATCTAATACTACCATTTAAATCTAATGAAACGCCAATATCATTCATTACGATGTATTATAGTAACATGCCATGACAAAATGGATCAATCAAACTTTAAATAGTCTAGATAATTTTGAAATAACCCTACATTTACATGTGTAGTTACTTTTCAAAGTGAAAATTGAATCTCTCATATCTTACCACCGTTTGAATTCTTTCCTAGAGGAAATCACGCATCGCGCACAAATGCCAAGCTTTAGTGTAGGAGGTCAAAAGAGATTGTCGGATTCACTTACCAGCAACGTCTCCAACGTGATTTGGTTCCTTTTGACCATAATTAGTCGGGCCTCGTTGATGGCCGGCGGAGGTTGTTGACGTCAAGCAAGGGCAGCCCTGCGCCAAATAGGGCAAGGGTTTGCCGTAGCTAGCCCAAGCTCGGGCATCCCTTGCCCAAGGCCGACGACCTCTGTTGGCCATTGACGAGGCCCAGTGATGGCTGGCGGAGGGAAAAACGGAAAAATAAAAAAGAAAAAAGAAGAGAAGAGAAAAGGAAAAAAATAAAAAATAAAAAAAGTAAAGAAGGAGAAGAGAAGAAAAGAACAAAAAGGAAAAATAAAAAATTCAAAAAAAGTATTAAAATATTTATTAAAAATTGTTAATGTCAGCGCTGGTCATATCACATAGGATGGCGACGTCCATGTCAGTGATTTCCGGTCAAAATTGGCTCGATGGATTCTATTATCAAAACGGTTTATAACTCAATTGACACGATTAATAAATTCAAGATTGAATCGGTAAAAGTGCAACAGGTTTAAACTTTTTGGACAATTTTCATTGTGACATTCAAATGGGTCTCCCATAATGAAGAGCCGTGATAGACCCAATCCACGTGGTTCCAGGTCTAGTCAAATCCATCTTCCACGGAAGGAAGAAATCTAATTTCTTTTTTGGAAAGTCAAAATGACAAAAGAGGTGAGATTTTCTTTTGTTATCTTCTCTTTCCATGTTTCGAAATATATCATACAAAAACTTCTCGGTACTTCTAATTTTTACACTTATTTAACAAGGAAAATATATCGATACACTTGATTAAGAAAAGAAAAGAAAATACAAAACATAAGTCTTCGGACTTGATTATCCATTGGAGCAGTCAAAGTAACTCGTCGTAGTAGATCTTCTGAGAGTGGGAGGAAAAAGCACTGAGCAATATTTTCTCCGATCATCATATAGTTTGTGTCCTCATCTTTTTAATTATTTTAGGAACGAATGTTAGAATGTTAGGTGATTTGTTTCAATTCCTAGTAGTTAAATTTACAAATTTTTTTGACCCCAAAAAAAAAACTTATAAATTTTAAGGCTTTCTAGATTCAGATATGCATTTGTTCTCTTGTTAGACAACTTATCCTTGAATTAACAATAGGAAATATATAAGGCAATTTGCATTTGCAAATTGCCAATCACTCTCCATTAGTTTATTGAAAGATATATTTTGGTCATATAAATTGATTATGTTACAGTTAAAAAAGTTGTTTTATTTGGAGGAAAGGGTGAAAAAGAAAGAGAAATTCAGAAGGAAGAAGAGAGAGATAGAGAGAGTGGAAGGGAAAGAGGTTGGACAATGTTTTGGCCTGGTGGTGGTGGTGGCGGTGGCTCCCGCAGCAGCCGCTATCTGCCCGGTCAATCGAAGGCAGTGGTTACTTGAGCAAAACGGGACATATTATCATCGTAGCGGACATATCACGATCACAATAATATCTAGCATCTAATCTTGACAACGAAGGAGAGAGAACTGGGGCAAATCAAGAACACAAAGTAAGACATATATAAGCCAATTATAGTTAACTTTCAATACAGCTAATGCACTTTACACAATCATGTTGGTAGGATATGCGAGCTCATTAGAGCATCCACACTACTACAATGGCCAGGTACAGAAACAATGGAATAGACACACGCTTATCTACACACCTAAACATATAGGTGGACGCAAATCATATCTAAGCGGAAGGACGCGCATCCTTGATCCATATAGTGCTTCCTTCAGTATTTCAACCAATAGGGCTGATAAAGCAAGGTGAGCACCTCGCGAAGTAGAGGATCTTCATCTTATAAGGATAATCTATACTGTATCATCATCAATTATTAGTCTATGGATTTGGATTTTGTCCTTCGGGACCAGTGGAATGGCCAGCGCCGGGGCTATGACCCGGTTCCGTGGACCACTGATCTTCGCTTTCGCTTGCGAGATGTCCTACGCCGGGACTGTGACCCGGATCGGTGGATTCGGAATCTGTTTTATGTATCGAAATGTGGCGATGACCCATGCCAAGAGTGAAACCACCTGTTCCATCGTTTGACTTCACATAGTCTCCATTCTTTTCCAACTTCCTTGGCCATAGAGTCCTTCCCTTGGCAGAATCAACTTCACTCCAAAGGAGTAAAGCAACAAGAAGAAGACCTGGGCAGAAGAATCTACCAGTTTTGGCCGCCATAATTTCGAGAGATGTGATGTGAGAAAATATGTTCAAGAAGGGAAAGATCAGAACGTAATTGAATGGAATGCGAATATGATAGCCAGTGAAGCCTCACTAAGGTGTTTATATAGACCCGTGGAAGCTGGCCCAATGGTACACAAGCCACACCGTAGCCTCAGTTTCAGTCCCCAGCATATGTGCGGATGGTATAATGCTAGAATACCAAAGTTTTTGCTAAAAAACTTTCTGAGAGGTGCCATAAAAAGGAGGATGGGCTACCAATTCAAGTTTTGCCAATGGTATAATAATTTCATTGCAAAATACTTACCAATTCAAGAATCTCGGTCCACCGTTGATACCTAGCACTACAAGCTAAGTACGACACGTGAATATCCTGCGAAGTGCCATAATTATGTTCCCAAAGATTCTCTCTTGGGTGGGATTGGAGTGGACTTGAAGGTGGACGGGGGTGTATTCTCTGCTTCACCATTGTCGGGATGAGAGCTTGTTGTAGAAAAATTTGCATGTCCCATGCAACTAGACATTTGTCATTGTGGCTGAAGCAACAGCGGCTCCACGTTCGAGGGAGTCGTCGCCAGAACAGGAATGCGGGCTGATATGGATGGCTCTCTCAAAGCAATCCCACAGAGTTTTAGGTTTTCCTTTTTCATTTTGGGTTTGACAGAAGAGACGTTTCCGGTACGAATCCAACAGGTTCGAGAGTTTGGCCCTTACAAGTTACAATCTGGATCGCAACTTGCTCTCCAATGACTGTGGAATCCCACGTGCTCATGTTTCCCAGTACAAGTGTCTCACCCCGAAATAGGTAGTGTGCGACAGACAGACATGTATGGAATTACCTGGTCACCCAGACCTGTATAGGTAAAATAAAGAGGGAGAAAGAGCATGTATCGGACTCTACAGACTTGTTTAATCTTTATAAGGACATGTTTACATGGTTTGTTTTCTATATTCAAGCCACGGTGCAAACTAGTTTGTTCTAGCTCAAGTCATGTTTAAACAGTTTGCCCCACATCAGTAATTTTTTTCTTAGTTCTTAACCATTTCTTAGTTTCATACTGTATTACGATAAATTTTCAGGATAATGACACCAACAAGCGGGGCCCGGGTGCCCTTCGTGTGGGATTGCTGAGCCATGTGAGGGTACTTTTGAAACGAAAAAGTGAGATTTGATATCTTGATATTAAAGTACGAGCTATTTAACACAGAAGATGCATAGTTACCGCTTTTTCGGGATATTAGGCGCTTTATAAGTAATCTAAAATTTGGTGAGGGTGCGGAATAGGATGTTAACAATTATTCAATGAGATTGATAGTTTAATTGTTGAGTATCTGACTTGAGTACATGGATTGATTATTTTGGTGGACAAATCTTTGAGGACACCCAAAATGATACGCGTGATTTGGTGATCACCAGATCACCAAAGGAAAGGTCGGTCCATCTTTGTTTCTTAGACAAAATGGGTGACATAATGTCCATGGTTAGCATTCAAAAATGAAACAAGGTTTAATGGAGCACATAGCAAATAATGTCATGATTCTCATGTTCACCATAAGTGGAAAGAATCTTGACTCAGTGCTCGCCACTCTGCGAAAAGAAAGGCCTTTAGCTATTAAAGCCCCACAGGGGCAATTTTCAAAATCCAATAGGGTCCCAATTGCTACGGGTATAATTATTTCAACGAAGAAAAAGTTGACCTATCTAATGTTAACATAAGCCCTTCTCAAAGTTTTTCTTTTTAGCGTGCTATAGTGATTGGCAAAATAAATTTAAGTTTGATTTCCTTGAGGTGAAAATAAGCATAGTTAGCTCTATTTGTTTCGCGGAAATTTTTTGTCGGAATACATTTTTCTTGTTTTATGGCGTTTGGATCGCTTAGTAAAACAAGTCAACGGAAAATCTTTTCATAGTCATCGGAAAACTTATGCTTAATTTCAGGAAAATGATTTCCTCTTTTAAACAAAAATCATTTTTCACAATAAAACTAGACATCGGTTTTTTAGATTAGAAATCTCGCCGCCTGGGTACAGCAACTCCAATGCTAATGCCCAAGTCCCCAGCAGCTAGGCTTGAGTCCTAGGGGCCTAGTGGACCCGAGGTCGGCTCCCTTAAGGCTAGGCTCGGGTACCCAACTCTCGTGCCCAAGTCACCAAAGTCTAGGCCTAAGTCCACAGGCACTAGGTCTAGGTCCCTTGAGGTCAGGCCAGAGGCCTCGAAAACTGTGCCCAAGACCTTGGCGCCCTTGCCCAGATAGTCGACTCCCACGCTCAAGTCACCCACGCATAGACTTGAGTCCATCGAGGTGGAGCTTGGGCCCTCGGCGCTTGTGCTCGAGTTCCTAATGGCTTGGCCCAAGAAGCCTTGAAAATTGCAACTGGGACCCCAGTGCTTAGGCTTAGGGACCCTATCGGCCTAGCCTGAGTCCCTCAAGGTTGGCGCCTAGTCCCCGACGGCCAAGCCGAAGTCCTTGACACTCGAGTGCAGTACCTTGTTGGTTGGGCCAGGGTCCCTGAAGGCCAAGCTTAAGACCTTGCGCTCGTGCCTGTGTCTTTGGTAATTGTGTCCAAGTCCTGAGACCTCGTTGGTTGAGGTCGAGCCACCAATGGCTTGGTCCAGGACCTCGGTGCCCAAGCCTAAGTACCCCAAGGCTGGGCACAAGACCTAAGCACCCCGGCCCCGATTCCAAAAGAGAAAAAATAAATTGTTAACAATCCATAAAAGAATTTTTTGGAGGAAAATTTAACTCGATAAAATTTTATTTAAAATTTAATGTATTGCTTGTGTAGTCTTTAAATCAAAAAAAGTGCAGGTCTATTTAGGGAAAAAAAACAAGAAATTTTTCCTTACCATATGACGAAAAATAATTTCCAATTCATTTTCATATTTTGGCCAAATATAGGAAAATATCGTCCTTTTTTCTGGAAAATGACTTTCCAGTATACATTTTCCAGAAATGTCAAAAAAAATTCGATAAACAAACTGAGCAAAAGAGAAAATTCAACTTCACCCCTCTCCAACATCTAAACTTTCACCTCTTACACCAGAATAAAAGCACATCAATTCCAAAACTTTACATTGCTTTTGTCTTTACCCCCTCAAGGCACACTTCTTACCCCGTAAATTTTAAGTCGTTCAGTCCGATTGACCAACAATGGCTATTCTCAGTGGGGATTAGAAGATCTTGATCGCTTTTTCTCCGCATGACTTCAAAATATTAAGAAACTGTAAATCCCAATCACACTGCACTCCGACTATTCCAAAGTTGGGATTTCTAAAGTTTGCTCTTTCTTTCTCAAGCTGTCATGATGAGAGGTTGAGATTTTCAAAGCTTCTTCCTCTCTCTCTCTCTCTCTCTCTCTCTCTCTCATCATGAGAAAATGGTTGGCTCCTCAAGCTACGGAAAAGCGGTCGGAAGCGTATCGTAAAAGGCATTGAATCTCCATGGTGTTGAAAGTCAAAAGGTCAAATTATACCAAACCAATGGTTCGGACGAGAGCAGCCGTCATTTGATGGCCGTTTTCAAGGAAAGAAAGACATTTTCAATCTTTCGAAGATGCAGGGAATTGATGGGAAAATCAAAAATGGAGTGCAGGGAATTGATGGGAAAATCATAAATGGAGAGCTTCCACTTATCTCTCTAACCACTTAGCCAATTTTCTTGTTTTCCGATGGGTTTTCCCCGTAAAACAAACCCCCACTTTAATCCTTGAGACAAAAATATGTTCTGTTTTTCAAGTGTCGCAAAAATAACACGCTCCTGAGTTTTGTTCTTGTACTTTTGTTAATTTCGACGCCGGTGAGTACCAACATGGCATCCTCAGATCAAGGTTGCCGCTAGCAATCTCAACCTGAGGTCATTCGAGCTTGTGTTGAACGTAACGTGCGCAAGAAGTTGCACGGGGTTATAGAGACAGGGAGAAGAAGTGGCGCGCTTGGACGGGAGAGAGGGGAGCAAGAGAGGGAGAGAGCAATATAAAACTAATTGAAAAAGTTATTTTCGAATTAGCATGTTCGGTATCATTTGAAATTTAGAATGCTCATTGCAGTAAAATATCGTGATTGTAATTACATTATATATAAGTAGATTTATCAATATTATAAACTATACTTACCAAATTAAGTTTCCTATGTACATATTGGTAGTGTCCGAATTCGAAGCGTAATGATTGGTTTGTACACAACTGGCATCCACATAATTCCTCCTCATCATGGGCTTTGGAATTTTTATTCTGTTTTTTTGGTACGAGGGCTTTGGAATTATTACCATCTCGGATTCTATAAGATCCGCCAACTAGAAATGTTCTTGGATTTTTTTTTGCAATGTGATTATTTATTGAAAAATATTTTTTAAAATCATTCATTTTTTTTCGCGAAACAAATAGAACCTTAAATTACAACATTACTTATCCAGAGAGAGAAGTAAATGCTCCCAAATCCGTAAGCTCTGCAAAAATGGAAAAATTAGCATGAATCTCAATTTAAGGAGTGTGGATTAGTTTACAGCCAACTTAGTTTCTTTGACATCATGAGACATCCCCAATCGCAAAGAAATGGCGATGTCTAACCACTACGACTTTCAGTATGTCAATTAATAATGTCGAAACATTTAACATTTTATTTGTTCAATATGATCCATGAACTTTTAATTTGTGTAATGTGATCCCTAAACTTTTGGTACATGTTTAATGTAGTCTCTAAACTTGAATTAATGGAAGGACTATATTAAATATTTTCATATAGATCATGAACTAAATTGAACACGTATTAAAAATTCAGGGATCACATTTTATATTGGGCCAAAGTTTAGGGGATGTTTGTGTCATTTTCCCTTCTCTAAAAGACCCTCAATTTTATGTTTAATCTCCATCCCGTCTTGAACCTTTTTATGTCTTAAAAGAAACCCCAAACTTTCGCTCTAATCCCAAATTTGCCCACGCGTCCAGAAATTGCCACTTGTTTCTTCAAGATTATCAACATTGGGAGATTGCCGTCATCTAATATGAAGGTGAGAGTGTTGATGAAAACTCATATTCTGATAATAAACCTCTAATTGGCCCAAATATTGATAATTTTACGAAAACTAGTGGCGATTTTAGATGCGTGAGCATATTTTGAACTGTATTAAAAGTTGATGATGTTTTTAGACAAAAAAGAATTCGGGGTAAAATTGGGATTGAACCTAAAATTCGCCTTCTTTTTTTTTGGAATTAGGCCCTATCATTTTGTAAGACTTAATCAAACACTGAGCTATGCTGATATGCATGTTATATAGAGGCCAAAACTAAAATTCCTGATGTATTGATTAATTTTATAAAATATAAATAGAATAATTATTGTTATGAAACATATTTATCCTATTAAGTTTTCTTCTTATAAGTAGCTGCCAATTTCAAAGCTTAACTATTGTCTATTTTTACGTAGTTATCACCTCGCACCTCCCTTGTTAGCGAAATTGTAGGGAAAACAGTGATTTTCATTCTAAACTTTAGAAATCATCCCAAATTATTTCTTGTGAATTGTGAACAGATGTCACGAGGAAAGGAATGAAGATCCTACTACCATCTGTTTTCTTTCGGTAACACAACATGCAATAAAATGAAATAGACTTCTGTTCATCGGAAATTACAGTCCGAGACAGAAAGCCACCATTAAGGTCGTGGTTAAAAACGTGAAGGACGTCCGCAGGAACAGATACATGGACAAAACTATATAGCAGCATCATTGTTTCTTCCGATTTTCACCAACAGATCCGAACAGATATTAGCCTCGCGCAACACGTGTCCAAGCTCCCAAACGTTGTTTCTTGCCAACACTAATTGTAATTTATAAGTGCGTAAAAATAAACGGCTTAATACTTTAAAAAACCTCCAACTTTAGCTCTTATTCCAATCCTACCTTTTGTCTTATAAAAAATCTCCAACTTTATGTCATGTCTCAATTCTAATCTAAACTTTTTTTTGTCTCATAAAAACTCCCAACTTTAGGTCCAGTCTCAATTCTACTTTAAACTTTTTTTTGTTTCATAAAAAACCTTCAACTTTAGATCCAGTACCAATTCTATCTAAACTTTTTTGTCTCATAAAAAAAATCCCAACTTTAAGTCCAGTTTTAATTTCACTCTAATTTTTTTGTCTCATAAAAGATCACCAACTTTTAATTGAGTCACAAATCTTCTCTCCATTAACCCTCTGTCAAAATCGCTATTGGGGATTCTGTGCTCGTTGATCTCTCATGTTTGGGAATGTTCCATCTCTCGTAGTCGGAGAACTCGTGCTCAGGACGCTCGAACAGCTCGTGCTCGAGATGCTCAAACAGCTCGTGCTTGGGAGTTTTTCATCTCTCGGTTGTTAATGAGAAATTTTGGACGGACGATTAATGAGGGCAGATTTGTGACTCATGTAAAAATTTGTAATTTTTTACGAGACTGTAAGAATTTTAGGGTAAAATTGGGACTTAATGATAAAATTGGGACAAGATATAAAATTGGGGGTTTTTCATAGGACAAAAAAAGTTTAGTAAGAATTGTGATATGACCTAAAGTTGAAGGTTTTTTATGAGATAAAAAAAAGTTTATAGTAGAACTGGGACTGGACCTAAAGTGAGAGGTTTTGTATAAGATAAATGTAAAATTGGGATAAAAGCTAAAATTGAAGGATTTTAAGGGTATTAATAGTTTTAGACATAAACTAATAAATTTTTGTGATTTTCTAAAGAGAAAAGAAGGAAATGGTTATATATCATTATAAAGCTGTGATTGGACTAGTACAATTTCGGACTTCTTTCACAATACAGTCCTAATTGTGGGCTGTGAACATGAGTCCAAGACTCCAAAAATGGATGCTCATCAGTTGATCCCTGTCGTGAGCCCATCTGTCATCTCCGTCTTGGGATTGCGACACATGTCCACCTATTTCTAGATCTTGTCCACATCCCATCCACATTGCACATAACCCTAATTTTCTCTCTCTCTCTCTCTCTCTCTCTCTCTCTCTCTCTCTCTCTCTCTCTCTCTCTCTTCATCCTCCCTCCCCTAGCAACCTCCATGCGCAACCGCTTCACCTTGGCTCGTTGTCACCACCGTCAAAGCCATCGATGCTATGCCTTAAGACCGGCCATTGCTGCATCTTGCGACGTGTAGCCGCCAGCCGTTGTCACTGCTCTGCCTTCTTCTCCATCTCTGCCCCTCATATGTTCTCGCGCTATTATATTTTTCATTTTCCATTTTCTACTTACTAGTTTAGCAAAATCTCCGATACCCTTATCATCTTTTCGAAAAACTCAATGAAATGTCGATCTATTCGGATATTGATGTAACATATATCCCAAAACACAAAAACGTGACGTACAGTAGAAAGAAGGCGATGTAATTAGGATATACAAATGATGTGGGGAATGTTTGGTTCCAGTCACTGTAAGAAGCTCACACAAGTCACTTTGTCATCTGAAGAGACAATGTCCAACTTGTTGGAGTTGGCGAATACTTCGGGGACCCTTATTTCTCATACCGCGCACGCCCATATGAGCTTAGGGAAATTGAAGTATGATCCGACGACATGTGACTCCTGCACATGGAATGCGGGGGTTCGGGGGCAACACCCCCGACACGGGAGTCCCGGTAACCGGACAGCGGGCGGGGATTCCGCTCCCCGGTGAGCGAACGGCGGCCCCGCTTGTTGTGAGATCAAAGGGATTTGGATAGGCTTGGGCTTTGGGCCCATTTTAAGTCCTATATATATATATATATATATATATATATATATATATATATATATATATTGTACTCGTATGAGAGATCATTGAAACGAGTGGCTATGGCTGTAAACCTAAATCACAGTGGAATCCCTTTGCAGGACGTAGCCCTATTCTAGGGTGAACCTGGGTAAACTCGTGCATCATTTAATTTTCTTCTATTCTCTGCGTGATCGTTCTGATTCGGTTTGCAACACACCCCCCATCAATTGGTATCAGAGCCAAGGTCGAGGAATTAGGGTTTATCTGAGATGTCAGGAGGGTCACGGATTGAGATAGAAAAATTCGATGGGACGCGGTTCGACCTGTGGAAGATGAAGACGGAGGATCTACTTGGTGATCGAGATCTCTGGTCAGCAATAGTAAGGGAAATGCCGGTTGTTGCGACGGCTAGTGTCGTGATTGGCAAGGAAGCGGATGCAACTTCCAAACAGCCAAATCCAAAGAAGATTGAGGACTGGGATCGGATCGATCGGAAAGCAAAGGGTTTGATCCGGCTTTGTCTCGAAGATTCCATTCTGACGAACATGATGAACGAACCTACAGCCAGAGATTTATGGCAGAAACTAGAGTCGTTGTACCAAAGTAAGTCACTGGTAAATAAGTTGTTCTTAAGGAAGAAACTATATAATCTTCGGATGCATGGGGGCGATTTGTTTTCTGCACATCTGTATAACTTTAACACGTTGATAAGTCAACTCGTATCAATCGGTGTTAAGTTTCAGAATGATGATAAGGCGATAACACTACTCTGTTCATTGCCGGATTCATGGGATAACCTAATTGTGGTAATCGGTGGTGGGGACAAGGAATTGTTGTATGATAATGTGTGTTCAGCCTTGTTATCAGAGGAGACACGAAGAAAGGGGTCAGGGAATTCTAGTAAAGAGGCGCTGGCTGCTAGGGGTAGGCCAGCAGAGAAGGCTTTAAATCGGAAAGGGTCCAGATCCAAATCTCATGGGTGATTGAAGAGTAAGGAGAGGAGGGTATAGTGCTGGAGATGTCAAGAGTGGGGCCATGTGAAGCGAGATTGTAAAAACAAGCCCGTTTCTAAGAAAGAAGCTAAATCATCCTCAGGAAAGAAGGAGGACAAGATAGGAGATATGTATGTGGCTGCTGCATGTATGGCGTAGTCAGACAAGGATATTTGGTTCGTCGACACCGGTGCTTCATACCACATGACGCCTCATAGACACTGGTTTTATGAATATGAGAAATATGATGGTGGAGATGTCGTGCTCGGAGATGATACTGCAGTTCAGATTGTCGGGCGTGGCAGGGTGAAGCTGAGGATGAGTAATGGCATAGTGAAGACTCTTCCAGACGTAATGCATATACCCTCGATGAGTAGAAACTTGTTATCAGTCGGTACGATGGCCGATTCAGGGGTTACTTTCAGCTGTGATAAAAATTCGTGCAAAATGACTTGGGGTTCTATTGTGATTGCACGAGGAGTTCGTTATGGAACGTTGTACAAGCTGCTCGGGGAAACGGTGATTGTTGGCGGCGGGTTCGTCTTTGAAAAGGCAAAGGAAGATGGATATGACACGTCCATGTTGTGGGATCAGAGGCTAGGGCATATTGGTGAAAAGAGCTTGTCTACCTTAGCTTCGAGTCAAATGGTAGAGGGAGTACCAGATTGCTCTATGGGTTTCGGGTTCTGTGAACACTGTCTTCATGAAAAAGAGAACCGAGTTAGTTTCCAACACACCGGCACGAGAGCAACAGAGATTCTAGAGCTGATTCACAGTGATGTTTTCGGGCCTACTTCGACTCCATTTATTGGAGGATCCAGGTACTATGTATCGTTCATAGATGATTTTTCGAGATATAGTTGGATTTATTTTATTAAAAGTAAATCAGATGTATTCGAAAAATTTCGAGAATTTAAGGCTTTGGTTGAAAACCAATTGGGCAAGAAAATCAAGATACTTCGTACAGATAACGGAGGTGAATTATGTTCGGACAAGTTTGAGCAGTTTTGTGTGGATAATGGTATCGCGAGGCAGAAAACGACCCCATATACGCCTCAATAGAATGGGGTGGCCGAAAGATTAAATCGGTCACTCATAGAAAAGGCAAGATGCATGTTGAGTTGGGCAGGTCTGGATCCTGAATTTTGGGCAGAAGCTGTAGCCACGGCCAGTTATTTGAAGAACCGGTCACCGACCTCATCAGTGAAGGACCGTACACCATACGAGGCAGCGTTTGGGAAGAAGCCGAATCTATCACATGTTCGGATGTTTGGGTGTGACGCGTTTGTTCATGTACCCAAGGAGAAAAGGGGTAAGCTTGACAATAAGTCTGAGAAGAACATATTCGTTGGATACAAGGAAGGGGTCAAGGGCTATAAGCTGTGGAATCCAAAATCAAAGATCATCGTATACAGCAGGGATGTTGTCTTTCGTGAAACACAATCCCAGGCAGGTATACAAAAAAGTGATGAGCCCAAGAAAGTGGTAATGCTTGAAGAAAGTCCTAAGACTGAAACTGTAGAGATGGCTCCACAAGATATACGAGCAGAGTCTAATTCTGATCCGGAACAAGGGGACTTGGTTAATGAAGTCGAGGATGCAGATTCGGATGAAGACCTGGACACCAATAGCATGCCGGCTCTCGGGAGATCAACACGGGAAAGGCAGAAACCACTTCGGTACTCACTTAGTGCATTGAGTACGTTTCATGCCTTAAGCATTACCGGAGATGATCCTAGTTCTGTAAAAGAGGCGAGATCCATGGATGACGTGAATCAGTGGGAGCTCGCAATGATAGATGAGATGCAGTCGTTTGATCAAAACGAGACATGGAGCATATGTAAATTGCCCAAGGATAGAAAGGCAATTGGGTGCAAATGGGTGTTCAAGCGAAAGCTGAAACCGGATGGGACTGTGGAGAAGTACAAGGCAAGGCTCGTGCCCAAGGGGTATTCTCAGATCGAGGGAATTCACTATGACAAGGTTTTCTCTCCTATGGCGAAATTGACCTCGACACGGTTTGTTCTGTCCGTAGCAGCTGCATACGATCTTGAGGTGGAACAGATGGATGTAAAAACAGCTTTCCTTCATGGGAATTTGGAGGAGGAGATTTATATGAGGCAACCAGAAGGCTTTGAAGCAAAAGGAAAGGAGAATCAGGTATGCAAACTGAAAAAGTCTCTCTTCGGGCTAAAACAGTCACCGAGGATGTGGTACCAGAAGTTTGACACGTACATGCTCCAGCTTGATTTTGTGCGTTCAAATTCTGACCACTGCGTTTATGTGAAGAGGGCGGGTGATCAGTTTGTCATTCTCACGCTATACGTGGATGATATGCTTTTAATCAGGAATAGCGTGAAGATGGTGAAATCCGTGAAAATTTTGTTGGCTAGGAAGTTCGATATGAAAGATTTGGGGCCTGTAAATTTTATTTTGGGTATGCAGATTACGAGGGACAGCGGGAAACGGAAGCTATGGCTAGGGCAAGAGAAATACATCAAAGAAATGTTGAAGAAATTCAACATGACGGACTGCAAGCTTGTTGGTACCCCCATACCTTTAGGGACCAAATTATCTGCGGAACAGTGCCCTAAAACGGATGAGGAGACTGAAGAGATGGCCCGAGTTCTGTACGCAAGTGCAGTGGGTAGCTTGATGTACGTTATGGTGTGCACGCGTCCGGATATAGCCCAAGCAGTGGGAGTCTTGAGCCGATATATGTCCAACCCGGGTAGAGAACATTGGAATGCAATAAAAAGGGTTTTCAGGTATCTTCGTGGAACTTGGAATTTTTCTTTATGTTTTGAAGGTACAAGGAATGGAAATATCCTCGATATCGTAGGCCATGTAGATGCAGATTGGGGTGGAGATATTGATAGTAGACGATCTACTAGCGGGTATGTTTTCACATTATTTGAGGCTGCGGTGAGTTGGATGAGTAGGAGGCAAAGCGTGGTAGCGCTCTCTTCTACAGAGGCTGAGTACATGGCTCTTACTCATGCCGGAAAAGAGGCCATATGGTTACGACGGTTGTGCTTGGAGCTTGGTTTTGAGCAAGGTGCCGTGGAGGTGAGATGCGACAATCAAGGGTCTATTTATTTAGCTAAGAATCTAGCGTTTCACTCACGTACAAAGCACATCGACATTCAATATCACTTTATTCGAGAGAAGGTGGAGAAGAAAGTGGTTCAGCTTGAAAAGATCGACACTGTGAAAAATAGTTCAGACTTCCTTACTAAAGCCGTCACGGTTGCGAAGTTTGAATGGTGCTCTGCTGCGATTGGATTGAAGAGGAGTGATGTTGGAAAGGCTCTCATTTGCGCGAAGTATCCACCAAGTGGGAGAATGTTGGAGTTGGTGAATACTTCGGGGACCCTTATTTCTCATACTGGGCATGCTCATATGAGCTTAGGGAAACCGAAGTATGATCCGACGACATGTGACTCATGTCCACGGAATGCGGGAGTTCGAGGGCAGCGCCCTCGACACGGGGGTCCCGCTGAACGGGCAGCAGGCGGGGGTTCTGCTCCCCGGTGAGCGGACGGCGGCCCCGCTTGTTGTGGAATTAAAGGGATTTGGATAGGCTTGGGCTTTGGGCCCATTTTAAGTCTTATATATATTGTACTCGTATGAAAAATCATTGAAACGAGTGGCTGTGGTTGTAAACCTAAATCATAGTGGAATCCTTTTACAGGACGTAACCCTATTTTGGGGCGAACCTGGGTAAACTCGTGCATCATTTAATTTTCTTCTATTCTCTACGTGATCGTTCTGATTCGGTTTGCGATACACCTCCATCACAACTCTCTCTTCCGTGGACTTTGCTGCTTTCTAGCTAAATTCTAGCAGTTGATGTTTATCTTAATGCTATGATGTCGTGATGCGGAGCACATCACGATTGAATTTACATAATTTATTTGGTAGAGCTAGGATTTTGATATTTTCTGCTTTAATTAAGTTAATGTATGATATTTATTTAGTATAAGAATGCCTGAATTTATTGTTTCCATCATTTTACTATGTTTAAATTTGTCAAGATATCTTATCTTTGATTGGGAAATACCGTAGGATATAGCGTTAGCTAAGATTTTGTTATGTTTATGTTGACACCTATTTTTTATTGCCCAAAATTAATTATACAAAAATTTAGGGGTTAATGTCCTTAATTCCTAAAATAAAAATATTTTCTATTAAATTGCATGACATATAGATAATAGGTACATTTGCAATATTAGGGTTTATTAGAACATTTTTTTTCTTTCTTTCTTAAAAAAAAAAATGGAGCGGAACCGGGCCGGGTCGACCCGGCCCCCTATTCCTTCCCCTGGTTGGGCTTGGCCCAACTCCCTTTTTTTCCATCTCTTTTTCTTTTCCCGCCCAGCCCTTCCTCCTTTCTTCTTTGCCCGACCCAGCTTCTCTCTCCCCCTTTCCTCTCTCCTTTGCGGTGGACGCAGAACAGCCGAGCATTGGCCGCCGCCCAGAAGAGCGGATAACCCGCTCCACTGCGCAAAAATGGCCACCAAAGTCAAGGAAAGAGGGCAGCCCGGTGCAGAGCAGTTAATGGAGAGGATAGGAGGGTAGAGGGCAAGTGACCGTCGACCATAAAAAGCCGGCGAAGAGGAGAGAGAAAAGGGAGTTCGGTTCTGGGGAGACCGAGAGAGATGTAGAGAGAGTACCAGAGAGAGATTGAGCGAGACAGAGGGCCAGAGAGTTTTTCCGGCGACTGCCGTGCTCGTATCGCGGTCGGCAACTCGTGGTTGTCGCCCCTCCGCCGTCGCCAAATCTCGGTAGGTTCCCGTTCGCTAGTTTTCATTTTGATTGGTTTGGGGATCGTTTTTTCCCAAGGATCCCGGTTTGACGGCCTCAAGGCGGCCGGCCATGGCCCCACTCGTCTCGGGCTTGCCTCCAAGTCGCCGTCGCCAAGCCGGGTAGGGACAGCTCGCGGTCGACGCCCCTGTTTCTCTCCCGCAGCCGGTGTCCCCTGTTCTGTCGGGCCCCTGTTTGCTCTGTTTTGGGCGTCTCGGACAAGAGCACGCGATTGTTCCGTTCGCACAAATTCCGGCCCGCGTCGCCTTCACGCCTCCCCCGCGACCTCATACGTCGTGTGTCGAAAGTTCTGGCTCGGAGCCGAGCCTCCGTGGAGCCGAGAATGCTTCGTTTTTGAAGCGCCCGCCATGTGTTTGTTGAAATACCTAAGTGAGATCCGTAAGCAGGTTCTCTGAGTTTGGGTTGTTGCTGGATTTTTGTTCGTTTGTTTTGCTTGTTCTTTGCTCGTGCCTCGTCAGGTTTCGTGGAGGGGCGACGCTCATGAAGGCCCGAGGCCGACTTGGCCGAACGTGACTCCTCCACTTGTTCGCAGCCGCGTAGGCCGACGCTACTGTAACGTAATGCTTGACCAGAGGATGGGTCGATTTTGCCGCGGTTTGAAGTAAAAGTCGAGTCTGTCATTAGCCGTTTCGAGAGGCACACGGCCGCCGGAGCTCGGGCATGGACGGGCCGACGCCGCTCGTCTCGGCCAATCCTGTCGTGGTTGCACAGGAGACCGTCACGGTGGCGTTGAGGTTGACTTTGTCGGGTCTGTCGAGTGGGAGGATCGGAGCCCGGATCGGGTGAAGGAGCCAGACCGATTTCCAGTTGTTTCTCTGTGCTATTCTAGGAAATAGAAAAGTGGGCTGGGCTTTAGTTCATAGAAAATAAGCTTTGGGCTTGTATTCGTCTTAATTCGTTTTTGGTTTTGCTAGAATGGGCTCATTCTCAAGGCCCAGTCTCGCGTGGACTCGGGTCGGTCCCGATCCGGATCCGCCGACCCGACCTGGATATTATATTAATGTTAAATTATTTTTGATAAAAAAATTATTTTAAAAAGAATAAAAGAATAAAAAATTTCGTTTTTTTAATTTCTTTTAAAATTAGAAAATAGTACAGAAACTAGTACTTTTAAATATTCTTCTAAATCGATTAATAATCATGTCTAAATAGATTAATAATCATGTCTAAATCGGATAAGCCTATAGGGTTATACGGTAGGATTTTGCATGTTATTTTTACTACTATTATATTATCATTATGCAAGTTATTTCTAATTAGCATATAATTGCATAAATTGCCAAGTATTGAATGTTGTATCCTTACTTAGGTTTAGAATCCTAGGCTGCATATTTATCTTGATTGCTAATATTTAATGATTGTGCACTCGCTTGTTCACCTCACATATTAGAAGATATGTCGTAAAATCAATCCAAACTACCTGATAAATATTTTTCTGAAATTAAAAAGAATCAAAGGTACTGAAAGAGAACTAGTTACTCAACTAGTGTAACCAAGTCTCCGAACTCATTTAATTTCTAGTTCGCAAAAGTAAGGCAACTCTAATTAGTAGCAACTCCTAGATAAAAATCACTTACAGGTTAAAAATCTAAATCACAAATCACGATATGATATGGGCTTGGGAACGATCGAGCTAAGTTTCAGACCTAGACTTAGCGTATCCAGTGTAGACGCCTTCCTTCTTCCGAAGGCGAGTCGCGACAGTTTAGTAAATGATTCATTGGAGTAGAGGTTTACACGTATGAATATGCGCTTTGCTTTCATGTAACTAAGTTTTGCCTCTTTTCAGAAACACCAGAAAAATCGAGAGACTTCTTTCCGTGCACTTTGTGCGTGTACGCTTCGAGCATCTGTTTTGCGAGTTACAACTCGTGACTACCCGTTTTCGCTACGTCCTCTCGTCTGTTGCACACTTAAAATGTTAAGTACGATGAGGAATCTCGTAAAGGAAATAAGGGAAAAGCCATAACGCCAACAAAATTCATAGCTAAGGACTTTCTTTCATATAAGTAGTAATCATGCATATGCATAAACAATACCACATTATGCTAGGCACGAAATTGATATCTAATGGAGCAAACATTAGAATACAACGAAACAATAAGTTCCACAAAAGAATTCGACATACCTATTCTGTTAGGGAGAAGTGTCAGAAAGGTCCTAAACCTATTGCATTAGTGCCAATTTAGTCATAAACCTTTATTTGGTGCAAATTCAGTCTTAAACCTTTTGTCTTTATTCCAATTCAATCATTGTAGCTAATTTTGGCAGGATATTGCTGACGTGGACGTCGGTCGGCCTACGTAGCACCGCGAGCAATGACATTGACAACTTTTAATAATATTTTAATATTTTTCCGAATTATTTTTTTTTAAATTCTATTATTTTTCTTTTTTTCTTTTTTCCCTTTCTTTTTCCTCTAGCCGATCGCCGGACCGACAACCGGCTGGAGGCCAGGGCCGGCAAGGTCCCTCACCCTTGCTAGTGGCCACGAGGTTGTGCCTCACCCAGTCGCTGGTGAGGCTTTCGTGTCCGCTAGCGTGGGCTCAAGCCTAGTCGGATCGCCACGAGGGTGGCCTCGCGCTGGGCTGGTGAGGGCCACTGGCGTGGGCTCAAGCCTAGCTGGATGGCTGCGAGGGCGGCCTCGCGCTGGGCTGGTGAGGGTCGAGACTCGTCGACCATGGGTGAGGCTCGAACTCACCAGATCCGGTGCTCGCCTTCGCCGACCTTGGCCTCCAGCCGGTCGCCGGTTCGGCGACTGGCTAGAGGAAGAAGAAACGGAAAGAAAAAAAAAGAAAGAAAAGAAAATTTTTAAAACTAAATAAAAAATTAGAAAATTATTATAATATTTTTAAAAGTTATCCACGTCATCGTCGGCGGTGCCACGTAGGCTGGTAGGTGTTCACGTCAGCAATATCCGGCCAAAATTAGTTGGAAGGATTGAATTGGCACAAGACAAAAGGTTTATGATTGAATTGGCATAAAAAAAGGTTTAATACTAAATTGTCATTAATGCAATATATTTATGACTTTTTTGACACTTTTCCCTATTCTTTTAAGGAGATAATACATGTCTATTTAAGTGCCAATGTTGAATGCAATGCAAATTCTGATTTTGAATTAATTCCAATTTGGACCATTCACGTTTATGAGGATTGATGGCTCATTTTTCTTGCTATTTCTCATGTTTTTTCTTCTTTTATTAGTTCAATGGAACAGCAAGTTCAATTGAAAATTTAAACGTCGGCACTCTCGAGTAATTAATTCATGTCATTTGATTTCCAAAGTGTGTTCAATTTTTGACATATTACGAATATTGAAACAACAATCTACGTTATTATAGAAAGATTAGTTCAACTGTAAAATTTTAGTTTTGTTCATCTAGGATATATAACTAGAAGTACAAAAAATATATTTAAAAACTAAAATTTTATTTTGGGCCGAGCTATATTGGGCTACACTTATTAAGGCCCAAAAAGCCCAACCCATGCCTGAAATATAAAATAGTATAAAGCCGAAAAATCATTCCAGGAAAATTTGAGCATGGGCATGGCCTAGCCCATTAATGGACGAGGCTAGTACGAAGAAGGAAATCATGGTTTCAATTAGGGGTGATCGGTTCTCGGTCTGATCCGATTCTAAGGTGGAACCAGGAATCGGGGACCGGACCGGTTGATCCTAGGACTGGGAACCGGTCACATTGGGTTTAATTCACATTTTACTAATTTTTTTGAATGAAGTTCACTTATGGTTTAGTTCACATTTTACTAATTTTTTAAAGAAATAAAAAAAAATATTGGTAGTCGTTCCAGTTTAGTCGGTCCGATTTTCCCTTGGAACCGAGAACCGGACCACTTTTAGGAACTGATAACCGGATTGACACTCCTGGGAATCGGACCCAACCGACAGGTTCGATCTAGTCTGGGCAGTTCCCGGTGTGGGCGGTCCGTTTTGCACACTCTTAATTTCAATTCTTCCCACTCGTTTTATGTCGTTAGATTTCCCCCCCTTTTTTTTTACGAATAATATAAGGGTGAAAGGTCTGCCTGAAGTAGCCAGAGCGACTCCATACATTGCCAAAGAATGTTCCACTACGAGTCTACTGAGTGCGATATCGTATATCACCAAATTACTGTGCACTAGAGTCGCATACTGATCATTGGAGATGTTCTCCTAAAACGGATCAGCCCGTCACTATTATCCCACCAAAAATGTTAATTAGATATAAGCTCCTTAAGAGTAATTTGGTTTAGAGTTCAATTTTCGGACTCAAACGATTTGAATATCTGACCGCCCGATGAAAAACCGTTTCAGAGTTGGTCCTCATCCAAAAGATGCTCGCCAAAAATATGAGATTTCTTCCTATCCTATGGTTCAGACATGCAAAATGTTACCACTCTAAATATCCCCATAACTTCATGTGTTTTTCATACTTTCTTTAGAAAAAGTGATTCGAGATTTCCATTGATAATAGGTCTAACGAAAATGTGGTGAGAGGACAAGCTTTTCCTTTAAATCGAAAGAAGGGTTTACTAATATCTATATCGATATTGGCCATAGCATTGCTGTTTGCATAACTCGATTCCATGGTATAAAAACTGAGTACTAAATGACTATCATAGAAAATGGGAAAGGGAAGCCACATTGAGATGGTACCCCTATATTGGATGAACTTTTCATTTGTGGTGCGTTAAAATGGTCGAAATTAAATTTGACCCCATAATGTTTTTAGGTTTTTGACCCTGTAGGTCTCCATCAATTTGACAAACATATTTCTCACAAAATTTATTGATAAAAATTGAGTAAAAGCAGTCATTGCACGTAATTTTTCATCCACAGATTCCATATCGCTTTCCCATCACCATCTCCCTCCCCCACCACCGAAACCCCCAAAAAGAAGAACTTTCCTCTGTCCTCTTTCTTTTCGTCATTCTTCAGCAGTACAAATCTGAAAAATTTTCTAATGAGGACAAAATTTGGTCAAAATTTTTTTGAGTAATTGATGTAATATTATATGACTAAAGTGATGATCAAAATCGATATTAATGTGGGTTTTGTTTGTCTATAACAACCACATTCTCATGATTCTAAAATTGTTTATTAAGTTTTTTTTGCACCTTGTGGGGGCAAAATGAAATGAAAACAGTTACTACATACTTAGTTGTATATCTCTAAGAAATTTGATGGGGACAAAAGTTAATTTTTAGGTCAAAATAGTTTAACATAATTTTAAAATCTCTAAATATATGGAATTTTAAAATTTCAAGTTGCTCCTTGGAGCAAGAGGCCCCGGAGCTCTACATGTGGTTCCGTCAACATGATGAATGTGTTTGCCATTATACTCACAGTTTTTTTTTATGAAAGCCTTTTTCTTTATAGTATGACAAGATTATTTCAAGTTGCTTAAGCCTTATACAAAAAGGGGTTTGCTTATGCCCATTATGATCTAAACACATCTCTACTTATATTCAAGGTGCTTATGATATATCACTTTTTCCATTGTGACATTCTGCAAAAGAATTTTTGCAAAAAAAAAAAATGTAAAACCGTTATTGTTTATCCAAGTTCCTTCGTCCCGAATTTGTTCATGATGTTATTATATGCATCTGGTAGAGTTTTCAAATAATAAATCAGGCTTATTATCTAATAGCTTAAATATTTAAATAAAATAGGAGCGAGTTAGTGTTGGAAGCGCGCAGCAAAATCCTCATACCTTTACGCGGGGAGATCACCAAGAGGAAGCCCAAGTCCCAAGCCCGTTAACATGACCAGTTGAACCCACTTTCACTTAAAAGGTTAAGCCAATGTTTTATGGCTAACTGTGATACATTAACTGCTCAACACCATATACCAATTATTCGATGTGAAACTATTCTAACACAACTGACACATGTATCTCAACAGTTAGGCCGAGGTATCTCTTGTCAAGTCCACCTTCCCAAAATTTTCCATCGTGGCACAAAACAGAGGACAAAGATCATTTTGCCACCTAGTACAGACCGCCAATTGTGGTGTCATTTTGTGTAATGGTCTTGAGTCAAGGAAAAAGTCGTCGTCTCCATTCTCTCTAATGTCACCGTGAGGATCTTTGCTTTGAACGCGTAGATGTGGTGGTAGGTTGAGTTCTGTCTCGATGCAGGTGTGTAAGCATAATAATCAAACTTGGAAAATGGACAGTCGCTGTTTTAACTTTTCTTTAGTTAGGTCTAAGCGTATCTTGGTCCTGTCTTTTCCCGGTGGACGACGAAGCGTGCTTCTCGCGCTCTCTCTAGGGCCATTTGGAATTGTAGGACATTTCCAAGGTCTGCCCATTGACGAACGAAATTCATATCCACGACATTATTGTCATAATCAATCTGTATTTTATACTTCGATTCGGTATACACCACACCCGGAATTTGCAATCTCTTGAATTACAAAGCAGATCTATTATTCGTAATTAGTTCTAATATATAATCTATCAAGTAATGTGACTTTTGTCGCATTTGATGATGCATGTTTTATATGATAATTGTAGAATAATTACCCGAGTTTCGTACTTTATAATGCAATTTAGATGAAATGCCGTGCAAATATTTGTAATTTATGCCTAAATGTAATTCTCGTGCTAATAAAACAATGAGTAACAACCAAGCGATATGCATTGTCCTTGAAATTCTAAATTTGTCTCATCAGTCATGGATCTCACTCTGAATTTTTTATATTGTGATAATTTCTAAATTTTCGTATGACCCAAAGTACTCATTTTAGTTATGCGCTTCGCACATTTTAAGATTCGACTCTTTATCCATGATTCACGATTTTAAGATTTTAATTCATACATATCATAATTTAACAATTACATTATGGGACTTACCTAAAAAAATTTCTTGTCTAATTACTTAAATAAGTGCCTGCGATATTACTTATCAATGAAATTATTGCTTATATATTGAAAATTTCACTACTTGTCGCAATGAACGATGAAGATTTTGAGCTGAGAGAGAAATTTAGGAGACGGCAAGGTGGACTCCAACTCCAACTCCAAACCATGAAACACAAAAACTTCTCCTCCTCCTCCTGTGAGCTCTCTCTCTCTCTCTCTCTCTCTCTCTCTCTCTCTCTCTCTCTCTCTCTCTCTCTCTCTCTCTCAAATCTTAAGTATACTTTGTCTATGTAATTGCGTGTAAAAAAGTTAGGCTTTTGATTTGTGCACCATGAGTTATATGCTTTTGATCATCAAGACCACTCCTTATTCAGGCAAAAATAAGTTGAGATGATGATAGATGAAATCGTGGCTTTAACAACATTTGAATACTCTATAGTTAGGCATGCTTAATGATAGACGACGCAGTGGAGGGATCGAGCTATATTGAGACCATCTTGGCCCAAAAAAGAAACTATAATTAGGCATGCTTAATGATAGACGACACAGCAGAGGGATCGAGCTATATGTGAGACCATCTTGGCCCAAAATAAATTATGTATAATTAAACCTTTAATTGGTTGTATATCTAGATGATACAGAAGATGAGAAAATATTAATGTATGTCGATGAACTCATGAGACACGATCAAAGAAAGATGACAAAAAACATACCGTGAGAGCCAGCAAAGAAGGAAAGCAGTGTGTTCCTCGGAGGTAATCTCCCCTTGTAATTTGGCAAACTTGTCGATTAAAGCTTCATAAGGAAGGTCCAAACAAGATGGGTTGCGGAAGTATGGGCAGGTGTGTAAATTAGATTCGTCAACTTCTATAAACGGGGGAAGACCCATTAGACTCCATAGGTACGGTCCATAATAGCGAAGATTCACAGACCTTAAGCGATCAGGGCAACGTGTCGAAGTATTATAGGGAACTATGAGCTGGCTAACTGCGCACAGAGTATAAGTGGCAGACGGACGATCCCTATACCCCCTATGAGAAAAGAAAGCGTCCGATCAAGGTATTATTTTAAAAGAATCGAAATTTCTTTTAATTCTTTTAAAAAGGGGATATATATTGACACTTAAAATATCGTTTGTCTGGCACAAACACGTGAACAGCACATGAGACGAGTATGGATAGTCATGTGCATAGCACATGAGTATTAATACAAATGTGCCAGCTTATCGACAAGTGTAGGGATCAACATATGTCGACTTATAGTGGTATTCATTGATGCCACGTGTCCAATTATCAAAATACGGCGACAGATAACTAGTAGTTGCTAATATGAATATTGGCAATGAATATTTATTAAAAGAGTATTAATAAGTTGCTTTGAAATTTGAGATCGATGAAGCAGTTGAGATCGAATACACACAATTCTAGGAGGGAACGATTACCGCTTGAAGACCAGGTCGTTCGATCAAAGGCACACATTTTTTGAGGGAACGGTTACCGCCTAAAAAACCAAGTTGTTCGACGAATTGGTTGAGATCAAAGGCACAAATTTTTGGAGGAAGTAGCTGCCGCTTGAAAGCATGATCGTGAGACACACATTGTTGTAAGAAACCACATCATGGAGCAATTTGTGCATGTAAGATTTAGAAATGTGGAGGTAACTGGCAAAAGTTGCTGAGGAAATTACAACCGCCGAAAATAGTCGGAAGGCAGTTACCATAAGCCATTATGAATACCACAGTTGTCCATTTGAAAAGCCCCTTGCACAAATCAAACTAAATGTTATCTTTCAATTATTTTTTCTGCATTGCACTTTAAATTTCCTTAGCTGTAGCTTTTAGATTCGCGTCGCCTATTAAATTCCTCCGTGTATCTTTATCTTGGTGATGCGTCGTCGATTAAATTACGGTGTAGTATCTTTTTGTTCCCAAGCTGTGTCGTCGATTAGATTCTGACATAGTTCGCCTATATCCTGTTATGTCATCGAGTCTGTAATTTTCGAGCCTTGTCGTCGATTAAATTTTGGCTTGGTTTGGGATTGTGCAGTGCTATTTGAATTGGAGAGGTTGATTCCCTTTCGCATGAGATATTCTCTGTCCGGAGTTAGCGCAGGACCTTTATCTCTTCATATAAAAAGCTAAAGAACTACTTTTGGTGAAAGATATTTCATCGTAGGAGAAATTCCGGCGAAACAGTTATATTGTCAGTACTTCTCCAATCAAAGAAAAGACTAATTCCAATTTCGTTTTTTTTCGAAAATTGCATTTGCCATGCACCATAAAAGGGCGTGTCAATAATGGTATGATAAATGATTGAAGGAAAACTATTAGGTATTTTTTTATTCCGGCAAACTATTAGGTACTTCATGAGTCCAAACATATATGGATCTTATTAACAAGTGATTCAGTGTATTAATTAAGAATATCTCTAGGGTTTTGAGGATATGTACACAATGAACTCTTACTAGGATAATCAACATTATTCTCGTCAAATTGTTGCCAGGTGAAGAAAGATCCGAGCATGGATGCCTTGCTCTCGGACATATGCATTTCGACCTTGGCCGCACCAACTTATCTCCTGGCCCATCGATTTGAAACCAAGGACTCCAATCAGTGAAATCATTTAACCAATGGGTTATATATTATTTGTAAAGCATTACTTATACATATTAAAAGTATAGTCAGTGACATTAGATATTGTTATATATTCTTATTTGATGGTTTAACAAGTAGCAGAAGGTACTTTTTAATATATATATATTCCACCATCAACGCTGCTGCTCTAAATAAGATTAGTTCCGTGTGCTTCGAAGTTGGGAACTAATAAATTTGAAGAGGAATTAGTATTTATAAGTTTCTCCTCTTTTCCTTTGGCCAAGGCCTTTCAAATATGCCAAAGTGGATATTTATCAGGAAATGGAGACAAACTAATCCAAAATAAAATTCAATGCCTCTTCTCTTGATAACCCTCTCATCTTTAAGGTTTACGGAAAATTGAGAACATGGCTCGCAATTTGATTGGGTCTGACCATTTCTCATCTCTTGAAATTTCCATAGCAAACCATTTCAAAGCCGCCTTCATCAATTGATCTCCGATGGTTTCCCAATTTCAAAGCCGCCTTCGTTGAAACGACTGCAGATTCGTCGCCATTTGTGAACCTTCGATTAAATCAAAACTATAGGTACAATTGTCTTACCATGTGGTCCAAATGAGCAATGCACCAATCATTGTGCATGCAACGTCCACTTAACCTTGTGAAGACGACAAAGCTAACCCCGACAGCAAGTTTGTTTGGATAGTGTAAAAAAATTAATCTAAATTGAGCCCTTGTTATATGACACATAGCTGGTCGATCGCTAGTCACTATCATGGCTAAGTACAAGTTCACTCTACTATACGGCTTTCAAGCTGTGTTCAAACCTACGAGTCTCTTAAAAGTCTCACCAGAAATTCTCCGCCGGCGTTGGTGACTGAAGACTGCTTAAAGAAAGACCGAATTCCGACCCTCGCCGAAAGCCATTAAATTACAATATTGACGAAGCCTTTTCCAATTTGGACTTTTCGATATGATCTCCGTACACGAAGAATCTAGGGTCCAACCTAAACGATTCCAAGCAACTTCGAACGATTCGGGGCAAATTTGAATCGTAGGGTTCGTGAAACACAGTGAAAATGTGAGGGAATTAGAGATCATAAATACGCATGGCTCATGCATTGTAAAGCCATCACACAAGCTAGCTCTTTCTCCAAACTCGATACACTTGTTCAAAAAAATTCCTCTTTTCGCTCTCTCTAACAACTCTCAAAGGCACCAAGAGCACATACTTGTTACTACTTTCGTTTCGTTTCGTTTCGTTTAACTCGATATGCAAATGGAAAGAACCACAATTGTACCCCTACAGCCTCCGACTTATGGAAATTTGATCACCATTTTAAGCATTGACGGTGGCCGGATAAGAGGGATTATCCCCGGAACCATTCTTAATTTTCTAGAGTCTGAGCTTCAGGTAAGCATGCTTGTTACGATTTTTGTCATATCCGCTATCAAAATATTTCGCTGATCTTGTCAGCAAATTAGCATGCTTCATAATCTTTACCAATCTATGCATAGCGATTTTGTTAACAAGAAAAGTCTTATCAATTATAGTGAACAAAACAACATTCATTGGATTCATATGCACATGGACCATTTGCATGTAGTTCTCGTAATGCATGCATGCATATAAAAGGTTATAGGCATGCATGTCCTAAGCAAACTTTAAAAGGATAAGACTATTTTATGTATATCTAATGTTATAATATTTCAATATCCAACAATGCCTTTATCTAATAATTAAAAATTTTAAAACAATTGGCAGTGGTCCTATAAAATTTCATATGGTATCAAAGCAAGGATGTCATGAGGTCAATTTTTCCAAGCCCCTATTTTTCTCTTCAATTACATGTTTCCATGATTTAGGCTAAGGCCATAGTCCAGCCTATGCGTGACGAATAGTGTTAGAATATTTAAATAATAAATTATGCCTTCATCTAATAGTTTAAATTTTTAGAACAGTTGACAGTGATCCCATATACCGACTTTTATGTTACATGTTTATCTGATATACCAATCTCGAGCTATAAATGTTCTTTGAATTTTACAGAAACTAGATGGGAAAAATGCAAGAATCGCGGACTACTTCGATGTTATTTCTGGAACAAGCACTGGCGGCCTCGTTACTGCCATGCTAGCCACTCCCAATGAAAACAACCGCCCTCTATTCGCCGCAAAAGACATCAAAGACTTCTACCTCAATCATTGCCCTAAAATCTTCCCCCAGGACAGGTAAAGAAAAAACATAAAGGAGTTTCTAATCTCTCTTCATGGTTTAATTATTTCTTAACTGATCGAAATTGATAAATGTCCCTAAAACTATACAGTTTCCCTTTCAAAGCGGTCACGAAGATAATCAAAGCCGTGGCGGGACCCAAATAGGCCCAATTCCCTAAAAAACCCTCAACTTTAGCCTTTATCCCAATTATATCTGTTGACACCTATTTTTAATTTGCCCAAAATTAATTGCACAAAATTTAGGAGTTAATTTTATTTAATTCCTAAAACAAAAATATTTCTATTTAAATGCATTGCATATAGAAATTAGGTACATTTGCACTAATAGAGTCTATTATAGAGTTTAATTTAAAAAAAAAAAAAAATTCGAGTCGGGCCGGGTCGGAGCTGGGCCGACCCGGCCCATTTCTTTTTTCCTTTTTTCCTTTTTTCCCCCCTGGCCCGGCCCAGCCTTCTTCCTTTTCTTCTTCTTTCCCCACGCCGCATTCTTGGGCCGGGCCCGGCCCGCCTTCTTCCTTCCTTCTTCTTCCCCCGCGCGGCGTCGCTCTCTCTCCCCGTTCTCCCCGTGCGCGACCGGGCGTGACGCACGGCGGCGTCGCTCCTCATCGTCGTCATCCGATCAGAGGAGGCCCAGGCGGGCACGCCACAGGGACTGGCCATTAAGGCCAGTCCCGTCTTCCCCATCTCCCAGGCTCTCTCTCCTCTCTGCCCCGTCTCTCTGCACCCTCCTCTGCACCGGCCCCCAACGCTCTGCTCGCACCGGCTCGCCATGGCCGCGAAAGTCGCGGGGCGGGTAGGCCGGTGCGGGCCATCGCCACGCCGACGCGCGGCCGGGCCCGGTCGTCGTCGTGGGCTATGAAAGACGAGAAGAGAGAGAGAGAGAGACGGGGGGCCATTTTTAGAAAAAATACAGAGAGAGCGTGAGAGCGTGAGCCGGGGAGAGACAGGAAGCCTCCGGCAGCCACCGCGCCTCAGCCATCCATCCCCGTCGCCGAGCCGACGGCGGCGACAGAGAGAGAGAGAGAGTGGGTCGGCGATTTTCAGAGAAAAACAGAGTGAGAGAGAGAAACCGAAAGAGACCGAGAGAGAATAGAGAGTGAAACAGAGAAGAGAGAGGAGGGAGCCGAGAGTCCGCCGGAGCTAAAGAAGAACCAGCGGCGGTCGTCGACGCCGCCTGGACCCGCCGGAAGCCGCCCGGACGCGCCGTCGACCGGTGAGCCCCCCCGGCCGCGAAGCTCCCCTTTTCCCCGATTTTTGGCTCGGTTTGGCCGGGACTCGCGCCGGCCGTTTCGCGCGAATCCCGGCCCATACCGTCGTCGGTCCCGACTCCTAGTCGCCGTCGGAGGTGAACCCAAGCCGCTGGAGTAGACCGGACCGCCGGAGGAGGTCGGAATCCCCCGTTTTTCCACGCGCCCGCCAGGCGTTCGACGAAATGTCTCAACCACGCCGGTTTTTGTTTCATCGCCGGCCGGCGAACGGTGGTCCAACGGCGGCTCAGGTGAGTGGCACAGCCAGAGGCGGTCCTGGTCGGGCGACTTGGGGGCGGCGCTGGCCTGGGTCAGCCGGCGGACGGCCAATTTTGGCCTCGCCGGCGCCCCCCTCCCCACGGGTCTGTTTGTTCGGGTCGGATTCGACCCGAATCAACAGATCCGACCCGGGTCAACGCCCGGGTCGGATCCGTTGACTCGGGTCGGTTCCGACCGACCCGGATTAACAGTTCCGACCCGGGTCAACGCCCGGGTCGGATCCGTTGACCCGGGTCGGTTCCAACCGACCCGGGTCAACGCCCGAGTCGGATCTGTTGACCCGGGTCGGATCCGACCCGACCCGGTTAATATTATATTATTATTTTATTTTATTTAAAAAATTTAAAATTTAAAATTTAAATTTTTTTTTAAAAAAAAATTATTTAAATTTTTTTTTATATGTTATATCTAAGTGTTTTAATTTATTGTATTATTATGCATGTTTTTTGTCTTGTTTGAATTAGACAAGCCTGAGGTTGCGCGGTAGTATTTTGCATGTTAGTTTTTATTATCGCTGTATTATTATGCATGTTTTTAATACAATTGCATGAGTGTTGTATTTTTGAATGTCATCTGACTTAGTTAAGGTTAGAACCTTAGACTGCATGAATTGTTGTGTTCTTGACTGTTAATCGTTTCTGATTATGCACTCGCTTGATCACTTCACATGTTAGGAGAAAGGTCCTAAAATCAATCCAAATTGCCTGACAAATGTTTTCAGAAATAAACAGGGTAAAATGGTACCGAAAGGGCATTAGTTATCCAACTAGTGTAACCAAGTCCCCGAACTCATTTAATCTCTGGTTCGTAGGAATATGGTGATTCTCCCATCACCCTATTTGGGTTTTTAATCGACCCACCCCAAATCGATTAGTGGCGACTCCTTGATATAAACCACTTGCATGTTAAATACTTAAACCCTAAGTCGCGATATGGTATGGGCTTGGGAGGGCCCGAGTTAAGTCCCGAACCTAGACTTAGCACGTACCAGGCGAGCCCCCCTTTTTTGCATATTGTTTAAAAGAGGGCTTGGGAGTTCGGTCGCGACAATATCCCAAACTTGTTTTTGTCTCATAAAAAACCCCAAACTTTCACTTTTGTCCCAAATCTATTCCATTAACTTTTCGTCCAATTTTTTAATATTATTTTTTATTTTTTCGAATTTTTTTATTTTTTCTTTTCTTTTCTTTTTCCTTTCCTTTCCTTTTTTTTTTGTTTCACCTTCAACCTCGGCCGGTCGCCGGTCCGGCGACAGCCGCAGCGGGCAGCGAGGTCGGCCCCGCCCGGCCGTTGGCGAGGCACGGCCTCGCCGGCGTTAGGCGAGGCCGACCTCGCCAATAGCCGCGGCGGGAGCCTCGCCCGACCACGCGAGGCTCGGCCCCGCCGGCAACCGGCGAGGCGAACCTCACCGTTCTTTGGGCGAGGCCGACCTCGCCGGTTGCCTCGCCGTGGTGGCGAGGCTCGGCCCCGCCGGCTATTGGCGAGGTCGGCCCCGCCGCATGGCGAGGTCGGCCTCGCCCAACGCCGGTGACAGCCGAGCCTCGCTAGCGGCCGGCGTGGCCGAGCCTCGCCCGGATCTAGCAAGGGCTCGGCCCCGCCGTGGCCGGCGAGGTCGGCCTTGCCCGGAACGACGAGGTTCGGCCTCGGCCGGCCTCGCCGTTCTTGGCGAGCCGACCTCGCCCGGTGCCGGCGGGCCGAGCCCTCGCTGACTGTCCTCGCCGTGGCTGGCTAGGGTCGGCCCCGCCGGCCGTTGGCGAGGCTCGGCGTCGCCGTTCTTGGGCGAGGCCGACCTCGCCGGTTGCCGGCGGGCCGACCCTCGCCGCCACGGCGAGGCTCGGCCCCGCCGGCTATTTGCGAGGTCGACCTCGCCCAACGCCGGCGAGGCCGAGCCCTCGCCAGATCCGGCGAGGCTCGGCCCCGCCGGCAACCGGCGAGGTCGGCTCGCCTAGCAACGCGAGGTTCGGCCTCTCCAATTCTTTGGCGGGGCCGGCACTCGCCGTGGCGGCGAGGCTCGGCCCCGCCGGCCATTGGCGAGGTCGGCCTCGCTCAACGCCGGCGAGAGCCGACCTCGGCGGCCCCCGCCTCTGGCCGGTCGCCGGACCGGCGACCGACCAGAGGTTAAAGGTGAAACAAAAAAAAAAAGGAAAAGGAAAGGAAAAAGAAAAGAAAAGAAAAATAAAAAAATTCGAAAAAATTAAAAATAATATTAAAAAATTGGACGAAAAGTTAATGGGGTAAATTTGGGACAAAAGTGAAAGTTTGGGGTTTTTTATGAGACAAAAAAAAGTTTGGGATATAATTGGGACAAAAGCTAAAGTTGAGGGTTTTTTAGGGAATTGGGCCACCCAAATACGATGGAAAATACCTTCACAAGCTCGTGAGGGAGAAGCTTGGGGACAAAAGATTGCACCAAACATTGACAAACGTCGTAATACCGACGTTCCACATCAAGAGCCTTCAGCCAACTATTTTCTCTAGCTACCAGGTCTTTCATCGCTTCACCATCTTCTTGAAATTCAAAAATATCTCTAGGGTTTTGAGGATATGTAGACAATGAACTCTTACAAGGATTATTAACATCATTATCGTCAATTTATCGCCAGGTGATGAAAGATCCGAGCGTAGATGCGTTGCTCTCAGATATATGCATTTCGACCTCGGCTGCACCAACTTATCTCCTGGCCTATAAGTTTGAAACCAAATGCCCCACAGGCAAAGTGAGAGAATTCAACCTCATTGATGATGGCGTAGCCGCAAATAATCCGGTACATAATTATATTGTCGTCCTTGTAATATGAAACCTCAAACCTGAATTTCCTTCCATGACATTGTTCTTAAACTTGATTGGATCAATCTATCATCTCCGTAGAGAGTACTTGAATATCGAGAATTTGTTTTTTTTAAATAATGCGGGGCAACAACTAAGTATATATATGATATTTCGATTGTGCAGACATTGGTTGCGATGGGCGAGGTGACCAAGACAATCATGGGAGGAAGTTCAGATTTCTTCCCTATAGAGCAAATGCATTACCGGAGGTTCTTGGTGATCTCACTCGGGACCGGTACTCGGAAGATTGAGGGGAAATACACGGCACGTGAAGCAGCCAAGTGGGGAGTGTTGGGTTGGTTGACCAGCGGTGGCTCCCCATTGATTGACGTCTTCAGTCAAGCCAGCGCGGACATGGTCGACCACCATCTCTCCGCCGTGTTTCAAGCCCTAGAACTCCACGACAATTATCTTAGGATACAGGTACATATGATAGTTTCAAATATTCACGTGAAAGATTCCAATACAAAATTATTTCCACATAATGTCACACACAGGGTTGTTTTACGCTGATCATTGCATTTTCGGGGCTTGATTTTTCAGGATGATAATTTGAGTGGTGTTTTATCATCCGTAGATGGGGCCACGAAAAAGAACCTAAATGACTTGATCAAAATTGGTGAGGCATTGTTGAAGAAGCCGGTCTCTAGGGTTAATTTGGAGACCGGGATGTGCGAGCCCACGTCTAATTTAGAGACCAACAAAGAGGCTTTGATAAGGTATATGCATTAGCAATCACAAAACGTTTAATTTCACGATGATATTATGATCTTTCACTTTTGGCAATTTTAGGTTGGTTTGACTAATGTAACTTTGTTTGATATATACTGTAGGTTTGCTAAACTACTCTCTCAAGAGAGACAGCGTTGCCATGCAAGGTCGCCTCGTGGATATGCCAATACACTGAAATGATTATAGTCGAGGATTAGTGATTTTCTTGCATATTTTTGCTAAATTTGTAATTTGAAGATTGGGACAAAGTATTTGACCTTTGTCTTTTCTTTTGGATTTTCCTTATTAATTTTTTATTCTTGAATAAACCCCTTGGGCCTAGGGCTAAGATAGACCTTTCGTTTTTTTCAATATTTCCTTGGGAGGCTAGGGCTAAGATATATTTTCTGCGGTACTTGTAAGCTTTTTATATGGAATAAAGTTCTCATTCTTGTCATGACTTCGTATTATAATTATTTTGATGCGTGAGAGTCACATCTTCCATCCTGTCGTATAGAAAATGGCAATACATTGACATGGGAAGAAGATGTGCTTTTAAGGTTTTACACATTATGCGGGCAACATGCGGCTATGATATATTGGTCTTCTAAACATAAGTCCAATAGCATGACCTAAAACTTAAGTCTTTTTCGAAATAATAAGAATCTAGTTAATATTTTTTTTCATCTTGTTTTGAACTTAGAAATAAAGAAGTCAATAATGACCCATAGACAAACGTACAACACAAGCAGGGGAGATTTTTCAAACGTTAAAAAAAATTTATATAAACTAAACTAATTTCCTTTCTAGCAAGAAATATATTAGATAGACTTGGTCATAACTGGCTAATGTCATGAATGGAGATGATTGAAGTGAAACCAACAAGCGGAGTACATGCCATTTTTTAGTGAAATAAACGCAACTTAATTCTTAAACTAACTATCTCAACTTTTGCTCAAATACCCGTGATTTGTTGGAACATGGTGTTAGAAAGAAAGCACATAAACGTCAAAATTTTAGGCTATTTTTAGGCTCCTTTTATTTCGCAAATAATTTGATTTTTCTGTAAAATGTTTTCTAAGAAGTCATTTTTCAGGAAGAAACAATGTTTTTCGATGTTCGGTTGAAATTTTGAAAATGAATAGGAAATTATTTTCCGTCATTCAGAAAAGAAAACCTACTTTATTTTCCCGAAGAAACATGCACTACAGGAGCTAGTGACTTGGACACGAGTAGCCAGGGAACTAGGCACCTAGATCCCGAGCCTGGCCTCTGTGGATTTGGACCCTACCTCGATGGACCCAGGCTTGGGCATCAGGGATCTAGGCACGGGCATCTATCCTAGATCCACAGAAGCCAGGCTTGAGACTTCGGTCCACTTGCCTGGCTTCCCAGAGCCTTGGCTCGAGTCCATCGAGGTCAAGCCCGGAACCCCGGTGCTGGAGCCCGGAACCCCGGTGCTGGTGCCCGAGTCCCTAGCTTAGCCTTTGTGAACCAGAGCCCCGAAGACACGAGCCTATGCATTAAGTTCCTCGGCCTGGCCTCTGTGCACTTGGGCAGGGACGTTGGGGTCCCAAGGCCATTCTCTATGGACCTGTATACAAGTGTGCCAATGTCCTAGGCCTGACCTTTTATGGACTCGGGCCTGAGCGTCGAAGAATCGCACATGGACATTGGGGTCTTGGGCCCGGCTTCTTTGCACTCGGGCTCAGCCTCGTGGACTCGGCCTCGGCTTATAGACGTGAGCCCTTTACTAAGGACCCAAGATTTGATATTGGGGTTTTTGTGCCTAAGCACAGAGTTTTTAATCTAAGTGCCGATATTTAGTCATATTTTGGAAAATGAATTATAAGTTTTTAATAAAGATTCATTTTCCTGAATTTTAGCATAGATTTGCGGTTGAATAGGAAAAGATTTTTCATTGACTCATTTTCCCGAGTGATCCAAATGTTGGAAAATAAAGAAAATTTTTTCTTGAAAAAGATTTTTCACAAAATAATTGGAGCCTAAATGACTATAAAAAAAATGGGTAAGGGAAGCCCCATTGAGATGGTCCCACTAAATTCCATGTACTTTTCATTGATGGTACAACAAAATGGTCGAAATTAATTTTGACCCATAATTTTGGGTTTTTGACCCTGTAGGTCTCCATCAATTTGACAAACATATTCTTCACAAAATTTAATGATAAAAATTGAATAAAAGCAGTCTTTCCGTGTAATTTTCATCCACAGATTCCATACCATTTTCCCTCACCATTCCTTTAAATCTTGAAAACTTTTTGGTGAGGACGAATTTTGGTCTAAAAATTATTTTTGTAATTGATGTAATATTATATGCAAAAAGCGATGATCAAAATCGATATTGATGTGGGTTTTGTTTGTCTGTAACAACCACATTCTCATGATTCTAAAATTGTTTATCAGGTTTTTTTATCACTTTGTTGGGGCAAAATGAAATAAAATCTCTAAGAAATTTGATGGTGACAAAATTTACCTTTTAGGTCAAAAGAGTTTAATATAATTTAAAAACTCTGACTATTCCAAAAATTTTAGAATTTTGACTTGGATCAAGAGTCCCCACAGCTCTACATGTGGGTCCGTCAATATTGATGAATGCGTTTGCCATTATACTCACAGTTCCCATGAGAACTTTTTTTTTTAATTGAGGAATAAGACAAGATTATTTCAAGTTTTTGTAGCAATATACAAGAAGGATTTTGCTTATGCCCAATATGATCTATGCAGATCTCTCTACACTTATTATAAAAATTCTCAGATATTGGACAATAATTTCTTCCTTCCAAAGAAAAAATGAAACCAAGGCTAATGATGGACCGATCGTAGATCTTAAAAGAACAACCACCGAAATCAGATCGGATCTATTTAAATTATTTTTAGGACTCTGCAAAAGATCAATTCGTGAAGTAAATGTTGCGGATTTCGTTAGGTTTTGGTGAACTAAAGTGATTGATTGTTACTTGGAATTGATCGCAGAAGATTTATTGCTTTTTGGTTGCCGAATTGGGCTTTGCAGATGGTGAAAGAGGAAAACTTGGTGGAGGATGTGGAGGAAAGCGAGATTTCTGATGCGACGTCGATCGAGGAGATTAGTGAGGAGAACTTCAACAAGCAAGAGGTGAAGGAGACAAAGGAGGTGTTGACTAAGGTTTGGACGATGCGGGATTTTCACAGGTATCAGGTTGAGAAGGGCCACAACGTCGCTCCGGCACGGGCGGTGCAGAAGAAGCTGTTAAGCGAGGTTGTTATGATGTAAGTTGATGCGACGGTGGTGCAAGGCGAGAATGAGAAGAAGGGCGAGCGGCGAAGGTAGCGGAGTAAGTCGTGATTGACGATAGTGGGGACAAAGGGGATGCTAAATTTGGTGACCGAGAGGAGGAAGGGGAGCTTGAGGAAGGTGAAATGGATTTGGACACGGAGGTGCTCGATAAGGTTGATGGAGAAGGTGGAGAGAGGCAAGTTTGAGTGCCGAGTCTGTGAGTAATGGCAGTTGTGAGATTGAATTGGGAGAGGAGGAAGTGGACCACCTATAGGTGGCAGTGCGAGAACTAACTCTTTCATTTGCGTTGCAGGTTTGCAAAAATACTCTCCGAGGAAAGAAGACTTCAAGAGTCTCGATCTCCGAACACCGACAAAAGATCACGACAATGAAGATGGCAATGCCTTTTTGTTACTTCTTCTATTCATTTAACTAACTGGTGACTCTTTGCAAAATGTTTTAATAAGCAAAGTGTTATCTAGGGAGGCATGGTCAGTTTCCTCGGATAAATTGATGAAGAGGCGCGAAAATCTAAACCAAATCAGCCAGCTCGGCAGCGGTACAAGCTTGAAACTCTGAGAAAGTCAGAGAGTTGGTAAAACAGCTGAGTTGACAGCCTTGGTGTGTGGGCAAGGACCGACCGCAAGCTGGTTCGTTCAGTAGGTAAGCTCTCTAAAGCAATCTCTTTTGGGACATAAAAAGTTGACAAGAGGCAGCTCGGAGAGTGCTCGAGGACCCCAAAAACAATTCAAAAAAACTAACTCAGCCCATAAATTTCAGACTGACCCTTTGAGAGAAAAGTGAAAATTTTCACAAACTTCCAGCCAAAACCTTCAACTAGAGAGTGAAAGTAAACTCACAGATCTTTCCAACCATATGTGGCATGTCCCTAACGGAGATCGGGAAGACCTCCTAATGCCCCTCGAAAAATACCCTTTTGGCGGACAAGGGAAAAAGTCCTGATATTTTTCTGAGGTGTTGGAGGGTTGGTTGCGAGTTGGGAAAAGAGTGAACTATTGAAAGAAATGAAAGAATGTTGAACCAAAAAAATTACTGGGGGTCAAAGTAGGAATGTTCTAGCTTAAGAATAGCTTGGTTTTGTCCCTTGATCAGTTCTAGATTCGTTCGAGTTAAGCCGAGAAGAGTGCACCAGAGTAAACCAACAATCTCAGAAAACCCAAAATTTTTTTGCTGGTGTTGAGCCCAGTTGGTCAAGCGAAAGTTTTTGAGAAAAATGAGGGACATCTGAGGAAAAAAGAGATTTGTGAGTTAAATTTGAGTAGATCTATTCAGTGTTGGTGCGAAAGGAGCAGACAAACGAGGTCCTACAGTCTGGTCTTGAAGACCAACAAAAACCTTCGTTGTTAGTTGTTTTGCTTTGCAGGTCCCATTTTCTAGCTCGAAGAACCCAACTTCCAGGCACATTCAAAAGACAATTTCTTCACTTCATCGGTCAAGAGCCACTTCACACAGAAACTAGGAAGCAAGGTAAGGACCCTATATATGTTTTTGCTCAATTTTGACAATGGTTTGACAGTGGAAAATCGAGAGAAAAACCAACCCAGAAAACTGATTTTTTAGGCTGGAATTTTTCCAAGTGGTGAACCAGTTCCAAGAGTCTTGCATGTTTGACTTGCTATGCCCCTTTTCATGCGTTACCTGTTTTCGTGAGCTTGATGAATGTTATATGGGAGTATAAATGATGCCTAGGTCAGCTCAGTGTGGTCTTTAAGTTCCTGTGTGAACCATGAGGCTGCTTAGAACTTGAGCCAAAAACTGAGTCGATCCATATTGGTTCTTGGCTGGTCTGTGAGGGCCATGCGAGTAGACTAATTGGTGAGGTCGTTTATATGTGTGTAGTTGATCATTCTCCAAGATGCTTGTTGAATTTGAAACTCCATGTTACATAATTTCGTTTGGATCGATTAGATGTTTGTGAAAGTCTCACATGTGGTAAGTATCAG
This sequence comes from Syzygium oleosum, assembly GCF_021117445.2. Taxonomy (NCBI): domain Eukaryota; kingdom Viridiplantae; phylum Streptophyta; class Magnoliopsida; order Myrtales; family Myrtaceae; genus Syzygium; species Syzygium oleosum. The sequence goes on along the minus strand of NW_026607506.1, from coordinate 1,005,086 downwards.
GGCTTGAATCTGGGCATGCAACCTGTTTGCCTGACCTGGGTTCAAACCCAGATTTGGAAAATATGTTAGAACCGCAAATTTGAGGCTAATCTCAATCGTGGTAGTGTCTGTTTTAGGATGATATTTTTAGTTAATCTTGTTCTCTACATGTTTTAGTATAACCTTGATGCTTTAGCTCTGCTTAAGATTGTCTATAGGTGGAGATTGAAAGCCATGAACATGGCTCGGAGAAATTGGATTGGGTAATATAATGCACACCAGGTGTTCAACAAAATGCCCAAACAAAGTTTCAATTTTGAATTGGTTGATTCGAGCTTGGTTAATGTGATTTTTCTGTTCTAAGTTGGTCCATGTTCATGTGAATCAAGCATAGTTCGATTTAATGAATTAAAATTATTTTTCAAAACAAAATGAAAAATGAAAAACCATGAAATTTCCAAAAAAATCAAAATAATGTAGATCAATGCTAAATTAAGGCAGAAATGACATTTTTAAAATATTTATAATTTTCTAGAGTCACTTTCCTAATTTAGTTCTTTTTTTTTATTTTATAATCATTTTTGTAAATAATCATTTTTGCGTAGGTTAGAATTATATAGCGTAAATTCATGCATTTTAAGTAATTTCACGCATATTTAAATTTCCATTTAGCTTATGAGGGATCATGTCTTGGGGCTTATAACATCTCTATGTATATTCTTTGACCGGCAAGTATCGGGTTTACATTTCTGGACATTTACTTAGGTGCTTTCAATACTTGGTTGTTCCGACCAAAAAAAAAAACTTTACCTTTAGGATCATAATTGATAATCAAGATTGTATGACCACTTAGATAACCAACTTCCAAGTTAGTGATACCAAAATGGAATTAATAGAAATATTAACGTAATCAAGTTCTCAAACTAGAATCTCTAGTTGTGTAGAAAATGAGACGACACTCTCGCGCTCCGTTTGGTTTCTAGCTGACCCCAAAATGGCTAGTGGTGACCCTTAAAAAAACCTTAAGTCGAAAATACTTTAAAATGAAATCCAACGTCACGCAAGGTATGGGCTTGGGAGAGCCCGAGGCAATACCCCTAAACTCGTTTCTTTTTCTCCCGACGAAAAAAGAAAGTCGCGACAAGTCTTTTTAACCTTACTTCTTTTGGGTACATATTAAAACTTCTTCATGAACTTTCACCAACCTTGCCATGTTAAATGATATTTAAAACTCAGATCCACCCCTAAACCCAAGCTCCAAACCGTTGTGCACCTATTCTTTTGAAATTTCGCGAGCGATCACACTCTCACTGCTTCTGTTTCTCTAATTATGATTATCCTTCAGTCTCTGTTATTTATAGGGGTGAGCATGATGGACTGCACGAACCGGGATCGGACCGGACCGGCTAGCTTGGTTCGGTTCTCGGGAGTATCGGTCCGGTTTTCGGTTTCTAAAAGTGGAACCGGTTTCCGGGCGGTCCGGTTCCCGGTTCTAGGGTGGGAACCGGACCGGCCGGACCGGACCGATAAATATATATTTATTTATTTTGCTCAGAAAATATATATTTATTTACTTTTTTAAAATTTATGAAAAAAATAGAAAGCATTTTACCAGTTTACCTCTGCGGCAAATGTCCATTCTGTTTCCCATAAAGAAAAGACAGTTCAATGCTCTGAGATTAAAAAATAGAAACCCTTATCACTGTGGCTCTCTCCAATTCACTCTTGCCCTCACCTCTGAGGCTTTACCTAAGACATTCTATTAAGAAACAAGCTTGGATTTTGCCGCAGCACTATAATTAACGCTTTTGTCATATTGCAGTTGGTTATTAATTCATATCCTTGGTTAATAAATGAATAAGTGATTAGTTCCATTGGAACTGGATCGGACCGGTTCCCGGTTCTTGGGTGGGACCGGACCAGATCGAGAACCGCTCACCCCTAGTTGTTTAACGAGGCTAATGTATAACAGTAAAAGGCCTAACCCAATAAGAAGATAATCACGTAGTGCATTCAAATGCCTGATGTATTGAAACTCAAATATAATAATTTCCTTTACCAATTCGATATTTGTAACAATAGAGATTAGTCATTTCCTGGCACCAAAAGCCTACCGAATTTTTACGTAAAACTGTTTGCCTACCATGTAATTGCTTATTACGACACAAGTCATTGAGTTAAAATTTTAGTATTCTCTCGTCTTATTCTATACATGTTATTTCCTCCATTTTCTACTCCTATATTTCTATTGGGATCCTCTAAATTTTTGTAAATTTGTTCCCTGACATGAATGATACGTTAGCAACCAATTTAGATTAGCCCACATCATCCAAAATTTATTTTCTCGTCTTATTCTATACAATTGAAGGCTTCTTGAAAACGTGGAAGATTCTCCACCATCTTCTCCCTCCTTCGTTGATACCATAGTCGATCGCCCCTCCTCCCTCCCTCCTCTCACGCCGGCCTTCGCTACCGCTGCTGCTGGAGGAACACCTTCCTCCTTCACCGCCTTGTTTTCCACCATCCAAAGCGGTGGTGCCGACGCCTTGTGATTCGCACTTTCCAGCAGTTTCTAGACCTCGGAAAGGTGCAAATGGAACAGGGAGTACTGGGTTTGCTTGTCGACGGCAATGATGGCCATGGAGTTGTCCGGAGGAGGATTATCGAGGTTCACCGAACTTGGACTTGACGGGGGAGTCGGGGATGGTGGAGGACTCAGAGTTTCGCGACGACGATTTCTTCATGGCGTTTGATGATGGTTTTGAGCATATATTCTACCGATTGCGATTGTTGCCGAAGATTGATATTGTTGCTGATTGATCCCATATCTTCTGATTCTGGAAAAACAGGTTGGACTACCTCGATTGTTTTCGGTTATCCAAACAAAAACAGAAAAGAAAAGAGGAGAAACCGAAACTCGAACCGAACCGCCCACATTTTCGGATTAGGTTATATGTAGTTTGGGTCTCGATTCGGGTTGTGGCAAACACACATTCCAAATATTTCGAGTTGGTTCGGGTATCATAAAAACCTGATACAAATTGTTGACAACCCTAGTTAGAAGTACTACAAATAGGTCTATAATTAGAAAAATTCACTATAGCAAAGCTTAAACTATATCATAGCTTTATAGTGCCATTATCACAACAACCAGGCTACCACAAGTATGATTTCAAATGGTGACAAAACTCATCGTTCTATATCCTTAGTCTTTTTTACCAAAAAAAAAATCATAACTCTTTATTTGGAGTTTGGGGCTAAACCTATCTAGGCTGAGCTTTACTAATTCTGGCCCAAAATTAAACTTTTACGCGCTTGTGAATTTAGGTTCTATAATAAAATCTTACGATCTCAACGATATTTACAGTATTACCCATCTTACGATTTTCACTAGTAACATCACTCTGAAGAAAAGAAAACGATTGTCTACTGTACTTTGAAGAAACAAATGCAGAACTTAAAATGTCAGAAGCATTGTTAGAAAATTCTACATTGTTGAAGTAATACCTATGAAGTTGAAGAGATTCATGGAGCCATGAAGAAAAGTTTATTCTTCAAAGCATTGTCTTTAGCTGGGAAAGATCGTTCTGGAGAGTTGGCTTTCCCAAAGTGCGAGGGGAAATCTTCCAAACCCTAGAACCAATGAGTTTTCACCTAAGAGATCGACTTGCCTTTCTCGAGTTCTAGAGCGAGAAAAGTCTACGCTAGTAAAATGTTGAACAAAGAAACTTAATTAGACGAATGTTATACATGTCGAATCGAAGAAGTCATCCACCTAATTAATTAAATGGGATAGTAATCTAGACAAAAAAAATCAATAAATTCCATGTTTTAAACAAAGAGAAGGTCTGTCCCTTGCATTTGATTAGATTTGTTTGACAAAATAATGTTTTTTTGGATATAGTGGCCGGTGGCAAGGTGAAAAGATTGATTGAAGGAAAACTGTTAGGTACTTCATGAGTCCATAGACGTGTGGATCTTATTAACGAACGCTTCAGTGTACTAATTTAATATACTTAATCACAAAATGTTCGATTTGCAGAGTATTGATTGTGCAAAATACAAATGCAGTCGGTAACACTAGAAATTGCAATATTCTCTCATTTGGTGATTGAGTAACCTTGTGTCACTTTTTGACAAAACCACACATGACATATATATGCTCGAACACGTAACTTGGATCCACCATCAAGACTGCTCTAGATAAGACAAATTCCGCATTCTACGGAGTTAGGAAATGGTAGGGGTTTCATTGATGTTTAAGCGACACACCAAGATTTGTCTTGCGTCGTGCTATGTCCATGAACATAGTGAGATACTTCATCTTCTCAATTGTTATTCATGAACACCTAATCTTAAGGTTCACATTACAAAAGAAAACTATCTATAAGCATTGCATACTGCAAATTATTTTCATCCAATTTGAAAAATCTATTATGTTTTCAAGATTGTCGGATAATCATCCCTAAGTACTAAAATGACTAGCAAGTATCACCTAGAGGGGGGTGAATAGGTGAATTGAGTACTTTTTGATCAATTTAAAGCGGAAATAATTGATCACGGGCAAAGTCTGAACAATGTTCAGATTTTGAACAATCTTTGAATAGCAAATAAGTAAATGTGCAATTAACTAAATAAAAGGAGTTTTAGGGAAGAGAAAAATTGCATACAGATGTATAGTGGTTCGGCTTAAATCAAGCCTACGTTCACTCTCCCAAGCTAACAGCCTACTGGCTAGATTCCACTAGATGATCAATTAAGAGATTACAGATTTTGAGTGATAATTCTCTTGTGAAAGATGGGACACTCGATCTCACTTAATCACTCTTACAATAAGTCTCTCAAGATCACATATTTTAGCTCAAGAAAGACAAGTAACACTGGTTGGAGTTTGCTCAGACTTTGGAATGGATGATTCTGGATATCATCTCCCTTTTGATCCTCTAAAAGTCTCCTTTTATACTCCTCCATTTTCAAACTAGCTATTGGATAATCTTTAGAGGATCATCTTCCAATCTTCATCTTGGACAAATTTGTATAAAAATGATTGAGTAGCCGTTGAGTGACAAAATCTGAATTCCGCTGAATCTGGTTGCCCATATAACCATAACTTTGGTTTCCATAAAAAGAGCTTCTTCGTGTAGAAAGGAAACTTGTCTTGGGGTTGATTGTCAATCATATTAAGATATTTTGCTATATAAATATCCTTTGCAATATAGCCTTTAAGATCGAATCAATCAAGACTTTTCATTTGTGAAATCTAAGCTAGATTACTAACCGTTGTATTCATTCTGAGTTAGTGTCAAAGTCTGGATAAAATCTAGTTCTTGACTTGCCTTCAAAACTTAAGTCAGGATGGGTTGTTCTACAGAATTTGAACCTTTCGATTCCAATATGAAATTCTTCATTTGCCGTCTATAAAGTTTGAACTTTATCTTTGCGATATAGAATCTGAACTTCTCCTTCTGATTCATATTATGTCTGAATTTCCAGATTAAAACTTCCTGGATTTAGAAAGTGCACAGCATATATCAGACTTACACAATTCTCATGGATAGTTTTGTCAACTTCAAAATCTATGAGGAAATTTTCTCAACAAGTACTAGAAAGAATCGTTTTGTGGATCTTCTAGAAGTACAATACCGGCATGTTCTTATGAACTATTCCACCTTTACACTTTGACAAAATAAGCTGCGTCTCCTGTAATTAATAGTCATTATTAGAATACGCCAAAGTAGATGTTTTCGTCAAGAAATGGGAACAGACTGATCGAAAATAAAAACATCAACGTCTCGTTTACGAGGATTCAAACGCATGAGGAGGACCCGTATGTGTTTGACTCAATCCCACCTGCCTCATTTTCTTCCTTCCAGGAACCAAAAGTCTTCTCTCGTCTTTAAACTTTTTCTGAGAATCGAGAACTCGGTTTGCAATTTGATTGTGTCGGTCTGACCATGTCTCATCTCTTTGAAATTTCGTTGACAGAGCATTTCGAAAGCGTCTTCATCAATCGATCTCAGATGGTTTCCTACTTCAGATGGATGTATTGCATTCATTAATTGTCCCGGGTCTTTCACGAAACTACCGAGTATTTTTACAGGCTATTTTTGTGAATTTACGCACTAGAAATCTTACGATCTTACTGATGTTTTTACAATCTTATCGATATTATGGTTTTCACCAATAACATTAATCTAAAGAAAAGAAAAAAAATGTCTATTGTACTTTGAAGAAACAAATGCAGAACTTAAAATGTGAGAAAGCATTGTGAGAAAATTATATGTTGTTGAAGTAATACATATCAGGTGGGAAAATTGCAAAAAAAAGTCAAAAACCTATTGTACGGAAGCTAATTCAGTCATAAACCTTTCAATTGTGCCAATTTAATCACGTATCTAAACCTTTCATTCCGAATTTCTTCATGTATCTTGGATCCACCATCAAGACTACTACTCTAGATAAGACAAATTCTGCGTGCTACGAAGTTAGAAAATAATAGGAATTTCATTGATGTTTAAGCGACACACCGGGATTCGTCTCGCGTCGTGCTATGTCCATGAGCATAGCGAGATACTTCATCTGCTCAATGGCCATTCATCCACCTAATCTTAAGGTCCATATTATAAAAGAAAACTAGCTATAACCATTGCATTCTGCAAATTACTTTCATCCGTTTTGAAAAATCTATTATGTTTTCAAGATTATACAAATTGTCGATATCAATTACGGGTAATCCTCCTTAAGTTGTAGAAAGAAATGTTTTGCGTATTTTCTAGAAGCAGAATGCCGGCTAATTTCTTTTGAACTATTCCACCTTTTTACTTTGACATAGTAGGCTGCGACTCCTATAATTAATAGTCATTATTACAATACGCCGAAGTAGTTGGTATTAATCAGGAAATGGAAACAAACTATTCGAAAGTAAAAGTCAACGTCTCGCTTACGAGCATTCAAACGCATGAGAAGGACCCTTATGTCTTTGACTCAATCCTCCTAATACGCCGAAGTAGGTGGTATTAATCAGGAAATGGAAACAAACTAATCGAAAGTAAAAGTCAACGTCTCGCTTACGAGCATTCAAACGCATGAGAAGGACACTTATGTCTTTGACTCAATCCTCCTATAATTAATAGTCATTATTACAATACGCCGAAGTAGTAGGTATTAATCAGGAATGGAAACAAACTAATCGAAAGTAAAAATCAACGTCTCGCTTACGAGCATTCAAACGCATGAGAAGGACCCTTATGTCTTTGACTCAATCCTATTTGTGTTCATTTTCTTCCTTCCAGAAACCAAAAGAGTCCTCTTGTCTCTAACGTTGTCTGCGAATCGAGAACTCGGTTTGCAATTTGATTCGGTCTGACCATGTCTCATCTCTTGAAATTTCCATGACAGAGCATTTCAAAACCGTCTTCATCAATCGATCTCAGGTGGTTTAGTAATTCAGATGGATGAATCGCATTCATTGATTGTCCCGGGCCTTTCACGAAAAGACTTGAGTATTCGCTGCCTATAGCGGACCTTTAGTTAAATGAAAACTAGAGCTAGAACGGTTTTCCCATGTGGTCCATCTTAGCAATGCACAAACCCTTGTTTATACAAGGTAGATTTGATGTTATGAAGAAGACAAACTAACCCCGAGAGCAAATTGTTTAGATAGTGTAAAAAAAATTAACCTAAATCGAGCCCTTAGTGTGGGACACGTAACTGGTCGATCGATAAGTCACTATCATGGCCAAGTACAAGTTCACTCTATTATGGCTATCAAACTGTGTTCATACCCGAAATTTTCGCATTCGTTGGTGACTGAAGACTGATTAAAGAAAAACCTAGTTCCGACCCTCCACGAAAGCCATTAAATTACAATATTGACGAAGCCTTTTCCAATTTGGACTCTTCAATATGATCCCCGTACATGAAGAATCCAGGGTCCAACCTAAACGATTCCAAGAAATTTCGAACGATTCCGGTCAAATTTGAATTGTTGCGTTTCGGGAAACACAGTGAAGATGTGAGGGAATGAGAGACCATAAATACGCATGGCTCATGCATTGTAAAGCCATCACACAAGCTAGCTCTTTCTCCAAACTTGATACACTTGTTCCAATAGTTTCCTCTTTTCCCTCTCTCTGACAACTCCCAAAGGCACCAAGATCACATACTTGTTAGTACTTTCTTTCCTTCCGTTTCATTCAACCCGACTTGCAAATGGAAAGAGCAGCGTGTTTACCGCTTCAGCCTCCAACTTATGGAAATTCGATCACCATTCTGAGCATCGATGGTGGTGGGATAAGAGGGCTTATCCCTGGAACCATTCTTAATTTTCTAGAGTCGGAGCTTCAAGTGAGCACGCTGTATATGACTTTTTGTCGCATCTGTTATCAATATATTTCACCGATCTTGTTAGCATATTAGCATTCTTCACAACCTTTACAAATTTGTGCATAGAGATTTTGTTAACATAAATATATATCAATTTTAGTGAGCAAAACAATTTTCATTAGATTTATATAAACCTAGACGATTGGCATGTAGTTCTCGTAATGCATGCGTGTATGTAAAAGGTTTTATGCATGCATGTCCTAAGCAAACTTTAAAAGGACAAGACTGTTTTCTGTATATATATAAAATACATGCAACCAATCTTTATGTAACTTATATTTGATACACCAATCTCGATCAAAATATGTTTTACGAATTTTGCAGAAACTAGATGGTGAAGACGCAAGAATCGCGGACTACTTCGACGTTATTTCTGGAACAAGCACCGGCGGCCTCGTTACTGCCATGCTAACCACTCCCAATGAAAACAACCGCCCTGTATTCGCCGCAAAAGACATCAAAGACTTCTACCTCAATCACTGCCCTAAAATCTTTCCCCAAGACAGGTAAGAAAATACATAAAGGAGTTGCTAATCTCTCTTCTGGTTTGATTATCTCTTAACTTATCGAAATTAATAAATGTCCCTAAAACTTTGCAGTTGCCCTTTCACACCGGTTACAAAGATGATCAAAGCCATGGCGGGACCCAAATACGATGGAAAATACCTTCACAATGTCGTGAGGGAGGAGCTTGGAGACAAAAGATTGCACCAAACATTGACAAACGTCGTGATACCGACGTTCGACATCAAGAGCCTTCAGCCAACTATTTTCTCTAGCTATCAGGTCATTCATGTCTACATCATCTTCTTGAAATTTAAGAATAGCTCTAGGGATTTGAGGATATGTAGACAATAAACTATTACAAGGATTATCAACATTATTCTCGTCAAATTGTCGCCAGGTGAAGAAAGATCCGAGCATGGATGCCTTGCTCTCGGACATATGCATTTCGACCTCGGCCGCACCAACTTATCTCCCGGCCCATCAATTTGAAACCAAGGACTCCACGGGCAAAGTGAGAGAATTTAACCTCATCGATGGTGGCGTAGCTGCAAATAATCCGGTAATATAATCATATAGGCCTCCTTGTATATGAAATCTTAAACATGAATTTCCTCCCATGACATCGTACTTGAATATTGAGAGTTTGTTTTTAAATAACGTTTGACAATAACTAATTATATGTGATATACCCATTGTGTAGACATTGGTTGCGATGGGAGAGGTGACCAAGGCAATTATTGGAGGAAGTTCAGACTTCTTCCCTATAAAACCAATGGATTACCGGAGGTTCTTGGTGATCTCACTCGGGACAGGAACAAGGAAGACTGAGGGGAAATACACTGCACATGAAGCAGCCAAGTGGGGAGTGCTGGGTTGGTTGACCAGCGGCGGTTCGCCATTGATCGACGTCTTCAGTCAAGCCAGCGCAGACATGGTCGACTACCATCTCTCCGCCGTGTTTCAAGCCCTACAACTCCACGACAATTATCTTAGGATACAGGTACATCTAATATCTACAGATATTCGCGTGAAAGATTCCCTGACGAAGATTATTTCCACATGATGTCGCACGCAGGGTTGTTCTACGCTGATCATTGCATTTTCGTGGCTTGATTTTTCAGGATGATACCTTGAGTGGTGTTTTGTCATCCGTGGATGTGGCCACGAAAAAGAACCTGAACGACCTAGTCAAAGCTGGTGAGGTATTGTTGAAGAAGCCGGTCTCTAGGGCTAATTTGGAGACCGGGGTGTGCGAGCCCACATCCAGCCAAGAGACCAACGAAGAGGCTTTGATAAGGTATATGCATTAGCAATCACGAATGTTTAATTTCCCGACGATGATTTTATGATTTATCACTTTTGGCAATTTTAGGTTGGTTTGACTAATGTAACTTCGTTTGATATATGTTGCAGGTTTGCTAAACTACTCTCCCAAGAGAGACAGCTTCGCCATGCAAGGTCGCCTCATGGACATGCCAATGCACCGATGTGATTATGGTCGAGGACAAGCAATTTTTCTCGCATATAGTTGCTGGATTTGTAGTTTGAAGTTGGGAAGTATTTGACCTTTGTCTTTTCTTTATTGAATTTCCATATGATTATTTTGTTCTTGAATAAACCCTTGGGCCTAGGGCTACGATAGACTTTTCGTTTATTCAATAAATCCTTGGGAGGCTAGGGCTAAGATAGATTTTTTGCCATACTTGTAAGTTTTTTCTATGGAATAAAGTTCTCATTACTTTCATGACTTGGTATTATAATTATTTTGTTGCGATGAGAGTCGCATCTTCCATCTATCGTATAGAAAATGGCAAGTACATTCACATTAGGGGTAATATGCCCCTCACATAGTGATGGAACAAAATAGAAAAACAATTCGATAGTTTGAAACTATAACTTAATTGACTAGGGAAGATGTGTTGAAATAATTTGTTATCTTGAAAAGAAGTGATTGTTAAACATGAAAAGAGGCAATTGTTGGATATGAAAAGAAGTGATTGTTGACATGAAAAGAAGTGATTGTTGATCATGAAAAGTGGTGATGATTGATCATGAAAATTGGTGATGATGGGAATAAGGTACCTAATCACACGAGATGTGTTAATTGATTGTATGTAAATAAAACCAAATCATATATTGTTCATCACAATTGTTCAAAAATAACTATTCATAACAACTCTCTATTCTACACAACATTCTCTCTTCTTCACTTTTCACACACAAGTTTCACAATACATTCAAAGGTAAAATTCTAAGAGAGAAATTGAGTAATTGTTGAACTCGTTTCTCATTGGCTTTGGTGTATATCTTAGAGGTATATTTATTTTAAACTCGGCAGCAATAATAGTGAGGGCAAATAATACCTTAAGAATAGCGATGATCATCACGTATCAAAGCATTAAAGAGCCATAAAACTACTGCTTTATCTTCGTTAGCAATCGAATTTCCCGAAAAAAATGTACTTTTAATGTTTTACACATTATGCGGGCAATATGCGGCTATGATATATTGGTCTTCTTGACATAAGTCCAACGGTATGACATAAAAATTGAGAAATGCTTAATCTTTTTTTTTTTTTAAAGAATCTATTTAATTGTTTTTTCATCTTGTTTGGAACTCAGGATAAAGAAGTTAATAATGACCCTTTGCCATATAGATGAAGTATATAAAGCTAAATAAGACAAACGTACAACACAAGCAGGTGAGATTTTTCAATTGTTGACAAGAAAAAATTATATGAACTAACATACTGCAAATTTCCTTTATAGCAGGAAATATATTAGATAGATTTCGTCATAACTAGCTAATGTCAAGGGTGAAGATAATCGAAGTGAAGACCAAAAGTGGAGCACATGTCATCTTTTATATGCTCCAATCTAAATTTCACTAATTGGTAAACTAAAATATCTCAACTTTTGGTTGAATACATATCAAAAGACACCCGATTCTTAAAGTGTGGGCTTAGAAAGAAAGCACATAAGTGTCACTATTCCACGCGGGTTTTAGTATCGCGGAATCAAGGTTACAGACCGCATAAACCTGATATGTAATTGCGATGCGAGTCACAAAGATAAAGACAGTGTATTTTCGCTTCGGTCTCTAGCCATCGAAAGACGCATCATTGTTGGAATCACATGAAACCTCACATATCGTTAAGCCATGCATAAACAACCTACCCATTTGTAAGAAGTGCTATCTCCATTCCTCGTGACCCACTTATTAACTTCTCTAAAACAAGAGATACATTCCCCATTGCAAGCGGACCAGTGGTTAGTGGATTTAACGAAAGAACCTTGGCGCGTTCATTGCACTTAATATCAAAGGCATTTGATTGCCTTTTGCCATTCAACGTCCACCCGTCTTTGAATTGCCTTAGAGGAAGGCTCAGAGAGTTTTCCCCATCGAGCCTCCACAAAGGATCACCGCGCGCAAGTATGCACAGTCAAGCCCCTGATGAACTCAGAAGACCGGCGGATATGGCAAAAACATGATAATGAATAATTTACACAATACCCTTCCATTGATCCTCTCCTTTCTTGAGGATCGATCCCAAACTCTCTCAAAATAATAGGATCTGACCTGTCACTTTAATCTCCCGCGGCTGCTTTTTCTGGCATCTGATTTCTTCTTCTGCCTATATAAGGGACGAAGAAACCAGAGATAGAGTTGTGAAACGTGCAATTCAGTTTTGTTGTTTAATAAACTATGACAAAAAAAAAAACTTGCAGGACGGGATGAAATGAGCTTTACCGGTAAAAAACGGAAGAGCAAGGACTGTGTTTTGAGGTAGGGTTGCGTGTGCTTCATTGCAGCTCCCATGGGAATGATAGGACGATGATCAAAACGATGATGTGTATATAGCACGTTGTCTTCATTTAAATCGCAGACGCTGTTTTTTTGCATGTGATAGATGAGTAGTATTGATGGGAAGATTTTACATCATTCTATTAATTTTATGCGCGACATGAAACGCTCATGAACAAGTGTTTTCAGTGATTTTTCGAACATTAACTTCTGAAAAATCTATGAGCGGAAAAAAGCAAAATGTTCATGTGTTATAGGGTATGATTTTATACGAAAAATTTAAAGGAAAGTTGGTGATGTTATTAAATTAAAGGAAAAATAATTGTCCTTTTGGCAACTTCTTAATCCCGAAAGGTTTCACATTAGAAATAATCATCTTCATCTTCACATTAAAAGCTTTGCCTTGGGATTTATCTAATTTTTTTGCTAGGTTTGGATTTTGTCTCTTTAAAGAAAGGACAGAAAGATCCGGACAACTCATGACTCGACTCGACTCAGGCAAAGATGAAGAGTGGCAATTAGAGACTACATGATATAAGCTACAGTTAAGGTAACTAAGTACTAATCACAATAGATGATGTTCCACAAACAAATAGATAAGATGTTTGGACACTTTCGAACACATGACGTCGTTTCGATGCCGTAGTTGTTTATGACACATACATTAGAAAGGATGAAAAAACAAATGGTACAGTCGTCCTCCGTTTCTTTTCTCCCTTCGAGCTTAAAATTGTCAATTGAAATTATCCCCCACTGAGTATTAGAAAATTATCGTATTTCTCTGAAGAACAGCTTGAGCACAAATGACAACAGTTTTTGGATATCTGTGCTCAAAATCAATACTTTGCATCAAATACCCTGTTAGATAAAACTTACAAAAAAAAAGCCTTATATGATATCATAATTCCTTTCAATAAGCTTTACTTTCACAATAAACATGTAGAATTTAAGTTCCCCACATAATTGAATTTCAGGATATAGGTTGGTCTTTCTTTTGCTAGATTTGTTTTTTCTTTTTGCCGGAAGAAGTTTCAATTTGTTTTATATATATTGGCCCTCCCTCCAGGTATTGATTTATGCTATGCTTTCAAATACAAGTGAATTATCTCTCTCTCTACCCACTTTCTGAGACGAAGTTTTATCGTAACACTCTTTTGTATGAGTCGTACAACATTGACCATATCACTATTTTCGTAGAATGTGAACTCCAATCTACCTATATCATTCCCATTCCAAATACTTGAGCTGCCCGCTAACGCGTTGATCTTTTTCTCCTTTAGGTTTGTCATAATCCGTAATCCTATAAATCTTCTTGATTGAATTGGAGAGATATCAATAGAAAAGAGTACATATAAGCCATTTGATGGTGACATTTTGTGACCGAAATTCTGCATTATACTGTACGTGCATGAGAAAGTAAGGTTTTCCTGCTCCCAAAATGGCCCCAGTGCCTTCAGTTTATTATTCAAACCTAAGAGTCTTTCTTGTGGCGTTGAAAGTCTTACCAACAATTCTTCATTTGAAAGACCTCTCATCATGAGCCAGCCATTGTGGTTCAGCTTCCCATTAAAATTTGGACTCAATCCGTTTCTTGGATTGAACTCCGGTCAACTTAAAACAATTCCGAGCAAGATCGTACGTGGGGTTTCGGTCAAAGTTTGAATGAAACCAACCTATAAATACTCGCATCCTATCAAGACTCAGGCCAAAGAGCTCTCACTCAACACATTTGAAGTTCGATCTCTCTCCTCAAGCCTCTCTCTCTCTCTCTCTCAGAGACACACAACACGCTTCTATTTTGTTTGAATTATTAAGTCCATTATATCCATTTCTTAGCAAAAACAGAAGAAAAGAGTCCGTCATATCCATGGAAGGTCGAAGAGTTTGCCGCTCCAGCCGCCAACTTATGGAAACCTCATTACCATTCTCAGTATTGATGGCGGAGGAATAAGAGGGCTCATCCCTGGAACAATTCTCGCGTTCTTAGAGTCTGAGCTTCAGGTTGTTATAAATCAGTTTGCTATCTTTTTAATGCATGAAGAACAAGTTATAATGAAGTACAAGGCTTTATCCATGCATGCTCCTTGCAACTTCTGATGGCTTGACCAAAACCATATTTTGTGGACTATTGCAGAAACTAGATGGTGCAGATGCAAGACTCGCAGATTACTTCGATGTTATTGCAGGAATAAGCACAGGTGGTCTTGTCACTGCCATGTTAACTAACCCCAACGAGAACAACCGTCCCTTATACGCCGCAAAAGATATTAAGGATTTCTACGTTAATAATTGCCCTAAGATCTTCCCTCAAGACAGGTTAGCCAAGCTAACTCATTATTTCTCAAGGCCATATTGGTGCATTATTGTTTCTCAGATGGCTGTGTACTAACGTAATATCTCTTTATACTTGAAACTACAGTTGCCCGTTTGCTCCTGCTACGAACATGATCAAGGCGGTGACTGGTCCAAAATATGATGGAAAATACCTTCATAAGCTCATCAAAGAGAAACTTGGTAACGCAAGATTGCACCAAACATTGACAAATGTTGTGATCCCGACGTTCGATATCAAGCATCTTCAGCCAACCATCTTTTCTAGCTATGAGGTTCGTCCTTTTCAACTCCTTGGAATAATTACTTCTTTACTTTGATATTGCCTGAATAACGATATACAGAAAAATCGCTGAACATATTCTTTTTTGGGGTAATTGATCATGACCAGGTGATGAAAAAGCCAAGCATTAATGCCTTGCTCTCAGACATTTGCATCTCAACCTCCGCAGCACCAACTTATCTACCAGCTCATTATTTTGAAACCCAGGATCCCACAGGAAAAGTGAGAGAATTCAACCTCATAGATGGTGGCGTGGCTGCAAACAATCCGGTATGAAAAAAAAATCTATTTTCTAACAGACCTGACCTGACAAAACGTAATTCTATAATATCTAACTCTACATCATTCACCGTACAGACATTGGTCGCAATGGGAGAAGTGACGAAGGTGATCATGGGAGGAAGCTCAGATTTCTTCCCTATAAAGCCAATGGACTATAAAAGGTTTCTTGTGATATCGCTCGGGACCGGTTCAGCAAAAGTTGAGGGGAAGTATAATGCAGGTGAAGCGGCCAAATGGGGAGTGTTGGGCTGGTTAAGCAGCAACGGGGGAAGCCCATTGATTGATGTGTTCATGCAAGCGAGCGCAGATATGGTCGACTTCCACCTCTCTGCGGTCTTCCAAGCCTTACATCTTGACGCCAACTATCTCAGGATTCAGGTATATAAATTATCATTTTCAATTGTCTGATTTGTTGCCATCTTATATCATTTCAAAACATTAGCCTTGAAGTGATCATTTAATAATTTTCTAGCTAGATAAAGACGGCATGCTAACTTTAGCCTGTAAATGGAATTTGCAGGATGATACGTTAAGCGGTGCAGTAGCTTCAGTGGACATTGCAACAAAGAAAACTTTGAACGACTTAGTCAGAACCGGTGAAGCGTTGTTGAAGAAGCCGGTTTTGAACTTGGAGACTGGCGGATACGAGGCCTGTAATCCAGAGACTAATGAAGAGGCTCTTAAAAGGTATCGAACTGTTATTTCTGATGTAGATAAGAAGTTTGATGGTTACGTGCATAGTTCGGGTTACTAAATGCAATAGCTTTTTTTCTCTCCGGTTTGCAAAGCTACTCTCAAATGAGAGACAACTTCGTCTTGCGAGGTCGCCTCATGGATCTAATTCCACAAATTGGAAACAATCGTAGTCATCGAATGTTACAATTTGTACAAACAACATACTGCAAATTGTGTATATTGATTATTAGGGGACAAGTCATTCATTCTTTGATTATTTTCATTCTTTCCATTATTCCTACATAAATTCCTAGTGCCAAGTTGCTGCTTTTGATGTAACCATTTAATCTAATTCTTCCTGATTATTGTTTTGTATGTATTATATTGCTGGTATGAGCTTGCAAAACACAATAGAGTCATCAATGAAAATCTCATTTACCTTATCTTGTGGCCGGCTATGTTGCAAAAAAGAAAGGATTGAGCAATGATAAACATAACAAAGAAATAAATCGAACACCGTGATTCGGTCGATGTAACCTACTCCATGAAGAGAGTAACATAGGAATTCACTATATATCAAGCGATGCAATAGATATTACAATCACACTCGAGTCAATAAAACACTTTCACTATGTCCCAACCCTCAATTAAATCCAATAACTCACACGGTAATATTAAAGGACATAAGATATCGCCCTATGGAAAAGAAAGTGGACAGTTTGAGATTTGGTTTATTTGCGACAAAAAATAACATTGGTCTGTTTGAAAAAGGAAAAACCAAGCTTAAATTGTTGTAAATAAGAAAGGCTCAAATTGAAAACCTGAAAAGTATTAAAGAAAAAGTAATCACAATGTATTCATGAATAGCTATGGATATAAACTTTGTACCTTGCTTTATAATATTGTAACATGATTTAAACAGCCTACATTCTTGTTTAAATGTGTGATAGAGACTACACATTTGGACGGTCGGGGCGAAGCAAGCCGACCATAGTAATCATCGGTTGTCTGTAGTAGCTTCCAAAAGAACTCCTGGTAATAATTTAGTGCACTCCGTTTCGATCGTCGACTATATTTTTTGTGATAATAGTTTTCTTTTAGTTAAGAAAATTACGAATTCAATTTCAATATAGAATTAGAGTCGGAGGATGATGGGTTAGTATGGTATAGTCCATACCAGCCCAACAATTCATTTATTTTCTGCAAATACCCTTAAGTTACCCATCTGAAATCCCCACGAATGTTCAAGATCGAAAACCCATGCCAATTTTTTTTTTTTTTTATGTTTTACTCTGCATCCCTATAATCTGCACTGTGAAACTCTTTCATTTGTATAAGTGCGTGAGCCATTATATGATCAAGATCGAACATTCAATTTTTGAAGATTAATCACCAATTGTCTAATGAGTTCTCTTGGCATTACGTCCGACCGAAGCCAGCCAACGTGGTCTTCGGCAACGCTTGCGCATGACATGGATGTTGACACCTATTTTAATTTGCCCAAAATTAATTGCACAAAATTTAGGAATTAATTTTCTTTAATTCCTGAAACAAAAAATATTTCTATTTAAATGCATTGCATATAGAAATTAGGCATATTTATATTAATAGGGTCTATTAGAGTAAAATTAAAAAAAAAAAAATCGAGTCGGGCCGGGTCGGGGCTGGGCCGACTCGGCCCTTTTCTTTTTCCTTTCCCCCCGGGCCCGGGTCCTTTTCCTTTTCTTTTTTCCCCTCCGTGGGCCCAGGCCCTTTTCTTTTGTTTTCCCTTTTCTTCCCCCTCCGCGCGGCTGGTCCTGGCTCGGCCCAGTCCCTTCTCCTCTTTCTTCCTCCCCGCTGAGCGTCGCTGTCGCCTCCCCTGTTTGCCCCTGTTCTGGCCGCAGGGTGACGCATGGCGGCGCCGCTCTGCGCCGTCCCTATCCGGCCAGAGCAGGGCCAGGGCAGCACGCCACAGGGACTGGCCATTAAGGCTAGTCCCGTCTTCCCCATTTCCCGGTCTCCCTCTCTCTCTCTCTTCTTCTTCTTCTGCACTCACAGAGTCGGCCCCCCCTCTGCACCGGCCTAAATGGCCGCGAAAGTCACGAGCCAAAGTAGGCCGGTGCAGGCCGTCGTCATGCGGACGCAACGGAGAGGGGGGCAACGTCGTCGCCGGCTATATATAGCTAGAGAGAGAGAGAGAGAGAGGCGGGTCGGCCAATTTGAGAGAGAACAAAGAGAGAAGAGAGAGAACAGAGAGAGAGAAAGAGAGAGAGAGAGAGAGAGAGAGAGAGAGAGAGAGAGAGAGAGAGAGAGAGAGAGAGAGAGAGAGAGAGAGCATACTGAGAGTCCGCCGGCCGCGAGAAGGAATCCAGCAGTGTCGCCGTCGCCCCCAGATCGGCCGGAGGCCCCCCCAGACGCGCCGTCGACCGGTGAGCCTCTCCCGGCCCCGACTGCCCCTGTTTTGCTCTGTTTTGGTGTCCGGTTTGGCCGGGACTCGCGCCGGCCGTTTCGTGCGAATCCCGGCCCATACCGTCGTCCCCCACAGTTCCTACATCGTCGCCGAAGGTAAGGACAGGTCTCCGGAGGACAGCGAGGCCTCAGAAGAGCTCGAAATGTGTCTTTTAGTCGATGCACTCCAACTGTTTGATGATATGCCCAATAGGGGCCCGTTTTGTTTGAGCTCCGGTCGGCAGGGTCGAGGCTGGTCGGAGAATTGGTTGACCCTGGGGAAGCTCCGGGATGGCCACTAGAGGTCGGGTGAGGTCAAAGTATGACCTAGATCCGCCGGCCATGCTCCGATCGACGTTTGGGCTCAAACGAGCCCCGGTCGGAGCTTGGCCGGCGACTCCCCCGGCCGGCCATCCGTCGACCCATCGCCCCCAGTCTCTTCAGCCTCGAGAGCTGATGAGACTGAGGCCAAAAACCGAGCGAAACAGCCGGCAAATCGCCGAATTTCTGCCCGGCCGATGGCCTCCCAAGCTTAAAAGCTCGGATTTTGGCCTGAACCGGCCGGCAGCCCAACCGGACCGGTTCGTTCGCCCAATAGGGCCGGTTCGACCCGGTCGAACCGGCCCTATTTTGGCATTTTCCACCGGACCGAGCCTGATCCGGCTTGGGACCCGGGTTGACCCCTGACTCGGTTCGGATCCGGAGATCCGACCCGGGTCAACGCTATGGGTCGGGTCCGTTGACCCGGGTCTGTTCCGACCGACCCGGATTCGCCAACCCGATCCGATTTTAATAATATAGTATTATTATATTAATATTTTATTTTTTTTAAAAAAATTTAATTTTTTTTTCTTTTTCGTATTTACTTCTTTTATTATTATTATTTTTTTATTTTTTTTTATTATTTAAAAAGAATTCTAAATTATGTGGTGTATCAAATGTTTTAATTTATTGTTGTATTATTATGCATGTTGTTATAATTGCATAAATTGCCATGTTTAAATTAGATAAGCCTATAGGGTTGTGCAGTAGTATTTTGCATGTTGTCTTCACTACTGTTTTATTATTATTATGCATGTTTTTCATTAAAATATAATTGCATGAATTGTTGCGTTTTGAATGTTATCTGACTTAGTTAGAATTAGAACCTAAGGCTGCATATCTATTTTGACTGCTAATCGTCTATGATTATGCACTCGCTTGATCACCTCACATATTAGGAGAAAGATCCTAAAATCAATCCAAATTGCCTGACAAATATTTTCAGAAATGAACAGCATAAAAAGGTACCGAAAGGGCATTAGTTATTCAACTAGTGTAACCAAGTCCCCGAACTCAGTTAATCTCTGGTTCGTAGGAATATGGTGATTCTCCCATCACCTTATTTGGGTTTCTAATTGACCCACCCCAAATCAATTAGTGGCGACTCCTTGATATAAACCACTTGCATGTTAAATACTTAAACCCTAAGTCGCGATATGGTATGGGCTTGGGAGAGCCCGAGTTAAGTCCCGAATCTAGACTTAGCACGTACCAGGCGAGCCCCCCATTTTTTCATGTATTCAAAAAAAGAGCGGGGAGGTCGATCGCGACAGACTGGCGACTCCGCTGGGGACTTGCATTTTTTTAAAGTGGACTTAGGCCAAAATTTTTTATCCCGTTCAAAATAATTTTTGTTTGGCAGCAAGGACTCCAGGTATGACCCTAACATTAAGGTGTTATTTGTTCTTGCAGTTTCGAATTGATTGTTTATAAATTGTTGTGCATGCTCTAATGATTTAGCACTACACTATTGCACACACAACCACGTTGCCGGACCTGGGCCGCAATAGGGCATTTTAGGATGGTGTTAAGAAAGATACGACCTCGAACGCGAGCTCGCGATGTAGAGGTTGCCTTTCTTTTCCCCGAAATTTATTTCTAAAAAAATCGTAAAAAAATATCTTTAGCCGCTATTCGTGTGACTATAAGATATTCTTTTTTATTTGGCCAAGGTTAAAAGGACTTGACACCAACGCGAGACTGCGATGGCCAGGCACCCTTTTAATTTCATTTTGTTGAACCAGTCTAAATAGAAATCAAACCTCACTTTTCATACGCATGTCTCTGTGATTGCCATGATTCCTGGTAAAGTAAGTTTGCTATTCATGCACTTTGCAATTTATTTATTTTTGTATATCCCGTTCGGTCCATGATTAGTCTAGGTTAGTTGTGGATTTAATACCGTAATCGTTTTGGAAGAAATAGTTACTAAAACTTTTTCGGAATATCTACTTCCAATTCGTACCTTAATTTTTATAAACACATTACAAATGATTGTTTTCCCATACGTTTTCTTGTCATTTTCAAAAGGGAGAAAATTTGTGATAAATAAAAAAATTTGCGCTTTAATGACACCACCGCGGCCTTAGTCGAGTGGTATCCGGGAATGAAGGCTGTCCGAGGCGACCGGGGTTCGAACCCCGGGGACGCCGTTTGTAATGTTAATATAAATAAAAACCTTTTTGCTTGCCTTATATTTTGCAAATAAAGAAAATACGTGATAAATAGATACAATAATAGACTAAGTCATGGACTGATCATTTATGAGATTTTATACTCATTCGTAGCCTTTTTTTTAATGGGTAATTACGAATTATACCAACCCGCCAAGTAAAAACGGCTGAAAAAGATATGACAACTCGTGTGGCGGACATGGAGACCGAAATGGAGCAAGTCTTCGCCTTTCTTCAACAACTCTCAAAACAAGTAGAACATCTGTCAGTCCGCTTAGACCAACTCACCATGACTCCGCTTCGCTATCCAAGACCAGAAGTGATGATTCAAATGGAGCCCTCCAGTGTCAACCAAAAGGGTAAAGATGTCATAGCTGACAATGTCCACGAGTCCCCTGATCCTAAGGAATTGAGTATCCTATGCCCAAAGTTCATGCAACGTGAACAATACAAACCCGGTATCCCTCCACCCCAAAGGCGAAATAACAAAAAGCAGTTCACGCCACTCCCTTGGCCTATGTCTCAGATCTTGCCTATTCTCCTGGAGAAGAGGCTGCTTGCTAAAGAGCCAAAGCGTAAAAATCTTGAGCGTTTCCCCAACTACGATCCCTCCAAGGCATGTGACTATCATTTGGATGAAATAGGACATTCCCTCAATGACTGTGTTGTCTTGAAAAATAAGGTCCAGAAATTATTGGATGCAAAGATGCTTTCATTCCGTAATGCACCACCCAATCAAGCAGGAGGCACAGATGTCGTCATTGAGTAAACTGAAGACTCAATTTTCCTTCCTTAGAATAGAGGCATATTTAATAGTTTGAATCCTCCCCTATGTGAGAGTTTTTCTTGAGTCTCAGCTGTTTTCTAAGATTCCCAGTTTTCTGAATTTTTAATTATGCTTGGAATTTTAGTATTGCAATTTCCATTCCAACAAATGTAATTCGCCTGAATTATTCAAAAGAATTACAAATGTTTTGTTTTGAGGGCCTGAGGAAGTATCCCAAACCGGCCCGTTGATGATATCCAGCCACGTAAAGGAAAGCGTTCTGAGGCCCGGGCTTCCTCATGCTTCCTTGTTTCTAAGCTTTTGAAAATAAAACAAACGTTTTCTCATTTTTCAAAAAGGCAAAAAAAGAACGATGGTGGAAAAGCGTGCATGCTCATAGCCCTGTTTGTTTTTCTAACTCGCTCACTTCATGTCTCAGAGCATACTCCTTTTGATCTGTTATTACAAAAGGGGACATTTGGAAATGACACAAACTGAAGAGCACATCAGACCCTGGTGATGCTAGCGGACCAACTCATCTGATAGGGACAGTCCGAGCGAAGATCATCCAACCTTCAAATGAAACATAGGGCAAATCTCATTACTACCGGTGGGTGATATCAGCCCCAGAGAGTTAAAGAAAATGCTGAGCATTCCTTGACTCCATGATGAGCGAAATATCATTTCGTACAAAAGTAGGGGCAGATCAAGAAAAGATTACCCCTTTTGAAAGAAAAAGGTATGTCTCATTCCTTAACAAATTTTGGAAATGACATTCCATCCCTTTTCTTTTGCAAATAATGAACTGGGGAACATGCTAGACTCTGACGTGCTAGCGAGCCGGATAGAGCACCAATGATGGGACCTCTCGAATGAAACATGACGAAGAAGTGCTTAATTGGAAGAGTAGACTAGGGGGCATGCGATCTCTCAGTCCATAAAAAAGGG
The DNA here is from genome assembly GCF_021117445.2 of Syzygium oleosum. Taxonomy (NCBI): domain Eukaryota; kingdom Viridiplantae; phylum Streptophyta; class Magnoliopsida; order Myrtales; family Myrtaceae; genus Syzygium; species Syzygium oleosum. The sequence goes on along the minus strand of NW_026607506.1, from coordinate 982,204 downwards.
TGTATTTCGTTCCTAAAGTTCTTCCACTTTAGCATAGAAATGACATATCTTTTCCTTTTATATAGGACAAAATTGAATAAAGAACACTCATTGTAACAAGTCTAACTGGAAAGGACTTTGAATATGACAAAATGGCATCGAAGCCGATCCTGACAACCACGGAAGTCTCGATGGTAGTTATGCCCATACCCGTCAAAGACCTTTAAAGCAGAAATTAGCTTTGCTGCGAAGATCTCCATGCAAGCAATTGCACATGCTTGTGCAGTTAGGAATTGGAGCATTCACGAGAAACTCCTCAACATGCTGGAACCGTATTGACACAGCATGCGCTGACAATAGAACCCTCTATTCGGAAGCACCCCTAATTATAGAGGATTTCATTCGAGCTTCGATACCAAGAATATGGAGGAGCAGACTGAGACAGAGAAGGCTAAACAAAGTAAAGAGGAGAAAAGACTCTGCTAGCTTTGAAGGCAAAATGAAATAAGGGTAATTTGTATCGTTCTCAATTTACCCTCAATCCTCTCATTTCTAACATAAGCTCCTGTTTTTATCAGAAGGGAATTATCGACATCCGAGAAAACTCAAGGAGCTGTCAATCTAATCTCAAATGAAGGGAGTCGCGAAGGGTAATGTTGTATCGTTCCCAATTCCTGTACATAAAAGAGCCGTTCATTAACACGGTCTTTCTTATTACCTTGCAGGTTTGCCTCACTGTTACAGCACAGGTAAGTATTTCTTTCCCTTAAAACTTTTTTTTAAAAGTTGAAAGAATCAAAAGAAAGAGGAAGCAATTTAAAACAAATAAATGCTTAACCTTCCCCCAAGTGCATTGTATGTCTTTTGGAAAGGAATTTTGCACAGTAATTTTACCTGTTTAATTCACCAATTCCCTGTGAAAATTTTGACAATTCAACGAATGGTGTCGAGCTGCTCCGATGTATTGAACGAGGTGTGTCAGGATGATGAGAGGTAATCCTTAGTCTATACACATTCTCACGTACCAAACCCTTGCAAGATGAGTGAAAAGGTGTCATTTCTACAAGGTAAATGGATTTTTCGCATAAGGTATGGTAGCCAAAATGACGAGAGGCAGTTCATTTCTCTGCCCTATACACTACTGTTGATCCTTTGCTTGACCATTTTTGAGCCCATACACTCGGAGGTTCCTTTTAAATTACCCCTGTCAAGAACCACCCCACATTGGGACAGCTTGAGGTAAATTGGCATCACAGGGAGGATTCAAATTCAGAGGGAGCAAGAAGAGTGCCCTTCCCCTTCGATCATCGCCCCCGTGGTTTCGGCCTCGTCGTCTTCACGGATCCGGTGGTCTCGACAGGGTCCTCCAAGACAAGCACACCATCGACGGCCGGACAGTCGAGGCTAAGAGGGCTTTGTCAAGAGAGGAGCAGCAAACTAAAGCCTATCCAAAATGCCAACATGTCATTGATAACAGTGATGTTTTCACCTGGGAACTGAGCAAGACAAGAAGGATGAGGAGTTTGTAATATCTAAAATTTTCTATGATCATCGGCCGCAACAGCTCGCACAAGGTGAAAAGATGAATAGAAATTTTCTTGTTCTCACTTGCATTAATCTTTGAGTGTTATTATTGCAGATGAACTCTCACAATAATTTAAGTGCCCTAGGATGACGAAGAGTAGTTCTTTTTCTATCCCATACACTTATATCCCTTGCTAGCCTAATTGAGCCATCGATTTCATTTCGTACGAACCTAGTTGGTGATCATCCCCCACACCGGGGCAAGGCAAAAGTCACCACAGTTTGAGCATCATGGTCCAAAGTACCAAATGAAGATGAAGACTCCAAGAGCCTAATAATATTGTTCTGTTCAAACTTGTTTAGGTTAGTCTTGACAACACCAAAAGAACAGCAAAAAATGCTAAAAACTAGGGGCATGAAAAAGCAGTGTGCCTGGTAAAAGCAAGGCCGATGCCCATGAAGGAGAAGAAGAAAAACGATAAAAAAGGAGTCCCTAATTTCTGGGTAACTGCTTTGAAAAGCAATGAAGTTTTAGCTGAGAAGATCTCTGAGCATAATGAAAATGCTCTCAAATACCTCAAAGTTGTCAAGCAGTGTAGAATAGACGACCCAAAAGGGTTTAAACTTGAGTTCTTCTTCGACACAAACCCCTACTTTCAGAACTCTGTCTTGACAAAGATCTATCACATGATAGATGAAGACGAACCTATTCTGAAGAAAGCAATTGGGACAGAGATTGAATGGTATCCAGGAAAATGCTTGACGCAGAAGCTCCTCAAGAAAAAGCTGTCCAAGAAGTCAAAGCACGGGATTACCCATGAAGTTTTCCAAAAAGATTCTGACGGTGGAGAAAAGATTGGTGACAATGCCAAGATGATCACCAATTCTCACCCTTACACACATTTTTTAGCCCAACGATCATTTCGTTCCTCAACCTGTGAATTAAGCCCACGTTACATCCCGCATGAAGTCTCTTCTGACTAGTGCACTTGAATTAACGTGGAATTTCAAATGTTTATAAACAACGCTCGAGGAAGTGCGAGCAAGACTATTTCTATCTCGTTTTGCAGGGTTCTTGACTTGTAAACCTGGAGATGATTGTAGAATATTTTCTTTCATGACCTTGACTCGAACAGTCTCCTTTGTTAAGCCATTGACCAAGCCTACATTATGACCCTGAAGAAGACCTCTCAGATTGGTAGCATCGTACCGCTTACGAGAAAACTCAGACCCTTGTTGATATTATAACGGTCAGATTGAGTGTTTTCGATATTCCCGCCTTAATGGACGGGATAAACAGCCCTTTTCAATGAGAGTGAGTGGAAAGTCCTTTCTGACTGAAGGTCCCTCGTTCAGCATCTCGAGAAGTCCACCTTGCGAGCGAAAATTGTCTTAGTTGATAATTGCCCTCAGTGGATTTTTGGTGATGCAAACATGGCAAAATCATTATGCACGAACTTTCAAATACACATTCTGGAATAGCCCAGTTTGTCTATCCTTGATGAATGCATGCATGTTTGCGCTAACCCTCTTTGACAGGTAAAATATCCTCAATGCCTCAAAGAACATTTGACCTTTGGAGCGTCTCCAAAGATGTCACAAAAAAATTTCTTCTGTTCCCCAAGTGGAATTGACACAGCATGCTTTTGCAGCTCAGAGTTCTAATCCCTAGTGATAGAACACAAAAATTCGGGCGCCGAAGAAGCCCTCATTATCATTCCAAGAGAGATGCCCCGAAAAAAGATCGGGTATTCAGCAGATGATGCATCAAACCTTTGGGTAAGAAACCCTACGTATTTCATCAAATTTCTTTTCAAACTGCCAAGAAGGTAAACAGGGTGTTCCTTTGAAAAAGAAAAGCATCTTGACTTGCTGGTCAAGATATTTCATACGATATTCAAGAATAGCCTCAGTTGTCTATTTCTCCGATGAATACGTATGTCTTTGCACAAAAAAAAAACTTGTCTGACAGGAGACATGCTCTTAAGAGGCAGGAACGTACCCAGGTAAGTACATTTTACCCATGCCCGGTTCCAAAAATCCAGGTACCTACGATTGTTATGGTACCCTCTGAATATTGGATTGACCCCTTTGTTCACCAACTGAATATTGGATTGACCCCTTTGTTCATCAACTGAACATTGGATTGACCCCTTTGTTCATCAACTGAATATTGGATTGACCCTTCTGTTCACCAGGTACCTACGATTGTTATGGTACCCTTTGAACATTGGATTGACCCCTTTGTTCACCAACTGAATATTGAATTGACCCCTCTGTTCACCAGGTACCTACGATTGTTATGGTACCCTTTCAAAATTGGATTGACCCCTTTGTTCACCCTCCTGAGCATAGGATTAACCCCCTCTGTTCACATCAAGTCTTTTCAGGTACCCCTTATGATGCAGGTACTTTGGTAAAGCAAAATTCAGTCAAGGCAACCGAAGAAAGGTTCGGGTCCTAGACAAACGAAATCCAGTCAAGGCGACCGAAGATAGGTTCGGGTCCTAGGCAAGCGATTTCCCCAGTCAAGGCGACCGAAGAAAGGTTCGGGTCCTAGACAAACGAAATCCAGTCAAGGCGACCGAAGATAGGTTCGGGTCCTAGGCAAGCGATTTCCCCAGTCAAGGCGACCGAAGAAAGGTTCGGGTCCTGGACAAACCAAATCCAGTCAAGGCGACCGAAGATAGGTTCGGGTCCTAGACAAGCCATTTCCCAGTCAAGACGACCGAAGAAAGGTTCGGGTCCTCGACACACAATATCAACTATCTGGAATTACTCTACCCTTTGGCAAGGTAAGTAGCCCCAGGTATGTTTTTATTTGCTTTAGCATGCGTCATCTTATCACATCAAAAATGGGACTCACAGTCTCGCAAAAAATAACATTCATTGAGCATGCATGGGCCAAATTTAGGTGTCATTTTATCTTTGAATGTAACCTCTACGAGCTCAACCTCTGCGAGCTCACCTTCAAAGAGGGGCAGCTGTTGACACCTATTTTAATTTGCCCAAAATTAATTGCACAAAACTTAGGAATTAATTTTCTTTAATTCCTGAAACAAAAAATATTTCTATTTAAATGCATTGCATATAGAAATTAGGCATATTTATATTAATAGGGTCTATTAGAGTAAAATTTAAAAAAAAAAAATTCAAGTCGGGCCGGGTCGGGGCTGGGCCGACCCGGCCCTTTTCTTTTTCCTTTCCCCCCCGGGCCCGGGCCCGAGCCCTTTTCCTTTTCTTTTTTCCCCTCCGCGGGCTTTCTTTTTTTTTTTTTTCCCTTTTCTTCCCCCTCCACGCGGCTGGGCTTGGCCCGGCCCAACCCCTTCTCCTCCTTCTTCCTCCCCCGCCGAGCGTCGCTGTCGCCTCCCTTGTTTGCCCCTGTTCTGGCCGCAGGGTGACGCACGGCGGCGCCGCTCTGCGCCGTCCCTATCCGGCCAGAGCAGGGCCGGGGCAGCACGCCATAGGGACTGGCCATTAAGGCCAGTCCCGTCTTCCCCATTTCCCGGTCTCCCTCTCTCTCTCTCTCCTTCTTCTTCTGCACTCACAGAGCCGGCCCCCCCTCTGCACCGGCATAAATGGCCGCGAAAGTCGCGGGCCAGAGTAGGCCGGTGCAGGCCGTCGTCATTCGGATGCAACGGAGCAGGGGGCAACGTCGTCGCCGGCTATATATAGCCAGAGAGAGAGAGAGGCGGATCGGCCAATTTGAGAGAGAACAAAGAGAGAAGAGAGAGAACAGAGAGAGAGAGAGAGAGAGAGAGAGAGAGAGAGAGAGAGAGAGAGAGAGAGAGAGCATACTGAAAGTCCGCTGGCCGCGAGAAGGAATTCAGCAGCGTCGTCGTCGCCCCTAGATCGGCCGGAGATCCCCCCAGACGCGCCGTCGACCAGTGAGCCTCTCCAGGCCTCGACTGCCCCTGTTTTGCCCTGTTTTGGTGTCCGGTTTGGCTGGGACTTGTGCCGGCCGTTTCGCGAGAATCCCGGCCCATACCGTCGTCCCTCACAGTTCCTACATCGTCGCCGAAGGTAAGGACAGGTCTCCGGAGGACGGCGAGGCCTTAGAAGAGGTCGAAATGTGTCGTTTTAGTCGATGCACTCCAACTGTTTGATGAAATGCCCAATAAGGACCCGTTTTGTTTGAGCTCCGGTCGGCAGGGCCGAGGCTAGCCGGAGAATTGGTTGACCCTGGGGAAGCTCCGGGATGGCCATTAGAGGCCGGGTGAGGTCAAAGTATGACCTGGGTCCGCCGGCCAAGCTCCGACCGATGTTTGGGCTCAAACGAGCCCCGGTCGGAGCTTGACCGGCGACTCCCCCGGCCGGCCATCCGTCGACCCATCGCCCCCAGTCTCTTCAGCCTCGAGAGCTGATGAGACTGAGGCCAAAGACCGGGCGAAACAGCCGGCAAATCGCCGGATTTCTGCCCTGCTGATAGCCTCCCGAGCTTAAAAGCTCGGATTTTGGCTTGAACCGGCCGGCAGACCAGTTCGCTTGCCCAATAGGGCTGGTTCGACCCGGTCGAACCGGCCCTATTTTGGCATTTTCCACTGGACCGGGCCCAATCCGGCTCGGGACCCAGGTCAACGACCTGGTTTGACCCCTGACCCGGTTCGGATCCGGAGATCCGACCCGGGTCAACGCTATGGGTCGGTTCCGTTGACCCGGGTCGGTTCCGACCGACCCGGATCCGCCGACCCGACCCGGTTTTAATAATATATTATTATTATATTAATATTTTATTTTTAAAAAAATTAAAAATTAAAAAATTTAATTTTTTTTCTTTTTCGTATTTACTTCTTTTATTATTATTATTATTATTATTATTATTATTATTATTATTTTATTTAAAAAAATATATAAATTATGTGGTGTATCAAATGTTTTAATTTATTGTTGCATTATTATGTATGTTGTTATAATTGCATAAATTGCCATGTTTAAATTAGAAAGTCCTATAGGGTTGTGCAATAGTATTTTGCATGTTGTCTTCACTACCGTTTTATTATTATTATGCATGTTTTTCATTAAAATATAATTACATGAATTGTTGCGTTTTGAATGTCATCTGACTTAGTTAGGATTAGAACCTAAGGCTGCATATCTATTTTGACTGCTGATGGTCTATGATTATGCACTCGCTTGATCACCTCACATGTTAGGAGAAAGGTCCTAAAATCAATCCAAATTGCCTGACAAATGTTTTCAGAAATGAACAGCGTAAAAAGGTACCGAAAAGGGCATTAGTTATCCAACTTGTATAACAAAGTCCCCGAACTCAGTTAATCTCTGGTTCGTAAGAATAGGGAGATTCTCCCATCACCTTATTTAGGTTTCTAATCGACCCACCCCAAATCGATTAGTGGCGACTCCTTGATATAAACCACTTGCATGTTAAATAATTAAACCCTAAGTCGCGATATGGTATGGGCTTGGGAGAGCCCGAGTTAAGTCCCGAACCTAGACTTAGCAAGTACCAGGCGAGCCCCCCCTTTTTGCATATATTCAAAAAAAGAGCGGGGAGGTCGGTCGTGACAATGGACAATACAACTGATGCATCTAACTTATACCCAATACAAGAGATCCGAAAAAAATGTTTATTCATGTATTATTAATTACAATAAATATGCAACTTATATAATTTTCCTTTTGATTCGTGTTAAACTTTGATAAATTGTTACTATCCTTGTTGACAGCTAAATTTTGGCCATCATAGCTAATCATTTATCACATAAAAAACCAGTTGTCTCCGACTCCTAAACAAAATATCATTCACATAATCTGCATTTGCATTATAAATATTACGAATATTTTTTCTAATAGGTCCTGTTGACACCTAAAATTTGATTTTCCCACCTAATTATTTGTTGCATAAGAAAATTAGGATCGACCCCATTCCCTAAACAAAAATATCATTAACATTAGTGCACATTTGTATTATAGGCATTAGATCCATGTAAATTGCATTCGAATCGGTCCGGTCATGACTGACATTCAAATTGGCTCAATCAGGGATTGTATTGTAATCGGCCCAATATGTTTGAACTTTCAAGACCTGGTCCACTTGTTCCACTTTTCTGGAGCGAAATGATCAAGCTGGCCACGGATGGTGAGTAAATTTGAGCAAAAAGGAAACAAATATGATGGAGGGACATCAAGACCATGGAATTGACTTTCTTGATATTCACTTTCCACCGATTCCTCCATGTTGACACCTAAATTTTGCCCAAATCATTTAAGGTTTTATCGCATAAAAATTAGGGTTTAATTTTTAACCCCTAAGCCAAAAATACTTTCATTAAATTCCATGGCATATAGACATTAGGCCCATTTGCATTAATATGACCTATTAGGACATATTCATATTTAAAAAAAAAAAGATTTCCGGGCCGGGTTCGTCGGCCCATTCTTTTTCCCCTTGTTTTTCTTTTACTGCGCGCGGCCCGTGGTCCCTTTTCTATTTTCGCGCGGGCCGGCCCATTTCCCACGGCCCGGCCCGCGTACTGTTCAATTCCCCCTCCCTAGTCAACGTTTCTGAGGTGTACCGGGGAGGAACAGAACGGGCAGAACGTAGAAGCCGGAACAGTGGCAAAACGCCACAGAACACAGAGGCCAGAGGGGTGCGGGGGACGCCAGCGCGATCCTCAGGTCGGGAGCAGGCCGGCCACGGCAGGCTGGCGGTGGCAGAGGCCATGCGCGCCTACCGGCCAGCTCCGTGCCCCTGGCCGTCCTTAAATCCGAGGAGAGAGAGAGAAATCGAGGAGAACAAAGAGCTGGGGGGCGAGAGAGCCGAGAGAGAGCTAGCGAGAGAGAGAGTCCGGAGAGCAAGATCGAAGGCGAACGGTCCCCGGTCGGTGACCGCTGCGCCTCAGCCGCGGCCGACGAGCCCCTTTCAAGGTAGGTCTTGACCCCAAGTTCTCGTTGGGTCTCGTTTCGTGCGATTCGGGGCCGATTACCCGAGGATTCCGGCTCGGAGGCGTGCGAGGCGACCGGACGTGACCCGATCTGTCATGGTCTCCCCTGTTCGCTGCCGCCGAGACAGATAGGGCAAGCCACAAACGTCCCCTCCCTCTTCCCCTGTTTTTTGGTTGTCCTCTGTTTTTTCAGCTTACTGGCCGGAGCTCGCGCGGCCGTTCGGCCCGCACGAGTTTCGACCTATGACGCCTCATGCATGATATTTCCTGTCAACGGTTCATTTTGCGTTACTTTCCGGTGCATTTGAGCCTCGATCGAGCCTAGGATCCTTCATTTCCGCGACGCGCGCCACCTGTTTGTCAAAATACCCTAGTGTTGTCTACTGTGTTTGGCTGGTAGAAGGGAGTCGATCGGCGACCGGACACGGGTCCGGCCGCGGGAAGACGAAGCCCGGCCATGTAGGCCGAGCGGCGGCCGAGCAAGGGCTCGGCCGCACGACCGTAAGCCCCGACCGCGGAGGTCGGGGCACGCCGACAAGCGGCCGAGCAAGGGCTCGGCCACACGACCGAAAACCCCAGTCGCGAAGGCTGGGGCTCGGAGGGGGTCGGCGCTCCGGCAGGCCGACGGAGACGAGCCACGTCAGGCGGTGGCAGCGGGCACGGCGTCAAGCAGCGGCCGTGGAAGACGAGGCACGGGGCGAGGGGTGGCGGCCGCGAGTCTAGTGGCGAACCGGGTCGGCCGCGTGGGCGAATCGTATAGGGTTTTGGCGATTCGGGTTCGCGGCGTCGAGTCGGGTCGGCGGCTGGTGACCGGGTCGGGTTCGCTGGTTGTAACCGGGTAGGGTTTTGTTAGGGTTTGGGCTGATTTTATGTTTATTCGGCGTTTTAATGTTTTGAGCCTTTTAGTTATTAGAGTGGGTTTTATTAGGTCTTGGGCCTTTCGCGGGCGGGCCGAAATTGGGATTTGGGCTAAATTGTTTTGTTTTGTCTTTTTATTTTTAGTGGTCTTTGGGCCTTTATTGTTTTTTGAAATGAAAAAATTCTGGCTGGGCCCTTTTTCTTGCTTTTAATTTGCCAGACCGGGCTCAATGAATGAACCCGGTCCGGTCGTGGACTCGGGCCGGGGCGCCCGGGTCAGTCCCGATCCGGGTCGGATGTGGAGATCCGACCCGGATCCGTTTTATATTATTTTTAATATTATTTTATTATTTTAAAATAAAAACTTTTTAAAAAAAACTTTCAAAAAAAATTTAAACATATATATTTTATCCGGGTCGGATGTGGAGATCCGACCCGGTCTGCTTTATGTTATTTTATTTTTTTTAAAAAAAATTCAAAAAAAAATTTTAAAAAAAATTTCGAAAAATCAGAAAATTTATTTTGACTTTGGAATTGGTTTTTCTGGCCCTATTGTGTGATTAGTGTCATATTCGATCACACGTTGCTTGGTTCACACAGTTTGAATTGCGCGTTTAAATTTAACCTCGCATGTGGTTGATTATGCATGTTAGGTTCATGTATTGATTGTTGCTTCTCTTTAGCATAGTCAGGAATGGAATTTTGAGACTCCCGATTAGTGTGGACACGTTAGGCGGTAATTGAACAAGGTTAGGTACCAAAAGGGCACTAATTGGTCAATTAGTGTAATCGAGTCCCCGTACCCATTAAATCCCTGGTTCGTAGAAGTGAAGCATTTCTCCCGTACTTCACTTGGGTGTCTAATCGACCCACCAAAAACTGGTTAGTGGCGACTCCTAGATGAAATTGATTTGTATGTTAACAACTTAAACTTAAGTCGCGAATTAGTATGGGCTTGGAAGAGCTCGAGCTAGGTTTAACTTAGTAATCCATTAGCCAAACCCCTTAGGCGGCGAGGGCCGGTTCGGGGAGGTCGCGACGAGCGTTCGACGGCACTAGAAGGGAAGTAATAAGAGAGATAGAGTTGGAACTCCTGATCGGTCCAATGACGTTTCTGGTGCTTTTTCAGGTACTAGACATCCCAAGTGCATTCAACTTTCTACTAGGGAGACCATGGATTCATACCGCGGGTGCTATACCCTCTAGTCTCCATCAGAAGGTGCGGTTTGTGGTCGACGGCAAGCTTGTTACAGTACATGGAGAAACAGACTTCAAAGTCTATCACGAGACGGCCATCCCGTACGTGGAGCCCGAATGCAAAGAGGAATCCAGTTTCCAAACTCTGGAATTGGTATCTATGGTCCACATTCCCGTTGGCTCGCTCATGGGCACCCCTGAACTGTCCAAGCCAACTCTAGCAGTTGGAAAAATTATGCTCGCAAACGGGTATAACCCCGGGGAAGGCCTTGGATTGCATGGGCAAGGGATTCGGAAACCCATCGAAGCCGGAAAAGGTGCGAAGAGGGAAGGTTTAGGGTATCAGAGAAGCCAAGATAATGGAGGCCGAGACAACCGTGAAAGTCGGGACAACGAAGGTCGAGGCAATGATGGAGGCCGAGATAATCGCGGAGGTCGAGGCGGCTATAGGGGTCGAGGTAACGATGGAGGCCGAAGTGGCCGTGGTGGTCGAGGTAGCGACGGAGGCCGGGGCAACCATGGAGGCCGAGGCGCAGGTCAGGGGGACCATGGCGGACATATTGGATCGGGAAAAGGCTGTCGAGGCCCATTACTCCCCCTATTGAAAGAGATGTTCCCTGGGCCTCCGAAGATGCTACATGAGGAAGAGGCAGCCATCGACAGTATAGCTAAGTTATTCGAGGAGAATGACATATGCACTATCCTGACGTGTGAAGAAGCTGAATCTTCTGGAAGTGTCGCCGACCCTGTAGAGTAGGGCGGTTCCCGTTAGTGTTGTTATTTGCTTTATGTTCTTTCCCCTGCATGGGAGCTTAGTGTTGTTTCAATTTGCTAATCTAAACTCGTTTGTAATGAAAACTTTGTCTAACCCCGAATCTTGAGCCGTTGGTTCGGGGCGGTATGTGTTGTAATGCAGCCTTATCCGTTTAATTCAATGAAATGGGTGCATGTTTTATTAATGACGCGTGGAATCATACCAAACTAGTCCTATGATGGTCGCTGAGGGCTGGGGTCCCACGTGCTCCCGGTTTTCATGGTCTTCAAGAGCAAGGAAGTCCGATGACATGAGGATGAGCTCTTAAAAGCCTTTTCCAAAAATTTCAAAAGCATTTTCAAAATGGCATGTACCATGTTTTGCATCCTAACTCATCTCATCACATCTCAGGCATCACATTATGCATAATCATGGTAAGGACGCATGTGATTCGGATTTGCACGAAGGGAATCTCTCAGATATCGATAGCGATGACAATGATCCGAAGGGGATTGAGCGTGAATGGAAGCGACATGAGGAATCGAGGCCATTAACAGTGGAGCAAACAATCACCATAAACTTGGGTAATGATGAAAATGTCAAGGAAATAAAGATTGGGGCAAGTCTTTCGAAAGCAGAGGTCAAAAGAATAGTTCGCCTTCTTAAAGAATATCAGGATGTGTTCGCTTGGACGTACGCTGACATGCCGGGATTGGATCCAGAAATTGTAGAGCATGCTCTACCAACTGATCCTGACATACTGCAGAGGAAGCAAAAACTCCGAAGGACCAAGCTAGAGTTGTCCAAGAAAATCGAGGAGGAGGTTATGAAATTGCTAAAAGTGGGGTTCATCGAAGTGTCGCATTACTCCGATTGGATAGCAAACATTGTGCCAGTGATGAAGAAAGACGGTCAAGTCATGGTCTGTGTGGACTATCGCGACTTAAACCGAGCTAGTCCAAAGGATGACTTTCCACTCCCACATATAGATGTCTTGGTCGATAGTACTGCAGGATTCGAATTGTTCTCCTTCATGGATGGATTTTCAGGGTATAATCAAATTCGTATGAAAAAGGAGGATAGGAGCAAGACCTCGTTTATAACCCCGTGGGGGACCTTTTGCTACAAGGTGGTGCCTTTCGATCTGAAAAACGCCGGGGCAACATATCAAAGGGCCATGGTCGCGTTATTTCACGACATGATGCACAAGGAGATCGAGGTGTACGTAGACGATATGATTGCGAAATCAAGACGAGGCGAAAACCATGTCGAAGTTTTGAAAAAGGAGGATAGGAGCAAGACCTCGTTTATAACCCCGTGGGGGACCTTTTGCTACAAGGTGGTGCCTTTCGATCTGAAAAACGCCGGGGCAACATATCAAAGGGCCATGGTCGCGTTATTTCACGACATGATGCACAAGGAGATCGAGGTGTACGTAGACGATATGATTGCGAAATCAAGACGAGGCGAAAACCATGTCGAAGTTTTGCAAAAGTTGTTTGATCGCCTCCGGAAGTTTAAGTTGCGCCTCAATCCCGCGAAATGTGTATTTGGGGCAAAGTCTGGAAAGTTCTTAGGGTTTATAGTCAGTAACAAAGGCATCAAGATTGACCCGTCGAAGGTAAAGGCCATTTGCGACTTATAGCCTCCGGCCACTGTCAAAGAAGTCCGCAGTTTGTTGGGACGGTTAAATTATGTGGCAAGATTTATCTGCCAATTGTCAGAAACAGCAAGGTCATTTTTCAAACTCTTGAAGAAGAATGCGAAAATCGAATGGGATGCCGAATGTCAGGATGCCTTTGAAAAGATAAAGTATTATCTAACTCATTCCCCGATCCTGGTCCCGCCAGTGCCCAAAGTTCCATTAATTTTGTATCTAACTATCCATGATGAATCGCTGGAAGCCATGCTGGCCCAAAAAAGGCCAGACGATGGGAAGGAACACGCAATATATTATCTCAGCAAGAAATTCACTACCTCCGAGGTGAACTATCCGGAGGTTGAGAAGACGTGCGCAGCCTTGGTCTGGGTGTTGCACAGGCTACGCCAATACACCCTCCATCACCAAGTTCTGCTAGTAACTGAGAATAATCCCATTAAGTATCTCTTAGAGAAGCCAGCCTTGGTGGGGAAGCTGGCTAAGTGGCAGATTCTAATTTCAGAATTCGATGTGCAAAGCCTGGGGCAAAAGTCCGTAAAGGGCAGAGCCATAGCAGACATGTTAGCGAAAAATCCTGAAAAAGCGGAAGACCCCGATGAAGATGGTGACATGGATAGGCAGATCTTATTTGCGTCAAATGACAAATGGACTATGTACTTTGATGGTGCAGTCAACTTATCTAGTTCCGGTACTGGGGCAGTTCTCGTCTCCCCGGATAGTCAACACCACCCCGTGGCTGCCAAATTGACTTTCCCTTTCACGAATAACATTGCGGAATACGAAGCGTGTATCCTTGGCCTCCAAGCTGCTGTTGACATGGAGATCCAAAAATTGCAAGTCTATGGCGATTCGGCCCTCATTATCCTTCAAACCGAAGGCAAGTGGCGAACGCGGGATCCAAAACTAGTCCCATATCATGAGTTTCTGGAAGAGCTGGTGAAAGAATTCCAAGAAATATCATTCGATTACCTACCCAGGTCTTAGAATCAGTTCGCTGATGCTTCAGCCACGTTATCGTCAATGCTGCAAGCACCAAAAGGCTTGGATATCGAACCATTAAGGATTGAAATCCTTAAGCGTCCAGCCTATTGTATGGTAATTGAAGAAGAGCCTGATGGAGAACCATGGTACCATGACATTCTGAATTACCTGCAGAAAGGTGAGTTCCCTCAAGGAAGTGAATCATCAGACAGGAAATATCTGATGAAGCTGGCCTCAAAATTCTTCATTAGCGGGGACGCACTTTACAAAAGATCTTATGACTCAGTGTTACTGAGATGTATCGACGCGAAAAAGGCCAATCGTTTGATGAAAGAGATACATGAAGGGGAATGTAGCCCCCACATGAACGGCCATCTCCTAGCAAAGAAGATCATACGACTCGGGTACTATTGGTTGGCCATGGAGTCTGATTGTATTCAGCATGTGCGATGCTGCCATCGATGTCAAATTTATGGAGATAGGATTAATGCTCCGCCGAACGAACTCCATCAGATGTCTCAAGCTTGGCCGTTTTCCATGTGGGGGATAGATATAATTGGACCGATCAACCCTAAGGCGTCAAACGGACACAGATTCATCTTAGTAGCAATCGACTACTTTACGAAGTGGATTGAGGCCAATTCATAAGCTAATGTCACCGCAAAGAACGTGGCCAAGTTCATTCGCCGCGATATCATCGCCCGTTACGGAGTTCCGGAAGCAATCATCACTGACAATGGCTCCAATCTGAACAACAAGATCGTGGATGGATTGCTCGATACATTTCGGGTCCGACATCTGAATTCATCACCATACCGCCCTCAAATGAACGGGCCAGTTGAAGCGGCAAACAAGAACATAAAGAAGATATTATCAAAGACTGCTGAGAATTATCGCGATTGGCATAAAAAACTTCCATATGCATTGATGGCATATCGGACATCGATCCGCACCTCAACTGGAGCAACCCCTTTTTCGTTAGTATATGGAATGGAAGTGGTTCTACCCATGGAAGTCGAAATTCCGTCCTTAAGGGTTCTCTGTCAGGCAAAGCTTGATGAGGCCGAATGGGTACGACAAAGGCATGGACAGTTGAACATGATTGATGGGAGTAGATTATAAGCCATATGTCACGGTCAATGCTATCAGAAACGAGTTGCGAAGTCGTTCAATCAAAAAGTTCATCCCCGACACCTCAAAGTCAATGACTTGGTATTGAGGAAGGTGATATCAATTGTACGTGACCCTCATGGCAAATTTGCCCCGACTTATGAAGGCCCTTATGTCATCAAAAAGATCCTGCCAGGTGGTGCTTTAGTGTTAGTGGAAATGGATGGCCACGAGTTGCCAAAACCTGTAAACTCTGACGCAGTCAAGAAGTATTTTCCATAAATGAAATCAAGGCTAGAAAGCTGTTTCTCGTGCAATCCAAATCACTTAGTGTCATGCATGTCATGCATACATTTCCATACATGTACATGTGTTTGTGTTTCAGGTATCCAACCGCAACGAAATGAAGGATGGACGACGAAGAGGCTGAAGTACAGGGACGAGAAACATTTCTCGTGATAATAATTCTTTGAATGAATGCTCAAAGTCATGTTTGGTGATTGATCGTTATGCAGTTATGAACTTTCCTGTGCATGTGAATGATGAGTAAAAAATGCCCATGTCTTTTGAAAATGGACTTTGTAATGATTTTTATCTGTCTAAGTCACCAATTCCACTGAGGATCATTAAAATGGACAATTTAATGAGTGGTACGGAAATGCTTGAATATGCTAAATGAGACGTGTCGGAATGATGAAAGGCAAGCCATGTTCCACACATTGTCCCATGTACTAATTCCTGGTGAGTTGAGCAGAAAAATTCCATGTTCACAAGGTAAAGGGTTATCTCGCAAAAGGTACGGCAACTAAAGTGATGAGAGGCATTTCATTCATCCATCGCAAATGCTACCGGCTCTCATTTGCTTAACCCTTTTGAGCTCAAACACTTGTGAAGCTTCTTTCATACTACCCCTGTCAAGAACCACCCCACACCGGGGCAAATCGGAGGTGAGTCGGCATATCGAGGTGAGAAAATGAGTAGAAAATTTTTCTTGCTTTCACATGTATCAATCTTTGAGTGCCTCTATTACAAATGAACTAGTACGTGAATTCAAGTGCCTTAGGACGATGAAAAGCGTTTCTTTCTCTATCCTACACACTTATATCCATTGAACAACCCAATTGAGCCTGCAATTTTGCTTCTCATGAACCCAGTTGGTGATCATCCCCCACACCGGGGCAAGGCAAAAGTCACCACTGTTCGAGCATCATGGTCCGGAGTGTCGACTAAAGATGAAGACTTGAGAATTCAATAGCATTGTATTGTTTAAATTTGTCTAGGCCAATCCATAAGCCAAAAAAAAAAAAGAAAAAAAAAGTGAAAACTAGGGGCACGAAAAAGCAGTGTACCTGGTAAAAGCAAGGCCAATGCCCATAGATATAAATGTTGAAAAAAAAAAGGATGAACTAGGGGGCATTAAAGGCAGTGTGCCCGTTAGAGTGAGAATGGCGCCCATGTATTAAAAAAGAAGCAAAATGTTGAGATGACATGTGTTGAAATCACAAAATCAGCCCTAGTCAAGCAATAGTCGTCCTTCAAGTCTCAAGGAGACGAGTGCCAAATGGTTAAGATCGATAGTGCATTTCTGAGGATAATCCCCAATGGCGAAGAAGAAGACCGGTGACAATGTCAAGATGATCACCAACTCTCACTCCAATACACATCATTGAGCCTGTGATCCTTTCGTTTCTCAACCCATGAACCTAACCTACGTTACGTCATTCGTAAAGTCTTTTCTGATTGGGGCACTTGAGTCAATGTAGGAGCTCATATGTTTATAAGCATCGCTCGAAGAAGTGCAAACAAGATTATTTTCTATCCTATTTCGCAGAGTTCTCGACTTGTAAACCCGAAGATGATCGCGAAGTATTTATTTCATAGCTTCGACTTGGACAGTCTCATTTGTTAAACCATCGACCAAGCCTATATTACGGTCCTGATGAAGACCTCTCAGATTGGTAAGGTTGTACTGTTTGCGAGAATACTCGGACCTTTGTCGATGTGATGATGGTAAGACAGAGTGATTCTCACAAAATAACCTTTTTAGATGAGAGTGAACAAAAGTCCTTTCTAATTGAAAGTCTCTCATTTAGCATTTTCAAGATGATTCACGTTATAATTGTCTTAAATGATAATTATCCCCGGTGGAAAGTTGGTGATGCGGACATGTTAAAATCGTTACACATGAACTCCAATGGAACTGATCTTGAAGCATGTGCTTTAGAGAGTGCCGATCGTCTATTTCCGAGATGAATACATGTACCTGTTATTACTAATCCTGTAAACAGGTGACGTTTCCTCAAACACCAACCTTCAAGCTGATCTCGGAAATGCTAAGATACATCCAAGCATTCATGAATTCTCAAGACCCTGCTAGCAAGGACACAATAGGCGATCTATCAAACCCTCGGACAAGGACCCCTAAGTGTCTGAGTCTTTTCAAGCCCCGCTGACAGAGAGCCTTTAGGCAATCCGATCTGACCTACAGGTATGTACACCTAGGTACGTTTTTCCAAAAGGTTTGTGATCCAACCTTAAATCACGCTTCCAAAGGTTTGTGGTCCAACCTTAAACCACGTTTTCCCAAAAGGTTTGTGGTCCAACCTTAAACCACGTTTTCCAAATGTTTGTGGTCTAACCTTAAACCACGCTTTTCAAAAGGTTTGTGGTCCAACCTTAAACCACATTTCCAAAGGTTTGTGGTCCAACCTTAAACCACGCTTTTCAAAAGGTTTGTGGTCCAATCTTAAACCACGTTTCCAAAGGTTTGTGGTCCAACCTTAAACCACGCTTTTCAAAGGTTTGTGGTCCAACCTTAAACCACTCTTTCAAAAGGTTTGTGGTCCAACCTTAAACCATTCTTTCCAAATGGTTTTTGGTCCAACTTTAAACCACATTTTTTTTTTAAAAAACTATGCTTTTCGTTTATTTAGATTTTATTTTAGTTTCTCTCTCCTCTTTCTTGCATTGCATCATCCCGTGCCCTCCATCAACAAAATTTAGGCGTCTCTTATCTTTGAAAGGAACCTCTTCGAGCTCCCCTTCAAAGAAGGGCAGCTGTTGATACCTAAATTTTGCCCAAATCATTTAAGGTTTTATCGCATAAAAATTAGGGTTTAATTTTTAACCCCTAAGCCAAAAATACTTTCATTAAATTCTATGGCATATAAACATTAGACACATTTGCATTAATATGGCCTATTAGGACATATTCATATTTAAAAAAAAAAAAGATTTTCTGGTCGGGTTCGTCGGCCCATTCTTTTTCCCCTTGTTTTTCTTTTACTGCGCGCGGCCCGTGTTCCCTTTTCTATTTTCGCGCGGGCTGGCCCATTTCCCATAGCCCGGCCCGTGCACTATTCAGCTCCCCCTCCCCAGTCAACGTTTTTGAGGTGTACGGGGGAGGAACAGAACGGGCAGAACGCAGAAGCCAGAACAGTGGCAGAACGCCACAGAGCACAAGGGGCGCGGGGGACGCCGACGCGATCCTCGGGTCGGGAGCAGGTCGGCCACGGCAGGCTGGCGGTGGCAGGGGCCATGCGCGCCTGCCGGCCAGCTCCGTGCCCCTGGCCGTCCTTAAATCCGAGGAGAGAGAGAAATTGAGGAGAATAGAGAGCTGGGGGGCGAGAGAGCCGAGAGAGAGCTAGCGAGAGAGAGAGTCCGGAGAGCTAGATCGAAGGTGAACGGTCCCCGGTCGGTGACCGCCGCGCCTCAGCCGCGGCCGACGAGCCCCTTTCACGGTAGGTCTTGACCCCAAGTTCTTGTTGGATCTCGTTTCGTGCGATTCGGGGCCGATTACCAGAGGATTCCGGCTCGAAGGCGTGCTAGGCGACCGGACGTGACCCGATCTGTCACGGTCTCCCCTGTTCGCCGCCGCCGAGCCAGATAGGGCAAGCCACAAACGGCCCCTCCCTCTTTCCCTGTTTTTTGGTTGTCCTCTGTTTTTCCGGCTCACTGGCCGGAGCTCGCGCGGCCATCCGGCCCGCACGAGTTCCGACCTATGACGCCTCGTACGTGATATTTCCTGTCTACGGTTCGTTGTGTTATTTTCCGGTGCATTTGAGCCTCGATCGAGCCTGGGATCCCTCATTTCCGCGGCGCTCGCCACCTATTTGTCAAAATACCCTAGTGTTGTCTACTGTGTTTGGCTGGTAGAAGGGAGTCGATCGGCGACCGGACACGGGTCCGGCCGCGGGAAGACGGAGCCCGGCCATGTAGGCCGAGCAACGGCCGAGCAAGGGCTCGGCCGCACGTCCGAAAACCCCAGTCGCGAAGGCTGGGGCTCGGAGGGGGCCGGAGCTCCGGCAGGCCGACGGAGACGAGCCACGTCAAGCGGTGGCAGTGGGCGCGGCGTTGGGCGGCGGCCGTGGAAGGCGAGGCCCGGGGCGCGGGGTGGCGGCCGCGAGTCGGGTCGCGAACCGGGTCGGTCGCGCGGGTGAATAGGGTAGGGTTTTGGCGATTCGGGTTCGCGGCGTCGAGTCGGGTCGGCAGCTGGTGACCGGGTCGGGTTCGCGGGTTGCAACCGGGTAGGGTTTTGTTAGGGTTTGGGCCGATTTTATGTTTATTCGGCGTTTTAATGTTTTGAGCATTTTAGTTATTAGAGTGGGTTTTATTAGGTCTTAGGCCTTTCGCGGGCGGGCCGAAATTGGGATTTGGGCTAAATTGTTTTGTTTTGTCTTTTTATTTTTAGTGGGCTTTGGGCCTTAATTGTTTTTTTAAATGATAAAATTCGGGCTGAGCCCTTTTTCTTTCTTTTAATTTGCCAGACCGAGCTCAATGAATGAACCCGGTCCGATCGTGGACCCGGGCCGGCGTGCCCGGGTCAGTCCCGATCCGGGTCGGATGTAGAGATCCGACCCGGATCCGTTTTATATTAATTTTAATATTATTTTATTATTTTAATATAAAAATTTTTAAAAAAACCTTTAAAAAAAATTTAAACATATATATTTTATCCGGGTCGGATGTGGAGATCCGACCCAGTCTGCTTTATGTTATTTTATTATTATTTTTTTTTAAAAAATCCAAATTTTTTTTTAAAAAAAAATTCAAAAAAAAAATTTTAAAATTTTTTTCGAAAATCCAGAATATTTATTTTGACTTTGGAATTGGTTTTTCTGGCCCTATTGTGTGATTAGTGTCATATTCGATCGCACGTTGCTTGATTCACACATTTTGAATTGCGCGTTTAAATTTAACCTCGCATGTGGTTGATTATGCACGTTAGGTTCAGGTATTGATTGTTGCTTCCCTTTAGCATAGTCAGGAATGGAATTTTGAGACTCCCGATTAGTGTAGACATGTTAGGCGGTAATTGAACAAGGTTAGGTACCGAAAGGGTACTAATTGGTCAATTAGTGTAATCGAGTCCCCGTACCCATTGAATCTCTGGTTCGTAGAAGTGAAGCATTTCTCCCGTGCTTCACTTGGGTGTCTAATCGACCCACCAAAAATCGGTTAGTGGCGACTCCTAGATGAAATTGATTTGCATGTTAACAACTTAAACTTAAGTCGCGAATTAATATGGGCTTGGGAGAGCTCGAGCTAGGTTTAACTTAGTAATCCATTAGCCAAACCCCTTAGGCGGCGGGGGCCGGTTCGGGGAGGTCGCGACACTCCATGATGGCATCTACAAGATCTTAAATTTTCGGGCAAGATCGGAGAGATGTAAAAGCAAACAAATTTTCGGAGGAAAGAAAAAAAAGAGAGGGCAATAATATGAATCTAATTGGGAGGAATCAATGGAATATCGGCAAGAGATTAATACTCATGGAATGAGCAGGTTGATGGCTAGTGCATGTGGACACATTCAAGGCAATATGAGTAGAAGCAGAAAATGAAACCAAAAGATTGCGAGCGTTAATTTGGAAGTGAATTAGAGAGATTCACAGTCAATTCTCGGTGACAAATCAAAGCCAAATTTCAGCAATTCTCCGAGAATCATCAATCGGCTCCATGGATCCAGACTTTCCAATGATACGTGGGAGATTTTTTGCTGTAAAAGGAGACGGACGCACACTTAGGAGGGGGAGTTCATTCACGAGATTTCCCCTGACATTCATGAAAATCTCACCATCATCACAGACACATAATTTCTTTGGGGCACCTCTTCCACTTCATCCATCATCCATAGGCTATCCCATTCATCCATCATCTCCATGCCATGCTCTCTTAATTGGTCACTGTCAAACACGACAAGAATCGGTAGAATATGAGGAGAGGGATCACGGCATCTTCTCTGAGCAACGTGATGATCACTCCTTCCATCATCATCACCACCTTCAATATGTGACATACTTTACCCATCATCTACTCCCATCATCATTATCATCTCATCCTTCACAATATATCACATCCATCTCTAAATCTTCACCGGGAGTATGCACAAGCAGAGAGTGAGATAGAGGAGCAGAGTGGACTTCTTCATCTCATCACCGTCATGGGTATATCGAAGGAAGAATCACATTCAAAGAGATCCTAAAGTGTTGAGCTTTGGAATTTGGAACCTATCTAGTATACCTTAAAACTTGAAACCGTGTGGATTTCCATATGTCCGGTTCTCCAGTTTCAGGTTTTTTTTTCGAACCATGCTCACCTTGACTCTCCACCTGGTGGAGTTTACCATCGTGGCATTATCTCTATAACCCAAAACACGAGGTGATATCTTGACCCCTACCAAGTTAGCCACCAGTAAGGATGAACACTATTTAGTTACGATCGCTAATGAATCGTAATGTTGTAAGATATTACAAACTATTAAAAATGCTAAAAATATTATTCCTCTCATTGCAAGTTATAAATAATTTAAGCAAAAACCTTATAAGAACTATGTTGACACCTATTTTCTTAATCGCCCAATTAAATTGCACAAAAATTAGGAGTTAAAATTTTTAACACCTAAACAAAAAGATATTTTCATTTAATTGCAAGACATGTAGACTTTTAGGTGTATTTTGCATTATTAGAATGTACATATTTTTCTTTAAAAAAATCATCATCAATAGTGAAACAAAAAAATAATAATAAATCAAATCGGGGCCGGGTCAGGACTAGGCCCAACCTGGCGCTCTCTTCCTTTTCCCTCTGGGGCCCAGCCCACTCTTTGTCTTCCCCTTGACCCAGCCCAGCTTGTAACATCCTGAATTTTGACCCGTTACCGGGATCTCGATGTCCGTTTCCGAGACCAAACGAAGTTATTTTTCGGAACTGATGCCATTTTGGGGTGGCCACGCATGTCTGGAGTACATACGGTCGAAAATTGGAATTTCGACCCCGGGACGAAAATTTACGGTTTTGCCCCTCCAAACTTTTGGACTGATTTTCAGGGGCTTAAAGAATGATTTTTAAGGATCCGACACCATATTATGCTGGCCACGCATATATAGGACCGGTATGGACAAAAATTGGAATTTCGGTCCGGGATCGGAAAATTACGAAAATGCCCCTAGGCCATTTTTAATTAATTCCGAATTTTGATCCTAATTTGGGGGATTAACCAAGGTTAATTGGGGCTAAACTAGGTCTGGTCAGCCTTGGGTTAGGGATAAATGACCATCCAACCCCTAAAATTATTGGATAAGAGCAATTTTTAGCCATTGGATCTAGGGCAAATTGTCCAAAGGCCTTGGATGTTGACACATGGAATCCACTAGCAAAATTTTGACCCATTTTGACCAGCTCTCTTTCTCTCTCTCCCTTCATTTCTCTCTCCCTCCCGACCATCCTTCCCCACGATCGTCCTCCTCCGTTCCTCTTCCGTTCTGCTCAGCCGGTCACTGCTCACGCCGGAGCAGGCCACGCCGCCGGAGCTGCTGGCCGCCGACCATCTCACCCTCACCGTCTCTCTCTGCCGTTCTCAGCCCGCCCCCTCAGCACCTCCCCTGTTTCGGCCTTGGTGGCCGAGAACCTCACCGGCGTCGCCGTGAACCGCCGGCTTGGCCCCGGAATGCCGCCGCCGATTCTTACCGCGTGTCGGTAGTCGGCCGCCCGTTCTCGTCGACTCGAGTTAATATTAGGTGAGTAAAAATCCCTAAACCCTGAACTAGAATTGATTGTGCATTCTAGGAGTAATTTAGGGGTTAATTAAGCTTAATTAGGGTCTAATTAGGTCTAATGTTGTGTGGGGTGATTAGGGGACCTAATTAGTGCCTAATGAAGTGATTTAGAGGTGGATTAGGGCCTAACTAATGTGCTGCCCTGGTACTGTTCACCAGTACCGAAAATGCCTAGAATTGCCTAAGTGTTGCACTAATTGAGTTCATTGATTTTAAGACTTGGAATTTAGGCAATTTAGGTGTTATTTAGACTTAATTAAGGTGTAATTAGGTGTATTTGGTTGTTGGGTGATTAATGGTTGTGATTAGGGCCTAATGAGGTTGTTCAAGCATGGTTTAGTGGGCAAAGCATGTTCTGCCCTGGTACTGTTCATTCAGTACCGAAATTGCAATAATGGCCTAAGTTGAGCATCAAATGGATTAATGTATCATGGCTGGAAATTTAGGCATTTTAAGGGTTAATTGGGACTTGTCTAGATCCTATTAAGTGGTCTCGTGATGATGAGAACGACTATTGAGATCGAATTGCCCAAGGCGGGCCTTAGGCGCATTAAATTACTTTTGAATGAATGCGCGGATTGAATGTGGAGTTGATTGGACTAGGATGGGATTAATTGGGAGTGCCAATATTGCTTTGATTTCGTCTAATTTGAGAATGGTTGTGTTTAGCATATTGGCGTTGGAAAATTGACCTGGGATGCCCTGACTTGTAATCCATATATTATGTTGTGAATTGATTTGAAATCGGGCCTACGGGTCGATTTATACAACTGTGGGCCTTCGGGTCAGGCCTACGGGTCGATTTATACAACTGTTGGCCTTCGGGTCGGGCCTACGGGTCGTTCTATCAAACTGTTGGCCTTCGGGTCGGGCCTACGGGTCGATTTATCAAACTGTTGGCCTTTGGGTCGGGCCTACGGGTCGTTCTATCAAACTGTTGATCTTCGAGTCGTTATATTTGTGGGCCTTCGGGTCGGAATAATTGCACGTGAGTATTTTTGTTGTTGAACACCTAACCTGCAGGGTTTCGAGATAATGTATTGGGCTGTGGGCCCGGGAGAAATTTTAGTGATTTACTGGTTCTCTACTTGATGTGTTTAATTTACCTATCTGGAGGTGCACATTAGCCTAGCTTAGGATTATGGGTTGTTACTTGCTGAGTTTTCTCACGGTTATTGTAAAACTGACAATTTCAGATCCTCGACCATGAATTTTAACGACACGTCGTTACGTTTCGGGATCCCCATCCATATAGAGCGCTCGAGGACAGTTCATCCTGTGGGGAATGATGAGGTGTACATACGGCATTATACGTTAGTTTTGGTAGACGTAGGTTTAGCTCACTATGAGACCCACGAGTACCTAGCTTGGTGTTTCCGGGACCGTTTTGGAGTCGAGTTCGGTCCCATCAGGTCTACTGATGTCCCGTTTGTCGGAGAAGGTCAGTTGGACCCGCAGTGTCCAGACGGCGATATTATAGATGTGGATATGGAGAGTGACCAAGACTCGGAGGTAGAGTATGAGATTGTGGAGGATGAGGAGGAGCATGAAGAGCTAGGTGGGGTAGCTTTTGAGCCAGAGGTTGTGGACCCAATCCCGGAGCAGGCGGACGCGGAGGCCCCAGAGCCGATGGATATAGCTGAGGCCGAGGAGCAGGACCTTGAGCCAGAGACAGATTCTGAGGCCGTGAGTTTAGAGGGGGAGCAGGAACCTTCCGAGAGTTCTTCAGATTTGTCGGGTTCTGATCCCAACTGGGTACCCTAGGTTAGACCTCAGTTGTAGGAGCGAGGGCCGATGCTTTTTGACTGTAGCCCTTCTGTTGGTAGTTGACCCCGGCCGCTGATCCCTTTTTGTCTTAGTGGCCCTACCGTTGTATCTTTTGTTGTAAATGGATATTGTGCATAAGTTATAGTAAAGAATGTTTATCTCGTTTCAAATTGTTCGTAAATTATTTATCTGGTGCTATTCATGGTTACTTTGTTTATTGTCCGGGTATATATATATATATATATATATATATATATATATATTATATATATGTCGTTTCCGCATGTGTTGTGTTTTTCTCTGATTTGAGTTTTCGGGTCGGTGACGTAGCCTGGGAGCGTCGCACCACAATTTCGACCTGTACGCGGGATGTTGTCGCTTCGTGTGGTACGGGGCGTAACACAGCTCCCTCTGTCTTCCTTTCCCCTCTCTTTCCTCGCTCCGGGCGGGGTCCGACTATTATAATACTATAATATAATAATATTATTTTAATATTAAAAATATTTTGAAAAAATAAAATAAAAATTCGTTTTTTTATTTTCTTTTAAAATTAGGAAATAGTTTAAAAATTCATTTTTTTGACTAATTTTCTGAATTATGTGAATTATTTGATTAAAAATTATGTCTAAATTGGATAAGCTTATTGGGCTACAGTAGGACTTTGCATGTTCTCTTTACTACTGTTGTAATATTATTATGCATGTTGTTTCTAATTAGAATATAATTGCATAAATTGTTATGTTTTGAATGTTGTCGCCCTAGTTAGGATTAGAGCCCTAGGCTGCATATTTATCTTAACTGCTCATCGTTAATTTAATGATTGTGCACTCACTTGATCACCTCACATGTTATGAGATGGGTCCTAAAATCAATCCAAACTGCTTGACAAATATTTTCTAAAATGAATAGGATAAAAGGTACCGAAAGGGCATTAGTCACTCAATTAGTTTAACCAAGTCCCCGAACTCATTTAATCTCTGGTTCGCAGAAGTAAGATGATCCTTTCATTGCTTTTCTTAGGTGTCTAATCGACCCACCGTAAACTGATTAATGGCGACTCCTAGATAAAAATCACTTGCAGGTTAAAAACCTAAATCACAAGTCGCGTGTGGGCCCACGGTCGGGAGTCGGCTTTGATACTACTTGTAACGACTCGAGGCCCCACCTTAGCACGATATTGTCCGCTTTGGGCCGGAGTCCTCACGGATTTAAAACACGTCGTACTAGGTTAAGGCTCCTCAAGCCTTATGAGCAAGCCTAAGGCTCCCTCCCTAGGCGATGTGGGACAAGAGACATGCGCTTAGCCTCGCCCTACGCACGTCTAGTGGTAGAGGCGTAGCCTCCCCTGCCATCCTTCATCCTGCTCCCGTCGCCTTGGGTCTGGATCGTCACATTCTCCCCTCTTGCAAGCACAGCGCTCTCTCTGTGGGGCATCATGCGCCTGTCGCCTTGGGTCTGGGTAGTCACATTCTCCCCCCCTTACAGGCACAACCCCTTTGCTATGGGCCCACACGTGGTCGGGAGTCGGCTCTGATATCACCTGTAACACCCCGGGTCTACATTATGTAATATTATCCATTTTGAGCCCACTGACCATAACGGCTTTAAAACGCGTTACACAGATATAGAACCCCAAGCCTTATAAGCTAACCCGAAACTTTCCCCTTAGGCAATATGAGACAAGAGAGGTATCCCACTTCCATGCGCACGTCCGAGGTAGTGGCACGGACGCACCGCCATCCCTCCTCCCCGCGCTTCGCCGCTTGGCTTGGATCGTCACACTCTCCACCCCTTACGGGCACAACGCCCTTGCTGTGGGCCTACGCGCGGTGGGGAGTCAGCTCTGATACCACCTGTAATGACCCGAGGCCCCACCTTAGCACGATATTGTCCGCTTTGGGCCAGAGCCCTCACTGATTTAAAACGCGTCATACTAAGTCAAGGAGTGTGGTGGCCCAAGCCAAGCGGCGGAGCGTGGGGTGGAGGGATAGCGGTGCATCCGCGCCACTACCCCAGACGTGCACATGGAAGTGGGGTACCTCTCTTGTCCCACATTGCCTAGGGAGGGAGCCTTGGGCTTGCTTATAATGCTTGAGGAGCCTTAACCTAGTACGACGTTTTTAAATCCGTGAGGGCTCCGGCCCAAAGCTGACAATATCGTACTAAGGTGGGGTCTCAGGTCGTTACAAGTGGTATCAGAGCCGACTCCCGACCGCGTGTGGGCCTATAGTGAGGGCACTGTGCCCGTAAGGGGTGAAGAGTGTGACGGCCCAAGCCAAGCGGCGGAGCACGGGGAGGAGGGATGGCGGTGTGTCCGTGCCACTACCCCGGGACGTGCGTAAGGAAGTGGGGTACCTCCCTTGTCCCACATTGCCTAGAAAGGGAGCCTTGGACTTGCTTATAAGGCTTGAGTATTAACCTAGTACGACGAATTTTAAATCCGTGAGAGCTCCGACCCAAAGCGGACAATATCGTGCTAAGGTAGGGTCTCGGGTCGACTCCCGACCGCAAGTGGGCCCACAGCGAGAGCTCTGTGCTCGTAAGGGGTGGAGAGTGTGACGGCCCAAGCCAAGCGGCGGAGCGCAGGGAGGAGGGATGGTGGTACGTCCGCGCCACTACCCCGGACGTGCACAGGGAAGTGGGGTACCTCTCTTGTCCCACATTGCCTAGGGAGAAGTTCCGGGCTAGCTTATAAGACTTGGGGTTCTATATCTGTGTAACGCGTTTTAAAGCCGTGAGGGTCAGTAAGCTCAAAGCGGACAATATTACACAGTGTAGACCCGGGGTGTTACACTCTGGTTTGCAGAAGTAAGATGATCCTCCCATTGCTTTACTTGGGTGTCTAATTGACCCACCGTAAACTGATTAATGGTGACTCCTAAATAAAAATCACTTGCAGGTTAAAAATCTCAATCACAAGTCGCAATATAGTGTGGGCTTGGGAAAACCCGAGTTAAGTCTCAAACCTAGACTTAGCGCATACGCCATGCGAGACCTTTAACCGAAGATCGGTCGCGACAAACTACATGTAGGTCTACAACTGGATAACTTCATTGCAATAAGCTTCAACTATGTCATGGTTCTATAGTGGATTTTCACATCAATCAGGCTAACGGATTCAGGATTTCAAATCGTGACAAAACTCATTATTTCTTATCCTAAGTCTTATTTGGAGTTATGGGCTAAAGGTATCTAGGCCGAACTTTACAAATTCGTGCCCAAATTTAAGTTTTTACAGCTATTTTTGTGAATTTATGTACTAGAATAAAGTTGCGCGATCTTACCGATTTTTTGACAATCTTTCCCATATTACGGTTTTCACCATTAACATTACTCTACAAAAAAAGGAAAATATTATCTACTGTACTTTGACGAAACAAAGGCAGAACTTAAAACGACAAAAAGCATTGTGAGAAGATTCTGTTTTGTTGAAGTCATACTTATCAAGTTGAAGAAATTCATGGAAACATGAAGAGAAGTTTATTGTTCAAAGCATTGTCTTTAGCTGGCGAAGATAGTTCTGAAGAGTCGGCCTTCCCAAAGTGCGAGGAAAGATCTTACAAACCCTAGAACCAATGGGTTGATCTTTTTAGTTTCCACCTAAGAGATCGACTTGCCTTTTCTAGAGTTCTAGATCGAGAAAAGTCCTCCGTCCCAATGAAATGATGAAACAAAGTCAGATGAATACTATACATGAAGAATCGAAGAAGTCTTCCAACTAAGTGATTAAATGGGATACTTATATAGCCAAAATCATTCAAATTGTTATTACTTCTCTAATCAGTGAAAATATTTAACCAATGGGTTATACATTATTTGTAAAGCATTACTCATACATATTACAAGTACAGTCAGTGACTTTAGATATTGTATATTTTTTTACACCATCAAGACTACTGCTCTATAAAGATTAATTCCGTGTGCTTCGGAGTTAGGAAATAATAAATTTTGAAGAGGAATTAGTATTTCTAAGTTTCTCCTCGTCCTTTCAAGTCATAACAAGAGAGGATCAAATAGGGTTTCCATTGAAGTTTAGGTCCCACGCTGGGCTTTGTCTCGCATCGTACTGTGTCCATAATTATAGGGAAGTAATTCGTGTACAGGTTGTTCATTCATCCACCTAATCTGGAGGTCCATATTAAAAAAGAAAACTAGCTATCAGCTATTGCGCACTGCAGATTAATTTTATGTGTCTTAAAAAGTTTATTATGTTCACATGATTATACAAACTGTAAATATTAATTACAGATAACCGTCCTTAAGTACTTGTAAGAAATGTGTTGCGGATTTTCTAGAAAGAAGAATACTGGCATATTGTTTTGAATAGTTTCATCTTTTTTACCTTGACATATTTTGGCCGATAAGCTGCAAGTCGTAATTTAATGGTTATTACTACAATATGCCAAAGTAGATATTATCAGGAAATGGGGACAAACTTATCGAAAATAAAAATCAGTGCATCTTCTTCCCGAGCATTCAAATGCATAAGAAGGACCCATGTGATTTTCCTCTCATCTTTAATGTTTGCGGAAAATTGAGATCTTGGCTCGCAATTTGATTGGCTCTGACCATTTCTCATCTCTTGAAATGTCCATGACAAACCATTTCAAAGCCGTCTTCATCAATCGATCTCCGATGGTTTCCCAATTCAAATGGGTGAACTGGATTCATTAATGGTCCGGGGCCTTCGTCGAAACCACCTCGGATTCGTCGCCTTTTGCGAACCTTTGATTAAATCAAAACTATAGTTACAATTGTCTTACCAAGTGGTCCAATTGAGCAATGCACCAAGCTTTGTGCATGGAACGTCCATTTAATCTTGTGGTGAACACAAAGCTAACCCGGAGAGCAAGTTGTTTAGATAGTTTGAAAAAATTAATCTAAATTAAGCCCTTGGTATATGACACATGGCTGGTCGGTCGCTAGTCACTATCATGGCCAAGTACAAGTTCACTTTCAAGCTGTGTTCAAACCTACGAGTCTCCTAAAACTCTCACCAGAAATTCTACGAATGCATTGGTGACCGAAGACTGATCAAAGAAAGACCTAATTGCGATACTCACCGAAAGCCATTCAATTACAATGTTGACGAAGCCCTTTGAATTTGGACTTTTCAACATGATCTCCGTGCATGAAGAATGTAGGGTCCAACTAAACCAATTCCAAGCAACTTCGTACGATTCCGGTCCACTTTGAATCGTAGCGTTTCGTGAAACACAGTGAAAAAGGTGGGGGAATGACGGACTATAAATATGCATGGCTCATGCATTGTAAAGCCATCACGCAAACTAGCTCTTTCTCCAAACTTGATACACTTGTTCAAAACATTTCCTCTTTTCCCTCTCTCTGACAACTCTCAAAGGCACCAAGATCACAAACTTGTTAGTACTTTCTTTCCTTCCGTTTCATTCAACCCGACTTGCAAATGGAAAGAGCAACGAGTTTACCCCTTCAGCCTCCAACTTATGGAAATTCGATCACCATTCTGAGCATCGATGGTGGTGGGATAAGAGGGCTTATCCCTGGAACCATTCTTAATTTTCTAGAGTCAGAGCTTCAGGTGAGCACGCTGTATATAACTTTTTGTCGCATCTGTTATCAATATATTTCACCGATCTTGTTAGCATATTAGCATTCTTCACAACCTTTACAAATTTGTGCATAGAGATTTTGTTAACATAAATATATATCAATTTTAGTGAGCAAAACAATTTTCATTAGATTTATATAAACCTAGACGATTGGCATGTAGTTCTCGTAATGCATGTGTGCATGTAAAAGGTTTTATGCATGCATGTACTAAGCAAACTTTAAAAGGACAAGACTGTTTTCTGTATATATATAAAATACATGCAACCAATCTTTATGTAACTTATATTTGATACACCAATCTCGATCTAAATATGTTTTACCAATTTTGCAGAAACTAGATGGCGAAGACGCAAGAATTGCGGACTACTTCGACGTTATTTCTGGAACAAGCACCGGCGGCCTCGTTACTGCCATGCTAACCACTCCCAATGAAAACAACCGCCCTGTATTCGCTGCAAAAGACATCAAAGACTTCTACCTCAATCACTGCCCTAAAATCTTTCCCCAAGACAGGTAAGAAAATACATAAAGGAGTTGCTAATCTCTCTTCTGGTTTGATCATCTCTTAACTTATCGAAATTAATAAATGTCCCTAAAACTTTGCAGTTGCCCTTTCACACCGGTTACGAAGATGATCAAAGCCATGGCGGGACCCAAATACGATGGAAAATACCTTCACAATATCGTGAGGGAGGAGATTGGAGACAAAAGATTGCACCAAACATTGACAAACGTCGTGATACCGACGTTCGACATCAAGAACCTTCAGCCAACCATTTTCTCTAGCTATCAGGCATTCATCTCTTCATCATCTTCTTGAAATTTAAGAATAGCTCTAGGGTTTTGAGGATATGTAGACAATAAACTCTTACAAGGATTATCAACATTATTCTCGTCAAATTGTCGCCAGGTGAAGAAAGATCCGAGCATGGATGCCTTGCTCTCGGACATATGCATTTCGACCTCGGCCGCACCAACTTATCTCCCGGCCCATCAATTTGAAACCAAGGACTCCACGGGCAAAGTGAGAGAATTTAACCTCATCGATGGTGGCGTAGCTGCAAATAATCCGGTAATATAATCATATAGGCCTCCTTGTATATGAAATCTTAAACATGAATTTCCTCCCATGACATCGTACTTGAATATTGAGAGTTTGTTTTTAAATAACGTTTGACAATAACTAATTATATGCGATATACCCATTGTGTAGACATTGGTTGCGATGGGAGAGGTGACCAAGGCAATTATTGGAGGATGTTCAGACTTCTTCCCTATAAAACCAATGGATTACCGAAGGTTCTTGGTGATCTCACTCGGGACCGGAACAAGGAAGACTGAGGGGAAATACACTGCACATGAAGCAGCCAAGTGGGGAGTGCTAGGTTGGTTGACCAGCGGCGGTTCGCCATTGATCGACGTCTTCAATCAAGCCAGCGCAGACATGGTCGACTACCATCTCTCCGCTGTGTTTCAAGCCCTACAACTCCACGACAATTATCTTAGGATACAGGTATATCTAATATCTACATATATTCGCGTGAAAGATTCCTGGACGAAGATTATTTCCACAAAATGTCGTCACACATAGGCCTGTTTTGTGCTGATCATTGCCTCTTTATGGCTTGATTTTTCAGGATGATACATTGAGTGGTGTTTTATCATCTGTGGATGTGGCCACGAAAAAGAACCTGAACGACCTAGTCAAAACTGGTGAGGCATTATTGAAGAAGCCGGTCTCTAGGGTTAATTTGGAGACCGGGGTGTGCGAGCCCACGTCCAACCAAGGGACCAACGAAGAGGCTTTGATAAGGTACGTGCATTTGAAATCACAAATAATTAATTCGGGAATTCATTATTCATTACTTTTTGCATTTTTAGTTTGGTTTGACTAATATAGCTTCCTTTGACATATACTACAGGTTTGCTAAATTACTCTCCCAAGAAAGACAGCTTCGCCTTGTAAGATCGCCTCATGGACATGCCAATACACCAAAGTGATTATAATCCAGAGGGCTAGCGATCTTCTTGCATAATTTTGCTGGATTTGTAATTTCAAGACGGGGACAAAGTATGTCTTTGTAAAAAATAAAATTCCTTAAGATTCTTTTATTCTTGAATAAACCCTTTGGGGGATAGGACTAAGATTTTCTGCAATTCTTTTTCTATTGTTTCATCAATCGTTAGACACGAATGATTGTAAGCTAATTCTCTATGGAATAAAATTCTCATTACCGCCACGACTTCTTATTGTAATTATTTTGTTGTGGTCAGAGTCATAGACAGGTGCATTAATTCACATCTCCCATCTTGTCGTATAGAAAATGGCACATCAGCTATAAACTTAATTGACATGGGAAGATGTGCTTTTGTGATTTTACACGTTTTCCGGCCAATATGCGACTATGATATATTGATCTTTTTAACATAAGTCCAAAAGTATGACCAAACAACTGAGAAATGCTAATCTATCTAAAAAAAATAACTCTAGTTAAACTTATTTTTTCATGTTAGGAAATTAGGATAATGAAGTTAATAATTACCCATTGGCTGCGGAACTAAAAAAGGAAAACTAGAACAAAGCCATCCGAATGAAGCATGTACAGCTATATAAGACAAACAAGACAAGACAAGCAGCTGAGATATTTGCAACCCTAACAAGAATTATATAAACTAACATACTGGCTAATGTCCTTTATGAAGATAATTGAAGTGAAGAAAACAAGCGGAGTACATGTCATCTTTTTTAAGCTCCATTCTATTTCTCACTAGTTCTTATACCACAATATCTCAACTTTTGCTTCAATATATACAAAAAGACACATGATGGTTGGAATGTGGTCTTCAAAAGAAAGCACACCAGCATCACAATTCTAGGAGACTTTTAGAATCACGAAATCAGGGTTACCTACCACACGAGCCTCAAATGTAATCTCGATGTGAGCCGCAAGAATGAAGAAAGTAGTATTTTCCATTCGGTCCCTAGCCATCGAAGTACACATCGTTGTTGGACTGAACCATGTGAAACCTCACATATCGTTGAGCCATGCATAAACAACCTAAACCCAATTGTAGGAAGTGCTATCTCCATTCCTCATGACCCACTTACTATGTGACATTCCGAATTTCGGCCCATTTTTAGGATTTATAAAACGTGTAATTCGTCAGTGTGCTTATAGTAAAATCTCGCCCGGGAACTGATCACTCTCGGTTATTATTTTTAAATTAGAGATTTCGCTAGAATCGTACTCGATCGAATTTGGCCGTTAATTAGAGCTCAAATTTTGGTGTCGATTTTCGAGAGTTTCGGGACGAAATAAATTGGACGGTGTCGATATTATTGTGGCCAGCATCAATTTTACCAGGAATAATGAGAAAGTGAAATTTTGGACCGGGTGCAGATTTTGACCGGTAGACCTCCCTCGGGATAGTTTGATTTAATTAATTTGGCATTTATCCCTTATTATATTCTAGAATTAATTTGAACCGTAGGATCGTTTTTAGATTTGAAATCGGACCATTGGATCGCGCTCGAGTGCGCGTTGACTTTTGACTTTCCCTCTCTCTCTCTCTCTCTCTCTCCCCGGTCACCTCCCCTTGCGCATGTCTATCCCTTTCCCCTGTCAGACCCATCCACTCCTCTCTTTCTCTCCTTCTTTCTCTTTTTCTTCTTCCTTCTCTCTCCTTCTTCTTCCTTCTTTCTTCCTCGACCCCGACTGGTTCTGCTTCTGCCTTTGCTCGCCCGACCAGTCGCCGCCGACCGCCCCTCGCCTCGCGCCGCCGTCGCCTGATCGAGCCGTGCCGCCGCTCGTCGCCCGCGACCGCCGCTCGCCCGGCCTGTCCGCTGCGCGCGCATGAGCGCAGCTTCGTCGCTGGGTCCGCCGCGGCCCGGCTGCCCGCCCCCGCCGGCTGTCCTCCGTTGCCCGGCCACCCGTGTCGTCGCCGTGCCGCCTCGAGCGGCCGCACGACCAGTCCCTCCCCCTGTTTCTCTCCTCCCCGGTCTCTCACTGTTTTGACTCCGATCGTCTAGCCGCCGCTTGCCGCCGTGTCCGACGAGTCCCAGCCGCCGCTCAACCGTCCGGCCAGCTCCCTAGCCCCTCGCCATCCGCCGTGCCGCCCCGACCACTGCGGGTCCGCGCCCCCTCAGCCCCCATCTCCCTCTCCCTCTCGCCCTCACCACCCCGGCTAACTTCCCTTTCTCCTCCATGCCGTCGCCGTCGTCGCTGCTCGTCGCCGTCGCCGGCCAGCCAACCAGCCGGCCAACCAGCCAGCCTGGCCGGCCCGTGGCCAGACCCAGGCCGGCTCCCGGCCGCTTGCCCGTCGTGCCCGGGCTTGCTCGGGCCGTGGCCAGCCCGTTGCCCCCGCGTCCCAGCCGTGCGCCCGCTCGCCCGGCCATGTGCCCATCGCCGTGCCCGTGCCCATGCCCGTCGCCCTGCCCAGCCGTGACCAAGAATTTTGCCCGTGGCCAAGCCCCACGCCCGTGGCGCCCTCGGCCGCGCCGAGACACCGCCGTTCCGACCGGGCCATTCCGGGCCATAGCCGATTTTTCCCGGGCCAAAAACCTAGTAAGTGACCTCCAAATCCTTATTTAGGACTTTGGGTATTTTATAGACTTGTCTCGGGTTTAGAACGGCTAGGGCGTGTTTTAATTTAATTATATTATGATATAATTGTGCTAATTGGATTGGATAAAATAATGTGCATGATTTGGGTGATCGTACGTGGCCGACTTGAACGTCGGGTTTGTGGATTGACGTGGCGAATTGTGAATTGGATTGAGTTGTGAATATGGATCGTTTGATGCAATTGGCGTGAAATTGATTGAATTGAATGGCGTGTGCATGCCTGTCGATTTTAAGCCCGGATTGATTAGAGGGCTACGGATTTGGGACGTGTTGACGGCGGTTCGTGTGAAGACATGAATGGCCGGTGTGCCAAATGGATGCGGGCTTGAGATGTGTTGACGGTGGCCCATTAAAGGTGTGTTGGACCGAGACGTGTTTACGTCGGTCATTAGAATTGAGCCCGGATTGATCGGAGGGCTACGAACTTGGGACGTGTTGACGGCGGTCCGTGTGAAAGCATGAATGGCCGGTGTGCCAAATGGGCCTGAGACGCAGTGGCGCGGGCTGTGAGATTGGGCCTGAGGCGCAGTGGCGCGGGTTGTGTGAAAGGACCTGGGAGGTCATGGAAAGTTGTTCGGCCACGCATGCGAGTTGAGTGTGATTGAATTGATTGAACTGATTGGACTGGCTGATTGAATGTGTGATTGAATTGGTTGGATTGATTGAGTGTTAGTGTGGTTGGTGCTTGAGTGATTGTGATATGTTATTAGGCTATTAATATTGCATTATCACGTTTAACTAACGTGCAGAGCATGCGTTTGATGGCGAGGTAAGTACAATGACGTGAATTCTCTGTGTTGAGGGTTAGATTGCTTGTACGACTTGTCTGGGTACGCATTGACCTATGTGGGGTTTAGGGTGTTGCTTATTGAG
Organism: Syzygium oleosum; assembly: GCF_021117445.2. NCBI lineage: Eukaryota > Viridiplantae > Streptophyta > Magnoliopsida > Myrtales > Myrtaceae > Syzygium > Syzygium oleosum. The sequence goes on along the minus strand of NW_026607506.1, from coordinate 946,325 downwards.
ACTCGTTCTCACAGTTATTGTATAACCACTTTCAGATCCGCGACCATGAGTGATTGGAGACGCTGCAAGGGTATCTCGGAGATCGAGGACGGGTCAAGTACCATGTACTTTGAGTTTCCCCCTTTTTGTAGAGGAGTTAAGTTTTCGAACCACTGTCCCTTTTTTATGAACGTGGTTCTGTTGTTGTGGTCTAGCTTTGGGATTGCCTTTTTGTGAACGTGGTTTGTATCTGTCAAGTGTAGGAATTACAGTTATTGTTTCGTGCTATTGCCACCCCTTCATCATTATTAATTGTCTGGGTCGTTTTATTTTGTTTCCGCGTGTGCCTAATCTCTGATGTTTGGGTTGGGTCGGCGACGTGCCTGGGACGTCGCATTTAATGATCGACCATCGAGGGATGATCGCGCACTCATAGGGTGCAGGGCGTGACATACTAACTTCTCCAAAACAAGAGATACATTCCCCATTGCAAGCGGACCAATGGTTCGTGGATTTAAAAAAAGAACCTTGGCACGTTCATTGCCTTCAATTATCAATAGCATTTAATTGTTTTTCACCATTCAACGCCCAACCATCTTTGAATTGCCTTAGAGGTACATTCAGAGAGTTTTCCCCATCGAGCCTCCACATGGGATCACCACGCGCAAGTATGCACAGTCATGCCCCTGATGAACTCAGAAGACTGGTGGATATGGCAAATATATTATAATGAATAATTTACACAATGCCCTTCAATTGACCCTCTCGTTTCTTGAAGATCAATCCTCAACGTTTTCAAAGTGATAGATCTGACCCGTCACTTCAATCTTCTGTGGCTGCTTTCTTTGGCATCTCATTTCTCCTTCTGCCCAACATTATATGCAGGAAAAAGAAAACACAGATGGAGCTGCTAGTCGTGCAATACACTTTTGTTATTTTATAAACCCTAAAAAACAAGCCGCACGGGGATGAGATGAGCTTTACCGGTCAAAAACGATAGAGCAAGAACTGCGATTTAAGTTAGGGTTTCGTGTGCTTCATTGTAGCACCATGGGAATGATAGGCCGGAGATCAAAGCAAGGACATAAATATAGAACCTTCTCTTTATTTGTAGGGAAAAAGCCACCAAAAAATCTAAACTATGCTTATTGTGACACATTTAACCTAAACTTTTTTTGTGGCACAAAAAATCTCAAACTTGCACCTGTGTGACACGTTTACCCAACTTCAAAGTTCTTTAAAATGATTTTTCTGCCAAAATAGCATCGTTTTTATTATACTTAAGCCACGTGGGTTTCGGCCCTCACCTGGATTTGGGCGAGGGCCCGACGTCCTCGCCCGACAACCTCGCCCGAGGGCCGTGCCACGGGCGAGGACACGAAGGCCCTTGCCCAAACCAACCTGTGGCAAGCGATGGTCGGCCGGCGAGGTCGCTAGCTGAGAGGGTAAGCAAAAAGAAGAAAGAAATAAAAGAAAAGAGAAAAAGAAAAAAAAAAGTTTATGATTAAATTGGTGCAATTGAAATGTTTACTACTAAATTGATACCAATGCAATAGGTTTAAGACTTTTTTGGTACTTTTCTCTGAAGAATGGCATGCGCACAAATGAGAACAGTTTTTGGATATCTTTGCTTTCTTTCAATACTTTGTATTAACTACCCTATTAGATTAAACTCAAAAGGAAGATTTATGGAAGCACCATATTTTCCTTCAAAGTGCTTTACTTTCACAATAAACATGTTATAAGAAAGGTTTTCCCGCATCATTAAATTACGGTATTTTGGTAAGTCATTTTTGCTAGATTTTTTTTTTTTGTCAAAAGGGGTTTCAATATATCTTCTATTACATTAAGCCTCTCTCCATGTATTGATTTATACTTTAGTAGCAATACTTTCAAATCCGAGTGAATTCTCTCTCTCTCTCTCTCTCCGCACACTTTTTGAGACGAAGTTTTATCATAACATTTCTCTATATCTCTATATGCAGCGCATAACATTGTCAATATTGCTACTTTCGTAGAAAGTGACCTCTAGTCTACCTATATCATTCCCATTCTAATTACTTGAGCTGGCCGCCAACGCGTGCTTTGATCATTTCGCCTTTAGGTTTATCATCTTGTGTAATGCTATTAATGTAATGCTTGAATTACAGAAGATATCAATAGAAAAGAGTACATATAAGCCATTTGATAGTGACATATTTTGACCTAAATTCTGCATTATACTGTTCGTGCATGAGAAAGTAGGGTTTTCCTGCTCCCACAATGGCCCCCGTGCCTTTCAGTTTAGTATTCAAACCTACAGGTCTCTCTCGAGGCGTTGAAAGTCTCACCAACAATTCTTCACTTGAAAGACCTCTCATCCTCAGCTAGCCATTACGGTTCAGCTTCCCTATAAAATTTGGACTTTTCAATCAGTTTCTTGGATTGAAGAATCTCCGGTCAACTTAAAACAATTCCGACCAAGACCGTACGTGGGATTTCGGTCAAAGTTTGAATGAAACCCAACCTATAAATTCTCGCATCTTATCCAAGACTAAGGCCAAAGAGCTCTCACTCAACACATTTGAAGTTCGATCTCTCTCCTCAAGCCCCTCTCTGTCTCTCTGTCTCTCTCTCTCTCTCTCTCTCACAGAGACAAAAAAAGAAAAAAAGAGTCCGCCATATCCATGGAAAGGTCAAAGAGTTTGCCGCTCCAGCCTCCAACTTATGGAAACCTCATTACCATTCTCAGTATTGACGGCGGAGGGATAAGAGGGCTTATCCCCGGAACAATCCTCGCCTTCTTAGAGTCTGAGCTTCAGGTTGTTATAAATCAGTTTTCTATCTTTTTAATGCAGGAAGAACAAGTTTCAATTATAAGGTTTTACCCGTGCATGCCCCTTGCAACTTCTGATGGCTTTGTGGACTGGTGCAGAAACTAGATGGTGAGGACGCAAGACTCGCAGATTATTTCGATGTTATTTCCGGAACAAGCACAGGTGGTCTCGTCACTGCCATGTTAACTAGCCCCGACGAAAATAACCGTCCCTTATTTGCTGCAAAAGATATTAAGGATTTTTACCTTAATAATTGCCCTAAAATCTTCCCTCAAGACAGGTTAGCCAAGCTAACTCATCATTTCTCTAGGCCATACTGGTACAACTATTTGTTCCTCAAATGGTTGTGTACTAACATTATATCTCTTGAAAACCACAGTTGCCCATTTGCTCCTGCTACGAACATGATTAAGACGGTGACTGGACCAAAATATGATGGAAAATACCTTCATAAGCTCGTCAAAGAGAAACTCGGAAACGCAAGATTGCACCATACATTGACAAATGTGGTGATCCCGACGTTCGACATCAAGCATCTCCAGCCGACCATCTTTTCTAGCTATGAGGTTTGTCCTTTTTTCAGTCCTTGAAATATAATCCATTCTTTCTTTTTGATATTGTCCAAATAATGATATACAGAAAAATCACTGAACATGTTGCTTTTGTGGGTTAATTGATCGTGACCAGGTCAAGAAAAAGCCAAGCATAAATGCCTTGCTCTCAGACATATGCATTTCAACCTCTGCAGCACCAACTTATCTCCCAGCTCATTATTTTGAAACCCAGGACTCCACAGGAAAAGTGAGAGAATTCAACCTCATAGATGGCGGCGTCGCCGCAAACAATCCTGTATGAAAAAAATTATTTCCTAACAGACCTGACCTGACAAAAGGTAATACTATTATTTCTGACTGTTTATCGTTCATTGTACAGACATTGGTTGCAATGGGAGAAGTGACGAAGGAGATCATGGGAGGAAGCTCAGATTTCTTCCCTATAAAGCCAATGGACTATAGAAGGTTTCTTGTGATATCGCTCGGGACCGGTTCAGCAAAAGTTGAGGGGAAGTATAATGCAAGCGAAGCGGCCAAATGGGGAGTCTTGGGCTGGTTGAGCAGCAACGGCGGGAGCCCATTGGTCGATGTGTTCATGCAAGCGAGCGCAGATATGGTTGACTTCCACCTCTCCGCAGTCTTCCAAGCCCTACATCTTGAGGACAACTACCTCCGGATTCAGGTATATATACATTATCATTTCCAATTATCTGATTCGTTGCCATATTATATCATTTCAAAACATTGGCCTTGAAGTGATGATAAACTAATTTGCTAGCTAGCTTAATTCGGCAAGCTAACCTTAGCCTTTAAACGAAATTTGCAGGATGATACGTTAAGCGGTGCAGTAGCTTCAGTGGATATTGCAACAAAGAAAAATTTGAACGACTTAGTCAGAACCGGGGAAGCATTGCTGAAGAAGCCGGTTTCAAGGGCAAACTTAGAGACTGGCGGATACGAAGCCTGTAATCCGGAGACTAATGAAGAGGCTCTTAAAAGGTATCGAACTATTTGGACGATATCTTAAGTCTTCGTGCACTTAAAAAGTTTAGGGGTTATGCGCATAGTTCAGGTTACTAAATGCAATTGTTTTCTCTCAGGTTTGCAAAACTGCTGTCAAATGAGAGACAACTTCGTCTTGCCAGGTCGCCTCATGGACATAATTCCACAAATTGGAAACAATCCTAGTCATGGAATGCCGCAATTTGTTCAAACAACATACTGCAGTTCGTGAAGATTGATTCTCGGGGAACAAGTCATCCATTCTTTGATTATTTTCATTCTTTCCATTCTTCCTGAATAAATTCCAAGCACCAAATTGCTGCGTTGGTTGTAACCTTTTAATCTAATTCTTCCTGATTATTGTTTTGTTTGTATTATATGGCTAGTCTGAGCTTGTAAAACACGATCGAATTGTGAATAACAATCGCAATTTCCTTATCCTGTGGCTGGATATGTTGCGAAGAACAAGTTATCAGACAATGATGAATGGAACGAGGAAATAAATCGAACACTATAAATTGACTCAGTCAATGTGACCTACTCCACAGAGAGAGCAAAATAGATTTTCACCATAGATTAGGCGATATAACGGAAATTACAACCTCACTCAAATACTCTCAATATTTTACAACCTCCAATTACACAAAATAACCCATATAGTCTTTTTTTTTTTGGTAACCGAGGATCCGCCACCATTCCCCGGGGACGAACCTGCACGGGTAATCGGGGCGTCTATACCTCGGGGGAGACTAGCCCAGCAATCCACCGCCAAAGCCCCCACTTAAATTACGGAACCGAGCGGAGATTCGAACCCAAAACCTCTGAGGAGGGAAGGAAAACGCCCACCAACTCGGCCATGCGCAGGTGGGTAATAACCCATATAGTGTTTAGCCTTACACTTTTAAAGAATTAATGTCTCGATCTCATAAAGGAGTTCAGAAATCTTGTACTAACACTCAAATTCGATGGATTCAATTAAAGAAACAAACGTGCAGCATCTCGGACTAATGTCAAACCCATTTTATGGTCCCAAAGCCACGAGAAAAGTCCTCTCGACCAAAAACAAAAGACCCCCACAAACTCAATATATATACAAAAATATGTGAGTCCCTTCTTTGATCCAATTGAGGAAACCTCGTTCATGTTAAACTTAGAAGAATTAGCCCCCCAACAGGAAGTTGACTTATCGAAATCGGCAACAATTTGCACTTTCCTTTTAAGTTTGCCACATCCAAGATAGCATAAACCGTGCCAGATTATGGAAAAAGTACCCAAAAAAGTTCTAAACTTATTGAAATGATACTAAATCAGTCCTAAATCCTTCAATTAAATCAATTTAATTCTAAATCTTTTCACATTGGTACCAATTCAGTTCATCTGTGCAATTTAGATCGGAAATTACTAGAGTGAACTACGGCCATCCTATGTGGACGGCTGGTGCCAACTTGGACTTTTTTTAATTTTCAGATTTTTTTTCAAATTTTTATTAATTTTTTCTTTTCTTTTTCTTTTTTCTTTTTTTCATCTCTTTTCCTTCTTTTCTTTCTTTTTTTTTTCTTTCCTTTCTCTCTTCGTTTTCCTTATTACCCTCTGCCAGTGGCCAGCTAGTGGAGGTTGCTAGCCTACCAGCGAGAGCAAGGGCCAGCATTCACGTCAACACCGACCGTGCCACGTAATACGACCGGCGTTCATAGTAGCAATTCCGATCTAAATTAGCTGGATGGATTGAATTGGTACTAATATGAAAAGGTTTAGGACTAAATTGGTCCAATTGAAAGGTTTAGGACTGAATTGATACCAATGCAATATGTTTAAGACTTTTTTGTACTTTCTTCAATTTTTTATACACTTTGGATAGAAATTCATTCACGAGCTTAATTCGAGACATATTTTGACAATGCATGAGACAAGAGATCAGCAAGACGTCTCCAATCCAAGTTGAAGACCTACTCATAAACCCTTCCTATAAACATAGTTTTTGAATTTTACTTTCATATGAAGATATTATATTTTATGAAAAATCATTAGATATAGTTCGTAAAATGTTTCTTCTGTAAAAAGAGATCAATTTGCTAATTACAAGCCTCGGAAGAGAGTGAATCAATTAATTCGATTTCTAGTAAATATACACACAACCAGCTAAACAGTTTGAAATTTGCATAGTGCATAGAATAATGCTAAAAATCAATTAAAATGGCAAAGTCTACTTTGAATATCAAAACACATAATGTGGACTATGCGACTATAAGTCAAAATGCCAGACCTAAAAAGTTTAGTGATCGAATTTGATTTATTTCCGAACATAGGATGATAAAGTTCCCGATTATCCATTATGAATGGAACTAAAATAGGAAAATTAGAATGTAGCGGGTATACAAGTGCCGCATAGCTAAATAGGACGTGAGCTAAAATGAACAAACATATGAGGTTTTCTGTCAATATTACTAAGAAAATGCAAAGTAAAAATTATTATATTATACTCCATATTCTCAGTCAACCAAGCATCATAAACATTAAGGCTCCATTTGTTTCGCGAAAAATGAATGATTTGAAAAATATTTTATTATAAATGATCGCTTGTATTGTTTGAAATAATTATTTAATGAAAAATAATTTCATTATCAGCAATATTTTATGCCTAAACATTTTCGTAGACGATTGAAAAATAGTTTTCATCCATTCATTTTTGTAACGATATAAGCGATCATTTTAGGAAAATGTTATCAAAATCAATCATTTTTCATAAAACAAACGGAGTCTAAGTGACTAGCTCGAAATAGATTCCCTCGAAAAAATTATTAGTCTCTACTATATCGAAAGTAATCTCATCTTTTGTGTCAAGTTTAATACTTTTTTCTATACTGAAAATTACATTAAAGTCTATCTGAATTAATCTAAAGTGGATTGCAATTTTATATCGTATTCAATGGGCAAAAATCTAAATTGATTAGATAAGAATGAAATGTTTCGAATCAAAAAGATACTTTGTCGAAACGGATTTTCTTGTCGAAATACATGCAAACATTTTGTTTATTTCTTTTTTATTGCACACACATAGAAAGTGTGGTCTTTCTTTAATTTCAAGTGGATTACAATATAGTTATATCTAGGATAATTATTTTCCGTATCAGATATACGTAAAAAAATATTTTTAGTTTCTTCTCCAATTTCATTTGTCATGTGTCTTAAAAGGCATTTATTTACAATGGGGATGTTTCAGAATCTTTGAGCATCCCGATTTATCCCCATCGATGTAGTAGTCTCTCTATCTCACTAATCATCAGAGACGCAACTTTGTGACCTTCTACAAACGAATGCACAAGCGTAAGAATTACATAACATTGACTCGATTCTGGTCAAGGCTAATTCTTTCTGTGTTAGTTGAGAGCATAGCCAAAAGAATTATACACAGAAAAATGACGTTCAATGTAGGACTCGAGTTACTTCCTCTCATAATTGATTATCTGATTGATTTGAATAGTAAATATGGCCGATCTAATTGACGAACATCTATACGTAATACTGTCTGAGTAATTAAATATTCGATCATGTTTTCATCTAAGAAGTTCTACTTTGAGATAGATTGATGATGGTTCACCATATAATACCAGAGCAGGATGTGCCCTTTGTTGCCCTAATCACCCATTAAAGTTCCTCATTCCATCTTCCCAAAGGACGCATAATCCCCTGTTGTGCAAGGATACTAAACCACAATTCTAGTGGAGAAACCAAATGGAAACTTGGTGTTTTTTTAGTGGGATCGGTGTCAAACGCAAAGATTCTTGAAATTTGATTGCCTTGACCTAGTAGACTTAGCCTATGCATACTTACTCACAAAAGATTAGGGGTGAATGGTTCCAGGTTCTTTACAGGTTCCACATGGAACCTGGAACCTGATGTAGCTAGCAAGGATCACCTAGAGGGGGGTGAATAGGTGATCTTAAACAATTTTTGATAATTTATGCGGAAACAAAATAAATCACAGTAGAGTCTGAATAAAATTCAGATTCAAGACAGATTATAAAGACGGTGCTCTTGATGTGCAGAATGTAAAGTAAGAGATAAGGGATAGAGAATCTGCACACAAGTTTATAGTGGTTCGGCTTATAGCAAGCCTACGTCCACTCTCCCACGCTTACAGCCTACCGGCTGGATTTCACTATGTAATCAAGAGGAATTACAACTTTTGAGTGTTAATACTTTTGTGTATGATAGGACTCTCTATCTCACACAATCACTCTTACAAAGTGTCCCTCAAGATCTTAATGTTTGGCTCAGAATGACAAGAGAAATGATTGGAGTATGCTCAGACTTTGGACTTGTTGATTCTTGATTCTGTACTACCTTCTGCTGCTCGTTGATCCTCTTAAATACTCCTCTACTAGCCGTTGGACAGCTTTCAGAGGATCATCTTCCAATCTTCACCTTGGACAGATTTGTATAATAAGGATTGAGTAGCCGTTGGATGACAGATTCTGAATCCCGCTGATTCTGGTCGCCCATACAATCAGAATCTTGGTTTCCATAAGTAGAGCTTTGTCCGTTGTAATACATTCTTGTCGTGATGTTTGATTGTCAATCAATTTGATTGAGATTGAGACAATCAGAACATTCCTTCTGTGAAATCCAAGCCATATCACTAGCTGTTGTGTTACGTTCTGAATTCTGCGTCTGAAGAAATTCTGCGTCTGCATCTGAAGAACTTCTGCGTCTGCGTCTGAAGAATTTCTGCGTCTGATTAATTTCTTCGTCTGCATCTGCATCTGAATAACTTCTGCTTCTACATCTGCATCTGAATAACTTCTGCGTCTGAATCTCAAAACCTAGATTATATGGGTCTTCAAAAATATATTTGACAGTTTGTAAAGTCTGAATAACTTTCTTCTGAGCTTCCAGAATATACAGACCTGGAATAAATTTGTTCATAATAAGTATCAGATTTACAATAACATAGAAGGTTTTATCAACTTCAAAATCAATAGGAGTTTTCCTCAATAATCTCTCCCTTTTTGATGGTGACAAAACTTTCTTGCAGATTGAATTATTTTGAAAATAAATAAACATATTAAGCTCCTGAAACACAAATTGAAAAGAGCAAACTCTGTTAATATCTGTGTCTTTCTTCCTTTGAATATAACCTGCAAATCTGCACATAATTTCTCCCCCTTTTTGTCATCAGCAAAAAGATAATAATAGAGAGAATAAGGCACTGAGATTTAACTAATTAACCAGTCTAACAATAAGTATTATATATATTGCAGACCAATTGAAAAAAATGTGGAGAGAAATGTTGAAAAACAGGCTATTTTTTAGGAGTACGAATCAGTTGAAAATTTTCCAATATTGAGACAGCCTCCTCAATCTTCGAACTGCATTGACTTATGGCCTTATCCATGTTGGATGAGCACATAGTAATGGCTTCCTCTAATGCTGCTTTATCTGCTGCTGCCTGAAGTTGTTGAGCCTTGGTGTTTTCCTCAACAATGTTCTGTAGATTCTGCATATGTTGTTCTAGAGCAGCTTGCTTGTCTTTAATCTCAAGCAGAATAGAAAGGATGTTCTGATTTTCGGATGGCTGACCTTGGACATTAGCTTCCTCAGACTGATTGTACCCTATGGCTGATTCTGGCGGAATCTCCCCCTGAACAGGTGATTGATCTTCAGAAACATGTTCTGCATGAATGGATTCTGAAACCTTGGGATCTGGTTCAGGAACATGTTCTGAGCCTCCTGTTTCAAAGTGTTCAGCTTCTGCTTCATCATTTTCATCATGCAGAAGAATTTTTCATTTCTTACTGTACACTTTTAGTGGGGTAGAAGAATCAGGCTGCTTGCTGGCTGAACTGGTTCTTTTCCTATGCTCCTTTACTTTCTCAACTTTCTTGCCAACAGATTTTACCTCTGATTTTTCAGCCTCTTTTCCTTTTACTCTGTCCCTTACATCTTCAAATTTCTTCCTTTTGGAGAGCATTCGTTCTCCAACAAACATAAGAGGTAGCATAGTTTCACGCAACTCACCAGGAATAGATATATTGAGAAACATGAAGATACGAGTGATTAAAGCTCCATATGGCAGATGACCCTTATCCTTCTGTAATGCTCTGTACATATGGAATATTATAAGGTGAGGGAGAGAGAAGGATTGACCTTTCAAGATAGCCCAAATGAGCTTTATCTCTGATTTTGATAGGTCAGTTTTTTAGGCATCTTTTGGCTTCAAACAGTTGATTATGATCTTATGCAAGATCACAGATTGTCTGGATAAGTTAGAATAGGAGAGATGGCGCTTTGATCCTTGAGCAAAGTTTGGATTTTCAGAAGCCACCTGAGAAGCTTCTTCAAGATTCACTGCCAACGGAGTAAAATTGGAGTGTGTGGCTCCAATTATCCTTGCCAACTCATGTGCTTTTAAATCAACCTTCTTGTCTCCAACAGTAAACTGAATCCAATTTGGTGACAGAATTGAAAGATTGGAATAGAAGTAGGCAGTTGATTCAGCATAAGTATTGGCAGATTGAAGGCACAATTCATAAATCCCTAACTTCTTAAACAGGTGCTGTACAGAAATGCCAGCCTTCTCCAAGAATTCGAAATCCACAGTCCTATTGTTCATTACTCCTCTAGCAAGTAACAACTGGTAGCACATGTGATGCGCAGTGCTTCTGAACAAACTTCCTGTTCCAGGCAAACCAGATGCTATGCCCACCTTTATCTCAAAAGTCTCAAAAAATCGTGCATCATCATCAGGAACAACAAATTTTGAAGCACTAGTGGACTTAGGGCTTACATGAACCGATTTCTTTTCAGAAGGAGTTGAAGTTTCTCCAACTTTTTCTTTGCCCTTTCTGGAGGAAGTCTCTTGTGGGGTAGAACGAGTTGGAACTTTGTTAGTTTTACAAAAAAACTCAGAGTAGGTTTCAGCGAAATGTTCTTCAGAGAGTAAATTATTGTCTTTAAGACAGTCACGCAGAACCGATTCAGAGGCATTGCTTCTCTTTAACTGCTGATAAGCATTCCATACAAGCTTGATACTTCGAAAACGAAAAGTTGTTTTACCGGATGATTTCGGTGGTGACGATCGCTGAGGAGGTGTTGCTTCAGAACGGTCTTCATGATGGTCAGATTCTGAGTCCGAAACTTCCAAATATTCTGCCGATGCAGTAGACTTTGAGTCTTTATTGAGAATACGGGATGATCTTCTACGGGCCACCATCTTGACCGGCATTATGACACTTTTGGAGACGAAAGTTTCGATCTTTGGAGGAAGAAGAGGAGAGTCTCTGAATATCGGAAGAGTTTTGAGAGTAAAAGATCGTACTGATAGGATTTTGAAGAGAAGGACGGGTTTAAAAAGGAGGTGGATAAGTTTTGGAAGGAAAAGTTATTTTTAGAAAATAAAAAGATATCCCAAGCAAGTAGGAAGAAAATATACTTTATGAAGCTTAATCAAACGTGATGATATCATAACAATATATTAAGCACAATTTATCAGATAAATTAGAATACATACCTGATTTGCTTCCAAAAGTAACGATTATAAAAATATCCTGCCAAAAATGCCAAAAATATATCTGCCAAAAATTTGAATAAGGAACGTACCTTTCTTTGTGAGTCTGAAAAATGTTCAGACTGAGAATACATGAGTCTGAAAAATTCCTGTCTATCAAACACTTCAAGAAAATGGATAAGTGATGCACAGTTTGTCTCTTATGAATTCAAATGAAGATTTATCAAGAGGTTTTGTAAATATATCAGCTAATTGATTCTTAGAATCAATGAATTGAATATTCACATCACCATTTTGAACATGATCTCGAATAAAGTGATGCTTGATTTCAATATGCTTAGCTCGAGAATGAAGAATTGGGTTCTTTGTCAAATTGATTGCACTTGTGTTGTCACATTTGATTGCAACACTTGATTCTTCAATATCAAAGTCTTGTAATTGCTGCTTCATCCACAGAATCTGTGCACAGCAACTTTCCAATGCTACATATTCTGCTTCTGCTGTAGAAAGTGCAACTGTATTTTGCTTCTTTGAGTACCAGGATACCAACATATTCCCAAGCAGTTGACATGTACCTGAAGTACTTTTCCTGTCCACTTTACATCCAGCTAAATCAGCATCAGAATATCCAGTAAGAGTAAAATTTGAATCTTTGGAATACCAAAGGCCTAACATTGGATATGTTCCAATGTATTTGATTATTCTCTTTACTACAGAAAAATGAAATTCTCTTGGGTCTGATTGAAATCTCGCACACATACAGACACTAAAAAGAATGTCAGGTCTAGATGCAGTTAGATACAATAATGAACCTATCATGCTTCTATATACCTTCTGATCAACCTTTTTACCATTTTCATCTTTGTCCAGTTTGGATGAATGAGACATGGGAATGTCTGTTTTCTTGCAATTCTGTAATCCAAACTTCTTGATAATTTCCTTTGCATACTTCTCTTGGCAAATGAATGTACCATCTTTGGTTTGTTTCACTTGAAGGCCAAGAAAGAATGATAATTCTCCCATCATACTCATCTCGAACTCGTTCTGCATATTTTTTGAGAATTCCTTGCAAAGCAATTCGTTAGAGGATCCAAAGATTATATCATCAACATAAATTTGAACAAGTAGGAAATCCTTACCCTTTCTCTTAACAAATAAAGTTGTATCAACCTTACCCTTGGTGAAGCCATTTTGCAGAAGGAAGTTACTTAACCTTTCGTACCAAGCTCTGGGTGCTTGTTTCAAACCGTAAAGAGCCTTCTTGAGTCTGTAGACATAATCAGTCTTTCTAGGTTCTTCGAACCCAGGTGGTTGTTCCACATATACTTCTTCTTTGATATATCCATTCAGAAAGGCACTTTTCACGTCCATCTGAAACAATTTAAAGTTATGGAAACAATCATAAGCTAATAGTAGCCGAATGGCTTCTAACCTTGCAACCGGTGCATATGTTTCATCATAATCTATGCCTTCTTCTTGAAAATAGCCTTTTGCAACCAGTCTTGCTTTGTTTCTTGTAACTTTCCCTTTGTCATCCAGTTTGTTTCTAAATACCCATTTTGTTCCAATGACTGGATAATTTTTGGGTTTTGGCACAAGCTCCCAAACTTTATTGATTCTGAACTGCTGAAGTTCCTCCTGCATAGCATCGATCCAGCTTTCATCTATTAAAGCTTCACCAACTTCTTTTGGTTCTATTTCTGATATCAAAGCCAAGTTGCTGATATTCTCTTTGTGTTTGGATCTTGTCTTGATGCCATCTTCTATTTCTCCAATGATGAGGTTCTTCGGATGACTAGATTTATGTTTCCAGTTTTTGTCAAATCTTTCCTTCTGAAAATCTGTAGACTCTGAACTTTCTGATTGAGTCTGTATTGTATCTTCTTTTCCTTCTTTTCCTTCTGATGCTGATTGTTGATGATCTTCTGATAACTCTTGAATGTTTGGAGATGGTTCAGATTCATCTCTGTGAGTCTGAATGTTTTCTACAAACTTTACATTCATTGATTCTTCCACAGTTTGAGACTTTTTGTTGAAGACTCTGTATGCTTTACTTGTAGTAGAATATCCAAGGAAGAATCCTTCATCTACTTTCTCATCAAACTTACCAGTGCGGTCATTTGGATTTTTCAGAATAAAGCATTTACAACCAAACACTCGAAAATATGAAATGTTGGGCTTTCTACCTTTGTAAAGCTCATAAGGGGTTTTCTCAAGAATAGATCTAAGAAAAGCTATGTTAATGATATAACATGCTATAAAAACTGCATCTGCCCAGAAATGAAAAGGAATTTTGCTTTCAATCAACAGAGTTCTTGCCATTTCTTGCAAAGAACGATTTTTCCTCTCTACAACACCATTTTGTTCTGGTGTATAAGGAGTAGAAAAATTGTGTTGAAAGCCATTTTCCTCACAAAAATCTGAAAAACTTTGATTTTCAAATTCTCCCCCATGATCAGTTTTAATGCTGGAAATGGAATAGCCCTTTTCATTCTGAACTCTTTTTGCAAATTTTGAAAAATATGAAAAAGCTTCATTTTTATGAGCAAGGAAGAACACCCAAGTAAATCTTGTGAAGTCATCAACAATAACTAAACAATATTTCTTACCACCAATACTTTGTATTCTGGTTGGTCCAAATAGATCCATATGAAGAAGCTGCAAAGCAAGATTAGTGGAAACATGATGTATAGACTTGAAAGAGCTCCTTACTTGCTTTCCTAATGTACATGCATTGCATAACTCTGCTTTCTTGTATTTCAAATCTGGTAGACCTCGAACCAGTTTCTTGTTTGAGATCTTTGAGATTTGTTTCATACTGATATGCCCCAATCTTCTATGCCATAGATCTTCATCTTCTTTGATTGAGATCAAGCAATGAGTGGAGTTTGAATTGACATCTAGAAGATAGATATTGCCATGTCTTCTTCCTGTAAATGTTTGAGAATAATCTTTGTTTGTCCCTGAGCATGTATCTTCTTGAAAGTTGATTCTGAAACCTGTATCACATAGTTGGCTTATGCTTATCAAGTTGTAGTTGAGTCCTTTCACCAAAGAGACATCATTGATTGTAAGTCCTCAATTTCAACTGTTCCTTTGCCAACAATTTTTCCTTTGGTATTTCCTCCAAAGGAAACTTTTCCACCATTCAGACTGTGTAGATCAGCGAATATGCTTGGATCTCCTGTCATATGTCTAGAGCATCCACTGTCTAGGCACCACTTCCTTTTTCTCTTTGTGGTAACCTACAAAAATCACAACATCTCAAGTTTTCTTTGGTACCCAAATTTGTTTGGGTCCTTTGATCTCTCTATTTCATCGAAAAACTTCTTCTTCTCAAAAGGCTTCTTACCTTTGAGGTTTCTTCCTTTGATCTTCATTTTCTTATACTTCTTTATAAAGAGAGCTAGTTCTTCATCATCAACATCTTCATCTTCAGAATCTGCATCAGAATCAATGTTAGTCTTCAAAGCAATTGACTTATTACCTCTGGATTCATTCTCCTCATTCCGTTTCTCAGTCTCATATGATTGAAGAGTTCCAATTAACTCATTCACTGATAAAGGCTTGATCCTTTGTGTTTCTCGAAGAGATGTTTTGATGTTATCCCACTGATTTGTCAGTCCTCTCAGAAGTTTGTTGACTTTCATTGCATCTGGAACTGGTTGTCCTTGATAAGCAAGACCGTTTACTATATCAGTAAACCTGTCATACAAATCAGCAATTGATTCTCCAGGCTTCATTTTGAAGGATTCATATTGACTAAGCAAAAGATTGATTTGAGTTTCCTTGGCTCGATCTGTTCCTTCATAAGTGACAAGGAGAGTATCCCAGATTTCCTTAACTGATTCACAAGCAGCAATTTTTTTATATTCAATAGGTGATAAAGCACAATAGAGAGAATAAATTACTTTGGAATCTAAGGTTTCTCTTTTGGATATCTCAGTTTGAGATAATGGAGGATCTGTTGCTATGCTTGCTTCTGCCTTTTCTTTTGAATCAGAAGATCTTGGATTGACTCCTCTGATGATGACATCCCATTGCATGTGATCAATTGACTTTATGAATGCCTTCATCTTATTCTTCCAGACACTATATTCCTTGCCATCGAAATATGGTGGTCTGTTGTTGCTCTGTCCTTCAATGAGCCCTGGAGCACCATAGCTAGCCATATAGATCGTTAGCTCAGAAGTAAGACACTTCAATAAATGAGTAACTTGCTCTGATACCAATTGATGTAGCTAGCAAGGATCACCTAGATGGGGGTGAATAGGTGATCTTAAACAATTTTTGATAATTTATGCGGAAACAAAATAAATCACAGTAGAGTCTAAATAAAATTCAGATTCAAGACAGATTATAAAGACGGTGCTCTTGATGTGCAGAATGTAAAGTAAGAGATAAGGGATAGAGAATCTGCACACAAGTTTATAGTGGTTCGGCTTATAGCAAGCCTTACGTCCACTCTCCCACGCTTACAGCCTACCGGCTGGATTTCACTATGTAATCAAGAGGAATTACAACTTCTGAGTGTTAATACTCTTGTGTATGATAGGACTCTCTATCTCACACAATTACTCTTACAAAGTGTCCCTCAAGATCTTAATGTTTGGCTCAGAATGACAAGAGAAATGATTGGAGTATGCTCAGACTTTGGACTTGTTGATTCTTGATTCTGTACTACCTTCTGCTGCTCGTTGATCCTCTTAAATACTCCTCTACTAGCCGTTGGACAGCTTTCAGAGGATCATCTTCCAATCTTCACCTTGGACAGATCTGTATAATAAGGATTGAGTAGCCGTTGGATGACAGATTCTGAATCCCATTGATTCTGGTCGCCCATACAATCAGAATCTTGCTTTCCATAAGTAGAGCTTTGTCCGTTGTAATGCATTCTTGTCGTGATGTTTGATTGTCAATCAATTTGATTGAGATTGAGACAATCAGAACATTCCTTCTGTGAAATCCAAGCCAGATCACTAGCTGTTGTGTTATGTTTTGAATTCTGCGTCTGAAGAAATTCTGCGTCTGCATCTGAAGAACTTCTGCGTCTGCGTCTGAAGAATTTCTGCGTCTGATTAATTTCTTCGTCTGCATCTGCATCTGAATAACTTCTGCTTCTGCATCTGCATCTGAATAACTTCTGCGTCTGAATCTCAGAACCTAGATTATATGGGTCTTCAAAAACATATTTAACAGTTTGTAAAGTCTGAATAACTTTCTTCTGAGCTTCCAGAATATACAGACCTGGAATAAATTTGTTTAGAATAAGTATCAGATTTACAATAACATAGAAGGTTTTGTCAACTTCAAAATCAATAGGAGTTTTCCTCAACAGAACCTACCCTCAAGTACAGGTTCCCTATTTTTTGGAACCTAAAACCTACCCTATCACAGGTTCCAGGGTCTAACAAGTTCTTTTTTTTATTACATTTTTAGTTAAACAAAATAAAAATGAACGTAACAATACTGAATAAGCTTGTCATTCATCAAAGAGAATACAAAAGACTAGTTTTCCTAACATTACGGTTCAAATAAATATAACTAAAATAAGAAGTCATTGCATGAATCGATACTATAGGTGACCAGTTCCATGTTCTGTATAGGTTCCACCCATGATAATAGGTTCCTCATTTTTTGGAACTTGGAACCTACCCTATCACAGGTTTAAGGGTCAGTTCCAAAGTCTACTCAAGTTCTACCTATATTATTAATTGAACAATTATAGTGAATCATTACCTTTAACAACCACCACTTACTATTATGATCTACTAACCACAACTTATATTCAAGCATACAAAGAATATGAAACATTAACAAGTCAGAAAATGAAAGTTCAGATTAGTGGTTCCAGATCATACACTCATCATCTAATGCCAAGAAACACCACAGGATCACGAGAAGGCAGGTTCAGGTTCCAGATTCCACCTATCTAGAACCTGGAACCTATCCGTCGAATTAGGTATCCCAATTTTTGGAACCTAGAACCTACTCTGCATACTTTAGAACCTGGAACCTACAGGTTCCCATTGGTCAGGTTTTCAGGTTCCAGAGTAGAACTTGGAACCATGCTCACCCCTACAAAAGATGGAGTACAACTTGGTTTTCATATTTTGAGATCTACTCATATCTTTTTTCTTTTTAATTTTCACAATTCGTATAGCTAACGGGAAGGAAGTCTCATCAAAGGACATTCGTCACTTTCGTTGCTTTTTTATCCATAACATTATATTACCATTAAACTTTCAGCCATCTTTGAATCACCAAAAGCCTCCACATCGACCCTCTCGTTGCTTGAAGATGAACAAGTTCTTCTCCGCCAGGCTGACCCGTCATCTCGCATCTATTTGATTCTGCCTCACAATTCTACCATGAAGTGAGGGAAAAAAAAAACACGACCTAGAAGCAGAGTTTCAAACATGTGATTCAAATCTCGTGTTAAATTAATTAACTAGCTTTGAAAGTATGCAAAGGAACAGGGATGAGCACTAGGTTCTCTTTACAGGTCAAAAGCGGAAGAGCACAAACTGCTTTATTTGAAGCTAGGGTTTCGACGTGTTCACATCATCGCCAGCCATCCTACGTGGCACGGCGATGACGGCCGGCGTCCATGTCAGTGATTTCCGGCCAAAATTGGCCGAGTGGATTCAACTGGTAAATTGTCAAAAAGTTTAGGACTCTATTGGCAAAAGTGCAATAGGTTTCGGACTTTTTGAACAATTTTCCCGTTCATCAAGTATAGCACCAAGAGGAATGCCGATGAGCCATGGCACGACGAGTGGATGAAGAGGTTACAGATGACACTTGCATTAATTAAGTACTTATTTTCCTTCACGCGTAAAACCTGAATTTGAACTCGTCAATCAATTTGCCTTGGACAAGTTACAGCTCAAACCCTAGCCATTATTTTTCAGTCAAAAGTTTAAACATATGCCATTCATTCTGACATAATAAGTAGATGGGTTTGTCCAAAGAAATAACCATGCTATCTCTTTATCTATTCTAATCGATATACATTTTGATAAAACCCAATATATGTGGGAGAGAAATGAAAGAAAAGAATCACAATTACCTTAACTATTCTAATAGTCATTTTAAATCTTAGTGACCACCTTTCCTCGCCTATATATCTCTAAATTTACCGCAACATATCTCCACCCGCGGTATAAAACATTGTCTACATTGCTAGTTTCGTGGAAAGCAACTCCGGATTACCAGAAACAAAATTCCAATTCCAAATTCTTGAGCCGCCGCCAACACGTTGATCTTTTCCAATAAGGTTCATTGTCATGTGCTATCAAGCGAAGATGACTGATTTTAATTTATTGCAGAAGACATGAATTGGAAAGAAGCCACCATATGTATAGAAGAACTCAGAAAAACCATTCGAAAGTGACATATTTTGATATACATTCTCACATATTTACTATATGTGCATCACGAATGAATGTTGCTCCCAAAATATGGCCCCAGCAAGCCTTTCTTTGAATTTTCAAACCGACAAGTCTCTCGAATGTTGAAAATCTCAACAACTATTCTTCACTCAGCAGGGTGACTTGAAAGAGCTCTCAGCTATAAGCAGTAACTGTTTAAGCATCATCAGCTGTGAAAAGTGGACTCTACAATGTTTTCCAGCGGTCCAACTTATGACGATTTCAAGCAAGATCGTACCTTAAATTTCGGTCGATTAATGAATGAAACATAGCCTATAAATACGTGCCTCTTATCCAGACAAAGGCCATCACAAAACTATCCCATTTCCAGCTTCTCTACAGCACAAGCACATTTGCAATTCAATAATTTCCTCAGAGCCCCTCTCTCTGTTTCTCACTCTAGCAAAAAAGAAAAGCACATACTTTGTCTGAATTTAGGTCCGCTGGTATCCATTTCTTCACAACTTATCGCAGAGAAGGTGTCCTTTTAGTTAGCAAATACATCCATGGAAAGGGCAATTAGCTTGCCGCTTCAACCTCCAACTTTCGGAAACCTCATTACTATTCTTAGTATCGATGGTGGAGGGATAAGAGGGCTTATTCCAGGAATCATTCTCGCTTTCTTAGGCTGCGCATGACAACGATTCTATGCCCGGGAACAGATTCTGCTCAGAAATTATTCTTTTTGATTATGTGCCCGTAATTGATTCTGAGCATTTTAAGGCGTTTGTTAACGGCCCAAAATTCCATCCCTGGAATAGAAAAAGAACAGAAATGCGTTTGGTAACGCCACAAAATTTCTTTTTATTAATAATATTTTTAAATATTTTAATATTTCTTTCTTTTTTTTCTTTTATTTTTTTCTTTTCCTCCTTCTTGGCCATGGCTTGCTCATCGGCCATGACCAGTAAAATATTTTTTTATTAATAATATTTTTATTAAAATTATTTTTCTTTTTTTTGGCCATGGCCTGGTCGTCGGACATGACCGGTAAAATATTTTTTTTATTAATAATATTTTTTATTAAAATATTTTTATTTTTTTTGGCCATGGCCTGGTTGCCGACCATGGCCGGTAAAATATTTTTTTTATTAAAAATATACATTTTTATTTTTTTGGGCCATGGCTTGGTCGCTGGCCATGGCAGGTAAAATATTTTTTTATTAATAATTTTTTTATTAAAAATATATATTTTTATTTTTTTGGCCATGGCCTGGTCGCCGGCCATGGCTGGTAAAATATTTTTTTTATTAAAATATTTTTATTAAAAATATATTTTTCTTTTTTTTGGCCATGGCCCTGTAAAATATTTTTTATTAAAAATATACATTTTTATTTTTTTGGGCCATGGCCTGGTCGCTGGCCATGGCAGGTAAAATATTTTATTATTAATAATTTTTTTATTAAAAATATATATTTTTATTTTTTTTGGCCATGGCCTGGTCGCCGGCCATGGCTAGTAAAATATTTTTTTTATTAAAATATTTTTATTAAAAATATATTTTTTCTTTTTTTTGGCCATGGCCCTGTAAAATATTTTTTATTAAAATATTTTTATTAAAAATATACATTTTTATTTTTTTGGCCATGGCCTGGTCGCTGGCCATGGCCGGTAAAATAATTTTTTTATTAATAATATTTTTTATTAAAATATTTTTATTAAAAATATATATTTTTTCTTTTTTTGCCATGGCCTGGTCACCGGCCATGGCAAGTAAAATATTTTTTTTATTAAAAATATATATATTTTTATTTTTTTTGGCCATGGCCTGATCGCCGGCTATGGCCAGTAAAATATTTTTTATTAATAATATTTTATTCTCGTTAGATCCGACGAGAGCGGTCCTCGGGCCGGACATTAGAAGCTACATTAAAAACCAAGAAAAGGAAAAAGAAAAAAAAATTGATTCTCAAAATTGTTCCCAGAATCAAGAAGCTACTTTTTTTTTATTCTTGAAAACTGATTCTGGGAACAATTTTTGACAAAATTGTGCCCAGAATCAAAAAATTAAACAAACGCATTTCTGTTCCCAAATTGATTCTGGGAACAAAAGAACAGAATCAAATACTATTTGGCAAGTTGTCATGCGCAGCCTTAGAGTCTGAGCTTCAGGTTTCTACTTGAACAAAGCTCTCTATTTTTATGCATGCGTCCCCCAGGCAACCTGTGATTCCTAACTAGAGAACACACATATCTTTGAGGACTGTGCAGAAACTAGATGGTGAAAACGCGAGGATCGCAAATTATTTTGATGTTATTGCTGGAACAAGCACCGGAGGTCTGGTCACCGCCATGTTAACTAGCCCCGACGAGAACAACCGCCCCTTATTTGCCACAAAGGATATTAAGGATTTCTACCTCGATAACTGCCCTAAAATCTTCCCGCAAGACAGGTTAGCTTAGCTGGCCGATTCAAAACATATTAGGTGTTGTATGTACAAATGATTGTTTGTCTATGATAATGACTCTTCTTATATAACATCAATCTTATTCGAAACTACACAGTTGCCCGTTTGCTCCTGCTACGAAGATGATCAAAGCCGTGACAGGACCAAAATATGATGGAAAATACCTTCATAAGCTTGTCAAAGAGAAACTCGGAAACAGAAGATTGCACCAGACATTGACAAATGTTGTGATCCCGACATTCGACATCAATCATCTTCAGCCAACCATATTTTCTAGCTACGAGGTTCATCTTTCTTGTCCTTGAAATATAATTCAATTTTTTTAATATTGTTTCTTGCGGGTTACATGTAGAAAAGTAACTACATAGATATGCTCGTTTCCTGCATAAATGAGCGGGTAAAGAGAAAGCCGAGCATAGACGCCTTGCTATCAGACATTTGCATCTCAACCTCAGCAGCACCAACTTATCTCCCAGCTCATCACTTCGAAACCCAGGACTCCACAGGAAAAGTGAGAGAATTCAACCTCATAGATGGTGGCGTAGGTGCAAACAACCCGATATGCAAGGCTAATTTTCCCTATTGTTGTTTTATGTGAATCGTGAGTTGACGACTCATAATATCAAATCACTTATTTGACGTTGTTCAAAATAGACCGTGCTTGCGATGGGGGAAGTGACAAAGGAGATCATGGGAGAAAGCTCGGATTTCTTCGCCATAAAGCCCATGGATTACAGAAGGTTTCTGGTGATATCACCCGGGACCGGCTCGCAAAAAGTCCAAAGGAAGCACGATGCAAGTGAAGCTGCCAAATGGGGAGTGTTGGGCTGGTTGAGCAGCAAGGGTGGGAGCCCGTTGGTCAATGCGTTCATGCAAGCGAGCGCCGATATGGTCGATTTCCGCCTCTCCGCGGTCTTCCGGGCACTACACCTTGAAGCCAACTACCTCCGAATCCAGGTATAATAGATTTAAATTTCTCGAATTTCACTTGCATAACATTGACCTTGATGTCTTTATCAAGGATTTCCTAGCTTTAGTCAACACGCTGTATATTGATTCTCGTAAATGAAATCCGCAGGACGACACACTAAGCGGTGAAGTGGCATCTGTCGATATCGCGACGAAAAAAAACCTGAACGGCTTAGTCAAAACCGGTGAAGCGCTATTGAAGAAGCCAGTTTCGAGGGTAGACTTGGAGACGGGTCTATTCGAGGCGTCTAAACCAGAGACTAATGAAGAGGCTCTTAGAAGGTAATGAACTATTAGAACGATGAAATTAAATTCTTTAGTGTATTTAAAGGTTTAGGGTTCATTAGTTGTACATCTGAGGTTACTTAAGTGCAATTATCCAATTTGGTTTCAGGTTCGCCAAGCTATTTTCAAATGAGAGAAAACTTCGTCATGCGAGGTCGCCACATGGACATAATTCCACGAATTTGAAACGATGCTAGTTGTGTATAGGCATTCTTCGAACTTCTTTTATTCTTTCCATTCTCCTCCATTAAAATTCCGAGGGGAAGCTTAATGCACCATTGGATGTAACTTTTTTCAATATAGGACTTTCAGATGAATTTTGTGTACGTGTTTTACTAGTCTGAGCTTATAGCATAATCAAATGAATAAAAGTTCTCATTGCCTCAAGCTTGTGATCTAGTACAACAAAGTTATCAAGTCGTCTCCAATCGATTCTTTGTAAATTCAAGACATTGGAAAGAAATGTAAATAAAAGTTTGTAAAAGATAAGAGAATTTTTCTATCAGAGGTAAGAGAAGTTGGTAAATTAGAATAATAAAAAACATTGGTAAATAACTCAAATAAGAGTTAGATAACGCAGAACTAATTAGTAACTTAATAGTAGAAAAAGGCCAATATGCATGGCAAGTAAAAGTGGCAACTCAATTAAAAAAAAAACTAGTAAGTTTACAAAACAAAATGTTAGTAAGCAAATGAAATAAGTAGTTAGTAATTAAACGGCAAAAAAGTTGGTAAATCACATTATTAAATTTGTAAGTTTTATGTAATAGCTGGTAATTTGAAGGCATTGATAAGAATGATGAATAAAAGTGGGTAAAAAATAACAATTTTTTTCAGAGATAAGACAAGTTGGTAACTTAGACAAAAAATAAATAAATGTCGGTAACTAACTCAAATAAGACTTAGTAACGAAAACTATTGGGTAACTTGATCGGAAATCACTTGAATTGTGATAATTTCTAAAAAGAATTGATAAATTAAGAAAGTTGGTTAGCAAGGAAAATAAAAGTGGTAACTAAATAATAAAGTTGGTAAAGTTAAGACAAAACAAATAAACATTGGTAAACAACTCAAATGGGAGTTAGAAACCTGAAATTAGATAGAAACTCAATTCGCGAAAGTTGGTTAGTCATACAGATAAAGGTTGGTAATTTTATATAGTAATCTACAAATTTAAATCGTTGGTAAGAAATGTAAAAAAATTAATAAACAATAAGAGAAGTTTTTTTTTTATCAAAGAAAAGAGAAGTTGGGAATTTAAAAATAAACTAAACAAAAATTGATGATTAACTCAAATAAGAGTTGGAATATAAAAATAGTTAGTAACTTAATTAGAAAAAAATTGGTAAACACTCTAATTGAGGTTTGTAATTTCTAAAAGAGTTTATAAACTTAAAAAGTTGGTAAGTAAGGCAAATAAAAAAGTGATGACTCAAAAGAAAAGTCGGTAATTTAAGAAAAACAAATGAATGTTGGTAATCAACTCGAATAAGAGTTGGTAACCCAAATTCGATAGTACCTTAACTGAATAAATGTTGGAAATAAATGCTCATAATTTCATATAATATATGATAAATTAAGGCATTAATAAGAAAGCTAAATAACAGTTTGTAACAAATAAGAGAAGTTCTTTTGTCAAAGTTAAGAAAAGTATTTTATTTAAGAAAAAGCCAAATAATGGTCACTAACCAAAAAAAAAAAACTAAATAAAATAAGCATTGGTAATGTAAAACTAGTTAGTAATTTGATCGGAAGAAAGTCGATAATTACTCTAATTAAGGTTGCTAATTTCTAAATTGCTAGTATATTTAACGGGTTGAAAAGTAAGGTAATGAAAAGTTGGTGACTTAAAAGGAATGGTGGTACATTTTAAAAATACAAATATGGGTAAATAACTCAAATTAGAGTTGATAAACCAAAATTAGCTACTAACCTAATGGGAGAAAAGCTAGTAAGTCACACGAATAAAGGTTGGTAAGTTCATATAAAAGTCGATAAATTCAAGACACGTGTAACAATGACAAATAAAAGTTAGTAAACGATAATAAAATTTGATAAATTAAAGGAAAGCAAATATACATTGGTAAATGAAAGATAAGAGTGGGTAACCCAAAACTAGTTAGTGGCATATAGTAAAACCAAAAAAAAAAAAAGATGATAAGTCACTCAAATATAATAAATTCATATAAAACTGGTAAATTCAAGGCCGTAATAAGAAAGGCAAGGAAAAGTTGGTAAAAGAAAAAGAAAATTCGATCATTTACAAACTTTCAAAAAGGGTTGGTAAGTTCATAAATGTGTCCGTATGTTACCATTAATTTACTGAAGAATCATATGATCGATGACTTTGTTTTTGCAATAACTTTTTGTCACAAAAAAAAAAATCCGCTCTTTTGCGAAAATAGAGTAGTAGTATCGTCCACTTGCATTCCATCTTTAATGGAAACAAAAGCTTTGGAATAGAGTTTTGCCAGAGCCACCACCTACAATCATCACGTGCAGGTATGTAAATAAACAGTCAAGCTCCTGACGAACTCCCGAAGACTAGCGGATGCAGCGGATATCATAAAATAAAAAACCTGCGCTTCACAATACCTTCCATTGTTTGACCCTCGTCTTAAACGTTCTTCACCGATAGGATGACCAGACCAGACCAGCCACCTCAAATCTCCTGCGGCTGCTCCTGCCTCTTCCCGCATCTATTCTGATCCTGCCTAACGCCTTCGTTTTTTCCATTAAGGGGGCAAAGAAAATCCCAGAAGCAAAGTTTAGAAACGCGATTCAATTCTCGTATTTTAATTGACTACGCTATTAAGGAGAAAGCATGCAACGCTGGGACGATGATGACGAGCTTAAATGGTCAAAGATGGAGGAGCAAGCAGTGCTGCCTTTTAAGATTAGGGTTCCACGTGTTCGTTGTACCACGAAAAACGAGTGATATTAGGATATGTAGATTACGGGATTAGATCTATTAGATCGAATTGATCATATTACAAAAATCTATTGGACCCACTAAAATATATATTTTTCATGTATTATAATTGATTCTATCAATCACATTATCTTTAGGTTTAGATTTATAATATATTCTCTCAAGTAACAACGGGAAGATATTCTTCACCATTTTTTATTGGAATTCAACACGCCATCTTTTGCTTGTGTGACAAGTAGTTTTGACTATGGTTGGCATTGACAAATCCGCCAACTTATTGCAAACACATTAGTACTATCGATTTCTGGTTGACATCCAAGAACAGTGATTATGGGTGATTCTTGAAAAAATCACTTAATAAATTCTAGGACCAAAACAAAAACAAGATTTTATGTCTGTCTCAGGGAGGTGTATCAGAATATATTTGTCCTTTTACCGTTTCTCTATGCTCAAATAGGCAAAGTTTCCAATCCAAAGAAAAAAAAACAGAAGATATATATTCATCGTCATTATAAAAGCTAATCCCTGGAACTACCTAGAGTTTATCATCTCAGGTGTCTGAAGCTGTCTAGAGTTTTTCATCTAAGGACTTGGTAAGCCTAAGGTCTTGCACTCAGGATATGAAAAGTTTTGAATTATTTAAGGTTTTTCACTTAGAATTTGAACTACCTATGGTTTTGCATTTAGGACTTGAATTGTATAAGGTTTTTCTCTTAGAATTTAAAGATGTCTAGGGTTTTTAACTTAGGAGTTGAATTGTCTAAGGTTTTTAACTTAGGAGTTAATTTGTCTAAGGCTTTTCACTTAGAACTTGAACTACCTAAAGTTTTGCACTTACGGTTTGGGAATACCTAAGACTTTTCACTTAGGGTCTAAGGTCTGTCACGTAGGGTGGCTTGGAGATTCAAGATTATTCGGACGCGTCACAAGGCTTCAGAGAGCAACTCGAACGTCGAGTACTAGGAACTCTTTGATCTTGGAGGAAACATTACCTAACAAACACGATTAAAGCACATATGTATGCATTCATAAAAAAAGATAGACAATTTAGGCTATTCTAGAATGCACATTTCAAGAATTCATTGAGGTTTTTATCAATTGAATTGAGGTTCATGCATAATGGTTTATCATGCTTACATCACCAAATTTCCACAAGAAAAGTCATCATCGGGAGATCTTTATTCATGACGTGGATTTGCTCAAAATGCCATATGAAAGACTTTCAACCTGAAAGGACTTTTCGCTTATTGTCATCTAGAATGGTATTGTTGTCCTGACCATTGATGTGAGAATAAGAGAATCGCTCAATTATACCATTATCATCGTGTCGATAAGGGTCCGAGTTTTCTCACAAGCAATACAACCTTACTAATCTAAGGAGTCTTTATCAAGATTGTAATGCAGGTTTCATCAACAGCTTAGCAAATAAATAATTCATGGCTTAAAAGAAATGTTTTTCATTCATTTTTGTCAGGTTTACAAGTCAAGAACCTTGTCAATGAGATATAAACAATCATGCACGCACTTCTTCGGGCAATACTTTTTAACATTTGAAGCTCGTACATTAATTTAA
The DNA here is from genome assembly GCF_021117445.2 of Syzygium oleosum. Taxonomy (NCBI): domain Eukaryota; kingdom Viridiplantae; phylum Streptophyta; class Magnoliopsida; order Myrtales; family Myrtaceae; genus Syzygium; species Syzygium oleosum. The sequence continues at coordinate 918,866 of NW_026607506.1, read as the reverse complement.
GTGCCCTAATCCCAAGAGATTTTGTAAGGGACATAACGTATACTTGGTTAATGGGATGAGAAACAAAAAGATTCATTAGGCTCAAAAAATTTTCACTGTAGGGGTTTGAAGTTGGTAATCATCTTGACATCGTGACCAATCTTCTCCTTCATCGGGGATTGTCTTCTCATGTAGATGCTTCATCAGCCATGATAGTCCAATGCTGACTATCGAAATTTGCGAAATCACCGCTTTTTGCTTAGGATGACTTTTACAAACTTGGCCTTCTGCCAAATATTTTCACTCATTTCTTCTTCTTTTTTTGATTTTTTTCTTCTTTCTTTTTCTCTTTTTTATTCTTCTTTTGACACATTTCTTGGAGTGTGCTAATAGACCAACCAAACTTTGGCTTTAGCGGTGCTATTAGCTCTTGAAAATTTCGGCATTTTTGGACTCTCAAGGTCTTCATGTCTAGTCGATGTTCCAGATCATGCTACCTCAATCTAGTAACTCATCTACCTTGCCCCCAATGTGAGCAATGATCACCAACTTGATTTTAGAAATGAATTTGCAGGCTCAAATGAGCTATAACGCCGGTCGTGCCATGTAAGACAGCTGAGGTCTGTGTCAGTAATTTCTGGCCAAAATTGATCGAATGCACTCAATTAGCTAAACATGTAAAGTTTTAGGACTAAATTAGCACAAGTGCAATAGGTTTAAGATTTTTTTTGTAAATTCCAAGACCTAGTTTAAGATTATTTTTTTTAGGACTAAAGATGGAGTACAACTTGTTTTTCAAATTTTGAAATCTACTCATAATTTCTTCTTATTAAAATTTTTCACATTTTCTATAGCTAACGAGAAAATACTAGGTAGGTTAGTCTTGTCACGTATGTGGTAGGAATCTCCATTCAGCACTTGCCACGTGTCCAGGTGGGCCTCACCGGTTAGTCTCTTTGTCTTCTTCACTGTTTCTACCTTTTTTTCCTTTCTTTCCTTTTGGCCTACGGCTATACTTGGCCATGGCCGCCGACCGGTCACAAGTGAGGGTTGCTCTTGTCAAATCTAGTGAGGGCTCGACCCTTGCGGCCTAGGCGACGGTCGCCCTCGTTGAATCTGGCGGGGTTCACCCTTACGACCTTTGGCTAGGGCGAAGACGAAAAATCAGTGAGTGGACAAACAACAAAGGAGGAGCCGCCAATGAAGAGGCAATCAAACAGCCAGGTGGTGTTGAAGGCGTCAATCGAGACCCAAGCACTGCCCAAGTAGAAACCCACAAGTTCACACTTATCATTCGTGGAATTCAAGGTACGTGGCGAAACATTTTATGCCTTGGTTGACACGGGTGCTTCAAATATGTTCTTGTTAAGTGAAGCGGCCAAGAGCTTGAGACTTCACATGGAGTCAACCGGTCATCGATATAAGGCTATCAACTCTGAAGATGTACCGACCGTAGGCGTTGCTTGAGATGTGGAACAAGAAGTCGGTGGATGGAAGGGCAAGCTCTCCTTTGAGGTAATTCCCCTCGATGACTATGATCTCATCCTAGGTTTGGAATTCTTTGATAGTGCGAGAGCCATGATCGACATGCAGACCAAATCCATCATCATCATTGACCTGCAATGCCCATCAATGGTACCTATGATTTACGGATTGACGGAAACAAAGAGCATCTCCCTAATCCGACTCGTGGACAATGGGCCAAGAGTTGAGGCCTCCACGATCAAGTCAAGCACAAAGTTGAAGGTAGAACGTCCCCCTCAACACAAAATGCAAATCCATGTGATCTTTCCGGAAGTGGTGAACTTGCCGAATAACATGGAGGTAATCAAACCAATGGAGTCGAGTAGCCGACAAGTCGAGAATCCAAAGACAAAGTAGCATGAGAAGAATCAACAACGTTCCAAGAAACCAACAATCCACCCCGAGTCGAGAGTACCAAGGACGTTGCTTGAATGGGTGGGGGACAATGTCACAATTCCAAGGTTTCCATGCACCAAGGACCGTGTGCGATCGATGAAGACTATCCCGAATCTTTAAGAGCTTCGAGAATATTCTTAGGAACGGGCGATACGGTAAATAAATCGTGTTCTAAAGTTCTCCTGCATTAAGTGTCAGTAGTTAGTAAATGGGGAGATGCGATATCCATCACACGATTGAAAGATGATTAACGGTTGTAACGAGAGATCTTCTAGTATAAATAAGGGTGCTCTCCCCCTAATTTGTATCATCCAAACAATTGAGCAATACAAGCATTCTCTCCCAAAGCTTTTCTCTCTAAACTTTCTCTCTTTACGGTCCGTGCGAGTGAGCGAGTGATTGGTCCTCAAGAAGATGGCTTGGCTTAGGCGCTTCAACAATCCAAGAAAACCTAAATCGTTGCGCGGTCCCAATCCAAAATTATCGGCCCGCGACAATTCCATCATTGGTTGCTTTTAGTTAACATCTGGCAGAGCCTTTATTTCATTGGACATAATGGAACTTAGCTTTTGATTTGCTTAGAGCACCAAGGTTTTCTATCTCTTCAAGTATTTATTTTTTGCTTTAATTTTTGAGTGTTAAATTCTTGCTCGTGCACCTATATGATTACTTATTGCATGTTAACGGTTTAAGCTTAAAATTGTCTTAGACTGATTGCAAAATATTTTTGAAAAAAAGAGAAAAGGTACCAAAATGGCATTAAATTTATCTAGTGTAATCAAGTTCCCGATCCATGAGATTTCATGTTTGCAATGTAAGATGTTCTCTCACATTTTAGTTTTTATTTGGGTTTCTAATCGACTCATAATAGTTAGTGGCAACTCCAAAATTAATTGATTAGCATGTTTTCAATGATTTAATAAAAACCCAAAAGTTGCAATCGGTATAGGCTTGAGAGAGTCCTTACTAAGCATTTGCTCAGTAATCTATTAACTTTCTCCTTGTGGTTCACATTTGAAAAGGTCACGACACTTTTTAATTTCTACAAAAACAAGAGATACATTCCCATTGCAAGAGGACCAAAATTTCATAAATTTACTATAAGAAACTTCGCACGTGCATTGCATTTAGTGATCAATAACATTTAATTGCCTTTTACCTTTCAACATCCAGCCAACATTGAATTGCTTTAGAGGTACACTCGGAGAGTTTTGCCCATCAAGCCTCCACATTGGATCACCGTGTGCAAGTATACACAGTCAAGGCCCTGATGAACTCAGAAGACTGGTGGATATGGCAAATATATGACAATGATAATTTACACAGTACCCTTCAATTGACCCTCGTGTTTCTTGAAGAACGATCCCGAACTTTTTCAAAGTGATAGGATCTGACCCTTCACTTCAGTCTCCTGCGGCTGCTTTTTTCTGCATGTTAAAGCTGATGTGATTGGTCCCATCTTTTTCCTCTCCTTGCTTTTAGTCGTGGGGCTTGGGTTTTTGAGGATGAGAATGAATGGGGCAATCAAGAGTCCAAAACCCTTCTTTTGTCTTCTGGTCTTGGGGGTTGCAGCAGGTGTTATTTGTTTTTTTAGAAAATACCCTGTGGGAGAATTATGGCTTCATTCAAAATGATTGATTATTTGAATGCAGTGATACCTGCTTAGAATCATGCATTTGTGAAAAGTCATGTGTATTGTTCTTTGCACGTTGCGGGTGCTGGAAGCACTCCACTTTATTATGCTGCTTGTGGTGGAAGTGTGCAGTGTTGTCAGGTATTTTGTGGTAGCTAAAAGATAAATAGCATCCAATATCATTCTTTATTTTGTTCATGTCACTTACATAAATGTTTTTTTTGTGGTGGAAGTGTGCAGTTGTGGACAGTGAACCAATTTGGAACACCTACGTTGCACCTTTGTTTCTTTACTTCTATTAGATTTATCACTGAAAGTGAACTTCAACATTTTTCCTCTATATTTCATTTACCTTCGTTGCTTTACTTAATTAAGATTGCTTGCTTCACAGTCATTATGTATCCTTTAGAAGCTGAATATATTAACATTTAATGTGGACACAATGTCACTAATTTTGTGTCTAATTCCAGACAATTTGTGTTTTGTAGAAGAATAGCTTTGAGCAATTCTGCATAAGTTATGCAAATGAGAGGTTGCAACAACATTTCAACCGGCATTTGTTAAAACTGGAGCAGGAAGTGAGCATCTCACATGGACCGTGTCTTTAGTTTTGTTTAGTATTTTATATGATGGGGATTGTCGCTAAAAGCAGGATATTCTTTTTTTATTCAAATCTGTCGTCATTATTTATTGTGAAAGATTATTGTGCAAGATTATTTATTCTCTCATTATGTGTACTATAAAAAAAATATTTATGTCAATTCTTGTGGAAAATGTAGATGAATGTATTTCATTTTCATATTATTATAATATTTTGATGTTATTAATTGCTTAATCAATGTTAAATATAAATTCCAAAAATTAATTTTGCTTTTAATTAGGTTTAAAATCAAAAAATAAAATAAATTATTTTATCGTAAGATCACAAATTACAAAAGTTCGTTGCAAAAATAAAATTTCGTCGCTAATTTTGTCCCTAAACGATAATCGTCGCAGAGTTCGTCGCTAAAGAATTAATAAAAAATCGTCGCTAAATTCGATCATAAATAATGTTGATGGCAAATGTAAAAAAATTTGGTGGCAAATTAGCGACGAATTTTGCCATGAATAAGTTCGCTGCAAATTACAGACCAAAATTTTTTTTTTGGCAAATTAGCGACGAATATAGTTCGCGGCAAATTAGCGACGAATTTTGCGACGAATAATTAGCGACCAAATTTGCGACGAATTTTGCGACTAAATTTGTGATGAAATTTGCGTCAATATTTGCGACGAATTTTGCGACTACATTTGCAACGGAATTTGCGACGAATAATTAGCGACCAAATTTGCGACGAATTTTGCGACTAAATTTGCGACGAATTTTGCGACTAAATTTGTGACGAAATTTGCGTCGATATTTGCGACGAATTTTGCGACGAATTTTGCGACTACATTTGCAACGAAATTTGCGACGAATTTTTTTGCGACGAATTTTGCGACGAATTTTGCGACGAATTTTGCTACGAATTATTTGCGACGAAATATTTGCGACGGATAGTGTTCGTGGCTAATTTGCTACGAATTATTTGCGACGAATTTTGCGACGAATTTTTTTTCCATCGCAAATTTGCGACGAAAATTAATATTTTCCGTTGCAAAAATTTGCGACGACCTAATAGCGACAGAATTTTTTCCGTCGCTAAATTCGTCGCAAAAATGATTTGCGATGGATTTTTGCGATTTTTTCGTCGCAAAAAACATGTTTTTTTGTAGTGGTTATTTCTCATTGTGCCTAACATTATGAGGGAAAAAAAGAAACCAGAGATAGAGTTGTGAAACGTGCGATTCAACTTTAGTGGTTAATAAACAAAGAAAAACATGCAGCACTGGGATGAGATGAGCTTTCCCTGTCTAAAAGGAAGAGCAAGAACTGCGTTTTGAGTTAGGGTTACCTGTGCTTCATTGTAGCACACATGGGAATGATAAGACCGGTCATCAAAGCGAGGATACGTCTATAGCTCATTCTCTTCATTTACATCCCAGTCACTGTTTTTTTTTTTTTTTGCATGTGATAGATAAGTAGTATTGATGTGAAGTTAAATTTTATGTGCGACATGAACTAGTGTTTTCGGTAATTTTTCCAAAAGAAAGGGATAGATTATCACATAATATATTGAAAAACTGCTTTTGAAAATTTCAGGAGCAGAAGAAAAACAAGATATTTGAAAATTTCAGGGCATTAATTTATAGGAGAAATTTTAAGAAGAGTTGATGAGGCTATTTAATCAAAGAAATTTTCTTTTAAAGAGAAAATTGTCCTTTGGCAACTTTTTATGCCCAAAAAGGCTCAGTTTCAGGTCAGAAAAAGTAATGTTCATATTCACAATAAAAGCTTTGCCTTGGATTGTATCCCCTTGAAGAAAGGACAAAAAGATCCCAACACTTCATGACACGACCAAGGCAAAGATTAAGAATGGCGATTAGACACAACATGATAGGAGCTAAAATTAAAGTAACTCGGTAGTACTATTCACACATGGATGATACTCCGCCAACAAATACATAAGCTGTTTTTGACACTTTTAGACACACGACGTTTAGATGAAAAGTTGATTGAATGACACATACATTAGAAATGATAAAAAAAAAATTGTACACTCGTCCTCCTTCCTTCCTTTCTTTCTTTTCTCTTGCTGTGCACATTTGCCCACAGTTTTTTGGATATCTTTGCTTTCTTTAAATACTTTGTATTAACTACCCTGTCGGTGTTGACACCTAAATTTTGCTTAAATTATTCAGGGTTTTATCCTATAAAAAATTTTAGGGTTTAATTTTTAAACCACTAAACAAAAAACATTTTCATTAAATTGCATGGCATATAGACATTAGGCGCATTTGCATTAATATGGTCTATTAGGACATATAAAAAAAAAATTATTTAGACTATGGTGTGATTAGTGTCATGTTCGATTGCACATTGCTTGGTTCACACACTTCGAATTGTGCGTTTGATTTAACCTCGCACGTAGTTGATTATGCATGTTAGGTCTAGGCGTTGACTGTTGCTTTCTTTGGCCTAGTTAAGAATGGAATTTTGAGACTCCCAATTAGTGTGAGCATGTCAAGTGGTGAATTGAGCAAGATTAGGTACCGAAGGGGCACTAATTAGTCAATTAGTGTAATCAAGTCCCCGTACCCATTGAATCTCTGGTTCATAGGAGTAAAGTATTTCTCCCGTGCTTTACTTGGGTGTATAATCGACCCACCAAGAATCGATTAGTGGCGACTCCTAGACGAAATTGATTTGCATGTTAACAACTTAAACCTAAGTCGCGAATTGGTATGGGCTTGGGAGAGCTCGAGCTAGGTTTAACTTAGTTATCCATTAGCCAAACCCCTTAGGCGGCTGGGCCGGTTCGGGGAGGTTGCGACAGCTTGGCGACTCCGCTGGGGAAGTTTCGTAGTGGACTTAGGCCGTTTATCTTGTTCAAATATATCCCTAACGTGAATGTTCTTGCCGTTGACCCCTTATTTTGCAGGTTTGGGATTTGGGGAATGAATGTTTATTTTTTTTCGGATGCTTGAAGCATTGTTTGCTTATAAACTGTTGTGCATGCTTTAAATGTTTTAGCACTACACTATGGCATACACACAACCCGCCGTCGGTCCTGGGCCGCACTAGGAATGTTTAGGATGGTATTGAGTTGGATACGACTTCGACCGCGAGGCCGCGTAGTAGAGGTTGCCCAACTCAATCCCGAAAGCTTCTTTCTTGGTGTCGAGAATGTTTACCTTTGCCCGCGAGGCCGCGTCGCATTGAGGTATCATTCCCGACTGAGCCGGAGTCGCGAGGACTTGGCTTAGTACGCGAGGCCGCGACTAGTCATTCCACCCTCGTAGCTCCAATTTGTTAAGCCGTTTAGAATAGAAGTTGAGCCACACCCTTCATGCGTATGTCTATATGGTTGTCGTAATTGTTTGGTGAAGTAAGTTTCCTACCATTTTCTTTTGCAATTTACTTACTTTTATGCTTTGGCTGGTCCATGACAGTTAGGTTGGTCGAGTCTTGGTCTATATGCAATGGGAAGATCCGACATTCGATTCGTTCCTACTCCGAAGGCCGAGCTCAAGCATTGGTGGGATCAGTTGGATCGTGAGGGCCGAGCCTATGTGGAGAACAAACTTGGTCGCCTTTTGCCTCTTCTCGACATCGACATCCAAAGCGGGGTCATGCAAGCAATAGCCCATTTTTGGTGTCCCCAAACGTCCACGTTCATATTCCATAAGCATGAGTTGACTCCGACTTTGGAAGAATATAGCGTTGCCATAGGAAAACCTTTGGATCTGGAGTTAATCGATCCACCCCTCGGGTCTGAATCGGAATCAATTTTGTCTGACTTTCTTAGGATGAACAAGAATCAAATCGAAAGGGTGCTAAAAGAAAACTGCCATGCATGCCCACTTTCTTTCTTAGGTCAGTGTTTTGCAAATGCTGAGACCCTTTTAAAAGGTAAAATCTTCATTCTAGCTTTCTTCGGGTTCATAATTTTTCCCTTTCGCAAGAATGCTATTGATCCTTCCGTTGCATGGGTGGTCAAACAAGTATGTGGTGGAGTTAGCTTTGTCAATACTATCTTGGCTGAAACATTTTTATCACTCACCCGATTTAAAGAAAATGAAGAAAAAGTTTTCCGTGCTCCTGTCGAGCTTTTACAAATCTGGTTTTTCTCTCATACAAGTGAATTTGGTATTCGCATGAATATCAATGACATTAGTGAGTCTAATCACCCTATTGAGGCATTTAAGAATTATCAGGATCGAACTCCGAATCTTTCTTTCTCAGAATGGGTAGATTTGTTGAAAAATCCGAAAACCAAGATTTTCCTATGGCAAGCTAAGTGGTTCCGACTTCGTGAGGGACGTCTCTCTCATGGCAATAATGAACCAATCCCATTGCTGGGAATCACCGGCATCACTTCCTACTACCCGCTCCGAGTGGCCCGCCAATATCGGGTCGTTCAGGATCTACCACCTCCTCTCAAGCCAGATTCGCTACAAGTCCGATTTACCAGAAAGGGAAGAGATTACAAAAGAGAACTTCGCCATGCTGAACAGGCTTGGCTCGCCTGCCATGCTCAGAGGTTAAGTTGGCCTGAAGACAAGCTCGAAGGGAAAGAAAAGACTTATTATGCCACGGCCCGATACATCCGTCGACATAAGATCCCGACCGAGTTTCTCCCAAAGATCCCGGACATGACCAAGAAGCCAACGCGCCAATCAGAAATCAACTATCTCAAGAGGAAGACAGAGAAGGCCGAAGAAAGCTTGAAGCGTGTTGCCAAGGAGAATAGGCAGTTGCGTCGAGCATTGGCTTCCCATTCGCATATAGATCAAGAGGAGTAGGATAGATTGAGTTTGTCATTTTGGGTTTAGTCATTCCGTTCATCTGTCTTAGGATTCTCATTTTATCTTATTTTGTTTTATTAGCTTGATGTTTAGAAGCTTCGAGTTTTCAATTTTTTAGTTCACTTTTCAAGTTTAGGAGTGTTACTCAATTAAGAACATTTTAATGAATGAAAGCGGCTAGACCATTGTCATGGACCGGTATTCTATATGAATCATGTGCTTATGTATGCTTGCTTATTTATGATTCAGGTGATTACGAACCGTCCGTATTTGTCAATTCGAGCTCAATCAACGCGCGGAGAGTGAAATCGAGATTGAGGAGCTTTTTCCTGTAGCCGTCACAACCAGGCTTCAGCTAGTGCATCCGTTCCACCAAGATAACCGAGACGGCTAAAAGGAGATCCCCGATCCGAACCTGTGCAAAAGTCAGAATGGAAAGCGAAGAAGCCAATGCGCGCATGACCAACATGGAAAACCAACTGGCCTAACTTATTGCCATGATGGCCGAAATAAGTCAGAAACTCCAGGATCCTCCGCCTGCACATGCCACCGAGGCTTCTGTCCCCACCTCGTCAGGGCATACTCCCCCGTTAGCCATTGATCCACATGCCACGGATCCTCCTGAAAAGGGGACAGCATCAGATTCCCCTTCTGTCACACCGATCATTGTAAATCTGGACCCTGTTCCAAGGGAGGAGCCTATCTCCCGCCTCGATGAGGAAAGCGCAAGGCGCTTAGCCAAGATGGAGGAACGACTCTGTGTTCTTCAAGGGTATGAGATGCGAGGGGTTGATAAGTTATCTCCATATGCTAAAGTAAAAGTCCCTGAAGCCTTCAAGGAACCGGAATTTAGCATGAAATATGATGGCACCGGTTGCCCTAAGACTCATCTCAAGTATTACTTGAGAAAAATGGCTCGTTATTCCGACAACGTACCACTCCTCATCCAGACCTTCCAAGATAGCTTGATTGGCCCTGCCTTGTCATGGTTCATTGCGCTGGATGTTGAGACGATCACAGCATGGGAAGATCTTGCCGAAGAGTTCCTTCAGCAGTACAGGTTCAACTCTGAAATCATCCCCACGAGAGAAGACTTGGTTCGGCTAGAAAAGAGAAGGAATGAACCTTTCAAGGCATTCGCTCAAAGGTGGAGGACGATGGCATCACAAGTAAAGCCCCCGCTGATCGAGAGAGAGATGAGGCAACTTTTTCTGAAAACCCTGCCACCTGAGTATTTTCACGGAATGTTAACTTCTGGATGTTAAACATTTTCCCAACTGGTGGAAGTGGGCGAAGGGGTAGAATGGGCGATTGTCGATGGGAGAATACCCGCAGGGAATAGCAAAGGATTCCCAACAAGGAAGAACAAGGAAACCGCTGTCGAAGTTGCATTTGTCCAAGAGCCGTCTAAGTCTTTCTCAGCACCCCCACAAAAGCCATCAATCGTACAAGGGCATGCGCCACAAGGGCATGATCGAAATAAGAGATTTCCTCATAGGGAATTCTCCCCGCTGCCAAAATCTTTGTCAAAGTTATTGCCTATGCTCATTGAGAGGAGGATGGTAGCCAAAGAAGTACCTAGGGACAATCCTCCAAGATTCCCTGGGTTTGACATGACCAAGACATGCGAATACCACCGGGGGGAAAGGGGGCATGACACGGACAATTGCTTTGCACTAAAGATCAAGATTCAAAACCTGTTGGACAAGGAAATTCTATCGTTCGAGAGAGCGCGACCCAATGTGAAGCAAAATCCTTTGCCCGACCATGCCGAGGGCGTAAATGTGGTGTTCGAAAAAGCGAACGTGAGCAAACAAACCTTCATGGTGAACATCCCAAGGCTATACAAAATTCTTCAGCTAGCTGGACACCACGAAGGAGGAAAGGATGTGACGAGGGAGGAAAAATTAGACTATGTTCGTAGAATGATGAGCATGGGGGTGATCGGGAGTGCTGATATGGGACAGGGATTAGTCGCCATGACAACACCAGTCGTGATATACTTCTCTGATGAAGATTATGCTAGTGATCAGGAGGTGGAGGATGTCGAGCCAGTGATAATTGATCTCGCAACTGAAGAATTCTCAGCAATCCAGGTTGGAAGGGAGGATATGACGCAAGTTGTGATCGAGCTGCCATCCCTGGAAGAAGAAGGGGTCATAATCGTTGAAGCCCCTCCGGATTTCAATACTAAGGCGGTCCCGTGGGATTACGAAACGGATGAAGTGGATGCTATCACCCGATCAGGTCGCTGCTATGCGCCTGCCGAAGGAATTGAGAAAAAAGTAGTGACCGAAGAAGACGCAAAGCAATTTTTGACAGTGATAAAAACGAGTGAATTCAACGTGGTAAACCAACTGCGGAAAATGGCAGCCCAAATCTCTCTCCTGGATCTTTTCAAATCTTCTGAGAAATACAAGGATGCCTTATTAAAGGTCCTTAACGAGGTTCATGTCCCGGAGACGATCGACGAAGCCCAGTTAGAAGAATTTGTGGGGACCATCCTGTTGAAGGATCAAATCTCTTTTGCGGACGAAGACTTTCCGGTAGAGGGCCGGAATCATAATAAAGCCTTGTACATTTCGGTTAAGCATCACGATATGATGGTCGCAAGGACATTGATCGATAATGGCTCCGCTTTGAATTTATGCCCGTTAGCCACTCTCCGTCTCTTAAAGGTCGATCTAGGGAGGATGCGTACCGCCAAAAATCCCGTACGAGCGTTCGACGGCACTAGAAGGGAAGTAATAGGAGAGATAGAGTTGGAACTCCTGGTCGGTCCCGTGACGTTTCTGGTGCTTTTTCAGGTACTAGACATCCCAAGTGCATTCAACTTTCTATTAGGGAGACCATGGATTCATACCACGGGTGTTGTACCCTCTAGTCTCCATCAGAAGGTGCGGTTTGTGGTCGACGGCAAGCTTGTTACAGTACATGGAGAAACAGACTTCAAAGTCTATCACGAGACAGCCATCCCGTACGTGGAGCCCGAATGCAAAGAGGAATCCAGTTTCCAAACTCTGGAATTAGTATCTATGGTCCACGTTCCCGTTGGCTCACTCATGGGCACCCCTGAACTGTCCAACCCAACTCTAGCAGCTGGAAAAATTATGCTCGCAAACGGGTACAGCCACGGAGAAGGCCTCGGATTGCATGGGCAAGGGATTCGGAAACCCATCGAAGTCGGAAAAGGTGCGAGGAGGGAAGGCTTAGGGTATCAGAGAAGCCAAGATAATGGAGACCGAGGCAGCCGTGAAGGTCGGGACAACGGAAGTCGAGGCAATGATGGAGGCCGAGGTAATCACGGAGGCCGAGGCGGCTCTAGGGGGCGAGGTAGCAATGTAGGCCGAAATGGTTGTGGAGGTCGAGGTAGCGACGGAGGCCGGGGCAACCAAGGAGGCCGAGGCGCAGGTCAGGGGGACCATGGCGGACATATTGGAGTGGAAAAAGGCCGCCGAGGCCTATTACTCCCCCTATTGAAAGAGATGTTCCCCGGGCCTCCGAAGATGCTACATGAGGAAGAGGCGGCCATCGACAGTATAGCTAAGCTATTCGAGGAGAATGTCATATGCACTATCCTGACCTGTGAGGAAGCTGAATCTTTTGGAAGTGTCGCCGACCCTGTAGAGTAGGGTGGTTCCCATTAGTGTTGTTATTTGCTTTATGTCCTCTCCCCTGCGTGGGAGCTTAGCGTTGTTTCAATTTGCTAATCTAAACTCGTTTGTAATGAAAACTTTGTTCAGCCCCGAATCTTGAGCCGTTGGTTCGGGGCAGTATGTGTTGTAATGCGGCCTTATCCTTTTAATTCAATGAAATGCGTGCATGTTTTATTAAGGACACGTGGAACCGTACCAAACTAGTCCTATGATGGTCGTTGAGGGCTGGGGTTCCACGTGTTCCCAGTTTTCATGGTCTTCATGAGCAAGGAAATCCGATGACACGAGGATGAGCTCTTAAAAGCCTTTTCCAAAAAAATTTCAAAAGCATTTTCGAAATGGCATGTACCATGTTTTGTGTCCTAACTCATCTCATCACATCTCAGGCATCACATTATGCATAATCATGGTAAGGACGCATGTGATTCGGATTCGCACGAAGGGAATCTCTCAGATATCGATAGCGATGACAATGATCCGAAGGGGATTGAGCGTGAATGGAAGCGACATGAGGAATCAAGGCCATTAACAGTGGAGCAAACAATCACCATAAACTTGGGTAATGATGAAAACGTCAAGGAAATAAAGATCGGGGCAAGTCTTTCGAAAGCAGAGGCCGAAAGAATGGTTCGCCTTCTTGAAGAATATCAGGATGTGTTCGCCTGGACGTACGCTGACATGCCGGGATTGGATCCAGAGATTGTAGAGCATGCTCTACCAACTGACCCTGACATACTGCCAAGGAAGCAAAGACTCCGAAGGACCAAGCCAGAGTTGTCCAAGAAAATCGAGGAAGAGGTTATGAAATTGCTAAAAGTGGGATTCATCGAAGTGTCGCATTACTCCGATTGGATATCAAACATTGTGCCAGTGATGAAGAAAGACGGTCGAGTCAGGGTTTGTGTGGACTATCGCGACTTAAACCGAGCTAGTCCGAAGGATGACTTTCCACTCCCACATATAGATGTCTTGGTCGATAGTACTGCAGGATTCGAATTGTTCTCCTTCATGGATGGATTTTCAGGGTATAATCAAATCCGTATGAAGAGGGAGGATAGGAGCAAGACCTCGTTTATAACCCCGTGGGGGACCTTTTGCTACAAGGTGATGCCTTTCGATCTGAAAAACGCCGGGGCAACATATCAAAGGGCCATGGTCGCGTTATTTCACGACATGATGCACAAGGAGATCGAGGTGTACGTAGACGATATGATTGCGAAATCAAGACGAGGCGAAGACCATGTCGAAGTTTTGCAAAAGTTATTTGATCGCCTCCGAAAGTTTAAGTTGCGCCTCAACCCCGCGAAATGTGTATTTGGGGCAAAGTCTGGAAAGTTGTTAGGGTTTATGGTCAGCAACAAAGGCATCGAGATTGACCCGTCGAAGGTAAAGGCCATTTGCGACTTGCAGCCTCCGGCCACTGTCAAAGAAGTCCGCAGTTTGTTGGGACGGTTAAATTATGTAGCAAGATTTATCTGCCAGTTGTCAGAAACAGCAAGGCCATTTTTCAAACTCTTGAAGAAGAACGCGAAAATCGAATGGGACGCCGAATGTCAGGATGCCTTTGAAAAGATAAAGTATTACTGACTCATTCCCCGATCCTGGTCCCGCCAGTGCCCAAAGTTCCGTTAATTTTGTATCTAACTATCCATGATGAATCGCTGGGAGCCATGCTGGCCCAAAAAAGGCCGGACGATGGGAAGGAACACGCAATATATTATCTCAGCAAGAAATTCACTACCTCCGAGGTGAACTATCCGGAGGTTGAGAAGACGTGCATAGCCTTGGTATGGGTGCTGCACAGGCTACGCCAATACACCCTCCATCACCAAGTTCTGCTAGTGACTAAGAATGATCCTATCAAGTATCTCTTAGAGAAGCCAGCCTTGGTGGGGAAGCTGGCCAAGTGGCAGATTCTAATTTCAGAATTCGACGTGCAAAGTCCCGGGGCAAAAATCCGTAAAGGGCAGAGCCATAGCGGACATGTTAGCAGAAAATCTTGAAAAAGCGGAAGACCCCGATGAAAATGGTGGCATGGATAGGCAGATCTTATTTGCGTCGAATGACAAATGGACCATGTACTTTGACGGTGCAGTCAACTTATCTGGTTACGGTACTGGGGCAGTTCTCGTCTCCCCGGATAGTCAGCACCACCCCGTGGCAGCCAAATTGACTTTCCCTTGCACGAATAACATCGCGGAATACGAAGCGTGTATCCTTGGCCTCCAAGCTACTGTTGACATGGTGATCCAAAAATTGCAAGTCTATGGCGATTCGGCCCTCATTATCCTTCAAACCGAAGGCAAGTGGCGAACGCGGGATCCAAAACTAGTCCCGTACCATGAGTTTCTGGAAGAGCTGGTGAAAGAATTCCAAGAAATATCATTCGATTACCTACCCAGGTCTCAGAATCAGTTCGCTGATGCTTTAGCCACGTTATCGTCAATGCTGCAAGCAACAAAAGGCTTGGACATCGAACCATTAAGGATTGAAATCCTTAAGCGCCCAGCCTATTGTATGGTAATTGAAGAAGAGCCTGATGGAGAACCATGGTACCATGACATTCTGAATTACCTGCAGAAAGGTGAGTTCCCTCAAGGAAGTGAAGCATCAGACAGGAAATATCTGATGAAGCTGGCCTCAAAATTCTTCATTAGCGGGGATGCACTTTACAAAAGATCTTATGACTCAGTGTTACTGAGATGTATCGACGCGAAAGAGGCCAATCGTTTGATGAAAGAAATACATGAAGGGGAATGTGGCCCCCACATGAACGGCCATCTCCTAGCAAAGAAGATCATGCGGCTCGGGTACTATTGGTTGGCCATGGAGTCTGATTGTATTCAGCATGTGCGATGCTGCCATCGATGTCAAATTTATGGGGACAGGATTAATGCTCCGCCGAACGAACTCCATTAGATGTCTCAAGCTTGGCCGTTTTTCATGTTGGGGATAGATATAATTGGACCGATCAACCCTAAAGCGTCAAACGGACACAGATTCATCTTAGTAGCAATCGACTACTTTACGAAGTGGATTGAGGCCAATTCATATGCTAATGTCACCGCAAAGAATGTGGCCAGGTTCATTCGCCGCGATATCATCGCCCGTTACGGAGTTCCGGAAGCAATCATCACTGACAATGGCTCCAATCTGAACAACAAGATCGTGGATGGATTGCTCGATACGTTTCGGGTCCGGCATCTAAATTCGTCACCATATCGCCCTCAAATGAACGGAGCAGTTGAAGCGGCAAACAAGAACATAAAGAAGATCTTATCAAAGACTGCTGAGAACTATCGCGATTGGCATGAAAGACTTCCATATGCATTGATGGCATATCGGACATCGATCCGCACCTCGACCGGAGCAACCCCTTTTTCGTTAGTATATGGAATGGAAGCGGTCCTACCCGTGGAAGTCGAAATTCCGTCCTTAAGGGTTCTCTCTCAGGCAAAGCTTGACGAGGCCGAATGGGTACAACAAAGGCATGAACAGTTCAACATGATCGATGGGAGCAGATTACAAGCCATATGTCACGGTCAATGCTATCAGAAACGAGTAGCGAGGTCATTCAATCGAAAAGTTCGTCCCCGACACCTCAAAGTCAACGACTTGGTATTGAGGAAGGTGATATCAATTGTACGTGATCCTCATGGTAAGTTTGCCCCGACTTATGAAGGCCCTTATGTCATCAAAAAGATCCTGCCAGGTGGCGCTTTAGTGTTAGTGGAAATGGATGGCCACGAGTTGCCAAAACCTGTAAACTCTGACACAGTCAAGAAGTATTTTCCATAAATGAAATCAAGGCTGGAAAGCTGTTTCTCGTGCAATCCCAATCACTTAGTATCACGCATGTCATGCATACATTTCCATACATGTACATGTGTTTGTGTTTCAGGTGTCCGACCGCGACGAAATGAAGGATGAACGACGAAGAGGCTGAGGTACAGGGACGAGAAACATTTCTCGTGATGATAATTCTTTGAATGAATGCTTGAAGTCATGTTTGGCGATTGATCGTTATGCGGTTATAAACTTTCCTGTGCATGTGAATGATAAGCCAAAATGCCCATGCCTTTTGAAAATGGACTTTGTAATGATTTTTATCTGTCTAAGTTGCCAATTCCACTGAGGATCATTAAAATGGACCATTTAATGAGTGGTGCGGAAATGCTTGAATATGCTAAATAAGACGTGTCGGAATGACGAAAGGCAAGCCATGTCCCATACACTGTCCCATATACTAATTCCTAGTGAGTTGAGCAGAAAAATTCCATGTTCACAAGGTGAAGGGTTATCTCGCAAAAGGTACGGCAACTAAGGTGATGAGAGGCATTTCATTCATCCATCGAAAACGCAATAGGTTACCATTTGCTTAACCCTTTTGAGCTCAAACACTTATGAAGCTTCTTTCATACTACCCCTGTCAAGAACCACCCCATACCGGGGCAAATCGGAGGTGAGTCGACATATCGAAGTGAGAAAAATGGGTAGAAAATTTTCTTACTTTCACTTGTATCAATCTCTGAGTGCCTCTATTACAAATGAACTAGTACGTGAATTCAAGTGCCCTAGGACGACGAAAAGCGTTTCTTTCTCTATCCTACACACTTATATCCATTGAACAACCCAATTGAGCCTGCAATTTCGCTCCTCATGAACCCAGTTGGTGATCGTCCCCCACACCGGGGCAAGGCAAAAGTCACAACTGTTCGAACATCATGGTCCGGAGTGTCGACTAGAGATGAAGACTTTAGAGTTCAATAGCATTGTATTGTCTAAATTTGTCTAGGCCAATCCATAAGCATAAAAAAAAAAAAAAGAGTGAAAACTAGGGGGCACGAAAAAGCGGTGTACCTGGTAAAAGCAAGGCCAATGCCCATAGATATAAATGTTGAAAAAAAAGAGAAAAAAAAAGAAAAAAGAAAAAAGGGGGGATGAACTAGGGGCATTAAAGGCAGTGTGCCCGTCAGAGTGAGGCCGGCGCCCATGTTTTAAATAAGAAGCAAAATGTTAAGATGATATGTGTTGAAATCACAAAATCAGCCCTAATCAAGCAATAGTCGTCCTTCAAGTCTCAAGGAGACGAGTGCCAAATGGTTAAGATCGATAGTGCATTTCTGAGGATAATCCCCGATGGCGAAGAAGAAGATCGGTGACAATGTCAAGATGATCACCAACTCTCACCCCAATACACATCATTGAGCCTGTGATCCTCTCGTTTCTCAACCCACGAACCCAACCTACGTTACGTCCTTCGTAAAGTCTTTTCTGATTAGGGCACTTGAGTCAACGTAGGAGCTCATATGTTTATAAGCATCGCTCGAAGAAGTGCAAACAAGATTATTTTCTATCCTATTTCGCAGAGTTCTTGACTTGGAAACCCGAAGATTAACTCGAAGTATTTATTTCACAGCTTCGACTTGGACAGTTTCATTTGTTAAACCATCGACCAAGCCTAGATTACAGTCCTGATGAAGACCTCTCAGATTGGTAAGGTTGTACCGTTTACGAGAATACTCGGACCTTTGTTGACATGATGATGGTAAGACAGAGTGATCCTCATAAAATAACCCTTTTAGATGAGAGTGAACAAAAGTCCTTTCTAATTGAAAGTCCCTCATTTAGCATTTTCAAGATGATTCATGCTATGAGTGAAAATTGTCTTAAATGATAATTATCCCCGGTGGAAAGTTGGCGATGCGGACATGTTAAAATCGTTACGCATGAACTCCAATGGAACTGATCTTGAAGCATGTGTGTTAGAGAGTGCCGGTCGTCTATTTTCGAGATGAATACATGTACCTGTTATTACTAATCCTGTAAGACAGGTGACGTTTCCTCAAACACCAACCTTCAGGCTGATCTCGGAAATGCTAAGACACATCCAAGCATTCATGAATTCCCAAGACTCTACTGGCAAGGACACAATAGGCGATCTATCAAACCCTCGGATAAGGACCCCTGATTGTCTGGGTCTTTTCAAGCCCCGCTGACAGAGAGCCTGTAGACAATCCGATCTGACCTACAGGTATGTACACCTAGGTACGTTTTTCCAAAAGGTTTGTGGTCCAACCTTAAACCACGCTTTCCAAAAGGTTTGTGGTCCAGCCTTAAACCACGTTTTTCCAAAAGGTTTGTGGTCCAACCTTAAACCACGCTTCCAAAGGTTTGTGGTCCAACCTTAAACCACGCTTTCCAAAAGGTTTGTGGTCCAACCTTAAACCACGTTTTTCCAAAAGGTTTGTGGTCCAACCTTAAACCACGCTTTCCAAAAGGTTTGTGGTCCAACCTTAAACCACGCTTTCCAAAAGGTTTGTGGTCCAACCTTAAACCACGTTTTTCCAAAAGGTTTGTGGTCCAACCTTAAACCACGTTTTTCAAAGGTTTGTGGTCCAACCTTAAACCACTCTTTCTCAAAGGTTTGTGGTCCAACCTTAAACCACATTTTTCTTTAAACTATGATTTTCGTTTATTTTTTATTTTATTTTCTCCTTTTCCTTGCATTGCATCATCCCGTGCCCTCTGTCAACAAAATTTAGGCATCTCTTATCTTTGAAATGAACCTCTTCGAGCTCCCCTTCAAAGAGGGGCAGCTGTTGACATCTAAATTTCGCTTAAATTATTCAGGGTTTTATCCTATAAAAAATTTTAGGGTTTAATTTTTAAACCACTAAACAAAAAACATTTTCATTAAATTGCATGGCATATAGACATTAGGCGCATTTGCATTAATATGGTCTATTAGGACATATAAAAAAAAAAAAATTTGCAGTCGGCCCATTCTTCCTCGTCCTTTTTACGCGGCCCTTTTTTTTATCTTTTCCTCCTGTTTCATTTTCCCACGCGGGCCGGCCCTCTTTCCTTCGGCCCGGCCCACGTCTGTTCATTCTCCCCCTCCCCAGTCAACGTTTCGGAGGGTACGGGGGAGGAAGCAGGCGAGAGAACGAGAGAAGCGAGAGCGAGAGCGAGGGCGCGGGGGGGGGGGAGTCAGGGCGATCACCCGGCGTGATCCGCGGGTCGAGGCCAGGCCGGCAGTGCGGGCTGGCGGTGGCAGGGGCCATGCGCGCCTGCCGACCGGCTCCGCGCCCCGGTCGCCCTTAAAGCCGAGAGAGAGAGAGAAATCGACGAAGGGACCGGAGAGAGGGAGAGCCGAGACAGAGAGAGCTAGCAAGAGAGAGAGTCCGGAGTGCGAGATCGAAGGCGAACGGTCCCCGGTCGGTGACCGTCGCGCCTCAGCCGCGGCCGACGAGTCCCCTTTCACGGTAGGTCCGGTCCCGAGCACTCGCCGGGTTCGTTTTGGTTTGGTTCGATTCGGGGTCGGTCTCCCGAGGACCCCGGCTCGTGGGTGTGCAAGGCGCGCGGGCGTAGCCCGATCTACCGCGGTCGCCTTCCATTCGCCACCGCCGAGTCGGGTAGGGACTGTGGCCGCCGCCCCTGTTTTTTCCTTTGTACTCTGTTTTTCTGGGGGGTCACTGGCCGGAGCTCGCGGCCGTTCGGCTTGCGCGAGTCCCGGCCGGTGACACCTCGGGCTCGGTCCTGCTTCCCTGGGTTTGTTGTGTGTGAATTTCGGATGCGTTGGAGCCCCGATTGTGCCGGAAATCCCTCGTTTTTGTGACGCACGCCAACTGTTCGACGTTTTGCCCGAGCCAAACTTTTTGGGTTTTTCTCTGTTCTGCTGCTCCGTTGGGAAGGTCAGACGGTCTCGGAGTACCGCCGGTGGCCGTGGCGGTCCGGGTGTGACCGTGGTAAGACGTGCAGAGCTAGTCCCTTGCCGGGATCTGGCTAGTCCGTGACTATTCAGCCTCTCGCCGAGGCTTGGACAGTCCCGGACGGTCGCCGGTTGCCGCGGCGGTGACGCGGCTGGTCGGCTCGGCTGCCGAACTAGTGACCCCGGCCGCGGAGGTCGGGGCTCGGGGAAGCCGGTGTCCACACCGGCCGGCGTGAGGCGGTGGCCGGACGTGCGCTCCACGTCGGAGCAGTGGCCGGTGTGCAGGCGAGTCCCGGGGCGCGGGGCGGCGGCCACGAGTCGGGTCGCGAACCGGGTCAGACGCGCGGGCGAATCGGGTAGGGCAACACAAATCCGGGTCGGGTCGCGGGTCTGACCGGGTAGGGTTTTATTTAGTGTGTGGGCTTTAGTGTTTTATTAGGTCTTGGGCCTTTCGCGGGTGGGCCAAAATCCGAATTTGGGCTGAAGTGTTGTTAGTTTCTTTATTTATAGTGGGCTGGGCTTTTGTTTTTCTAAAAAATTTCGGGCTGGGCCCCTTTTTCTTTCTTTATTTGTTTATTTACCAGACCGGGCTCAACAAATGAACCCGGTCCGGTCGTGGACCCGGGCCGGCGCGCCCGAGTCGGTCCCGATCCGGGTCGGTCCAGATCCGGGTCGGATGTGGAGATCCGACCCGGATCCGATTTTATGTTATTTTTATATTAAGAATTATTTTAAAAAAAACATTAAAAAAAATTATTAAAAAATTATTTTTTTTTTGAATTTCGAAAAAATGGAGATCCGACCCGGATCCGATTTTATGTTATTTTTATATTAAGAATTATTTAAAAAAAACATTAAAAAAAATTATTAAAAAATTATTTTTTTTTTGAATTTCGAAAAAATGGAGATCCGACCCGGATCCGATTTTATGTTATTTTTATATTAAGAATTATTTTAAAAAAAACATTAAAAAAATTATTAAAAAATTATTTATTTTTTTTTTAATTTCGAAATTTTTTTTAATTTCGAAAAAAAAAAAAAATTTATTTAGACTATGGTGTGATTAGTGTCATGTTTGATTGCACATTGCTTGGTTAACACACTTCGAATTGTGCGTTTGATTTAACCTCGCACGTAGTTGATTATGCATGTTAGGTCTAGGCGTTGACTGTTGCTTTCTTTGGCCTAGTTAGGATTGGAATTTTGAGACTCCCAATTAGTGTGAGCATGTCAGGTGGTGAATTGAGCAAGATTAGGTACCGAAGGGGCTCTAATTAGTCAATTAGTGTAATCAAGTCCCCGTACCCATTGAATCTCTGGTTCGTAGGAGTAAAGTATTTCTCCCGTGCTTTACTTGGGTGTCTAATCGACCCACCAAGAATCGATTAGTGGCGACTCCTAGACGAAATTGATTTGCATGTTAACAACTTAAACCTAAGTCGCGAATTGGTATGGGCTTGGGAGAGCTCGAGCTAGGTTTAACTTAGTTATTCATTAGCCAAACCCCTTAGGCGGCTGGGCCGGTTCGGGGAGGTCGAGACAGTCGGATAAAACTTAAAAGGAAGATTTATAGAAGCATCATATTTTCTTTCAAAGTGCTTTATTTTCACAATAAACATATAATATTGAAAGGGTTTCCCGCATCATTGAATAACGGTATTTTGGTGGGTAATTATTGCTAGATTTGTTCTTTGTCGGAAGAGGTTTTGATGTCTTGTATACATTGAGCATCTCTCCACGTATTAATACTTTAGGAGCAATACTTTTGTTGACACCTAAATTTTGGCACATCATTTAGTGATTAATTGCATAGAAAATTAGGGATTAAATTTTAACCCCTAAACAAAAATATCAAAATCGCATAGCATATAGTTTAAGATCATATAGTTTAATTGCATTCAACATCGAACCGGCGGTAGTGAGTAAGTTGAAAATCCATTGCATAAATCAAGCTCAAGTACCGAACAAAGCTCGTCTCGCTCGGAAGACGGGGGGCGAAGATCATGAGTCCAAAAGGCCTTGATTATCTTAATTTGAGCTTAAATCAACCCATTAAGTTTAATTAAAGAAAAGCCCAAATTAATTCAGGCCATTTGGAATTAAATGAAAATTAAAGGATGAAGTCTAAGCCAAAGCCTATTAGGTATTGAAAGCCCTGCCAATTAACCTAGGGTTGCGATATAAATATATGATTATACTCCTTAATCGGGGGCTCTCATAATTCTCATAATACAATTCCTAAGAGCACGAGAGAAAAACGTGAGCGAGAGAGATTGACGGCTGAAAAAGAAGAGAAGTTCTGTCCTCCCGCGGTGGTTCCTTTGGTGCTTGGCAACCATCCATCATCGCCGCGCCAACGCTTCCATCGTTCGAGAGATTCGGCCATTGAAGACCCACTGCCAAAGCAATAAAATCTAGTCAACACTAGACATGATCGAGCGGTGGTTTTTGTCTTGAGTGGTCCAAGCTGAGAGTGACAAAGGAGGGGAGATATTCACGAAGAAAAGAAAGGAAGTAGTGGCTGTGAATAAAAAAATCAAGTGAAGACAAAGGGGTGTTGCTGCTTTGCTGTTCGCTGGTCCAATTTCTCGTTGTAGCTCTCGCCGTGACGGTCTCTGTTTCCTACAGCGTTCTCAACATTCCACGAGCGTCCTTGAAGCTTTCCGCTGGTCTGGTTCGTTGGTGATCGTC
Source organism: Syzygium oleosum (assembly GCF_021117445.2). Lineage (NCBI taxonomy): Eukaryota > Viridiplantae > Streptophyta > Magnoliopsida > Myrtales > Myrtaceae > Syzygium > Syzygium oleosum. The sequence goes on along the minus strand of NW_026607506.1, from coordinate 895,885 downwards.
CCGGTGTGTCAAGTGATCTCACTCAAGCGGCAAGCTGAGTTATCTGAAGCTCTCGCTGGCCGCGTTGTGAGCACCTCACCGATACCGTGACACCGAGAAGTCTCCATCGACGGTCCTTGCCATGGCACTGTACCTCTAGCCAAGGTGCCATTGTCCTTGTCACCGCAGCCAGTTGAGCCCCTCATCGACGGTCCTAGCCGAACCGCCATTGCGAACTCGTCGAATCACTGTGAGCCATTGTCACCGTCGTGAGAACCGTGTCCGCCGTCGATCACCCACCATCGGTCACCGTCCCGACCCGCAATCTCGGCAATTCAAATTTGGAAAGTAATACGCAAATCAGGTAAAGATCTCTATCCGGTATATTTTCAAAATATTTAAATTCCTAGTTTGAATATTTTGAATATTCTGTGAATATTTGGTGGATGGCTAAATCTTAGGGATATTGTTTGCTCCAAATGCAATATTCTAAAACACTCAAAATTAGGAATTTTTCCTAATTTGACAACGTATCTGGACGACTATCCGACCTTGTCCCTAAAGTACGATACGCGGCGATATGAAAAATCGTTATCTTATCCATAATCACTTGGATACGATAATAGATTTTATTTGCTTTCCAAATTCGAACAATCAACTTTCCGTCGATATCTATAACCCTATAGATATGACCGTTAGTTTGATTTCTTTTCCTAATCCAAATTTGATAAGAAGAATCTTGCGGATTGCGTGGATTGTTTGAGTGCGGTTGTTATCTTTATTTGATTGCTTTCTTTTTTAAATAAAGAAAATCCAAAAATATGTTAGTTAGAATTTAAATTAAAAGTTTGCATGCTTAAAGAATCCTAAATATATCCAAGAGAGTAAGATAATTATTTGATTTAAATTGGGATTTAGAGTAGCATATTTCCTAGTTTAAATTAGAAATTGTTTTAATCTTTGCGGATTATTTAGGATATTTAGATTTCGAATTTCCATGAAAATCCCAAAAAAAATGAGTCACTTTAGGACATATTAAGATAGATTGCATGTTAATTTAGACATTTTTTTATTCCGAATTTTATGAGAAAAATACAAAAAATAAATCAGTTGTCCGTCATTAGAATTAGGTCACGTCGTCGCATGACATATAGTTCGCATACTAGGTTGCATTAATCGCATGTCATTTTTTGCACGTCATTGCAAATAGGTTAGTTTGCATTTTAATAAAGCGCAAACCCTAAAGAACACCTTGAGTGCCTTGTTTTGTTAATTAGAAATCATATTAGGATTGTCTGTATGATTTTCTACTAACAATGCAGATCCTTGCGTTGCATTAAGGTATGTCATTCTCCTAATCTTGCAATCTATTTATTGCTTTCTTGGGTGTTAAATTGGTGATTTGCGCACCCGCATGAACACCTCACATGTTAGTAATTAGGTAATAAAATGGATCCAGACTGCCTGCATAAACATTTTTGAAAAGAAAAGGTACCGAAAGGGCGTTAGACTAGATCTAGCGTAACCAAGGAATAAAACATATCTCCCTATGTTTTATTTAGGTTTCTAATCGACCTACCACAAACAGATTAGTGGCGACTCCAAGCATGAAAACTTTTGTATGTTAAAAACTTAAATCCTAAGTTGCGAATTGGTAGGGCTTGGGAGGGCCCGAGTTAAGCTTAGACTTAATAATCCATTAGCCTGAGAAATTTAGGTCGTGACAACTTTAAAATCTGAGTGAACTCTCTCTCTCTCCGCCCACTTTTTGAGACAAAGTTTTATCATAACACTCCTCTGTATGCGGCATATAACATTGTCAATATTGCTACTTTCGTAGAAAGTGACCTCCAGTCTACCTATATTATTCCCATTCTAAATACTTGAGCTGCCCGCCAACGTGTGCTTTGATCTTTTTGCCTTTAGGTTTATCATCTTGTGTAATGCTATTAATGTAATTATTGAAATAGAAAAGAGTATATATAAGCCATGTGACAGTGACAATTGTGACCTAAATTCTCCTTTCTACTGTACGTTCACGAGAAATTAGGGTTTTTCTGCTCACAAAATGGCCCCCGTGCCTTCAGTTTATTATTCAAACCTACAAGTCTTTCTCGTGGCGTTGAAATCTCACCAACAATTCTTCACTTGAAAGACCTCTCAACATTAGCTAGCCATCATGGTTCAGCTTCCCTCCAAAATTTGAACTTTTCAATCAGTTTCTTGGATTGAAGAATCTCCGGTCAACTTAAAACAATTCCGAGCAAGATCGTACGTCGGATTTCGGTCGAAATTTGAATGAAACGCAACCTATAAATACTCGCATCTTGGCCAAGACTAAGTCCAAACAGCTCTCACTCAACACATTAAAAGTTCGATCTCTCTCCTCAAGTTCTCTCTGACACACATTATAGCCACCAGTAAGGTTGTTACACTATTTTAAGTACGATCGCTAATGAATTTGTACAATCGAATCATAAAATCTGACAAACTATTAAAATGCTAAAATTATCATTCCTCTCATTGTAAGTCATAAATAAATTAAGCAAAATCCTTATAAATACTACAAATAGGTCTACAACTAGAAAACTTCACTGCAACAAGCTTAAACTATGCCATAGTTCTATAGTCCATTTTCACATCAATCAAGCTACCAGATCTAGTGATGGGAGTGCACAACAGAAACCTGACATCTTCATCCGAAGAGATCGCCAAGAGGAAGCCCAAGTCCGAACCCATCGACATATTCAGTTGTACTAACTTTCACTCAAAAGCTTAAATCAATTAATTACGACCTAACTTGGATATATTAACTACTCCACACCACACCACTTATCCGATGTGGGATTTTTCTAACACAACTTACACACGCACTTCCACGTCTAGGAGTTCAAATCATGACAGAACTCATTCTTTCTTATCCGAAGTCGTATTTGGAATTGTGGACTAAAGGTATATAGGCTGAGCTTTACTAATTCTGGCCCAAATTGAGTTTTTACAGGCTAATTTTGTGAATTAACGTGCTGGAATAAAGTCTCGCAATGTTGCCGATTTTTTCACAATCTTACCCATCTTACGGAATCTGAAGAAAAGGATAAGATTCTCTATTGTACTTTGAGAAACAAAGGAAGAACTTAAAATGACATAAAGCATTGTGAGAAAATTCTATGTTATTGAAGTAATACTTATCAGATTGAAGAAATTCATGGAGACATGAAGAAAAGTTATTGTTCAAAGCATTGTCTTCAGCCGGGAAGATCGTTCTGGAGAGTCGGCTTTCCCAAAGTGCGAGGAAAGATCTTCCAAACCCTAGAACCCGTGGGTTGATCTTTTAGTTTTCACCTAAGAGATCGACTTGCCTTTTCTAGAGTTTTAGATCGAGAAAAGTCATCCGTCCGTCCATCCCTTTCCTTACCAAAAAAAAAAAAGTCATCCGTCCCAATGAAATGATGAACAAAGTTAGGTGAATATTATACATGTCGAATCAAAGAAGTCATCCACCGAAGTAATTAAATGGGATACTTATCTAGCCAAAATCATTTAAATTGTTATTACGTCTCCAATCAGTGATAATATAAACCAATGGGTTATATATTATTTATAAAGCATTACCTATACATAGTACAAGTACAGTCGGTGACTTTAGATATTGAATATTTTTTTCCACTATCATGACTACTGCTCTAAATAAGATTAATTCCGTGTGCTTGGGAGTTAGGAAATAATAAATTTGAAGAGGAATTGGTATTTCTAAGTTTCTCCTCTTTTCCTTTGGCAAAAAGTCATAACAAGAGAGGATCAATTAGGGTTTTCATTGATGTTTGAGTTGCACACTAGGCTTTGTCTCGCATCATACTGTGTCCATGAGTATAACGAGATAATTTGTGTACTCGTTGTTCGTTCGTCCACCTAATCTGAGGTCCATATTAAAAAAGAAAACTAGCTATTAGTTACTACGCACTGCAGATTAATTTAATTTATCTTAAAAAGTTTATTATGAGAGCATAATGATACAAATTGTGAATATTAATTACGGACAACTATCCTTAAGTACTTGTAAAAAAATGTGTTGCGGATTTTCCAGAAAGAAGAATACCCGCATATTGTTTTGAATAGTTCCATCTTTTTTACTTCGACATATTTTTACCAATGAGCCGCAAATCCTACAATTAATGGTTATTGTTGAGAGAGAGAGAAATATACGTATTGTATTATCTCAATCAAAGGATTACAAGAATACATGTAATATATATGTGTAACCCTCTTGATGTAAAATAACTTTTAACTGTTTGACCCTTATTATTATTTCCTAACACTTCCCCTCAAGTTGGGACGTAGATATCAAACAATCCCAACTTGTTACATAAAAAATTCACTCTATTCCCTCGTAAAGACTTGGTAAAAATATCTGCAAACTGATCCTCTGTCCTTGTATGTTGAAGAGTGATCTCTCCTTTCTGAACTTTTTCTCGTATAAAGTGACAATAAACCTCAATGTGCTTGGTTCGCTCATGGAAGACGGGATTATTTGCAATATGAATAGCTGATTGATTGTCACAATATAATATCAATGGTTCTGATGTTGACAACCCAATTTCTGACAATAACATCCTTAACCAGAGCAATTCACCTGTCACATGTGCCATCGCTCTATATTCTGCTTCAGCACTTGATCGAGAAACCACATGTTATTTCTTGCTCTTCCATGCAATTAAATTACCTCCAAGAAAAACACAATAACCCGATGTAGATCTTCTACTAGTAGGGCATCCAGCCCAATCTGCATCAGAGAAACCTGTGGTATTCAGATGGCCATAATTCTTGAAAATTAGTCCTTTACACTGCGCTCCTTTCAAGTATTTGATAATTCGAAGCACAACATCCCAGTGAGTAGTCCGAGGAGAACTCATGAATTGGCTAAGTCCGAGGAGAACTCATGAATTGGCTAACAACACTAACAGCAAAGGATATGTCGGGTCTCGTGACAGTAAGATAATTCAACTTACCAACTACTCTTCGATATTTCACTGGGTCATGTAACAGTTCTCCATGTTTTGCATCAAGTTTCACATTGGGTTCCATAGGAGTATCAACCGGTTTTGCTCCAATAAGTCCAACCTCATTAAGAATGTCAAGAACATATTTTTGCTGAGTTAAGTTGATACCTGTATGTGAGTAGGCAACCTCGATACCTAGGAAATACCGCAAACGTCCCATATCCTTAGTACTGAACTGTGTATGCAGAAACTGATTGAGTCGTTGAATACCATCTGAATCACTACCAGTAATGATAATATCATCCACATATACCACCAAAAGAATATAACCAGCTGATGAGACAGAACTGAAGACCGAATGATCTACTTGACACCGCTTTAATCCAAACTTGATAACAACATCACTGAACTTCCCAAACCAAGCACGAGGAGATTGCTTGAGTCCATACAAAGCCTTATGCAAGTGACATAACAGATTCTCCCCCTGAGCAACAAATCCCGGTGGTTGCTCCATATACACCTCTTCAGCCAAATCACCATGTAAGAACGCATTTTTAATATCTAATTGATGAAGAAACCATCCAAAACGCGCTACCAGAGAAATAAAGACACAAACAGATGGAATTTTGGCTACAGGGGAAAAGGTGTCATCATAATCAACACCATATGTTTGAGTATATCCTTTGGCGACCAACCATGCCTTCAATCGATCTATGGTGCCATCAGGGTGGACCTTAATAGTGAAAACCCAACGGCAACCAACAGGTTGTTTCCCCGCAGGTAAGGTAGTAAGCTCCCAAGTGTGATTCTCAATGAGTACCTTCATTTCATCCTCCATGGCTTGTCGCCAACCAGGATGAACAAAAGCTTTAGTAACACTGCTAGGCACAAAAACAGAGGACAAGGACGAGACAAAGGTAGAGAAGGTGGGAGATAAACGATCATATGACATAAAATTGGTAATAGGATGACGAGTACGAAGACAATCAGACAAACCAGAGTAGAGTGTATAACGATCCACAGGACGTCCAACACAAGAACGCGTACCATTTCGGGTAGCAATGGGTGGATCAGGATCGGGATCAGAGGATGGCACAGCAACCGATGAGGGAACAAATGAATCAAGTGATGGTTGTACTACTGTAGTGGGAGTTGTTCCTCGTCTATGGTAAGTGCGATCAGCAAACTAAAATCCTGTTGACGATGCCGGAGGAAGTGAGATAGGTGGAAGAGTTGGTAAGACACGCTCGACATCGTCAGGGGGTACTGTAGGGACCGTTTGAGTAGTAAAGTATGGCTGGTCTTCAAAAAATGTCACATCTGCTGATACAATCACACGACGACTAGTAGGATTGTAACATTTATAACCCTTCTGAGTTCGAGAATACCCAACAAAGACACATTTTTTAGCACGAGGGTCCAGCTTATCAAAACTTGGAGTCAAAGAATGGACGAAACAAACACAACCAAAGACACGTAGAGGTAATGCAAAGGGAGGACGATTTGGATGTAAAATAGAAAAAGGTGTCTCCCCCTGAAGAATAGAAGTTGGAAGTCGATTAATTAAGAAGCAGGCTGTAAGGACAGCATGGCCCCAAAAGGTTTTCGGTAGATGCATGTGAAACATAAGACAACGAGCAACATCAAGAAGATGACGATTTTTACGTTCAGCAACACCATTTTGTTGTGGTGTATATGAACAGGAAGTTTGATGAATAATGCCATGAGAATCAAGAAAAGGTTGAAAACCAGAGGCAACAGCAAGATACTCTTTTGCATTATCGGACCATAGAGTTTTGACAGAAGTATTATATTGATTCAACACCTCAAAGTAGAATCGACGAAAGCAATAAAAAATCTCAGTACGATCTTTTATTAAGAACAACCAAGTCATTCGAGAAAAATCATCCACGAATGTAACAAAATATCGGAAACCAGATGTATCAGAAACACGACACGGAACCCATACATCTGAGTGAACTAGCTCAAAGGGACTAGACACACGACTCTGAAAGCGAGAAGGAAAAGAAACTCTATGGTGTTTTCCAAACTGACAAGCTTCACACTCAAAAGTACTCACAGACTCAGACTCAGGAAACAATCGTCGAAGAATGTTCGGTGGTGGATGACCAGCACGACAATGCATCCGATACACATCAGTGGATGTGCGCTTCATAGCTGCTGCAGCTATCACCTTCTTGTCTAGATAGGGCAAAAGGACACTATAAGTGCCATAACTTGTGTACGGAGATCACTTTGGTGCCATAACTTTTTTTCGGATCACTTTGGTGCCAAGTCGGAGGAAAAACGATCATTTAAGTGTCATAAGTTTTTTTTGGATCACTTCAGTGCTAAAATTTTTGAAAAACGATCACTTAAGTGCTAAATTTTTTTAAAAACGATCATTTAAGTGCTAAAATTTTTGAAAAACGATCACTTAAGTGCCAATTTCCGGCGAGCCACGTCAGCTTCAGAAATTAATAAAAAAAATGCCACGTCGGATTTCCGGCGAAAAATTGTGTACGGCACCGGAGTTGGCACTTAAGTGATCGTTTTTCAAAAATTTAAGCACTTAAGTGATCGTTTTTCAAAAATTTTAGCACTAAAGTGATCCAAAAAAAACTTGTGGCACCAAAGTGAGCGCCGTACACAAGTTATGGCACTTGTAGTGTTCTTTTACCGTCTAGATAGTATAGGCCATTTGATTCATGTCCCCCACCAATCATCTGTCCAGTCCTCAGATCCTGAAAGACACAATGAGAAGCAGAAAAGGTTACGGAACAATTTAGTTCCTTCGTTAGTGAACTAACAGAAATCAAATTATATGGAGATTTGAGATGAAGGACAGATGATAAGGAAAGGGAAGGACTCAAATGTGCGTCTCCAGTACCAGTAACTTGGGAAATGGAACCATCAGCTAATGTAGCAGAGTTGGACACCCCAGGAGGTGTGGAATGTAACGAAGACAATAATGTAGAGTTACCAGCTATATGATGAGTAGCTCCAGAATCTATAATCCAAGAGTCCGACAGGGTAGAAAGTAAACATGATGAACTACCTTTTGAGCTATGTGCCAGAGTTGCAGTGGGAGCTGAAGGTCCTGTCACCTGTTGGGAGCGAATCCAAGCCTCATATTCAGCACGTGTCAATGTAACCGAATCTCTTGTATTACGCACGTAGTAGGATCCGGTTGAGCTAATGAGGAAGAATCGTCCACTTCAAAGCAAATGCAGCAAGTGTAGGTCGAAGCTCGGATGAAGCGTGTAGCAGTAAGCTTCTGTATGTCTAGCCCTCCGACAATGATTACAATAACGAGAGCCACGGCTACCAATACTTCTATCACGACTCCCACGACTTCCACTCTGAATAGATCCACGTCCATGACCCCGATAACCACGATCACGAGCTCCACGTCCACTAGAGCCATGAGAGATCATGGCACTTGTCTCTAGAGTTGTACTTGAGATCTTAGCAGTAGGTGTCGAACAAAGGGCTCGGGAGAAAACCTCATCAACTGTAGGAAGGGAGCTTTCAGATGTAATCTGCTGACGAAGGGAAGAATATTCAGGCCCTAGTGATTTAAGAAATAGTATCACTCAAAGATCCTCCTGGCATTTGACTAAAACATTTGGATCAGTTGAAGCTGGAAGATAAGCATCTAGTTGGTGGCAAAGTGTAGTGAAACGAGCATAATATTCAGATAGAGATTGATCTCCACGCTGAAGATCAAATAGAGCCTCTCATGTGTCACACACTCGTATCATATTGTTCTGGCCAGAATAAAGTAAAGCACATTTCTCCCAAACTTCCTTAGCAGAAATACACTGAATGAAGTGAGGGCTAATCTTAGGATCCATACTATTCCATAACAGTATACGGATCATCGCATCTCTTGCAACCCAATCATCTATCTTACTCTTATCCGAGGGGATTGTAGACGTAAGATAATCATTCTGTCTAGTGGCGGTAAGATAAACTTCTACAGCTTTAGACCACGATGGATAATTAGTTCCATCCAGCTTGACAGATGTCAATTGAAAATGTGTAAGACCAGTAGATGATCCAGAAGCCGAAGCCATCAGTATTAACTCCACTGAACTCCAATAATGCAATTAGTCGAACAGATTGAACACACGATATGATTGAACCCAATAGTAATGTCACAATAATCAAGCACTTAACTTCAGTTGTGCAATCAGCCACAAAATAACAAACACAAATGAGGGTTCAATCGGTTCACCACGGAGTCAAGAAACTGTACTGAGAGGCCATAAAATCATATATTCGGTATCAAAGAATCACGGAAAACCATCCAACCTTCCAGGCATACACCGACCAGCACTTCAAGTATCAATATACGGCAATGAGAAGCCACATAAGTACACTGGACAACATCCTCTGATGACCTCAGTTCGAATTTTTTTTTTTTTCGGAAGAAACCCTAGCAGAACCGAACGAACTGAGGTCGCCTCCCACTCCTCAAGACATACGAAACCCTAGCAGAACCGAACAATGGGATGTGAATCACTTCGAACATGGGAGAGGGTTGAGTAAATACCAATTCCGCTGCGCCCGTGAGAAGCAGTCGCTAGATGGGCTTCGGCGAGCGATGCGTCTAGTCAGATCTGGAGAGCAGACGCCAGTGAGAGTCGACGCCGACGAGAGACGATGATGAGGGTTGGCGACGACGAGAACAGGTGCCGGTGAGGGGCGATCGGTGCTTCTGGCCAGATCTGAGCAGATCTGGATCTGGTGAGTGGACGACAACGGTGGTGGACAGATCTGAATTTGGTGGTCACCGTGAGGGTTTGGTGGGTCCACGACGGTGATGGTGAACGGCGACAGTGGGCTATGGTGGTGGTGAGGTTGAAGACAACGGTGGCCGAAGAAAGAATACGGTGGGCTATGGTGGTGGTGGGGTTGAAGACTACGGTGGTTGAAGAAAGAATACGGTGTGCTCTGATACCATGTTGAGAGAGAGAGAAATATACGTATTGTATTATCTCAATCAAAGGATTACAAGAATACATGTAATATATATGTGTAACCCTCTCGATATAAAATAACTTCTGACTGTTTTACCCTTATTATTAGGGATAAGTGCATTCAAAGTCCTAAAACTTATCATGAAAGTGCAATTGAGTCCTAAAACTTTCAAAAAGTGCAAACAAGTCCTAAAACTTATCACGAAAGTGCAAACAAGTCCTAAAACTTCTCAAATTGGTTTAATCAAGTCCTTCCATTGATTGTACTTTTTGAAAGTTTTAAGACTTGTTTGCACTTTTGTGACAAGTTTTAGGATTTATTTGCACTTTTGTGACAAGTTTTAGGACTTATTTGTACTTTTTGAAAGTTTTAGGACTCAAGTGCACTTTCGTGATAAGTTTTAGAACTTGTTTGCACTTTTTGAAAGTTTTAGGACTCAATTGCACTTTTATGACAAGTTTTAGGACTTCTAGTATACATATCCCTTATTATTATTTCCTAACAGTTATTACTACAATATGGAGACAAACTAATCGAAAATAAAATTCAATGCCTCTTCTCTTGATTTCCCTCTCATCTTTAATGTTTACGGAAATTTGAATTCTTGGCTCGCAATTTGATTGGGGCTGACCAGTTCTCACCTCTTGAAATTTCAATGGCAAACCATTTCAATGCCGCCTTTATCAATCGATCTCTGATGGTTTCCCAATTCAGATGGGTGAATTGAACTCATGAATGGTCCGGGGCCTTTGTCGAAACAACTGCAGATTCGCCGCCTTTTGCGAACCTTTGATTAAATTAAAATTGTAGTTAGAATTGTCTTACCGTGTGGTCCATTTGAGCAATGCACCAAACATTGTGCATGCAGCGTCCATTTAATCTTGTGAAGAAGACAAAGCTAACCCCAAGAACAAGTTATTTAGATAGCGTAAAAAAATTAATCTAAATTGAGCCCTTGGTTATGAGTCTTATGACACATGACTGGTCGATCGCTAGTCACTATCATGGCCAAGTACAAGTTTACTCTACTATACGGCTCTCAAGCTGTGTTCAAACCTACGAGTCTCCTAAAAGTCTCACCAGAAATTCTCTGAATGCATGTGACTGAAGACTGCTCAAAGAATGACCTAATTGCGATGCTCACCGAAAGCCATTCAATTACAATGTTGACGAAGCCCTTTGAATTTGGACTTTTCAACATGATCTCCATGCGTGAAGAATGTAGGGTCCAACTTAACCAATTCCAAGCAACTTCATACGATTCCGGTCAACTTTGAATCGTAGCGTTTCGTGAAACACAGTGAAAAAGGTGGGGGAATGAGAGACTATAAATATGCATGGCTCATGCATTGTAAAGCCATCAAGCAAACTAGCTCTTTCTCCAAACTTAATACACTTGTTCAAAACATTTCCTCTTTTCCCTCTCTGACAACTCTCAAAGGCACCAAGATCACATACTTGTTAGTACTTTCTTTCCTTCCGTTTCATTCAACTCGACTTGCAAATGGAAAGAGCAATGAGTTTACCCCTTCAGCCTCCAACTTATGGAAATTCGATCACCATTCTGAGCATCGATGGTGGTGGGATAAGAGGGCTTATCCCTGGAACCATTCTTAATTTTCTAGAGTTGGAGCTTCAGGTGAGCACGCTGTATAGAACTTTTTGTCGCATCTGTTATCAATATATTTCACCAATCTTATTAGCATATTAGCATTCTTCACAACCTTTACAAATTTGTGCATAGAGATTTTGTTAACATAAATATATATATATATATATATATATATATATATATCAATTTTAGTGAGCAAAACAATTTTCATTAGATTTATATAAACCTAGACGATTGGCATGTAGTTCTCGTAATGCATGCGTGCATGTAAAAGGTTTTATGCATGCATGTCCTAAGCAAACTTTAAAAGGATAAGACTGTTTTCTGTATATATATAAAATACATGCAACCAATCTTTATGTAACTTATATTTGATACACCAATCTCGATCTAAATATGTTTTACGAATTTTGCAGAAACTAGACGGCGAAGACGCAAGAATCGCGGACTACTTCGACGTTATTTCTGGAACAAGCACCGGCGGCCTCGTTACTGCCATGCTAACCACTCCCAATGAAAACAATCGCCCTGTATTCGCCGCAAAAGACATCAAAGACTTCTACCTCAATCACTGCCCTAAAATCTTTCCCCAAGACAGGTAAGAAAATACATAAAGGAGTTGCTAATCTCTCTTATGGTTTGATTATCTCTTAACTTATCGAAATTAATAAATGTCCCTAAAACTTTGCAGTTGCCCTTTCACACCGGTTACGAAGATGATCAAAGCCATGGCGGGACCCAAATACGATGGAAAATACCTTCACAATGTCGTGAGGGAGGAGCTTGGAGACAAAAGATTGCACCAAACATTGACAAACGTCGTGATACCGACGTTCGACATCAAGAGCCTTCAGCCAACTATTTTCTCTAGCTATCAGGTCATTCATCTCTTCATCATCTTCTTGAAATTTAAGTATAGCTCTAGGGTTTTGAGGATATGTAGACAATAAACTCTTACAAGGATTATCAACATTATTCTCGTCAAATTGTCGCCAGGTGAAGAAAGATCCGAGCGTGGATGCCTTGCTCTCGGACATATGCATTTCGACCTCGGCCGCACCAACTTATCTCCCGGCCCATCAGTTTGAAACCAAGGACTCCACAGGCAAAGTGAGAGAATTTAACCTCATCGATGGTGGCGTAGCCGCAAATAATCCGGTAATATAATCATATAGGCCTCCTCGTATATGAAATCTTAAACATGAATTTCCTCCCATGACATCGTACTTGAATATTGAGAGTTTGTTTTTAAATAACGTTTGACAATAACTAATTATATGTGATATACCCATTGTGTAGACATTGGTTGCGATGGGAGAGGTGACCAAGGCAATTATTGGAGGAAGTTCAGACTTCTTCCCTATAAAACCAATGGATTACCGGAGGTTCTTGGTGATCTCACTCGGGACAGGAACAAGGAAGACTGAGGGGAAATACACTGCACATGAAGCAGCCAAGTGGGGAGTGCTGGGTTGGTTGACCAGCGGCGGTTCGCCATTGATCGACGTCTTCAGTCAAGCCAGCGCAGACATGGTCGACTACCATCTCTCCGCTGTGTTTCAAGCCCTACAACTCCACGACAATTATCTTAGGATACAGGTATATCTAATATCTACAGATATTCGCGTGAAAGATTCCCGGACGAAGATTATTTCCACAAAATATCGTCACACATAGGCCTGTTTTGTGCTGATCATTGCCTCTTTATGGCTTGATTTTTCAGGATGATACATTGAGTGGTGTTTTATCATCAGTGGATGTGGCCACGAAAAAGAACCTGAACGACCTGGTCAAAACTGGTGAGGCATTATTGAAGAAGCCGGTCTCTAGGGTTAATTTGGAGACCGGGGTGTGCGAGCCCACGTCCAACCAAGAGACCAACGAAGAGGCTTTGATAAGGTACGTGCATTAGAAATCACAAATAATTAATTCGGGAATTCATGATTCATTACTTTTTGCATTTTTAGGTTGGTTTGACTAATATAGCTTCCTTTGACATATACTGCAGGTTTGCTAAATTACTCTCCCAAGAGAGACAGCTTCGCCTCGCAAGGTCGCCTCATGGACATGCCAATACACCGAAGTGATTATAATCGAGAGGGCTAGCGATCTTCTTGCATAATTTTGTGGATTTGTAATTTCGAGACGGGGACAAAGTATATGTCTTTTTAAAAAAAATTCCTTAAAGATTCTTTTATTCTTGAATAAACCCTTTGGGGGATAGGACTAAGATTTTCTGCAATTCTTTTTCTATTGTTTGATCAGTCGTTAGACACGAATGATTGTAAGCTAATTCTCTATGGAATAAAATTCTCATTACCGCCACGATTTCTTATTGTAATTATTTTGTTGTGGTCAGAGTCATAGACAGGTGCATTAATTCACATCTTCCATCTTGTCGTATAGAAAATGGCACATCAGCTATAAACTTAATTGACATGGGAAGATGTGCTTTTGTGATTTTACACGTTTTCCGGTCAATATGCGACTATGATAAATTGGTCTTTTTAACATAAGTCCAAAAGTATGACCAAACAACTGAGAAATGCTAATCTATCTAAAAAAAAATAACTCTAGTTAAACTTATTTTTTCATGTTAGGAAATTAGGATAATGAAGTTAATAATTACCCATTGGCTGCGGAACTAAAAAAGGAAAACTAGAACAAAGCCATCCGAATGAAGCATGTACAGCTATATAAGACAAACAAGACAAGACAAGCAGCTGAGATATTTGCAACTCTAACAAGAATTATATAAACTAACATACTGGCTAATGTCCATTATGAAGATAATTGAAGTGAAGAAAACAAGCGGAGTACATGTCATCTTTTTCAAGCTCCATTCTATTTCTCACTAGTTCTTATACCACAATATCTTAACTTTTGCTTCAATATATACCAAAAGACACATGATGGTTGGAATGTGGTCTTCAAAAGAAAGCACACCAGCATCACAATTCTAGGAGACTTTTAGAATCAAAAAATCAGGGTTACCTACCACACGAGCCTCAAATGTAATCTCGATGTGAGCCACAAGAATGAAGAAAGTAGTATTTTCCATTCGGTCTCTAGCCATCGAAAGACACATCATTGTTGGACTGAACCATGGGAAACCTCACATATCGTTGTGCCATGCATAAACAACCTAGACCCAATTGTAAGAAGTGCTATCCCCATTCCTCGTGACCCACTTACTAACTTCTCCAAAACAAGAGATACATTCCCCATTGCAAGCGGACCAATGGTTCGTGGATTTAACAAAAGAAACTTGGCACGTTCATTGCCTTCAATTATCAATAGCATTTAATTGCTTTTTACCATTCAACGCCCAACCATCTTTGAATTGCCTTAGAGGTACATTCAGAGAGTTTTCCCCATCGAGCCTCCACATGGGATCACCACGCGCAAGTATGCACAGTCATGCCCCTGCTGAACTCAGAAGACTGGTGGATATGGCAAATATATTATAATGAATAATTTACACAATACCCTTCAATTGACCCTCTCGCTTCTTGAAGATCAATCCTAAACGTTTTCAAAGTGATAGATCTGACCTGTCACTTCAATCTTCTGTGGCTGCTTTCTTTGGCATCTCATTTCTCCTTCTACCCAAAATTATATGCAGGAAAAAGAAAACACAGATATGGAGCTGCGAGTCGTGCAATACACTTTTGTTATTTTATAAACCCTAAAAAACATGCCGCACTGGGAAGAGATGAGCTTTACCAGTCAAAAACGATAGAGCAAGAACTGCGATTTAAGTTAGGGTTTCGTGTGCTTCATTGTAGCACCATGGGAATGATAGGCCGGAGATCAAAGCATGGACATGTATATAGAACCTTCTCTTTATTTATAGGGAAAAAGCCACCAAAAAATCTAAACCATGCTTATTGTGATACATTTATCCTAAACTTTTTTTTGTGACACAAAAAATTTCAAACTTGCACCTGTGTGACACGTTTATCCTCCTTCAAAGTTCCGTAAAATTATTTTTCAATCAAAATAACATCGTTTTTATTATACTTAAGCCGCGTAAGTTTCGGCCCTCGCCTGGATCTAGGCAAGGGCCCGACGCCCTCGCCCAACAACCTCGCCTGAGGGCCGTGCCACTAGTGAGGGCACAAAGGCCCTTGCCCAAACCAACCTGTGGCAAGCGATGGTCGGCCGGCGGGCAAGGAAAAAGAAGAAAGAGAAAAAAGAAAAGAGAAAAAGAAAAAAAAAGTTTAGGACTAAATTGATGCGATTGAAATGTTTATTACTGAATTGATACCCGTGCAATAGGTTTTGGACTTTTTTGGTACTTTTCCCATTGAAGAATGGCATGCGCACAATTGAGAACAGCTTTTGGATATCTTTGCTTTCTTTCAATACTTTGTATTAACTACCCTATTAGATTAAACTCAAAAGGAAGATTTATGGAAGCACCATATTTTCTTTCAAAGTGCTTTACTTTCACAATGAACATGTTCTAAAGAAAGGTTTTCCCGCATCATTAAATTACGGTGTTTCGGTGAGCCATTTTTGCTAGTTTTTCTTTTTTGTCAAAAGGGGTTTCAATATATCTTCTATTACATTAAGCCTCTCTCCATGTATTGATTTATACTTTAGTAGCAATACTTTCAAATCCGAGTGAATTCTCTCTCTCTCTCTCTCTCTCTCTCTCTCTCTCTCTCTCTCTCTCTCTCTCTCTCTCTCTCTCTCTCTCTCTCTCTCTCTCTCTCTCTCTCTCTCTCTCTCTCTCTCTCTCTCTCTCTCTCTCTCCGTCCACTCTTTGAGACGAAGTTTTATCATAACATTTCTCTATATGCGGCGCATAACATTGTCAATATTGCTATTTTCGTAGAAACTAACCTCTAGTCTACCTATATCATTCCCATTCTAATTACTTGAGCTGGCCGCCAACGCGTGCTTTGATCATTTTGCCTTTAGGTTTATCATCTTGTGTAATGCTATTAATGTAATGATTGAATTACATAAGATATCAATAGAAAAGAGTACATATAAGCCATTTGATAGTGACATATTTTGACCTAAATTTTGCATTATACTATTCGTGCATGAGAAAGTAGGGTCTTCGTCCACTTTTTGAGATGAAGTTTTATCATAACATTTCTCTATATGCAGCGCATAACATTATCAATATTGCTACTTTCGTAGAAAGTGACCAGTCTACCTATATCATTCCCATTCTAATTACTTGAGCTGGCCGCCAACGCGTGCTTTGATCATTTCGCCTTTAGGTTTATCATCTTGTGTAATGCTATTAATGTAATGCTTGAATTACAGAAGATATCAATAGAAAAGAGTACATATGAGCCATTTGATAGTGACATATTTTGACCTAAATTCTGCATTATACTGTTCGTGCATGAGAAAGTAGGGTTTTCCTGCTCCCACAATGGCCCCCGTGCCTTTCAGTTTAGTATTCAAACCTACAGGTCTCTCTCGAGGCGTTGAAAGTCTCACCAACAATTCTTCACTTGAAAGACCTCTCATCCTCAGCTAGCCATTACGGTTCAGCTTCCCTATAAAATTTGGACTTTTCAATCAGTTTCTTGGATTGAAGAAACTCCGGTCAACTTAAAACAATTCCGACCAAGACCGTACGTGGGATTTCGGTCAAAGTTTGAATGAAACCCAACCTATAAATTCTCGCATCTTATCCAAGACTTAGGCCAAAGAGCTCTCACTCAACACATTTGAAGTTCGATCTCTCTCCTCAAGCCCCTCTCTCTCTCTCTCTCTCTCTCTCTCTCTCTCTCTCTCTCTCTCTCTCTCTCTCTCACAGAGACAAAAAAAGAAAAAAAGAGTCCGCCATATCTATGGAAAGGTCAAAGAGTTTGCCGCTCCAGCCTCCAACTTATGGAAACCTCATTACCATTCTCAGTATTGACGGCGGAGGGATAAGAGGGCTTATCCCCGGAACAATCCTCGCCTTCTTAGAGTCTGAGCTTCAGGTTGTTATAAATCAGTTTTCTATCTTTTTAATGCAGGAAGAACAAGTTTCAATTATAAGGTTTTACCCGTGCATGCCCCTTGCAACTTCTGATGGCTTTGTGGACTGGTGCAGAAACTAGATGGTGAGGACGCAAGACTCGCAGATTATTTTGATGTTATTTCCGGAACAAGCACAGGTGGTCTCGTCACTGCCATGTTAACTAGCCCCGACGAAAATAACCGTCCCTTATTTGCTGCAAAAGATATTAAGGATTTTTACCTTAATAATTGCCCTAAAATCTTCCCTCAAGACAGGTTAGCCAAGCTAACTCATCATTTCTCTAGGCCATACTGGTATAACTATTTGTTCCTCAAATGGCTGTGTACTAACATTATATCTCTTGAAAACCACAGTTGCCCATTTGCTCCTGCTACGAACATGATTAAGACGGTGACTGGACCAAAATATGATGGAAAATACCTTCATAAGCTCGTCAAAGGGAAACTCGGAAACGCAAGATTGCACCATACATTGACAAATGTGGTGATCCCAACGTTCGACATCAAGCATCTCCAGCCGACCATCTTTTCTAGCTATGAGGTTTGTCCTTTTTTCAGTCCTTGAAATATAATCCATTCTTTCTTTTTGATATTGTCCAAATAATGATATACAGAAAAATCACTGAACATGTTGCTTTTGTGGGTTAATTGATCATGACCAGGTCAAGAAAAAGCCAAGCATAAATGCCTTGCTCTCAGACATATGCATTTCAACCTCT
Organism: Syzygium oleosum; assembly: GCF_021117445.2. Classification (NCBI taxonomy): domain Eukaryota; kingdom Viridiplantae; phylum Streptophyta; class Magnoliopsida; order Myrtales; family Myrtaceae; genus Syzygium; species Syzygium oleosum. The sequence goes on along the minus strand of NW_026607506.1, from coordinate 877,595 downwards.
GCAGCACCAACTTATCTCCCAGCTCATTATTTTGAAACCCAGGACTCCACAGGAAAAGTGAGAGAATTCAACCTCATAGATGGCGGCGTCGCCGCAAACAATCCTGTATGAAAAAATTATTTCCTAACAGACCTGACCTGACAAAAGGTAATACTATTAATTCTAACTCTTTATCGTTCAATGTACAGACATTGGTTGCAATGGGAGAAGTGACGAAGGAGATCATGGGAGGAAGCTCAGATTTCTTCCCTATAAAGCCAATGGACTATAGAAGGTTTCTTGTGATATCGCTCGGGACCGGTTCAGCAAAAGTTGAGGGGAAGTATAATGCAAGCGAAGCGGCCAAATGGGGAGTCTTGGGCTGGTTGAGCAGCAACGGCGGGAGCCCATTGGTCGATGTGTTCATGCAAGCGAGCGCAGATATGGTCGACTTCCACCTCTCCGCAGTCTTCCAAGCCCTACATCTTGAGGCCAACTACCTCCGGATTCAGGTATATATACATTATCATTTCCAATTATCTGATTCGTTGCCATATTATATCATTTCAAAACATTGGCCTTGAAGTGATGATAAACTAATTTGCTAGCTAGCTTAATTCGGCAAGCTAACCTTAGCCTTTAAACGAAATTTGCAGGATGATACGTTAAGCGGTGCAGTAGCTTCAGTGGATATTGCAACAAAGAAAAATTTGAACGACTTAGTCAGAACCGGGGAAGCATTGTTGAAGAAGCCGGTTTCAAGGGCAAACTTAGAGACTGGCGGATACGAAGCCTGTAATCCGGAGACTAATGAAGAGGCTCTTAAAAGGTATCGAACTATTTGGACGATATCTTAAGTCTTCGTGCACTTAAAAAGTTTAGGGGTTATGCGCATAGTTCAGGTTACTAAATGCACTTGTTTTCTCTCAGGTTTGCAAAACTGCTGTCAAATGAGAGACAACTTCGTCTTGCCAGGTCGCCTCATGGACATAATTTCACAAATTGGGAACAGTCCTAGTCATGGAATGCCGCAATTTGTTCAAACAACATACTGCAGTTCGTGAAGATTGATTCTCGGGGAACAAGTCATCCATTCTTTGATTATTTTCATTCTTTCCATTCTTACTGAATAAATTCCAAGCACCAAATTGCTGCGTTGGTTGTAACCTTTTAATCTAATTCTTCCTGATTATTGTTTTTTATGTATTATATGGCTAGTCTGAGCTTGTAAAACACGATCGAATTGTGAATAATAATCTCAATTACCTTATCCTGTGGCTGGATATGTTGTGAAGAACAAGTTAACAGACAATGATGAATGGAACGAGGAAATAAATCAAACACTATAAATTGACTCAGTCAATGTGCCCTACTTCACGGAGAGAGCAACATAAAATTCCACCATAGATCAGGCGATATAACGGAAATTACAACTTCACTCAAATATTCTCAATATTTTACAACCTCCAATTACACAAAATAACCCATACACTATTTTTTTTTGTAAGGATTAACCCATACACTGTTTTTTTTTTGGTAAGGTAAGAATTTTATATACTTTTCAACGCGCGACATACAGAGAAAGTAGTCGAAACACAAAAACCTCGCACTTGAGGCGACACAAAAGGTGTCCCGACAGGTGCGAAGGTGTAGCGACTAAAACCGAGGCTACAAGCATGAGTGCGCAACACCAAGGCCACAAAGATGGCCAACAGAAATAGAGACCTATAAACTACTTACAAAGTAATCAAAAGATTACTCAAAAATGGAAGGGGAGATGCCCCATTTTTGCTGAATTCTTCTGTTGCGGACGTTATCAACAACAGGCTTCATGGACAAGCCTTTGTCCCTTACAAGTTTAGTGAGATGGTTGCGGAGGGCCGGCATGAATACGTGACGATTCCTGAATAGAATGTGGTTTCGCTCCAACCAGATAATATGTCACATTGCGCCAAGAGCAAATCGTGCAATTTGCTGATGAAAGTTCTGACCCCCTATAATTCGGATAGCCCAATGGAGGTTTTCTTGCCACGATCTATTTCGCCAAATTAGGTTACAGTTATTTGCCCAAAACAAAGCAAAGGTCCCAGTGACAGCACAACCAAAAAAAAGATGGTCAATGGAGTCGGGTCTGCTTGTACATAATGCACATACACCTTTGGAGATTCTGTGATAGCTTAGCAAAGTGACTTGCGTAGGGAGTCTATTCAGGGAGATGAGCCATAACAAGAAGCCGTACCTTGGCGCAATGGCTCGATCCCAAATGAAGGAGCTCCACGGAACATGCGGGCCTTTGTTTCTTATAAGATCCCATGCCGAAGAAGTGGAAAACAAACCAGAGGAATGGCCTTTCCAGGTAAAGCGATCAGGCCTCTCCGCATCAAGAGCTGGGACATTGTCCGCCCAAGAGTTGAAGATAACCAGAAAGTTAGAGATTTGCCAGACGGAAGAATAGAAGTCCCGAATTGATGCATTTCTCGGGATACCAGAATTGTATATGTCTCTATCAGAAAATAGTAAGTATAGAGGGCCCCTAGGATGCCAATTATCAAACCAGAATGAGATGGAAGCCCCGTCACCCATCTTCCAAAGGAAGTTTAGTTTGGAAGTCCGAGCGAAGTTCCGGGATTTTTTCCGGTCTAAGAACGAGAAAGTCGAGTTTGGTTGCTACCTAGAAATTTTTTCTCTTGAGAAAATTGGAGTGTATCCATTTGTACCATAAGGACTCCTTATCGATGAATAGGAGCCATATGTACTTGAGCATTGCAGCCCTATTGCAGTCCGCAAGTCTCCGAATGCCGAGCCCTCCTTCCCCCTTCGGGAGGCAGACTACATTCCAGGGGACTTTTGCTCTATCAGCTCCCAAGTCGGGTCCTTTCCAAAGAAATTGCCTGAGTATAGTCTCAATTCTCGAAAGTATTGATTTGGGGAGAGTGAACACACTTGCCCAGTAGAGCTGTGTTGCGTGAAGCACTGAAGTGATGAGTTGTAATCGTCCAGCGAACGAGAGAAAACCTTGGGACCAAGATCGAGCTTTGGCCGTGATTTTGTTGACCAAATGGCAGCAGTCCGCTTTGGACAGTCTAGATGCAATGACAGGAACCCCGAGGTATCTAAATGGAAGCGTACCTTCGCTGAAGCCAAGGAGTTGCAAAATCTGGGTACGTAGTTCCGCTGAACCACCTGACATGAAAATCTCGCTCTTATTTGCATTTGGCTTTAGGCCGGACCAGCAAGAGAATAGCTGAAGTCCTTCCTGCAGAAGATTAATGGACTCCAAACTTGCTTCCGAAAAAAGGAGGACATCATCGGCAAAGAAGAGATGGCTAAATCTGGTGGCCTTACAGCGCCAGAAAAATTTGAATCCAGGCAGCCGAGTTTGGTAGTTAAGGATGCTTGAGAATACTTCCATGGCCAGTGTAAAGAGATAGGGAGAAAGAGGATCTCCTTGACGAATACCTCGGCCGCTAGAGAAGAAACCATGAAGTTCACCATTAATGGCCACAGAGAATTTCGGTGAGGTGACACATTCCATGATAAGCTTGATCATAATTGGTGGAAAGCGGAATGCTTGCAGAACTGATTCGAGGAAGTTCCAGTCAAGAGTGTCGTAAGCTTTTTGAAAGTCCACCTTAATGGCACATTTCGATAGGTACGGCTCATGGTGAAAGCCCGCAAATAATTCCTGAGCCAGGAGAATATTGTCAGCAATCCTCCTATTCTTGACAAAAGCATTTTGGGGGGAGCTGATAAGAGTTGGCAGGATTGTGGAGATACGGTCGGCCAATATTCTGGATATACATTTGTATACGGTGTTGCAACACGCTATAAGCCGGAAGTCATTCATTGACTGGGCATTGGGAATCTTCGGCACAAGCGTTATGATCGTAGTGTTAAGTTCTTTTAACAATGATCCAGACCGAAAAAAAATCAGTGATTGCCGAGGTGACAGAGGAGCCAATAATATCCCAATTAGCTTTAAAGAAATCAACATTATACCCATCAGGTCCCGGAGCCTTGCCCTTGGCCAGAGAAAACATAGCATTACGAATTTCACTAACCGTCACCTCTCGAGAGAGCAAAAGGGTCTGATTATCATCTAGCAAATGTTGGAGAGAGTTCCGAATGGCTACAATATCAGGCGGAGAGGCCGTACTGTCAGCCGTAAGAAAATTTTCAAAGTGATGAACAATGTGCTGCTGATCAAGATTCGGGTCATTAAGGATTACACCGTTGGAGTCAGAAATCGAAATGATGCGATTCTGAAGGTGTCTCTTGTTTACAAAGTGGTGGAAATATTTAGTGTTGTAATCACCTTCTGTCAACCACTTTATCCTTGACTTTTGTTTGTAAAAGGATTCCTCTTGAAGACGCAATTCCGAGAAAATCCGAGACTGATCCTTTTCTAGTTGGGCCAGTTCTATATTAAAAGGATCAGAGGCAAGAGCATCCTGGGTAGTAAAGAAAGCTAACCTGGCCTGCGCGGTTCGATTTGAGATTTCAAAGAAGGAATCTCTATTAAGAAGTTTAAGGCATCCTTTTAACAATTTGAGCTTCTTGCATAGAACGAACATGGGGGTGCCCGTAATATGTGAGTCCCAGACCTGGTTGATTGTATCCAAAAAAGAAGAGTGAGCCATCCAAAAGTTGTAAAATTTGAATGGTTTTCTGGATAGCCGAAGGGGAAAAATTCTGACAATCATGGGCCAGTGGTCAGAAATACCCGGAACTAGAAAGGATGCCTCGGAAAAGGAGAAATTGCGGCTCCATTGTTCATTGATGAGAACTCTATCAATTTTCCTTTGTTTACGAAGGATGCCAACGGAGGTGGACCAGTATATCTATGCCCTACATATCTGAGATCATCCAGGCCAGCTTCCTCAAGGCAAGAGCCAAATTCATCAAAGGCGGGTATCCATGAGTTTGAGCTACCAATTCTGTCAAAATGGTGATGAATGGCATTGAAATCTCCGGCCACTACCCAAGGAGAATCCGAAAACAACATACTAGAATGGACTAGATCAGCCCATAAGGTTCGGCGGTTCACAAAGGTGTGTTCACCATATATAACCGAGAAGTAGCAGGTTTTACCAAGAGCCATCAGCCTTACACGGGCATGTATAGCTTGGGAGGAAATAGACATAACTTCCAGGACCAAATCTTGCGGATTCCATCCCAGCCAAATTCTGCCCCGAGGAGAGGAATTGTAATTGGAAGACCACTCCCAACCCGATAACAATCCAGTAGAAATAGATTCAAAATGGGATTGATTTACCTTGGTCTCGAGGATACCAATGCAAGAAAGATTATTAGATCTAGCAAAAGCTCTAATTTCCGCCTGTTTGAGGGGTTGGACTAGACCCCTGATATTCCAGACTACAAAAAACATAATGGAAGGGAAAGAGGGTCACCGCTTTTTTGTACCACCTCTCCTCCTGGATTTGGGGGTGGCTTGTTTAGTTGTAGTGGGCTTACAAACAGGAGCGGGGTCAGCAACTGTCGGGGCCGGCGAGGCATCCACACAAACATCCTTTCCAGGACCTGGCAGGAGCACTTCCAAAAGGGGGTGTTTCAAGCCAGGAAATTCACGGCTGGGGGCAAGACTTATAGCGCAAGATCCCGTTTGCAAGGGGGCGTTGAGTCGAGATGCAGCCTGAACAGGGGATGGAGAGTCTAAGTCGCTAGACATATCACTAGCCATATCTTCGTTGGATTCACCTGAATCAGAGGATGGAGAAGCGCCACTTCGAGGGGACAAGGGAGGGCCAGAGGGACCAGGCGCAATCACCTTTGACCGGGATGGGGAAGTCTGTGGAGCATGGGGCAGAGTAGGGATTTCTGCCATTTTCCTGGGACGATGAGCACCGGGTGCACTAATCATGCTCCTGGGATTTCCAGTTCCATTCCTCTTGCTTACCATCTACCAAGGCTCTTCCACTAAGGGAGGCGGAGCTGGAGGAGCAGAATGGTGGGGCGAGTTCTCATTCGGGACTACTGTCTCCATGTTTGTCTTAGGGCATCTATGGCCGAAAGTGCCACAGGGTATACAGGAGATAGGCCTCCATTCATATTCAAACTTGATAAGCCATATTTCACCATTGAGCTTGACGTCAATCGAGTCTAGCATGTTTTGGGTGGCCTTGATGTCTATGCACAACCTGGCATAAGAAAGCATCCTCATTTTCTCAGTTTGTGAGTCCACATGAAGTGGTTTACCAAGTGCACTGGCAATAGCGCTTATACCAGAGGCCGACCATAAAGCGTAGGGAATATCCCTAAGCTTCACCCATATAGGAATGGACTGGTGCTGGTCCTTAACGAGCTTTAGATTGGGGTGCCATTGCTTCAAAATCATAGGCACACGCAGGATAGTGATAGGGCCCCCATCGAGGACTTTCCGGCGAAAAGTCTCGTCGGGGATGTGGAAGAAATAAAATCCATCCACGTTTGCCATTACATCCACGAGATTGTTTCCCCATACATTCTTCACTGCGGTCTCAGTGAGCTTAAAGGGCAGTTTTTTGCCCACAAAATACCCAACTAGGCATTCTTTCCATTTGGGGTTTGAATCTACCAGAATTGCTTCCGAGATTTGCACCAACGGTTTACCATCAACAATGGTTGGGGGAATAAATGAGAGGCCATATCCTTTTTCGGCCGTCCTTGCAACAGCTGCCCAAGAGCGTTGAGCAGGTTGTGTTTTGGAGTCTCGGGGAGGATTTTTGGTCGGTGTCTTCCCCTTACTGCTGCTGCGACCAGTACTAGACACTGGTGCAATTTGCTGGTCTATTGAAGTTTCAGCAATGTTCAGAGAATTATGGGAGGGGTAAGGCGTGGACCTTCCTCTGCTTCGGCCTCTACTGTGAGACCTTCGGCCTTGAAGGACTTGAGCTTTAAATTTTACAGACACCACCGACGAAGAGGATCTGCGATTGGCTTTGGAGGAGCCAACATTAACAGTTGAGGGGTGCTTAGGGAGGGCAATGGATGTCCCAACTTTTGCTGAGGCCTCAACGGTTTTTAGTGTCACAGGTTCCACATTAATCGTGGGTTGCGAGGTCTCTTCAGGAATGCCAGATTTGGCCATAGAAGGGGCTTTAGCAGCAGAAAGATGCTTAGCCATTCCCTGATTTGGTTTAGCATTCAATCCAGTGGCCTTCAACAGAGGCTCCATTTTGGTGGGATTTCCAGACATGAATTCCCTTATATGAGTATAGCCATCCAAGAGGGCCCCGCACAGCAAAGGGAGAGAGGATATCCTCACGACACCCACACCCACACACAGCCAACACCAGCGGGCCAATCCCCAGAAGCAGCACCAACCAGAATACCCAGAAAATAAACCCAGAAGATTCACCAGATTTGTCCACCGGCACACCAGAATGCTCTGATTAAGGATCCCCACGAAGGATAGTAGGGAAGAAAATCAGCGAGCCCAGCTTCCAAGTTCCAGAAAGAAACGATGGCCAAAAACGTCGAGAATCGCAGAGAGTCAAATAGATGAACAGTAGCTCATTCGCCAGATCTGGTAAACCCAGATCTGCTCAACAAGCACAGAGAGAGCACCGAACAATTAAACCAGAGAGTATGTAAGGGAGGAGTAACAGGTGACCCTATCCTCCAATTTCCAGAAGAATCAGACCATCGGAACACCAGAATCCCAGAAAACCCAACCAGGTGAACAGTAAATTCGAGCACCAAAATCGCAGAAACACAGATCTGTTTACCCGATTACTAGGGGCCACCGTATGAGAAATCCTCCGGTCGAGTGACTAAACAGCGTCTGGCGAAGCCCAGCACCAAGAATCAGCCAAAACCGCCGATCAGAATGACCAGAATCGGTGAAAAAAAACCAAGCGGATGAACAGTGCCCAATCGCCTGCACTCGGGAGAGAAACCTGAACAGTACCGAATGAACAGTATCAGGGCGTGAAAAGCTTATATTCTCCCTTTTAACCCATACACTGTTTAGCCTTACACTTTTAAAGAATTAATGTCTTGATCTCATAAAGGAGTTCAGAAATCTTGTACTAACACTCAAATTCGATGGATTCAAATAAAGAAACAAACGTGCAGCATCTCGGACTAATGTCAGACCCATTTTATGGTCCCAAAGCCACGAGAAAAAGTCCTCTCGACCAAGAACCAAAGACCCCTACAAACTCAATATATATAAAAATATGTGAGTCCCTTCTTTGATCCAATTGAGGAAACCTCTTTCATGTTAAACTTGGAAGAATTGGCCCCCCAACAGGAAGTTGACTAATCTAAATCGGCAACAATTTGCACTTCCCTTTTAAGTTTGCCACATCCGAGATAGCATAAACCGTGCCAGATTTTCTATGGAAAAAGTAAAAAAAAAAAAGTTCTAAACTTATTGCAATTACACTAATTCAATCCTAAACTCTTCAATTATATCAATTAAATCATAAATCTTTTCACATTGGTACCAATTCAGTTCATCTGTGCAATTTAGACTAGAAATTACTGGAGTGAACGACGGCCATCCTATGTGGACGGCTAGTGCTGACGTGGATTTTTTTTAATTTTCAGATATTTTTTCAAATTTTTAATAATTTTTTCTTTTCTTTTTCTTTTTTCTTTTTTCATCTCTATTCCTTCTTTTCTTTCTTTTTTATCTTTCTTTTCTATCTTCTTTTTTCCTTATTACCCTCTGCCAGTGGCCAGCTGGTGGACGTCGCCAGCCTACCAGCGAGAGCAAGGGCAAGCGTTCACGTCAACACCGATCGTGTCATGTAATACGACCGGCGTCCACAGCAGCAATTCCGACCTAAATTAACTAGATTGATTGAATTGGTACTAATGTGAAATGTTTAGGACTAAATTGGTCTAATTGAAAGGATTAGGACTGAATTGATATCAATGCAATATGTTTAGGACTTTTTGGTACTTTTTTCAATTTTTTATACACTTTGGATCAAATTTCGTTCACGAGCTTAAATTCGAGACATATTTTGACAATGCATGAGACAAGGGATCAACAAGACGTCTCCAATCCAAGTTGAAGACCTACTCATAAACCCTTCCTATAAACATAGTTTTTGAATTTTACTTTCATATGAAGATATTATATTTTATGAAAAATCATTTGATATAGTTTTTTTTTTGTCGGTCCTACTCTATCTCTCACTCACGATACACACTCAGACTTGCGCCCTACCTCTTGCAGTGCGTGTGCGTCGAAACCCACATCTAATAACCACTGGGGGTTTACCCCAGTGACCACCCTTCTCACTTGAGAAGGGGGAGGTGGGGAGTTCGAATCCCCACCTTCGCAGGGGGGTAGGGGTGGGGCCGCGTAGTGTTGCTTCTGTAAAAAGAAATCAATTTGCTAATTACAAGCCTCGCAAGAGAGTGAATCAATTAATTCGATTTCTAGTAAATATACACACAACCAGCTAAAAAGTTTGAAATTTGCATAGTGCATAGAATAATGCTAGAAATCAATTAAAATGGCAAAGTCTATTTTGAACATCAAAACACATAATGTGGGCTATGCGACTATAAGTCAAAATGCCAGACCTAAAGGCTGCGTTTGGTCGACCGGATAAAAGCCAGGATAGGATATGTTTTATCATATCCTGTGTTTGGTGGTGGTCCAGGATAGGATAAGGTCGGATATAGACTGGATATAGCTCGGATAAAAAAATTCGATTTGGGGGGTGGGATAGACCCGGATAGGATTTCTAATGCCTATTTTTCCAGAAACCCTACGCTCCACTCGCCGTCATCTTCATCCCCACACCTTGTGCGCTTTCACCAAAAAAATTTCTCGGCTTTTTTTCCTTCACTGACTCCTCCGGACCCGTGAATAGCAAAAAAAAAATAAAAATTATCATATCCGACTTTAAATCTATAGTCCACCAAACAGTGGACAGGATATGAAGAAATCCCAGGATTTCTTATCCTATCTTATCCAGTCCTATCCTGTTTAGAAATCAAGACGACCAAACGCAGCTAAAAAGTTTAGGGATCGAATTTGATTTATTTCCGAACATAGGATGATAAAGTTGCTGATTATCCATTCTGAATGGAACAAAAATAGGAAAATTAGAATGCAGCGGGTATATAGGTGCCGCATAGCTAAATAGGACGTGAGTTAAAATGGACAAACATATGAGGTTTTCTGTCAATATTACTAAGAAAATGCAAAGTAAAAATTATTATATTATACTCCATATTCTCAGTCAACCAAGCATCATAAACATTAAGGCTCCATTTGTTTCGCGGAAAATAAATGATTTGGAAAACATTTTATTATGAATGATCACTTGTATTGCTTGAAATATTTATTTAATGAAAAATATTTTCATTATCAGTAATATTTTATGCCTAAACATTTTCGTGGACGATTGAAAATAGTTTCCATCCATTCATTTATGTAACGATATAAGCGATCATTTTTAGGAAAATGTTATCCAAATCATTCATTTTCCACAAAACAAATGGAGCCTAAGTGACTAGCTCGAAATAGATTCCCTCGAAAAAATTATTAGTCTCTACTATATCGAAAGTAATCTCATCTTTTGTGTCAAGTTTAATACTTTTTTCTATACTGAAAACTACATTAAAGTCTATCTGAATTAATCTAAAGTGGATTGCGATTTTATATCGTATTCAATGGGCAAAAATCTAAATTGATTAGATAAGAATGAAATGTCTCGAATCAAAAAGATACTTTCTCATCCAAAAAGTGTAAAAGTCGAAACGGATTTTCTTGGTCGAAATACATGCAAACATTTTGTTTATTTCTTTTTTATTGCACACACATAGAAAGTGTGGTCTTTCTTTAATTTCAAGTGGATTACAATATAGTTATATCTAGGATAATTATTTTCCGTATCAGATATACGTAAAAAAATATTTTTAGTTTCTTCTCAAATTTCATTTGTCATGTGTCTTAAAAGGCATTTATTTACAATGGGGATGTTTCAGAATCTTTGAGCATCCCGATTTATCCCCATCGATGTAGTAGTCTCTCTATCTCACTAATCATCAGAGACACGCAACTTTGTGACCTTCTACAGACGAATGCACAAGCGTAGGAATTACATAACATTGACTCGATTCTGGCCAAGGCTAATTCTTTCTGTGTTAGTTGAGAGCATAGCCAAAAGAATTATACACAGAAAAATGACGTTCAATGTAGGACTCGAGTTACTTCCTCTCATAATTGATTATCTCATTGATTTGAATAGTAAATATGGCCGATCTAATTGACGTACATCTATACATAATACCGTCTGAGTAATTAAATATTAGATCATGTTTTCATCTAAGAAGTTTTACTTTGAGATAGATTGATGATGGTTCACCATATAATACCAGAGCAGGATGTGCCATTCGTTCATATCTGTCTAGACTACTCATTTTTCATCGCAACTATCATTGACTTTCATACTACAGTTTTAGGTGGTATCATTCACAATTCTACAAATGTGTGCCTCAAGCAACGTGGGATCCCAAGGGCGAGCTCTATTAGGTAACTTAAAGATGAGAAAAATTGCACAAATAATATACGAACAATGTGGTGGAATGAACCACAAATTTTTTTTTTTTTGTGTAAAATGTCAGTATCATAGAGCGGATGAAGTACAGTAGCTTAGGGGTATCCCCAACATTACAAATAGTGATAATAATTCGAGAAGATGGAGGTAGGAAGTCTCCACATAGTAGCCAATACAATATTTATCTGAGAAGGTCTAATGTTTTGGTAGAGTGAAGCTCTACCTCTTACATTTTTACGCACCTTAGCCAAAATAATATGGATATAAGTTGACTTGTTTTGAAACCGTCTTCGGTTGCGCTCCATCCATATGCCATAAATGGTTGCTAGAAAGGACACCTTAAGGAGTCTAGCCGCCAAATCTTTGCCCTTTGTTGCCCTACTCATCCATTGAAGTCTCTCGTTCCATCTTCCCAAAGGACGCCTAATCTCTTGTTGTGCAAGGATACTGAACCACAATTCTAGTGGAGAACTGAATGGAAACTTGGTGGTTTTTAAGTGAGATCAGTGTCAAACGCAAAGATTCTTGAAATTTGATTTCCTTGACCTAGTAAACTTAGCCTATGCGTACTTACTCACAAAAGATTAGGAGTGAACGGTTCCAAGCTCCTTACAGGTTTCACATGGAACTTGGAACCTACCCTCGGGTACAAGTTCTCCATTTTTTGAAACCTAGAACCTACCCGTCGGAACTTAGAACCTAGAACCTGGAACCTGGAACCTACCCTATTACAAGTTACAGGGTCTAACAGGTTCTTTTTTTTATTATTGCATTTTTAGTTAAACAAAACAAAAATGAACGCAACAATCCTGAATAAGCTTGTCATTCATCAAAGATAATATAAAAGACTAGTTTTTCCGGCATTACGGTTCAAATAAATATAACTAAAATGAGAAGTCATTACGTGAATCGATACTAGGGATGAGCAGTTCCATGTTCCGTATGGTTTCCACCCATGATAATAAGTTTCTCATTTTTTGAAACTTGGAACCTACCCTATCACAAGTTCGAGTGTTGGTTACAAAGTCTACTCAGGTTTTACCTGTATTATTAATTGAACAATTACAGTGAATCATCACCTTTAATAACCACCACTTACTGCCATGATCTACGAACCACAAATTATATTTAGACACACGAAGAATATGAAACATTAATAAGTCATAAAATGAAAGCTCAAACTAATGGTTCCAGATCATACACTCGCCATCTAATGCTAGAAAATACCGCAGGATCACGAGAAGGCATGTTCAAGTTCCAGGTTTCACCTACCTAGAACTTGGAACCTATTCATCGAAACAGGTTTCCCAATTTTTGGAACCTAGAACCTATAAGTTCCCATTGGTCAAGTTCTCATGTTCTAGGGTAGAACCTGGAACCATGCTCACCCCTACAAAAGATGGTATACAACTTGGTTTTCATATTTTGAGATCTACTCATATCTTTTTTTCTTTTTAATTTTCACAATTCCTATAGCTAACAAGAAGGAAGTCTCATCAAAGGACATTCGTCACTTTCGTTGCTTTTTTATCCATAACATTAGATTGCCATTAAACTTTCAGCCATCTTTGAATCACCAAAAGCCTCCACATCGACCCTCTCGTTGCTTGAAGATGAACAAGTTCTTCTCCGCCAGGCTGACCCATCATCTCGCGTCTATTTGATTCTGCCTAACAATTCTGCCTAACAATTCTGCCATGAAGTGAGGGGAAAAAAGAAAAAAACACAACCCAAAAGCAGAGTTTCAAACACGTTATTCAAATCTCGTGTTAAATTAATTAACTAGCTTTAAAAGTATGCGAAGAAACAGAGATGAGCACGAGGTTCGCTTTACAGGTCAAAAGCGGAAGAGCACAAACTGCTTTATTTAAAGCTAGGGTTTCGACGTGTTCATGTCATCGCCGACCATCCTACGTGGCACGGCCGACGCCCACATCAGTGATTTCCGGCTAAAATTGGCCAAGTGGATTCAATTGATAAATTGTCAAAAAGTTTAGGACTCAATTGGCAAAAGTGCAATAGATTTTGGACTTTTTGAACAATTTTACCGTTCATCAAGTATAACACCAAGAGGAATGCCGATGAGCCATGGCTCGATGAGTGGATGAAGAGGTTACAAATGACACTTACATTAATTAAGTACTTATTTTCCTTCACGCGTAAAACCTGAATTTGAACTCGTCAACCAATTTGCCTTGGACAAGTTACAGCTCAAACCCTAGCCATTATTTTTCAGTCAAAAGTTTAAACATATGCCATTCATTCTGACATAATAAGTAGATGGGTTTGTCCAAAGAAATAACCATGCTATCTCTTTATCCATTCTAATCGATATACATTTTGATAAAACCCAATATATGTGGGAGAGAAATGAAAGAAAAGAATCACAATTACCTTAACTATACTAATAGTCATTTTAAATCTTAGTGACCGCCTTTCCTCGCCTATATATCTCTAAATTTACCGTAACATATCTTCACCCGCTGTATAAAACATTGTCTACATTGCTAGTTTCGTGGAAAGCACCTCCGTATTACCAGAAACATAATTCCAATTCCAAATTCTTGAGCCGCCTCCAACACGATGATCTTTTCCAATAAGGTTCATCGTCATGTGCTATCAAGCGAAGATGGCTGATTTTAATTTATTGCGGAAGACATGAATTGGAAAGAAGCCACTATATGTATAGAAGAATTCAGAAAAACCATTCGAAAGTGACATATTTTGATATACATTCTCACATATTTACTATATGTGCATCACGCATAAATGTTGCTCCCAAAATATGGCCCCAGCAAGCCTTTCTTTGAATTTTCAAACCTACAAGTCTCTCGAATGTTGAAAATCTCAACAACTATTCTTCACTCAGCAGGGTGACTTGAAAGACCTCTCCGCTATAAGCAGTAACTGTTTAGCATCATCAGCTTTGAAAAGTGGACTTTACAATGTTTTCCAGCGGTCCAACTTATGACGATTTCAAGCAAGATCGTACCTTAAATTTCGGTCGATTTATGAATGAAACATAGCCTATAAATACGTGCCTCTTATCCAGACTAAGGCCATCACAAAACTATCTCATTTCCAGCTTCTCTACAACACAAGCACATTTGCAATTCAATATTTTCCTCAGAGCCCCTCTCTCTGTTTCTCACTCTAGCAAAAAAGAAAAGCACATACTTTGTCTGAATTTAGGTCCGCTGGTATCCATTTCTTCGTAAATTATCGCAGAGAAGGTGTCCGTTTAGTTAGCAAATACATCCATGGAAAGGGCAGTTAGCTTGCCGCTTCAACCTCCGACTTTTGGAAACCTCATTACTATTCTCAGTATCGATGGTGGAGGGATAAGAGGGCTTATTCCAGGAACCATTCTCGCTTTCTTAGAGTCTGAGCTTCAGGTTCCTACTTGAACAAAGCTCTCTATTTTTATGCATGCGTGCCCCATGCACCTGTGATTCCTAACTAGAGAACACATATATCTTTGTGGACTGTGCAGAAACTAGATGGTGAAAACGCGAGGATCGCAGATTATTTTGATGTTATTGCTGGAACAAGCAC
Source organism: Syzygium oleosum (assembly GCF_021117445.2). Classification (NCBI taxonomy): domain Eukaryota; kingdom Viridiplantae; phylum Streptophyta; class Magnoliopsida; order Myrtales; family Myrtaceae; genus Syzygium; species Syzygium oleosum. Next base: position 862,533 of record NW_026607506.1, on the reverse strand, counting down.
CGGAGGTCTGGTCACCGCCATGTTAACTAGCCCCGACGAGAACAACCGCCCCTTATTTGCCGCAAAGGATATTAAGGATTTCTACCTCGATAACTGCCCTAAAATCTTCCCTCAAGACAGGTTAGCTTAGCTGGCTGATTCAAAACATATTAGGTGTTGTATGTACAAATGATTGTTTGTCTATGATAACGACTCTTCTTATATAACATCTATGTTATTCGAAACTACACAGTTGCCCGTTTGCACCTGCTACGAAGATGATCAAAGCCGTGACAGGACCAAAATATGATGGAAAATACCTTCATAAGCTTGTCAAAGAGAAACTCGGAAACAGAAGATTGCACCAGACATTAAGTGATCCCGACATTCGACATCAATCATCTTCAGCCAACCATATTTTCTAGCTACGAGGTTCATCTTTCTTGTCCTTGAAATATAATTCAATTTTTTTTAATATTGTTTCTTGCGGGTTACATGTAGAAAAGTAACTACATAGATATGTTCGTTTCCTGCATAAATGAGCAGATAAAGAGAAAGCCGAGCATAAACACCTTGCTATCGGACATTTGCATCTCAACCTCAGCAGCACCAACTTATCTTCCAGCTCATCACTTCGAAACCCAGGACTCCACAGGAAAAGTGAGAGAATTCAACCTCATAGATGGTGGCGTAGCTGCAAACAACCCGGTATGCAAGGCTAATTTTCCCTATTGTTGTTTTATGTGGATCGTGAGTTGACGACTCATAATATCAAATCACTTATTTGACGTTGTTCAAAATAGACCTTGCTTGCGATGGGGGAAGTGACAAAGGAGATCATTGGACAAAGCTCGGATTTTTTCGCCATAAAGCCCATGGATTACAGAAGGTTTCTGGTGATATCACTCGGGACCGGCTCGCACAAAGTCCAAAGGAAGCACGATGCAAGTGAAGCTGCCAAATGGGGAGTGTTGGGCTGGTTGAGCAGCAAGGGTGGGAGCCCGTTGGTCGATGCGTTCATGCAAGCGAGCGCCGATATGGTCGATTTCCACCTCTCCGCGGTCTTCCAGGCACTACACCTTGAAGCCAACTACCTCCGAATCCAGGTATAATAGATTTAAATTTCTCAAATTTCACTTGCATAACATTGACCTTGATGTCTTTATCAAGGATTTCCTAGCTTTAGTCAACACGCTGTATATTGATTCTCGTAAATGAAATCCGCAGGACGACACACTAAGCGGTGAAGTGGCATCTGTCGATATCGCGACGAAGAAAAACCTAACGACTTAGTCAAAACCGGTGAAGCGCTATTGAAGAAGCCAGTTTCGAGGGTAGACTTGGAGACGGGTCTATGCGAGGCGTCTAAACCAGAGACTAATGAAGAGGCTCTTAGAAGGTAATGAACTATTAGAACGATGAAATTAAATTCTTTAGTGTATTTAAAGGTTTAGGGTTTATTAGTTGTACGTCTGAGGTTACTTAAGTGCAATTATCCAATTTGGTTTCAGGTTCGCCAAGCTACTTTCAAATGAGAGAAAACTTCGTCATGCGAGGTCGCCACATGGACATAATTCCACGAATTTGAAACGATGCTAGTTGTCTATAGGCATTCTTTGAACTTCTTTTATTCTTTCCATTCTCGTCCATTAAAATTCCGAGGGGAAGCTTAACGCACCATTGGATGTAACTTTTTTCAATATAGGACTTTCAGATGAATTTTGTGTACGTGTTTTACTAGTCTGAGCTTATAGCATAATCAAATGAATAAAAGTTATCATTGCCTCAAGCTTGTGATCTAGTACGACAAAGTTATCAAGTGGTCTCCAATCGATTCTTTGTAAATTCAAGACATTGGAAAGAAATGTAAATAAAAGTTTGTAAAAGATAAGAGAATTTTTCTATCAGAGGTAAGAGAAGTTGGTAAATTAGAATAATGAAAAACATTGGTAAATAACTCAAATAAGAGTTAGATAACGCAAAACTAATTGGTAACTTAATAGTAGAAAAAGGCCAATATGCATGGCAAGTAAAAGTGGCAACTCAATTAAAAAAAAACTGGTAAGTTTACAAAACAAAATGTTAGTAAACAAATCAAATAAGTAGTTAGTAATTAAACCGGGAAAAAGTTGGTAAATCACATTAATAAATTTGTAAATTTTATGTAATAGCTGGTAATTTGAAGGCATTGATAAGAATGATGAATAAAAGTGGGAAAAAAATAACAATTTTTTTTCAGAGATAAGACAAATTGGTAACTTAGAAAAAAAAAATGTCGGTAACTAACTCAAATAAGACTTAGTAACGAAAACTATTGGGTAACTTGATCGGAAATCACTTGAATTGTGATAATTTCTAAAAAGAATTGATAAATTAAGAAAGTTGGTTAGCAAGGAAAATAAAAGTGGTAACTAAATAATAAAGTTGGTAAAGTTAAGACAAAACAAATAAACATTGGTAAACAACTCAAATGGGAGTTAGAAACCTAAAATTAGATAGAAACTTAATTCGCGAAAGTTGGTTAGTCATACAGATAAAGGTTGGTAATTTTATATAGTAATCTACAAATTTAAATCGTTGGTAAGAAATGTAAAAAAATTAATAAACAATAAGAGAAGTTTTTTTTATCAAAGAAAAGAGAAGTTGGGAATTTAAAAAAAAAACTAAACAAAAATTGATGATTAACTCAAATAAGAGTTGGAATATAAAAGTAGTTAGTAACTTAATCGGAAAAAAGTTGGTAAACACTCTAATTGAGGTTTGTAATTTCTAAAAGAGTTTATAAACTTAAAAATTGGTAAGTAAGGCAAATAAAAAAGTGATGACTCAAAAGAAAAGTCGGTAATTTAAGAAAAACAAATGAATGTCGGTAATCAACTCGAATAAGAGTTGGTAACCCAAAATTCGATAGTACCTTAATCGAATAAATGTTGGAAATAAATGCTCATAATTTCATATAATATATGAAAAATTAAGGAATTAATAAGAAAGCTAAATAAAAGTTTGTAACAAATAAGAGAAGTTCTTTTGTCAAAGTTAAGAAAAGTATTTTATTTAAGAAAAAGCCAAATAATGGTCACTAACTAACTAAAATAAGCATTGGTAATGTAAAACTAGTTAGTAATTTGATCGGAAGAAAGTCGATAATTACTCTAATTAAGGTTGTCAATTTCTGAATTGCTGGTATATTTAACGGGTTGAAAAGTAAGGTAATGAAAAGTTGGTGACTTAAAATGAATGGTGGTACATTTTAAAAATATAAATATGGGTAAATAACTCAAATTAGAGTTGATAAACTAAAATTAGCTACTAACCTAATGGGAGAAAAGTAAGTCACACGAATAAAGGTTGGTACGTTTATATAAAAGTCGATAAATTCAAGACACATGTAACAATGACAAATAAAAGTTAGTAAACGATATAAAATTTGATAAATTAAAGGAAAGCAAATATACGTTGGTAAATGAAAGATAAGAGTGGGTAACCCAAAATTAATTAGTCATATATAGTAAAACAAAAATAAACAAAAAGATGATAAGTCACTCAAATATAATAAATTCATATAAAACTGATAAATTCAAGGCCGTAATAAGAGAGGCAAGGAAAAGTTGGTAAAAGAAAATGAAAATTCGATCATTTACAAACTTTCAAAAACGGTTGGTAAGTTCATAAATGTGTCCGTACGTCACCATTAATTTACTGAAGAATCATAAGATCGATGACTTTGTTTTTGCAATAATAAACCTGCACAATACCTTCAGTGATAGGATGACCAGACCAGACCAGACCAGCCACCTCAAATCTCCTGCGGCTGCTCCTGCCTCTTCCCGCATCTATTCTGATCCTGCCTAACGCCTTCGTTTTTTCCATTAAGGGGGGCAAAGAAAATCCCAGAAGCAAAGTGTAGAAACGCGATTCAATTCTCGTGTTTTCATTGACTACGCTATTAAGGAGAAAGCATGCAACGCTGGGACGATGACGACGAGCTTAAATGGTCAAAGATGGAGGAGCAAGCAGTGCTGCCTTTTAAGATTAGGGTTCCACGTGTTCGTTGTACCACAAAAAACGAGTGATATTAGGATATGTAGATTACGGGATTAGATCTATTAGATCGAATTGATCATATTACAAAAATCTATTGGACCCACTAAAATTTATATTTTTCATGTATCATAATTGATTCTATTAATCACATTATCTTTAGGTTTAGATTTATAATATATTCTCTCAAGTAACAACGGGAAGATATTTTTCATCATTTTTTATTGGAATTCAACACGCCATCTTTGCTTGTGTGACAAGTAGTTTTGACTATGGTTGGCATTGACAAATCCGCCAACTTATTGCAAACACATTAGTACTATCGATTTCTGGTTGACATTCAAGAACAGTGATTATGGGTGATTCTTGAAAAAATCACTTAATAAATTCTAGGACCAAAACAACAACAAGATTTTATGTCTGTCTCAGGGAGGTGTATCAGAATATATTTGTCCTTTTACCGTTTCTCTATGCTCAAATAGGCAAAGTTTCCATTCCAAAGAAAAAAAAAACAGAAGAGATATATTCATCGTCATTATAAAAGCTAATCCCTGGAACTACCTAGAGTTTTTCATCTCAGGTGTCTGAAGCTGTCTAGAGTTTTTCATCTAAGGACTTGGTATGCCTAAGGTCCTACACTCAGGACATGAAATGTCTTGAATTATTTAAGGTTTTTCACCTACAATTTGAACTACCTATGGTTTTGCATTTAGGACTTGAATTGTATAAGGTTTTTCTCTTAGAATTTAAAGATGTTTAGGTTTTTAACTTAGGAGTTGAATTGTCTAAGGTTTTTCACTTAGAATCTAATTTGTCTAAGGCTTTTCATTTAGAACTTGAACTACCTAAAGTTTTGCACTTACGGTTTGAAAATACCTAAGACTTTTCACTTAGGGTCTAAGGTCTTTCACGTAGGGTGGCTTGGAGATTCAAGATTATTCGGACGCATCACAAGGCTTCAGAGAGCAACTCGAACGTCGGGTACTAGGAACTCCTTGGTCTTCGACGAAACATTACCTAACAAACACGATTAAAGCACATATGTATGCATTCATAAAAAAAGATAGACAATTAAGGCTATTCTAGAATGCACATTTCAAGAATTCATTGAGGTTTTTATCAATTGAATTGAGGTTCATGCATAATGGTTTATCATGCTTACATCACCAAATTTCCACAGGAAAAGTCATCATCGGGACGATCTTTATTCATGACCTGGATTTGCTCAAAATGCCATATGAAAGACTTTCAACTTGAAAGGACTTTTTGGTCACTGTCATCTAGAATGGTATTATTGTCCTGACAATTGATGTGAGAATAAGAGAATCGCTCAATTATACCATTATCATCGTGTCAATAAGGATCCAAGTTTTCTCGCAAGCAGTACAACCTTATCAATCTAAGGAGTCTTTTATCAAGATTATAATGCAGGTTTCGTCAACAGCTTAGTAAATAAATAATTCATAGCTTAAAAGAAATGTTTTTCATTCGTTTCTGCCATGTTTACAAGTCAAGAACCTTGCCAATGAGATATAAACAATCATGCACGCACTTATTCGAGCGATACTTTTTAACATTTGAAGCTCGTACATTAATTTAAGTGCCCTAATCTCAAGAGATTTTGTAAGGGATGTAACGTATACTGGGTCAATGGGATGAGAAACAAAAAGATTCATTAGGCTCAAAGATTTTTCACTGTAGGGGTTTGAAGTTGGTAATCATATTGACATCGTGACCAATCTTCTTCTTCATTGGGGATTGTCTTCTCATGTAGATGCTTCATCAGCCAGATAGTCCAATGTTGACTATTGAAATTTGCGAAATCACCACTTTTTGCTTAGGATGACTTTTACAAACTTGGCCTTCTGCCACATATTTTCACTCATTTCTTCTTCTGTTTTTGATTTTTTTTCTTCTTCTTTTTCTCTTTTTTATTCTTCTTTTGACACATTTCTTGGAGTGTGCTAATAGACCAACCAAACTTTGGCTTTTGCGGTGCTATTAGCTCTTGAAAATTTCAGCATTTTTGGACTCTCAAGGTCTTCATCTCTAGTCGATGTTCCAGATCATGCTACCTCAATCTAGTAACTCATCTACCTTGCCCCCAATGTGAGCAATGATCACCAACTTGATTTTAGAAATGAATTTGCAAGCTGAAATGGGCTATGCCGTCGGTCGTGCCATGTAGGACGGTCGGGTCTGTGTCAATAATTTCTGACCAAAATTGGTCGAATGCACTCAATTAGCTAAACATGTAAAGTTTGAGGACTAAATTGGCACAAGTGTAATAGGTTTAAGATTTTTTTTGTAATTTCCAAGACCTAGTTTAAGATTTTTTTTAGGACTAAAGATGGAGTACAACTTGTTTTTCAAAATTTGAAATCTACTCATAACTTCTTCTTATTAAAATTTTCCACATTTCCTGTAGCTAACGAGAAAATATTAGGTAGGTGTCGCGACCGAACTCCCGAGCCCCTTTTTATCGAACATGCAAAAAAGGGGGGGCTCGCCTGGTACGTGCTAAGTCTAGGTTCGGGACTTAACTCGGGCTCTCCCAAGCCCATACCATATCGCGACTTAGGGTTTAAGTTTTTAACATGCAAGTGGTTTATATCAAGGAGTCGCCACTAATCGATTTGGGGTGGGCCGATTAGAAACCCAAATAGGATGATGGGAGAATCACCCTATTCCTACGAACCAGAGATTAACTGAATTCGGGGACTTGGTTACACTAGTTAGATAACTAATGCCCTTTCGGTACCTTTTTATCCTGTTCATTTCATGAAAACATTTGTCAGACAATTTGGATTGATTTTAGGACCTTTCTCCTAACATGTGAGGTGATCAAGCGAGTGCATAATCAGAAACGATTAGCAGTCAGGAACACAACAATTCATGCAGCCTAAAGTTCTAGCCTTAACTAAGTCAGATGACATTCAAAAACACAACACTCATGCAATTGTATTAGAAACATGCATAACAATACAACGGTAATAAAAACTAACATGCAAAATACTACTGTTCAACCTCAGGCTTGTCTAATTTAAACAAGACAAAAACTTACAAAATAATATCACATTAGATTAAAATAACAACAATATATCACATAAAAAAAAATTTAAAAAATAAAAATAAAAATAAAATAAAATACGAAACCTTTTTTAAATAAATAGAATAAATAAAAAAGGGAAGGAGAAAAAAGAAAAAAGGAAGAGAAAAAAAAAATTTTAAAAATTTTTTTTTTAAAATTTTTTTTAAAAAAAAATAAAATAAAGGAGCAGATCCGGACCGGGTCAACGACCGGGTCGGATCAGCTGAACCGGGTCGGTCGGACCGACTCGGGTCGGATCAGCTGAACCGGGTCGGTCGTACCGACCCGGGTCGGATTAGCTGAACCGGATCGGTCGGAACCGACCCGGGTCAACGGATCCGACCCGGTCGTTGACCGGGTCGGGTCGGCTGAACCGGGTCAGGCCGAACCCGTGGGAGCAACCGCCGGCGAAGCCAAAAACGGCCTCTCGCCGGCGGACCCAGACCAGCGCCGCCCCCAAATCGGCCTCCTGGGAGTAAAACCAAGCCTCTCCACCCACCGGGGTCACCGTCCGACCGCCGTTCGCCGGCCGGCGACCAAAACAAAAACTGGTTTCATTGAGGACTTTTGTCGAGCAGATGGTGTGCGCGACCGAAAACAACAAATTCTGACCTGTTCCGGCGAACCGGCGGATTCAGGCGACCCAACCTACCTTCGGTGAGGACACACGGACGGCGGGGGATGACGGTATGGGCCGGGATTCGCGCGAAACGGCCGGCGCGAGTCCCTGCCAAACCGAACAGAAAAACAGAGCAGAACAGAGGCGGTTCGGGCTGGGGGGAGAGCTCACCGTCGACGGCGCGTCTGGGGCTTTCCGGTTGATCGGGGGGCGTCGGCGACGCGGCTGGGAACCTGCAAGAACCAACTCTCCCCTCTTTTCTCTCTATTTTCTCTCGTTCTCTCTCTATTTTTCTCTCTCTGTTTCTCTCTGAAATCGGCCGACCCACTCTCTCTCTCTGTGTCGCCGCCGTCGTCTCGGTGGCGGGGATGGGTGGATGAGACGCGGTGGCTGCCGAAGGCTCCCTGTCTCTCCCGGCTCACGCTCTCATGCTCTCTCTGTATTTTTTTCCAAAAATGGCCGACCGGGGGCTCTCTCTCCCTCTCTCTGGCTATTTATAGCCGGATGACGGACCCCCTCTGCTCCTCTGCGTCGGCGTGACGACGGCCTGCACCGGCCTACGCCACCCCGCGACTTTCGTGGCCATTGCAGGCCGGTGCAGAGCAGAGCAGGGGGGCCGGTTTAAAACAGAGGCAGAGAGGAAGGAAGAGGGGATAAGGGAGCCGGAAAATCGGGGAGGACGGGACTGGCAATTAATGCCAGTCCCGTCGGCGTGTTCACCCGGCCCTGCTCTGGCCGGATAGCGACGCCGAGGAGCGGCGCCGCCGTGCGTCGGCGTGACGTCTCGAGCAGGGGAGAACAGGGGCGAGAGAGCGATCGGCGAGGGGGAAGAAGAAAGGGAGCTGGGCCGGGCCGGGCCCAGCTCGCGCGGGAAGAAAAAGAAAAAGAAAAGTGGGCCGAGCCCACGCCGGGGGAAAGGAAGAAAAAAGAAAAGGGCCGGGTCGGCCCAGCCCCGACCCGGCCCGACTCGATTTTTTTTTTTTTTTTTTTTTTAAGGATTAATTAAGAAAATATGCTCAAATAGGCCCTATTAATGCAAATATGCCTAATTCCTATATGCAATGCATTTAAATAGAAATATTTTTTTTTTAGGAATTAATGAAAATTAACTCCTAAATTTTGTGTAATTAATTTTGGGCAAATTAAAAATAGGTGTCAACAGCTGCCCCTCTTTGAAGGTGAGCTCGCAGAGGTTGCGCTCGTAGAGGTTACATTCAAAGATAAAATGACACCTAAATTCGGCCCATGCATGCTCAATGAATGCTATTTTTGGCGAGACTATGAGTCTCATTTTTTTTTTACGATGCGATAAGATGATGCATGCTAAAGCAAATAAAAACATACCTGGGATTACTTACCTTGCCGAAGGGTAAAGTGATTCCGGATAGTTGATATTGTGTGTCGAGGACCCGAACCTGTCTTCGGTCGCCTTGACGGGAAAAATGAGTTGTCTAGGACCCGAACCTTTCTTCGGTCGCCTTGACTGACTGGATTTTGTTTTGACAAAGTACCTGGGGGTCCTCGCTCGAGGATTTGATGGTTTGCCTGGTGGGTCCTCGCCAGCAGGTCTTGAAAAGGCTCAAACGATGAGCACCTGGGGGTCCTCGCCCGAGGATTTGTTGGTTTGCCTGGTGGGTCCTCGCCAGCAGGTCTTGAAAAGGCTCAAACGATGAGCACCTGGGGGTCCTCGCCCGAGGGTTTGATGGTGAACAGAGGGAGTCAGTTCCATGCTCAGAGGGTGAACAATGGGGTCAATCTAATGTTCAGTTGGCGAACAACGAGGTCAATCCGATGTCCAGAGGGTGAATAACGGGGTCAATCCGATGTTCAGTTGGTGAACAACGGGGTCAATCCGATATTCAAAGGGTACCATAACAATCGTAGGTACATGGATTTTTAGAATCGGACATGGGTAAAATGTACTTACCTGGGCACGTTCCTGCCTCTTAAGGGCGTGTCTCCTGTTAGACAAGTTTTTTTTTTTTTTTTTTTTTTTTTTTGCAAAGACATACGTATTCATCGGAGAAATAGACAATTGAGGCTATTCTTGAATATCGTATGAAATATCTTGACCAGCTAGTCAAGATGCTTTTCTTTTTCAAAGAAACACCCCGTTTACCTTCTGGGTAGTTTGAAAAGAAATCTGATGAAATACCTGGGATTTCTTACCCGGAGGTTTGATGTATCATCTGCTGAATACCCGACCTTTTTCAGGGCATCTTTTTTTTGTGATGATAATGAGAGCTTCTCCAGTGCCCGAATTTTCATGTTCTATCACTGGGGATTAGAACTCTGAGCTGCAAAAGCATGCTATGTCAATTCCGCTTGGGGAACAGAAGGAATTTTTTGTGACATCTTTGGAGACGCTCCAAAGGTCATATGTTCTTTGAGTCTTTGAAAATATTTTACCTGTCAAAGAGGGTTAGCGCAAACATGCATGCATTCATCAAGGATAGACAAGCTAGGCTATCCCAGAATGTGTATTTGAAAGTTCATGCATGATGATTTCGCCATGTTTGCATCACCAAACATCCACTGAGGGTCGATCAAGACAATATTCACTCGGGAGGTGGACTTCTCAAGATGCTGAACGAGGGATTCTCGGTCAGAAAGGACTTTCCACTCGCTCTCGTTGAAAAGGGCTATTTGTCCCGTCCATTAATGCGGGAACATCGAAAACACTCAATCTGACCGTTATCACATCCGCAAGGGTCTGAGTTTTCTCGCAAGCGGTACGACGCTGCCAATCTGAGAGGTCTTCTTCAGGGTCGTAATGTAGGCTTGGTCAATGGCTTAATGAAGGTGACTGTCCAAGTCAAGGCCATGAAAGAAAATATTCTGCAATCATCTCCGGGTTTACAAGTCAAGAACCCTGCAAAACGAGATAGAAATAGTCTTGCTCGCACTTTCTCGAACGTTGTTTATAAACATTTGAAATTCCACGTTAAATCAAGTGCCCTAATCAGAAGAGACTTCATGAGGGATGTAACGTGGTCTCAATTCACAGGTTGAGAAACGAAAGAATCGTTAGGCTCAAAAATGTGTGTAAGGGTGAAAATTGGTGATCATCTTAGCGTTGTCACCAGCCTTTTTCTCCACCGTCGGGACTCTTTTGAAAAACTCCTTGGGTAATCCCGTGTTTTAGCTTCTTTGACAACTTTTTCTTGAGGAGTTTCTGCGTCCAGCATTTTCCTGGATACCATTCTATCTCTGTTCCAATTGTTTTATCAAGAATAGGCTTGTCTTCATCTATCATGTGACAGATCTTTGTCAAGACAGAGTTCCTAAAGTAGGAATTTATATCGAAGAAGAACTCAAGTTTAACCCTTTGGGGTCGTCTTTTTCATCGTTTTTCTTCTTCTCCTTTTTCTTTTTCTTTGTTTTTTTATTCATGGGCATTGGCCTTGCTTTTACCAGGCACACTGCTTTTTCATGCCCCTAGTTTTCAGCATTTTTTTTGCTGCTCTTTTAGTGTTGTCAGGACTAGCCTAAACAAGTTTGAGCAGAACAATGTTATTAGACTCTTGGAGTCTTCATCTTGATTCGGTACTTTGGACCCATGCTCAAGCTGTGGTGACTTTTGCCTTGCCCCGGTGTAGGGGATGATCACCAACTGGGTTGGTACGAAATGAAATCGCCGGCTCAATTGGGCTAGCAAGGGATATGAGTGTATGGGATAGAAGAAGAACTGCTCTTCGTCATCCTAGGGCACTCAAATTATCGTGAGAGTTCACCTGCAATAATAACACTCAAAGATTAATGCAAGTGAGAGCAAGAAAATTTCTATTCATCCTTTTCACCTTGTGAGAGCTGTTGCAGCTGATGATCATAGAAAATTTTAGATATTACAAACTCCTCATCCTTCTTGTCTTGCTCAGTGAAAATATCACTGTTATCAATAAGATATTGGCATTTTGGACAAGCTTTAGTTTGCTGTTTCTCTCTTGACAAAGCCCTCTTAGCCTCGACTGTCCGGCCATCGATGGTGTGCTTGTCTTGGAAGACTCTGTCGAGGACCACCGGATCCGTGAAAATGACAAGGTCGAAGCCACAGGGGTGGTGACCAAAAAGGAAGGACGCTCTTCTTGCTCCCTCTGGATTTGAATCCTTCCTATAATGCTGGTTTACCTCAAGCTGCCCCAATGTGGGGTGGTTCTTAATAGGGGTGATTTAAAAAGAACCTCCAAGTGTATGGACTCAAATGGTCAAGCAAATGATTAATGGTAGTGTATGGGGCAGAGAAATGAACTGCCTCTCGTCATTTTGGCTACCGTACCTTATGCGAGAAACCCCTTTACCTTGTAGAAGTGGAACCTTTTCGCTCATCTTACATGGGTTTGGTACTTGAGAATGTGTATAGGCTAAGGATTGCCTCTCATCATCCTGACATACCTCGTTCAATACATCGGAGCAGTTCGACACCATTCGTCGAATTGTCAAAATTTTCACAGGGAATTGGTGAATTAAACAGGTAAAATTACCATGCAAAATTCTTTCCAAAAGGCATGCGATGCACTTGGAGGAAGGTTAAGCGTTTATTTGCTTTAACATGTTTCCTTTTTTTTGATTCATTCAACTCTTAAAAAGAGTTTTAAGGGAAAGAGATACTTACCTACGCTGCAGTAGCGACGAGGCAAACCTGCAAGGCAATAAGAAAGGCCGTGTTAATGAACGGATCTTTGAGGAACAGGAATTAGGAACGATACAACATTACCCTTCGTGATTCCCTTCATTTGAAATTAAATTGACAACTCCTTGAGTTTCCTCGGATGTTGATAATTCCCTTCTGACAAAAACAGGAGCTTATGTTAGAAATGAGAGGATTGAGGGTAAATTGAGAACGATACAAATTACCCTTCTTTCATTTTGCCTTCAAAGTTAGCAGAGTCTTTTCTCCTCTTTACTTTGTTCAGCCTTCTCTATCTCAGTCTGCTCCTTCATACTCTTGGTCTCGAAGCTCGAATGAAATCCTCTATAATTAGGGGTGCTCCCGAATAGAGGGTTTTACTGTCAGCGCACGCTGTGTCAATGCGATTCCAGCATGTTGAGAAGTTTCTCGTGGATGCTCTGATTCCTGATTGCACAGGCATGTGCAATTGCTTGCATGGGGAACTTCGCAGCAAAGCTAATTTCTGCTTTAAAGGTCTTTGACGGACATGGGCGTGACTACCATCGAGACTTCCGTGCTTGCCAGGATCGGCTTTGACGCCATTTTGTCATGTGCGAAGTCCTTTCTAGCTTGCTTACACCATGAGTGTTCTTTATTCAATTTTGTCCTATGTAAAAGGAAAAGATATGTCATTTCTATGCTAAAGTGGATGAACTTTAGGAACGAAATACACCCTTTTTGATGGACTGGGAGATTACATGCCCCCTAATCTACTCTCCCAATTAAGCATTTCTTTGCATGTTTCATTCGAGAGATTCCAACATTGGTGCTCTATCCGGCTCGCTAGCACGTCAGAGTCTAGCATGTTCCCCAGTTCATTATCTGCAAAAGAAAAGGGATGGAATGTCATTTCCAAAATTTGTTTAGGAATAAGACATACCTTTTTCTTTCAAAAGGGATAATCTTTTCTTGATCTGCCCCCGGCTTTTGTACGAAATGATGTTTCGCTCATCATGGAGTCAAGGAGTGGTCAGCATTTTCTTTGACTTTCTGGGGTTGATATCACCCACTGGTAGTAGTAAGATTTGCCCCATGTTTCATTGAAGGTTTGATGATTTTCGCTCGAACTGCCCCTATCAGATGAGTTGGTCCGCTAGCATCATCAGGGTCTGGTGTGCTCTTCAGCTTGTGTCATTTTCAAAGGTCCCCTTCGTAATAATAAATCAAAAGGGAGTATGCTCTGAGACACGAAGTGAGCGAGTTAGAAAGACAAACAGGGCTATGAGCATGTATGCTTTTTCACCACCGTTCTTTTTTGCCCTTTTGAAAAATGATAAAACGTTTGTTTTATTTTCAAAAGCTTAGGAACAAGGAAGCATGAGGAAGCCTGGGCCTCAAAATACTTTCCTTTACATGGCTGGATATCATCAACGGGCCGGTTTGGGATACTTCCTCAGGCCCTCAAAACAAAACAATTGTAATTCTTTTGAATAATTCAGGCGAATTACATTTGTTGGAATGGAAATTGCAATACTAAAATTCCAAGCATAATTACAAAAATCAGAAAACTGGGAATCTTAGAAAACAACTGGGACTTTAGAAAGCAAGAAAAGCTCCTACATAGGGGAGGATTCAAACTATTAAATATGCCTCTATTCTAAAGGAGGAAAATTGAGTCTTCAGTTTACTCAATGACGACATCTGCGCCTCCTTCTTGATTGGGTGGTGCGTTGTGGAATGAAAAGATCTTTGCATCCAATAATTTCTGGACTTTATTTTTCAAAACAACACAGTCATTGACGGAATGTCCCGTTTCACCCAAATGATAGTCACATGCCTCGGAGGGATCGTAGTTGGGGAAACGCTCAGGATTTTCACGCTTTGGCTCTTTAGCAAGCAACCTCTTTTCCAGGAGAATAGGCAGGATCTGAGACATAGGCAAAGGGAGTGGCGTGAACTGCTTTTTGTTATTTCGCCTTTGGGGCGGCTTGCGGCCTGAGGCCGGTTGCTGTCCACTGCTCATCTGAATCATTGGGGAAGGACGAACGGTTTGGGTGTATGCAACATCCGCATCTGTCAGGGGTTCTTTCTCCTTCTTCATGCCGAGTTTCTTGCTTGTGGAAGTGGGGTCTGTAAACCACCCCTCACGCAATCCCATTTCGATTCGTTCACCCACAGGAACAAGACGATTAAGGGATTCAGCAGTGGCACCAACCAGGCGGTGTCTGTATTCATATGGAAGAGACTTTATGAACAATTTCACTTATTCATGATCAGTGAGTTGTGGGGTAACCTGGGCGGCCAAGTTTCTCCATCTGGTGGCATACTCTTCGAAGGACTCACTCTTCTTCTTCTCAGCGCGTTCCAGATCGTCACGAGTAAAGGTGACGTCGAGGTTGAATTGATAATGCTTGAGGAATGCATCAGCGACATCATCCCAAGACTTAAAAGTATCCACATCCTTCGACATATACCATGTCAGGGCTGGCCCCGTCAAACTCGCTTGAAAGGTCTGAATCATGAGGGGTTCGTTGTCAACGTACTGGGTCATCCGCACATGATACATGTGCAAATGATGTCTGGGGCATGAGGTACCGTCATACTTCTCGAATTCCGGCATCTTGAATTTTTCTGGTACTTTGACCCGTTTGTATATAGACATGTCAAGTGGGACAGCATTCTGCGGGCCTTGTAGCTGTTTCAGCATCTCCTCGACTTTTGCAAGGCGTTTGTCCTGTTCCGTCATTGGTACAGCTTCGAATTCAGGCTTCCTGACAGCAAGGGGAAGCGGATCGTCCTCTAGCGGGGGCATTTTATTGTCGCTGGCAGAGGCTTTGTCTTTTCCGGTAGACGGTGGTGATAACACCACCTCAACTGCTGCAGGCGTAGGTGTGAGCTTGCCATGAATGGATTCCACCTGCTTTGTGAGATTTTGGATCGCATTGAGGACCATCTTCATCTCGTCCTCCATGTTATTAAGACGGACATTTTCTTCGGCCATTTTTTGTAGCTACCCGAGAAAACGCTGATATGAATGAGTATAATGCCCAATAAAGAATCATTCTATGACTTATTCATATTATTATTGCATATTTTCTTTATTTGCAAAGAAAAAATAAGCAAAAAAGGTTTTTATTAATATTAACATTACAGGCGGCGTCCCCGAGGTTCGAACCCCGGTCGCCTCGGACCGTGACGCTACATCCCCGGATACCACTGGGCCGAAGGCCGCGATGGTGTCATTAAGGGGCAAAAAATTTTATTTAAAGCATAAAAAATGGCCCGAGTTATATTAACATTAGTACAACCCAAAAACATTTTTACAGGAGATAATCAAAACCCCTGAACATAATTACTAGGAAATATAAAAGACAGAGGCTTTTAACAAAAGGGCGCCATTCCCGGATACTCATTTTATAAACGATAGGGAAATCACGGTCTCTCGGAGGCGCTTATTTTTATGGACAAGCTCCGCAATAAGCGTATCCCTGGTATATAGACTGCAATCAACGGGTGGCCTAACAGTAACAAATCAATTGAATAAGTAGGCCGTATATATAAAAAAAAATGAGAAGGGATAGAATATATACCTTTCCTTGAACCATGGCAATCGCAACGACATGCACATGAGGAGTGAGGTTCAATTTCTATCTAGACTGGCTCAGCAAAATGAAATTAAAAGGGTGCCTGACCGTCGCAGCCTCGCGTTGGTGTCAAGTCCTTTTAACCTCGGCCAAATCGAAAGGAATATCTTATAGTCACGCGAATAGCGGCTAAAGATACTTCTTTACAATTTTTAGAAATAAATTTCGGGGAAAAGAAAGGCAACCTCTACATCGCGGGCTCGCGTTCGAGGTCGTATCTTTCTTAACACCATCCTAAAATGCCCTATCGCGGCCCAGGTCCGGCAGCGTGGTTGTGTGTGCAACGGTGTAGTGCTAAATCATTAAAGCATGCACAACAAATTATAAACAATCAATTCGAATCTGCAAGAACAAATAACACCTTAATGTCAGTATCGTACCTGAAGTCCCTGCTGCCAAACAAAAATCATTTTTGAACAGGATAAAATTTTTGGCCCAAGTCCACTTTTTAAAAAAATGCAAATCCCCAGTGGAGTCGCCAGTCTGTCGCGACCGAACTCCCGAGCCTCTTTTTATCGAACATGCAAAAAAGGGGGGGCTCGCCTGGTACGTGCTAAGTCTAGGTTCGGGACTTAACTCGGGCTCTCCCAAGCCCATACCATATCGCGACTTAGGGTTTAAGTTTTTAACATGCAAGTGGTTTATATCAAGGAGTCGCCACTAATCGATTTGGGGTGGGCCGATTAGAAACCCAAATAGGATGATGGGAGAATCACCATATTCCTACGAACCAGAGATTAACTGAATTCGGGGACTTGGTTACACTAGTTAGATAACTAATGCCCTTTCGGTACCTTTTTATCCTGTTCATTTCATGAAAACATTTGTCAGACAATTTGGATTGATTTTAGGACCTTTCTCCTAACATGTGAGGTGATCAAGCGAGTGCATAATCAGAAACGATTAGCAGTCAGGAACACAACAATTCATGCAGCCTAAAGTTCTAGCCTTAACTAAGTCAGATGACATTCAAAAACACAACACTCATGCAATTGTATTAGAAACATGCATAACAATACAACGGTAATAAAAACTAACATGCAAAATACTACCGTTCAACCTCAGGCTTGTCTAATTTAAACAAGACAAAAACTTACAACATAATATCACATTAGATTAAAATAACAACAATATATCACATTAAAAAAATTTTAAAAAAATAAAAATAAAAATAAAATAAAATACGAAACCTTTTTTAAATAAATAGAATAAATAAAAAAGGGAAGGAGAAAAAAGAAAAAAGGAAGAGAAAAAAAAATTAAAAAATTAAAAAATAAAATAAAATAAAATAAAGGAGCGGATCCGGACCGGGTCAACGGATTCGACCCGGTCGTTGACCCGGGTCGGATCAGCTGAACCGGATCGATCGGAACCGACCCGGGTCAACGGATCCGACCCGGTCGTTGACCGGGTCGGGTCGGCTGAACCGGGTCAGGCCGAACCCGTGGGAGCAGCCGCCGGCGAAGCCAAAAACGGCCTCTCGCCGGCGGACCCAGACCAGCGCCGCCCCCAAATCGGCCTCCTGGGAGTAAAACCAAGCCTCTCCACCCACCGGGGTCACCGTCCGACCGCCGTTCGCCGGCTGGCGACCAAAACAAAAACTGGTTTCATTGAGGACTTTTGTCGAGCAGATGGTGTGCGCGACCGAAAACAACAAATTCGACTGTTCCGTGAACCGCGGTCAGGCGACCAACCTACCTTCGGTGAGGACACACGGACGGCGGGGGATGACGGTATGGGCCGAGATTCGCGCGAAACGGCCGGCGCGAGTCCCGGCCAAACCGAACAGAAAAACAGAGCAGAACAGAGGCGGTTCGGGCTGGGGGGAGAGCTCACCGTCGACGGCGCGTCTGGGGCTTTTCGGTTGATCGGGGGGTGACGGCGACGCGGCTGGGAACCTGCAAGAACCAACTCTCCCCTCTTGTCTCTCTATTTTCTCTCTTTCTCTCTCTATTTTTCTCTCTCTGTTTCTCTCTGAAATCGGCCAACCCACTCTCTCTCTCTGTGTCGCCGCCGTCGTCTCGGTGGCGGGGATGGGTGGATGAGGCGCGGTGGCTGCCGGAGGCTCCCTGTCTCTCCCGGCTCACGCTCTCACGCTCTCTCTGTATTTTTTTCCAAAAATGGCCGACCGGGGGCTCTCTCTCCCTCTCTCTGGCTATTTATAGCCGGACGACGGACCCCCTCTGCTCCTCTGCGTCGGCGTGACGACGGCCTACGCCACCCCGCGACTTTCGTGGCCATTGCAGGCCGGTGCAGAGCAGAGCAGGGGGGCCGGTTTAAAACAGAGGCAGAGAGGAAGGAAGAAGGGATAAGGGAGCCGGAAAATCGGGGAGGACGGGACTGGCAATTAATGCCAGTCCCGTCGGCGTGTTCACCCGGCCCTGCTCTGGCCGGATAGCGACGCCGAGGAGCGGCGCCGCCGTGCGTCGGCGTGACGTCTCGAGCAGGGGAGAACAGGGGCGAGAGAGCGACCGGCGAGGGGGAAGAAGAAAGGGAGCTGGGCCGGGCCGAGCCCAGCTCGCGCGGGAAGAAAAAGAAAAAGAAAAGTGGGCCGAGCCCACGCCGGGGGAAAGGAAGAAAAAAGAAAAGGGCCGGGTCGGCCCAGCCCCGACCTGGCCCGACTCGATTTTTTTTTTTTTTTTAGGATTAATTAAGAAAATATGCTCAAATAGGCCCTATTAATGCAAATATGCCTAATTCCTATATGCAATGCATTTAAATAGAAATATTTTTTGTTTTAGGAATTAATGAAAATTAACTCCTAAATTTTGTGTAATTAATTTTGGGCAAATTAAAAATAGGTGTCAATAGTAGGTTAGTCTTGTCTCATATGTGGTAGGAATCTCCATTCAGCGCTTGCCACGTGTCCAGGTGGGCCTCACTGATTAGTCTCTTTGTCTTCTTCACTGTTTCTACCTTTTTTTCCTTTCTTTCCTTTTGGCCTAGGGCTATACTTGGCCAAGGCCGCCGACCGATCACAAGTGAGGGTTGCTCTTGCTAGATCTAGTGAGGGCTCGACCCTTACGGCCTAGGCGATGGTCTCCCTCATTGAATTTGGCGAGGTTCACCCTTACGGCCTTTGGCTAGGGCGAGGACGAAAAATCAATGAGTGGACAAACAACAAAGGAGGAGCCGCCAATGAAGAGGCAATCAAACAGCCAGGTGGTGTTGAAGGCGTCGGTGGAGTTGGTGGCGAAGCTGCAATCGATGTGGAAACAGATGTTGCCTATGCGGAGAAGAAGAAGAAGCGAATAGGAGGCGGAGCAGGCAAGAGGGAGAGAGAAGAGGAGAGAGATGAAGAGACAAAATCTGAAATATGGGCCCTCACTCAAACACGTGGCGATTAATGAGTAGAGTGTCCTACCGTTTACGTGACAATACTGACCTACCTAATATTTTCTCATAGCTAACAGGAAGGAAGTCTCATCAAAGGACATTCGTCACTTTCGTTGCTTTTTTATCCATAACATTTAATTACCCTTAAACTTTCAGCCATCTTTGAATCACCAAAAGCCTCCACGTCGCAAGCAACATAATAAAGAAGATAGGAGACATTATGACATAAGCAAAAATTACTCAGAAGCGAAATTAGTTGAAGCTTATTAACAACGAATAGAGCAGCTGTTGGAGCCCTTTCGACATGTCGCGGTGATGAAAAAGGTGATGAAATGACATGTAAATCAGACAGGATGTAAGATAATGCACTGCCTTCCTCCTTTATTGCCACCTTCAAGTTCAAAGGCGTGAATTGAATTTATCAGCCTCGGTTCGAAACCTCTTAATGTCATTTTCAATCTTTCGGTCAGTTCTCGCTTCGTCCTCTCGTTATATGTCAAACGAGAGTTCACCATAGCATTTCGCAGTTTGCGACGCATGACATTGTCAATATTTCGATTTTCGTAGAAAGCATCCTCTGAGAGGCGCGTTGATCTTTTCACTCTCGGCTCGAATTTTCACCGGCGGTCTCCCATATCACTTCGAGAAATAATTTCATTGCACCAATTCGCTCCTCTTGTTTACTGTGGATGACGCATCAGAACTTAGGGTTAGCTGCTTCCAAAATGGCCCCCCGTGCCCTTCGTTTACTTTTCAAACCTATAAGTCTCACTCGGGGCGTTGAAAGTCTCAACAACGGTTCTCACTTGCATGGTGACCGCTCAAACTCATCATCGGCTAGGTGCTTCCCTAGAAGCAATTTAGGATTCAGCCCTTTGAAATTTGGACTTTTCAATGGGTTTTTTTTTGGATTGAAGAATCAGCGGCCCAACTTAAAACAATTCTGAACAAGATCTTACGCGCGATTTCGGTCAAATTTTGAATCAAGCATAGCTTATAAGTACTTGCTTCTTATCCAGATCAAGGCCAAAGAGCTCGCACTTCCAGCTTTCTCTGCAAACATCATACTTGGAATTCAACAGAGTTGCAATTCAATCTTTTTCCTTAAAGCCTCTCTCTCTCTCTCTCTCTCTCTCTCTCTCTCTCTCTCTCTCTCTCTCTCTCTCCAGTAACATGATCATGTCCATGGAAAGGACGAGGAGCTTGCCACTTCAACCTCCGACTTATGGAAACCTCATTACGATTCTCAGTATTGATGGTGGAGGGATAAGAGGGCTTATCCCAGGAACCATCCTCGCTTTCTTAGAGTCTGAACTTCAGGTATAATACATATAAATCAGTCACTTGCTAAGGCTTTTGTACTTTCTTTGTAAGAAACGCTTTGCTGCGTGCTATAATCACTTGAAGTTCGCCTTTTCATGCATGCATGTCCCATGCAAATTTTGATTCCTAACTGGAGAACATATCTTTGTGGACTGGTGCAGAAACTAGATGGTGAAGATGCAAGAATCGCAGATTATTTTGATGTTGTTGCTGGAACAAGCACTGGTGGTCTCGTCACGGCCATGTTAACCACCCCGGATGAAAACAATCGCCCCTTGTTCGCTGCGAAAGACATTAAGGATTTTTACCTTAATAATTGCCCTAAAATCTTTCCTCAAGACAGGTGACCCTAAATTTTAAAGCCTATATAGGTGTAATATTTACAAAGTAATGCTTTCTAACATATAATGTCTTTATAAATTGAAAACTACAGTTGTCCTTTCGCGCCAGCTACGAAGATGATTAAAGCTGTGACTGGCCCAAAATACGATGGAAAATACCTGCATAAGCTCGTGAAAGAGAAGCTCGGGAGCACAAGATTGCACCAGACATTGACTAACATTGTTATCCCAACGTTCGACATCAAGCGTCTTCAGCCAACGATCTTTTCTAGCTACGAGGTTCATTTTCTTGTCCCTAACATGCATATAATTTCTTTCCTTATTTATATTATTTCCTTAGTTTTCTATTTATTATGATATATATAAATAATCAACTAAGTATTTTGTTTTCGGGAAAATGAGTAGGTGAAGAAAACGCCGACCATAAATGCCTTGCTCTCGGACATATGCATCTCGACCTCAGCAGCACCAACTTATCTCCCGGCTCATTATTTCGAAACCCAAGACTCCACAGGAAAACTGAGAGAATTCAACCTCATAGATGGTGGCGTAGCCGCAAACAATCCGGTATGAAATAACTATATTTTGGCAGACCTGACTTAACAAAACGTGTTTCTATAATTTCTAACTTTACATCGTTCATCATGCAGACGTTAGTCGCAATGGGCGAAGTGATGAAGGCAATCATGGGAGGAAGCTCGGATTTCTTCCCTATAAAGCCGATGGATTACAGAAGATTTCTGGTGATATCACTCGGGACGGGTTCACAAAAATCAGAAGGGAAGTACGATGCAAGTGAAGCGGCCAAATGGGGAGTGTTGAGCTGGTTGAGCTGCAACGGCGGGAACCCGTTGATCGATGTGTTCATGCAAGCAAGTGCCGATATGGTCGACTTCCACCTCTCCGCAGCCTTCCAGGCCCTGCACCTTGAAGCCAACTACCTCCGGATTCAGGTATACTTATTGCACCTTGAATCATTTAAGAAAACTAACACCTCGAAGAACTTGAGTTGACACGCTAATCGAATTTGGAATGGCAGGACGACAACTTAAGTGGGGTCGTGGCATCTGTGGATATCGCGACGAAGAAGAACTTGACCGACTTAGTCAGAACCGGTGAAGCACTATTGAAGAAGCCGGTTTCAAAGGTAGACCTGGAGACGGGTGGATGCAAGGCGTGTAACACGGAGACTAATGAAGAGGCTCTCAGAAGGTAAAGAACCATCTGAACGATGTCTCTGAGTTCTTAAATTATTTAAGAGTTTCAGGGCAATGTATAATCATCGAGGTTACTAAATGCAATTCTAAACTGTGGTTTCAGGTTTGCAAAAATGCTCTCGAACGAGAGACAACTTCGTCTTCTTAGGTCGCCTCATGGACATAACTCCGCAAATTTGAAGCGATCTAATCTGCACAGTCAACAGACGGCAATTTGTGAAGATTGAATCTTAGGGGATAACTCATTTATTCTTTGATTGTTTCATTCTTTCCATTCTTCTTGAATGAAATTCCAAGCGCCAATTTTCGCATTGGGTTAAAATTGATCTAATTCTCCTTGATGATTAGTTTTGTATGAATTAACTGGTGCGATAGGTTGTGAACACCATCTATGTGAATAATAAAACCTCATTATTATGGGCTGTGGCTGGAAAATCTAGGCATAACTTGCCTATATAAAACATGGTTTTTGAATTTTGTATTTTTTTATATGAAAAGTTTAGGAGGAGGGGAGGTTATCCCGTGCAAAGGTCACGGCATATCACAGGCCTATAAGATCTTCTAGTGGATTTACAGATCGCCTACCAAAGGGCAGCAGGATTCGAATCTGGACATGGTGTGCGGAGAGTTCGAACATTACCAGTAGAGCCAACCCACTTTGGCATGGTTTTTGAATTCTATAATCACACTAACACATTTTTATTTGGAGTTTTATAGGGTGTACTGTGTAATCTATTTGCTGCACAGTCCACATCCTTCAACATTGATATTGGTAGTTATGGTTCGAAAAATTGACTACTAATTAATAGTCATTAATGTATATTATACAAAAAAAAAATTACACGGATTTTGTATTCAAAATTTGCCACTTTTACTTAACGAAACTTTACATATATAGGGTTGTATAAAGAGCTATATCAAAAGGCCTGTTTTCCTTGCACTCCCTTGTCCCGTATTGGGTGGAAAGCACGCGAATATGTGTGCAGAAAATTAGATGATGATGAAGATTTATAACAACATTTCTAATAATCCGTGCCATCGACATAATGTGAATAGCGGTATATGTTATAGTTTGTTATTTTTCTTCGCCTAAGAACTATTTGCATCGAAATGATATTTTTAGCAAAACCTGAAAAAGAATTTAATTATTACCAGTGCTTAATTGATCCTTTTCCTCAATAAACTTTCTAGTAAGAACAAGCCATTGAGACACATGTTTTATTTCAATTAAATCAGAATATATAAATTTTTTAACAATGTTATTTGTGTTTCTTTTTCCCTATTCTGTTATCTTAAATGAGTACTTCTTAATACCAAGGACAACATTCATTAAAGAGTATGTGTCATGCAACCAGTGAAACATTGACATATATCGAAATGCGACAACAATTAACGACCTACTTTTTAGAACAAAGTCCAATGCCTACTCATGTCGTAAGCTTAGAGACATCAAGCATATATACGAATTTGCAAGAACTTACACTAGAATACATTCAATATAATACGAATGTAAAGTCCATATATCATGCAGTATTTATATGAATCAATACCATATACTATCTTCAGTTACTCAAAAAAATTGATAAATTTCATGCAACACAACTAGATGAATTAACCGTATCCAATATTGTATCGAGATAGCTAACATGATTTTCATGACGTACCCACTTTACCAAATTTGGTTTGGGATAAATTGTAAATTCGTATATTGCATTGGAAATTAATAAATGTACACATAATAAGAACGTTGAGAAAAAGTGCCAAAATATCTATTTTCAATTATGATTAAAATAAATTAAGCTCGGTGATTTTATGCGAGATTAAGTTGTGTTTTCGTCGTGTATTATGAAATGCAGTACCATGTAACGAATTGCCAAAAATACAAAAAGAAAAATATATATGACACATATATGTACAAATTTTTCTAAATGATTAGATATAAAGAAATGGAGTACATCTTACCTTTACCAAAAAAAAAAAAAAAAGAAATAGAGTAGGTATGATCAAATAAAAAGGGATAAATTGAAGTAGTTGAGTGTAGGAGTGGAGGGTCTCTCTTCTTTGTGAGGTCTTTAAAAAGTCAACCATCCAAGTTTGATTTACTAGATAAATAGATGTCCCTATTATGTCTTTGGTTTGTCCCTTTATAATTTCATCCGGGCGGTTTTTATGGAAAGTCTAAAAAGTGAGACTAAACTCATTTTTCTAGTTATATATTAGACTAGAGGCAATGTAATAGCGCGTAACTGTAGTTCGGTGGTTGTGCATGAAAATAGAGTGCATAACTTTGTTTTTATTGATGAAAAGAAAGTGGATAGTTACTTTGAAGAAGTGGGTGACCAATAGAGGTTTGATAATGCAAGAGGAGTTCTATGGAAGTAACTACTGATTAATAGAAAAACTACCTGGTCGAATGCATAAAAATACCATTTCTATTTTCTTGATGTAAGAATGACAAATTTTAGGGTTTATTTTGATGATTTTGGGGGTGGATATCAAATATAAAAGTTCTCTTTATAATAGTGTAGTTGTAATAGAAGAGATGGTGTATGGTTAATTTGGGCTGCCCCACTTGACAAAAGACAAATGTCATGATACTCAAGTCAATATGAACTCTTTCGGCCTTCTTAAAACTGACATACTAAGTTTTATATGTTCTTACCCATCTTGTGTGTTCGAGCAGGTTTCAGTCTATTTATATCTTCATCTTTTCTCACTTCACTTTACTTATAACAGAATAAAAGTCCATATTCACTTTCTTATGTACATGTCCATTACATCTTAAGGAAAATGGGCAGTGAGAGAACGATTTTGAAAAATACGACCGTTGCTATCGAGCTCTCCCTAATCTACAATGGATCTCTCCCAAACCCACGGTTCATCCACCCTTTCATCCTTGGACCAATGTTTGGGAACTGAGCTGGCTGATTCAATCGGCTCAACCAAGTACCGGCTGGTCATCCAGCCCGATCAAGACTACCATGCTGTACGACCATTGAACCGGCGGCACATCCGACCGGATCTAAGCATATAAGAAAGAAATCCGAATCCTACCCCCTTAGTTCCCAGCCGGATGCTCTAATCAACTGCGCCAACAACTTTCTCACGTACATACTGGCAAGTAATTTCATTTTAAAACACACTTTCTAAGACCCTTTCACAAGCAAAAAAACAAAAGATGAGGTGCCTACGCACAACAAACAAACTTCAGTACCTTTTTGCCATCTTCCTCAAGGTTCTCTAGCTTCAATCGAACGGCGAACGACTGCTAATACATTGTCCATGGGCCAGGCCCGCCAAAGAAATGGGCCCGATGTTCGGGCCTCGCGCCGGTTGTGCCGGACTGGGCCCGTTCGATCGGGGCCCAGTTTATGCAGCAGCCATCTTCCAAGAAGCCCAAACAAGCAGCACGAGCTCCCGCTGGCTTGCAGCTAAAGTCATCCCAAGTTCTTCATCTTCTCCTCCTCCTTCCTCCTCCTTCCGCCATCGCGGTTCACGGCAGCAGAGAACTCGAGAGAGGACGAGGAAGACCGCAGGAGAGAGACGCAGAGGCGCGGCGTGATTCCGAACTTGAATGTCCGGTATGGAGAGGCTGCAGCGGATGTTCGCCGGCGCCGGAGGTGCTCTGGGCCACCCGCCCCCGGACTCCCCGACCCTCGATTCCTCCGAGCAGGTCTACATCTCCTCCCTCGCCCTCCTCAAGATGCTCAAGCACGGTAAATCCCTCTCTCCCTTCGTCTTTAGCCGCTGCGGTCGCTCGATTCCGACAGCTCGACGTGAAAAGGAAACCCTAATTGGAAATGCCGGTTGGCTGTTCTCTAGCGTTACCGGAGGGTCGGTTAGGGTTTCTTGCCGCGTGCTTTCCGCTGGCCTCCATTTTCAATGTCGGGGGATCGGGGAAAGATTGCTGTCTTCGGCATCGAATTTTGAGCTTTCGGATCGAGTTTGTTGGTTTTTCGGTGTTGTTAGATATTAGTTGTGGGTGCGATGGTGGCTGGATAGTGTTTTTGCTTTCTCTAAATGGAGACTTGGATTTGACGGACCAGGGAGGGCTGGGGTTCCCATGGAAGTGATGGGCTTGATGCTCGGGGAGTTTGTGGACGAGTACACTGTCCGAGTCGTCGATGTGTTTGCTATGCCGCAGAGCGGTACTGGTGTCAGTGTCGAGGCGGTAGATCATGTGTTTCAGACCAATATGCTTGACATGCTCAAACAGACTGGAAGGTAATTCTCTGCACACTCGGTGCGATTTGCTATTTCTTACTAACTGATAGACAGTTCTCGGTTTATTTTGGTTAATTGTATCAAGGCCCTTTTCATCAAGCTATAATGTCGAGTAGTTCTTCAGAGGATATTGCTTAACTTCTGATGAGAAAGTGAATTTTAAAAAAAGAAATAATGTGCAACTGAAGTTAGAAACTACTGCTTATTGACAATGATGTATCTTAGCTTCTGGATGGATTTTGAATTAGATCTTCAGTGTTAATGATGGAGCTGCTTAACTTGTCCTTTCATGCTATGTCTAGGATTGTTTGTGAGTCGAGACTGGGGAACTCATAATGATATGATGAAAAGAGAAGAATGGAATTTGATTATTGTAATTTTACTCAGCAGTCGATGAATTAGAGAAACGAACTGCATTCGTTTTTCAGAAGTTAGCAGAAATTTCTCAAGAGCAGATAGTTTGACAGAGCTTTCATCAGTCAATTGTATTTCTCCTAGAGAAGTTAGTTATCGTCTTATTCTATCTTGTTGAGAAATTCACACCTACAAAGCGTCCTCAGTGAACTGCATAACTCCTAAAAAAGTATGGGTCTATCTTAATTAGGTGGTTTTGGGACTGGTAAAACTGGGTATTGCACCTGATAAGCCCTTGGCTGTTTGTTTGTATTCTGGTCTCTCTGAGGAATTGATGATCATTACAAGGCCTTCAGGTTATGATAAGCTGATAAGGTTTTATGTAGACGCTAGTTAAGAGAAAATTCTAATTACCGGTAGAACCACAGCATGATTGTTGTTTTTTTCAGAATGACTTGCATGTTGAACTTCATAGTTACTTACTGGTATGATTTTCCCTATCTAGAACCATGAGCATGTCGAAGTTCATGTTTCTCTGTTTATCACACACGGTAATGCTTGTGTAATACGAATGTGAATGCTTACCTAATTATGTGCTGAACAATGATTGAATAGTCTCCAATTAAGTTTTGGTATGGTAGAATAGAATTCTCTGAGCTCATGGATGTCATGGCCGTTATGGGCTTGATATATTATATGATAGATCTTCCATCTGCCAGATTTTCTGCTTCAAGTAACTTGGAAACTGAATGGTGATGATCCTTGTGTTAGATATTATATGTTAGTGACTGACAAACAACGGTTTTTTTTTTCACTGCTTAATTTCTGGGTCAATTGAAATGAGGTTTCACGGGCTTTACTTTTAAAGAGAAATTTTTGTCCATATGTTCTGTCCTAGCTGTTTATCATAGGTCACCGTTCACCAGTACGATATATATGTGCTAAAGATGTGCCTCTTTGGATAGGTAGAACTTTTATTTTCTACTTGTGTGTGTGTGTATCTTGGACTGAATTTTTGTGGATGGTTCTTGAGTTGGACACTGGCTATTTTATCATCTAATACTATAATGCAATAGGTCAGATAGGCACCAGTATAAAATTCTAATTGTAACCTGTGATCAGGGTTTTTATTTTATTTTAACTGCCCTTTTTCGTCAATGTTGGTCATCCTGGGTCTGGGTTCTTCTCTATATGTGTATATGTTGCGACATATGTTTATGTTTTATATGCTTATTAGGTGTTCTGCATTGCAGACCAGAGATGGTGGTAGGTTGGTACCACTCTCATCCTGGCTTTGGATGTTGGCTTTCTGGGGTGGACATCAACACGCAGCAGGTCATCTCTTTTACTCTAAATTTCCTTCTTATAAGGAGCATGCAAATTGTAATTACAAATGGTATGACCTTTTGGGCTTTACAACCACTATTGGTTGGTGATGTAATTTAGAGTTATGATAGCATGGCATGCAAGTCTAGAAGTATAACTATGGAGTTTCTTTTATTCATCAACCTATTTTCCCTATATCGTTTTTTCCCCAGCCTCCTTATGAACACAATGTCGTTTTGGAACACAGCCAAATGAACTCAGTTACATTGAGTAGAAGTATCAATAGCTTTGATCATGAGTAACACATTGACATGAGAGTTCACGACTTTATGCTTTTCCTTTCTTGTATACTGAGATTCTGGTCTTGATGGAGGTGGGTGTTTGGCAACCATCGGGCTATTAAAATTAGAGTGACATTAAATTTGTCAAGACGATCTACTAAATTGATTTACTAAGTTATGTTATAGACTGTAGCTGAGTTTGCGAACAAGGAGGCCATATTCAACATTAAGTAGAACTCTGCTGCATCAGTCAGTGAACCAATTTAGTGGACTACTAGTCTTTAAATACCTGGCATTATTCTCTAAATTATCTCCAGAGCTTCTCTATTGGGAGTGGTGTGTGGATGGTTTTGGTTGAAGGTTGTGGCTTTGGGGATTCAATCGGAGAGTTGTAACTCAAGATAGTTCAGATATTTTCACCATTGGTTGATGACCATAGCCTATTGCATTCATGTATGATTGGTTTCATTTGTCTTTTTTTTGCTAGACTATAATTGCTTATAGGTTTCCAGTTGGATCCAATTGTTAACAAGGCTGCTTTATACTTGTGATGTGTTCTTATAAAATCAGAGTTTTGAGGCTTTAAATCAGCGTGCGGTTGCAGTAGTTGTGGATCCCATTCAGAGTGTCAAAGGGAAGGTGGTGATTGATGCCTTCCGTTTGATCAACCCACAAACCATGATGCTTGGCCAAGAACCCAGGCAAACAACCTCCAACCTTGGACATCTCAACAAACCGTCCATCCAAGTGAGTGCTGACCAGATAATGCTCTCTTTGAATATTGAGTTTTGATCTTATCTCATTGGGTTGACTTCATATTTTTAGGCATTGATCCATGGGCTGAACAGACACTATTACTCAATTGCCATCAATTACAGAAAGAATGAACTTGAGGAAAAAATGCTACTTAATCTTCACAAGAAGAAATGGACAGATGGCTTGACGCTTCGCCGTTTTGACACACATTCTAAAACCAATGAACAGACTGTTCAGGTAAGTCAAGGTCTTAATCTGTTGCATCTAGATTAGAGAATTGGTTGCACCAGTCACTTAGAGTTGGATTCTGGACAATGCAAGACAAAGCCCTCTGCTCAAGCATTATTTCATGTAGTGTCCATGTTTTCCTAATTAATTAAGATCAATTAGCTTGCAATGCATATAGACTTTCATTGAACTGGATGTTGAGAAGCTGTCGTTTCTTGCAAAACGAATGATTGTTTTCAAATTCAGATCCTTGTTTTAGTTGGATTTCTATTTTGGGTGTCCAAGGCTCGGAGGAGAAAAATTTAGGTTTTATCATCCAAAAGCTAAGGACAAGTGCTTTATGCTTTAGGTGTAGTGTTGTTCATTCTTTGGTATATTCTCTTCCAAAAACTATTCATGAAAGTGCACTGCAAAGTTCTTTTTTTAAAAGGATTGGCAAAGACCTAGTCAATGAAAAGCGACAGGGCAAATATTTATAGGTGACAATCTAAAGTCAAACCTTTACACAATTATTGGTGCATACTCTGGACAGGTGTGACAGATAAATTACAACGCATCCACCGCAATTATTGTGTATGACATTGTGTATGGTGGTGTAATAAATGCCTTGAGTCTGAAGACTTGAATGTGGGTTTTCCTTATAGGGCCCGTTTAAGCTAATGGTAGATACATATACGTCACCCTTGTGCGAGGAGTAGGAAAGTGAGAGGAAGAGGAGGGGGGGGGTGTTGTTTGTTGTTGTTGGGAACTAATTCGCTGAATTAATAATGGAAGCATGGTGCCGTCTTGGGGTGTCCATATTCAGTATTTGTTGTTGTTGGGAAGTAATTCGCTGAATTAATAATGGAAGCATGGTGCCGTCTTGGGGTGTCCATATTCAGTATAACTCATGTGATCGTTTGTATCTTATTAGAGTCCAATAAAGAGTAGTGACTGGCCACAATTTCCATACGGCAGGGCCACAGAAAACCCATCTTTTTCTGCAGTTCATTATGAATAATACGTCATTTGGTTGGTCAGTGGGCGTTGTTTAATGACTACTTCTGGTAGGATCATAAAGAGTTGATTTTTCTTTTTTCTTTTCTTCCAATCTTTGCAGGAGATGCTGAATTTGGCAATCAAGTATAACAAGGCGGTGCAGGAGGAGGACGAATTGCCACCGGAGAAGCTAGCGATCGCGAATGTGGGAAGGCAAGATGCCAAGAAGCACCTCGAAGAGCATGTCTCCAACCTCATGTCTTCCAACATAGTCCAGACCTTAGGGACCATGCTCGATACCGTTGTCTTCTGAGGCCCTCCAAGTCGGCATCCTATCTACCTGCATTCTGCATGACTCTGTATCATCTTTTGTGGCGGTGTTTCGGGATTGATTATTAAGTTGGTTTGATCGGTAGACGCTGCAGGTGGCTTGTTAGAAATCTAACGCTTTTTCTTCTGCTTTGCTTGTACCCCCATTCAAACTAAATTCAGTTACCAATTTGTTCTTGTCCAAGAAAAGGAAACAAAAGGAGAATGCTCTCTCTATACTAAATGATGGGCAGGTCTCCTGTCCCTGTTCGATGAGGACGATGGAGGGAGTTGACCAAGACGTTGCCACCACATCTCTCCGGGGGCGCATATGGGACAAGATCCTGTGCATTTTATCGCTTTACTCAAAAGCGACACAAGCTAGTCGTGCAAGAATTTGAGGAGTACGTGCTTTGTTGTGCTGGTTTGATATTAAATTTACGTACTTGTCATGATTCTTTAGTGCAAATTGGAGAACTTATAAGAAGAAAAATAAAGATTTAGTTAACAAAAGTGACGTTTGATTTGGTTGAAGGTTAAGATAATCCATGAATAAAGTTTATAGTCGGAAAAAGGTGTAAAAATATGAACGAACGAAAACCTCGGAAACGACCGCTGTACGCCAAGTTCACTTTATAAAAACGAAAGTCTAGAACTTTGCTAGGAAAGTCAGAATGTGACATCCATGTCTCTCGCCCGCTGTGAAAATCAATAACCAGAAAATGATATTAAAATAACCAGGAATTCACAAAAGCTACCCACAATTCTCGTGGCGAAGAATGTATCAACGACCACGTTTCTACACCACCACAAGCGACCACTCCACGACGACCAGAAACTTTATTAGCCACAGCAGAGGCAAAAGTAAACGAAAGAATTTGAAAACGCCCTCGAGTTGTCCACATTCCACTTGCGTTCCATGCGCCCTCTCACTCCACGGCCTCCTCCTCCTTCGGATCATCACCGTCGCTGTTCACGAACGAGGCCACGCGCTTGAACAGCCTCTTGGCCCCTTCGCAGCTCGGGTCGAAGATGTGGAACACGTGATCCACGCCCTCGATCTCCATGAACTCCGCCGCGGCCGCCCCGCCGCTCTCCACCAGCTTCTCGTAGTACATCCTCCCTCTGTCCCTCAGGATGTCCTTCTCGCTCACGATCACCAGCACCTTCTCGCACGCCAGCCCGTCCACGCCGGGGGCCCCGTCCGCGAACGGGTTGATCAGCGGGTCGTCGCACCCCTTGTCCGACACGCACACGAACCGCCACCAGCTGTCCACCCACGCCTTCCGACCAGGGTCCGCCACCTCCACCCCGATCGGCGTCTCGCCCCAGAAGTACGGTTGTATCATCCCGATCCCCGAGACCTTGACCCGCTCGCCCAGTACGTCATCCCTTATCAGTGATGGACGCAAAAACTTAGATAAATAACAAAATAAGGAGATTTTACGTAAAATTACACTACTGCGGTAAACAATATTAATTAGTGCCTCCACAACATGAAAGTGTTTATGTTTTAAAATTCTAATCATACGTAACACAGCGATGAAATCTCAAAGTAACTTATACTTGAAAACTCACTCAGCATCTTTAGGTTTGTCATTGTTACCGTACCTGAGCCGCATGGCCAAGTGGTGCGACATGTTGGCGCCGCCGCTGTCACCGACAAGGAAGAGCCGGTCGAAGTCGGCATGCTCCCTGAGCCACGGCTCGCACCGGGCATGCTCCGATGCTATCCACTGCAGAGCAGCCCAGGAGTCCTCGTAAGCCGCGGGGAGGGGGTGCTCGGGGACTCGACGATAGTCGATGGAGACGAGGACGACGTTGCACTCGGCGACAAGGGCGTTGAGGCTGGAGTGATACTTGGGGTCTGCAATGGAGGAGATGATGAAGGCCCCGCCGTGGAAGTAGACGACGAGGGGGAATTTCGTGGCGGCGGACGCGGAGGAGGGGCGGTAGATTCGGGCAGAGACGCCAGCGTCAGGGAGGATGAGGATGTCCTTGGATTCAACTCGGGTCTCGGGGTCGAGGTCGGGCGGGGCGATCTCAAAGCCGGCGAGGCGGTCGAAGGTGCCGTCTTTGTAGACTCTGATGTAGGGGAAGATCTCGAGTGACACCTCCTTGGATGAATCCATGAATGAGAGAGAGACGTCAACGATATTAATCAGAGAGTGGTGAAGAAGATGAATTGAGAGACAAGAAACAGCGACGGCTGAGACAGGGAAAGCAAGCGGGCCTATTTATTAAGGACTTCTGGTAATTTCTAGTAATAACAACCTAGAAGAAAGGTTAGTCAGTCAGGCTCACTGTTACATGTCAATGTCTGACTACGTCTTCCAATGTGGTCGCAATACTTTTCAGTCCCGTCGAAGACAACCTTGTTTTTCTTAATCTGATGATGGTGGGATGATAGCATCTCGTCAGATCGATTCGGATTGATCATTGTTTTTCGTAGTTCAGAAACATGTTAGGCCTGAAGGAAAGTCGTCGCATCAGCAATAATTGCGGAACACCGGATGAATGTATCTCTCGTGGCTCTTGCTTTTGTTTATTGTCTTGTCATCATTCTATTACTATTCGGAGTAACTACACCTTAATTTTCCTTTCTTCCTTCGGTCCTTTTGGGAATTTCCAAAGGGAAGCGAGCTCTTCTTCATGACAACGAGGTACGTTTGGTTTGTCATTATCGAGGTTGTTGCTCGTGCAATGCAAGTGGTACATTAAATATAACAACTGGTTTAAACAAAGATATAAAGGAATAGCTTGGAGGGCTAAACTACGGATATACAGAATTGACAGAAAGGTCTGCCCCAACGCTTGATAAAAATAAAGGGTATAAAGAGCTGTATGGAAAGCGCTTAGTTATACAAGGGAGGTCAAATAGTGGAGCAATATGATATGCTAAGATCTTATTAAGAGGAGTTTAAGAGAGTTTTTTTTTGGGTCAAAAGCTCCAGAGAGTTAGCATGTATTGTAAATTTGAGATGGAAGTTAACCCAGCATCCAAAGTATTTAGGAGGTTTTATGTGAGGCTTGATGAGTTGAAAAGGAATATTTTAGCAGGATGTAAACGTGTCATGGGCTTTGATGGGTGCTTCCATAAGACTAAATTGAAGGGTTTGTTGTTTTTGACTTGTTGGAAGAGATGGAAACAATCAAACGTTCATAATTGCTTGGGCAGTCGTGGAAGATGAGTATGTGGCATCTTGGAGTTGGTTTCTCACCCTGTTGTTCACTAACTTGAGTGTGGGCAAAGGCTAGGATTGTTCTTTAATCGATGATCAGCAAAAAATAATATCTCACATTTTGTCCTTACATGTTATTAAGCTACAATAATGCAATCATCGATGTGATTTACTAATTTTTTTATCGGGTGATTTTGCAATGACTAATGAAACCAATTTCAATGCTATCTCTACTTGCTAAGCATCGAAATTGTACAAGGCAAATAAGTGCTTATTGGGAAATATTGCACAAAGGGGATGCTCTTAAGGAACTCCTTTAGAGGGCTACGAGGAGTACATTTGAAGTTGATTTCGACCATGCAATAGCTAATTTCAAGATGAAGTGCCCTAAAGGTTACGAAGACTTCATCAAGCAAGCCTTGAGCAATTCTGTAGGTTTTCATCAAGATAGATACCAACCCTTGATGTGGTTGATAATAACTTTAGTGAGACCTTCAATGTATACATTCCACTACCAAGAGAAAAAGCTATACTTGAGATGCTTGAAGTGATAATCACTATGTTAATGGAGAGGATAGCAAAGAGAAGTCAGGATAATTACCAAAAAAGTCCTAAACTTATTGTACGGATGTTAATTCAGTCATAAACATTTCAATTCACCCAATTTAGTACTAAACATTTTGACAATTTGCCAATATAGCATTTCCGATCAATTTTGGCTGGAAATCACTGACGTGAATACTGGCCATCCTACGTGGCACAACCAAATCTAACGTGGACAATTTTTGCAATTTGTTTTCAATTTTGTTTTGAATTTTTTATTATTATTTTTTTCTTCTCTTTCTTTCTTTTTCCAACTCTAGGCCTCGCTTAGTCTGGGTGAGGGTGTCGCAGTCCTCGCCTGGATCTTGGCGAGGGCCAAAGCCCTCACCTGTGGCCTGCAAGAACGAAGAGGCCCTTACTCGTGGCCGACAAGGGTTGGCTAGCAAGGTTGCTGGCCCAAAGTTGGAAAAAAAGATAAAAAGAAAAGTAGAAACAAAAATTGTAAAAATTGACAACTCGGGGCTAGCCATACCACGTAGGATAGCCGTCATTCATGTTAACAATTATAGGCCGAAATTGGCCGAAAGGACTACATTGGCAAATCGTCTAAAAGTTCAAGACTAAATTGGTCAAATTGAAAAGTTTAGAATTGAATTGGCCGTCGTACAATATGTTTAAAACTTTTTTGATAATTTTCTAGAGAGAAGTCAATTAATAGTTGACTGAACAAATCCAATTTACCCAGGGATTAACATGAAGTTAGAGAAGAGTAAACTAGAGTCCGGGTATTGTATTTTTAGGCTAGATGTGCGAATAAATTTGAGGATCAATTGGATGATGATATATTTGTGATTGACTGGGTTGGGAGACATGTGCTTGTAAGGAATGGGA
Organism: Syzygium oleosum; assembly: GCF_021117445.2. NCBI lineage: Eukaryota > Viridiplantae > Streptophyta > Magnoliopsida > Myrtales > Myrtaceae > Syzygium > Syzygium oleosum. The sequence continues at coordinate 827,261 of NW_026607506.1, read as the reverse complement.
TAGCTCGGAAATACCTTGTAGACGGGCCATATGTTGCATTACGTTGATGAAGTTAGACACCAACAATAATGAGGATGACTGCTTTAAGAAGGATGCTTATGAAAGATGTCATCAATTCCCCTTCCCAGGCATGAATGGTGCAAAAATGTGGCCCAAAGTTAATGGTGAACCAATCAATCTACCACCTTACAGAAGGAAAAGGGGGAGAGAATAACATAATCGAGAACAAGGATGGATGAAATAGTGATGGTAAGAAGTTGATGAAAGTTGAAGTCCAAATGTGATGTAGAAATTATCTTCAGTATGGGCATAAAAAGAAGACATGTAAGAATGCTAAAGCACCTAGGCCACCCAAAGTAATTCCTATTTGATAATTGTGTAACTTTTAATAAGATTTATTGGGCAAATTCCAAAAAAAAAACACCAACTTTACCTTGAGTGATAATTCTAACCCAAAATTTTTTTTGTCTCAATAAAAATCATGAACTTTTACTCGACTCCCAAATTTGGCCCCCGTTAACTAAAACTTAAGATCTCGCGGATTGTTACAAGCACTTTGGTAGGGTACAGCTTTAGAATCTATTTCATTATATTTCCCAACAAAATCCATTTAACAGAGCCCAATATTTTAAAGGGAAAATTCCAAATCAGTACCCAAAGTGGAGTCATTTTCTTAAAAAAGGGTCCAAAGTGGATATAGTGTCAAATAAGGATCTGAAGTGTCCAATCAGTCTCAAATAGGTGTCGGAAGTGCCCAATTAGTCTCAATTAAGGGTCTGGGTTCGCCGGCCGGTCAAATACTCACCGGCCGGCAAGCACGTCACTGGTCCGATCGCCAGAACAGTGACAATTTCGTCTTTTACCTTTTTTTTCCCCTTTTTCTGTTGTTTTCTTTCCTTTTTCTTTTTTTTTTTCTCTTTTCCCTTCGTCAGCCATAGCCGGGGTCGGCGGAGGTTGCTGGCCTCAGGCGGAGGCCGCCCTCGCCGACGTCGGGGGAGGGCCGCCCTCGCCGGCGTTGAGCAAGGGCCGCCCTCGCCCGACGCCAACGAAGGAAACCCAGGATCGCCCTCGCCGACATTGGGAGAGGGTCGACCCTTACCAGATCCGGCGAGGAGCATGGGAGGATGTTGGTGCCGACCCACCGGGCGGGGCACAGCAAAAAAACCAAGTGCCAAGCTGAAGTTTCCATCCATCAACAACGTTAAATTTTGCAGCTTTAGTTTCCATCCACAAGTCCTGGCGATTGCTCCCATGCTCTCGCCGCATCTGGCGAGGGTCGCCCTTGCCCGCCCAGCCCAGGCAAGGGCGGCCTTCGCCCGACGCCGGCGAGGGCGGCCTCCGCCAGCCCCGGCTATAGCCAGCAAAGGGAAAAGAGAAAAAAAAAAGAAGGTAAAAGACGAAATTGTCACTGTTCCGGTGTTCAGAATAGTGACGTGCTTGCCAGCCGGTGAGTAGTTGACCGACCGGCGAACCCAGACCCTTAGTTGAGACTAATTGGGCATTTCGAACCTCTATTTGAGACTAATTGGACACTTCAGACCCTTATTTGACACTACGTCCACTTTAAATCCTTTTTTGAGAAAATGACCTCACTTTGGGTACTGATTTGGAATTTTCCCTATTTTAAATGAGATCAATTGATTAATATACATTTGACGTAGACTTCGAAGTTTCGGGGGGGATTGGGCTTGTTTCATAAAAAAAGTTTTGGTCGTGAGCTTGGCGGATCTCGTCCATAGCGTCTCTTGATGGGTGGTAATCCACAACTTCAGATTACGACGAAACGGTGGAGGCTGCCTGAAAAGATTCAATTTGGAGATCTTTTTGACTTGTCGATGAAGTGAAGAAGACCATAAACACACCATTATTTTTCAAGTTGTCGCTCATAAAAGAAGACAATAAATAGTGATTTAAATCCAACTAGCAAGTGATGTGGATCGATGGAATAGTCACGTTGGACAATTAAGAATTCCCAGTTAACGGGACCAAATTTAGGATTTAAGTGAAAGTTTATGATTTTTTACGAGAAAAAAAATTCGGATCAGAATTGTCGCCCAAGCTAAAATTTGTGCGTTTTTTTTTTTGAAACTAGGCCAAGATTTATTTGGGTTCTCGTGACTGATAAAATAGGTGTTTCCTGGGCTTTTGTTTTTTGGGGGTCGAAAAATCCTGGGCTTTTCACATGTAGGGAAAAAAACGGAAGACCAAAAAAGACTGATAGGGTTAATCCTACCTAGTAACCTGGCAAGAAGGCTATTATTGCACTGCACAATCCGGTGGACCGTCTAAATATGAACTCCACTATCATCAGGACGGAGAGAGGACACATCAGTGCTTTTTTAGACATTTTTTTGTTTCCACAGCACTTGTGTATACTGTGATAATGCTCATTTTGTACCTTCAGGCACAACACGAAATTGGACTTTTCATGTCTGAAGCCAATGTTAATGCATATTTAGGTATAATCTCTTTGAATAATGCGTCATTTGTTTATCGAAAATAAAAGCAAGTTGATACTTTAATTGTCTGCAAACATCCTGAAACATCCATTAAAACTTCCCGGCTCCCTCGTTGCTCATCCAATCTGAATCTGAAGTTGTGCCTCCAGATCTGGCTTCGTCGATTGTTACGAGCTTTGCTCGTCCTTGACTCGCGAGGTGGCTTATCCATATATTTGGTGACACGCAGCTCGTCTCGGATGGCTGGCCATGGACGAACAGAGGAAGACGAAGCCCACATGAAGACCAAGTGGCTCGATGGAGGAGAACAAAAGAGAGGGAGAGTGAGAAAAAAGTCGAATTTTAAAAAAAAATTATTTGGTTCCACATCAGTTAATGACGTGGCACTGCAGGCATGTGTCAATTTGCGAGTAAATGTGAGTAAAAAATACACGCCACCTCAGCGACTGATGGGTGCCTTGAAACCACTACATATAGACTTCTACAGATAAATTGAAGAGAATATATAAAAAAAGTAAAGTAACATTTAATTTAGTTGAAGGTTCAGATATTCAATAAATAAAGCCTAAAGTCTAAAAAAGGAAAACAAAAAAAAAAACCTATAAACCATGAGTAACTCGAAAACGACTGATATGCATCAAGTTTGCTTAATAAGAACGTGAAGCTCGAACTTTCCTACGAAAGCAGGAAAATGACACGCATGTCTCTCACCCGTTTGGTCGAGTCAGAGATTGCCGTGTTAAGCCAATAAACAGATAATAATAGTGATACAATCATACTTCGCTAAAGCTACCCACAATTATTTGGCCAAGAATGTATCTAGGATCACTTTTCTCACCATCACAAGAGAAACTTTAGTAGCGACAGGCAAAGTAAAAGAGAAACTTCGAAAACGGCCTCGATGGTTTCATGCGCCTTTCACTCCACTGTCTCCTTCTCGTGACTTTTCCCATCACTGTTAATCAACGAGGCCACACGTTTGAACAGCTTCTTGGCCTTTTCGCAGCTCGGATCGTAGATGTGGAACACGTGATCCACGCCGTCGATCTCCATGAACTCCGCCTCCGCCGGCCCGCCGCTCTCCACCAGCTTCTCGTAGTACAGCCTCCCTCTGTCCCTCAGTATGTCCTTCTGGCTCACGATCACCAGCACCTTCTTGCACGCCAGCCCATCCACGCCAGGGGACCCATCCGCAAACGGGTTGATCAGCGGGTCATCGCACCCCTTGTCCGATACGCACACGAACTGCCACGTGCTGTCCACCCAAGCCTTCCGACCAGGGTCTGCCACCTCCGCCCCGATCGGCATCTTGCCCCAGAAGTATGGTTGTATCATCCCGATCCCCAGCAGCTTGACCCGCTCGCCCAGCACGTCATCCCTTCTCAGTAACGGGCGCAGAAACTTACATAAATAATGAACTAAGGAGATTTTACATAAAATTCCTCTACTATAATAAGTAATATTGATCTGTGTCTACTCGATCTAAAATTGTTTAAACGCACGTGTCCTAGCAATTAAATCACAAAGTTCCTTATAACAAATGAGCACTGACAAATTCACTAAGCATCATTAGATTGTTATTGTATCGTACCTGAGTCGCATGGCCAAGTGGTGCGACATGTTGGCGCCACCGCTGTCACCAATGAGGAAGAGGCGGTTAAAGTCGGCACGCTCCCTGAGCCATGGCTCGCTCTGGGCTTCCTCCGATGCAATCCACTGCAGAGCAGCCCAGGAGTCATCATAGGCCGCGGGGAGGGGGTGCTCAGGGACTCGGCGATAGTCGACGGAGATGAGGACGACGTTGCACTCGGCGACAAGGGCGTTGAGGCAGAAGTGATACTTGGGGTCGGCGATGGAGGAGATGATGAAGGCCCCGCCGTGGAAGTAGATGACGAGGGGGAGTTTTGTGGTGGCAGAAACGGAGGAGGGGCGGTAGATCCGGGCAGAGACGCCGGTGTCGGGGAGGATGAGGATGTCCTTGGACTCAACGTGGGTCTCGGGGTCGATGCCGGGCGGGGCGATCTCAAAGCCGGCGAGGCGGTCAAAGGTGCCGTCTTTGTGGACTCTGATGTAGGGGAAGATCTCGAGCGAGACTTCTTTGGATGAATCCATGAGAGAGAGAGAGAGAGAGAGAGAGAGAGATAGATGTCAACGATATCGATTAAGAGAGAGGTGAGGATGATGAATTGAGAGACAAGAAATAGCGATGGCTCAAGCAAGAGTAGGGATAGCAAAGCAGGTCCATTTATTGAGGAGGACTTTTGGTAATTGTGAGTTTACAAGTTAGAAAAGGGTTAGTCAGACTCATTATTAAATGTCAATGTCTAAAAAGATCTTCAATTGTGGACCCATAATACTTTTTGTATCTCCTCGAAGCTAGCCCTTTTTCTATGTGAATATGGTTAGTTTAAAAGTCGGACTATCTTATTACATCGATTCGAATTAATTATACTCTTTTATAGGTCAGACATCCAACATCTTGAAGAAATCAGCGACAAGAATGTGTAAATTCTTTCACGCTAGACCAATCAAGCTAAACTTTTTTTTTATGTTTCAATGCACAAAAGTTACCAAATCAACATAATTAATTACTGAAGATAACAAAATGCATGTTCTGTTTTAATTTTTTTTCCAACTGTACTGATGATGGCATTGAATTTATGCAGGGATAAAAAAGTCCTAGCAGCCAATTCCGTTGACAAATTACCAGGGAGACATACATGAGGCCGGGGGAAAGTCGTCGCGAGAGCAATAATTGCAGAATATCGTAGTGAATGTATTTCTCGTAACTCTTACTTTTTTTTCTTGTCTTGTCATCATTCTAACATTATTCAAACTAATTATATCTATTTCTTTCTTCGATGAAAATTGTTTTCTCCTTTTTGTCCTTTTAGGAATTTTCATAGCGGAGCGAGTTCTCACCCATGAGAATGAGGTAGGTTGACGTCGAGGTTGTTGCTCGTGCAAGTGATACACTCCTATTGTTGAAATATCCGACATTGTTTAATAGTAAATCTTATATGCTCTTTATATACATGTGATCTTCTTTTACCTAATAATTTAAGTTTTGAATTGGACTTTTTAAAATAATATCATAATCAATTATATCCCTTTCAATTATGTGCGTCCACCTCTCATCAGCCTAATTTCACAAGCCGTGGTCAAATTCCATATGTTACTCATAATCAGACTTACACGTAAGTGAGGATGTTGGAATATTATCCCACATCGCTTAACAAAGGATCATATATATATATTTTATATACATGTAGTCTCCCTTATCTCCTTCAAACTATCAGTTTAAGATTTTGAATTGGAATTTCTAAAATAGTATCAGAGACAAGCGCTATTTCTTTTGCGTGTTTCCACACCCGTTAATCAAATTTCACGTGTTACTCCTCATCTAGCTTGCACGTAAGAGGGGGTGTTGAAATATCTCACATAGTTAAACAACATATTTTATATGCTCTTTATATATGTCGCGACTTACCCGTCCCGATCGGTCAGACCAAGAGGTATTTGTCGAATGATGTGAACATTAATTGATTCGTTTGAAGGACAAACCAAATAGTTTATTAATCCAAAGACCGAGGCACTTTCGAGCCTCATACCTTGCGCGACGAGAGTTATCAAATTTACGCATTTGATTAGAGTCGCCACTAGCCATAATCAAGGGTCGGCTAGAAATCCTAATCAAGACGTAGGAGTGTCGTCTCGATATGCGCGAAAATTAGAGATTCTAAAGTTCGGGAACTTGATTGCACTAGCAATCTAATTAGCGCTCTTTCGGTACCTAAACTTGAACGTTCATGAACTAACTTAGCGAGCAACCTATCGAAGAAGCTTAAGATTCTATCTAACCGTTCTAAAAATGGAAAACAACAACTAATGAATGAAAGGTGTGCAATCAAATAATCATAAAGAAAATAAACAACCAGCAACCTAGCATTGTCTCTAAAAAGAAAAGGCAATCAAAAGCCCTAAAGTAAAGCCTTAATGGCTGATCCTGATTTTTTGGGAATTTTTTAAAGGTTTTCTTAATTTTCGCAAGTTTTAAACTAAGTCTAGAATGAAATTAAACACTAAGATCTAGTGAAATTAAGCCAAAAACTGAATTCCGAACATTTCTAGATTTTCTAGAATTTTTTGGAATTTTTTTATTTTTGAATTTTTTTTATTTTTGAATTTTTTAATGTTTTTCAGACTTTTTATATTTTTGGATTTTTAAACATTTGCGAATTTTTTGTAATTTTTTGGAATTTTTTAATATTTTTGAATTTTTTAATATTTTTAAATGTTTTTATTAATAAAATAAGGATTTCGGACCGGATCCCCTGACCCGATCCGCCCGACACCTGACCCGGATTACTGATCCGCCCGGGACCCCCTTTTCCATTTCTTTTTTCTTTTTTTCTTTTTTCTATTTCCCCTCTTTTCCCTTTTTTTTGTTTCTTTTTTCTTTTTCTATTTTTTATTACTCTTCTTCATCCCCTTTCGTGCCTTTCCCCTGCACGTCCTTCTGTTTCTTCACCGAGACCTCCTCATCTCCGAAACTGGGATTGCGCCGGGAACGCCCCACCGCCGGCCGTCGGCTCGGACCGCCGGCCGTCGGCTCGGGCCGCCAGAGCCGATTACGGACGCTGGCCTTACGCCGTCACCGCCGGCCAACACTCCGGCGACCAACTCCGACCACGAAAATGAACTCGACGAGGAAAAACTTGACTTTACGACAATTCTACTCTCAGCCCACCACAAACGTTTAACCAGGGAAAAACGATCACAAACAAACACAAAAGGAGGATAGACGGCTAACGATTGCGGCCTTGAACCGCGGGCATCGCTCCGGCAGGGGCCATTGATCTCCGGCGAAGGATTTGTCCGTGGTTGACTTGAACAACGAGAGATATGCCACAAAACCGAGAGAAATCACAAAGAAAACACAACTTCAGGCACCATTCAACAAATATAAGAACTAACGAAACATAAAAATCGAGTTCCAAGCACCGAGTCCACAAAAAAAATGATTCGGACCTCCATCTAAGCATTTTATCGAACGGGTGGTATGCAGGTTCAAGCGAAGACCTTAAGCTGAGATTTAGGTTGTTTTTCGGCTTAAATATGACGTGCAAAGACATGATCGACTATATTGAACCACAACCTTGCCTCGGTTTGCATAGAAACGTCCAAAAACAACAAGACCATATTCAGAGTTTTTGACTCAAAAAGCTTCGTTGGGGCATTTCGACAAACATGTGCGAGGCGCCTAAAAATGGGGTCACAGATCCGATTTTGACAAAGTTTACGGTCAATTTTCGACATATAACCTTTGGACCATCCTCACTGGGTGTCAAACACATGTTTTCCTCGGTCGAGGGGCCGGGCGACCACCGAATAGGCTCGGTGTGCCCAGCACCCTAGAGGCAAGGGAAGGGGGACGAAAACAGGGGAAGATAAGGGATGAGAACCCACCTGTTCGTGGCTGGCCGGCGGCAACGCGGCGGTCAGATGCTTGTCGGTGGCACCTCGGGGTCTTCTCCAGGTGGATGGGGATTCCCTACGCTCAGATTTTCCCCCAAAAGCTCTCGGTCCCTCCTCTAACTTTCTCTTCTTTGTTCGTGACGGACAAAAACGAGACGCAACGGCTGGATGTGACGGACGTCCGGCGACGGTGGCCGGCTCGCAGGGAGGGGGGAAGAGATTTACCAGCGATCCTCGCCGGTGGAGGAGCCGGAGCACTCTCTTCTTAGACCCCCTTCCCTTCTTTTTCCCTCGGTTTCCACCTCCTCTGTTCTCTTCTTCTTCTTTTTTCTCTTCAAAAGCCCCCCTTTTTACCTGATAAAAACCCGCCCCTCTCTCTCCTTTGGGGAATCGTCCTTTTCGTCCTCGGCTCAAGGATAATCGTCCTTGACAACCGATATTCCTCGGCGGTTATCCCCCGATTCCCGTCCTTCCCCTCCGTTTTTGTCTTTCTCGGCTCTTTGTCTGCTCTATTCCTTGTCTCTTCTGTTGGTGTCTTGAACGAACGTGAGGAAGAGGGAAAGAAGATAACGGGGTTGGGCCGAAAAAAAAGAAGGGAGAGTGGGCCGAAAATAAAGAGGAGAGGGGTGATCCGAAGGTGGGCTGAATAAAAGGGAAAAGAAAGGGAGGGAAAGCCCAGGAATGAACAAAAGGGTTAGGCCCGAGCGAAAATTAAAAGAAAAAGATTGGGGCTAAGGTTGATGGGCCAAGCTAAATTGGCCCGATATATATATTTTATTATACATATATATATTTTTTATCTCTCTTTTGCACTAATTTGGCCAATTTACCATTTAAGCGTTGATTTAACGATGTGCGCAAAATTAGGTGTCAATAATATACATGTGATTTCTTTCACTTAATAGTTTAAATTTTTGGGTTTGACTTTCTAACATTGTATCATAGCCAGTGCTATTTTTTTCACTTATGTGCATCCACCCCTAATCATCCAAATTCCATGGGCCGTGATCAAATTCCACGTCACTCCTAATCTGACTTGCACGTGAAAGAGTGTTGATATATTGTGCAACATTTCTTGTTGTCATATATGTTCTTTAAATACATGTAGTCTCCATCGTCTCCTTCAACTTATCAATTTAAGCTTTTGGGTTGGACTTTCTAAATGGTATCAAAATCGAGTGCTATCATTTTCGTGAATGTGTCCACACCCATTAATCAAATTTCACGTGCGACTCCTCATCTGGCTTACACATGAAAGGAGTTGTTGAAATATCTCACATTACTTGACAACATGTCTTATATGTTCTTTATATACATGTGGTCTTCCCTTATTTAACAGTTTAAACTTTTGGGTTGGACTATCTAATATGATATCATAGCCGGTGCTATCTCTTTTGCTTATGCGCGTCCACCCCTCATCAGCCAAATTCCACGGACCGCGATCAAATTCCACATGCCACTCCTCATATAGCTTGCACTTGAGAAAGGGTGTTGAAATATTGTCACACGTCGCTTGACAACAGGTCATATATGTTCTTTATATACATATAGTCTCCCTCATCTTCTCCACTTATTAACTTAAGCTTTTAGGTTGGACTTTCTAACATGGTATCAAAGCTAGGTGCTATCTCTTTCGCATGTGTGTCCACACCTCTTAATCAAATTTCGCATGCTACCCCTCATTCGGCTTGCACATGAGAAGGGGTGTTAAAATATCTAGCATCTCTTGACAACATGTCTTATATGCTCTTATATATGTGTGGTCTTCATTCATCTAATAGTTTAAGCTTTTGGGTTGAACTTTATAATATGATATCATAACAGTGCTATCCCTTTAGTTTATGTGCGTCCACCCCTCATCAACCAAATTCCACGGGCTGTGGTCAAATTCCACGTGCCACTTCTAATTCGGCTTGCACGTGAGAGAAAATATTAAAATATTATCCTACATCGCTTGACAATGGGTCACATATGTTCTCTATATACATGTAGTCTCATTTGTCTCATTCTATCTATCAGCTTAAGTTTTTGGATTGAACTTTGTAATACGATATCGGACCCAGGTGCTATCCCTTTCGCTTGTGTGTCCACACACGTTAATTAAATTTCACATACCATTCCTCATTTGGCTTTCACAAGATTGGGAGTATTGAAATATCCTACATCACTTGACAATAGGTCATATATGCTCTTAATATATGCGTGGTCTCCTCACACTTAATAACTTAAGTTTTTAAGTTAGACTTTCTAACAAATATTAAAAACCAAAAGAGGCTTAAACAAAGGTGTAAAGGAATAACTTGGAGGCTAAACTATTGATATGTTGGCATATCCAAGAGAAAGATTTGCTCCAACACTTGATTAAAGAAAAGTTATAACACCATATGGAAAGCTCTTCGTCATATGAGGGCCTCGGTACTGGAGCAATAGAATATGTTGAGATCTTATATGCGGGAACTCAAGAGAGTTAGTTAGTATGGAACATTTGAGATGGAAGTCAATCCAACAACCAAAGTATTGGAGAGATTTTATGTGGGGTCTGATGTGTGAAAATGAGATTTTTAGCAGGACGTAGGCGTATCATAAGCATAGATGGGTGCTTTCTTAAATTGGATTGAAAGGTATATTACCATGTGCCATTGGACTTAGATGGAAACAATCAAATGTTTCCAATTGCTTGGGCAATTGTTGTGGAAGCTAAGTCTGAAATATCTTGGAGTGTTTTCTCACCTTGTTATTCATTGACCCAAGGGTGGGCAGAAGCAAACATTGTACTGTTATCAATGATCAACAAAAGGTAATATCTTAGCTTCTGTCTTTAGATGTTGTTATAGTACACTAGTGCAATCATTGATGTGATTTTTTTGATTTTTATTGGCTAAATTTGGTCGTAGGGATAAATGAACGCGGTTTTAAGACTATCTCCACTTGCAAAGCATCCAAGTTGTGCAAGGCACATATATGCTATTTTAGAAATATTGTACAAAGGGGATGCTCTTAAGAAACTATTCCGGAGGGCTATGAAGTGCACATTTGAAGCTCATTTTGACCAAGCAATGGATGATTTTGAAGTAGGAGTGCCTTAAAGGTTACCAAGACTTCAAGAGGCAAGGCCTTGAGCAATTTTGTAAGTCTTTCATCAAGACAAGTATCAACTGTGATGCAGTTGATAATAACTTAGGTGAGACCTTCAACGAAAACATTTGCCTACCATGAGAAAAACCCTTCTTATTCTTGAATGGATAAGAACTATGTTGATGGAGAGAGGATGGTAGAGACAACTCAGTTAATGGTCAATCGAACATACCAATTTACCCAAGGATTAGAATGAAGTTGGAAAAGACTCTACAGGAGTCCATCTGTTGTATTACTTGACCAACTATGGGAAATAAATTTGAGATTCAAGTGGATGATGATAGATTTGCAGTTGACTTGGCTTTAAAGACATGTCATTGTAAGGAATGGGATATCTCTAGAGTATCATGTACACATTACACATGTTGCTTTACTTTCATGAAGTTCGATATCAATGATTATTTCGATAATTGTTTTAAGAAAGATGCTTACGAAAGATTTTACAAATTTTCCTTTCCAGTCATTAATGGAAAAAAAAAATTGGCCCAAAGTCAGTGGAAAGCCAATCAAACCCCCACCTTACAGAAAGAAAGAAATAATTATATAAATAGTTCCTAAATTTTGACTCAATGTGCAACTCATCCCTAAAATTTTAGTTTGTTTAATGTGGTACCTAAACTTTTTGTAAATGTTCATTCTAGCAAGAAGCTTGGCAAAAGGGCTAATAGTGCACATGCCATTAGACCATCTAATAGGGGATTCCACTATCACTAGGATAGAGAGAGCACAAGTTAGTTCTTTTTCAAACTCATTTTATTTCATAACACTAGTGTGTATACTATGATTAATGTTTTACGCTCATTTTGTATCTTTAAGCATGACAAGGATCTGGACTTTTCATCTCTGGAACCACTAGGAATACATATTTAGGGTAATCTCTTTGCCTAGTGTTTATATGTATATCAAAAAGAAAATCGACGTGATACGTTAATCATTTTTTTACCGCATATACCAAGGAGTGATAGAGTTGTCGACTTGGAGGTCCATTCATCTCCAAGAGACAAACAAGACCAAGGAATGTTCTAGTTCCACCAAGCCAGGCTTCAATTGATATCTCACAACCTCCATGCACTCAAAGAATATGGAGGTAGTGAACTGTGAAGTTGTGGACTGGAATATGTTAATGGATGTTTGGTACTGCTATTAGATGAGGATGTTGAGTTGTATACTGAAAAGTACTAGTTTTTATGTTGTTTCTAAATGGATTTGGCTATGTACTATTTGTTTGGGGATTTGGCTGTGTAGTTTTGTAATCGTGATGTTTTAGCCATGTATTATGTGTTAAGCTGCGCGTGCTATATTGGGAAGGCTTCTTATGTTGGGATGTTTGTCTTTTCAATCAAAAGATGTGGATCAGTTTAAATTTATTTAATGTCATTTTGTTTGCTTTTGATTAACTGAACCGTGCTGCATCAGTTTTAATGAAGTCATGCAGCATCAGTTCATTGCATTAGTCATCAGTGGAACTGACTGATGCAACATTAGCAACTGATACTTAGAATTGAACTGATGTAGCTTCAATTCACTCGAATTGCATCAGTTTCAATAGTTGGGCTATGTACACTCCATCTGGAAGGTGTTATTAGTCCGTTTTAGCTATAAACAAAAATTATCCATGTCGGTGCCAACCGTACCACGTAAGATGGTCGGCGTCCGTATTAGTGATTTTTAGACAAAATTGACTAGAAGGACTATATTAACAAATTGTTAAAATGTTTATGATTAAATTGATCAAATTAAAAAGTTTAAAACTAAATTGACCGCCGTACAATAGATTTAGGCTTTTTTGGATAATTATCCCCAAACACAATGATTATCAATTCAATTCACGAAAATTTTCAACAAACACACAATAGTCAACAAATTGTAACAATTTCACAATAATAACTTATGATAAATTATTTACTCTCCATGTTGAACAACGGAAGAACCTCCATGCAGGATTTCTTAGGGTCCGCAAGATGTAGAGGGTTGCTCATCGCCAATGCTTGCATGAAACGTCACAATCATCGCTCATGAATCGACTCAATACTTCGTCTTCTCTGTTAGAGTTTCCTTGAGATGACATTCTGCATTAATTTGCTGTTGTTTGAACCAATTTCGTCCTCTCCAAACCCTAGAGCCCTAATTTTTTTTTCCCTCAATTTATGGAGGGGAGAGAGAGAGCCCTAATTCTGCCCATAATTCAAGATGACGGCATCTCCCTTCAATGCTTGGTTTGCGACGATGTCGTTGGTGTGCAACCCTTTCACCTCAACATAGGTGTGAGTCGCCTTATATAAGTCGAATGCACATAGGATCTTTAATGGCATCCCTTGTACGAAAATTTGACTGAAGCCAGATTTTAGTACCAACTCAAAGTTTGTTCATTTTCATCAAATAAAAAGGCATTGGCACCCGAGCTAAAGCCAGCGTTTTTAGGAAATCAGGGCCCTCTGCTCAAAGAGGGCGACAAACTAGAGAAAAATGTTGCCAACCAATCGCTCTGGGGGAATATGACAAAAGATCTTGTGCATGTTCCATCACGACCTCCAATAATTCGGTGTACTAGACATCTTGACAACGTTACCTATAAAAATCTCGAGGCCAAATCTTAATGCTTCGCTCAGAGGTGACACATGTTAATCGTGGAGACTGACAACTGACAAGGGAATTGGTCTGATAAGAAATTCTCGTACTCATCATGATTCTTTGCCAATTACAAAACAAATCAGATGATAACTAATGATCTGGAGGTACTGCTTTGGCAGGCAGATAGCGCTAATGACATAGACTTCTACCAATAGATTTGAGAAGGTTCATGACAAAAATCTAGTAAAAAGGGTAACCATTTATTTGGTTTAAGGTCGAGATGATCCACAAATAAAGTTCAAAAAAGGGAAAATAAAACACGATAAATAAATCAATACCTCGAAAAGGACTTTTATGCACCAACTTCACTTATTAAAAGCTCAAGTCTCGAACTTTGCTACGAAAGCCAGAACATGACACGCACGTAAAACCCGTAACAAGAAAATGATATACAAATAAGCAGGAATTTGCAAAAGCTAACCTCAATTATTGGGGCCAAGAATGTATCAACCATAACTTTTTTCCACCATTACAACCGGCAAGGGGACGACAACGATCGAACTTCAGGCAAAGTAATAAAGAAACTTTGAAAACGCCCTCTGCTTTTCAACATCTCTCTCTTGTTTTATGCACCTTTCACTCCGCATTCTCCTTGTTGTGATCATCGCCGTCACTGTTAACGAACGAGGCCAAGCGTTTGAACAGCCTCTTGGCCTTTTCGCAGCTCGGGTCGAAGATGTGGAACACATGATCCTCGCCTTCGATCTCCATGAACTCCGCCGGCACCGCCCCACCGCTCTCCACCAGCTTCTCGTAGTACAGCCTCCCTCTGTCCCTCAGTATGTCCTTCTCGCTCACGATCACCAGCACCTTCCCACACGCCAGCCCGTCCACGCCAGGGGATCCATCTGCGAACGGGTTGATCAGCGGGTCGTCGCACCCCTTGTCTGAGAAGCACACGAACCGCCACCAGCTGTCCACCAACGCCTTCCGACCAGGGTCCGCCACCTCCCCTCCGATCGGTGTCTCGCCCCAGAAGTACGGTTGTATCATCCCGATCCCCGAGAGCTTGACCCGCTCACCCAGTATGTCATCCCTTATCAGTGTCAGGCGCAAGAACTTAGATAAATAATAAAACAAGGAGATTTTATGTGAAAGCCTCTACTGTAATATATATATCATTAATCAGTGTCAACTCAATATAAAATTGTTTACAATTTATAAATTATAAGTAAGACAGCAATGAATCACAAATTACGTATAGTAAATGAACGCTAAAAGTCCGACCAAAAAAAATGAACGCTAAAAGACTCATGAAGCATCTTTAGGTTTGTCATTCTACCGTACCTGAGTCGCATGGCCAAGTGGTGAGACATGTTGGCGCCGCCGCTGTCACCTACGAGGAAGAGCCTGTCAAAGTCGGCATGGTCCCTGAGCCAAGGCTCGCACCGGGCTTCCTCGGATGCAATCCACTGCAGAGCAGCCCAGGAGTCATCATAGGCCGCGGGGAGAGGGTGCTCAGGGACTCGGCGATAGTCGACCGAGATGACGATGGCGTTGGACTCGGCGACAAGGGCGTTGAGGCTGGCGTGATACTTGGGGTCGGCGATGGTGGCAATGATGAAGGCCCCACCGTGGAAGTAGATGACGAGGGGGAGTTTCTTGGCGGCGAAGGCAGAGGAGGGGCGGTAGATTCGGGCGGAGATGCCGGTGTCGGGGAAGATGAGGACGTCCTTGGACTCGACTCGGGTCTTGGGGTCGAGGCCGGGCGGGGCTATCTCAAAGCCGGCGAGGCGGTCGAAGGTGCCGTCCCTGTAGACTCTGATGTAGGGGAAGATCTCGACTGAGACCTCTTTGGATGAATCCATGAGAGAGACAGAGAGAGATGTCAACGATGCTAATGAGAGAGAGAGAGGCGAGGATGATGAATCGGAGAGACGAGAACCGAGATGGCTCAAACACGGAAAGCAAAGCGGGCCTATTTATTAAGGTGGACTTTCGGTAACTACGAGTTATAACGAAATCATCAGAAAAAAAAAAGGTTAGTCAGACTTACTGTTATACGTCAATGTCTAACTACGTCTTCCAACGCATTATAAATATAATACTCTTGAGTCGCGTCTAAGATAAACATTTTTTTTTTAAATCTGATCCCGACGATCTCGTGACATGGATTCGGATTAATTATCGTTTTTGATGGGTCAAACATCCCACGTCTTGATAAAATCAAACACAAGAATGAGCTAAATCGTTTACACTACAGCAACCAAAAAGTTCATCTTCTTCGATGAAATCAACATAATTATTTGCTGCTAATGCCAAAAATGCATGTTCGACCAAGAAAAAGAACAAAAATGCATGCTTTTCTCTAATTTCTTTTTACTCTATCTATAATGGTATTTTTAATCTAGCTTTGTGCATGAACGGAAAGTCCTTAAAACAATTCATTCTGTTGAGAAATTACATGCGAGACGTGTATTAGGGAGGAAGTTAAACAATTCATTCCGTTGAGTGCTAGTCCTACCACAAGTTAGAATATCTACAGGAGAAAATAGACCTTCGTAAAGATATTAGCCGCACTAGTATGTGTTACTCACATATGCAGGAGAGCCAAAAATTTATGAAGTTATGTCATGTGATCAAAAGAATGAATAGCATGAAGCCATACAAGAGGAGCTCAAATCCTTGTGTAAGAACCACACATTTGAATTGGTGAAATTGACTAAGGGCAAGAGAGCACTAAAAAATAAGTGGGAATGCAAGTTAAAGACGGAAGAAAGCAGTTTGCAACCACGATACAAAGTTAGGCTTGTTGTGAAGGGCTTCATTAAAAGAAAGGAATTGACTTTGAAGAGACTTCTCACTAGTTTTAAAAATGACTTTTATTCGAGTTATTCTTGGGTTGGCCACCAGCTTGAATTTGGAAATTAAACAACTTTGTGTAAAGACAGCTTTTCTTCATGGTGACTTAGAAGAAAATATATGGAGCAACCAGAGGGTTTTAAAGTTGAAGGCAACGAGCATCTTGTATGTAGATTGAGGAAAAGATTATATGGTCTCAAGCAAGCGTCAAAGGCAATGGTACGTGAAATTTGAGTCTCTAATTCTTATGTCTTCATGAAAGATTCTCAAATAATAATTTTCTTATCCTTCTACTCTATGTTGATGACATATTGATAGTTGAGCATGATGCTAAGAAAATTAAGAGCTTAAATGAGTTGTGTAAAGCTTTTGCAACGAAGGATTTGGGACCAGTTAAGCAAAACTTGAGCATGAGAATTACTTGTGAAAGGAAGGACGGGAAATTTTGGCTATCTCAAAAAAAGTACATTGAAAATGTGCTAGAAAAATTCAACATGAGCACCTACCAGTAAGTACTTCATTTGCCAGTCATTTCAAATTGAGTAGTAAAGAGTGTCTTACAAGTGAAAAAAAAGGGGGAAGAAATGATGAAAATTCCTTATGCATCAGCCGTAGGTAGTTTGATGTATACCATACTTTGTACAAGACGAGGTAATGCTTATGCAGTTGGTGTTGTGAGCAGGTTTCTCTCAAATCCAAGTAAAGAGCATTGGGATGATATTAAATGGATCTTGAGCTATCTCAGTGACATTTCTAGATTCTGCTTATGTTATGGAAACAGAAAGACCGAGTTGAGTGGCTATTTAGTTGTAGATTATGCTGGTGACGTTGACTCTCGAAAATCCACATCAAGTTACATGATGACTTTTGTAGGGGGAGTAGTTTCGCGACAATCAAGATTGCAAAAATGCATTGTTTTGTCTACAACTGAAGTAGAGCTGGACGAAAGGAACTCTTGTGGATGCAAAAATTCATACAAGAGTTGAGCTTGAAGCAAGAGATGTTTATTATGTATTATGATAACATGAGTGCAATCTATCTTAACAAAAATTGGATGTTACATTGAAGATTGAAGCATATTGATGTGAAATATCATTATATTTGAGAGAAATTCAAAGAGAAGCTCTTCCTACTTGAGAAAGTCTATATCGACGATAATGAATCCAATATGATGACTAAAACCTTGAGCATGGTGAAACTTGATTCTTATAGAAATAAAGCGGGCATGACGAAACTTCTCACGTGAGGCAGTGAGGCAAAGAAACTGATTTGTTGGTTGGGTCATCCTTTGTGGGGCCCAGCTAACATTAATAAAAAAAAGGAAAGAAAAGTCAAAAAGCAAAAAGAAGAAAAGAAAGTGGAGCTGCCGTTCATGAGTGAGAAAAGAAAAGAGAGAACATAGAGAAGAAAGAAAAAGATGGCAACTGCTTCCTGCGACAATTGGACGGCCAAACATCGTTGGAATTGGCTTAAGTTTGAGTATGTTGTTCATGAGATCAAGGGCTATGAGTTGATAGTTTCGTTCATTGAAAACCTTCTCCGAATTTCTCTAGTTTTCTCTTATTGCAATTAGGATTTCTCGCTCTATTTGTGTTAATCCACGTTCACGATGATGAAATACTTTTGTATTGTTAATATTGAGTCTCTAATGTGTGACTAGAGAAGAACTTTTATGTATTCTACTATTATTTGTAATTAGTGAAAGTTTTTGGGCCGTTCGTGATTTTTCCCGCTCTGAGTTTTTCACATAAAATCTCAATATTGTTATTGTCTTCGTCTCCTTATCATTTTGACATTATATTTACATTACGATGTTGTATTACTAGAATATATTAGAGGTTGTTCGATTTTGATTGGTTTAGTTTTGGAGAAGAAATTGATCTGGATTGGATTAGTTCTTGATGAACTGTTGTCCGATTTTCCCGAACAAATTCTTGTGGCCAAGAATGTATCAACCATAATTTTTTTATGCCACTACGATCGACAAGGTGGAGACAACGATCGAACTTCAGGCAAAGTAATAAAGAAACTTTGAAAACGCCTCAACTTTCCAACATCTCTCTCTTGTTTCATGCACCTGTCACTCCGCACTCTCCTTGTTGTGATCATCGCCATCACTGTTAACGAACGAGGCCATGCGTTTGAACAGCCTCTTGGCCTTTTCGCAGCTCGGGTCGAAGATTTGGAACACATGATCCTCGCCTTCGATCTCCATGATCTCCGCTGCCACTGCCCCGCCGCTCTCTGCCAGCTTGTCGTAATACAGCCTCCCTCTGTCCCTCAGTATGTCCTTCTCGCTCACGATCACCAGCACCTTCTCGCACGCCAGCCCGTTCACGCCGGGGGCCCCATCGGCGAACGGGTTGATCAGCGGATCGTCGCACCCCTTGTCTGACGCACACACGAACCGCCACCAGCTGTCCACCAACGCCTTCCGACCAGGGTCCGCCACCTCCGCTCCAATCGGTGTCTCGCCCCAGAAGTATGGTTGTATCATCCCGATCCCCGAGAGCTTGACCCGCTCGCCAAGCACGTCACCCCTATCAGTGATGGATGCAGAAACTTAGAAATATAATGAAATAAGGAGACTTTAGGTAAAAGTTACTTGTAACAAATGAACACTACAAAACTGTCTACAATTTAAAAATTATAATTGTAAGACAGCTATGAAATCTAAAAGTTACTTATAACAAATGAACACTACAAAACTCACCAAGCATCTTTAGGTTCGTTATTGTACCGTACCTGAGTCGCATGGCCAAGTGGTGCGACATGTTGGCGCCGCCGCTGTCCCCGATGAGGAAGAGCCGATCAAAGTCAGCTTGGTCCCTGAGCCACGACTCGCGCCGAGCTTCCCCGGATGCGATCCACTGAAGAGCAGCCCAGGAGTCATCATAGGCCGCAGGGAGAGGGTACTCGGGGACTCGGCGATAGTCGACCGAGACGACGATGATGTCGGACTCGGCGACAAAGGCGTTGAGGCTGGCGTGATACTTGGGGTCAGCGATGGAGGCGATGATGAAGGCCCCGCCGTGGAAGTAGATGACGAGGGGGAGTTTCTTGGCGGCGGAGGCGGAGGCGGAGGAGGGGCGGTAGATTCGGGCAGAGATGCCGGTGTCGGGGAGGATGAGGACGTCCTTGGACTCAACTCGGGTCTCGGGGTCGAGGCCAGGCGGGGCGATCTCGAAGCCGGTGAGGCGGTCAAAGGTGCCGTCTTTGTAGACTCTGATGTAGGGGAAGATCTCGAGTGAAACCTCCTTGGATGAATCCATGAGAGAGAGAGGTGAGGATGATGAACCGAGAGACAAGAACCGGCGATGGCTCACACAGGGAAAGCAAAACGGGCCTAATTATTGAGGTGGACTTTCGGTAATTACGAGTAATAACAAAATCAGGAAAAAAAAGGTTAGTTAGACTCGCCGTTAAATGTCAATATCTAACTACATCTTCCAATGTCGATATAGATATAATGTTGGCCACGAAAATGGCACGCCCAGGATCACCATAATCAGAAACCGAAACACGTTAATGGAGAAATTATCGATTCGCGTACCTAGTTTGGAATCTATCAAACTTGACGCGGAATTTGCGGCGGTTTCCGAACACGAACTCAAGTGCTTCTCCCCTATACCCTTCGTTAGAACACTGGCCTAATGAGATTGCCACTCACGAGAAGAAAGTTCTCTCTAGATCCATATGTGAGTCAAATTGCATTATCAGGTTAGGGGAGAGACTTGAGTGCTATTTATAGAGTTTTCGACCACGGGCCCTCTCATTACGGGCCGGGCCGTACTCGGCCCACACCAGCCAGCCCCATATTAGACTTATTAAAAACTCATATATCTTACCTTTATTAAACCAAACTAATTCAGTTAATTTCAATTAATGAAGCCCACATTAGGAAATTCATACATTCTCCCACTTGGGCGATATTAATTGAAATAGAACTGTATGCGCACCCTTATATTGGTCTAGAAATCATTCTTAATAGTCAATCCGATCCCATAAAGTCTCGAACACCGAATCATGGCAGTAACTACATGTACTCACGTAGAGCCTTCCATCGTCACAAGTGCTTTCAACTTTACTGATATGGATTCAACATGGTAGTGTGTCAAATGGACAATACCTCATAATGAGTGATACTTCATGTGTTATCCATTTTGTTAGTCCAAATTCTCTCTCCTTAAGTGTCACAAAACCTAGTGTATCACCAGAGAATGTCCTTCATGGTTCCAACGAACCTGCATATGTCTTACCTTGATAGTTAACTATACTTTATGTGCAACAAGACATATCGTTAAGGCTAATACCAAGAATACCCCATAGCCTGTACTCAAGGTTTACATAGTGCCTCGAGATTTCATCAAATATGTGTACTCAACTTGATAAATCTACATTCACAAAAACCTCATTGAATGCAAAAAGTTGATACATATCCAAATGCTACAAAATGTAACATAAAATCATATACAAATTTCATAAGAGCAACACAAGACTAAACAGCTCTCACTAATTAACAATATCCCATGATATTTCTAAGCCCATGTTAATGACATGTCGATCAAATACACAAGGGCGAAGGCCTTTAGTTAGTAGATCTGCGATCATATCATCTGTCGAAATGTGCTTTACTGCAATGTCACAATTCTAAACTTTTTCGTTTATAGTCAGGTACTTTACCTCTGTATACGTAGACCCCTTTAGACCTCTGTTGTTGTTAACAAACAACACTGCAGAGTTATTGTCACAATACAATTGTATGGGCCTATCCATAAAATCAAATACGGTCAACTCCTTAATAAGGTTCCGGAGCCAAATTGCCTGAGTAGCAGCCGAAAAGCATGCTACAAACTCCGCTTGCATGGTAGAGGATGTCATTGATTTATGTTTCTCACTTTTCCATGATACTGCACCTCCTGCTAACTTAAAGATGTAACCCGTTGTCGACTTCTTTTCATCCTGACAGCCAGCAAAGTCTGAATCCGAATACCCGACCAGCTGTAGGTCCTGAACATGTTTGTAAATCAGCATATAGTCTTTTGTCCTCTTTAAGTACCTCAAAACCTTCTTGGCAGCAACCCAATGATCGTATCCTGGATTTGATTGATATCTGCCTAGAAGTCCTGTTGCAAAAGCAATATCTAGTCTAGTACATACTTGAGCATACATAATACTCCCAAGTGCACTAGCATAAGGTACATTCTTCATTTGGGCTTTCTCAAAATCTAAATGAGGACATCGTGACAGACTTAACTTATCACCCTTAATGACAGGAGCAATTCCTGGCTTGCATTGCTGCATGTTGAATCTTTCTAAGATACGATCAACATATGCCTTCTGAGATAAACCCAATAGTCGGCAAGAACGATTCCTATGAATCTCAATGCTAAGGACAAAAGACGTATCACCAAGGTCCTTCATATCAAAGTTCTTTGACAACATCCGCTTTGTCTCATGCAATAAACCAAGGTCACTGCTCGCAAGCAGGATATTATCCACATAGAGTATAAGGAAAATGAATTTCCTCCCACTGACCTTGCAGTATATACACTGATCTACTTTGTTCTCAACAAAATCAAATGAAGGACAACACTATGAAACTTCAAGTACCATTGTCTAGAAGCTTGCTTGAGACCATAAATAAACTTTTTCAGTCTACATACAAGCGTACTTGAATCATCTGCCACAAAGCCTTCAGGTTGCATCATATAGACTTCTTCACTAAGGTCTCCATTGAGAAATGCAGTTTTAACATCCATATGGTGTAACTCCATATCAAAATGAGCTACCAATGTCATGATCACTCTGAAAGAATCTTTACAAAAGACTGGACAAAAAGTTACTTCATAGTCTACTCCTTCTCTCTGAGTGAAACCCTTGGCTACCGGTCTGGCTTTAAACTTCTCAATCTTTCCTTTGGAGTCCCTTTTAGTCTTATACACTCATTTGCAGCTAATGGGTCTATGACCTTCAGGTAATTCAACAAGTTCCCAAACACCATTATGCTTCATAGACTGCATTTCATCTCTCATTGCATCCAACCACAGTTCCAACTGAGGACAAGAAACAGCTTCCGCATAAGTCACTGGATCAGCCACATAACCGATATGATAGTCTTGCTCTCCTATATAGACTAAATAATCCGGTGGTATAGCTAATCGTCTCTCCCTAATGGATCTCCTTACTAGAGCAACAACAGCTTTATCCTACACCTGAGAGTCTTGAGGAACTTCATTAGGAGCTATCTCGACAACATGATCCTGAGCCTCAACAGGTTCAGTCTGTGGTGTGGGAGTCTCCACAATTATCGGCAAAAGGACACTATAAGTGCCATAACTTGTGTATGGCGCTCACTTTGGTGCCATAACTTTTTTTCGGATCACTTTGGTGCCAAGTCGGAGGAAAAACGATCACTTAAGTGTCATAACTTTTTTTTGGATCACTTTAGTGCTAAAATTTTTGAAAAACGATCACTTAAGTGCTAAAATTTTTGAAAAACGAACATTTAAGTGCTAAAATTTTTGAAAAACGATCACTTAAGTGCCAATCTTCGGCGAGACTCCGGCGAGCCACGTCACTTCGAAATTAATAAAAAAATGCCACGTCGATTTCCGCGAAAAATTGTGTACGGCACCGGAGTTGGCACTTAAGTGATCGTTTTTCAAAAATTTTAGCACTTAAGTGATCGTTTTCAAAAATTTTAGCACTAAAGTGATCCAAAAAAAAGTTATGGCACTAAAGTGAGCGCCGTACACAAGTTATGGCACTTGTAGTGTTCTTTTGCCCACAATTATCTGTATGGGGGGAGATAAAGATACAACATTACCCACCGTACTATTATCCTCAATAGTCTGTGAGCAGCTACTTTCTTCGATCACATCAAACTCTAGAAACTTCGTTGTCTGTGATTCCACAATTCTTGTGCCTCCATTGAGATTATAGAACCGATATCCCTTCAAATGATCCGGGTAAGATACAAAGTAACATCGAGTGGTTCTTGAGTCCAACTTACTTAATGTTGGATTATATAACTTCACTTCTGTAGGACATCCCCAAACCTTAAGATGGTTTAAGCTAGGCTTACGTCCAGTCCATAACTCAAAAGGAGTCAATAGAATAGCTTTAGTAGGTACACGATTCAGAATGTACAAAGCTATTTTCAAAGCTTCACCCCACAAAAAATCAGGTAAATTTGTCCTACTAATCATACTCCTCACCATTTCCATAAGGGTGCGATTGCGCCTTTCGGCTATACCATTTTGCTCAGAACTCCCAGGCATAGTAAACTGAGCCACTATCCCGGAATCCTCTAAGTATTTGGCAAATGGCCCCTTAAGCTGTCCGGCATCGCCATGCTTGCCATAATACTCTCCACCTCGATCAGATCTAACAACCTTTATGACCTTTCCCAACTGTTTATCGACTTCAGTCCGAAAAATCTTGAACTTGTCAAGAGACTCAGACTTTTCTTTAATTTAGTACAGATAGCGATATCGAGAATAGTCATCAATAAATGTGATGAAATAAAAATTTCTACACAAGGTTGCCGTATATGATCCACTTATGTCAATGTGAATGACCTTCAACAGGTCAGAATTTCGGACTGCAGTTTTCTTCCTTATCTTGGTTATTTTACCTCTACAACAGTCTACGCATGTCTCTAGGTCATCTTTAAGAGCAGGCAAGGTGTTAGTCTTTATCAGCCTTTCTACTCTATCCTTAGAAATATGACCAAGCCGTTTATGCCACAATCCATAAGACTATTCCTTAGGTAGTGATCTCTTGGAAACAACCTTTTTAGCCGTATAAGCGACGTATATGTCATTGGGAAACAAACACAATCTGTACAATCCGTTGGACATATTACAGCACCCAACCTTATTTGAATTAAGAAACAAAGAAATAACATTGTTCTTGATTTCAAAAGAGTAGCCATACATGTCCAAACACGATACGGAAACTAAGTTCCGTCTAAAAGAAGGTACATAAAAAGTGTCTTTCAATATTAATCTAAAATCAGAGTCTAGAATCAAAATAAAATCTCCCACAAACACAACATCGACTTTCTCGTTGTTTCCCACAGTGAGTCTTGACTCATCCTGATTTGGCTTCCTCCGGTTTATGAATCCCTGTATGGTAAACGCAACATGATTAGTTGCATCGCTATCGAACCACCAAGAACTTGATGGTGCTTTTTGATAGGTTGGATTCACAAACAAGTGTCAAAGAATCATTACCTGTAGGCTCCCGTTTGGACAACCAAGTTTTGAACTTTCCACAGTCCTTCTTTACGTGACATTTCTTCTTACAAAAGAAGCAGCGGTCACCATCCCTTTTGAAGGATGTTTTCTTTAGACCCATATTATCAGATTAACCGGTAGTGTCATGAGTACCTTTATAAGTACGATTTCTGGACTTCTTATCCTTCCTTTTGTGGAAACCAGAAACATATAAGGCTAGATGCTCTTTTTCCTTCTTAAGTTTATCTTCCTCTGCCACCACCCTTGCTATCAAGTCATTAACTGACCAAGTCTCATCTTGGGAGTTGTAATTTGTCTTTATAATCCCAAAATCAGGTGGAAGGGTGTTAAGGGCTTGATGCACAATGCAAGCATTAGGAATGGAAACATTAAGAGTTTGAAGTTTTGTCTTTAGGTCTACCATCCTAAGGACATAATCTCTAACCCCAGCAGTACCATCATACTTCATATTGAAGAGCTTTTGAAGAAGTGTACCAACATCAGCATTAGATGAAATGCGGTTTCTAGCCTCTAAGGCTGCCATCATTTCCTTAGTAGTAAAGTCAGCTGGCAAACCACTGTTCAAGTGTTCTTGAATGGATTTCTTCATTGTCAATAAGCAAATCCGATTGCTCTTTTCCCAAGCAGCATAGTGCGTTTTCTCAGCTTCGGTATTGGTGGCCGTGATATCTGCCGGTTTATCTTTTGTAAGAGCAATGTGAACATCCGCCAGCTCCATTCCAAATAGAAAATCCTCTTTCCATTTTTTAAAGTTCAACCCAGAAAAGACCTCAATGGAAATGAAATTGCCGTTTACAGAAAAAGGTGACTGGAAAACAAACAAACAATACAATCAGCATCATGTGAGTACTTATCCAGAGAGTTACATACATAATCACATAATCACCTTTGGGCAAAAAATATGACATGCAGTTATACACTCTCCACATGACAGCAGCCATGAGAACATATTCTAATCTTTCGTGAAATCACCACCTTTGGGAGTATGAACCACTAAGATCAGTCATTTCTCAAGCACATGTTATACATGTACCCCTCCATGAACCAATACAAGATCACCTCCTTTGGGAGTATGATCACGCAATAGAACAGGAGACATCCCACCACAAAATGAGACCGATATTTCTCAAACCCAGTCAAGTGTGCCACTTTGGCGATCACTACCTAACTGAATCCTTGAAAATCTCTCATATCAAGGATATGAGCTTTATGTATCACATTCACTATATACATGTAATGCTAGACGTAAAGACAGTGGCGTATATCTCTGAAATTACATGTCATGCTAATTATATTGTTCCATTCATTGATAGACAATGAATTACACTCTACACAGTCCTTATGTGGTGATATACATGTGAGCTACCTTATGCATTTCCGAAACCATAGAGAAATACAAGAAAATACGCAAAAATACCCTAAAAATACTCGTATATAGGGTTCTATATGTATTTTCACATCTGTAAAAGCTTCAAACATGTAAAATAAATACACCACAATGTAGAGAATCTCGATACGAGCACGTCGATACCAAGAACGTCACAAACGGACATCAGACGCGCCCTCACGCGCCACCGGAAAGCGCGGCATGTGCGCGCGTGTTCAGCCGGTCAAACCGGTCCGAACAGCCGGTCCGACCGATTGACCTGTCCAACCTATCAATGGTCAACGAATCGGTCCGACCGGTTGACCGGTCAGGTCGAGTCAACATTCGGGTCGGGTCAACGGTCGGGTTGGGTCGAAATTCGGGTCAGGTCAATGATCGGATCGGGTCAGGATCCGGGTCAACCCGGATCCGCACCCACGATGACGTCATCCTGCGGTTACCGACGGAAAATGCGCCGGTTTGGCACGGCCGCACGTGGCCGTCACGCGCCGTCGCACCCACGGCGCGTGTCGGCGCGTGAAGGCGCGTGCGGCCTCGTCCGGTGACGTGCCGCCCGTCAATCTTCTCATCTCGATGAGTAGATTCCAAATATGTAATAAAATTTTACATTCATCTGACAAAAAATTCCGAAAATGGGTAAAAACCTCTCGGACATAACGAAAACGGTCCTAATCCGCATGTTTCAGTTCTAATCTATGGCAGGCTCTGATACCACATGTTGGCCACGAAAATGGCACGCCCAGGATCACCATAATTAGAAATCGAAACACGTTAATAGAGAAATTATCGATTCGCGTACCTGGTTTGGAATCCATCGAACTTGACGCGGAATTTGCGACGGTTTCCGAACACGAACTCAAGTGCTTCTCCCCTATACCCTTCGTTAGAACACTGGCCTAATGAGATTGCCACTCACGAGAAGAAAGTTCTCTCTAGATCCGTATGTGAGTCAGATTGTGTATCATCAGGTTAGGGGAGGGACTTGAGCGCTATTTATAGAGTTTTCGACCACGGGCCCTCTTGTTACGGGCTGGGCCGTACTCAGCCCACACCAGCCAGCCCCATATTAGACTTATTAAGAACCCATATATCTTACCTTTATTAGACCAAACTAATTCAGTTAATTTCAATTAATGAAGCCCACATTAGGAAATTCTTACATATAATACTCTCAAGTCATTTTTATAATTTCTAATGACGGTGGGACGAGAATCCGACGATCTTATTTTTGATAGGTCAAACATCCAAAGTCTTGAAAAATCAAAAATAAGAATGAGTCAATTCTTTTACACTATAGCAACCAAAAAGTTCATCTTCACCGATGAAATGAACGTAATTATCTGTTGCAAATAACAAAATGCACATCTTTCTCTAATTTCTTTTTGCTCTATCCATAACGTGGTATTTTTACTCTACTTTTGTGTATGAACGAAAAGTCTTGAGAACAATTCGTTCCGTTGAGAAATTACTTGAGAGACGTGTATTAAGGAGGAAATTACCCAAGAAGTCCTAAACCTATTATACCGATACTAATTCAATTCTAAACTTTTCAATTTGGCCAATCTAGTCATAAATCTTTTGACGTTTTTCCCATTGTAGTTCTTCTGACTAGTATAGGTAAGAAATTATTGATGTGGAGGTCCAATCAACGCCGATTGTCATCCTATGTCGCATGGCCAGTGTCCGACGTGGACATATTTACTCAAACGACCACGTTTTGTGGAATTTTAGTAATTTTTGGACATTTCTTTTTCTCTTTACTTTCCCTATTTTCCTTATTCTCATTTCCCTTGAGAAAAGTGTTAGAAAAGTCCTAAACATATTGTATTGTTGCCAATTTAGTCCTAGACCTTTTAATTATGTTAATTTAGTCATAAACCTTTTGACTTAGTGTCAATTTAGTCCTTCCGGCTAATTTTGGCCGGATATTGCTAATGCAGACACCGGCCAGCCTAAACACAGTTGCTCGTCGAGCCGTGAGGCTCAAGGTGAGTTCGTAAGAAGTTAGGGCCAAGAAAGGAACTCAAGTCACCAAGAGCATATTGAAGCTGCAGATAGACAAGTACCTATGTGCTCAAGAAGTGGAAATCAAGAACTTGGAGCAGATGATGGTTCTACTTTGTCTAAGGACATCAAGTTTGAGGCCATTTGGATTTGCTCGTTTAGAGGACATAAAGTTTGTGGCCATATGGATTTGCTCGTTCAAGCATATCTTGTTTGAAGCGGCCCCAGGACAGTGAAGTTTCTCCATGCTCTCTAGGGTTTGTTTTTGTGAGCATGGATTTCTCCCGGATTGGAGCGACGGGTCGTGGCCCTCTTCGGCTGCTGCGAGGGTAGCAAGCCCTCACCCAGCTTTGAGCGAGGGCCACGAGCCCTTGCCAGCCATTGGGGGTGGCCTCGTAGCCCTCGCCCAGCTCTGATTGAGGGTTGCAAGCCCTCACCTAGTGGCAAGCGAGGATCGCAGGGCCTTGGCTGGCGGCCCTCTACCAGCCTTAACAAAAAAAAACGAAAAAATTAAATAAGGAAAAAGAAAAACAAAGAAGATAAAATAAACATTTACAAAATTAATATAAAAAAATTCGAAAAATATTAAAATTTGTTCAATTCAACACCGGTCGTACCATATAGGAAAGCCAGCGTCCACATCAGCGATTTCTAGCCAAAATTAACTAGATGGACTCGATTGGCAAAATGTAAAAATTTTTAAGACTCAATTGATCCAATTAAAAGGTTTAGGATTTTTTGGACAACTTTCCCCGTAAAAGTCGGCAAAACAGCATGGCAATGACTGAAGGCAAAGAAAAAACATGCATGAGTGGGCTGAGGAAAAAGATCATTAGGAAAATTCGAAATAAAGATCTGAGGTGGATCCATTTTCTCAAAAAAAAAAAATCCATAGTGAATTTTATTTCAAATAAAGATCTGAAGTAACCTAGTCAGTCTCAAATAAGGGTCTAAGCTTGCTAGCTAGCCAAATGTTCGTTGACAGCGAGCAAGTGATTTTTCCATCGATCATAGCAGGGGCACTTTTGTCTTAAAAAATTTGACTAAAAAATTGTATGCTTAAAAATAACAAAACCAAAAATAACTTTTTCTTGTTTATTCCCATCTACTTTGCCATTCCCATGGCCGTTGTTCTCCGTTTTGTGCAAGCTCGTGAGCCTCTGAAACTCTATGGAGATGTCAGTGCTGCACGCGAAGAGGTCGCTAAAAGCCTGAGAGAGCTCCAGCAAGCCCTTCTCCGACGCACTTGACTTCGACAACTTGGCAGCAGTTGCGTTGACACTATTGTTGTGAGCTGTGAGCTCGCCGATGAGCATGTTGACAATAGAGTTGGTCAAGTTCCCATATACGAACCATGGCCTGTCGATCAAGAACTAGCACGTGCTCACTCTCGTTCTGCTACAGATTGGAGCTCATCGATCGCATCGACCGACCCGTGTGGCAGTGGATTTTGGAGGTGGAGCGCAAGAAGTCATGTGAAAGAGGAAAGCGAGAAGAATTGGAGAGAGAATCTTCGAGAGTGTTAGAATAATTACACATTAAACCGCTTTCATCTAATAGCTTAAGCTTTTGGAACATTTTATAGTAGTCCCACAAAATCTCACATGATATTAGAATTGGAGGTCCTGAATTCAAATATTTTCAAGCCCCATTTACCTCCTCAATTAAATATATACACGCTTAGTACTAGACAAAAAGACTTAACTAAGCGTGAGGGGAAGTGTTAAAATAATTAAATATTAAACAATGTTTTCATCACACAGCTTGAGCTTTTAGAACAGTTGGCAGTGATCCCATAAAATTTCACAAAGAGGAACCATCACCAAATGAGATTCCAAGATAAGGTAGGTTTTTGTGAGAAGACAAAGCTTGGTTTCAGAGCTTCAATGGAGGTTTGGAGTTCACTTTCACGGCGGAGAGAGAAGAGGAAAACAAGCAAGTTGTTGAAAATGATGACAATAATTTGATTTTAATTTTTTAGGGTCATTTGCTCAATAAACAGAAATTTAGAAGTGCCTATCTAATTGTAGTTTCACCTCGTTGAAGTGAAACTCATACTCACCGGAAGAGTCAATTGCTCACTGGCCAGTAAATATTTGGCTGGCTAGCGAACTCAGACCCATATTTGAGATTGACTTTGTCACTTCGTACCTTTATTTAAAACAATATCTATTTTGGACAAAATAGCTCCACTCAAGACCCTACTTGGAATTTTCCCAAGACCACATGTTCCCATGTTGAGAAGAAAGAAAATGAAGCATGCGACAGACAAAAGAAAACGAAGGACAGAGGAATATTCTCCTTGTAGCGTGGAGATATGGCCATATATTTTGTCATCTTTCGCGGCTGAAGAGAAGACATTGGCACGGGCAGCACGCTGTCACGAAGGACCGTGTCTTCAGCAAAGATGTCAGCCGGGAAAAGGGGAGAGAAATTTACGGCCATGCATTCTGCGGATGAACATTCACGCGGGGAATTCATTAATTCTGCAGCTGCGATTTTTGGGTGGGATAGCTTGGTCAAAGCAAAGAAGATCATGGTTCTTAAATCCTCGGATTTGGCGAGGTACCTCGCCTCTGGCCGGTCGCCCCGCGACGCACCAAAGGAAGAAAAAAAAAAGAAAAAATAAAAAAATATTATTAAAAATTGTTCATGTTATCGCCGGTAAGCTTACGTGGCACGGCTGGCATTCACGCCAGCAATATCGGATCAAAATTAGCCGAAATAACTAAATTGACTTTAAATCAAAAGATTTAAGACTAAAATAACACCAATGTATCATGTTTAGAACTTTTCTTACACCGAAAGTAAAAACACGAATCAGACGTATTACTGATGTTTTTAGAACAATGATCAGCAAAAGTGATCAGGAAGTCAGACACGCTACCCACACTCTCGGGGCCAAGAATGTATCGACGATCACCGACAACATGACAAAGACAAGAAACCACAGCAGCGACAGGCAAAGCAATAAGAAAACTTCTTCAACTCCCTCAGTTTTTCCAACGTTTCTCTTGTTTCATCATGCACCTTTCTTGCGATCATCACCACCGGTGTTGACGAACGCGGCCACCCGTTCGAACAGCCTCTTGGCCTTCTTACAGCTCGGGTCGAAGATGTGGAACACGTGATCCTCGCCGTCGATCTCCATGATCTCCGCCGCCGCCCCGCCGCTTTCCACCAGCTTCTCGTAGTACAGCCTCCCTCTGTCCCTCAGTATGTCCTTCTCGCTCACGATCACCAGCACCTTCTTGCACGCCAGCCCGTCCACGCCGGGGGCCCCGTCCGCGAACGGGTTGATCAGCGGGTCGTCGCACCCCTTGTCCGACACGCACACGAACCGCCACCAGCTGTCCACCAACGCCTTCCGGCCAGGGTCCGCCACCTCCGCCCCGATCGGTTTCTCGCCCCAGAAGTACGGTTGTATCATCCCGATCCCCGAGAGCTTGACCCGCTTGCCCAGTACATCATCCCTTAATCGGTGATGGATGCAGAAATTTAGATAAATAATGGAATAAAAAGATTTTACGTAAAATTTATCTGCCATAATAAATAATATTATTCAGTGTCTACTCGATATAAAATTGTTTAAAAATTTTAAAATAGTAATTATACGTATGACAGGCAATGAAATCACGGTGTTACTAATAATAAATGAACAGTAAAAGACTCACTAAGCTTCTTTGGGTTTGTTATTGTACCGTACCTGAGTCGCATGGCCAAGTGGTGCGACATGTTGGCGCCGCCGCTGTCGCCGACGGGGAATAGCCGGTCAAAGTCGGCATGGTCCCTGAGCCACGGCTCGCTCCGGGCTTCCTCGGAAGCGATCCACTGCAGAGCAGCATAGGAGTCATCATAGGCCGTGGGGAGAGGGTGCTCGGGGACTCGGCGATAGTCAACGGAGATGACGATGACATTGGACTCGGCAACAAGGGAGTTGAGGCTGGCGTGATACTTGGGGTCGGCGATGGAGGCGATGATGAAGGCCCCGCCATGGAAGTAGACGACGAGGGGGAGTTTCGTGGCGGCGGAGGCGGAGGAGGGGCGGTAGATTCGGGCGGAGATGCCGGTGTCGGGGAGGATGAGGACGTCCTTGGACTCGACTTGGGTCTCGGGGTCGAGGCCCGGCGGGGCAATCTCGAAGCCGGCAAGGCGGTCGAAGGTGCCGTTGTTGTAGACTCTGACGTAGGGGAAGATCTCGAGCAAGATCTCCTTGGATGAATCCATGAGAGATAGAGAGAGACGTCAGAGATAGGCGAGGAAGAGGAATCGAGAGACGAGAAACAGCGATGGCTCAAACAGAGAAAGCAAATCGGGTCCAATTTATTGGGGAGGAGTTTTGGTAGTTATGACTTTCAGAAACAGAAAAAGGTTAGTCAAAACTCTGTGTTGAATGTCAATGTCGAACTAATTCAAATGTGTTCACGTTACTTTTCGGGAAAATTCCGAATAAAGATTCGAAGTAGTGCTATTTTCTTAAATAAAGATTCGATATTGGCGTTGCTTCAAATAAAGAGCTAAAGTGACTAAATAAGTCTCAAATAAGTCTCAAGTGGAATTTGGGAAAGAAGTTGGGAAGAAATAAAGAAAGAAGTAATTTTGGGGTTTTTTTGTTTTAGGGTTTGTTAGTTTTTATCCAGATTTTTTTTGGACAAAATTACTCATATCCCGACACCAGAAATGTCTCAAGCTCGCCGGCCTGGCCAGCCCCCGAGTTCAAGTCCATATTTGAAACTAATTTAGCCACTTCAAGTTTTTATTTGAAATAATGTCCACTTCGGGTCCTCATTTGAGAAGAAGAAATGATTATGTGACGATCATTAATCTACTGTAAGAATAACGGCCCGTTTTGAGTCACAAAAAAATAAAAAATAAAAAATTAGAAATTATTGTGAGGTCCACTATTTCAAAAATTTGTAACTCACAACATGTTATTATTCTAACAGTGGCCTAAAGACATGTCGCAACCTAACCCTTGAGGGCCTCCTCGGAAAGTAGGTTCAGAGGTACTTTACGAGACACTCCCTAAGTCCGTATCTCGCGTGACGTTGGTTGTCTAAATTTACATGCTTTATTTGGAGTCGCCACTAGCCACGATTAAAGGTCGGCTAGAAATCCTAAAATCGAGACGTGGGAATATCGTCTCGATGCATACGCAACCAGAGATTCTTACAGATTGGAAACTTGATTACATTAACTTTTCAAGTAATGTCCTTTCGGTACCTAAACTCGACTATTTGTTAACCAACATACCGGGGTAGTCTTTTTTACTAATCAAGAATCTTGAAATTTCGTCCTAACCATTCTAAAGAGAACAACAAACAAAGTATTTAAAATGCACAATCAATTGCAATCAAAAATAAAAATGCACAAACAACGACCTAACATCATCTCTAAAAGAAAAAGCAATAAAAAATTCCTAAAGTAAATCCTTAAAGGCTCATTCAATTTTAGATTCAACTTTTATTCAAGCCTAAAGTGTTTATTGAAAGCCCTGAACTAAGAGAATTCTACATTTTTTTTTTTAGCTTTTCTCACATTATTTATTTTTTTTTGAATTTTCTAAAATCTTTATTTTTAATTTCGAAAAAAGAAAAAGACTTTAGACCCGGTCAAGGAACCAGGTCCAATTAGCCGGTCTGATCCGAACTCTAGCAGTCCGGGTCAGACTCGCAATTCCGACCGGTCCTCGGGCCCAGTCTAAATTTGGGTCTCTTCTGATGGGCCATCACAACAAATCAAGCCCAAGTTTCTAACTTCTTTCGTTTAATCCATTTTGGCCCAATTTCTAGTACAAGCCCTTCACTTGACTTGACCTATGGCCCATTGTACCTCTGCTCCACTCAAATTAGAATGTGATCTAGTCTCAATTATATTTGACTCTTTTTTTTTCTAGTTTTTTTTAATTTCTTTTTTCTGGTCTTCTTTAGGGGTGTGCAACTGGATCGGGTTTACTCGAAAACTGGACCGGCCCACCCGAAAAAAAAGTCCGGGAACCAGTTAGAACCGGTCCGGTTTCCGGTTCCAAGTGAAAACCCACCCGGACCGGTTTTAGAACAAGTTTTATATGGAGGTCCACTTGCAATTTTGTATGGCTAGAATTCAAAGCATTCTATCATAAAGAATGAGGGAGGTGATCATTATTTGCGAATAGTCTAACTCAAGGGCTTGTAAGCATTATAGGGAGCAATTTCCTTTTTCTTAAAATTTTTCTTCTGTAACGAAGAAACTACATATCCAACTGGAACCTATATTGTTTTATCACGTCCATTAAATTATTGGGACTAAGATATTATGCTTTTGTATGAATACTTAAGATTGTTTGCATAGTCAAACTTAAAACCTTTGATTTGAGTTATAAGTTTTCCTATTTGCTACCTGGAAAAAATAAAACAAAAATAAAGGAACAAAAAAAAAGGGTTCTTGGGTAGATCCTGTAACTGGATCAAAAAAACAGGGTAGATTCCAAAATAGGGTCCAGAGCAAACAAGGTAGGTTTCAGGTTCCAAAAACTAGGAACCAGTTATAACAGGGTCGGTCTCAGGTTCTAGGTCTGGAACCGACTCACCCTGAAACCAATCACCCCTAGTCTTCTTCCCCCAGGGCTTTCTTTCTCACCTTTCTCACCAAGCTTCACCGTGGGCTCACCTTTCTCACGCCTTTATTGAGCTTCGCCAAAAATCTTAAAACGACACTTCAATCACTACCAAAATATTCTCCGATGCTAAGCCGCCACCCGCAAATCACCACCGGCCACTAGTTGGCTGATGGTTACTACATTGCCGGACAAACTCCGGTGAGAGATTTTCAAACTCGGAAATCGTATATACTAAAACTCTATTAACTCTAGCACACAGAACATACATATACATATCAGAGAATGAGAAATGGACTGACTGGAGCGGCCTCAAACCGCGGGCAACTTTGGCGAGGGGATGAATTTCCGGCGAAGGAGAACTACACGCACGGCCAACTCAGACAACAATGTTCATGCCAAAAAATCAATGAAAAAAAATATAGATTCAGTATTGATTCATCAACCTAAGTACATCAAGCATAAAAGAACGAGTTCTACGCATTGATTTCACAAAAATCAATTCGGTTCTTCTTTTAAGCATTTTGTCGAACATAGGATATGCAACTTCAGAAACGATTTTCTGATTTGATTTTCAAAGGATTTTTATTTTAAACAACACATACAAAGTTCTGAATCATGAATATATTCCACAAATCTGCTTCGGTTACACAAGATTTTTGACCAGAAATTATTGATTAAATTCGGCGCTCGATGCCTCAGTGTAATAGAGAAAACAAAGCATTGGAAGCAAAAGGTTTACCTGATTCGTGGACAATACAAAACCTTCACGATATAAATTCGGCGCTCGATGTCAACGATGCTAACGAGAGAGAGAGAGAGAGAGAGAGAGAGAGAGAGAGAGAGAGAGAGGGGTGAGGATGATGAATCCAGAGACAAGATCAGAAATTACGAGTTATTAAGGAGGACTTTCAGACAAGATGGCTCAAACAGGGAAAGCAAAGCGGGCCAAATTATTAAGGAGGACTTTCAGTAATTACGAGTTATAACAAAATCAGAAAAAAAGGTTAATTAGACTCGCTGTTAAATGTCAATGTCTAACTACGTATTCCAATGTCGATATAAATATAGTACTCTGGAGTCTTATCTAAAAATACCACTTTTTTTAATTCTGATGACGGTAGGACGAGAATCCAACGATCTTATTTTTGATAGGTCAAACATCCAAAGTCTTGATAAAATCAAATATAAGAATGAGTAAATTCTCTTACATTATAGCAACCAAAAAGTTCATCTTCACCAATGCAATGAACGTAATTATACGCTGCAAATAACAAAGTTCACGTCTTTCTCCAATTTCTTTTTGCTCTATCCATAAGGTGGTATTTTTACCCTACTTTTGTGTATGAATGAAAAGTCTTGAGAACAATTCGTTCCGTTGAGAAATTACGTGAGAGACGTGTAATAAGGAGAAAATTACCCAAGAAGTCATAAACCTATTATACGGATACTACTTCAATTATAAAATTTTCAATTTGGCCAACCTAATCGTAAACCTTTTGACGTTTTTCCAATTATAGTTCTTCCAGCCAGTATAGGTAAGAAATTACTGATGTGGAGATCCAGTCAGCGCCGATCGTCATCCTATGTGGCATGGCCAGTGTCCGACATGGACATATTTACTCAAACGACCACATTTTGTGGAATTTTAGTAAATTATTTGACATTTTTTATTTTTTTCTCTTTTCTTTCCCTATTTTCCTTATTCTCGTTTTCTTTGAGAAAAGTGCCAGGAAAGTCCTAAACATATTATATTGAAGCCAATTTAGTCCTAGACCTTTTAATTATGTTAATTTAGTCATAAACCTTTTGACATAATACCAATTCAGTCCTTCCGGCTAATTTTGACCGGATATTGCTAATGTAGACACCGAGTGGCCTAAACACAGTTGCTCATCGAGCCGTGAGGCTCAAGGCGAGTTCGTAAGAAGTTAGGGCCAAGAAAGGAACTCAAGTCACCAAGAGCGTATTGAAGCTGGAGATAGACAAGTACCAATGTGCTCAAGAAGTGGAAATCAAGAACTTGGAGCAGATGATGGTTCTGCTTTGTCTAACGACATCAAGTTTGAGGCCATTTGGATTTGGTCGTTCGGAGGACATAAAGTTTGTGGCCATATGGATTTGCTCGTTCAAAGGACATAAAGTTTGTGGCCATATGGATTTGCTTGTTCAAGCATATCTTGTCTGAAGCGGCCCCGGGACAGTGAAGTTTCTCCATGCTCTCTAGGGTTTGTTTTTGTGAGCATGGATTTCTCCCAGATCTGAGCGAGGGGTCGCGGCCCTCTTTGGCCGCTGCGAGGGTAGCAAGCCCTCACCCAACTCTGAGCAAGGGCCACAAGTCCTCGCCGGCCATTGGGGGTGGCCTCGCAACCCTCGCCCAGCTCTGATTGAGGGCTGTAA
Organism: Syzygium oleosum; assembly: GCF_021117445.2. Taxonomy (NCBI): domain Eukaryota; kingdom Viridiplantae; phylum Streptophyta; class Magnoliopsida; order Myrtales; family Myrtaceae; genus Syzygium; species Syzygium oleosum. The sequence goes on along the minus strand of NW_026607506.1, from coordinate 790,106 downwards.
GCCCTCGCCTATTGGCAAACGAGGATCGCAGGGCCTTGGCTGGCGTGCCCCTGCCAGCCTAAACAAAAAAAAACGAAAAAATTAAACAAGGAAGAAGAAAAACAAAGAAGATAAAATAAAATTTTTAAAAATTAATATAAAGTTGAAAAGTTTTAAAATTTGTTCACTTTAACACCGGTCGTGCCACATAGGAAGGTCGGCGTCCACATCAGCGATTTCTGGCCAAAATTAGCTAGATTGACTCAATTGGCAAAACGTGAAAATATTTAAGACTCAATTGGTATAATTAAAAAGTTTAGAACTTTTTGGACAACTTTTCCCGTAAAAGTGGGCAAAACAGCATGGCAATGACTGAAGGCAAAGAAAAAACATGCATGAGTGGGCTAAGGAAAAAGATCATTAGGAAAATTCGAAATAAGGATCTGAAGTGGAGCCATTTTCTCAAAAAAAAATATCCATGGTGAATTTTATTTCAAATGAAGATCTGAAGTGGCCTAGTCAGTCTCAAATAAGGGTCTAAGCTTGTTGGCTAGCCAAATGTTCGTTGATAGCGAGCAAGTGATTTTTCCATCGATCAGAGCAGGGACACTTTTGTCTAAACAATTTGACTAAAAAATTGTTTGCTTAAAAATAATAAAACCAAAAATTACTTTTTCTTGTTTATTCCCATCTACCTTGCCATCCCCATGGCCATTGTTCTCCATTCTGTGCAAGCTCATGAGCCTCTGAAACTCTACGGAGATGTCACTGTCGCACGCGAAGAAGTCGCCAAAAGCCTGAGAGAGCTCCAGCAGGTCCTTCTCCGACACACTTGACTTCGACAACTTGGCAACAGTCGCGTTGGCGCTATTACTGTGAGTTGCGAGCTCGCGAATGAGCATGTTGACAACAGAGTCGGTCAGGTTCTCATATACGAACCATGGCCTGTCGATCAAGAACTTGCATGTGCTCACTCTCGTTTTGCTACAGGTTGGAGCTCACCGACCGCATCAACCGACCCGTGTGGCAGTGGATTTCGGAGGTGGAGCGCAAGAAGTCACGTGAAAGAGGAAAGCAAGTAAAATTGGAGTGAGAATCTTCGAGAGTGTTAGAATAATTAAACATTAAACCGCTTTCATCTAACAACTTAAGCTTTTAGATCAATTTACAGTAGTTCCACAAAATCTCACATGGTATTAGAGCTAGAGGTCCTGAGTTCAAATCTTTTCAGGCCCATTTGTCTCCCCAATTAAATATATACACGCTTAATACTAGACAAAAAGACCTGACTAACGTGAGGGGAAGTGTTAAAATAATGAAATATTAAAATATATTTTCATCTAATAACTTGAGCTTTTAGAGCAGTTGGCAGTGGTCCCATAAAATCTCACAGAGAGGAACCATCGCCGAATGAGATTCCATGACAAAGTAGGTTTTATGTGAGAAGACAAAGCTTGGTTTCGGAGCTTCAATGGAAGTTTGGAGTTCATTTTCACGGCGGAGAGAGAAGAGGAAAACAAGCAAGTTGTTGAAGATGATGACGATAATTTGATTTTAATTTTCGAGGGTCATTTGCTCAATAAACAGAAATTTAGAAGTGCCTATCTAATTGTAGTTTCACCTCGTCGAAGTGAAACTCCTACTCACCGGAAAAGTCAATTGCTCGTTAGCCGGTAAACATTTGGCTGGCCGGCGAACTAGGGCCCATATTTGAGATTGACTTTGCTACTTCGTACCTTTATTTAAAATAATGTCTATTTTGAACAAAATAGCTCCGCTCAAGACCCTACTTGGAATTTTCCCAAGATCATATGTTCCCATGTGAAGAAGAAAGAAAATGAAGCATGCGACAGACAAAAGAAAACGAAGGACAGAGGAATATTCTCCTTGTAGCGTGGAGATATGGCCATATATTTTGTCATCTTTCGCGGCTGAAGAGAAGACATTGGCACGGGCAGCACGCTGTCATGAAGGGCCGTGTCTTCAGCAAAGATGTCAGCCGGGAAAAGGGGAGAGAAATTTACGGCCATGCATTCTGCGGATGAACATTCACGCGGGGAATTCATTAATTCTGCAGCCGCGATTTTTGGCAGGGATAGCTTGGCCAAAGCAAAGAAGATCATGGTCTTAAATGCTCGGATTTGGCGAGGTACCTCACCTCTGGCCAGTGGCCCCGGCGACACACCGAAGGAAGAAGAAAGGAAAGAAAAAATAAATAAAAGGTCAAAAAGGTATTATTAAAAATTATTCACGTTATCGCCGGTAAATTTACTCGGCACAATTGACTTCCACGTCAGTAATATTGGGTCAAAATTAATAGAAATAATTTCATTAGCTTTAAATTAAAAATTTTAGGACTAAAATGACATCAATGTATCAGGTTTAGGATTTTTCTTACACCGGAAGTCAAAACACGAATCAGACATATTACTGAAGTTTTTAGAACAATGATCAGCAAAAGTGATCAGGAAGTCAGACAAGCTACCCCCACTCTCGGGGCCAAGAATGTATCGACGATCACCGACAACATGACAAGGAAAAGAAACCACAGCAGCGACAGGCAAAGCAATAAGAAAACTTCTTCAACTCCCTCAGTTTTTCCAACGTCTCTCGTTTCATCATGCACCTTTCTTGCGATCATCACCACCGGTGTTGACGAACGCGGCCACCCGTTCGAACAGCCTCTTGGCCTTCTCGCAGCTCGGGTCGAAGATGTGGAACACGTGATCCTCGCCGTCGATCTCCATGATCTCCGCCGCCGCCCCGCCACTTTCCACCAGCTTCTCGTAGTACAGCCTCCCTCTGTCCCTCAGTATGTCCTTCTCGCTCACGATCACCAGCACCTTCTTGCACGCCAGCCCGTCCACGCCGGGGGCCCCGTCCGCGAACGGGTTGATCAGCGGGTCGTCGCACCCCTTGTCCGACACGCACACGAACCGCCACCAGCTGTCCACCAACGCCTTCCGGCCAGGGTCCGCCACCTCCGCCCCGATCGGTTTCTCGCCCCAGAAGTACGGTTGTATCATCCCGATCCCCGAGAGCTTGACCCGCTTGCCCAGTACATCATCCCTTATCGGTGATGGATGCAGAAATTTATATAAATAATGGAATAAAAAGATTTTACGTAAAATTTATCTGCCATAATAAATAATATTATTCAGTGTCTACTCGATATAAAATTGTTTAAAAATTTTAAAATAGTAATTATACGTATGACAGGCAATGAAATCACGGTGTTACTAATAATAAATTAACAGTAAAAGACTCACTAAGCTTCTTTGGGTTTGTTATTGTACCGTACCTGAGTCGCATGGCCAAGTGGTGCGACATGTTGGCGCCGCCGCTGTCGCCGACGAGGAATAGCTGGTCAAAGTCGGCATGGTCCCTGAGCCACGGCTCGCTCCGGGCTTCCTCGGAAGCGATCCACTGCAGAGCAGCATAGGAGTCATCATAGGCCGTGGGGAGAGGGTGCTCGGGGACTCGGCGATAGTCAACGGAGACGACGATGACGTTGGACTCGGCAACAAGGGCGTTGAGGCTGGCGTGATACTTGGGGTCGGCGATGGAGGCGATGATGAAGGCCCCGCCATGGAAGTAGACGACGAGGGGGAGTTTCGTGGCGGCGGAGGCGGAGGAGGGGCGGTAGATTCGGGCGGAGATGCCGGTGTCAGGGAGGATGAGGACGTCCTTGGACTCGACTCGGGTCTCGGGGTCGAGGCCCGGCGGGGCAATCTCGAAGCCGGCAAGGCGGTCGAAGGTGCCGTTGTTGTAGACTCTGATGTAGGGGAAGATCTCGAGCAAGATCTCCTTGGATGAATCCATGAGAGAGAGAGAGAGAGAGATGTCAGAGATAGGCGAGGAAGAGGAATCGAGAGACGAGAAACAGCGATGGCTCAAACAGAGAAAGCAAAGCGGGTCCAATTTATTGGGGAGGAGTTTTGGTAGTTATGACTTTCAGAAACAGAAAAAGGTTAGTCAAAACTCTGTGTTGAATGTCAATGTCGAACTAATTCAAATGTGTTCACGTTACTTTTCGGGAAAATTCCGAATAAAGATTCGAAGTAGTGCTATTTTCTTAAATAAAGATTCGATATTGGCGTTGCTTCAAATAAAAAGCTAAAGTGGCTAAATAAGTCTCAAATAAGTCTTAAGTGGAATTTGGGAAAGAAGAAGTTGGGAAGAAATAAAGAAAGAAGTAATTTTGGGGTTTTTTTGTTTAAGGGTTTGTTAGTTTTTATCCAGATTTTTTTGGACAAAATTACTCATATCCCGACACCGGAAATGTCTCAAGCTCGCCGGCCTGGTCGGCCCCCGAGTTCAAGTCCATATTTGAAACTAATTTAGCCACTTCAAGTTTTTATTTGAAATAATGTCCACTTCGGGTCCTTTTTTGAGAAGAAGAAATGATTATGTGACGGTCCTTAATCTACTGTAAGAATAACGGCTCGTTTTGAGTCACAAAAAAATAAAAAATAAAAAATTAGAAATTATTGTGAGGTTCACTATTTCAAGAATTTGTAACTCACAACATGTTATTATTCTAACGGTGGCCTAAAGACATGTCGCGACCTAACCCTTGAGGGCCTCCTCGGAAAGTAGGTTTAGAGATACTTTACGAGACACTCCCTAAGTCCGTATCTCGCGTGACGTTTGTTGTCTAAATTTACATGTTATATTTTGAGTCGCCACTAGCCACGATTAAAGGTTGGCTAGAAACCCTAAAATCGAGACGTGGGAATATCGTCTCGATGCATACGCAACCAGAGATTCTTACAGATTGGAGACTTGATTACATTAACTTTTCAAGTAATGTCCTTTCGGTACCTAAACTCGACTATTTGTTAACCAACATACCAAGGTAGTCTTTTTTACTAATCAAGAATCTTGAAATTTCGTCCTAACCATTCTAAAGAGAACAACAAACAAAGTATTTAAAATGCACAATCAATTACAATCAAAAATTCCTAAAGTAAGGAGGCTCATTCAATTTTAGATTCAACTTTTATTCAAGCCTAAAGTGTTTATTGAAAGCCCTAAACTAAGAGAATTCTACATATTTTTTTTAGCTTTTCTCACATTATTTTTTTTTTTTTTGAATTTTCTGAAATTTTTATTTTTAATTTCGAAAAAAGAAAAAGATTTTGGACCCGGTCAAGGAACCAGGTCCAATTAACCGGTCTGATCCGGACTCTAGCGGTCCGGGTCAGACTCGCAATTCCGACCGATCTTTGGGCCCTGTCTGAATTTGGGTCTCTTCTGATGGGCCATCACAACAAATCAAGCCCAAGTTTCTAACTTCTTTCGTTTAATCCATTTTGGCCCAATTTCTAGTACAGCACCTTCACTTGACTTGACCTACGGCCCATTGTACCTCTGCTCCACCCAAATTAGAATGTGATCTGGTCTCCATTATATTTGACTCTTTTTTTTTCTAGTTTTTTTTTAATTTCTTTTTTCTGGTCTTCTTTAGGGGTGTGCAACCGGACCGGGTTTACCCGAAAACTGGACCGGCCCACCCGAAAAACAGGTGCGGGAACCGGTTCTCGTTTGAACCGGTTCCATTTTTTGGGAACCGGTTATAACCGGTCCGGTTTTCGGTTCCAAGTGAAAATCCACCCGGACCGATTTTAGAACCGGTTTTATATGGAGGTCTACTTGCAATTTTATATGGCCAGAATTCAAAGCATTCTATCATAAAGGATGAGGGAGGTGATCATTATTTGCGGATAGTCTAACTCCAGGGCTTGTAAGCATTATAGGGAGCAATTTCCTTTTTCTTAAAATTTTTCTTCTATAACGAAGAAACTACATATCCAACTGGAACCTATACTGTTTTATCACGTCCATTAAATTATTGGGACTAAGATAATATGTTTTTGTATGAATACTTAAGATTGTTTGCATAGTCAAACTTATAACCTTTGATTTGAGTTATAAATTTTCCTATTTGCTACCTGGAAAAAATGAAAACAAAAAAAGGAATAAAAAAAAAAGGGTTCTTGGGTAGATCCTGTAACCGGATAAAAAAAACAAGGTAGGTTCCAAAACAGGGTCCAGGGCAAACAGGGTAGGTTTCAGGTTCCAAAAACTAGGAACCGGATATAACAGGGTCGGTTTCAGGTTCTAGGTCTATAACCGACCCACCCTGAAACCAATCACCCCTAGTCTTCTTCCCCCAGGGCTTTCTTTCTCACCTTTCTCACCAAAGCTTCACCGAGGGCTCACCTTTCTCACGTCTTTACTGAGCTTCGCCAAAAATCTTAAAACGACACTTCAATCACTACCAAAATATTCTTCGACGCTAAGCCGCCACCCGCGAATCACCACCGGCCACTAGTTGGCCGATGGTTACTACATTGCCGGACAAACTCCGGTGAGAGATTTTCAAACTCGGAAATCGTATATACTAAAACTCTATTAACTCTAGCACAGAGAACATACATATACATATCAGAGAATGAGAAATGGACTGATTGGAGCGGCCTCAAACCGCGGGCAACTCTGGTGAGGGGATGAATTTCCGGCGAAGGAGAACTACACGCACAGCCAACTCAGACAACGATGTTCATGCCAAAAAATCAATGAAAAAAAATATAGATTCAGTATTGATTCATCAACCTAAGTACATCAAGCATAAAAGAACGAGTTCTACGCATTGATTTCACAAAAATCAATTCGGTTCTTCTTTTAAGCATTTTGTCGAACATAGGATATGCAACTTCAAAAACGATTTTCCGATTTGATTTTCAAACTATTTTTATTTTAAACAACACATACAATGTTCTGAATCATGAATATATTCCACAAATCTGCTTCGGTTACACAAGATTTTTTACCAGAAATTATTGATTAAATTCGACGCTCGATGCCTCAATGTAATAGAGAAAACAAAGCATTGGAAGCAGAAGGTTTACCTGATTCATGGACAATACAAAACCTTCACGGTAGCCTACGAACGGGACCGCAACGGAACTAGGCGTCTTCTGGCATGGCGAAGAAACGACGAACAAGAATGGCTCGTGCGTCCGAAGCGACCAACAACGGTATCTCGTGTATTCGAAATGGCGATTAACTGGGATCGTTTTCCGGCGACGGTGAACAGACGACGGAAGAAGGGGAAGAGATTTGCTGGAATTCCTCTACGCGAGTAGAGGAACCAAGCACTCTCTTCTCCAAGAAACCCTTCTTCCCCAAAACTTGTTCTCTTCTTCTCCTTTCTTCTTCAGTCCGGCGAGTATATCTCTTCCACCGCCTTCACTGTGCATTCTGTTTTGCTGACAACAACTTCTACAGCTCAGCAAGCTTCTAGATGATTTCTTGAGTTGATTTGCTCTGGTCACCCGTTTGTGACGAACCTGGGTGGCGACAGCGAGGTTGGCCTTGCCTTGGCTGGGCGAGGGCGTCGCGGCCCTCGCCGGCCCTGGCCGGTGGCCGATCGCCGGCGGGTGGCGAGACCGAAGAACAACAACAACCAAAAAAAAGAAAAAAATAAAAAAGAATCAGTTTTGAAAAAAATTGTTCCAGAATCAAGAAGCTACTTTTTTTTATATTCTTAATTCTGTTCCAAAACTAATTCTAGGCACAATTTTTTGCAAAATTGTGCCCGGGCACGAAAAATTTAACAAACGGATTTCTGTTCCCAAACTGATTCTGGAAACAAAAAAACAGAATCAATTACTATTTGGTAAGTTACCAAACAGGTCCTAAGCTACCACAATTTCTTCTTTTAAAATGTTCATCCATAAACTAAATTAGCATCAATTATTTACCGAAGATGACAAAACACATGTTCTCACTTATTTTATTTTATCTCTACTCCATTTATGACGGTACATTTCTCCTGCATTTGGGCCATGAATGAAAAGTCAAAACAACAATCAATTCCGTCCAGAAACTACGGGGAAGACACATGCCAGGCCTCGAGCAATTTCGTTGCGACAGCAAAGAGCCTCGTATGAAACTCTTTTCCTTTTTCTATGTTTCCCTGTGTCTTTTTGGGCAATTTGCAGAGAGCGGCGAGCTCTCCTTGTCTCCTCCATGAGAGTTGAGGTAGGTTGAGCTTGTCGTCATCGAGCTTGCTGGCTCGTGCATGTGGTGCACTGCTATGGAAGAGGCTTGAACGGAAGATGTAAAGGAGCAACTTGGAGGCTAAACTACATTGGGTTGACAGGTGATTTTTGGCGGAATGCAGATCCGATAGGGCCTCCTTTTGCGTCAGGTCGAGCGACAATTTTCTTTGGCACCATGCGACCGTTGTTTGCTCGGTGAATCAGTACCGGAATCTTTTAAAGCCTGCTCATTTTCTTGCCCACCTACTGCACACGAAAGAAAACAAGATCGATGACGGGATTGTTGGACCGAAAGGAATGAATAACAACTTTGGAAATTTGGAACGAGAGCACGAATGGAGGGAGAACTTATTGAAATGCAAATGCTTTGGCTTCGGTGTATTCTACGAATATGAACTTCACGGCCTTTTATAGTGGACGGACGCTGACAACATTAGATGAGGGAAACGAGAAGGTCCACGGAGTTAACAAAAGCACGTATACGAAGTCAATACGATAAATGCATTTGGAGACAAGCATGGCAATCCGAGAACTCTTTAATGGTCTTTATTGGCATTCTTTGTCTTCAGCCTTCAGTAGCTCTTCTTCATTAGATGCTTGCATCTTTTGTCTTCATTCTTCTTCATGCGCCTACTAGCATTTAACGAGGTATTCACATAGAGGTCTTCTTTCTTGAGTTCAGGCAGACCCACCATAACTCACGCCTGTTGATTTTTTTTTTCCTTTTTTTGATGAAGGTATTGTCAACACAGCAATCAATTTTATTGTTACTTTAACATCAATAGGTACGGAGTCTATCGCAATTATTCATCGGGATTAAGATGATGGTTACGAAACCATGGTCGGTGTCGATCGGTTGCTTGTTTTTACTTGGCATTGGCCTCCTCGAGTTTCTATTTCACCTCAGTCCGTGTCAACTGCACCTGTTTCACCAAGTTTTGGGCTGCAATGCTCTTCGTGGTGCGCTCAGGGAGTGAATCACATCAAGAACATGAAAAGGGCTTTTCGTATAAACCGCGCAAAAAAGGAGACTTCGCTATCGATGAATATACAATATTGTTGTAAGCGAATTCCATCTGAGCTAGAGCCAAGTCCCACTGTTTGAGCGTATCTCCACGTTACTTCAGATCAGGTTTCCCGGGGTAGGATTCACCGACTCCGTCTGGCCATCAGTATGCGCATGTGCGGTACTGCCGTAGTTCAAGAAGCACCCAAACAGACACCATGAACTTCCACCCAAAGTGACTGAGGAAGCGAGTATCAATGTCTAAAGTGACGGATTTAGGCACTCCGGTGAGGCGAACAATCTCAGAGAGAAATAATTTCCCTACATGCTTCGTACCAGATGTCTTCCTACACGGAATGAAGTGCGCCATTTTGGAAAACCTGTCACCAACCACAAAGGCGACGAGTATGTGACAGAACCAAACACGAAATTCACAGACAGGTCTTCCCAAATATTGTCAAGAATTGGTAGGGGCATATACAACCCCGTGTCCTGGGCATATCCCTTTGCTGTTTGGCACACATAACACTGCCGCACTATCCGCCCGACATCTCGTTTCGATTGTGGCCAGTAATATCACTCCTTTGCTGCCACCATTGTTTGTCAGGACCTTATTGCACGACCATTCGAATCTCAAATCAGATTCTCTGTCAAGGATGTACACGGGACACACAGCTAACTACCCTTCTTTAGAAACCCATCAGAAATATGAAAGTCGCCAACAGGTTGTTTCTGCTTCAATTTTTCCCAGACATCCTGGGAATTTTCATCCTCGTTATATAAACCCTGCATATGTCCAAAACCCGCAACCTCATTTCTGAGAGTGGTAATCAATGCAGCTCGCCTACTTAGCGCATCAGTAACCCGGTTTGAAGTATCAGATTGACACAGTAATTTACACGGGAACTTTTGCAGAAATATGCACCCTTTAGCATGCATATCGCTGCTAATTAGCTTCTGACTACCCAGATATTTCAAGGCTCCACGATGTGAATACAAAATAAATTCATTAGCAATCAGATAATGTTCCTAACGCTTCAAGGCACGCGTGACTGCATAAAATTTCTGTCGAATGTATATCATTGTCAATACCCGTCACTCAGATTCTCGGTGAAAAATGCCACAAGTCTCTTCTCTTGTGACAGCACCACACCAATCCACACTCCAGACACATCATAGTCCACTTCAAACAGCTTACTGAAGTCGGGTACAGTAAAAACCTGTGCTGAACATAGTTTTTCTTCAATTGAAGCAGAACTGACCTCGGCGTCTTCACCTTGTTGAACATCCCTTTCTTTACACACTCAGTGATCGACATCATAACGGTGCTGAAATTGCGAATAACCTATAGAACGTCGCGAGGCCACGAAAACTCTGCACTTCACTGACCTATAGAATGACCCGTCTTCAGGGTAGGCTGCGCTCGGATGGTCTTAACTTTCTCGTCTAGGTGGAGACCGACAACACTGATAATAAGACCCAGGAATAACAACTTGATAGTCATAGAACTGCAGTTCTTTTAATTGACAAATGCTCTAGGTACTGCTTTTATACCATCTAATGGAGTAGTAAGAAAGCATGAGTCTCAACTCTCAATTGTACCTCAGAAATGTATATGCACAAAGAGCGAGAAATCTCCCGGTTTTCTATATTCTAAAAAGAGATCAACCGTGTGAAACATTAAAAAGAATAAATAAATACTCCACAAAAATTTAAGGCTGCGTTTGGTTGTCTGAATTTCTAATCATAATAGGATTTGATAGGATATAATATGAAATCCAAAGAATTTGTAATATTCTAAATGAATCATAGTAATAAAACTAAATATTTTCACTTCCCATCATCTCCATTGTTTGGTATGAACAATGTATCAATATAAATGAACCTAAAAATTGCACAAACGGAGGTGATAAAAATCACACGACACTCTTGCCTACTTCATTTTTATTTGCTTATGTTTTATTATTTTTTCCTCCATTTTTTTATTTCTTTTTTCCCTTTCCATCATTCTCTAATAAAATTCTATTGAATAGTAAACTATACTAATATACACCTAAAATACTAAAAGACCTAAAATATGTAATAAATATAAATACTAAATATATACTTTTATATTGAATATATATATCATAAGATATAAAGAAATTCGAATATATAAAAAAAAGTATGAGTAAATAAAAACGAAATTGTTGTTATTTTTTTTTGTTATATTAAATATTATTTATATTCAAATTAATTTTATTAATTTAAGAAATTTGTTATTCGAAAAAAATAAATTTTATATTATGAATATTAGAAATTCTATCCACATTTATTCCACCTCTCCCATGGAATACTTTTATTCGAGTTATATCACTTTTCTATCCGAGAATATCTTGTCCTGTGCACGAACCAAACACCAGAATTGTATCCCGAATACCAAACGTAACGTAAGTGATCGCATAAGAAAACCCGAAAATAACCTTAAGCAATTAAGAGGTTTGGAAAACTGAACAACCTAAAATAACGAGGAAATAGACAACAAAATAGAAAAGTGTCTCAAAACACGCCCAAACAATACATAGATCCCGAGGCTCCCGTTCTATCGAGCGCAACACGAATCTTATCCGGGACCAGCACGTGGAAATTTCTGCTGGTCCCGAAAAGTCTTCAGCAGCCGCGTCCACATCCATATCCACGTCATTTCTCATTGTCCAACAAAAATATCTCTGGCCAATTTTCTTCTTCTTTTTTTCGAAACATCTGTGTGTTTCATTCGCATCATGGCCATCGGCCATAATGCAAGCCATGTGATCATGTGTGGTGGGGTGATTTCACCTAATCAAATGTTGCGTGAAAGTAATTCTCTACAAAAGCGGGACTAAAAAATATTATTCCCCCATCGTCTGTTTGGATATATAGATGTCGGAGTCGGCCCGGCAAGTTTAAAATCTAAAATTGATGCGAGCAACTAGTCAAAAGAGACTGCCCTCGTGCGAGCCAATCCCATCACGCTTCTTTAAAGACATCGTGCCGACATTACCCTTTGTAAAATTCCAACGTTTTTTGTTCCTATTTCATCACTCATCACCTCTGACGAGGTATCATGCGCACCTCAACATCCTTGAATGTAAGATATTTAGAGAATAGAGTCGAATACTGGGCTCGAGAAAAATATAACAAACTGAGGAAATACAAGGCGTATAGGTACTGACATGATAAAATAAGAAATGCATCCTCGCAGCTCGCTCCACGGGATGGAGATGGGCGGAGGAGGCCCCAGTAGGTGGAAACACCCACGTTACAACATCTAAATTATCCTTGTGAATTGCCAACTTTCGTTCCTAATTCGTCACTCATCGCCCGCCAAAAGATGTAATTCATTATTAGTCAATGAAAATGTTCCGCCACATCTTCCACAGAGTGGGACATAGGTTCGAGACTTTTCGGGATTAAGAGGACATCAAGGGCGGCATGTCTCTATTGAGGAAAGCCGCCAGCCGACGGATCAAATCCTTAGCTTTCTCAGCACCCAAGTCATTCAAATGGAACCCGTGGCCCTCCCCTTCCGTCTCCATGATCTCCGCCACGCCCATCCACCCGCACCGGCCCAACACCTCGTGGTACAGCCGCCCCCTGTCCCTCAACACATCCTTCTCTGCCACGCACACCAGCACCCTCCCGCACCCGAGCCCCGCCAAGCTCGGAGCCCCGTCGGCCATCGGGTTGACCCACGGCTCGTCCTCGTCCGGCCTGGACGGGCAGATCAAAGGCCATAGCCAGTCCACTTCGGCCCTCCTGTCCGGATGCAGCGCCTCCACCCCGATCGGATCGGAACCCCAGAAGAAAGGATGGACTAGCCCGACTCCGAGAAGCCGTATGTTTAGCCCGAGCTCGGGATTCCCGGCCGCCATCGCCATGTTATGAACAATATTGGCACCTGCTCAATTAGGATGTTTACTTGTGATTGAACTTTCTTCACGTATAATACTATACAAAAGTAAAAAATCAAGACAGAGTTTCAAACTAAAGTATAAGAAGACTGTTTCAGTCAATCGCTTTGTCCATTTGCTTTACAAATAGGCCACAAGCACTGAATGACTGAAGTTAACTCAAACAATGAAATGAACATATTTTCACCTGCGCTTTCTCCGGACAAGAACACCCTCCCGAAGTCAGCGTGCTCGTTCAACCAAGCCTCCGGGCCACCGCCGTCGCAGTGCGAGGCCGCCCACTGGATCGCAGCCCAGGAGTCCTCGTAAGCCGCCGGTATCGGGTGCTCCGGGGCCTTCCTGTAGTTCACCGAGACGGCGACGACCTGGGCCTCGGCGACGATGGCGTTGAGGTAGCCGTGGTAGGCGGCGGTGAACGGGGAGCAGACGCAGAACGCTCCGCCGTGGAAGTAGATGAGGAGGGGGAGTTTTCGGGAGCCGGCGAGTTTCGGGAGGAAGAGACGAGCGGAGATGACGTGGGAGGTGGGTTCGGAAGTGGCCGTGGCTCCGGCGGCAGCGGCGGTGGCGGTGACGGCGATGGTGACGTCCTTGGATGAAACGCCGGTTTCGGGGTCGGTGGACGGCGGGACGACGTCGATTCCGAAGAGCCTCTCGACGCGGCCGTCTTTGTAGACCCTCATCATCGGAAGCCTCTCGTAGGCTACTTCCGATTTGCTTGAATTGCTGCCTGGCTCCATGAGAGAAAGAGAGAGAGAGAGAGAGAGAGAGAGAGAGAGAGAGAGAGATTGGTTGCTCTCTGGTGAGTTTGTGGTTCCTCTTTATAAACATGAAGATAAGGACATTATATGCATCGAGTGTGAATGCAATTGGAACCGTCCAAAATGTTTGTATTTCACTATTTCATCGCTTAAACAAATTAGTCTTAAAAAAATGTTATTATTGTCCACAATAATCTATGCCCGCGATAAAATATTTTTCGATAATTTACCTTTGAGAACGATGCGAGCGATCATTTTAAAAGAAATATTTTTCAAAGCATTGATTTTACATGAGATAGACGCATCTACATTATTTTCTCGTATTAGAGATGATGTACCAATCTTTATTGGCCAAAAGTACAACCTTTAAATAATTAGTTTCCAATGAAAAAGTGATTGAAAATTTGACTAAGTGTATGTTGGACTATTATGCTCGTGGATCGATCCACGTTGTTGTTGACGGCGATATATCTTGTCTTCCAAGTAATACTTTTGGATAGCACAGTCCAACACGTCAGTTCAAATTTGCCGAATCAAAGCTTTCTATGACCAATCCCAACAAATTAAAGAGAATGTACCAATCTTTAGTTGCGAAAAGTCTGATGCGGAATTAATCCGTGTTATTGTAGAATAAATTGTCATTGAAAATTTGCCTTATTTTAAGTTCTGTTTATTTCGCGAAAAATGAATAATTTGGAAAATATTTTCATAAAATAATCACTTGAATCGCTTACCGAAAATGAATCGATAATGAAACTAAAGATGTTTAGATATAAATTATTATCGATAATGAAAACATTCTCTATTGAGTAATTATTTCACGCGATATAAGTAATCATTTTTAGAAAAATATTTTTCAAATCATTCATCTTTCGCGAAACAAACGGAGCTTTATATTGCACTATTTTTATTATTGTAGCTTGATCGAGGCAAATTTATTGACCATGGTAACATCTAAGTTTTTCCACATCATATTTTTGATGGATATCTTCGGACACATCAGCTAAACTTGTTGAAATCAGGGACCCTGATTGGTAAAATACTATAAGTTCAAGGAACCAACTGCAAAATTTAGAAATATAGGACCACATAAGAAATAAAAAATGCAAAGTTCACATATCTTTTTTTGTCAAAGTAACATTTCATTCATTTCCACGAAAATATAAGGAAAAAGTCCAATTGCAAACCAAGACAAATCCCAGACAATTCAAAACAAAACAAGCTTCGGATAACAAATGAATTATTAAAACAAGATTAGGGGCCACTCGCTCAAGGAGCAAATTTATGACTTCTTCTAACCAAAATTGGCAGTCAACCGCCAAATTCGTATGTAGTAATGACCACACATTGAGATCTCCGTCTGTTTGTTAGGGCTTTACCTTTTGGCAGTGTGCGCCTAGGTTCGATGTCCCCAACACCATCGCCGTTCAGAGTAATAAGATTGAACGAGCATAGATCCGACACTTGTGAGAGCGAAACCTTCATAAAACTTCTCGGATCTTCTTTAAAACTAGACTTGTACATCAACAAAACTCGAGAGAAGCGAAACCCCGAAATCATACAAATAAAAATTCCAAAATTTACACTAGATCTGAATAGAAATCTCCCCGGAATAGGAGAGAGAAGATTTAAGATCTAGATAAGATCAGATGAGAAAATTTTCGCAAAACGGGATGAAAGCAAGAAAAAAAAAACAGAAAACCAAATCAGCCAAAGAAAAAAGAAATAGAGAGGGGAGGGAAAGATAGAGCTCAAACCCTCCCCACCATGAAAGTTGAATAAGGAAGTTGTGTGAAAATGAATGTCAATTTGGCCCAAGCTGAGCTTTAAAACCCGATCCGTTTACAAGAATCAATCAGCAAACGATTCAGGACCCGTTAATGGACCCGAAAATAACCCGACCCATGGATCGACCCGGATTAGAAGAACTGTCGATGTCAAAAAGACTGAAAGAGACACCAGGAAACATCAACGCTGATTTCTCCCCACTCTGCTCCTCCTTCTCCTCCATCCGAGGTAAACCTCCGCGATCGAAGCGTGTTCTCGAGCTGAAGGATCGAGGATGGAGAGGAAGATGGCGGCCTTGCGATCCCTCCGCCGCTCGGCTTCGGCTTCGGCTTGCTTCAGGCCCTCTTCGTCTTCGGCCGCCGCCGCCGCCCTCGGCCACCGGGACCTCTCTCTCGCCCGCCGCTTCGGCGTCCTCTCCCGGAGCTTGTTCGGGCTTTCCAATCAGCCCGTTTCGGGTCCTCCCACCAGAAACCTTGCTTTCGGTGAATACCCATTTCCCCTTCTTCGCTCGAAACGTTTCGGTGCTGGGTGTTGATCTTCGTTTCTTGATTTCGTGTCCCTTTTTCTCGAGCTTTGGTTAGTTCGATTCTTCATCGGTGCTCCCTGTGGGACATCTTTGAGTGAAAAGATGGATCTTTAGACGTAATTAATCTCTGGGCGGAACGCTATTGGCCTTAGTATGTCAACTTTACTTCGGGGGGGAAATTACATCATGATCTGTGAGGTTGAATGTGAGGACTTTGTGGTGCATTCCTGTCTGATGCCATGTTGAGCTGTTTATGTTGCGTTTAGCTCCTGACTTGCTCTTTCTCTGCTCAAATTCAACTGGTTTATCTCCCTCTTTATGAGAGGTTACATTAGCTGCGGCTTTTAGTTGTAACGGGATTTTAGTGCTCTTGGTTGAACTCGAACCGGGTGTTTGGTTTATTTAGGTTGATTTTAGCGAATAATTGGGAGCTGTCACTTTGTGAGGTGTATAGGGATCTAAAGAAGTAGAGGACGTCGGTATTTGGAGCGAAGACGTGGCTTCGCCGATCATTTTCTTTCTGTGTATATCTTGGATAAATGGGGACTTCTGTGGAGTTGCTTTGTGATGTTTTTATGATATAACGATGTGTCTTTTACTAGTCAATGGTACCTCAAATGGTGAATTAGTATTGCCCTTTGAATTAGGCATAGATACTAGATAGTGCCTATAAGTATGGACAGCTGGAGATACATACACGATCCTATGCAATGCCAGTTGTCAGCTGCTTAATTCTTGTGTAGTGATGAATTCAAATTGACCGGTTTTGAAATATGATGATGATCCTGGAACTGATTTCCTCTTAATTTTTACTCGGCGTATAAATTGGGCTAGTGAGAGCTGAGATTCTGAGACTTGGTTTTCTGAGATTTATGCTATCAAATGGTCCTTTATTGTTTGCTTGGCTGGTGCTAATGCTTTGCTTTTCTGAGATTTATGCTATCAAATGGTCCTTTATTGGTCCTTTCTGAGATTCTGAGACTTGCCACCATTGGTTCTGGATGACCATCTTTTTAGTTCTGTGGGAGAAAGTTCCTTGCATTGGTGTCAGATTGTTATCTCCAATGAATTCTGTTGAGCTGCAAGTTTGGTGGGTCAAATTGGTCTCTGCTTATCAGTTTAATGCATGTTCCTTTCCATCCAGCTTTAGTTTCTAAGTTGTTACGGTGCATTCCATCATCTCAGCTTTTCTCTCTGGTGCAAACCTAATAGATTGCAGGCCCCCTTTCGGAATGAGTATGGGGAGCACACGTTGTTTCAGTGAAGATGTTACTCACATGCCCGACTTTAAAGATCCCGATGTTTTGAATGCATTCAAGGATCTGATGGCTGCTAGCTGGGATGAGCTTCCTGATAACGTTGTGCATGATGTGGAAAAAGCATTGTCCAGGAATACCGATGATAAGGCTGGTCAAGAGGTCTTGACCAACGTTTACCGTGCAGCTGATGCAGTTGAGGAATTCACTGGTGTGCTTACATCATTGAAAATGGAACTCGATGACAGTATTGGATTGAGCGGCGAGGTTAAGTTCTCCTTATGATTGAGAAGGCTGAACACTTCCTGTACCTTATATTTTTTCTTTTCTCACGTGTATGACCTATGGTTTTCTTGCAGAATGTAAAGCCCTTGTCAGATGACCATGCCAGTGCCCTTCAAAAAATTTATGAACGGTATACTGCCTATCTGGACGCGTTTGGACCTGATGAGGCTTATTTACGGAAGAAAGTAGAGACAGAGTTGGGAACTAAGATGATTCACTTGAAGATGAGATGTGGAGGCCTCGGCTCTGAATGGGGAAAGGTGAAGATATTTTTTTCTCATGACAGGCGTTGCAGCAATTTTTTTCGTGGTTTCATTTTTATGTAGTTCTTTACATCGCATGTTACGTTCTGATATGCCACAAGAAAACTCCAACATCTAGAGGGTAACTACTTCAAGCGATGTATGTATGCAACTTGATTTTGCCCTTTCCAGGGAACTGGTGATTAACATTTGTTTTATATCCCTTAATCCCATGGACAACGCAAGGCCACTGATGCTGATGCTGATGCTGATGTTGAGATGCTTTATGTAAATACAACCCCCCCCCCCCCCCCCTCCCTGAGGAAAAAAAAAGAAAAGAAAATCCCCCAGTGTGCTCTCTCTGTCGCACAATTCTGGTCGGAATCTTCACAACTTTGGCGAGTCTCATTTGCCTATATCTAACCATGAGATAATATATGAAGATATAGTTGATGGGTAATTAATTGGTCATAAGCGCATTCTCCTCTGGAAATCTAATTGGGTTGGTCTTCCTTTTGCAGGTTACGGTTCTTGGAACTTCTGGACTTGCTGGATCGTATATTGAGCAAAGAGCTTAAACCGTGGCGTTCATTTTTATCTTCTGTCATCGAAACTCTGCAGCTTGCATTTGTGATCATGTTTTTCGGAATTCGGAAGGAAGTTTGGTAGTTGAAAAAGTCCAAAGAAAAAGTTTGAGTTGACCTGTTCTTCAATAAAGGATTCTAATTGTTGACATAATGTTGGGAATGAGGCTGTATCTGGTGATGTTTCCCATGTTTAATTGGCCATGAAGAAATGTTCTCACGATATTTGTCGTGCAATTTATTTTCGAATTTGCTCCTCTTTGATAGTTGATTATAGTTGCTTCCGGTGCTAAGACACGACCTTTCCCGTGATCCTAAATAACGTGTGTTCTAAGAAGAAGATGAACCTGAACAAAAGGGAAAAACAGGGGAATAAATGTTCCTTGGGTGGTTTCTGTATTGATATTATTGGTAAGTAATTGGCAGGACACTTGACATTCAAAACCCATTTGGATGGGACCCATGATAGAGTGAGATTTCCATATTCAGTGCAAGAGATAGACCTAAGTTGACAATGCACGGGGCGATTCGATGATATAACTCAGAACTGATGCATAGTTGTTGAAATAGCGATTATTCGATCAGATTTACCCATCTTCGCTTAGTATACACTTCTTTGCAAATTGAATGCCTTCTAATATGCCAGAAACTCATCCACAATCTTCAATCTCAGCTTGTGATAAACTGTCTGAATTTCTGTTTTCCCTACTTTCTCTGGTTTGCTGTAAGCTGACAAAAAACAATTTTCCAGTAATGTGACCAACTTTGTCCAAAACTACCCATTTATTACATGAACAATCAACAAAGAGTCCACAGATCAAAGAAGCACTAAATATAGGGCATCCTTCTCAGCCTAGTGCCTCTCCTCCATGACCATGACTCTGTTGGAGACTTGGGCAGAGGCGGAAGCAACAGAAGCTTCCGGCACAGGCCGAACGGCCACCCCTCGCAGTGACAGAACTCCTGAATGATTGAGCGCCGCCGCATTTCTTGGATCATCATCTCGTTCAAGCTTGAGCACCGCGAGAAGTTGGTCCTCACGGTCACGAACTCGTCCCTGCTTTCAGTTGCAGCGCTAGAACAGCAGGTGAAACAGCTCCTCACGGTGATGAATTCCTCCCTGTCGTCTTCGTCATGATTGGCCTCCTGTCGACAGGTGAAAGATAGCTCGTCCATGCCCGGAGAGAAGACAAAGGAAAAGCTCTCGGTAGTGAAGTTCGCCTTGCGCCTTAGCTTCTCCATGGCTCGACTGCGAATCTCTGAAACAACCTCCTGAGAAGCACCAATAATTCGTTACAAAGGTTATATTTGATCCGAGATTCCGGCTCTGAGTGCAATGGTGTGAGTCTTCCTGTATCTAGAAGATTTCTCATGACTAATTAGACAAGATGCAATTGTCTGTTCGTGGATAAAGCTCATATCAATTTCCTTGACAAACAGAGTAGATAGAATCAAAGCCGATGAGTTAGTACTCCTTCCTGAACTGATTCAGTATGATACAACAAACACATGAACATCAAAAAGGTTGGTTAGAGGAAAACACAACAATTCTTTTTACTTTAACATAAAGGAGAAATCATTACTTCCTGTTCATCGTCGGAATCGCTCATTGGATACTCCTCTTTAGGGGTTGACTGCGAGAGCTGTCTATCAAAAGTATGGCACCGAGAGAATGCTTCCTTGAGTGCTGCAGAGAGGCACTTGCATCTCTTTGGGGGGTTTGGTGGCTCTTCTTCATGATAGAACACGCCCATGTTTGGTGAGCTCGAAGGCAAAGGGATTGGTGGTGGGTGCGGGAAGACTCCTGGTTGATTTTTAAGACAGGAAAGAATTTGTGAACAAGAAAATGTCAAGAACACGATCCCATCAAATGCTCTCGATGGCAACTTTGAAGTGCTCTGTGATAGTGGCCTCGCAGCTTTCTGAAAATTACAGGCTTTTATTCTTTAGGGTAAAGACTAAGATAAAATAAAAATATGACATGACCCGCAATTCCATCTCAAGCTTTCCTTCATCACCTGATGCGGATTGTGATGGCTGTGACTTTTAAGTCCCTCTTGATCAGACCCTGTTGATTGTTGAACTTTCATGTCAAAAGCCTGTGATTTTTTGCAGGAATTCTTAAACTTTTCCCAAAAGGGGGATGTATGAAGTAAATTAAACATAACATAGATTTCACTTTAAGATGAAGTCATTTGCAGCTATGACATCATACCAACCGTTGCTCTCTCTAATTCGATAAAATTTGGTAAAGAGATGAACAATCCCTTCAAAGGAATGATTTAAATTGATCTCAGCCGAATAAGGTAAAGGATGAATATCATCTCGAAGGCTCGAACTTTATGCACAGAGTTCTGCAAGAAATAAGATCAGAAACAAACAGAGAACTAACCTCTGAAGCTGAAACTCTCTCATTGCACTTTCTGCATATTCCAATCGACTCTTGAGAAAATGGGCAGTGCTATCTTCACCTCAAACCAAAAACTATATTTCAGATTGGTGACATGTTTGACTACTGTTGTGAGCTCCAAGTTGCACCAAGTGCTCGGATTTTGTCAAACAGAAGGTGGCTGAGAAATCTGTTGTGTCCCCTTACACTTTTTAACCCCAGCCTCGTTCTCGGTATCTAACTTGTCATATAAATATCCATTAATACAGCTAGGAGTTATGTTGGCATTGAATTTTCCAGCCTATAAAAGAGGGACTTAGCTCTAACTCTTTTTGTTGCTCATTATACTGCTCACGGGGAGGAGAAAGAAAAACCGAAATGCAAGACCTATTAAATGACTTTGTTTACAACGGTGAGTAACAGGGGTGAATAAAAGGAACCGCACGGACGGGACCGGACCGAACGGTTCTAGGCAGTTTCAGGGTACCGGTCCGGTTCCTGGTTTCAATTTTTTGGAACTAGTAATTTTCAGTCCGGCTACCGATTTTATGTTTGGAACTGCCTACTCGGACAATCCGGACTGGACCAATTTTTTTATTTTTTTAATTTCTTACAAATATGTAAAAACTAATAAGCCCTAATTTATGTTCTGTTAAAATAGCTTCTGATCATTGATTTAGACTATGGTCCCAAACATCAAAAGCTATCGATGACATCAAATTCACTTCACTGCCTTGTGATGAATTTTGCCTGTAGCGGAAGGAGATAGTGCACGCTCACATCACATGAGCTTTCCAAGTATTTCCTTTCGGTGTCCAAAGGCAAGAAAAGAAAGCGACAGAAGTTCTGCAACAGCAATAACTATGAAACAATGCATCTGGTCCCAAACATCAAAACTTATCGATGCTTTTTTATGAGAAAAATAATTAAAAGTTTATGCTTGAAATGAAAGGTAAAACGAGAGAATATAGCGACAAATCAAAAAAAAAATATAACGTGTCATCTGTTCCGTTGGCTCACCCGGGAACCGGATCAGGTCTGATTTTGGGGGCCTACAGTCCGGCGGTTTCCAATTCTTAAGTGAGAACTAGACCACCCGGGAACCGATCACCCCTAGTGACCACACAGAACTACAATTGTCTTTCTATGTGTTTATGAACGTGAAAATTAGTGACAATGACGGATGTATCTATGAGAATTATTAAGCCTGTTGGAGATATTTAGAAATCTTCTAGGGATATTTAGGATATTTCCTCTGATTTTCTATATCTCTTTTGATTATACATATATGATTTGATTTCCTTATATTGTCATCTATAGGCTTTATAGAATGGCTATCTATGGTAACATAATATTACAATCGAAACTACAATCAATCAGGTTAACGCGATTATGATTCTTAGAGATACTCATAATAATACTCAGAATCAGATAATATATTTCTAACATCCTTGTTTTTTACGGGGATTAACATAGAATTTTCGATATATATTTCGATATATCATAATGATTACATCAGCCTATTTATAGGTTTTATGAAATGACTAAATAAGATAACATACCAATCAAGATACGCATAATCAAAATGAGTTTTTCGCACATTCTTAACAGATACAGAATATCATTAGAATTATCCTAAATATCTCTAACAAGCCATTCCAAATGGGAACTTGGCTAACTTGACTATTCATGTTTCTTTAGTCAAGACCAGGCTCTCTTAATTTACCCACTTTGATTTGTACAAATCATGCTAGTTGGGTTACTAAATTATTGACCTTTCGATTTGTCAAAATCAGTTCCATAGCTAGAAACACTGCACCAACAAGGACCTGTCAGCTTTAGAACCTTCATTTCAGGAAGAGCAAGTGGTCCTCACTAGGTTGAATGTTGGTGTAATGTGCTTGTGCGCGTAGTCATGGCCACGGGCCGGTTTCGGCCCGAAACCGGCCTGGTTAAACCCGAGCCCGCGGTTTGGAACCGGAACCGGCCCATGCCCTACCGGCCCGGTTCCGGTTCCAGAAATTTTTTAATCGGCCCGGAACCGGCGGTTCAAGGCCCCGTTCAAAAAAAAAAAAAAGAAGAAGAAGCTGCAGACATGGCGAGGGTTCGACCTCGCCGGCGTCGGGCGAGGCCGGCCTCGCCAGTTGCAGGCGAGGTCGAGCCTCGCCAGATCCGGTGAGGATTCGACCTCGCCGGCCTCGCCGGTTGCAGGCGAGGTCGGCCTCGCCCGACGCCGGCGAGGTCGAGCCCTCGCCCGACGCCGGCGAGGCGAGCCCTCGCCCGACGCCGGCGAGGCCGGCCTCGCCCAGCCCAAGCGAGGGCGGCCCAGCCCCGACGCCGGCGAGGGCGGCCTCGCCTAAGGCCGGCGACCTCCGCCGGCCCCGGCTATGGCCGGTGGAGGAAGAAAAGAAAAAAAAAAGAAAAGGAAAAGAAAAAGAAAAAAAACAGAAAATAAAAATTATGAACCTGCCTGGAACCGGTTCCGAACCGACCGGTTCCGAACCTGAACTGGAACCGGAACCGGCCCGAAACCGTCCGGTTCATACTTGGCCACGAACCGGAACCGCCGGTTCCAAACCGGAACCGGTCGGTTCCGAACCGTGGCTATGACTATGTGCGCGTGTTACAACAGTTCTGTTGGATAACCGCTTTCATTCGGTCCAAGTCAAATTACATAAATGCATATATTGTGGGAATCAAATCAATGAGAGTAAGACTGTGACAGTTTATAATGGGAAGTTCTCTTTCATAGAGTCACAGTATTGCAGAGAGTGATGAAATAGAATCCGTATCAGACACCAAAGAACAGCTCGTGCTCAAGGATTTGCTCGACAGATGCATATTTACAGTCTGCATCGCAACTCAGGTAGGGAAAAGAAGAGAAGAATGTAAAAGGTTTCGCTTGCTTATTGAGGTATGACCAACGTGAAATAGTCGATAGTGAGCATTGCTGACACAGAAGAGTTCGTGATTCACATACAAACTGTTCATCACATTAGCCAATCAATCAGACGGCTAATCAAAAGCTGTAAACCACGATTCAGATTCTTGTGAGTGAGCTGCCACCATGTCTTAAGCCATATCAATAAGTCAATTCAAACCTCAAATTTTGGAGGTCCCAATTCATCATTCATAATATATCTCAGTTGCCTGAATATTGATGAACAAGTAATCTGGCGGGTCCGCGAATCTTTCTGAACATAGGGAATTCATCTCCCTGAGAATGAACTATTCAGGAACACGCAATTACGTAAATTCTCTCAGGTAGCCAACTGACGCTGCACAGCTTCTTCGGTCAAGAAGGTTAGCATACAATTCATTCCCACTCTACCAGTCCTCCGATAATCTGCTCCCACATCAGTAGAAAAATAGTATCCTCCTCTTGGATCCTGGCAAAATCTGACATCTAAGGCAGTGTAGTTTCTACTAAGAACAAATCATGACCCTGTCTAATCACCAATATTAATTCCAACGTCCTGCTTCGGGATCAGGTAATACCTTTCATCACAAATTATTTATGCAAAATCGAATGACTAATGAGTTCAATCTAGACAATAGACAGATGGATCATAGAGAGTGATAAGCCTGTGGGATGCGAAACTCACAGTTTAGTCAACTGGCTCCCCAGATTTCTGGAGCTGTTGAGAAGTAAGAGAAATAAGAGAGTGAAGCCTTGCATCAGCAGAAGCCTTATCAGGCGGGCATTTATAGAGAGCAATATTGAGCGAATAAAGAGCCTCGTCACGCTTGCCAGCAGCTAAGGCAGTACATCCAGCCCTGTATGCTTCATCTGCCATCCTAGCATCATACTGCGACATCGCATTCTTATCCGAGCCCTTATACTTTGAACCAACAGATGATGGGGATTCAAGGAATGCACTCACGCGTGCATATTCAAGATTGACAATGGCAGTGTTGATCTCTCCCGTGAGAGCTTCCACTGTAGGTGGGAAAATCTTGACACCATCAAAGACGCTCCAAGCTTCTCGAGAGTTCGTACTGAATGAATTATAGTTGCTACCCCAAACAGGGTCATAAAGATTCACAACAAAAATATCAATTCATCACCTATTCTGTCTACTGGAGTTGTGGTTTCAATCTCCAGGCCATTCTGAATAGTCCGAAGACAAAATGACATAGTAATCTGAATCCGACCACCACTAGAAGAGGCTCCGAATCGGAGTTACTTAAGATTCCAGCGCGATTTTTGTTCCTACGGTGCGATTGTGACAAAGATACCTACGACAAGTGCATCTACCTTACCCCTGCCAAGCACAGCGGAAAATCAACAATGAGAAACAATCTTCTGCAGAATATGCCGACCAATTCACAACCAATATGCGAATAAGTGCATCCACCTTGTCCCTACAATCCATGTGGTTGGCTTTTACAGTTGCCGCACCGGGCTAGAGTACCGATCATCCGACAGGATTAACATGGTTCACACGGACACCGTGCGGAACACTCGATGGCTTCGCCACGTTATTTAAGTACTGGTTTCGTCGAAGAGTCTTAAGCATCTCGATAGCATTACTCTAGCATCCCTGCGCATTCGAGTTATGCCACTTAAGTAGTAACAATGATGCAGCTAAGCACGCAGAAGCGAGGGGTCATATTTGAAAATTGGGTATATTTTCTTAGTGATATAAAACTTCATGATTCGAAACAACAAATCATGAATGGAAAATGTTTGTTTAGCGAAAAAGAAATGATTTGGGAAATATTTTCTTAAAAATAAATAGTTAATGAAAAATATTTTATTATCAATAATGATTTATATCCAACCATTTTCGTGGATGATTTCGTTCATTCGATTTTATAAGCAGTACAAGAGATCATGTTTAGAAAAATATTTTCTAAATCATTCATTTTCTGATAACAAATGGAGTACTGTACATATTTGAAAATTGGATCCATTTAGAAAAATGGATTTAGATTGCTTTAGAATGAGGAAAATTTGAAGTTGATATTTTTATTTTTTTATTTTCCTTTGATTATTTTGTGCGATAATGATTTTTCTTAAATAATAAATATACATCGACTTTCATGAAATTTTATAATAAAATTATCATGTGAAGGCTACCTTTATATTTTCAATTATAAAGCAAAGGGCAAAGGAGTTCTTGATGAAATGTTTAACTTACCTACTTAGAAAATACAAGCACGTTAAGATCCCTCACATGCACATGAATGTAAGCAGACACGTTATTATATAGATTAGTTATATTCATTAAATGACTTGTAAAAGAGTTTAGAATAATAAAACCCAAATTAATATATATAGTATAGGGATTCATAATTTACTTAGACCTAACCCCCCTAAAGGACTTTCTCTTGATCTCACACCCGCTCACTCCGCGCTCTAACCTCAATTTGGATATGAGTTTGCTTAAATTGGATTAAATATGAGCGTATTTTAACAATATAAGTTGGATCAAATATGAGTCACTAATTTATATTGCACGGAAATGGATCAATTTGAATCGGACCAACCCGATCCACCCATTTGACGTGTCTAGATGTAAAAAATAGCGATGAAGTGGAGTAAAGGAAGCAATGGTGACCAAGAATGCGCAAAACGAAACGTGAACATTCAATCGAATCGAATGAATTAGGTGGACCAAAATCTCTTCAGATGTTAGAGCTGATCATCCTACAGAAACCATTGTGTCCGGCTCAATAAAAAGCCGAATCCTCAGAGAACAAGAGCCACAGGGAAGAACTATCGATGCCGATAAGTTATCTGATGTCCGTACGATCATTCCGCTCCCATCCCTTGAAATTGGACAACCCATTTCTTCCAACTCCTGAGAATCGACACTGAAATAATCCCCACACCGGCATTGGTAACAGAGCTGTAAGATGTCTCCAGAATCTTCGACCGTCATATCCTCTAAGCTGACATCCTCTGCAGTTCCGGTATCCTGTCTTGAAGCCTGCAGTTCAGTATCATAAAGTCTTCGCGACTTGGCATCACCAAGGACTTCCCATGCTTTTTGAATCATCAGAAATTTATTTGCCATGCTATGATCAGCACAACCCCTCTCGGAAGTCGTCTGTAATTTATCCGGATGATAATTGAGTACGGAAGATCGATAACTTGCACGAATTTCTTCGTAGCTCGCGTTTTCTTTGACACGCAAAATTTCATAGTATGTATCTGTCACAGAATGCTGGCCAAGTACCATGGTTCAAAGGAGAACTGGCTTCAAGCTAGCTACACTGCAAAATGCATGCACACAGGAAAACTTAATACAAGCCAAATAATTAAATAACAGAAGAGAAAATTTCTAAAAAGAGTATGCTTCCAGATTAAACTCAAAAAAACCAACCTCATCCTGTATTCAAACAGGACCACGATCAAAACAAAAGCAAGACACCAAAGTTTGCCGTCGTTCACAAAGGATGTTTCAGGGACTTAAGCCATCAGATGCTAATTCACAAGTGTGCAGTCATATATCTTAGTATGTGTACGTTGGCACGTGGGCCATGCTGCAGCCTAATATTGGTCATCGACGAACTAGGTATGCATTAAAATGCAAGTGGTTCTTTGTTCCAATATCATAATTGAAGCCAATACAAGATGCTGTGTTTATTGTCCAGGTAGTAGCGATATCAGTACAAACCAATAGCCAAATACAAGAGAAGAATCAAGTCAAGTGATTCTATAATCCTTTTGTCATAGCACATGATAGTCATCTCTTAAGCTCCAATGCAGAGTATAGTTAATTATCGAGTTTCATTCGCTTTGAAGATCAAGATGGTCTCGTATTCTGTTCAGAACTAAAGCGTGCAGTCCAAATTAGCAAGGAAATAAGTTGGAAGTGTCAAGGCAACCTACTTCATGCCCAGCAGGTCGGCAAATATCTCAATCCTTTCTTTGACTAACACAGCTATGGCATGCATATTTTGGCTCAAAATCATGACACCATAGAAGAATGACTCTCGACTGACTTTTCCTTCAACTAGTAACGTGAAAAACAACCATATGAGCAAGGGAAACACATCACCTATAAACATCAAGCACAAGACAACATACAACTTAATACATTAAAACCATAGGCCCAAGAAGATTAGCTTCAATCTGTTTAAAACTAAGATCTCTGCAAAACTTAGTGTAGACTGTCAACAATATCAAACCACAAGTGAACAGAAAACCGAGATTTACACTCGCATATATATAGAAAACCAACACCATGCCTAATAATGCGAGGCAAAGCAAAAAAGGGTAGTCTCTCCTTCTAAAATCCCTAAGAAATATCACAAAACATACATTCATACACATTGACGAATGACTACCAACAGCCAGATGAAGGGCAGATCATACTCAGACACCAGTCGGTTATCAAAGCAAAATTGTTACCAGTGAAAAGGTACACACTATACAGATTCATTCTCTAATTACATTACTTTGCAGCAAGGCCAGCAACCCCATCAACATCCATTTTAACACGCCACCAAAGCCAGGGAATCCTATGTCCGAATCCCACATTCCCCTTTATTTTTTTTTTTCTAAATTTTTCAACCGCGCTACCTATAGAGTACTTCACACGTTGTATCCTCGGCTTTCGCCATTCTGCTAATCTTCGTATGAGGGCAGCACCAGGATACACAATATACATTCAAGTTGTTCTCCGATAGCGTTTTCAAAACCATCACCGAATGATAATAGTCTGAGGATGATCAACAGAAGAACCAACATTGACCTAATGTAACAGCGGGAAAACGAATTCTTTCACAGACGAGGAGGAATTAAACTCAGTCGGAATGGTGGGATTTAGGCAACGCGTGTTTATACAACTGGCTCCGTGCAATTCAACTTCAGTTAGGAATAGTCAGGTTACTCCTCTGTAGCCAGAGTCGATCATGGACAAACAAGTATCTGATGAACCTCATTACCTTGGACGACACAAGACAGTGGGACTTAAAGGTCGAGGAGAATTCGTACCGAATTGCACCAACGAAAATCGACAGAGCCAAAACATTTCGAAGCCGAACCCACGTCACGGTACGGATTGAGAAACATTCAGCGAATAAATGACACGAAATCTTCAAATTTAAGCACCAATACAAGGAAGAGCATATTCGCAAGGCTCGGTTTCGCTGCCGAAAGGGGAAAAAAAAAATTTATTTTTGAGGAAAGAATTATACGTGTGAGGCGGCGGGCTCCGCGAAGTCAGAGAGGAGTTGAGTTGAGCGCCGGGTCGCCGGAGTTGGTCGGACGGAGAGAGCGAGAGAGAGCTCTGCGATCTGTTGGAGGCTTGGTGGTGTTCGCGAGAGCACGACGGGAAGGAACTGAAGCGAGAGGGGAGACACCGGAGGCGAGCGACCAGGATTGCGAGCAAGATAGAGAGAGGGCAGCGGCAGAAGGAGAAGGAGAACCAGAGGCGAGCGAACGAGCGAGCGAGCGATCGTGAGCGCTCGCTCGCCAGAGAGGAGGAGGAGGAGGAGGAGAACGGAGGCAAGAGATCGGGAGCCAAGGGAGGCACCGAAGAGGTCTAGGGTTCTATTTTAAAGGAGGGTTAAACTTGGAATATTATTAAGTTTTTGAGGGCCAAAAAGGGCAACCGCGAAAATTTCATTGATCTTGATATTTACCACTCGAAATTCCGCACGTAACTCTTTTCAATCCCTTCCCTTTCGCCGTTCTAAAAGCCCCGTAAAAAAAACGGCACATTAACTGAGCCCTATCCCTCTAGTGATCGGTTCCTGCCTTCGTTCGATAAACCCTCTCACTCTAACATTACATACATATCTGGATATGCCATGATCTCGATCTCAATCTAGATCAAAGCGTGGTGGTCGTCTTGCGCTCTCTCGCCCGACCCGTCGATCCTTCCCTTCCCCGCTCTCCCCTCCCTCTCTCTCTCTCTCTCTCTCTCTCTGACTTGTTTACAGACGGCCACCACTCAAGGCAGTTGCCGAGGGCTAATCGTCGTCCTTCCGGCAATGATCACCGGCACGCTATGTGCCATGACCGAAACCCGGAAAAAGTAATTCTCACAGTCGCACGTGTAGCACGAAGACTGTAAGGGTCCCAGAAAATTGATTGAACCGCAATTTGCTCTGCCAATCCGGTAGTTGCGGCGGCCCGCAATGGACCTCGGGCTTCTATTACATCCCACGGGCAAGAACATTGTGGCGGACAGGGATGATAAGGTAATCAAATCAGCTAGTTGAGTTAAATCATGCACACACGCATCATCATCCTTCGAGAAGCACAGCAATTAAAATATGCCTTTTCTTACCGACATGTGAAGCCTACTCGTAAACGTGATGAATGAGTACAGGTAGGCACCAGATTGGTCCCGTTGCTACCGCTTTCACTAAGAAAACTGTCATTGCTTTAATAATGACCCAGATAGCTGCACACATACATGCCCCTGAGAGAGAGAGAGAGAGAGAGAGAGAGAATGAAAGAGAGAACGCATAAGTGCCAAACCTTCTTCACCGTATGACAAATCAAATGCCCCAATATCATGATATTCTTGGCATGTCAGATACACGAGAGCCGGGCAACCTTTGGCGCCATCCGACTTAATTCGATCGGCACCGAGACCACAAAATCTCGTATCACGATTACAAAAATGGTGTAACGAATAGATATTGAAAGATGCGTTTTCAGTCCGACAAACAATGCCAGGGAGTGAACGGCGCATGATAACTCGGCAAGGCCAGCTTCTTTCGAATCAAGAACAATTTGCAGCTCCTATACAGTTTCAAACAGCCTCACGAATTTATCCCCCTGTTATACAATAACAACACCAGAAACCCAAGGAACAACCAATGGCGCATTTGGATGCGCATCCCTATATGCCTCAGAATACTTGTCCTTAAAATTCAACTTCGGTTGCTCTGCCTGCATTTTGACAATGCACACGTAAATGGTGAAAACCTTAAAAGAAACAATGCCAACATGCAGAAATCTTCATTTGATTAGAAGAGACCACAAAGTTTCCAGATGAAAAAAAGTTCCAAAACTTACGTATTTAAGCCAGCACTCCTGGTTCTTGTGTTCATAGATATCTGGAGAGAAACAACCTGTTTCGGATGGGCAATATACCCAAATGTTACATTTCTTTTCCCCTGGTTTGGCATACTTAGCCTGATCCAAACAAGCCTGACAACATTCAGCCGCACTTTCTTTATGATGAGTAAGGCCCCATCTAACAGCATCACCAGCGTAGTCTGTATGGAGTTCAGCATTGCACTCTGGAGGCACTGGTCTGCCGGGTAAAACTTCCTCCTCTGGAAAATAAAATTACCACATTATAAAGGCAAGCGTTCTAATCGCTGACAAAACCCATCATATTATTCTACCGCGCTAGTCAAGAAAACAATAGACTACAGGGAAAGGCAATTAAGGAAGAGAGAATGGAGACATGGGAACAGAAGGTGGGGATCAAAGGAAAACAGGAAAAATAGACAATAGATAAATAACTTCATAATAATGTATTAAACAGCTGTTAATGCACTAGAAAGAAAGGAAGAGAAACATTACCAATCTCGTCTTGACCCTCGGGCTTATCATCATGTTCCTTGTTGATGACTTCAGTTGGTATCCAAAGTCCAATCTGTTCTGATAGAACATCCCAATTAGAGTCCAAGGCTTTCAGCAACAACCCTGCATTAAATTTAATCAAGGATGTTTAGTAATGAATAGCTTATTAGAAAAAATAAAAAAGAGTACTGGTGCATTAACACAAGTAAAGCAAGTTATGGAGCATCGCCTAGATATACCTGCCTCCTCCGCCAGAAGAGTTGAATTGACGCTGTTTCCAAGGGTCACTTGTTTGACCTCTTGTAGTTTTTCCTTGCGCCAGCTTTCAACTGCATCTGTTTATCAAATATTTATTCAAGACATTTATAAACTACATGATAATAAAAAGAACCATAGCAACAACCGCTGCCGCAATAACAGCAATTAAGTGGAATTGGATATGATTCACACATTGCACCACGCAATAAATCAAGAATAGAGGAAAGTCTCTTCCTATTTCCATGAAGATAGCGAATGCATCCTTCATTAGGTTCAGGATATACAACTTGCCAACAGATAAAGTACATGACTTGCTAGTAGCAAATTACTCCAGTCAGAGGACCTATTATAGGGATTCTGCAATATTCCAACATAACTTCCTCCATCATCATTGCTTGTGGTCTACCAACATCAGCTTCAAAGTAAATGCCAGCCAACTCTCATTGACAGACAAAAGAGCGGAAGGAAAAGCCTTTGTTTTAGTCTGGTGAATTGATCACTCACTAAATCTGGCTGTTACAAATCTTGGGATATAGGAGAAGCGACTTCCTCTGTGAGGGAACGTGCCTTCTGCAAGGGAACAATTACTTCATACAATCATTACCTATAACTCTGCTGCTATGATGATCCTTGTCAGCACATCCCCTTACAGCTGGTCATCCTTTGATCGTCACTTACAAGATGTTATACCCAAGACTGCAGTCATACATTTCACCATCGAAAAATTGAAAAGGGCCTTGTCTCAAACTGTTCACCATGCTATGAATACCTAAATGTTCAGTTAGAATTACAGGCTGCAGATTTTGGGAGACTAAGTTTCACATACTTGATAGTCAATTCTATCACAGCATACGCTCTATATATGCCTATACATGAACAGCCAGTTTTCTAAGAACGTGACTTAGTGCATAATAGGAGCTCCCCAGTCCAAAGGTATTCCAGTGGCTCTTTCGGAAGTATAACACCCGGAAATTAAGATTCAGGATTCAGTTGCTAAACACCTAAATTTTGAGGTCATGACTAATCAGTAGCAAAGTCATGCGGCAACCTGTGCCACTTCAACAGGAAGGTTTTCCAAAATCACACACAAATCCAGTTAGACCTGGAAAATAAAACAAATAACTGCGTCTAAGATAATCCCAGTTTCTACGTAAAGAGAACAGATGGCGAATCGGGAAAGCTAATCTATCCAATAATTTTTGTGAGGGTGTCCAACCAGACCCATCTGCAGATAGGTCAGTTCCTCCTAGAGCAACAGAAAACCTACATGAATAGGTAGATTTTCCACAGAGTTCATCGATAAGATTTTGGTATCCAAAAGGAAACCATCCCAGAAAATGGCACAGTGATCTTGGGCCGAAGGCTAGTGTCAGCTCAAGTAGCGCTACTGCACAGGACATAATACAACTGAAAGAAGACTCGTTATGGCACAAACAATCTACATGGCTAGTGCTCCTTTCTTGATCTTTATTACCCTATCCCTGCGAAGCTCCTGGTATACATAATTTAGCCAATTGGCAAACCCAGTACTTGGAAACATGATCACTAAGGAACCATATCCAAACTTGAGCATCCTCCTTCCTTCACACCCTCCAACAAGCTTTTTCAACAAAACAAACATCATCCATAAGAAAGGAGGTACACCACCAAGTACAGAGAAAATATGTTAAAGATAATGCAAAATAAAGAAAAGCCTGATGAAACACAGAAGGCAGGAAGCTAAGTAGAACTTAAATGATGCACCAGTCTAGTAGAGATTTGTAGATGATTTCTATCACCAGTGCACATGGCCAGATCCATGGATCTTCACTTTCTTTCGCACTAAAAGAACATGGTGATGCTAGTTGATACCACCACTATCTAGAGTATGAATTGTCTCCATTGGTCAGTGGTCTCAGAGATCTTGTGATCCCACCTGGTGAAGGCTGACCCAGCACTAGTGGACCATGCCAGGCACTACAGCTTAATTGTGAAATTGGCAGAAAGGCTTTGAGGTGCATATACAGCACCAATAAAAAATATTAAGGCCGTGACTCCTTTTAACTT
Organism: Syzygium oleosum; assembly: GCF_021117445.2. NCBI lineage: Eukaryota > Viridiplantae > Streptophyta > Magnoliopsida > Myrtales > Myrtaceae > Syzygium > Syzygium oleosum. The sequence goes on along the minus strand of NW_026607506.1, from coordinate 756,487 downwards.
ATCCTCAAGAATTTTCCTGGAAGATGCTGTCCAGGTGAAAAAAGGCTCAGACTGTAGACGCGATACAGTTGAAAAAGGCTACTCTTGATGGAGCTTTTACCATTCCTTATGCACTTAAGAGGGAAGCAAACTCTCCCCAGGAAGAAACTACCTTAAGCCGACACCAAGTATCAACCTCCTAGATATTTCCACAAGATGAGATGTCAAAAGGATGAGCTAGAAGCAACACAAACAAATTTATTCTCGAGGATACCAATCAATGACATCTTTTTTACGTGAAGCGCCAGCTGGTCACAGAGATATAACGACACTTAAGTCCTCGAATGCATGATGATATCCCTATGAAGGATAAACAATGACACTTACACTCTGAAATGCAACATGAACGATGTGGAAAATCCTAAGATAGCAAAAACCAGGAAAGTGAGTAAAAAATTCTGAAACAAAAATAAACCATTGAAACGGGTAAAAAAATTAAGAAACTTGCATCAAAAGCATTTGATGGAGTTTCTTTCCTAAATGGACACCACACCACACCAAATTGGCAAATACTATACAGTGCTACTCAAAATTCGAATGCCTTTACTCGAATTTATGGGGCTATCTCGAATAAGAAACCTTAATAAGAGGGTTTTCCCAAAAGTCGACCGATAAAGTTTGCCCGACTAACCCAGCTGAAACAAAAGTTGCAGGTGCAAGCATACATTGCAAAAGCTAGCTGCCACAAAGATAATTACATCTAGGCTATAGAACAACGTAGCAGCGAGTAAAATTATCATCAACTACAGGTTAAAAGGGGGGAAATAACGGGCACACGACATTAAAGCCAACTTGTGCTGACCTTTTTGCTCGTTCGCCGTCCCATTGCCATTAAGGCCTTTCAATCTCTCCAAAATCTCATCAGTGATTTTCTGCTTCAACGGGTGCGGCAATTGAACTGCTCCTCCCGTAGACATTCGCTTCTCGAGCCTTTTAACCTATTTTCCACAGATAAAAAAAAAAAGGGAACTGGTTCTCGTCAATTCCAATAATGCGGTCGCAAATTTAGCACTCGCTTAACCGGATCAAACACTGTCTCAGCAATCTACCGACCCAGCAACAGGCATGCCAAACATAGCAAGTAAGAATCTTTATAATGCCTATATTACCATTTTTACGAGCTGGAGCGGTTTGGCCGCTCTCCGTATCCGGATAGACTCCTCCATCTTCTCAATCTGATCAGGCGTGTACTTAGTAACTGCAACCACCGACGGAGAAAGTTCAGGGGCGCACTCAATTCGGACGAACGGCTAGACAGAGAGAGAGCGCAAAAACAAAGAGGGGATCATACCATTGGGGGAGTCGCCAGAGGAGGAGTAGACGTAGAGGGAAGCGTAGAGGTAGCGGAGGACGAAGAGCGCGACGACGATGTTGATGGAGCAGACGATGAGAGTGGTCCTCTTGTACGAGCACCCCAGCTTCCCTCCTCTCCCTTGATTTCCCCAATCCCTCGCCATTCTCTACCTCCCCTCCTCATCCCACCGCCGCCGCCACCGCCGCCGCCACCATACTCACTCTCTCTCTACTCTCGGAATGCCGCGCGCTGCTCGATGCGGGGGGTGGAGATCGCGCCGCCCGGATCGATCTGCAGGTCGCGGCGGCGATCGGAGATCCTCCCGGCTGCCGTCACCGGTGACGCGCGCACGGTCGCGGCCCTCGCCTCGGTGGTTGCGGGTCGGTGCAACGCCCCTTCCCCCACTTCGTTTTCTTTCCTTTCCTAATCCGAGCACACCGGAGGAAGAGCGACACGCGAGAGAGAGAGAGAGAGACAGAGATATTATAAGAGGGAGGAGAATAAATGCTCCCTCACCGTAGCCTGTAATCTTCGATTGTTTTAATTTTAATTTCTCTTTTTTCCGCCTTTTTAATTGTGGCGACTTTTAATCATCAGATGTAATGATATTTTTTTTTATGTCGGATCGGATATAATGATGCGATAATTAAAAAAAACATTCGATCGCGGGTCAAGTTTATTCGACGGGCGAATACGTAAATTTATTTTCTTTTTACACATGTATGTATATATATATATATATATGTGTGCGCGCGCGCGCGTGTGGGGGTGATGACTCTAATGGTAATTTCTTTTTTTTAATGTTTGAAATTTTTAAAGAGGAAGAAAAAAAATCGGGGGTTGAATGTTAGATCCTGAATTAAATCGTTCTCGAAGTGTGGGGCCCTCTTGGAAAATGTCTCCTATTCATTTTTCCTTTTAGTTTTTTTACATAAAAAAGGGGGGCTCAAACTGCACGTGAAAATAAAAAAATATATTTCCCTCGTCGACAATAAATTATGCCCAAATATTTTCGTGGACGACAGAAATGCTGTTCTTTCGTTCATTTCTGTAAGCGATACGGCCCGTTCATTTTTTCGGAAAATATTTTCCTGATGGTTCGTTTTTCCGACAAGAGCTCCATTTGTTACTCGTGGAAAGTGAAATATCTAGAAAAACATTTTCCAAAAAAGTAATCATTCGTGTCGCTTGCAAAAACGAGCGAACGAAGAACGGATTTCCATTTTCCCGAAAACGATCGCTCGAAATAATTAGTTAAAGCAAAACGGCTTAATTATCGATAATAATTTACGTCTGACCATCTCCATGAACGATAAAACAGAAAAGCACGTTCCATTGACTCGTATTCGCGAACGATACGAGCGTTTTGATTTTGAACAAATTTAGCTTTCGAGATCATTCATTTTTCTCGAAATAAATGTAAATTTAGCGTCGGGAGACGTCGAAAATAAGGAAATGAAGATGAGTAGGGGAGATACGTCGGGGGGGGGGGGGGGGGGTTGTGATTCGGTAGGAAATCGTTGTCGGCGGTTCAGGGAATTTGGGCTTATAACTTGCAGCTGAAGCGTTCGTCGATGACGTGGCCGCCTTTCGTGACGCCCGAAACGACGTCGTTGGATATCGAATCCCCCTCTCGTTGGGGCGTTCTCATCGTTATGATCAGGACTTTAGTTTGCATTTGCATGCCGAAAGAAAAAGGGGAATCCGCCCGTGATGTAACACGGTTTTTTTTCTCTCTCTCTTTTTTTTTTATCGAAGATGTGAACCCATAGTTAATTATATAGCATTTCGGGGGCCCGAGTATCATCAAGTGCGTTGGAATGCCGATCGTCTGATGCGCGACGTCCCCGGATCGGTGTACGTGACTGAAAGCGAGGTCGAACGTGTCGGGAAGAGCGAACTCAGACCGAGAAATGCCGGGTGCGCAGCAAACGCGCCGAGTATTGGCGTCGGGATGCTCCGCTGCGATGGATGCGATGCGTGTTGATTCGCGGCAATTGAAGCAAAGCCTCGGTTGTGCTTTATGTATCGTCCCTTGAATTCTAATCGACTCAATTAACTTATCGAGGTTGAGAGGATGAACTACTACTTGTACCAAGTAAGATTTTTTTATTCGAATTGAACACGTCAATTCTTCAAAAGCAAATAATGATATAAGTATTCGTAGCAAAAGTCACCATAAATTTTTGACGGTCGTGTAAATCTCATAAAATGATTTAAATCTTAACATGAAGATGAAATCCGCAAAATTTTCTTTTTGGTGTGTTTTTTTTTTTTGTCCGTGCCACTTCAAGATAAACCAAATGCCCTATAGATCTTTGGTTTTTATTTTGTAACATTTTATTTTTGTCTTTTTATTAGTTTTCTGGTGCTTTTTGGTAGCATGTTATATGTTGATATTACGACTCCGTACTTTTTCCGGTTTTAAAAATTTACCTCTACATTTCATGTACCGAATCTATTTCATTTCAGCATAAGTAATTAAAAAGAAAACAATGTGATGAAATTAGAGGTTAATTCGCAAATGATTATAGTCCGAAATTTCTCCTTTATTGATTTAAAAGTTGCGGCAATTTGATTTATCGAAATTGTTCGTGGCATGTCATAAAAAGGCGTATTGCAAATGCTTTTTTTCTCTCTCCGAAAAGGGGTCTGAACGGGTTATGACATCTCTCACCCATTGCCGGAGCCCGTTCTGAATAGCGACGAGAGGGATCGGGCAAACTGGCGGCGAGAGGCCGTTCTAAGATGGTGCTGGGAGCTCGGCAGCCAACCTTTGACATGGAGCCGGCCAATAGTCGTGACGACCTCCAGCAGGTGGCGGAGCCGAATAGCCGTGTCGGGTCGTATTTGCTCGGGACGGTGGGGGGGGTTGTTTCCCTTTGCATTTCGTGTTTTGTCTCGTGTCGCGCCGGCGAGGGCCGTCCCGCCCCGCCCTCGCCGGCGTCGGCACTACCTGGGCCGGGGGAGGTAGCACAAGATCCGTTGACCCGATAACCCCGTTTTTGGGCCGTGAAGGAACATGGGCTTTGGGATGGGCCGTGGGCCCCGTCCGTGACGGACGACGCGCCGTACAGGAGGGGGGGAAAATGGCGGGAAAAAGGGCGCCGCGAGGCGCGCGAGCTCTTCCGTCTTTCTCGCCTCTCGATCCTCCGCCGCTCAGAGAACACGGCTCGACGACAATGGAGGCCGACGACATCGGCGGCGGCGGCGGCGGAGGAGGAGAAGAAGAGTTCGGGTTCTCGAGGAATTACTTCCTCGCCAAGGAATCGGGCGGCCCCGGCAAGAGATCCGCCTGCAAGGTCTCCGACATCGATGTCGCCGACGAACAGGTTCCGCTTCTCCCCGATGGTGCTTTTCGCCTTCCGTCGTTCTTCGCGAAGTTCCCGCGCCTGAAATTCTTCGTTATCGATTGAGGTTGACTTCTCTTCTCTTGTCCTCCGTCTGCGTGTGCGTCTGCGTGGGTTGACCGCCGACGCCAGGAACTCGTGGCGGCGATGTCCGATATCAGACCTAAGCACGAGAAGGAGATTGCGGCCCTGAGGGATGGTTACAGGAGCTTGTACGGTCGGTGGGTTTTCGAGCTCAGGTGCGCCCTCTTCTCGGTCGCGAACTTGGCGTACTTGTTTGGATTTTTCGCCTGTTTGTCTTAGCTTAATCCGGTTCTCTGGTGCTAATTCGGCTGTCTTGTCATCATCATAAGGTATCCAGAAAGGGCTTTAGGGGAATCTAGTTTGGAGATTAGGTTTGTTTCATTTCTGGGTGTGTGTGTGTGTCTTGCTCGATTGCTTACGGTTGTCAATTTTTCTCGTGTGCAAGGTGTGGTTTTGGGATGCTGTTTTATGGTTTTGGATCTAAGAAGGCGTTGCTCGAAGATTTCGCTTCCACGGCATTGACTGATTATTCCGTCGTCGTCATCAATGGCTACCTCCCATCGATCAACATGAAGCAGGTATCATTTTCCTTGTACACCCATTGTCGAATTTCGACAGTTTCGTGTGTACTGTGCTACTTTCGATATAGATATGAAATTGACTGGCGAGAGTGTCTTCCCCGTTTGGGGTGGCTGTGGGCAGCCGGGCAGGACGTTTGTAAACTTTTGGTTGGTAGATTGTCGGTATCTGGATGAATTCTCGATGCTTGACGTGCAGGTCGTGCTCGGCTTGGCTCAAGTGTTGTGCGATCTTTTGAAGACCAAGCGAAAAACTCCTGCAGCAAGTGTGTCTAAAATAAAAGAACCATCCGTTTCTCAATCCTTGGATGAGCTTATTTTGTTCCTGAACGGGCCGTGGGCGGAGGAGAAGGATTTTTTCATTTGCATCGTCGTTCATAACATTGATGGGCCAGGATTAAGGGACTCAGACACTCAACAGTGCCTTGCGCGAATTGCTGCTTGTTCTCATGCTCGCATCATTGCTTCCATTGACCATGTCAATGCGCCTCTCTGTAAGTGTTCAGCTTATCATCGATGAGTCCACATTCAACAGTGGTTTAATTGCGGCAGGCATATAGATAGAAGTATCTTACCTGGTGTATTTTATGCCTGCTTAAAAGCTCTGCATGAAAGTTCAGTTAGTCCTTTTTCTTGCATTGCGTAGCAAATCGGATCTACCTGACTGTGAATCAAAAATAAAATCTGCTATTACAATAGTTCTAAATTTTCTGTTACTTGACTTCAGCTTATGCTTATGTGAGTGTTTGTGTGTTGTAAACCTGTGAGTAGCTTAGTATCTGGTTCACATAAAACAAAAAATGCACATGAAAAAGTTTATCTCAGTGCAAGCCATCTGTGGTGTTATTCTGTGATCAATACTTCCTGATGTTTACCGGGGTTTGTTGACAGTGTGGGACAAGAAGATGGTTGACACGCAGTACAACTGGTATTGGCATCACACTCCTACCTTCGAACCATACAAGTATGAAGGAATGTTCTTCCCATTGATTCTTGCTCATGGCAATACTACCCAAAGTGCCAAAACAGCTACAATTGTCTTGCAGAGTTTGACACCAAATGCCCAGAGTGTCTTCAGAGTACTGGCAGAACATCAAATGGCTCATCCTAATGAAGAAGGTAAGTTAGGAACAGTTAATAAGAGCATTGTTGCCTGTTATGTTAGTATTCATGTCATCTTTTTGTTGGAATTTCAGGGATGCCAATTAGCAGCTTATACTCAACATGCCGAGAGCGTTTTCTGGTGAGTAGTCAGGTGACACTGAACTCACACTTGACAGAATTCAAGGACCACGAGTTGGTCAAGATGAGAAAAAATCCGGAGGGAGAGGACTGCTTGCACATCCCTCTGCCAACTGAGGCACTTGAAAAATTGCTGAAGGACATTGCATAGGGAAAGCATTCATCAAGTGGTGAGAAATTGCCCCTAACTTACACTGAGCATCTGCTTTACAGATTGTGCATCTCTAGTGACTGACAGTCAACTAGTGGACTGATTTTTAGTTACTCTTTGATTACTGTAATTGATTTGAGTTTGTCAAATGTAAATTCGTCGTGGGGTAGTTGGCCACTTCAGTCTCGAGAAAGCACAACCTGACAATGCCACTTTTGCTTAAAAATTGAGCGAGGACAGTAATAAAATGCAAATGACCGTGAAAGCTGTAGCTATCCCAACTTTGCGAAATCTTTTGTCCAAAAATGGGGTAAGTATGGATTCTTTAGGGCCTTGAAAAGGATTGAGAACCCAATCAATGCCATGAGGGGCAAGTGCTTTCTTTGAAATACAAGGGGCGACTCAAGTCTGTTCTGCTGATTGACCTCTTTTCCGATACCTGCTACTGTTGTTGATCCCGAACCTGGCCTGCCAGATGATTGGTTTATGCTTTTAGCTTTTGTCAAAAGTTTCCAAGCCTTTGGTTCTTTCCAACATTTTCTGGGAACTTTACTAGGAACATAAGATGTCTTTTGCCATTGTCATCTGGTTCTGTTTTCCCCGTGTCAGGTCCTCTTTTTTGGCCTCATCAGAAGTCCTTTCGATGGGAGGTTCTTGAAAAGCATCGGAAATTACGGTATTCTTATCCATCCAAACTAATCATCGAAGGACGAGTTCCATCAATTTAGAAATGAAAAGAAAATAGGAAAAAAACCCGTAATTGTAACGTATGTGACGATTGGTTTGGATAAACCGGACATGCCGAACTCCCCCCAGCATGTGATGGTTCTTCCCCGTTTCCAACAGATGTCCGGGGTGCAATCGTGACGTTCTGATACTACTATTCTCTCCTTAACGTTGGATGCACGTTGCCTGGTTGTTAAAAAAGCCATGCTGTAGTTTTCCCTCTTACGTTTGACTTTTGGGCCTTGCTGATTGACATTGGGAGCTCTCTCGTGGTCGAATCTTTAATAATTGAAGCTGACGCGACGGTCGCTCGGGGGACGGATAGATCTCCTTTTGATTAATGCATTCTTTTCCTTACATATGTTGTGGCGACATCGACTGATGCACCACCGATTCTGTTCTAGCACTGGCACCATGGGATGAACCATGTGGCGACCACGACAAGACAATCCCGCATCTGGTAACATGACCCGAAAAACAGAAGACATTCACCTTCTCGAGCTAACGAATGATTGGATTCTATTCAGAATCGGAAACAGATCAAACGGTTCCGGCCTTGCTCCCGAGCCCGCGTCTCGTTACCGGAAGACCAGAAGGGTCATTGAGCGGTTCGGGGATGAGAGCGGCCGACCACCAACCCGATCATCTCCGGGTGCGAACTCGTAAAAGAAGCAAAAGTTCCCATGGTACAGAATCACTTGTCGAGTTGACAAATCGGTCTTGTCTTGGCAAGTGCTTTCACTTTTGTGTGAACTCCCGAGACATTTTCGTGACTTGCTATAGCCGATGGAAAGCGGTACTCAATGAAAAGAAAAAATAGGAAGTTGCTATTTCTAATCTTGCGCGGGACAACATCGGAGATGGGCCACAAAGTGTTTGGTGCATTTTTCAGTACATCATAACTTTATATTGGTTTTTATATTTGGCCTCCTATAAGATCTTACCGGGAGTTATATTACATCGAAATCTATAAAGTATACTCACAATTGGCATGCGAAATGATGTATAATTTATTCATATGTTTTTTAAAATTTAAAAATTAATATTTATCCACTAATGATTAATGTGAGATGTATAACTTTTTATGTATTGATCGTGGACAAAAGGAATGTGTCAACAAGTATTTAATGAAAAATTCGCAATCTTTAATGCATCGATTGGCCTCGTAAATCATATATTGAGTATTTCGAAAATCAAAATTTTTTTTTGAAATGAGTGTCCCGAACACCTGTACGTGTATTTTGTGGGAAATACGATATTTTTCAAGATATTGATTATTTATAACACAAGGATAATTAATTATATTAAAATCCTTTTATTTTTTTTCGAACGCGTGAATCCCGATATCAAGAAAGTGCTCAGGCCGTAACGAAACGAAATTTCTATTAAAAGAAAGGGGAGAGTGTTACGCACTTCGCTGAAGCCATACGACAACTCCAAGAAGTAGGGGTGATCGGTTCCAGGGGGTAGGGTCCAGACCTGGAACCTAGAACCTACCTTGTTACAACCAGTTCTTAGTTTTTGGAACCTGGAACCTACCCTATTTTTCCTAGACCCTGTTTTGGAACCTACCCTGTTTTTCCAGTCTAGTTCCAAGGTCTACCCGATAACCTGTTTTTTTTTTTCTTTCGATAGGGGTTGCGTTCTTTTTTACCAAAAAATTCAATTGCGGACTCACCTTTCTCTCGATAGTTGCGTTGGAGTCGGCGACAACAAGGCGAGAGGCGACAAGAGGGGTTGTGTTCTTGCGGGCCGTGGCGACGAGAGGCAACAAGCTGGGTTGCGGCGACTGAGGCAGCGAGCAGCTGCGGCGACGAGCTGGGTTGCGGTGACTGAGGTGGCGAGCAGCCACAGCGACGAGCGGCGACGAGTTGGCTTGTGGCGACTAAGGCGGCGAGCAGCTGCGGCGACGAGTGGCGACGAGTTGGGTTGCGGCGAGCAGTTGGGTTGCGGTGAGCAGCCGTGGTGATGAGATGTTACGAGTTGGGTTGCTGCAAGCAACCGCGACGATGAACTGGGTTGCAGCAACGAGCAGCCGCGACGATGAGCTGGGTTGCAGCAATGAGCAGCCGCGGCGACGAGTTCTTGCGAGCAGACTGAGAAGGGCCAGAAGGAAGGGGACTCGCTCGCGAACTGGAAGAGACTCGAGGGAGAGACTGAGCGACACATGCTACGGTTTTTTTGGAGTAACTTAAAACCGGTTCTAAAACAGATCCGGGTGAGATTTTACTTAGACCCGGGAATTGGACCGGTTACAACCGGTTCCAAAAAAATAGAACCTGTTCCCGGACCGGTTCAAACATGAACCGGTTCCCGGACCTATTTTTCGGGTGGGCCGGTCCGATTCCCGGGTAAATCCGGTCCGGTTGCACACCCCTACCAAGAAGTTGCAACAAAGCAGTTGACCCCCACAAAAACATTAAACCAAAAAAATGAGACAACATGCCATACGACCTAAGTAGGGAGAATTTACATTTAGGTCCCTCAAGTTTTTGGGATTATGATAACTTGTCTCATACATTTCAAATATTCACAATTTGCCCCCTGATTTTTTTACATCGGTGACATTTTTGCTCCTAGCTTTGATTCTAGCCGGATCTCCATCACATACTTGATCACGTGACCGTAAGTTATGGAAAGCAAATTGGTCGTGTATCATCTATATATGTGAGAAAAAAAAATAGAGATTGCTCAATATTTAAAATCAAATATCAATGTGCAGCAGGCGTTGACTTCTGTCAAATTCTCGTCGAAATTTTAGTCACATGATCTCACATGAATATATTTATACTTTATATGGCGAAATTGCCGTTAGTAATCACTCGCATGTCGCGTTGTCGGAGCTCCGATCAAAATTTGGTCGGAGTCGACGCCGGGTGACATATATGGTAACCATTTTCCAAAATTCAGGGTAAAATCGTAAAAGAAAATGAAACATCGGGGTCAATTTGCAATAATGCTAAAACCTTGGGGGAGCAATATGCAATTTGCTCACTCGAATATACCCATCTATCCAATTGTAAATTCATTTTCGCACATTATTCCATTTTAGAACAAGCCGATCTCGCTCACATCTCTCCGCCCTCCTCTCTCTCTCTCTCTCTCTCTCTGCATCACGCTTTTCCTCCCTCCAGCGTCTCCGATTCTCTGCATATCCCCCCGCAGCCGCACGCTCATTCCATGCTGACCCACCAAGGTTGATTCTCCAGAGAGCTCGAGCTCGAGCGAAAGTTCGGATCTTTTCCCGAGAAAATTCGGTTGACAGGAGCGAGGAAGATGTGGGGGTTCGGGGGTAGGTATTATTGGGGGAGGAAGGGGAGCTGCGGAGGGAGGAACGAAGGCCTAGTGGTGGTGTTCGCGTGGATGTCGAGCCAGGAGCGGCACTTGAGGAGCTACGTTCAGCTCTACGAGTCCTTGGGGTGGAATTCGCTCGTCTGCCACTCGCAATTCCTCAACTCGTGAGCTTCGGTCTCGAGTTTCCTCTTTTGAATGCCGCCTTCGGTTTGGTTTTGAGGCCTCTGGTGTGGTTTCCACGGTTTCCTTTTTGCTTTCTTGGCTTTTGAATTCATGGGTCGGAGCGTGGTTGACCGAGTGATGGATGTGGGTCTCGTTGGGTTGTTGATTGGGATGTAGTTTTTTTATGGTTCTTCTCTCTCTCTCTCTCCTCTTTTTTTTTTTTTTTTTGGGAGGGGGGTGGTTTTCAAGGGAAGAGAATGAGAGGATTAGCCTAAGTATCTTTTGATGATATGATTTGGGGTTGATTGGGTCTCTTTACTGTTAGCCATTAAGAGCTTTCTTTAAGGATTGGATGCCAGAATCAAGCAGTCAGTTCTCTCTCTCATTGGGATTGAAGTTGCCTAGTTTTCAATTGACTTGGTGGTCTGCAAACCTTTCGTAATTCATGTGTGGGTTGTTGTTCGTCCATGCATAATTAGTCGATTAAATTTGCAGAACATGGTTTAAATGCTTCGAAAAGTTTAAATTTGAGTAGCTACTGTAGATCGTTTCTCTGGTAGAAAGGCTTAGCTCCTTGTCGTATAAGGTTGTTCAGTTTCTGAGTTTAGGGGTAACCTTAAATTCTGAGGCTAAATCACGGTGATGTTCAGGTATTGTTTTAGGAGAGGGGGATTTGAACTGTAGGGCATAGGACAAGATGGGAGGTTTTTTCATGATAATTTCCCCAGAGGATTAAAGCAAATGCTTAACTCTCTTGTCAGTAGCTGAGTCAGTATCTAACTACATTGAACAGACAGCAGTAGATTTAAGAATTCTTTTGAGAAACCTGACAATAGTCGTGCCATATGATGAGTATGAGATACCAAATGGTCTAACATCAGTATATCATTTTGTTGTGTCTCGAGTGGATAAATCTTAGAGCAACCTTAACTTGCTAAACCCTTCGATATTGTGAAGTAGACAACTGATGTAACTATTAATCTTTTAGAAGTACTAGGCAAGCACTGTTAACAAAATGATGTGTGTTTGAGCTAAAGAAGACTAATTAGAAATTAATTTGAGATTGGCATCATTCCAAAAAACTCCTATTGTGTTTACTGTGTGGCCTATATATGAGATGATCTCGCATTTGTGCTCTCAACTGGCTAGTCCTTCTAACATTGCACTTGCACACATGGTGTAATCAAGGAGCGGGCATTAGGTCTTTTGCACAATTAGCAGATAATGGCCAATTTGATTAAGAATGTGTTATATCTGCAGGTTCTTTCCTGAAAGGGCAACTCCTCTGGCGGTTGAAGTCCTCAATGAACTTGTTAGGGTATGCTTTTCCTCTAATATAAACCAACCCAAATGTTCAGATTGTGAATTTACCTTCTAATGCTTTCTTCCTTGCTCTTAATGCTAAAATCTGAAGTCTAAACTAGCTTCAGCAAGAAAAGCACAGAAAAATCATAGGGAAAGATTATGTTGGTCCTTCTCCATTTTTTCCTGGATTTCTTGTCAACTTTTCTTAATCATAATATAGATACCTTTCTTGATTCATCAAATTCGATAAATGGTCCAGCTCAAACTTTTCCACTGTTTCAATTGATTAATTTTGTCTTGTGATTTGCAGGAGCTAAAGATCAGGACATGTCCTGTAGTCCTTGCATCTTTTTCTGGAGGGCCAAAAGCTTGCATGTACAGAGTTCTTCAGGTATATCTTGTCCTATACTTTGTTCGCAGTGTTAGTTTTCTTTTTCTCTAGTCGTGCTGAATAACATTTAAGGACATGATCCTATGTGTTCTTTATACCCTTATAAATAATTCACATGCCATGACTTGTTTATTGCAGATATTGGAGGGGAAATGTGAAGTGCAGCTGAATCATGTATGTCTTCTTTCAAAATTTGAATTCACCTGGGAAAATGTGAACGCTCCGCAAGAATAGCATTACTTTCTGCTAATTGAAACCGAAGTTTTATAGGAAATGATGGTATTGTTTGCTATTAGTTTTGCTTCTTTTTTTTAACAAGTCCAGAGGTTCTAAATATCTTGTTTCAGGACACTTATGTAAGCAGGTCAATTAATTGGGCAAGATTTTTCTCATCTTAGATTTGACTCCAATCTTCATGTTTAAGTGTGCTGTTTCTTTTCTATGTGTGAAGGATGACATCCGTTTGGTTAAGGACTCTATTTCCGGCTTCATATATGATTCTAGTCCTGTTGATTTTACGAGCGACCTGGGAAGTCGGTTTGTGGTTCATCCAACTGTCATCAAAATGTCCCATCCACCGAGATTTGCATCATGGGTAGCTAATAGCATTGCCTCTGGTTTGGATGCTCTCTTCCTGAGCAGGTTTGAATCACAACGAGCTGAGTATTGGCAGGCTCTGTACTCCTCTATTGTGAGTAAATATCGTATGAACTGCTATTCAAAGCCTGCTCTCTCTTTATGTTTCTGTTTTCTGATTATATTTCTTGTGCAGAACTTGAGAGCTCCATACCTAGTGTTGTGTTCAGAAAACGATGATCTTGCTCCTTACCAAACTATTAGCAATTTTGCGGAAAGACTACGAGATCTTGGTGGTGATGTTAAACTTGTTACGTGGAATGGCTCTCCTCACGTAGGTCAGTAATTTTGATTTGTATATATTATGCAATTTCTTGGCTGAAAAGCTTCCATGATCGTTCATAAGACATTAGGACCTTGGCCTGCCTACTTGGGTGGTGGGTCTTCTTGAGGGAAGTGCTTTAGTTTTTGTGCTGCTGGTGTGCAGATGCACTCTCACTGAGGATGGTAGTAGGGTCTGCAGCTCAAGTACTCGTCTTGGTTGGTCATCCTGTGTCCCCTCCCTGGAATGATTTCTGACTCCCATTTCTGCATCAAATAGAATACTGCCTTCCACTCCCCAACTTGTCCTTCCTTGGCGACTGTGCCGAACTTTTCTGTGTTTCCCTCTCTTCCTTTCCACAATTATGACCTTCAACTTTCACTAATTCTTCTTTGAACTGTAATAAATACTGGAGATGGAGATCTACGAGCCCACATGTCGCCCTATAGTGAGGTCACATCAATCATTTTCATTTCCTCTCCCATGCCTAGTTTAACGATGCTGCTCCACCCCTTTGATTAATGTGGCGCTCTGTTAGAGCAGGTTATTTCTCCAAGATGGCGTAGCTTAAGGAGGAAAAGTTTACCTTACCAAAGAAATTGCAGGACATACACCTTGAATTTGTCTTATTCAGATTCTGAACTTTCAGCTTGTATATACTCCTGTGCTAATCCTCTGCGCGGCATGCTTTTGCAGGTCATTACCGTTGCTATCCAGTTGATTACAAGGCTGCTGTGACCGAGCTTCTTGGTAAGGCGGCCGCAATTTACTCCCAGAGAGGTCAACGGCCTGAGGGCGAAAGGATGGGTATTGAGGGCAAACGTGACGAAATCTCTGAGCCAATCTTCACCCTTAGGAGAGCAACAACTAGTTCGAGCCAGAGTTCTCAAGGGTTTGCTCTCACCCTGAGCAATCAAATGTTCTTGCCGAGCTCAGTTGAGTGTTATGATGGAAGAACTGGTGGATCTGTACAAGATGAAGGCAAGGAAGGGATGGTCCATCTGCCTAGCCTACCTAGCATCAATGCTCATGGAGTTCTTGGCCAAATCCTATTCGACGTGTGTGTTCCCAAGAACGTTGAAGACTGGGACATAAGGCAGTCAGATTCCTATTACAAGCACCCTCTGACTAGTATAAGGAGGCATGCCCCATTCAATCCAATCAAATGCATACGCCGGTCAAGATTGTAAAGTTGTTTGATTTGGAAAATCGAGGTAGTTATTTCATTCGAGGGGTGGCTTGGAATGCACGTGAAAAGCACGAAATAGCCCAGGACATGCTTTGCCTGAAAGAGAACTATAGAAATGACAGTGTTTCGAGGAAATAAGGAGAATAGGCGCAATCGGTGGTGGATTTGACTTGTGACTTGTATTGTACAGCTACTGTCATGAGAAAGCTTTCCACTCTCTGTAGATCCTTGTCATGAGAATAAAGAGGCTTGTGACTTTTAATGCAACAACTTAGAGACATGCGCCTTTGCTTATGGATTATAGATCTTTCACTGCATTACGTGCGAGTTGTTACAGGGAACTTAGGGGGCACTTGAGCTTATGTGAGAAAAAGCCAATGTTAAAGCGCCGATTATAACGCGAAAGTGACATCATATGAATGGGGTCAATGCGCTTAGAGATGAGCGAACGATGTATGCCCAACTGAAGGAGAAAGAACCGGTAAGGGTATGAGATATCGAGGTAAGAGTTAGACCCTCCAAGTCCAACAAAATTGGTCTTAATCGAAACGACAAATCAAAGAGAGCACGTAGTAAATCTCAGCAGAAGCTTGCACTTTGAAGGATAACTTTGTCGATGTATTTTCCCACAAGTGAAGACAGAAGAAAAATGGATGCTGTTAACTTTTGTTCATGCCTCGAGTACATTTCAAGAAAGGTAAGGTTCGGGACGAGCTGCGACGTATCCGTGTGATGAATACCCTTCTTTGGACGTGCCTTCGTGATTATTAATGAGGTGTTATATCATCGGAAGAAAGTAAGCGTGAAAATGGAAGAGCCTCTATCTTTAAATGTTTTTCAAGAATTTTTTGATTCTTGTCCGATAATAAATTTAGAGAGTAAGGGTTGTGAATATATTTTTCAGATTTACAAATTATGAAAAATATATATAAATTTACGCATTAAAATTTGCATATCGGAAAAAGGTCGGTGGTATAGGCTTAAGAGAAAGTCAAAAGTGCATCCATTATGAGAGTTGAATTAACAAGCAAGAAAAAAACATGCACGCCCTATATTGTTGAAGATTGAGAAATGTCACAGTTTTAAGTAAAAACAACTAAAGTGAAATTTCTTAAATCTTTGACACTTTCTAAATTTGAATATAAGTCTTCTTATTTTACGTTCTTTTTTTTTTTTCAAGATGCATCAAGGGGGCGAAAATTTAAATTGGAGGCTACTCAACTTTTTAATTTATTTTGAAACCGCCCTTTCAAATTTCAATTTCAATCGGCAGGTCACTCGATTTTCTGTTTTGCTTTCGATTATGCCATTCGAGTGATTCGTCGGCCAAAATCTTGCCAAAAATTCCAGACAAATGGTGCATATGATTCGCAGACCATGCAATAAGCTCATATTTATTGAGGTCCTTTTTGTTAATTCCAACAAAGGAAGTCGCAAATTGAAAACAAAAGGAAGACAAAATATAAAAATCGAGAAGAAAAGAAGTAAATTTAAAAATGGCGAGGCGTGAGGACAGGACCAGTCACCAACGGTAATATCATAAATTTGAACAGTGGAGAACCAACGGTCGACATTATCGAAGGCTGAGCTCTCGAGCTCTTGCCATTCCTCCCCCTCCTCCTTCTTCCTCAAACCTCTCTCTCTCTCTCTCTCTCTCTCTCTCTCTCTCTCTCTGATTCATCATCGTCTGTTTGGCTTCCGAGGAAATGGTGGCGACCGCTGCATCGAACGAAGAGCGCCGTCCGCAAGAGACTGGAAGAGAACAGGAAAAGGATGGAACCTCCTCCTCCATCAAGCCCGTCCATGTGAGCAAAAGAAGAAACAACACAGAACAGTCACGTATATAAGCCTTCCTTGTACTACCCTGATTTTGCTCCAGTCGCTCGCAGATGATGCAGACGAAGCCGCAACACACGATCCAGGAACAGGTGATCTGGGTGCGGAGGTCGAGCCGCGTCGTCAACATTCCGGCTCCTGTTTATAAGGAAGCGAGTGCCTTTACCTACATTGAATTTCCAAAGGCTCCAAGAGGAATAGGCTGCGAGTAGCTGCGTGAAAATTTGGTGATTCACTGATAACGCTGAACCTTTAGCTTTTGAATGAGACTCCCTAGTTCGAAGGTTGCCCATGGGCTAATTGGGTGTGTCTCTGTTTGTGTTCCTGGTCGCAGGTTGTCCTAAATCGCTTCCAGACACCCAGAGTGAGAAGGTAGAATGTTCTGTGCCAACTTACATTGTCCGGCTTCTGTTAAATCCACGCTTCCTTCTCATGTCTCTGGTTGCTTCTGGCCGATAAATTTATTCGTATTGGCTTCTATTTTTCACTCACGATTATCTTATTTTCTGGGAGCAGTGGGAATTTGGATCACAACATGATAACTGATTCGGCAGGACCTTCCTGTGAAATTTTGCGAGATGCATCTTCCAAAGAAAGACGGAGCCATCACCTTGGGTTGATGAAGAGGGCAAAGAGTACCCGATAATCTATTTGGCCAGGAATGCAGTATTGAGTGGAGGGTGGAGGGGCTTACCACTGGCTCATGAACTTGCAGATGGCGATGCGATGCGGCAATTTTTCAGTTAACTCAGCCGACCGCTACGAAGGTAACTGAGTGATCTCATGAACTTGCGGGTATCAGTGGACGGTGGAGGGGCTTTCTGCTGTCTCGTGAACTTGCAGATGGCGATGCAATGTGGCGATTTTTCAGTTAACTCAGCCAACCATAATGAAGGTAACTGAGTGATCTTATGAACTTGCAGGTATCAGCGGAGGGTGGTGGGGCTTTCCACCGTGAATTTGCAGATGGCCATGCGGCGATTTTTCAGTTAATTCCACAGACCACTATGAAGGTAACTGAGTGATCTCTCATATTCATGTTGACCAAACAGAGGGAAGAACTGTCCCAACTGAATTGCCTCAACTTAGCGGTAATAATATTCCCAAGAATCAGTGTTTCAAATTATGAGTTTCCCCTAACTTAGCAGTACAATCTTCCCAAGAATCAGTGTACGATTTTTTGCGATATCTGCTTCTCTTCTAACTTTCTCCCTTTTCCACGAAATGAATATTGAATGATTAGGGGCCCTACATCTGCTGTATAAGAGTCAAATAGGAAGTTGTTCTCCCATTTGCTTTGCAGGTTTACATCATGAGGGTGAGTAGCTTCAAAGAGGTCGAGAAGTGAGGTTTTGGGAAATCAGAATTGAACCATTCGCATCATTTTAGGTGAGTTGTATAGATATCAGGATTTCGCTACAGATATCGGCCACGGACAATTTCACCTTCTTCGTCCTCGTGATGACAATCCGTTCTCCACCCGTTTCCTTTGTACTTGGAGGACTCGACTTTAGTGAAGTCAGCGAGAGACTCGGCTACAATGAGTGGTTTCGAGATACTTCGAATGTCGTTTTAGCTCAAGTTGGGCCCACGGCTTCAATCCGTCCATGAACGCCCCGAGAGCCTCCTCCTCCCTCGGTTCCCTTGTGTTGTAGCAAACGCGGAAAAGCAAACACAGAACACGAGGATTTACGTGGTTCGATCACAACGTGATCTACGTCCACGGGCGAGACAAGACAAAATTCCACTATAATCAAAGAGAGTACAGTTTTCAGAAGTCGAAATAACGACAAAAGCTCACGGCTCATAAAACTCTCCGAAAACAAAATTCTCTCTGTCTAACAATGAGAAAACCTAGCCGCGGTATAAATAGTGCTCCCAAAAAAATTTCCTCGGGGCCTACGCCCCCGAACCCCCCGAAACATTGGTTCGTTGCTCCAGCTCGGGCAGACCGCCATAGAGATTTGTTCACTTGCTACGAGTTGGGCCGAGCCCAACTCTCCGCGTCGCGAACTAAATCTCAATTTTCGGGTCGCACAAAAATATGTCGGGTCGGGTGTTGAACCGGACCGAGAACATAAAATTCAAGACATATTTAACAAATCTCCACCTTGGCTTGAATTTCCCAAAATAAACACAGTCAAGAAGCCGAACACATTCTCTCGGCGTCCCTAAGCCTACGTGAGCTAACTCGGTGTAGGAAACAAGGGCTGCAACGAAAGAACATATCCACTTCAAAAACAAATGTAGAACTGTCATTTACCTCTCCACCAAAGCCCCAAAAGGGGCAAACTCAACTGAGCATGCCAATCAAGTTCAAGCAATGCTTAAACTTGTTGGCGGGGACTAACTTGGTCAACATATCGCAGGATTGTCACCGTACTCAATTTTCTTTATGTCATATTTCTCTCAAGAATCGCCTCTCGAATAAAGTGATACCCGACATCGATGTGCTTAGTCCTCTCATGATATGCTTGATTTCTAATCAAGTATATAGCACTCTGATTGTCACAAAAGACAACCGAATTGTCTTCCTGCTGTAGCCCAAGTTCTGAACAAGATTCCTTAACCAAATACCTTCTTTCACCGCTTCTTTGCCATATACTCTGCCTGTAGTAGACAAAGCAACTGTCGACGTAAGGTTGACCTCCAACTAATAGCCGAACTAGATAGTGTGAAAAGATAGCCAGTCAAAGATCTCCTCTTATCAAGATCACCTGCATAATCGGAATCCACAAATCCCACGATTGAGGTACCGTTGGAACTGTTTCTATCAAACACTAGGCCCAACTCTGCGGAGCCTCTAAGATACCTAAGTATCCATTTCACTGCCTGCCAATGGACCTTTCCAGGATGCGCCATATATCTACTAACCACACTAACTGCCTGCGCAATGTCTGGACGAGTGCATACCATAGCATACATAATGCTACCGACTGCACTGGAGTATGGGACACGAGACATCGCAGCCTCCTCGACCTCTGATTGAGGTGAATGTAGAGCTGAAAGTCTAAAATGGGATGCCAACGGTGTACTCACGGGCTTAGCGTGTTGCATGCCAAATCTCTCAAGTACCTTCTCAATATAACTCCTCTGTGAGAGATATAACTTCCCTTCTTTCCTGTCCCTCTGAATCTCCATTCCTAAGATCTTCTTGGCGGACCCGCATCCTTCATCTCGAACTCGTCATCGAGCCGTTTCTTCAAGATCAACACTTCGACATGTTCTTTGCGCAAAGAATGAGCATGTCATCCACGTATAAGAGAAGATAGACAAATGATCCATCCGAACCCTTCCCGAAGTAGACACAACTATCATAGTTGCTCCCGTGATAACCGCTCCCTATCATAAAGCTGTCGAATCTCTTATACCACTGTCTTGGTGACTGCTTCAGACCATACAAGGATTTCTTCAATTTACAAACATGATCTTCCTTGCCTTCTACATAATAGCCCTCGGGCTGGGCCATATAAATAGTTTCCTCAAGCTCGCCATGCAGAAAAGCAGTCTTCACGTCAAGTTGCTCAAGCTCTAAGTCAAATTGAGCAACTATAGCCAGCAACACACGTATGGAAGTGTGTTTTACCACAGGGGAGAAAACTTCGTCATAATCAATTCCCTCCTTCTGGTTGTAGCCTTTAGCTACGAGCCGAGCCTTGCATCTAGCATTTTCAACACCTGGAATTCCTTCCTTTTTCTTGAAGACCCATTTACACCCGATAGCTCTTTTTCCCTTAGGCAACTGCACCAAGTCCCAAGTCTGGTTCTTGTGAAGTGATTCAAGTTCCTCAACCATAGCAATAGCCCATTTCTCTGATTCTGTGCAAGTAACAGCTTCTGTATAGGTAGAAGGTTCCTGAATACCCATATCTTCTGCTGTCGTAAGAGCATAAGCCACCAGATCAGAGAATCCATATTTCTGAGGAGGCCGAGTCTGCCTCCTTTCTCTGCCAGTAGCAATAGAGTATGGCTGCTCCACCTCATCTACAGCTTCTTCATCTGAACTTGAATCAACAGGAGCATTTTGCTCGTTCAAAACATTCTGAGAGGTCTTTTCTGGAAGCTCCACCTGAACCTCCACCTCATTCATATCACTCTCATATTTTCCTGCAAACTCATCAGCAACTTTCCTTTGATCAAGCATATGCATTTCATTAAATGTAACATCCCTACTAATAATGAACTTAGGTGAGTTAGGTTCCTGGCACCATAAACGATAACCTTTCACCCCATCAGTATACCCAACAAAAATACATTTCTTTGCTCTAGGTTCTAACTTACCATCCTTAACATGATAATAAGCAGGGCATCCAAAAACCTTTAGATTAGAGTAATCACAAGGCTTACCTGGCCACATCTCAAAAGGAGTCTTGCATTCTATTGCTGTTGAAGGAGAGCGATTAACCAGATAACAAGCCGTGTTAACAATTCAAAAAAATCCTTTTCCATGCCAGCATTAGAGAGCATGCATCTTGCTCTCTCCAATAGAGTTCTGTTCATACGTTCGCCACTCCATTCTCGCGTGGAGTGTGTCTAACCGTACGGTGTCGAACAATACCGCATCCGCACATAATTCATTAAAATCGCCACCACAGAACTCAAGACCATTATCGGTCCTAAGACGTTTGATCTTCTTCCCTGTCTGATTCTCAACAAGAGCTTTCCACTTCTTGAAGGTTTCAAACACATCACTTTTTCTTTTCAGAAAGTAAACCCAAACCTTCCTGGAATAATCGTCAATGAACGTCACAAAGTAAAGAGCTCCACCCTTAGATGGAACTGTCTTTGGTCCCCATAAATCGGAATGGATATAGTCGAGTGTGCTCTTTGTCGAATGCGTCCCTCAGACTGAATCCGACTGCATTGCTTGCCAAGAACACAATGCTCACGAAATCTAGCGAGGTCGTTCTCTCCCCACAAAGCAAACCACGTTTACTCAAAACTGACATACCACGCTCACTCATGTGGCCCAAACGCATGTGCCACAATTTCGTTCTATCATTATCAGAAACAGAATTGCTTGTGCCAATCGAAGGACCCATAACGGTGCTACCCTGCAAATGATACAAGTGATTCACCTTGCTTCCTTTCATCACAACCAGATTGCCTTTTGTAACTTTGAGAACTCCACCTCCACCTGAGTACACACACCCAATGGAATCCAAACTGCTCAACGAGATAAGGTTTCTCTTCAAGTCTGGTATATGTCTTACTTCAGTCAAGGTTCTTACTGCTTTGTCGTGGCACTTAATCCGAACAGTACCAATACCCACGACTTTGCATACAAAGATCATTCCCCATCAAGACCGATCCACCATTCAATGGCTCGTATGTGGTGAACCATTCCCTGTTTGGGCACATGTGATATGATGCTCCCGAATCCATTATCCAAACATCATTGGACAAATTAACAGCAGAGCATGCCGTAAGAACACTGTCTGACGCATTAGCCTCATTTTCGTTTGCAACATTCGCCGAATCTTGTTTTTGACCATGCTGCTTATCCTTTTTCTTGAGCGAAGGACAATCTGACTTGTAATGTCCCTTTTTATGACAATAGTAGCACTCAACGTTCATCTTATCTCCAGGTGGCTTAGATTTTGAACGACCAACAGATTTCCCTCGAAAAGCTTTATCCCTGCTCTTGGTCCTGCCTCTCACAAACAAACCATCTGCTTTGTTTTCACTGCTATTCCCATTCAATTTAGTTCTCAGTTCTGCAGAATTCAAAGATGCTTTGACATCCTCCAAAGTTATGGATTCACGTCCATAAAGCATCGAGTTCACAAAATTCTCGTATGAGGCAGGCAGTGAACATAATACGATCAAAGCTTGATCTTCATCCTCGAGTTTAATATCTAGATTTTTCATATCCAGAACAATTTTATTAAACTCATCCAAGTGTTCCTGAACAGACGTACCTTCGCGCATCTTTAGGGTATAAAGACGCTGCTTCAAATAAAGTCTCGATGTTAGAGATTTCTTCATATAGAGACTTTCCAGTTTCTTCCAGAGACCGGCCGCTGTTTCTTCATCGGTGACTTCTCGCAAAACCTTGTCATCAAGAGACAACTGGATCGCGCTATGCGCCTTCTCGTCCATCTCTTCAATCTCGCCCGAGGTCATATCGTCCTGGATATTTTCCGTCCAGCCTAACCGTACTCTCTCGCCTCAATAAAGCCTTCATCTTTATTCTCCATAATCCGAAGTTGTTCTGTCCGTCAAAAGATGAGATCTGAAACTTCAAAGATGCCATCTTGCTCAAACCCTAGAATCGGACGTAGCTCTGATACCAGTTTGTTGTAGCAAACGCGGAAAAGCAAACACAGAACACGAGGATTTACGTGGTTCGATCACAACGTGATCTACGTCCACGGGCGAGGCAAGACAAAATTCCACTATAATCAAAGAGAGTACAGTTTTCAGAAGTCGAAATAACGACAAAAGCTCACGGCTCATAAAACTCTCCGAAAACAAAATTCTCTCTGTCTAACAATGAGAAAACCTAGCCGCGGTATAAATAGTGCTCCCAAAAAAATTTCCTCGGGGCCTACGCCCCCGAACCCCCCGAAACATTGGTTCGTTGCTCCAGCTCGGGCAGACCGCCATAGAGATTTGTTCACTTGCTACGAGTTGGGCCGAGCCCAACTCTCCGCGTCGCGAACTAAATCTCAATTTTCGGGTCGCACAAAAATATGTCGGGTCGGGTGTTGAACCGGACCGAGAACATAAAATTCAAGACATATTTAACACCTTGGTTGGGATTTTGGAGCTTGAGTTAGTGCCTCATTGCTCAAGGTGATGGAGCTTGCTACGGGTCTCTTGTTGAGCGAACTAGGAGTCACTACAAAAAAAGTTGGTTTTAGCCACGAATTTTGCCACGAAAAATTTGGCAAAATTCGTCGCTAAACGAATTTGCGACGAAATTAGCGACGGAAAAAAATTCGTCGCTAATAGGCCGTCGCAAAATTTTGCGACGGAAAATTTCAATTTTCGTCGCTAATTTGCGACGAAAAAAATTCGTCGCAAAATTCGTCGCTAATTATTCGTGGCAAAATTCGTGGCTAATTTGCCACGAAACAAAATTCGTCGCAAAATTCGTCGCAAATTATTCGTGGCAAAATTCGTGACTAATTTGCCACGAATTTTATTCGTGGCAAAATTCGTCGCTAATTTGCCACGAAATATATTCGTGACAAAATTCGTCGCTAATTTGCCACGAACTTTATTCGTGGCAAATTATTCGTGGCAAAATTCGTCGCTAAATATTCGTGGCAAAATTCGTCGCTAATTTGCCACAAACTGTATTCGTGGCAAAATTCGTCGCTATTTTTTTCAAAAATTTTTTTTGTTGGTCACGAAATTGCGACGAAATATTTTCGTGGCAAAAATCGTTGCTAATTATTCGTGACAAAATCCGTGACTAATTTGCCACCAAATTTTTTTTTTGTCAGTTTTTTGCGACGAATTTATTCGTGGCAAAATTCGTGGGTAATTTAAATTACCCACCAAAATGAATGTATTTCATTTTCTTATTCGATTTTAAATGTAATTTAAAGCAAAATTAATTTCTAGAATTTGTATTTAACATTGATTAAGCACATAAGAACATCAAAATATTATAATAATATGAAAATGAAATACATTCATCTACATTTTCCATGTACTTGAACATATAGCTCAATGTGATCAAACTATTATAATAATATGAAAATGAAATACATTCATTTACATTTTCCATGTACTTGAACATATAGCTCAATGTACTTGAACATCCTTGGCAAATCTCCCCCTCCGCATATCAACACATAGCTCAACCACGAATTTTAAAAAATGCCCATACACATGCCAAAAATTCATTTTTATGAAATTCGTGGCTAAAATCCGTGGCAAAATTTTGCCACGGATTTTAGCCACGAAATTAAAAATATGCCATACACATGCCAAAAATTCATTTTTATGAAATTCGTGGCTAAAATCCGTGGCAAATTTGCCACGAATTTTAAAAAATGCCCATACACATGCCAAAAATTCATTTTTATGAAATTCGTGGCTAAAATCCGTGGCAAATTTGCCACGGATTTTAGCCACGAATTTTAAAAAATGCCCATACACATGCCAAAAATTCATTTTTATGAAATTCGTGGCTAAAATCCGTGGCAAAATTTTGCCACGGATTTTAGCCACGAAATTAAAAATATGCCATACACATGCCAAAAATTCATTTTTATGAAATTCGTGGCTAAAATCCGTGGCAAATTTGCCACGAATTTTAAAAAATGCCCATACACATGCCAAAAATTCATTTTTATGAAATTCGTGGCTAAAATCCGTGGCAAATTTGCCACGGATTTTAGCCACGAATTTCATAAAAATGCCAAAAATTCATTTTTATGAAATTCGTGGCTAAAATCCGTGGCAAATTTGCCACGAATTTTAGCCACGAAATTAAAAAATGCCCATACACATGCCAAAAATTCATTTTTATGAAATTCGTGGCTAAAATCCGTGGCAAATTTGCCACGGATTTCATGAAAAAATTACTTAGGCATGTTTGTGGCCATTTTTTTAAAATTCGTGGCAAAATCCGTGGCAAATTTGCCGCGGAGTTTACCACGAATTTCATAAAAAATGAATTGTGGGCAATTTTTTATGAAATTCATTGATAAATCCGTCGCAAATTTGCCACGGATTTAGCCACGAATTTCATTTCTACTAGCCCACACACGCCTAATTCATTTTTTTCCCGACAATAACGTTTAATTAACAATAATAACAATAATAACAATAATAATAACAACAACAACAATACTAATAATTACGACAACAACAACAATAATAAATATGACAACAACAATAAACTCTTGTCATAATAATAATAATAATAATAATAATTACGACATAATTAGTAAAAAATCTCAAAAATCTAAATCTGCATCTTCACTTTCGTCTTGATCTTGATCTTCTTCTTGAGCATCATCGTCATCATCATCGTCATCGTCATTATCATCATCATCCTCATCATCCTCTGTCTCAAAATCAGATTCTGCAACACCTTCTAAATTTGATTCGCGAATTTCGGTTAGATCTACATCTATCATTGCTCCACATGGATCTCGTAGAGTAGGAATGTAATATTCCTCGGTTTGAACCGCGTTACAAACTTCCTCTTGTTGATATGCTGTATCCTTCCAGTGTTCCTCGATTTTTCTTCACGATTTGGTTTTACATACAGCCCACTAATCAGCTTTGTCAGGTTTCAAACTAGGATATGATGCATAATATACTTGAATTGCTTGTTGTGCCAACACAAATGGTTCATATTTCATACACCTTTTCTTGTGATTTATTTTAACCAAATTAAATTTCGTATGCACCTTCATTCCTTTGACGGGGTCGAACCACTTGCACTTAAATAACACAACCCGCATTAATGGTCCGGGGTACTCTATCTCGATGATTTCATCCAACAAGCCATAAAAATCATCTTTTGAATTACCACAATTGGATGACCGATCACACACACCACTATTCATTGTGGCTTTTCCTATTCCATATTCTTAAGTGTGAAAATTATACCCGTTTATGAAATATGCTGGCCAAGTTCGTATGCTTGACTGTGGACCCCATGACAGATAATATAGCAATCCTTGCTCTTCAACTTGATCATGATTACTGTGAACCTAAGATCACACACGCAAAGTCAATAATATATATTTAAATGATGTATAAAATATTAATAACTTGGTTTTGGTCTATAGACAACTTACATATGTTTTGAACCATGCTGCAAATTGTTTATCGCATAAACGGTCAAACTCATTTGGTGGTAGTCCATACATTGAATTTTAAAAAATCCTATTAACAATTTACATTTATATATTAGTAAATATTTGACACGCAATACATATATTTGCAAATATACACTTATTGGAAGTATGGCTCCACTTCTGGACAATTCAGTAAAATATATGTATGGGCTGCCTATTGTTCTTCGCCTATTAAGCAACGAAA
Organism: Syzygium oleosum; assembly: GCF_021117445.2. Taxonomy (NCBI): domain Eukaryota; kingdom Viridiplantae; phylum Streptophyta; class Magnoliopsida; order Myrtales; family Myrtaceae; genus Syzygium; species Syzygium oleosum. Next base: position 729,994 of record NW_026607506.1, on the reverse strand, counting down.
CTTACATGCGCCGCTTGGTCGACCGAGATAATTGAAAATAGAGAATGATTTGCAATTGGGATCGATGGGACCCTCATCATTTCTTCCTGCTCTCCGCCTCTTGCACTGCACGTGCGGCTCAAAATAGTATGATGTAAATGTTGTCACTTCTTCCACAATATATGCATTACAAATTGAAGCTTCAACACATGCCTTATTCTTCATTTTTTTCTTCAAATGATATAAGAACCTTGTTGTAATAGAAAGAAGTTTATCAGAACATAATAAATAATAAAGTATTTTGAAATTTATTTTGAAAATTTTTTTATCTCTTAAATGGATACATCCATCGAAATTGGACTGGACCCGCAACTTTGGCCTCATAAGGCAAGTGAGCTAAGAGATGCTCCATTGAATCAAAAAACGATGGAGGAAATATCCTTTCTAAATTGCAAAGAATAATTGGAATGTCTCTCTCCAGTTTCTCCATGTGTGATGCTTTTAACACTGTTGAGCAAATATCATGAAGGAAATTACGTCGCAAAATTAGCGACGAAAAAAAATCCGTCGCTAACTCCGTCGCAAATTAGCAACGAATAATTTTTCGTCGCAAATTCCGTTGCAAATTAGTGACGGATTTTTTTCGTGGCAAATTCCGTCGCAAATTAGCGACGATATTTTTTTTCGTTGCAAATTAGCAACGGAAAAAGAATTCGTCGCAAATTCCGTCGCAAATTTGCCACGAATTTTTTTTCGTGGCAAATTCCGTCGCAAATTAGCGACGACATTTTTTTTCGTCGCAAATTAGCAACGGAAAAAAATTCGTCGCTAATTCCGTCGCAAATTAGCCACGAATTTTTTTTCGTGGCAAATTCTGTCGCAAATTTGCCATGGATTTTTTTTTGTCGCTAATTTGCGACGGAATTTGCGACAAATTTTTTTTTCATCGCAAATTAGCGACGAATAATTTTTCGTCGCTAATTTGCGACGAAAAAAAAATTCGTCGCAAATTAGCCACGAAAAATTATTCGTCGCTAATTTCCGTGGCTAAATCCTTGTTTTTTTGTAGTGAGTACTGCTGCTTAACTATATTGACACTAAGATCTGGAATATTTTCATGGGTATTCAAAAAGCAAGAGGGGCACAGTCTACCTCAGTACGTCATAGCAGCTACTACCACCAGTTAAGCATTGTGACTTCGAAGAATATAGAGGACATCGGAGAAACGCAGACAGCGCTTCCCTATTTCTAAATATCCATTCTTTCGTGAAAGAACCAAACAAGTCCCATCAAATATTACTTCATACAGTATAGAGTAACGAAGAGATCGAGCCCAAGTATCAAAACCGAGGATCAAGTTCCAAACATATTTACTAAAGCACTATCACAAGCCAAGTTCAAGACATTACAGATACTCGGAATTACACAAAAATTGATCAAAGAAGAGTATTGAAAGGCTCATCACTTTTCTAGAAATGGCTACCCTACTCAAAGATCATAGCTACAAGTTTCTGGTTGGTAGTTGAAGTTTGTGGTCTCCACAAATTTTACGGTGGTAGTTAAAGAGTGTGGCCATGGATAAAAACTAGGCTAGTTTTTTGTTCATGTGCAAGTCAGTTAAGAAGCCTAAAAATAGGCTAGTTTCTTGTTCATGTACTCACAACAGACCCACTAAAAGAAGAGCACATCTACTCTACTCTTTGTAATACACAAACTATCTGATAAAAATTTCCTTACCTAGCCTCATTGTTGCTCCTTTGATGAATACGTACTAGCACATTAACACCACCATATCTCTGAATTTGTTAGATATTTTCTTCTTGTTTTGATCTATCGTCACACTCTTTAACTACCACTATTAAACTTTTAGATACCACAAACTTTTCTAGCCTTTTCTAGAAAATTGATCCACTCTTCAACACTCCTTGATCAATTTTTGTGATACTCCTAAGCATGCTTCACACTGTCTCAAATTTGGTTTGTGGTAGTACTTTAGTAAATATGTCCATGACTTGATCCTCGTCTTGCAATACTTGAGCTCGATCTCTTTATTACTCTGCACTGCTTGTGTGAAGTGATATTTCATGGAGATATGTTCGGTTTTTTCCATGAAAATTAGGATCTTTAGAAACACAATGGTGGACTACTTGTTGCAAGATTACTTTATTGCCACACATTGGAGAAAAACAATCACTTAAGTATTTCCGGTGACAAAATCCGGCAAAAAGTCTTACGTGGCTTTTTTTAACTAAATGTCAGTGTCAGTGGAATTTTTTTATAACAAAAAAGAAAATCCACATGAAAAAGAAGTCAACTTATTGTTTATTATCTTCCATGAAAATTGTAAAAATGCGCAAGTGCTCTCCTTGTCACTTCCATGGACTCATGATCTCCATCTAGATGCCAAATCTAGCATAGCCACTCTTCTTCAACCTTTTTCAGATCCCCTTTTCACTACCCTCTCGAACGGACTACAAAGACTCGATCAAACAAAGATGAGCGCTATACCAAGGCTGAAGCTAGCCGATGCAAAAGCTTCCAGCCCACTCGTACTCATGATTCATTTTTCAAGTTCCAAAAAAGCAAAGTAGGATTTAAAACTGTGATCTTGCGACGACCAAATACTGGAGCCCAACAAGAAATCAAAATGATGATAAACCATTGTTCTTCAACCATTTCTTTTGGTTTAAGCATTTCTTCGAATAGATGGTGAACAAGCATACCTCTACGGAATATTTCAGATTGAACACGATTTATGTACCATAAAGAAAACAAAGCGAAGAGTTAACAACCTAACCTGTGTGGTCTTTCTGTTAGATGTATTCCCTAAAGTTACCATGTAATAGTTACATGTTAGGGATTTAAGTTGTACTTTCAATTACATTATTTATTTAATGGCAAGGACGCATTCATTCACTTGTCCAATTATTTAAATATATGAATGATTCCATAAGATCAGTTGTGACTGGATCTATTCTTGAGACGTTAAGAATATGTGTGACAGGTTCACAGTTAGACTGAATCTTTAAATTGTTCTCGGTCGATGGATCATTGAGTGGATATTAATGATCCTGTTGAGACCGGTGTGTTCATAACTTCACCAATAAGTATTGGATACTTAAGGGAATGACGAGTCACGGGTCATTGGATATTGCGATACCCGAGTTAGAACACAGGTGCTTGTATCAGACAAGTTCACTGAACGTGACATGCATAGAACGATTAGCAACATGGAAACTTTTAGCGTGGTCAATGTCTAATCGTTCGTGCTCTGGTCTTGTATGGATAATTCTTAGATCTGAGGTACAGTGTTGACTTGTATGTTGGATGGCTATGGTTCACAGGTGTGCATATTGCCGCTTCGTTGATTCGTCTCTGTACTTGATGGCCATAGTTCGTTCACATACGAAGTTACACATGTGCGCAAAATGGAATCTGTCTCCTTGTTATATGCAAGGTACAATAATGATGTCCTATGCAATCTAATCTTGACATTGCATTGAAATCCTCGGCCGGGGTTGTAACCGAGAATGAACTGTTCATGTCTCATATAAAGTGCATGTCAATTAGATTTGTGCATATGATCGAATTGGTGACTTGACAAATATTCCATGGTCTTTGTTCGATCGGGACATAGTAAGGCAGAGGGATTGAATTACACTGTAACCAAAGCTGACAGGTTCATTATGTTCTTAAAACATTCACACTGTCTGGGTAGCCATGACATATTGCTAGATGTCAATCATGGCTTGTAGAACCTAGAGGTTGATCGGGACAATCAATTCTCTTGGGAGTACTAACGTGTTAGTGCAAGTCTTACTACCAGCTCAGTGATGAACCTAGGGATGTCACACACCATAACCAATTTTGGATGATGTAGTACGGAAGAGACGATATAGCAAATATGTTTGCAATCGAATTGAATCGGACTGAAATTAAATTAAATGGGATTTAATTTAATTCAATTTTTGTCATGGGCGTGTGTGCATATGATGCTCACAAAGTACACATATGCTGATCATGCACTTCTATATTTGATATATACATATTTATATTTATTTATAATAAAAAAAATAGAATTGTCGCATGCACGTGGCCAGCAAGCGCTGACCATGTGCATGGCACACGGTCAACAAACGGTTGCTGACCGTGTGCATGACACACACGATCAGCAACCGTTGCTGATCGTGTGCAACGTGCACACATGCGATCAGCAACTGTTGCTGATCGCACATTTATTAATGATGCGATTAGCAACTGTTGCTGATCGCACATTATTAATGGCGCGATCAGCAACAGTTGCAAAAATGATGAAGAAAGCGTATGCAATTAATTATGTGTTTGTAAGAGTTAAGAAAAACATTTTTTTTTCTCTTCCGACGCTGTGACTGAAATATCGAGAGTGCGAAGAATTGTCGCAACAAGATTGCTAGCACAATTTTATTGGTGATTATCCGCAAGTTCTTTCTTCCGTTCATCGTGCGATTGGTGGTGTGTCTGAACTAGAGGTCCAACGGTTGTGGGGCTCGAACTGAAGAACATCCGAACCGAAATCGTTTTGGGCACGCTACGAGAGGTAATCCGTTTAACCCCCTATGGTCTTTCGATTTTTGATTGAAACACACGAACAACGCCTTTGGAGATACATGTATGGTTATAATTTTCCGTTGCGTTTATATTTAATTTTAACTATGCATGTTCCGTAGAAAACCAACACTTTCCGCATCCAATCTCACCAGATATAAGAACTACCTGCTTTGTATAAAGAACAAGCAATAAGTCGAAGGATGAATTAAAGATTCTAGTCAAGCATATGTCCAGAAAAGTCCTTGAATGACAGCATTGGAAATCAGCATACTAAAAACAAATGCATATGTTCTATAAGAATAACCTATAAGATATTAAGCATATGGTAAAAAATAACCGGATGACAATCTAGTGATGACATCCCTGAAGGATGCAATTGGAAGCTTAGACCTCTCTTCAGTAATATGCACGTGTAAAATCAGAAAAGTTTTGAGATAACCAGCAGCAAGCTGGGGAGCAAAAATTGAACTCATTCAAATTTGTACCTCGAAGCTAGGGCAGAGCGAGGGAGTGGTACAGCTTCGTCGGATGGCGGTGACAACTGCAAGGCGTCAACTAGGGCTAGGCGATGGCGTCGGCGTCAAGAGGTGCAGAGCGAGTCGAGGCGAAGGCGAAGGGCATCGGCCTCGGCTAGGCCTAGGGTGATGGCTAGGTTGTCGGGCTTCGTCATCAACGCCGGTGTCAGCTAGGGCTAGGGTCGTGGGCCTTCGTCGTCAACGTCGGAGGCGATGTCGAAGGCGCCGCGTCGGACGGAGCGCGAGTTCTCAGAGTGCAAAAGGCATCGGCGTCGGAGGCAGCGTCGAAGGCGTCGCGTCTGGGAGGAGAGAGAGAGAGGTTGGGAGCGCGAGTACGTGGAGGCGTCGGCGTCAGCGTCAGAGGCAGTGTCAAAGGAGTTGGAGGGAACGCAAGTTCTGAGCAGATATGGGAGGAGAGGGAGAGAGGTTGGGGGCGCGAGAATGCCGAGAGATGAGAGAGAGGCATTTTATTTTGAAAATCGGAGGTGTCTGACCGGGTGGGGCCCCTCAACACGTGTCGCACGGAGAGGCACTCGTTTTTTTGCCACGGTGGAATCCGAGGGGCACCCAATTTTTTCTCCATCCACTCTACTCTTTGTAATACACAAACTATCTGATAAAAATTTCCTTACCTTGCCTCATTATTGCTCCTTTGATGAATACGTACTAGCACATTAACACCACCATATCTCTGAATTTGTTAGATATTTTCTTCTTGTTTTGATCTATCGTAACACTCTTTAACTACCCCTATTAAACTTTTAGATACCACAAACTTCTGTAACAACAATCTTGGAGAAGTCTAGCCTTTTCTATAGAATTGATCAACTCTTTAACACTTCTCCTTGATCAATTTTTGTAATACTCCTAAGCTTGCTTGGCACTGTCTCGAATTTGGCTTGTGGTAGTGCTTTAGTAAATATGTCCATGACTTGATCCTCGTTTTGCGGTACTTGAGCTTGATCTCTCTATTACTTTGCACTTCTTGTGTGAAGTGATATTTGATGGCGATATGTTTGATTTCTTCCATGAAAATGAGGGTCTTTAGAAACATAATGGTGGACTACCTGTTGCAACATTACTTTAGTGCTACATTGGAGAAAAACAATCACTTAAGTATTATCGGTGACAAAATCCGATAAAAAGTATTACGTGGCTTTTTTTAACTTTTTTAACTAAATGTTAGTGCCAGTGGAATTTTTTATAACAAAAAAGAAAATCCACGTGAAAAAGAAGTCAACTTATCGTTTATCTGTTGGAAATATGGGATAAATTGATGGGTGAATGAATGAGAAATTGATGCTCAAAGAACACCCTTGAGTTGGAAGTGGGAAGAGGAAAAACACTATTCCCACATCGGAAAAGAAAGAAAGCTATGGAGTGCTTTATATACAGTTACACTTATTTGAAGTGGTAATTATCATAGCACAAACTCTCTGCCTCGCGCGCAGGCGCAGGGGTGCAAATCCGACGCCCGACAAGTTGAAACTTGGGCGCGACCGCACATCCCGCGTACACGATTGCATGACCGAAAAGTGGGCCTCGCGACGAGCCCAATTTTGCCTTCTGATTTATTTTTTCAACTCAAACTGTTACGAATTTCGTAACGTGTGGCAGAATTAATCGTCCGTTATTCGTATTGATTTTATAACGGCAGAATTAATCGTCCGTTATTCGTATTGATTTTATAACGGCATATTTAATCGTCCGTTATTCGTATTAATTTTGTAACGACAGATTTAATCGGCCGTTATTATTCCCGAAATGCTCTCCCCTGCGTTCTATTTTAATCGAAATCATTCTTCCTCTGTTTTTACACGCTCTCTGCATTTTGTACTGTTTTTCGGTAGTGTTCATTTCGAGTTTGTTCAAGTTCGCCGGAAGCTTGGAAGTGCCGTGCTCTCTTCTTCGCTGTCAACCGTTGTATCCTGGAAGACAGACGTTCACGAAACCTCGGTCGCGTACTGGAGGGAACGAATCTGTTTTAAGGAAACTGTGTCAAACACAGGCCTCGGTATTCGTTTATATCGATTCCAACTTTGTTATTGCAATTTCGTTTCTTTACAATACTGTATTGTTTGTAATATTTATGCTAATGCCGATTTGAATTTCCGCAACATTATCATCCTCCATGAAAATTGCAAAAATGCGCAAGTGCTCTCCTTGCCACTTCCATGGACTCATGATCTCCATCTAGATGCCAAATCTAGCATAGCCACTCTTCTTCAACCTTTTTTCAGATCCCCTTTCCACTACCCTCTCGAACGCACTACAAAGACTCGATCAAACAAAAATGGGCGCTCTCCTAAAGCTGAAGCTAGCCGATGCAAAAGCTCCTAGGCCACGATTCAGGACTTGGCTGGCCGACTCCTCTCTCCGAAACCACGATGCCGACGACCATTAGCGCACGCATGCCATCCTGAGCTTCCAGAATAACGTCACCATCGTTACCGACGACCCCTGCTTGACCACCAGCGATCATTAGTGTCGGCTCCGGCGAGCTTGGTCGAGAGGCCCTGTTTTCCTTTTTGTGTTTCCGTTTTTAAGAGCTGTCTATAGGGCGGATATTATTCTTTGCAACCGCTGTTTCCCCCGTAGTTTTGGCTTCATATACCCCCGAGAGTTAAAATCACAAAACAATCCAAATTGTGGGTCCCAAGCGTAGCAGTAGTCGGCCATGGACGAGCGACACCGTCGGCGCCGACCACGACTGACCGCATCCCGCCATGGCTAAATCTGAATTCGGATGCGAATAAGTGGTTTTTAGTTCTTATCTAACATTCCATTAAAATAGAATATGAAAGCCAATCAATTTAAGATCCTCCTCTCTCTCTTTTCTCTGCTTCTTCGCCACCTCGGTTGATGCTTTACTGCACTCACTCGACATCGACTCTTTGCATCTCCAGTCGATCAAAAGCTACTGTAATCACCTCATAAAATCTCAACACAGAGTCGGGCCTCAAGTTTCTCGATGACTTCCTCTCATAAAAACTTACATCTCCGGGTATCTCTCTCTCGTTCTCTGCGAGATCAATGGCTCAATTCAGTATTTCCTCTGCTTGTTGGGATGGTTATGAAGGTCTTGATGGCAGAGATCAGCTCATGAAGGACGACATAAAGGTGTACGCTGCAGTTGTGGAGAAGCCTGGAGGACCATTCCCTAATTTGGGGTGAAAATAGCGGCCGCCTTGTTCTTTTGGAGAGATTCCTCCTCTTTTATTTTTCCCTAGACTGCTTCCACCATTTTTAGATTGTGAGACCATATGTTTATTTTAGAGTGAAAGACATTTTTCAATTGATTCTTCATCTTATACCATCTGTCTTTTTCATGAGCATCTAGAGAGCCGAACAATTCGACAAGTTCTTAACTATTGAGGTTCTTCTATAGAGATGACAATAGGATTGTAATTTCTAGTAAGTGTCACCAATATTTTTTTAATACTGCCCTTTAGTCAATGATATCATCTGTCTTGATCGGGATAATTGTCCAAAAAATCATAAACCTATTGCACTTTTGCTAATTCAATCATAAACCTTTCGACTTTGTCAATTGAGTCCTAAACCTAGCCGCCCTCCCCAACAACAACGAGGCTCGGCCTTGCCGTGGTTGGGGAGGTCGGCCCCGCCTAGCCACGATGAGGCTCAGCCTCGCCGGATTTGGCAAGGCTGACCTCGCCCAGCTATCGCGAGGCTCGCCCTCACTAGTGGCCGACGAGGGTGAGGCTCGCCTGAGGCCGGTGAGGTTGACCTTGCCGGTCCTCTCCTCTAGCCAATTGCCGATGCCCGATGACCGGCTAGAGGAGGAAGGAAAGGAGGAAAAAAAAAAGAAAAAAAGAATAGAAAAGAAAAATTCAAATATTATTAAAAATTATCCACGTCAACGCTGTGTAATCCGGCCGGCGTCCACGTCAGTGATTTCCAGCCAAAATAAGCCGGATGGACTCAATTGGTAAGAAGTGAAAAGGTTTATAACTCAATTGGTAAGAAGTAAAAATATTTAGGACTCGATTGACAACATTGAAAGGTTTAGGACTGAATTGGCACAAGTGCAATAGGTTTAGGACTTTTTGGACTATTTTCTCGCCCTGATTTGATTTACTAGTTTGTTAAATTTACCACAATATTGTTGGACGGTCTCATAATCTTTCATTTTTGCATTTTCGAATAGTGCGTACCGTTGTTGTGATTTGGAACTCTTATTATAGTATATCTCATTCTTTTTTTGTGGTCTTTGCTCCAATGATTCGCGGAAATATCATTTCCGGGAGTGCTTGTTGGGTGACACGGAGTCCTTGCATCTTTTGTAGTTGCTCTGTCAGAACGCTTGCACTTTCTTTCGGAGCCGCATATCCTTGCTCTAGTAGTCATAGCTATTTCCATGAAAAGTAGGATGGGTAGTGAGTGTGAGGTAGAGTTGGCCATATCGCCATATCTTGTGTCGAATATTTAGATGGGTGATCTTAGTAGCGGGTGCACAAGACAAACCCCTAATACCAACCGAACGAGACTCTAATACCAACGTTAAATTTTGGTGTTAAATGTGCTAGTGTGTGTCTGTGTGTAGGCTTTTTGGCAAAGATCAATAATGGGAGAATATAAGTATATTTTCATTAGATAGTTTGCGTATTACAAAGGATTGACGAGCTTTTTTTTTGAAGTTGGTATGTTATATATACCTGAACGAGCGTCGAGCATTTTCATAGGCTCCTAAACCGACTTATACATGCTGAATATCTCTGCATTTGTCAAAGATTTTCTTGTTGTTTTTAACCGTGGCCACACTCTTTAATTATCACTATTAAACTTGTAGACATCGCAAACTTCAACTACAAACTAGAGACTTGTGGATATGAATCATAGAGAAGTCCAGTCTTTTTTCTAGAAATTTGATCAACCCTTCAACAATTACCTTCCTCACCATCGGCTTTGAAGTAGCAATCGTCAAGGAAGGTGCACACGGTGATACAAATAGCTCACGGAACCTTTTTATCGATCATAGTTCCTCCAAGTCTTCAGGGCTTAAAGAGTTGAATGTAATTGAGCGGGACTTGCTCTATTTAAATGCTCATGTCAGTTCTCTAATGAAAGATCCTGAATAGTGAAGGCATAGGATGGATAAAAATACCAATGTTGGGAAAAAACATTGCTGGATGACCTCGAAATTCTTGAAACATTTCTCTCCTTCATATAGCTTAACATTTCATGTATTTAGATTACCTCCTGCTGTTACAACAAACCTCTTTCAGGTCTTTCCTTGCTGTTGTCTTCACAGAGGGATCCACTATCGCATCTTTCTTGGCATATACTAGTGATAATAATTGATCAACCACCTTCTATCATGTTTCTTCCTCTGTCCTAATGTGTTTACAACTCTCAGTCAAGCTAACATAGTCACCAGGCCATGACAATCGGGTATAATAAAAGTGTTGGCAGGTTTTTCATCTGAGTCCTACTACAAGATTATCCCACGTCTTGTAGAGGGTTATGATCAGAAGGTTTCCATTTATTGGCCCTTTTCTAGGAAATCTTAATTGGGTCTGCTATATATGAAGGCGGAGGATTTTTTCACAATGAAGATGGGTGGGCATCGATACTTGGGCAGACTCAGCTGATGAATGGAAAAGTCTAAAAAGAGAATTTTGAACGGGAAAAAGGTGAAAAGGAAAACCAAAGTGAAGAAGAAGTCAATAAAGAACCAGAGGACTTTGAAATGGCCTTACGGCATTACATCCTACTTGTTGTATATACTGATTCATTCAGCGCAAGAGCTATATATATGAAGAGTGTCTTTAGAGAAAGTAGGTCAATGATCATCTGCCTGCCCGTTGGACTTTTACGACTTACAATGTCGCAGAACAATCTTCCATGTTCAGTGTCCAAGGTTAATTGTTTCCAAATTCAGTATCAGTGTCGAAGGTTTATTTGTTGGTCATAGTATCAGTGTCATCGACCCAAAAAAAAAAATAGTATCAGTGTCCAAGGTTAAAAGAGAGAGATGTGTGCCTTTTCACTTGTAGCGGTCTTGTACCTGCGAATATAGAATTCCAGGAGAACGATGTAACTTTAGCACAATTGCCTGCATAGGTAAGATAGCTAAAGTCTCTAATTCGATATGTGATGCAGAATGAAGCTTAGAAACCGGAACGTAAGGCACGATTTGTAGATGAAGGAAATCAAACGATGCAGAAGGCATGGGATTAGACGACAAAAGCACTTTGGAGTTGGAAATCCTGCATTGGCCCATCGGGTTGTCTCACTCGTTTGCCGATACTTGCGATTCTCTTCATTCTCCACCACTTGCAGTTTCCACCGTCAGGTTCATTCACGTAGCCAAGATTCTTAGATGCGCAAAGACCATTGCCCATTTTCAATGCCAGCCAAGTGAGAACACACACACCCACGCACGTACACATCTCACAGCAAAAAGGTGTTTGTTTGATACCACGTTCAGCACTCGGCCCTTTTGTTTTCCTGCGACCGTGTTGCGTCTTTAGGCAAAGAACCAGATTTTGAGTGGCCAACGGCAAAAGCTAGAAAAAAGGGAAAGAAAAGTGAGGATACCCACTGGATGACTCTGAAGTATTTTGTTTTGTGCACTGTTTGCTTGCGCCCTCTCTCTCTCTCTCTCTCTCACAGCTATTATCTTGTTCGGAAATTCATAGGAGGAAAAAAGAAGAGTTTTTTTGAGTGGTTTAGTGTTGAAGACGAGTCTGTCCACCAAAATAATGCCTGCATGATTGAGATGTTGACCTTAACCGAGCGAACAAAAGTTCCCCCCTACACTACAGCTTCGCCAAATGGACCCCCTTGTACACGTGTGTGTGGGCCCACGTCATCTTACCTAACAGCTAATTCGCTGTCTTTTGTCCACCCGAAGAAGGAGTGCCCCCAACGAGTCCCATGCTTCCTAATCTCCCCCGTACTTCTGCACATCACACCGTTCATGCTCATTCCCCGTTTTGTTCCTGTGGCTGAGGTTCTCATTTTTTCCTTCCTCCACTCTGTGTCCTTGCGCTTTCTGAATTTCTTCTTCTCTGAATTGACTGATGTGCATGTGCCATGAATCCTTTTAGTGTTGAAGTGTAAGCATTCGAATTTCAAAGGGGGTTAAAGGTCCAAGAATCCTTTTCTTTGCAATTGTTGTCATGGTCGTTAGTGCGCGTCGCATTCAGCGGTTAAATTCCTAATTAAAATATATGCTGGAGTTAGTGAGATTACCAGGACTTGGACCTCCTTAATGCCTTGACTTGAAAATCTTTCATCTGTGCTTTGAGTGCCTTTTCTACTCAGGAGTGACATCACGCTTCCATACTTGCCCACTTCACCCTCTCGTTCTCCTCTTCACATTGCCAGTCTTCTCGTCATCAATCGTTTTCTCTTTCTTTTTACAGGAAGAAGGGAAGGCCTCTGAAGCACCTTCTGCAATGTGATTTCTGTGCAAATAGAGAACATAGTAACAGTAAATGTTCATGGGGTGTCTTTATACCTCTTGGCTTATTATACAGTTAGAAGATTCCCCTAGAAACCAGTGCGGGTAATGGGCATGTATGAAGATGACCTCTCGGCCTTCTCGTTTGCAAGAACAACTCAGTTATAGAGACATGTACCCAAAAACGAGTCTTGCTTTGACGATCCCATCTGGCTTTTTTATGGCAAATTTGGATCTTCTGATCTCCATTTCCAAAATCAGTACTTAAATAGCTGTTGGATTTGACAAGGACCCACCAACCTCCTTTCGCACTTGCGTCTGAAAAATCAAAAGTTTAATCATCTCCTTTTTCGAAGACTCATTCATGGCCATATTACTCTTTCCGCAACGAGGATGGTGATGCAATTTACTAATGCTACTCCCTTATATATGTAAAGCTTTTTGTCCGAAACACATTCTATGCCTTACTCTCTCTCTCTCTCTCTCTCTCTCTCTCTCTCTCTCTCTCTCTCTCTCTCTCTCTCTCTCTCTCTCTCTCTCTCTCTCTCTCTCTCTCTCTCTCTCTCTCTCTCTCTCGCTCTCTCTCTCTCTCTCTCTCTACTCACACTCTACAGCAGCTTAAAGAAATCTACGGACTGTCCTAAAGCTTGTTAATTTCCATTATATTCTCAGGTGAAATATTGAGTCCCAATCAAATTATGGACTCCTATCAGCACCAGAAGGGTGGAGGGAGAGAATCAGACAGAGGAAGAGAAACAAAGCAGCCACCACCACAACCACCACCTACAACTTCCATATCGCCACCATCAGCCACCTCCTCCCCTTCTCATGAATTCTCCTTCACAATCTCCCTGCACTCCTCCGCCACCCCCAACACCACCAGCACACCAAGCAAAACCAAGAACCCAACTTCCCTAGCGATTGACCTGTCTCCTGCTGATGACATCTTCTTCCATGGCCACTTGCTCCCTCTCCACCTCCTCTCCCATCTCCCCATCTCTCCGCGCTCCTCCGCTAATTCCTTGGACAGCTTCACCCTCCCCATCAGGGACTTCCCAGATGATCAAGGCTCCATCAAGAGTCATGGCAATTATGACCGCGGTGACAGCGATGAGGATGATGGTGGCGGCTATGGCAAAGGCGTACACAAGCAGAGAATAAAAGGTGATGAAGAAAGTGAAGCTCCTCGGGGAAGAAGCAAGCTCAGATCCTTTTCCCTATTTGGTATACCCAGACGGAAAAAAGCAAGAGCCAGTGAAGTTAGAGATGGGGAAGATTACAAAGAGAAGCAGAAGAGTAAGAAACTGATCAGCTTTGACATGACCCAGATGTTGAAAAGGTATGCAAGAATGGTGAGACCACTTCTGCAGTTTAGAGGCAGGAGAGGAGAAGAAGGTGCCCAATTCAGAAGGCAGTCACACTCTTTCTCAGGGAATGTCGATGGGAGGAGAGAGAATCGAGAACTGAGAGCTCCACAATTTTCAGCACCAGCATCAATGAGGACATCCCCAACCAACAGTGGCCTCCTAGCGCCAACCACAACCCTCCCTTCTTCTACCTCAGATCAAAGCACCATGGAAGAGTTGCAGGCTGCAATTCAAGCTGCAATTGCCCATTGCAAGAACTCCATTGCAGCTGAAGAAAAACTCAAGGCTTGATGTGTGTTTTTATCAGTTGTTGCCTTAGGTTCTGTATGTTCTCTTTTTTTTATATAGTCATCAAATCATCATCTCCTTGTGTATAATTAATTGTATATCACATCGATAAATGTAATGAGTTTCTTGAGAATCATAGATTTAGATGACAGGATTTAGTCACAGATTTGAGATTGGCAGAAGCTTGTTTTGGGTGCTTTTGATTTCTTCTCCTTCAAATGATGTCCCAGGAAAATGCATTGGGTTCTGCTCTGCCACTATTCAGAGCAATTAAAATATTCTCTCACCCGGAAACTGCAACCACTCGAGCAATACAATAATTTGTTGGTATCTTGTAACAAGGGCCTCTTTTGCGCATAATTGCAAAATTTGACTAATATGGGTCTTGAGTTTCTAGTCAAAAAGTTTTATGGGCTTCAGTGTCCCATGGGAGATTTTATTTTTAAGTGCTTTTTTCTTTACTTTTTGCTCCATGCAATATTGATCAGGCGAGGTTGCTCTCTGTCATATGAGTGATTCCTAGAGCCAACGCAGTACACACCTTTTTGGCTATTTTCTCTTCCTATACAACCAAAAGATTTCTTCTTTTTTCTTTGTTATTATTCTCTTGCCCCCGAAGCTTGATTACTTCACTCTCTTTTCCCTTCATGCACTTTTCTTTCATTTATAAATGATTCGCTTCTGTAGAGGTTATTCGAGCTCGTTTCAATACCATAGATTCCCTAGTGTAAAGCATGTCGAAACAAATCTGTGAATTCATCTCATTTCCATATCTAACACATACCTAGCTTTTTCGAATATGGATGACGAGATCCATGATGTACCCTATGCAGCTAAAGAATGTCCCAGAAAATGAAACTCAATCTTGTATCATATGAAATATCATATCAAACCCATAATATTCCCATTAGATTTATTCATGCGACTACATAATCAATCCATGCCTTGGCAGCATCAATATGACATCTTGGAAATCTTTTTCCTTCACCGTTTGGGTAATGTATCACGCCTTTCTGTGTGTAATGTCTCCAAATGAATTGTCTGTGATGATTTTTTGGTATGCTTTTGTTTTCCACCATATTTTGTATCAATGGTGACGTTCTTTTTTCTTTTACGACAGCAACATGGCTCATAATCTTGTATATGAGTAGTTTCTGCTAAAAATAAGGTCTCTCTCACCTCAGTTCGGAAACAAGAATTTTCATTCATTAGGTGATTGTCATGCCGAGGTAATGCAAATGAATCTCGTTTTCTATTTTATTGTATCCACTTGTTGTTAAGATACACAACAACAGTTGTACCAACTACGTACCAGCAGCAGATTATGCAGTCCAGAAAATATAGATTTTTTCCCTGCACTCTCAAATCCGCTATAAGAGCTTTGGCGATTGGCATATACTCGTGAAGTCGATCTGCCCGTGATTTTGTAGTCAATCCACTTCAAACTTTCTAGAGAGTTTTCATGGACTATAATTATACTACACTCAAAATTGACTTGAGCATGCATTAGCAAAATGATCGAACAAGTCACATGTGAGATATGGACTGCCACGAGGGTATCTACTTATGCGAACCGATCTTGACAGCAATCGTCCTTCAAATGAACTAACAATACAATTGCGACAACAGCATCTTTATTGGCAATTTTCTGGAAAATAAAAAAGGCCCTCCTCCTTCTACGAGGTAAGTAAAAGGAATCGAATCAGTAACAAGCTGCTCGTAGTGAGAAAAAGAGAATGGTCAGATACTGTCAAAAGGGGATAGCTTCAATGGTCTCTCGATCAAATTGGGCGTGTGGGGCTCAATGAGTTTTGATGATTAAGCTCTGTGAAAAGGGGAGGCCAAGTACGACAATTATTTACGTGATGAGAACGAAGAAAGCAGAAGGTACTCGGTCCTTCATTAGCCCTTGGACACACCAACTACACTCATGCATTAGTGGGTGCTATTGGGATTACCTTTAGTCTCATATAACAACAAAAGATCACAATGATGAGGCTGATGATGATAGCTTCTTATAATGATTCCCTAGCGATCGAGTCAGCAACTTTAGTATGAGTAAGGACTGTGTGGATGGTTATTGTAACTACCAAGTTACCTTTTCAGACAAACCCCACATACCCACATGAAGCTGATTAAAAGTGCTTTGAATCCTTTTCAAAAGATCGCACCAAAAGCAAGGAGAATTGAAAAAGTGACCCCCCAGAGAAAAGGGTGCACCCAGCAAAAATTCTTTCCTTTCCTTTGAGATGCGAGAAGATAAAAGAGCTCGCATTGGACTGTGCATGCGTGGATCTGCACTCAGACTGAAGCATATGAGACATTGCTTGATGTGCAGATTCCTAGTTTTGCGTATTGAGAACTGCAAAAGGAGGCCATAACCTTTTGCCAACAATCGAGGATGGCCCGCCAAAAGAACTGTGCCCGTGGGGCTCTAGAAGGAAGCGCTTCTCAATGATTAAAAAGAAAAGAGCCTCTCCTAGCAACGACTGCTCAATGAATTTGAGGCCACAGTTGGTGGGAGGATTGGGGATTGCTAATGAAATCTAGATTCTGATTTTGTTTATTGCATTATGGTGAGGTCGACAACTTAGCATATTCTGTCCCCGTCAAAAATCACATTGGCTCGATTTGTTGATGGCGACTCAGATGCCTACCCGCGCCGTATACACATAAGTCCCTCGAACTGATTAAATTCAGATCCGTGATCTATACATATGACCCTATTCCAAAGCAGTTTGTTTGGAGTAGTAGGTAAAATTTCAAAGGTATCCTTCAATTCTTAAGATGGAAATTTCTTGATGCCCCAGCCATCTAAATTAATCTTCCCTCGATGGATCTTTACAAACTTTTCCCCAAGTTTGTTTTTACATTGACTTAGAGACAGATCTTCCCCCTTCTCAAAATAAAATGACCTTCATATCCCAAACTTGGTTAACAATTTAATGTTGAGGCAGACGAGAGAAAGGGTTAATTAAAAAATTGAGATAAGTACACAAGAAATTCTAAAACTTGTCACGAAAGTGCAATTGAGTCATAAAACTTTAAAAAAATGCAATCAAGTCCTAAAACTTATCAAATTGATACAATCAACTACTTCCATTAACTCCAGCCAACTTTGCCAACATAATATTCTAACGTGACTTTTTTTCTCTTCTACATGGCTAAAACATGAAGAATAAGGTTAAAATGATGTCGTTTTAGTCCAAATATGTTTTTGTAACCCAAATTTTATTTAAGCTAGATTTAAAATAAGATAAATTTAAAAGAAAGAAACAAAACAATCAAGTAAGGGCTTATAGGGTCCTCGCTGCTGCCGCTCCACCGTCACTGGATAGGGCCAGCCATGGTGGGCGATGGCCAGCAGGGGCAGCGAGACCCCAGCCAGTGGCTAGCGACCCTCATCAACTGTAGTCGAGAACGATCGGGCGAGGGTCGCCGGCTCTCGACCAGATCTGACCTAAGGCTGCTAAATCTCGGAGAAGGTTGTTGCACTTTTATGACAAGTTTTAAAATTTTCAGTACACTTATCTTTATAAAATACAAGTCCAGATTTTCTCACATCATTGTAACCTTGAAAGTGCAAAATCAGTGGAGCCTGTTGAAACTTGCTATTGTTTGTCCACGGTGAGTTTCTGCTGCCTCTTCAATCATGAATAGCTTATCCCATCAAACATAATTTTCAGCAAGTTAACTAAAGATGTAAGGTACTCTCTGGAAAAAAGAAAAGACCAAAAAAGACAGAGAGAGATCATGTGGCAGACAAAGATGCAATCACCATTCAAGCAGATCTCAGGTTGATCAAGTGCTTTTCTTCCAAGAATCTGCCATGAGGGCTAGGCCCCGATCGTCACGACGACGTTTCATCCGCATCGTAGGACGACGACATGGAACAGCTAGTAATAATTCAGAAAACACTCATTTCCTCTCTAGTTTAATTCGTTCTTTTTTTCTCTCTTTCATACTACTTTTAGGAGATAATGTTTGACATTTTGACATTGATTCTGTTTGAGCTTTGACTTTCCTCATTAAAATAGTCGGAATAACCATTTTATTTTATTCAATTTTCTTTCATTATTTCTTGTCAATCTCATATTTATCTCATTCTTTCTCTATTAACGAATTTCGTTGTCCTTCATGCTAGAAGTAGATTACGGATGATTAAATGTGAGAAATTCATTGTTTCCTTGCCCATAATCTCGATCATTGCAAATTACAATTTTGTTAATCTGTAGCTATGTGTTCTTATTGGGTTTTTTGATATATGCACGAGTTTTTCATGGTAACTTCTTTTTTGTAAAAGTTTGAGGTTGAATTGGCGGTTGGGTTTGCTTAATGATGACATAGATTATCCTTCTCTCTATATATATCCTACAAGAGAAAAAAAAAACGAATATAAACCGATGTCAAAGTTAATCCAAAATTTAGAATTTGAAAATACTTTTTTTTCTGTTGTTTTGGGAATTAGAGTTTCTTGTAAAAAGAAAAAAAAAGAAAAGAAATTGGACAAACTAGTCACAAAACACCATTGATGCTTGGAATTGGCCTATCCCCATCTTGGGGAATAGGATTTATGACTGCGTTCTTTATTTTAATGTGCCGAAACCCCCACACCTCGCACCCCTAATTTCCCTGTATCATTATTTTCCCTAAGGAGGAGGGAATACCCTCTTGAAGTTTTACATCCCTTGATATCGAGGTGCGGATAAGGACCAAGAAGAAGCATTTTAAGGACTTGCTCAAATCCACACTCTCTCTACATCCCTACAGGAGAAAAATAAACAAATATAAACCGATATCAAGGTTAATCCGACATTTAGAATTTGAAGATACTTTTTTTTTTTGGTTGTTTTGGGAATTAGAATCTCTTGTAAAAGGAAAAAGAAAAATTGGACAGACGAGTCATAAATCACCTTTGATGCTTGGAATTAGCTCCAGAGGACCAACTGAATTTCAACCACCCAAATAGGCTTGTGATCAAGTTCTCCAAAAGATTCCAAGACCAAAGTTCAGCCCATCCCAAGACCAAAAAAAAGCCCAAGTAACTGCTGCTGATAGAAAGTCGGTTCCATCATCTTAATTATGACAGAGACATATATAGGGAAATGCAGCAACAGTTGCATAATCACATAGGCTCCCTGCTCATTTCACATTTCCAGAAACATATGACTTTCTGATCAGGCCAAATACCAAAAAGCACATCAACTTCAAGAACTCGTGAATTCTTTGATAAGAGATGAAAAAATACCTATTTTAAGATTTACCATCCTAAAAAGATGATATGACACATGACGTGATTGATGGCGACGTTTCAAAATGATAAATTAGTAGAAAAAGCGCTTTAGTGATCTTTCGAAACTATGTGGAACAGATGAATCCAAGTTAGGATGAATCCGAAATGATAACGTTTTGCAGCAATGATGCCATCTGACTTGTATTGATGTGTTCACGGTGTCTTTTGGCTATTACTAATATGTCTTTTGTACGCATCGACCATGTTAGTACGTCATGTGCCACTCAACTTGCATGGAAGAAAACTTAATAGTGGGTAATTTTGTTTTTTGGGTGAAAATTCTATAATGTTTTTTGATCGATTGAAAGTCAGGGTATGTATGTCCCCAGGGGAAAAGTTTGTGGACTTTTTGTGGGACTTGGCCCTTCTGATCCGACCCACTCCTAAGTTTGGCGGCTCAATTGGCCAACAGACCACCACGACCCAAACGGTGCATACGCGTATGGGTTTCGGAAAAGTGACTCGTCCCAATCGGTTCACTCGAACACATCGTCCACCGGTGACCAATTGACCGACTGTTTACGACATGCCTCACCGTTAATCTGTTGATGGGATCATGGTGGTTGGTCTGTTGTAGAAACGATTGGAAAGATCCATATGTGCTAAGGGAATTAAGCCGAGAGAACGTTCCATAAAAATGTGGACTGACCCTGATCTGATTTCACGCGGCAAATTTGATCCGTACCACATAGGAGAAGATGATCTCTCGTGCTGGTTCTGTTGTCTGCTTCTCATCTACCTCCAACCACTGGTCTAATACATGAATGTTGGACCGTTGGACAAGAGACGAACCTCTTGATTTGAATCCATCAATTATCTCCATCCAACCAGATATTCCCATCCGAGAAAGAAATTATCCCAACACGGTTCGAAAAACTAAAACTCAGATTGAAAAGAGAGAAAAGCAGAAAAGAAAGGTCAGAGATGGCATTGTATAGGTTCGCTGCATCTGTAGAAGAAAGTGATGGAAACAATGATGGGTCACTCTCAAACTTTTCAATTCTCAATTCCAGCTGCCGTCGACGGTTCAATGCCTGCTCCTCTGTTTTTTTTTTTTTGGTCAGAAAACATTATATCATACACTCATTCAAGTAAAAGTTTGTGACATTATACGGGCTTCAGAACAGAGCAATTCCAAAAGACAAGTAAGGGGATAAGCAATCCAATTAACCGGTAAACATTTATTACGGTGGGCTTTGGCGACCAATCCTCAACTTGATTACTTGCTCTTCGGTAATGGGTCATCTTTAAATTGCTGAATAACTTTGCACGGGCCTAGGCTTATGTGATCAATGCATAAGCTTCCCAACTCACTTGATCTGCTCCCTCGCTCATCATCTCCACCAGATCAGTTCGATCTATCTCTAACACAATATTCAGTTTACTTTTTGCTTCAAAATGTTTTAGGGTTTCAAGCACAGCAGCGGCCTCCGCCCAAATTGCCGACGAGACTGTTACCGATAGAGCAAACCCATCTATCAAGATACCCGGCTGTCTTGGCATACACACGCAATGGTCCCTTCCCCTGTTTCGGCAACAAAAGACCCAGCTCCTCTGTTTGATTGGCGTTGCTTAATGCTTGCCCCTATGGTCGACTCATTGATCAACTTGGAAGCGTGTCGAGCTCGGGACAAAGACAAACCTCAACACAATGATTGAACCCCCAAAGACCATCTTGCACAGCACAACGTTAGACCATTTTCAATCCTCGCAGCACAGGGACTCTTGCATACAACCTTCTCTCGGCAAATTCCAACTAAAAAATTGTAACTTTTTAAAGATGCTTGACAAAAAGAGATTTAATAGTAGGCCTGGCAGCATTAAATGATTAGAAAGGTAAAACCAAATGTCCATTTTTTTTCGCCCATTGATTGCCCACTTTATGAGGATCGGTTGCTCGAATTATGATGCTCTTGGTTATATTTCGCCTTGACGTCAATCTGAAGCCCAGTTTGCAGTGGCATGCGAGAGAAACATGCGGTTTAACACAGAACAAGAAAATGGACACGAATCTGAGGTGCTAAAACAATACGAGGCGCTCATTCTGACGTCAGGCTATGGGAAGCTCGTCATCTTCATCTGCATACGAAACACGATAGGAGGCGTGATCCCACGTAACGTGAAAGAAAGTAAGAGAATCGAGAGGCTAGGAAAAAGAAAATGAAGGGTCTTTCTTGTCGCAGAGACATTAGCTAATCATGGCGTGAAGCAATGGACAGCTAACTTCATTCCAATCAATCCACCATAATTCGTCTCCCCATGAGCAACTCAACCCACGTTTCTAATTCCATTCCGATCAATGAAAGTTTAAAAATGGGAACTCGTCCAGCTTGTCGCACCAGGTGCAATTGCAAATTAGCCGACCAACTCAATCATTGAACGTTTTCACGTTCAGGACAGAGTACTAAGAGAAAAGAAAATGGAGAAACAGAGCGCCGTGACCCAAATGAGCATAAAAGAAAGAGCAGAGCACGTTCCGGTGTTCGAGAAAACAGAGCACGTTGACTCATGTTCGATGGGCATGAAGGAGAAACAGTAGTGAAAAGGGGGCCCAACAAGCTTCAATGGTCCCACCAAAATTGAAACCTCTCCGATCCAAATCAAGGACGAAGAGCCACACCCAGTCGACCTATTCTAGCATTTATTTTTGGGAAGAAATTTTCCTTTCTTCGTCGACATTTCCGAGGACACACACACACCCACCCAAAAGCCCCCGTCTCCCTCCCTCTCTCTCCCATACGGAGATCGGCCTGTTTGATGATCATTCTTCCCTTTAATTAACGTTGGTTGGGCCTGTTTACAGGTCAGTCTCTTTCCTGCTCAAGGCACAATTATTGTATCAGAATCTGATTAATCTTTGAATAATGTATTCAAAACTATCTATATTCTGTGGGTGGTCTTCTTCAAAGCATCACTAATAAATGGATTGAAAGAAAAAGAAGAAAAGAGGAAATGGGATTACGTGAATGAGGTGTCTCTTGCCTGTTGGGATTCAATTATGATGACTCGGATCCGAATAAATTTAAAAGAATATTCTTTTGATTGCTTCCACAGAGCAGAGCTTTCTACTTGTTGGCGGTCCGTTTTTCTTAAGCTGTCTCGGCAAGCGAGAGAGTTCTTTTTGGGTTCCTTCGCTCTCCGATTACTACTTTCTTGTTCTCTTTTCCTTAATTTGACTTGCCGGGCAGTTAAATTCGTTTGATCATTGATTGTTGTCGGATCGACAAGCTATCGGGTTTGTGCTTTCAAAGGGTGGAGCTTTATGAGTTGCTATTAAATGGGTCGTCCCGTGGCGGTGTCAAATTGAGATTTCATCGGTCTGGGTTGTGATCGGTGGAGTTTTGATTTGGGTCTCTCTCGGGTTCTTGATTGAACCCAGCTGGAGTTTTGCTGTTTCAAGAGACTGAAATTCAAAAACAGAACAGTTTGCTGTTTTGAGAGAGAGAGAATGCCTGATGATTATGTGAGGCAATCATTTGGGTGCTTGAATTATGGTTGGAATTTGAATTCTATATCTGGTTGTGTTGAGGGATCATAACATTTCTGTAGAGATGTATGCAGTAGGTAGGCTAGGTAGTTACATCACACGGGGCGTCTCCACTGTTTCTGGTCCATTTCATCCCTTTGGTGGAGCTGTGGATATAATTGTGGTGGAGCAACCGGACGGCAGCTTCAAATCGTCTCCCTGGTATGTCCGCTTCGGGAAATTCCAAGGCGTGTTGAAGGCGAAGGAGAAGATCGTCAACATCAGCGTCAATGGAGTTGAGGCCGAGTTTCACATGTATTTGGACCGAAGAGGAGAGGCTTACTTCCTCCGAGAAGTCGAGGGAGAAGATGGGGATTCGGTGCCATTCCCGTCTTCTTCGTCTTCTGGCGACGATACAGATGGGCAGTCTCAGGCAAATAATAAGAGGCCGATGAAGTACAAAAGCTGCAATTTCAACTCGAGAGGACCAGATTCCACCGATTTGAGCGATCAAAAGATTGTTGCTAGGACCAATTCTCGAAGGTCGCGCATTTTCGGGCTGGTTTTTGGGCGGAGGTCGATGAAGGCAGATGGTTATAAGGATGAAGATGGTGATCCCGGTGTGGAGAGGGTGGATTCGTTGGAGCGTGCAGAGATTGCCGCAGACCTCTTGGAGATGAAGTGGTCAACAAATCTTTCCACTAAGAACTACGGGAAGGATGCTGCTTCTCGGTTTCGTGCTAATGTTGTTCTGGATAATAAGCCTGACGAGGTTTTGCAGATAGAGGACAAAAATGGCGGGGCAGAAAATCCTTTGAAGAGCGGTTTATCATGTGAAGGAACTGATTCTGGTCACCAGGATCAGTCAGTTGAATGGGTGGAGCATTGTGTTTCCAATGGTGGCGAAGAATTGCCACGTGATAGCACTTCAGAACAGGTTTTTGAAATTTCAACAGTCAGGGACAGTGTTTTGGAAGAGCAGAGTGACTTAATAGTGGAAGAAACTAGACAGTATGTCCATAGTGTGGATACTGCTGACAAGACTGTAAATGTAGAGGTTGTAATTGCCGAGATCCCTGGCCCTGTTTCAGAAACTTCCAGTTTGCTGGATCAGGAAGAACTCAAGAAATACGACGGATGGGATTCCACTGAAAAGAATGCTGATTTTCTGGAAAATGGCATTGTTTACGAGAACAGGGATGCTGATAAAATTGAATCCTGTGCTTACTGGGTGACGTCAGAGACCTTTGATTCAGGATTGCATGCATCAACTGAGCATTCTCATGAAGAAACGTACCTTGCTAGTGGAGAAGCTAGTGAAGTTTCTAGCAAAACAATTGAAGCCAAAACTGTGATACCGCCTGAGGTAAACTCTCTTTTGAGGTCAGTTATCATCGTATCGGTGCATGAAATCCTTATAATCCATCATACTTAGGATTGAGACACTTATTATTTGGTATTTTGGTATATAACTGCTGGTGATTTTATCAAGCATTCAGCTGGAGCTGCTCTAAGTGTTCTTCATTGTGTTCTTAAATGCTGTCTCGACTGAGTAATCATAGGTTTTTAGCAGGATATAATCACCGAGTTCCAAGCTGAAGATGTTGAACTGGACAAACAACAAAAGGATTCTCAACAGACATTTACGTCTCCTTGGTTAATAGATGAATGTATTAAACTGCAAGATGAAGAGCCAGTTTTAGCAGCAGCTTCTTTTGACAAGATAGCAGAAGCTGAACCCACATGTGGTGAAGATATCCGGAGCATGATTAGTGTCACTGAAAAAGATCACCTCTCTTATGATGATAAAAGCTATAGAGATAATATCGGTAGTGAGCTGAAAGTTAACTTGGAGACCAGTGGCAATGCTGAGAACTGCCATGGTGATTGCCTTGTGTCAAAAACTACAATTTCTCCAACATCTGAAAGTTCAGAGGAGGAACAATTTCCTTTCAGTGATCTTGATGGATTCAATGTCAATGAGGTCACATGTATGGATGCAGTTTCACCAGAGCCTATGAATGAAGAAAGTCATCCCTTGTTGAGTATGCAATGCGGTGGGGTGACTGATTCGAGTGATGGACATGAGAAGTCATGCGCATCTTCCGATTTTGAAGATCAAGAGAATTCATCAATTGACCCTGATAGTACAATTAAGGAGTCAAATATTGTGTCAAGCCCCATTAACATTTCTAGAAGCCACGGCATTGGTGGGGATGAAGGTATGTGGCTAGTGGAATCAATGCCAAACATGAGGTCTCATGTTGAAAATGTGGACTCATGTGTGCTCCACGTTCCCCTTGGTCACTCACTAGATTCAAATTACAAATCACTGGAATTTTCTATCCCCAAAAAGGAGGATGCAAGCTGTTCAAGTTCTTATGCATGCAAAGAGGACCAATTAGCGCAAGACCAGCCTAATGCTGAAGACATCCAGGGTTTAGGGGGCACGGCAAATTTTCCTTTCGATCCTGCAGTAGGTGAGATATTTTGGATCATTAACTGCCTAGTCTCTTGATGCTGTCAAACTTAGTTTGTTTGGTTTTATCTCTCTTTACTGGAAATTGTCAGTGTTATTTCTCTCAACGTGGAGCACATGTTAGATGTTCAGTGTAGACAGAGTTTCCTTATCGACTAAATATTGCATTTGTTATTGTATCTTTATGATGCTTTTCTTCTTTTCTGTATCCAACTAGCCTCTGAATGAAATGGTAGCTTTTGGGAAAAAAAAGCTTATCTGCTTCTTTCTTCACAATTGCTGAAGCAGATTACTGACTGAATTCGCGCTTAATGCAGAAGTGTCCCTCTGCAGACACTTGTTGTATGTAGGTATGGGGGCTGATGCTGCGTCCCAAGCATTTGATGCTGAAAAATTGGACATCCATAGATATACTTCTCTAGGTCCTTCTGTTGTCAAGGATGATAGGCTTGTTGTTAGAATTGGCGGTCGCTACTTCCCTTGGGATGCAGCTTCTCCCATTCTTCTGAGGATGGCTTTATTTGGAACTGATCGGATATTCGAACCAAAGGGCATGATAGCCATTGATAAAGATGAGAGAACTCTTGATGGGGATGCATCAAAAGCCATAATTTCACCTGGTGGAAGCTGGAGAATTTGGCCCTTCTCCTTCAAAAGTTCCAAATCTCGAAAAGCTATGTATAGTGTTAGAAGCTTCGGTGCTGAAAGTGTTTCAGAGATAGCTAACAGCCTGAATGCAGACGAATTGCTGCCTAAACCAGAAGTGGTGAAAAAGATGGCGAGGGCAATGACTCCCACATCTAAGCAGCTTGCATCCTTAAATTTGAAAGAAGGAAGCAATTTGGTGACCTTCACATTTTCCACTGCAATGCTGGGAAAGCAGCAGGTTTTTCGCTACCCTTAGCTTAAGAAGTCGCTTTTTTAAAGAATATTGATGTTTCTTTCCTTATTTATCTCAAACCAGAAAAGAAGTTCGTGCTGAGTTGGGATTTTTCATCATGATTCAGGTAGATGCACGAATATATTTGTGGAAATGGAACACTCATATCATCATCTCGGACGTTGATGGGACCATAACCAGGTGAGTCTATTTTTTGGAATGCACGTAAATAGCATACTGCGTTGTGATGTTTGTTTCATTTAGAATCTTTGTAAGTAAAATAATTTTGCAAGCAGCAAGTCTGGCAATGAGTGGCTGCAGACACCACTCCTTGAAATGGAACTTGCAGAGAAAAAGGACGGTTGTTGGCATCTGTGAGATGTAATAATACAGTGAAACAGCACGAAGCAATGTGTTTTCATTTGCTTAGCCAAAATTAGGGAACCGTTTCCAATTTAAATGAGGAAATTTCTTGTATAATGTTTTATCAGGTAATGTCTTTTGTGTATTCCTGAGCTGTATCTTCTCACAATTGTAAGCTTACCCTTCTCTTTGATCTTCTATGCCTCATTTTTGTAAGAATGAGGGGACAAATAAGGATTAGGCATTAGATATTAAGGGACAAACAGCTTTACTTCCCTCTCGTTGCTGATTACTTTCTGTGTGTTCATCCCCCATATTTTAACCGTGATTTCTTTCAAAATTATGTTTAACAACTATACAAACTACCTATTTGAAAATTATGTTCTGTGTTGCAAGGGCCTTCCATGATCCCACCAGGTTATAGACACTAAATTGATAGCCTTTTTCTTAACCAAGTTACTTCAAACTTTCGCCATGAAAACCGTAAGTCCACTGGCTTGAACAATAATAATGATGAACAGGAAAATGATTGGTGTTCTAAGATTTGATGTGCAAACTTCCCATTGCAGCTGCTTCTACCATGATTTTAAAATGCGATATGAATAGGAGAACACTTGGTGAGGGAAAACTGCTGGCATGAAATGAACCCAATTAACTTGAAACATGGCATGAATTTAACTTTTTTTCTCGCAAAATTCAATTTTTCCTCATATAAGTCATATTTAGACCATCTTGTCACTTCAAGACACTTATTTCTGATATCAGCAAGAAAGTGAAATGACAAGAATTGTCCATTCTAATTCCAGTACATGACTCTGTTTTTTTGTTTGCACTCAGGGTTTCTAGCATTATTGATATGTGTGACTCGGTTGTGCAGTTCATCTCTCTGAATTTCTCCATATTTTACTGGCTCATCCTTCGTAGATACTATTTCCATGCTTTAACTCCGTCACAGATTGTATTGCTTCCTCATAGATTTGATCCTTGTTAGTGTTTTGTTGTGAACAGATCGGATGTTTTGGGTCAGTTTATGCCTTTAGTTGGAGTTGATTGGTCACAAAGTGGGGTTGCACATCTGTTTTCAGCTATTAAGGTTTGTCCATCAAAATACTCGTGTAAATGAACGTTTGACTCCCACTGAATATTGTAGTTCGCTCGCCTCGTGTTTAACTGAAATGTCATCTCTTCGATATGGCACCTTTGGCAATAAATAAATTCATTCCGAATTAAGAATATGATATATTTGGTTTTCCTTATCTTAATTTTTCTGGAGGTTCACTGTGCCCCACAAATGCACCACGCTTGACTGCGACAGTTGAGGACGAGATCTTTGAAACTCACACATTAAGTTCTTGGTCATTGTTCCAGGAAAATGGGTATCAATTGCTTTTTCTTAGTGCACGTGCAATTTCTCAGGCTTATCACACTAGGCGATTTCTGTTCAACATCAAGCAGGTAATACCCAAAGATCTGAGTGTTTTTCTACTGATTTTGGAAATGTGAATAAACATGTGTTGTCATCATTATATGAGCATTTCAGCTATCGGGTTCTTTGTTCAGGATGGCAAGACTTTACCAGATGGACCTGTTGTCATTTCTCCTGATGGACTTTTCCCTTCTTTATTTCGAGAAGGTACAGTATGTATGGTTGGGTAAATTGAAAATAGATGATGTAGTAGGTTACTATCTTTACAAAAGGTGTCTAGAATCAAGATTGATGAGCTGATTGTCTTGCATATAATAAGCGAGTTATCTTTTTGATAGATGTTCGACATATTGATATTTCCATCTATTATTTCTTTCTTTTGATTTTGTGTTTTGGAGTTGGGGCGGGGGGTGGGGGGGGTGTGGGTTTGGTGGTGGGGTGAGGATGCTGACTACCTGAAAGTTGGGATGGCAACACTAAAACTTTATCTGACAATATGCCATTAAGGCTATGTTTTGGAAAGTAGAAAATGGGGTAATGCAAAATTTGAGTGAACAGTCTAGAAAAATTTGAAAAAATTGTGAGAGTAGAAAAGAGGGACAATTTTAAAAGTTTATAATTTTTTCTCCCATTTTTCTTTCCCCACTCTATTGAAACAAAGCCTAATAGCAGTTTATTTAGGACTGTTTGTCTACACTTCTTATTAAGCAAAAAATACTTGTTTTGCTTTCCTGCCAAAATTTAAAACAATATTCGAATTTCAGAAACCTATGAAAATATCATATGTGACCCTACATATCGACATATGTGTATTGTGGAAGTTTAAGGAGTTTCAGATTTGAAAATGTCAAAATGCAGGAACTGTAAGATTTAGATCAAGTAAAAGGTAAAAAGTAAAAGTCAATCCAGACAAGCCATCAGTCGTTGTAAAACTCCAGGTTTTAACTGAAAAAAGGCATGTAATTTCAGAAATATTTCTACTTTCTTTACATTAAGTTTTTAGATGTTCGAGTTTTGTACTTTTAGTCTCTAATTTCTGACTCAGTAGGTAATTCATTCTGGTCAAATCTTAAATAATTTCTAGAAAATAGACGTTGAGTAGATTCTTGACACTCTTATCTTCTGCTGAAGTTCAGATAGTCTTTATGGCTCGTTGAGTTTCTCCTGGACTAATTTTTGTTTTGTTTTTTCATCAGTTATAAGACGGGCGCCTCATGAATTCAAGATTGGATGCTTGGAGGTTTGTCCAATGATCACATGCTTTTTTTGTTATAAGATTTAAAGAAGTGTGTCTTGATATGTGCATATCGTAAATTTCTCAAATTTATGATTTTTATTGCCATGAACCTGTCTTGGATTTGTGCTGATAGTTTAACTGATGTTGGTTTAATTACAACCATAGCTGATGCAAGTAGTATGGGGGTTGACCTGGGCTGATGGTTATGCTGATTATTTTGGTTGTCAATGAAGCCCGAAACAAAAAACTGGAAATGTAGATTGCAAGCTTTGTATAACATATGTACTTATTCAGATCTTATTGCGGTTCTCAATATGGATTTTCTAATGACTACTGAATAGCTTGGATGTGGTAATAAAATTGGATTCTTGAGAACCATAAACTTGAGTTTGGGAATTCTCAGTAGTATAATCGCCAAAAAATAGCTCCTCATAATATGAACAGAGATATGGGAGCAAAAAATTGATTTTCGGCTAAAATATCTGACAGCCTGTTTATGCAATCACTACCCACCATCTTTGCTCCTTATGATAAGAACTGGAAAAAACCCGCCACAACCTGTGAAGTGACAGTTTACTAAAGAGAAATTAGCAAAATTTCATTTGTCTGATCAGATTTTTGCAATTCTTTGGAAACAATTCTTGTTCATTTTGATGCTGCTTCACTCGCAATTGAAGGATACTTGCAACTCTTAGCAATCTGGCTGGATAGGCTGTTCTTTTAGATGATTGGAAATGCTCTTTTCCTAAATTGTGCTTCTTCCTTCGATTCTTCTATTCTCCAGGAGATTAGGGCATTGTTTCCTCCTGACCACAACCCATTCTATGCTGGTTTTGGAAATAGAAACACTGATGAAATCAGTTATCTGAAAGTCGGAATTCCAAAAGGAAAAGTTTTCACCATCAATCCTAAGGTATCTGAAATATCATGCTTTTTCAGTGACTACTTAAGAGAGTCTTTAAGAAAAAGAATCAATAGAAGGTGCGACTCATTGTTCATTTTCTTGTTCACAGGGTGAAGTTGCTGTCAACAAACATGTTGACACGAGATCTTATACGTCACTTCATGCTCTTGTGCATGGAATGTTTCCACCGATTGCGTCGGTTGAGCAGGTTTGCTTCTTAAATATTGGCAATTTATATCTTCGTTGAATTATTGATTCATGAATTTCAAACTTAAATACAGCACAACCAAGCATCACCACAATTGATCGGTGTGTATTTTGACATGTGGTAGTGTCTTTTTTGGAGCACAGGCATTAGCTAGCCTTCACAAATTACCTCTGAAAGCAAAAGATTTTTTATTGCATGCATTAAAGGATTTAGGTCTCTTTCGATTTATTCCAGAGTCGCCTTTTATTTGGAAAGTTTCATGGTTTGGCACTTGATACGCTATTTCTTTGTCGGTTGTAGGAAGATTTTAATTCTTGGAATTTTTGGAAACTGCCGCCTGCTACTATCGATATATGAAAAGGTTCAGTGGAAAAGGTCACCTTGTACAGATGCAACTTGGGTTAGTCATGAATCTTCTTCAACAGCTGCGGTAAGCAAGAATTTTGATCTTGCCGTTAATTGCCACAGAACTTTGAGTCAGTCATTTGGTTCACTGCCTTGCTGTGGTCATGCCAAAGACAAATTCACACACTGAAGTCTGCCAATATATTCTGATCGGCATTTGTATGGTCAATATGTTATTTTCCTACTGATATTATGTAGTGAGGCAATATAGCCCTACAAAGTTTTTCTGTTTGGAGAAAGAATTAGCCTGCAAGACTGTTGCAGGGCCATTGTGAATTCCAATACTTTAAGTCTTGACTATTGCGTCTCGAACTTCTCTCTTGGACTCCTTTAAAGCTTGAGTTTTGTTTTGCTTATCAGATTTACAGTATAAATACTAGCTTCCTGTTTTCTCATTAAGCCATCCTGACAATTGCAGGTTGCGTTGAAGCTACAGATGATTCGCATTCTTTTGGTGCTGCAGTGACGGGAAAAATCATGGAGTAGCAGCAAAAATCGTGCCTCTTAGATTCAGCATACTAGTGTCGATTATCAATTATTTATGCATTGAAAAGAGAACCGATATATCGTCTAATCCCATGAAGACTTCACTCTGTACAAATCTTCTTTTTGCTGGAAGTTTAATGGGGAATAGGCTGCTGGGAAACCCCAGCTTGTAAAGTTCACTAGATCAAAGTTGATAATTATTCATTGATTCTCTCTCTCTCTCTCTCCACACGAACACGTACATAGGTTATTAGTACATGTATCTGTACTGTGTTCTCCCCCCGAGTAAAAACAGTGATCGGCCACAGAGTCTTTTTGGAGTTATGCTAAACCATACTAGATTGTTGTTCTCTGTAAGTGACTATTAAGAGTCCCTACTTGATGCCTTGCCAAAATGGTAGATCGGATCGGACTCAGACTGTCCTTTTGCCTACCACCGTCCATGTTCAGAGAAACCTTACGCAGTTTCTTCTTTAATTTTTCATCCATTTTCGTAAGTTGCGCTTAACGTTCTTGAAAGTATGTGCAAACACGATCTCTCCTTGCTAAATGTTCGGCATGAAAACATTCCGTCGCCAGGTCCTGAAACGGGGATAAGCCGTGTTTAGTTTATGGTTTGGACGCCCTCTTTGCAGAATAATCTCGTGGCAGGGGACACCAGTTTGATTCATTGACGATATCCTCTTGATATTTTCATTAATCCGTGCTTTTTATCTACAGTGATTCAGCTATAACAAAGTTCGGCATGTCGATTCATATCCACAATTTTGTCAGCTAAACTCAAGGCATCACTGTTCAGAACTCGTTATGCAGGTTCAATATTCTTTTTTTCTTTTCCATAAAAGAGCTAGGGAATTCATAATCACACAGAAAACAGTTGAGCTTGAGGGCCACCTCACGGCAAGTAAAAGAAATCATACAGGTTTGCAGACAAAAAACAGTTCAAAAGGCTATAACAGTCACGCCCAGTTGCTTCTTGGCGAACTCGAGGAGGTTGTTGATCTCCTTGTCGTCGATGAATCCGTCTCTGTTGGCATCGACACAACTCACTGCCTGCTTGCTCTTCCACCTGGTGAACCACCCCCCGGTGATGCGGATGATGTCGCGGAGCTCCTCCTTGCTTATCCTGCCGTCTGCATCGGCATCAAACTTCTTCAACCAATGCTTGAACTCCTCCAGGGTCATGACGCGGGTGCCATCCGGTGAGATGCTGCGAGACTTGATCGCCATGACCAAGGGATATCGATCACAACTGCTCTGCGTATGCAGTGCACGGCCATGGAAGGGTGCTTCAATTTATATAGCAGTCTCGCCGCTCTTTGGTATCCTCGAGACCATCTCTACCTTTTCTCAGGGTGATCATTTCCTTATTTCAGAATAAGAATCTGAAGGGTCTCTTTGTTTGGCATGAAACGAAAGTTAAAAGTTCCTAAGAAAAAGAAATTTATCCATTTTTCGGGTTTAAAATAATTATCCCGAATTTTCAAAAATGGTGAAAAATATGTTAGTATGAGTATAAACAACTATATATTGTGAAACTTCTAGCGGTCTCGGATCAAAAGTAAAACTCAAAGTGCGTAAGCGCATATCTGAATTAAGCGAAAAGTAAAAGTCAATCCAGATGCAAAGGGTGATCGGATCTTGGTCCAATCCGGTCCCACTCAGGAACCGAGAATTGTACCAAAAGAATCGATTCCCAGTTTCTGGAACCAGGGACTAGATCGGATCGGACCGGTTCCCGGCAGTCCAATGGGAGATGAAAATGAAATCAAAATGCAACCTCTTGCACATATTCGTGTCCAGACATTGAAAAGCCAAACTACTCTTTTCTAGCGATTAGTTCATGAATTGACCACATCACGAACCCATTATAATAATAATTGGTCGGTGTTGTACTCCCTTTGAGAATTTATAGATTATTCATTTCGCTTACTTTTATGAGCGACTTACCGAACACGAAGGATAAAAATAGACAACGAAGTAGCTTCGAGCGGGACACATGAGAAGGGAAGGGAAAGAAATTTGAGGGAGAAATAAAAAAATATGAAAAAAATAAGAAAATCATCGGTCCGGTCCGATTCGGACGGTTCTCAATTCAATCATAATCCGTGTTGCTCACCCTACTGGACACATCTTTGAATTTCATGAGGTTTTTATCGTGACTCTGCATAGTTTAAGAAAAATTAACGATGCGGTGGTAGCAACAGTGGTGGTCCAGAAACAGTCAATGTAATGGCAACCCCCAATTGCCTCTCCATGGGGGTTCGCATTCTATTCATTGTTCGTGCTTTTGCTGGTGGATAATGCTCCTTATGCTGATTGCATTTTTTGGCTCGTGGAGTCATGGTCAAAACACGTATTTTCCCCCTTCTTTTGAGGCAACGCATAGAAAGATCCTCCGAAGCTCTGTTTGGTGGGTTCTATCCATACACATTCAAGGTTTTCTTCGATACGATTGGAATCACATTCCCATATCCAATGGAGATAATTGAGAGGTACCCTGATATAGTTAGTGGGTCCTTATGCTCATATAACATGATTTCATTTACTTGTTGTTAGCTCTTCTTGACTATACTCAATGATTTTCTTCACAGGGATTCTTATGATTGAAGGGTAAATTAACATCTTCAATTTACTCTCTTTGGTGGGTCGTGCGTGATGCGCGGCCAACGTGGGTAGAGGGGAGGAGAGAGGGCCGTGGAAAAGTTGAGGTTTTCTTCTTCTTTTTTAATTATCGAGTATCGCGGGGGCGAATGTCGCACATATAAGGACTAGTAAGTGGGAAACAATACATGGAAACGAAATGTGGGAACTGTATCCCTCATCCACCTTTCGTACGAACAAAAGTTCTATTCTATACTAGGCAAAGAGCGACCACGTGTGAGTGAGTTCTCAAAGGATTGAACCCCAAATGTTACTTTTCCCCTTTTTGGGGAAATCACACGCTCCAAGCAGAGAAAATTTTGGGGAAAAGTACCAAAAAAGTCTTAAACCTTTTGCATTAGTGCTAATTTAATCCTAAACCTTTTTTTAGTGTCAATTCAGTCCTAAACCTTTTGCATTTGTGTCAATTTAGTCATAAACCTTTTTTTGGTGCCAATTAAGTCCTAAACCTTTTAAATTGATGTCAATTCAGTCTTAAACCTTTTGTTTTTGTGTCAATTTAGTCCTTCCGACCAATTTTGATCGGAATTTGCCAACGTGGACACCGGCCGGCCGGTCACCGGCACCGACATGGACAACTTTAATAATATTTTAATATTTTTTTGAATTTTTATTTTTTTTCCACTTTTTTTTTTGTCTCTCCCCCTTCCTCTAGCCGGCGAGCTCGACCTCGCCGGCCACTGTCGAGGGCGGCCTCGCCCGGCGAGGGCGAGCCTCGCCATGGTCGGTCGAGGCTCGACCTCGCCAGATCTGGTGAGGTCGGGCCTCGACCGACCCATGGCGAGGCTCGCCCTCGCCGGGCGAGGCCGCCCTCGACAGTGGCCGGCGAGGTCCGGCGAGGATGAGCCTCTCCCGACCATGGCGAGGCTCGCCCTCGCCGCGGCCTCCGGCGAGGGCTCGAGCCTCATCTAGCGACCTCGCCAGTGGCCGGCGAGGTCGAGCTCACCGGCTTCTGGCCTCTGGCTGGTCGCCGGACCGGCGACCGGCCAGAGGAAGGAGGGAAAGACCAAAAAAAAAATGGAAAAAAAATATAAAAAAAAGGAAAAAAAATAAAAATTCAAAAAAATATTAAAATATTATTAAAGTTGTCCATGTCGGCGCCGGTGACCGGCCACCGGCCGGCCGGCGTCCACATCAGCAAATTCCGATCAACATTGGCCGGAATGACTAAATAGGCACAAAAACAAAAGGTTTAGGACTGAATTGGCACCAATTTAAAAGGTTTATGACTGAATTGGCACCAAAAAAAGGTTTAGGACTAAATTGACACCAATGCAAACGGTTCATGACTGAATTGGCACCAAAAAAAGGTTTAGGACTAAATTGGCACTAATGCAAAAGGTTTAGGACTTTTTTGGCACTTTTCCCGAAAATATTGTGTAGGACTATCTCGCCACGTCATCCCTGAGGCAGCTTTCTCCTTTCCTGGATGACCGGATTCTCGATTGTCAATCGCCACTTCTCTATTTTAGTGGGGAAGTAAATGATGCTTGCATTACATGCGTTGAATCACGAGATAAATTATTCATAGATAATTGGTAAGGCTAATTCCATACTAAATCTTGACATATTGGCAACGATAAATTGTTCTTGAATTTAAAACCCAATATATGTAAGATTATTTTTTATTTTGGTTTTACATTTGCAAGGTTGTCTTATCATCGTCTTTTTCGGCTGTTGCACCTAATTCAATTGTCTTTTTGGGATAAACTGTTCATATTTGATTTTGAAACAATGTTTTTTTTTTTCTTTTGATGCCCATGAAGAATCTCTTATCTGGGATTATTCAATAAATCAGTCCGCTGCCTATCATTGAGAGATAGTTCGAGGGGGAGCGAGCGAGTCCTTTCGGTATATCGAGTTAGCTTTGATTTCAGGCAAAAATTTAAACCACGAACCCGTCAAATGTCGTAATCAATGCACATAAGGCCCATAATTTGCTTGGGACTACTTTGCTAACATTCTCACATGTGCATCAAGGCAAAATCTTTCTTGAACAAAAGTATCCCTGCATAAAGTTAGTTGCCATCGCGAATCTTTAGAAGAGAATGCATGAACCCAAAAGGCCACAGGCAGCATAAAGAAGTATCCCCACCTGACCTAAGGGACCCATGAAAAAAGAAGTTATGGCATCGAGACAAGCAGCATATTGAAATACCCACGTCAATTGATAATGAAATTTATGTACATTTTATACACATGAGGTCTTGCTTCACTAGTTAACTTTTTATCATGATATCCAGGTTCAACCCCATTTGCGTGCATGTTCACCTTGCTAGTCAGATTTCCACGTGCCGCTCCTAGTCCAGCCTGCACATGTATTGAAATATCTCAGATCACTCGACAACGGGATTTATATGCTCTCTATGCAGTCTCCCTTTACTTATCAATTTAAGCATGCGTGTTGTGACAATGTTTTGTGACGCCATGACAATCGGCCTTAATCAATTGCGAAAGAGTCTTTGAAAAAGGAAATGATGATAGTATGCGACCCGATATGTTTTAGAAATTCCTGCTTTGCATGGCCAATCACGTTTTTGTTAATTACAAAAAGAGAACACCTACATTCTAGGATGTACTTTATTCCAACTTTGTCTTCACGAAAAGGGAACTCCATCAATGGTCGAAAGTGCTTCCGAAATGACTGAAGAAGCTCTTTCAATTTGCAAATGTTGGTGAAGCATCTTCTCTATGTAGGACACAACATACTCTTTTTTTTTTTTTTTTGGTAAGGGACACAACATACTCTTTCTGCTTCCAATTTTTTATTAATCTGGAACAGCTGTTACCTCCTTTCTTCCATCGACTTGGGCCATCTTTTTATAGATTCAATCCTCATTCTCATATTATCGTGATTGTAAGTGTTACCTAGTTAAGCAATTTTACATCGGATCGTACTAATTGCAACTCAACAAGAGCTACTGCACAATTGATCAAACAAATCGATTTGTCGTATGCTCAAATCGCGTCGGTACCATGTGAGGGGTTTGACGGCCAAACAATATTTTAGTACAATTTTCACACATCAGATTGAGTCCGTCTTTTCGATCTGATCAGAGACTGGCCATCTCCTCACTGTCTGATCCTAGGTGGTTAAAACCGAGTAGGTTTCGAATGTAAGACCTCACCTCATTTTAGGCATAACGTTTCATTCGTCCTACTAGTCTTATTCTTTGTTTTTTATCTCGTGGACAGTCGAAACGGTAACATATGTACACTTGTTTATGCATGATAGTGCTGATTGATAAAGCCAGCCGAATGTTGTCTATTAGAGAATTTTCACTTCCAGAAGTTACGATATGCGCATCGCCGATTGCATCATTCATACGATTGTTTATTATTAAATTGGATTTGGTCAATGTGGGTTGAAGTAACAATTGCAAGGAAACCAGCATTATTGGCCCAATGAAGGCGTCAGTATTAGGAATGTGTGAAGACAGCCTAGCTAAACGGGCCTCCATAGACCCATATGGGCATAGGATGCTTCTATCCTCCAATGATAGCTGCAATTCTTTGTCCGTTTTGCACTTTGGCAGGACAAAACGGGGATAATTACCAAATTAGTCCTCAATTTATAGTACGGGTGCCAATTCAGTCATAAACTTTTCAATTTTATCGATTCGGTCCTAAATATTTGCGTAAAATTCCAATGCAGTCCTTCTGGCCAATTGCCGCCGAAAATTGCTGACATGGCGTGCAGTCGTCGCTGGCCGTCCTGCGTGGCATGCCAATGTAGAAAACTTGTAGATAGCCACGTCAACGATTTCCGACCGCCAATGGCCAGAATGACTATAGTGGAATTTATTACATTGGCAAAATTGGAAAGTTTAAAATTCAGTTGTCATCCATACTATGAGTTTGAAATTGATTCGATAATTTTCCCGGACGGATCATCATAGGGCTGTGCAGCACATTACCTCAATCGAAGCTTTGAGATAGAGGATGGCGGTGGTGCAGCATGCAGCGGAGGTTGTGACGGAGTAGTGGCATATGTATACTATAATTTTTGCACTTAATCGAACCAATTGAAAGGTCTAAAACTTAATTAAACATTTTAGTGAAGATTGAGGACTTGATTGAGCCAATCAAAAGGTGTAGGTCTCGATTGCATTCCGGACATATTGAAATACCCACGTCAATTGATAATGAAATTTATGTACATTTTATACGCATGAGGTCTTGCTTCACTAGTTAACTTTTTATCATGATATCCAGGTTCTACCCCATTTGCGTGCATGTTCACCCTGCTAGTCAGATTTCCACGTGCCGCTCCTAGTCCAGCCTGCACGTGTATTGAAATATCTCAGATCACTCGACAACGGGATTTATATTCTCTTTATGCAGTCTCCATTTACTTATCAGTTTAAGCATGTGTGTGGTGACAATGTTTTGTGACGCCATGACAATCGGCCTTAATCAATTGCGAAAGAGTTTTTGAAAAAGGAAATGATGATAGTATGCGACCCGATATGTTTTAGAAATTCCTGCTTTGCATGGCCAATCACGTTTTTGTTAATTACAAAAAGAGAACACCTACATTCTAGGATGTACTTTATTCCAACTTTGTCTTCACGAAAAGGGAACTCCATCAATGGTCGAAAGTGCTTCCGAAATGACTGAAGAAGCTCTTTCGATTTGCAAATGTTGGTGAAGCATCTTCTCTATGTAGGACACAACATACTCTTTTTTTTTTTTTTTTGGGTAAGGGACACAACATACTCTTTCTGCTTCCAATTTTTTATTAATCTGGAACAGCAGTTACCTCCTTTCTTCCATCGACTTGGGCCATCTTTTTATAGATTCAATCCTCATTCTCATATTATCGTGATTGTAAGTGTTACCTAGTTAAGCAATTTTACATTGGATCGTACTAATTGCAACTCAACAAGAGCTACTGCACAATTGATCAAACAAATCGATTTGTCGTATGCTCAAATCGCATCGGTACTGTAAGGACCTGGGGTCTACACTGTGTAATATTGTCCGCTTTGGGCCCACTGACCCTCACGGCTTTAAAACGCGTTGTCTTGGGCAGATGCGCTCTCTGGCGCTTCCTCTCCCAAGCCCAATATTGTCCTCTTTGGGGCGCTCTCTGGCCCTTCCCCTCAAGGCTTTGTTCTCAGCACGTAACGGAAACTCGTGTGAAACGCGTTACATAGAGTAGAGAACCCAAGCCTTATAAACTAGCCCAGGACTCCCCCTCTAAGCGATGTGGGACAAGAGACATGCCCCCCTTGCCATCCTAGAAGCCTGCCAGGAGCCGCTTCTTGTCCAGGCCCTCTGGCCCCGGCGACCACTCCCCGCCCTCGTCGGACCGGGTCGTTACATTCTCCCCTCCTTCGAGCACAGCGTCCTCGCTGTGGCCCCACACGCGGTCAGGAGTCGGCTCTGATACCATTTGTAAGGACCCGGGGTCTACACTGTGTAATATTGTCCGCTTTGGGCCCACTGACCCTCACGGCTTTAAAACGCGTTGTCTTGGGCAGAGGCGCTCTCTGGCCCTTCCTCTCCCAAGCCCAATATTGTCCTCTTTGGGGCGCTCTCTGGCCCTTCCCCTCAAGGCTTTGTTCTCAGCACGCAGCGGAAGCTCGTGTGAAACGCGTTACACAGAGTAGAGAACCCAAGCCTTATAAACTAGCCCAGGACTCCCCCCCTAAGCGATGTGGGACAAGAGACATGCCCCCCTTGCCATCCTAGAAGCCTGCCAGGAGCCACTCCTTGTCCAGGCCCTCTGGCCCCGGTAACCACTCCCCGCCCTCGTCGGACCGGGTCGTTACAGGTACCATGTGAGGGGTTTGACGGCCAAACAATATTTTAGTACAATTTTCACACATCAGATTGAGTCCGTCTTTTCGATCTGATGAGAGACTGGCCATCTCCTCACTGTCTGATCCTAGGTGGTTAAAATCGAGTAGGTTTCGAATGTAAGACCTCACCTCATTTTAGGCATAACGTTTCATTCGTCCTACTAGTCTTATTCTTTTTTTTTTTATCTCGTGGACAGTCGAAACGGTAACATATGTACACTTGTTTATGCATGATAGTGCTGATTGATAAAGCCAGCCGAATGTTGTCTATTAGAGAATTTTCACTTCCAGAAGTTACGATATGCGCATCGCCGATTGCATCATTCATACGATTGTTTATTATTAAATTGGATTTGGTCAATGTGGGTTGAAGTAACAATTGCAAGGAAACCAGCATTATTGGCCCAATGAAGGCGTCAGTATTAGGAATGTGTGAAGACAGCCTAGCTAAACGGGCCTCCATAGACCCATATGGGCATAGGATGCTTCTATCCTCCAATGATAGCCGCAATTCTTTGTCCGTTTTGCACTTTGGCAGGACAAAACGGGGATAATTACCAAATTAGTCCTCAATTTATAGTACGGGTGCTAATTCAGTCATAAACTTTTCAATTTTATCGATTCGGTCCTAAATATTTGCGTAAAATTCCAATGCAGTCCTTCTGGCCAATTGCCGCCGAAAATTGCTGACATGGCGTGCAGTCGTCGCTGGCCGTCCTGCGTGGCATGCTAATGTAGAAAACTTGTAGATAGCCACGTCAACGATTTCCGACCGCCAATGGTCAGAATGACTATAGTGGAATTTATTACATTGGCAAAATTGGAAAGTTTAAAATTCAGTTGTCATCCATACTATGAGTTTGAAATTGATTCGATAATTTTCCCGGACGGAACATCATAGGGCTGTGCAGCACATTACCTCAATCGAAGCTTTGAGATAGAGGATGGCGGCGGTGCAGCATGCAGCGGAGGTTGTGACGGAGTAGTGGCATATGTATACTATAATTTTTGCACTTAATCGAACCAATTGAAAGGTCTAAAACTTAATTAAACATTTTAGTGAAGATTGAGGACTTGATTGAGCCAATCAAAAGGTGTAGGTCCCGATTGCATTCCGGACATAAGATTTAGGACTTGCGGTGCAATTTTCCCGATCTAAGAGACCCATCGTGTTCGACGATTCACATGTCGTTTTCCCGATAACCCCCATCTTTCCATCCGAATACGCGGGTGAAGTTGCGCTTGCTCTTGCTCACACGCCTAACCGAGGTTGTGTCATGCAAGATTCATGCATGTAAGCAATTTACCTAATTGAGGGCTGCTTCTCACTTGTCATGATTCTTGGAGCATCGCAAGGGCCGTTGCCTTTGCTTTGAGTTGAGATTGCACACGTCTCTTCAATGATCGATCACCTTACTTTAGCAGGTCACAAGTTTCGGGAGATGTGTGCTTTTCTATGGAAAAAATGGATATAGAACATGTGATTCATTCATGCGGCATGTGTGTGCTCATTGCCATACTCTTTCTTGTCCAAATGGAACCAAACTACTACGGATTAACTTTTGGGCTTAATAGAGGAACTAGATGAATATTAAGAGCATTTAATCCGTCATTTTAATTCACCGCGAAATGTTGCATCAATCCTCTCTGTAAATGACAATTGACGTTTGTTGCGACTTTTTTAGAGTATTTATGGCTTTTATGCCGCAAAGACATATATCGTTTTTGATATTATATGATGTACTTATAAAAATTCTAAATGACTTGAAAATGTTAAAATCTTTTTATGTACTTTTATGCTGCGTTTGGTAAAGAACGCAAAAGTGGAGAATGAAAATTAGAGTGAAAACTGCGATGGTGGCGTTTTCTCTCCAAATTTCTTCCGTGTTGCTCCCAAACATAGCGAAGGTTTTAAAGGAGTTATATTGTTAAATAAAGTCAAACTTGAATACTACAAAAAAAAAAACAAAATCAAAACTAACAGCAAAAGCATGCTAAATAGTGAAATGCATAGTATTCGCATAAGGAGACAAGTTCATGAATTACGAAAAATTATCCAAAAAATCATAAACCTATTATGCCATTTCAGTCCTAAACCTTTCAGTTTGGCTAATTTAATTCTATACATTTTGAAAATTTTCAATATAGTCCATCCAGCCAATTTTGATCGGAAATTGCTGATGTGAACGTTGGTTGGTTGTCCTGCGTGGCACCACCAGCGACAATGTGTACTATTTTTGTTACTTTTTTATTATTTTTATGAATTTTTTCATAATGTTTTTGTTTCTTTCTTTTTTTTCCTTCTTCCTCTACAATCGTCCTCACCAATCGAGCAAGGCTTCTCAGCTAGCGAGGTCACCTTGCCAGAGCTCGGCGAGGGTCAACCTCACCTAGAGCCGGCGAGAGAGAGAGAGCGAGAGAGAGAGAGTTGCAAGAAAAATGGTTTTGGTCAACCCGTCGTCGTTCTCGTCTTCTCCTTCCTTGTACGTTTGATTGCCACCGTCTTCAACCTTGGAACCGCCCTCTTTTTCCTGATGCCTCCCCTTCTGGACTCGCTAGAGGTAAGCGATGTACTACTGCCTTGAAGTCCTCCAGTGATTTCAAACGACATTTTATCGAAGAATTCATCGATCCCTTTGTTGAGTAGAGAACTTTGTGTTGATTTCAGCTAGTGTCGCTAAAGGCCAGCAAGTCGACCCTCGCCAGCCTCGGGCGACCTCGCCCCTGCAAGGCTCTGCGAGGCGAGCCTTACTCGGCTAGCGAGGGCAAGCCTTGCCGGCCCTAGTAGTGGTCGGTCTCCCGCCATCGATCAT
Source organism: Syzygium oleosum (assembly GCF_021117445.2). NCBI lineage: Eukaryota > Viridiplantae > Streptophyta > Magnoliopsida > Myrtales > Myrtaceae > Syzygium > Syzygium oleosum. The sequence goes on along the minus strand of NW_026607506.1, from coordinate 687,398 downwards.
GGAGGAAGAAGGGAAAAAAAAAGAAAGAAAGAAAAGTAAAAGAAAACAAAAAAATTTAAAAAAATTATCCATATCAGCACCAGTAGTGTTACATATGACGCTAGGCATCCATGTCAATGCTTCCCAATCAAAATTGGCCGGATGGACTCAATTGGGCACACGTAAAAATGTTAAGAACTCAATTGACATAATTAAAAGGTTTAAGACTAAATTTACAAAAGTATAATAGGATTAAGACTTTTTAGACAATTTTCCTTCATGAGTTATCATATGGCTGAACATATCTCCTTGTAGAACTACGAACCCGACGTAATAGACTCAAACCCTACTCAAACCAGCACTCTTTGAACCCATCTTTCTCCCTATGGATCATTATTATATCGCATAGCTCACGATTCTACTCACTTTAGAAATGTAATACGAAAGTACGAATCCTCGACATAAAGTCCGATTCCATGTCAAAAAGCACGATGAGATTCAATTTTGTCCATTGTCCTCAAAGCGAAGCAAGCCCTAACCCCTTCACAAGTTACCTCCCTTTTAGTCAATAAACTCATTCTAATTACAAAGACTAATCATAGTAAAAAGCCCCCATAAAATTGTTTTTCCTAATTTAGGTACAAATTTTCTCTCCCACCCAACAATCTTTCCAAACATCCAAGTCAAGCTACCAAAAGAGATGAGCCGGACCTTTTCCGCGAACCCTAAAAAACATACACTTCCATCGCATAAACGTGGAACCTCCTTTACATCATGATGGCCTACCTTTCCGGGCTCGAATGAAAACGCAAGACAGATCAAACACAGCTCTCAGCCGATCACGATGATGATACGATCCAATCCAATTATCAAAAAGAGGAGATCGACATTTGGAGGTTCGATCCGTGCGTAAACGGTGACGATCGCCCTACCGAATCATTATGTGGGGTGCGTGAGTTGCGATGCCCGACCTACAGCCCCGTTTTTTTCTAAACTAAACTCTTGTTTAATGATTTGAAAAATCATAATTGCATGAGAAAAAGATGAGGGAGGGAAATGATTAGAAAAGGGGCATCGGTTGAAGCCTTCGCAATTTCGTAACGGGTGAGAGCGACGTTTTCATCGCAATGTGTGAAGTTGACGGGGCAACCAGAGAGTTGTTGTAGCTTGCCCTTCCTTCTCAATAAGCTCCTCCTCTCAATATCGGTGGCCTAAATGATTTGTTTAAAGATTTCATGGTGTGTACATACGTATTTATATATGTATGTACGTATCGATACCAATATTCTATCACCCCTCTCTCGTAAGCCTTGGATCGATTCGATCCGACCCATCGATTTTTTTAATTTATCTGCGTCTCTCTTATTTTTCCACCAATTTCCAAAGTCTACCAAATCAAAAACATGCTCATCGGACATATTTTATTACCAATCGCTTGACGTGGGGATTAGTGCTCATAAGAAATTGTGTTGGCCAACCGACAGCCGATCGATGAACCTTGGCATGACCCCTTGTTAAAAATTGGCAAGTTAAATTTGAAAGGGTCTCTTCAAGGCATGAGGGAAGAGAGACCATCTTGGATAAGAAAATTTTTGGAGCTTTTTTTTTAATTTCCTATTTCTCTTTTTTTATTCATTTCTTCGCTTGCGGTTGGTGGGAATTAGAGAATAGGTTTATAATTGAAATGAATGTGTATAATATTGCCAAATGTAAATTCGACGCGACGATTCGCGGGGGCAAGAGACCAAAACTCGTACCTCATGAAATCGAAATCATAAGATATATTTCTAATAAGTCATAATTATTTAGTGCCGCACCAACTGCTCATAGTAGGAAAGCAAAAGGGTCATTGGGTCCGACCCGTTTTTGTCTTGAAGTGAAGGAAAATCCAAACCCGAAGAGGCCGACACATGGAGCTCTCTAAATGGCCTTGTTCTTTCACTAGCTACGTGGTTTTTACTTTGATCTCACACCCTAATCCCTCCAACTACTACACCCTATAAATGCTTAATATAAATCTAATCATATGATTAACCACCCCCAATCTCATTTAAAATAAAGCCGCTTGCAATTTGCATAGTTGATATATATACTAGCCCCCCTCGGCAAGAACCGCAGCTTCCGGTCAGAGTAAGGAGATGGGCGAAGGCATTGGCTTTCAGAAGATCATGAAGGCCACGCCTTCGAAGGCTCTGGTCATCAGGATCAACCTGCTGTTTCTTGCATTCTTCCTGGTCGTGTATGCTGCGCTTCTCCTCCGTCCGTCGTCCGTGTTCGGCAACAACGTCGGGGCGCCGCTCGTCCGGTGCTCCGACATGCGCGAGTGCCATCACAAGGTAAGGTGAGCCACAGCCCGTGTACGGTTTCGTTTGAGTCGAGTCGAGATCGGTTAAGGAAAAAACAATGTGTTTAATTTGCTGAGTTTCGTTTTCCGTTGTTAGCACGAAGACGCGGTCAAGATGAAGGTGGTGTTGGAAGAGAAGGCGTTCGACCGCCGGTCAAGGCCTAGAGGTCACAAGATGGAGCCGCCAAGCTTCATGGAGGAGGTCATGGAGCGAGGGGGCAAGAACAAGATCGGGATGATCAACATGGACGACGATGACGTGAGCGAGTGGGGGCAGTTCGGGGACGCATTCCCGATCCGGTACGACCGGGTGTCGCCCCTCTTCGAGTGGAAGGACCTGTTCCCCGAGTGGATCGATGAGGAGGAGGAGAGCGACGTGCCCTCCTGCCCCGAGATACCGATGCCCGACTTCGCCCTCTACGAGGCCATGGACGTGGTGGTGGCGAAGCTGCCGTGCCGGAGCCCGGAGGAAGGGTGGAACCGGGACCTGGGGAGGCTGCAGGCGCACCTGGTGGCGGCAGGGGCGGCAGCGACGCGGGGGAGGAGGGGTTCGGGGAGGAAGGTGAGGGTGGTGCTGTGGAGCAGGTGCAGGCCGATGCTGGAGCTGTTCAGGTGCAAAGACTTGGTGAGGAAGGAAGGTGATTGGTGGTTGTATGAGCCGGACCTGGGTCGGTTGGATCAGAAGGTGGCGCTGCCGGTTGGGTCTTGCCGATTGGCTCTCCCGCTGTGGGGTCAAGGTAAATGTCCTCCCAACATTTGAGAAGTTTTCCTTAAACTTAATTTTTTTTTCTTGAATGTCATGATTAGTCCTAGCTAATAATTTCCCAAATAAAATTGGTGTCCCCGTTGACCAAATGAGATGAATTGTGCTGGAAGTTTTCCTCTGGGGATGAAACATGATGGAACTTTGAGGTGGGTATTGAGATTTTTCAATTTTTAGTGGGGAAAAGATTTGGAGAGCGGTGTTAGCGAATATGTAAACGCATTACTTATGTATTAGAAATTGACATTTGAACAACTACGTATGATAATTTCTACGAAATCTTTAAAAATGTTGAATAATGGAAAGAAGTAATTGGTCAAAGATACCCGAAACGAAAAGAGAAAAATTCAAAGGTTGCATGGGATAGGAAAAAGAAGAGGTGAAACGCGCCAGGTAGGGGTCGAACCTACGACTTTCTGCTTAGGAAACAGACGCTCTATCCACTGAGCTACAGGCGCTGTCGGTTATTTGCTTCCCATTCTAATTATATTTATTTATTACACAAAATCTAATGGTAAGATCGCTTAATTACAGTCATTACATTGCATTATATGACATTGAGTCCAAGCAAATCCAGCTCAAAAATACCAATCTGCGTCGTCTCCTCCTTTGCATTAATGTTGACATTTAGCGAGATTCGCCATCTTTCAATACTAAGCGATCCAAACCTAGAAAGTTTCAGACAATGTAATAGTTTATCGATACAATAATGGCTCGTGAAATTTTTAATCCGCAGGCATCAACGAGGTGTACGACCTCTCCAACATCCTCACCACCACCGCCACCGTGCGGCGGGAGGCCTACGCCACCGTCCTCCACTCTTCTGAGGCCTACGTGTGCGGCGCCATCGCCCTCGCCCAGAGCCTCCTCCGGACCGGCACCAAGCGCGACCTCGTCCTCCTCCTGGACGCCTCCATCTCCGAGGTGAAGCGCGCGGCCCTCGCCGCCGCCGGCTGGCAGATCCGCCTCATCCGCCGCATCCGCAACCCGCGGGCCGAGAAGAACTCCTACAACGAGTACAACTACAGCAAGTTCCGGCTGTGGCAGCTCACCGACTACGACAAGGTCATCTTCATCGACTCCGACATCGTGGTCCTCCGCAACCTCGACCTGCTCTTCCACTTCCCCCAGATGTCCGCCACGGGCAACGACAACTCCATCTTCAACTCCGGCATCATGGTCCTCGAGCCCTCCAGCTGCACCTTCAAGATCCTCATGAACAACCGCAAGGACATCGTCTCCTACAACGGCGGTGACCAGGGCTTCCTCAACGAGGTCTTCGTCTGGTGGCACCGCCTCCCCCGGCGGGTCAACTTCCTCAAGAACTTCTGGTCCAACACCACGGCGGAGCGGAGCGTGAAGGAGCAGCTCTTCGGGTCGGACCCTCCGAAGCTGTACTCGATCCACTACCTGGGGTGGAAGCCGTGGCTGTGCTACCGGGACTACGACTGCAACTGGGACGTGGAGGAGCAGAGGGTGTACGCCAGCGACGTCGCCCACCGCCGGTGGTGGCGGTTCCATGACGAGGCCATGGACAAGGGCCTGAGGAAGTTCTGCGCCCTGACCGAGCGGAGGAGGACGGAGCTCAACTGGGAGCGGCGGAGGGCGCGGCGGATGGGGCTGCCGGACGGCCACTGGAGGATCAATATTACGGATCCGAGGCGGCTTCGCTCGAATTTGATGGCGTAGATTAACTATGTAATTAATTCTTTTTTCATTTCTTTTCCTTCCCATGTTTCGGAGTTTAAATAATTTTTTTTTGCTCTTCCCTTTTCTGGTGTTTTTTCTCTTTTAATATACGAGAGTAAATGGGGGTTTCTCATCTCGCATGTGAATAATATAGAGGAATAGTAGTATGATGAATGTGAGAGGACAATTCTAGCCACTTCGCCTAACTCATAAAGGCCATTTTAAACCGCTGAGGATGAATTCTTCTACTATCAATAAAAGCGGAATTTGAATATATTATTGGCGATCTTTGCATGAATCAAAACATGGAATAAGATACCATCACATAATAGAATCGTATGCTCCTTTCTCGAGACTGAATGTCTAAATCAATATGGATGACCAATTCCAAACCTGAAACCTATCATGTCAAGATCGATTCCTAGTTTTTGAAACTAGGAACATGCCTTATTGACCCTGGAATCAGTCAAGGCATTTTTTTTTTCTTTTGGTTTCATTTTATTATATATAAAATATACGTGTGCCAAACTTGAACACAATTCTTTCTGCTCGAGGATAATGTAACGAACTATTTCGTCGAAATGTGTCCCAATCGACGAAATATCTTTCACCGAAATTGATTCTTCGGTTTTATGAAGAGGAGACGGATTCTTTGGCGATTCCAGACAGGAGTCTCAATGAAACACAAGGAACAGATACAAAACATTTTGCCGGAATTTAATCAACGACAAAGTGCAATAAGAAAGATGCAACGTCAGAATTTAATCGACGACAATGATTTGAAAACTACAATTAAGATACATGGCGGTATTTAATCAACAACAAAGTATTTGAAACTGTGACTAAAGTACGAGAATTTAGATTGCAGAAAATATAAATTGCAGAAAAGTAAAGATAAATATATATTTGCGAGAACGTTGGGTTCCTTGATTGATTAAAAAGAACAAATAACTCCCTTTCGGTGGTTACTGGAAGTTACTTCGAGAATGGATAGGACATAACCAACCGACGATTTTCTTCGTGTCGATTGCTCACCGTCAATATCGATGACTTTGTCAAGAAAATTCAAAACTCTCGCCGATAACTTCACATTGTGTCGTCAATGACTTGACTAACGAGTTGTCAATTCCCTTTAAGTTATCGGTAATTCATTTCGTAAATGACCAAACTCTAATGTCATCGATTAAGTCTATCGCTTGTCGATAATAACCAAAAGTTGGTAATTTTTTGTGTGTAAACTTATGCCCCTTTAAAAGAATTATTATTCGATTATTTTAAATTAGATAATCATGAGTCATCATGTGCTCCCTTGTCATCTGCAAATTCAAATTTTCTTTGCTGAATGTTATCTTGGTCAAATTCATCATCTAACACGGTTTTTCACGAAAGCCAAGTTTTGTATAAAATCTTTATGTGGCCCTTTATTTCTATCTCTAAGTAGTTGATCATACTTAGACACTTGTGTTGCCAATTGAAATAAATCGGCAAAGTTTTGGCCTTTGAATTTTTCTCTTAGATTAAGTTTCAATCTATTGTAAGCCAAACTCGCAAATTCTTTCTTAGAGAGTGAAGTAAGGCATCTATTTTTAGTCTCATCGAGCAACGAACTAATCGGCCAACTCGTTATAGTATTGATAGTGTGTCGCTAAATAAAAAATCGATACATCCAGTATCGTTATATATGTCACGCTCCGAACCCTATCGAGCTCGCGAAATCCGCCACTAGTCGATTTATGCGACATCCCAGGGTTATCGCCGACCTCAATTACAATCATCAGAGATTTAAATCCACAGCAGATACTACAATTAATCCCGGACAATTTAAAACTGGGGAAACATTCAGGGAGAATATACATATTCCTTTCTCATTCGAACTTATACCATAATATTCACAATCTTACAAACCTTAATATACATGTGCACACCGTATTAAAACCATCGAAATCAAAATGGACCGATGACCTGGCATTCTACCTCAAAAATGGTATTCTCCAAAATCTATCATTCTGAACCCCTAATGCTAGCCCTTACGCCCTTTACTCGGCGTCCATTCTGAGTCTGACTCATCCCCATCTGAATCTGAACTTCCCTAATCGGCTTGCTCCTCCGAAGACTCCGTCTCCGCCTCAATCTCAATCGGGTGATTGATGTCGCCCGACTCAGCTGGAACTTCATTCTGATTCTCCTCAGCTAGAAAATCAAAGAAATTGTACGCAGGCACAAAATTGGGATCCATATATTGCTCAAAAGGGAGTGTATATATTCCGGGTCTCCTACAGGCTCTTCCGACTCCTCAGACTCATCATTAGGCTCTACCTCGGGTTCCATTTCGGGCTCCGCTTCCTCTGGTTCTTCCTCGGGGATCGGTTCTAAATCTATGTCCATTGGATCATCTTCAGCTTGCAATGCTTCGGGCTCGAGTTCATGCTCAGCCTTTGAAGATCCCTGTGCTGCGGGCGCTGGATGCATTCCAGATTGCGCTAAGCTAACCTCTGTACTGGTCAACTCTCCATCTATCGGGGGTATGGCAGCCGGGTCCCAATCCCCAACGAGATCGAACGGAACATCAAAACTCCTAACGGGCCCAAACTCATCTCTATCTACATCCCGGAAGAACCAGGCGGTATAAACATGAGTCTCCCATAAAGGTAATCCTACTTCTACGAAAACCGTTGTGGTATGCTTAATCCATGTCATTCCATCACCCATCGGAAATTCTGCAACCTCATTCTCGGTGTGCACTGGCACCCCAAAACGCTCTGGTGGCGGTGGCGGAGGATTCATGGATCTGGTCGGGGTTCTGAAAATGTTGGTTGAAACAACCATGAGAACACTTCTCAGCAAGTTCACCCCTAAACCCCACCTAGGCTATCACGTACCTCCAGACAATTAAATAAACACAAACACAATCACATACACGCAATCACATGCAGGCACAATTCTCATTTCAGACATTCATTTCATTCTCATCATATCTTTTTCCACATTCCTCGCCAGTGACCCGCGTAAAAGTATACGCCTCAGGTACACTGCGACCTCTTTTCACAACACTTTCGGGCCCGCGTAAACGTACACGCCTCAGGCCATGTTTCTTGTCCGCGTTGAAGTACACGCCTCAGGCTCAACACCTACCACCTACTGCGCAACCCGCGTTGAAGTACATGCCTCAGGTTAGCAGTCTTCCGGTAATACCGGGCATCGTCCCGCGTAAACGAACACGCCTCAGGACGACACAATTTCCACGAACACATATCACACCACACCCACTTTCTTACTCATGCACATGCTCCACAAGCATTTACCCTATTTAACTGGCCAATCACACGTGGCCCGTGCACGCATTAATTACACATGACCCATGCTCACTCAGCATTTGACAAGGCCAATTTTAATAATTAAATCAGTCTGGCCCACGCGTGCACCCAACAGGCATATTTCAATCAAGCAATTACACAACCATACACTCAATTTCATCAGTAAAATTCAGTTCACAGTTTAAACACACCATAAACGCATAATTTGCCATTTTTCTCCAACCAAATGGCGTCAAATCAATTCCGGTCCTTCACGAGACTTTCTCGCCATTAATTACCGGTTCTAAAAATCCAACTTGCGTCCCGATCGGCCCATCACAGCCCAATGAACAGTCATCCACAGCCCACTGTCGACCTTCAATCACCCGCCAAAATTTCCCAAATTCCATTCTAAGGCCCGCCCATGGGTTTTGTTCATAAATCAAGCAAATTCCACATAATATTAAACCCGATTTCTCCCCAAAAATCATCCGTCGATACCCGAAGTCCTAAATTGGGTTTAGAGCGCGACTTACCTAGTTCTAGACTCACGCGGCTAGAACGGAAAGCGGCGGCACTTAATCGGGAGCGGCGGCGAACGGCGGCGCGGCGAGAACGGCGACGGCGGGGGCGCGGCTTGCCTTGGCCGAGACCCACGGCCACACGGGGAGAGAGAGAGAGAGAGAGAGAGAAGGAGAGGGACGGCGTGGGGCAGGCGGTGGTGTGGCGGCGAGAACGGCACGGCACGGCGGCGGTCCGGCGAGCGTACGGACGGCGGCGACGGGCGAACACGAGGCGACGTTCGGTGGGGGAAGGGGGCTCACGGTTGAGGGGGGGCCTTCGGTGGGGGGAGGGGGACCGAATGGGAGAGAGAGGAGAGAGAGAGAGAGAGAGAGAGACTAGACTTAAATAGTGCCAATTTTGACCAAATTTGGCAAATGACCAAAATACCCTTCTCTCACATTTTTGATCCAACGGTTCAGATTCGATCTAATCTTGAAATCGACGGCCCAGATCGAATCTTGCCAAAAATATCCAAGGGAAATCTTGTAATTTCTCAAAAAGTCCAAGGGCAAAATTGTCTTTTCCAACTTTTAGGGCAAAATTACCAAAATGCCCTTGCCCTTTAAAACTAACCCTTTAATAAATTCCAAGGGTAAAATGGTCACTTTCTCCGTTTCTCGCCGAAATTGAACTTTTCTGAAAAATTCGAAGAAATCCAGAGTTGTACGTTCCAATTACAACGTCGTCCAAAGGCCCTGCCGTGATTTTCCGAATTTTCTGACGCTCGGCTTGGTCTCTACTCAATATTCCAATTATATATTCATAACGTAACTCGAGCGTTTCTCAGACTAACGGGTGGCTTTTGGGGAAATTCGCTTATACGACCTGTGACTGATACTAAATCGAGTCACGTACAATTTATTCAGACCGTAATGACTTCGGTTGTCATTTAAATCGAGAGGATCGATCACTAGGTCCGATGAGTACGATCGTTCGGAATAAGTTCGGGATCGTTCGTCAATTCATTTCGTGGTCTGGCGGAATCACCCGCGATCCACTACTATGACAGTGGCGAACTGACCCTTAGTTATCCTTGGATCGGCCTACTATGGCTCAAAATGTCACATCGGCGATTTTATGGTCGAAAGTCAATTCACGATCGAATTCTTACTTTGTCGCACGAATTTTAAGTTCCCAGTTAGCCTTTCCCTAATGGTTAGTATCCCAAAAATGATCAGTTCCGGGTGAGAACTAGCTACAAGTACATTAATAAAATAATTCATTTTATAAATCCAAAATGAGCGAAATTTCGGAATGTCACAATCTTCCCCCCTTACAAAAATTTCGTCCTCGAAATTTACAAATCTCACTACTACCCAACATTTACAAATCTTACTACTGCTCAAACAACTGGGGGTATTGACGTTGCATCATCTCCTCACTTTCTCAAGTTGCGCCTTCAGTCCCGTGGTGCTCCCAAATAACTTTGACCATCGGGATTGTCTTGTTCCTCAAAACTCGCTCCTTACGATCTTCGATTCTTACCGGTCTCTCGACATAAGACACTTTATCATCAACTTCGATCTCCTCATAATTCAACACATGCGTCGGATCCGGTTCATATTTCCTTAACATCGATACGTGGAACACATTATGCACTTGCGATAAATTTGGCGGTAACGCAAGGCGATAGGCTAAATCCCCAATTCTTTCCAATACCTCAAATGGTCCCACGTACCTCGGACTCAACTTTCCCTTTTTACCAAACCTGGATAGTCCCCTCATGGGCGATACCTTAAGAAAAACGTGATCCCCGACTTGAAACTTCAAAGGTCTTCGCCTTCTGTCTGCATAACTCTTTTGACAGCTCTGCGCTGTCCTCAGCCTTTCACGAATAATCTTAACTGCCTCAATTGACTGCTCGACTAGCTCTGGCCCAGTTATAGTCCTTTCTCCCACTTCATCCCAACACACGGGCGTCCTACAAGCCCTGTCATATAGTGCTTCAAAAGGCGTCATTCCAATGTTCTGCTGGAAACTATTATTATAAGCAAACTCTACTAAGGGTAGTTGCTCTTTCCACTTGCCCTGAAAATCCAGCACACATGCCCTGAGCATATCCTCTAGAGTCTGAATCGTCCTCTCAGACTGACCATTTGTCTGAGGATGGTAGGCTGTACTGAATTGCAACTTGGATCCTAACGCCGTCTGCAGACTTTTCCAAAAACTGGCGGTAAATCTAGGATCACGATCTGATGTTATCGACACGGGTACCCCATGCAATCGAACTATCTGCTGTACGTACAACTCAGCATATCGATCTAATGCGAAGTCCTTTCGCACAACCAAAAAGTGTACCGACTTGGTCAATCCGTAGACAATCACCCAAATAGCATCATGACCTCTTTGGCTTTTCGGCAATCCCGTCACAAAGTCCATAGTTATGTGCTCTCACTTCCATTCTGGAATTTCCAAAGGTCGCAATAATCCCCCGGGCTTACAATGTTGCGTTTTCACTTGCTGACACGTCAGGCACTTAGTCACGTGTTTAGCGATATCCGCCTTCATACCATTCCACCAGTAATATTGTCTCAAATTCCGATACATTTTAGTACTACCTAGATGGATACTATAACTGCTACGATGCGCTTCTGACAAAATCTCCTCCTTAAGCTCCGCATCGTCAGGCACACATAACCGTCCTCGGAATTTCAATATCCCGTCTTCAGACACTTGAAAATCTGGCTTTCTCTTGGCCTCTTCCATCTTTAGAATCTTTTGAATTTCCTGATCTGAAGATTGCAACATCTTAATTTTAGTCTGAATCTCCGGTTCAATCCTAAGCATAGCCAGCAAGCTCGAGACTTGACTCACTTCGAATCTGAACTACGAGTCTCGTACTTTTTCTAACAGTGTCCACTCCTTGACCATTAAATGAGCTATACTCGACTTACGACTCAAAGCATCAGCTACCCGGTTAGCCTTCCCGGGATGATATAAAATTTCACAGTCGTAATTCTTCAACAACTCCATCCACCGACGCTGCCTCATGGTTAACTCCTTTTGGAAAAACAAATACTTGAGGCTCTGATGGTCTGTATAAATCTGAAACTTCTCTCTGCATAAATAATGTCGCCAAATCTTCAGGGCCAATACTATGGCGGCCAATTCCAAGTCATGCGTCGGATAGTTCAACTCATGCGGTCTTAACTGCCTTGACGCATAAGCTACTACTCGCCCATTTTGCATGAGTACACATCCCAATCCTTTCAACGACACATCACTCTATATATCATATCCTCCAGGTCCTGACGGAATAGTCAATACTGGTGTTGTTGTCAATCTATGCTTCAATTCTTGAAAACTCCTCTCACATCTATCTGACCATTCAAATCTCGTTTCCTTTTTCAGCAAATGCGTCAACGGCGTTGCTATTGCCGAAAACCCTTCTACGAAACGACGATAATATCCTGCTAAACCCAGAAAACTTCGAACCTCTGTTACCGTCGTGGGTCTAGGCCACTTCATCACAGCTTCAATCTTCGATGGATCTACTGAGATTCCTTCCCCCGAGATCACATGTCCAAGAAACGCAACTCGATTGAGCCAAAACTCGCACTTGCTAAACTTAGCATACAGTGCGTTCTCCCTTAAAGTCTGTAGGACCTTACTCAAACGGAATTCATGCTCCTCGGGACTTTTCGAATACACCAATATATCGTCTATAAAAACGATCACAAACTGGTCTAAGAATTCTTTGAACACCCGATTCATCAAGTCCATAAAGGCAGCAGGGGCGTTTGTCAATCCAAACGGCATTACAGTAAATTCATAATGTCCATATCTCGTCCTGAATGCCGTCTTCGGAATATCCTCCGTTCTAATCCTCAACTGATGATACCCCGTTCTCAAATCAATTTTAGAGAACACCGAAGCCCCTTGCAACTGATCAAACAAATCATCAATCCTCGGTAAGGGATATTTATTTTTAATCGTCACCTGATTCAGCTGCCTGTAATCTATACACAACCTCAATGATCCATCTTTCTTCCTTACAAATAACACCGGCTCTCCCCACGGAGACGCACTAGGACGAATAAATCCCTTATCCAACAATTCCTGCATCTGCACCTTTAACTCTTTTAACTCCGACAACGACATTCTATAAGGTGCTTTCGAAATTGACTCAGTTCCAGGTGCCAATTCGATTACAAATTCCACCTCCCTCGCTGGTGGTAGTCCCGGCAATTCCTGAGGGAACACATCGGGATACTCGCACACCACAGCTATATCCTCAAGCCTCGGCTCTTCGGTCGTTGAATCAACTACTGCCGCTAGGAACCCTTGACAACCTTCACTCAGCAATTTCGTCATTTCTAGCGACGAAATCCATGGAATCGAGGGTCCTCCTCGACTTCCCACAAATTTAAATTTCGGATGTCCAACAGGATTGAATTGGATCACCCTGCTATTGCAGTCCATTACGGCTCTCTGCTTAGACAGCCAATCCATGCCCACTATCACATCAAAATCATACATGTCTAGAACTGCTAAATCGATCATTTCCTCCCTATCCCCAATCACAATCTTACAGTTTGGACAACCCAACGAGACCAGCAGTTTATCATTCAAGGGAGTGGTCACACATAATACCACATCAAGCAATTGCGATTCCAAACCAATTAAATCAACAAACTGTTTCGATACGAAAGAATGTGAAGCTCCATGGTCAAACAAAGCATATGCAGCATGGTTGCACAGAGAAATCGTACCTGTGACAACCCCTGGTGCGTTCTCAGCCTCTCGTCTGGGCATAGCATACACTCGTCCTTGCGCTTGAGGCCTATTCTGGTTTACTGTCTGAGCCGCTCCGGCCTGATTCCCATTCCGAGGCGGCGGCAATGCAGGCGGCCTGTTTTGTCTGGGATTGGGGCAATTCCTTATGTGGTGACCAAATCCCCCACATCCAAAACACACTCCACCCTGGGTTGGACAAGGTCCATTCCCATGTCTACCTCCACAAATTCTATACTGTCCATTGAAATTCCTGACTGGTTTCCCAATATTCCTTTTAACAGAAGGAGTAAAGCGTCTATTATCCATCATCGGCCTCTTTCCCAGATTACGATTGTCCCTTCCCTGGACAAATCTTGACCCAGAAGCAGCGGCCCTATCCACCTGATCTCGCTATAGAATCTGGGCCCTATCAAATATATCTTCATACGTCTGCAGATTTACCAGTAACAATTGGCTACGAATATCAGTCTTCAATCCGTCCCGAAATCTTCATGCCTTGTCATCGGGATGTTCCACCATTCTCGGCGCAAACTTAGACAGTCTCGAAAATTCTGCCTCATACTGATCTACTGTCATCTGACCCTGACGGAGTTTCATAAACTCTGCTAACTTTCTCTCCCTAGCACTTGCCGAGAAATATTTTTCATAAAACCTCTCAGTAAAAACAGCCCAAGTTCGGTCTGTGCCTTCCGGGAACACCCTATCCTTGGTGGCTTTCCACCAATCATTCGAGTTGTCCTGCAATTGATATACCGCCAGAGTTACTTTTTCATGATCATTGCACTCTAACACCTCAAAAGCCTTCTCGAGTTCCTCTACCCACCGAGGTGCAGCCTCAGGGTCACCTTTCCCAGAGAACTTAGGCGGTTTAAGCTTTATGAACTGTTCTACCAGTTGGTGCATCGGTCTATTTACAATCACATGCCCCTGCCCTTGATTCTCATTATCATTATCAACAGCAGCGGCCACAGCGGCCTCGGCAGCTTGGGCATTCGCAGCAGCTCTTTCCTGAGTCTGCTGTCCTAACAGATTTTCGATCTGCTCCAATGTCCTCATAACAGCTTCCATTCTAGGATCCTCAGCAGGTCTAACTTCTACTCTGAGGTCCACTGCAGCTCCAGCATCAAACCCAAAATTTTCTATCGCTCCTACACCCATGCCGAGGTCCTCTACAGCCCTAGCTCGAGCACGACCTCAACCTCTTGTTCCCCTTCCAGCACCCCTTCTTGGGACTCTTCCTACGCCTCTTCCTTCACTGCTCATTATCGCAATTCTACCACTCTCCTACCTACTATAATTCCATTTAGGAATTAGCACTCTAGGCCCACTAGATTAATCTGATTCTAAACAGTGAATTAGCACAAGAATTCACTAAACAAACAATTCCTCACTACCAATCACAAGACCACAATCACAAAAGTCTGAACACTTACCTCAGGTCCAGACGCACTTGCATTTCCATCATCACAACAATTAATTCATTCAATCAATCACAACAAACAGTCTGGAGACACGTGTAGCTCATTCCGCCTTATGGCTCACTAAAGTCTCCCTAATTTCTACCCCAGAACCTCTGCTCTTTATCACTCCAAACTTCGACCAGTTTAGATCGAGCTTACCTTGCTCTGATACCAATTCAAACGGGGATGTCACGCCCCGAACCCTATCGAGCTCGCGACATCCGCCACTGGTCGATTTATGCGACATCCCAGGGTTATCGCCGACCTCAATTACAATCATCAGAGATTTAAATCCACAGCGGATACTACAATTAATCCCGGACAATTTAAAACTGGGGAAACATTCAGGGAGAATATACATATTCCTTTCTCATTCGAACTTATACCATAATATTCACAATCTTACAAACCTTAATATACATGTGCACACCGTATTAAAACCATCGAAATCAAAATGGACCGATGACCTGGCATTCTACCTCAAAAATGGTACTCTCCAAAATCTATCATTCCGAACCCCTAATGCTATCCCCTACGCCCTTTACTCGGCGTCCATTCTGAGTCTGACTCATCCCCATCTGAATCTGAACTTCCCTGATCGGCTTGCTCCTCCAAAGACTCCGTCTCCGCCTCAATCTCAATCGGGTGATTGATGTCACCCGACTCAGCTGGAACTTCATTCTGATTCTCCTCAGTTAGAAAATCAAAGAAATTGTACGCAGGCACAAAATTGGGATCCATATATTGCTCAAAAGGGAGTATATATTCCGGGTCTCCTACAGGCTCTTCCGACTCCTCAGACTCATCATTAGGCTCTACCTCGGGTTCTATTTCGGGCTCCGCTTCCTCTGGTTCTTCCTCGGGGATCGGTTCTAAATCTATGTCCATTGGATCATCTTCAGCTTGCGATGCTTCGGGCTCGGGTTCATGCTCAACCTCTGAAGATCCCTGTGCTGCGGGCGCTGGATGCATTCCAGATTGCGCTAAGCTAACCTCTGTACTGGTCAACTCTCCATCTATCGGAGGTATGGCAGCCGGGTCCCAATCCCCAACGAGATCGAACGGAACATCAAAACCCCTAACGGGCCCAAACTCATCTCCATCTACATCCCGGAAGAACCAGGCGGTATAAACATGGGTCTCCCATAAAGGTAATCCTACTTCTACGAAAACCGTTGTGGTATGCTTAATCCAGGTCATTCCATCACACATCGGAAATTCTGCAACCTCATTCTCGGTGTGCACTGGCACCCCAAAACGCTCTAGTGGCGGTTGCGGAGGATTCATGGATCTGGTCGAGGTTCTGAAAATGTTGGTTGAAACAACCATGAGAACACTTCTCAGCAAGTTCACCCCTAAACCCCACCTAGGCTATCACGTACCTCCAGACAATTAAACAAACACAAACACAATCACATACACGCAATCACATGCAGGCACAATTCTCATTTCAGACATTCATTTCATTCTCATCATATCTTTTTCCACATTCCTCGCCAGTGACCCGCGTAAAAGTACACGCCTCAGTTACACTGCGACCTCTTTTCACAACACTTCCGGGCCCGCGTAAACGTACACGCCTCAAGCCATGTTTCTTGCCCGCGTTGAAGTACACGCCTCAGGCTCAACACCTACCACCTACTGCGCAACCCGCGTTGAAGTACACGCCTTAGGCTAGCAGTCTTCAGGTAATACCGGGCATCGTCCCGCATAAACGAACACGCCTCAGGACGGCACAATTTCCACGAACACATATCACACCACACCCACTTTCTTACTCATGCACATGCTCCACAAGCATTTACCCCATTTAACTGGCCAATCACACGTGGCCCGTGCACGCATTAATTACACATGACTCATGCTCACTCAGTATTTGACAATGCCAATTTTAATAATTAAATCAGTCTGGCCCACGCGTGCACCCAACAGGCATATTTCAATCAGGCAATTACACAACCATGCACTCAATTTCATCACTAAAATTCAGTCACAGTTTAAACACACCATAAACGCACAATTTGCCATTTTTCTCTAACCAAATGGCGTCAAATCAATTCCGGTCCTTCACGAGACTTTCTCGCCATTAATTGCCGGTTCTAAAAATCCAACTTGCGTCCCGATCGGCCCATCACAGCCCAATGAACAGTCATCCACAGCCCACTGTCGACCTTCAATCACCTGCCAAAATTTCCCAAATTCCATTCTAAGGCCCACCCATGGGTTTTGTTCATAAATCAAGCAAATTCCACATAATATTAAACCCGATTTCTCCCCAAAAATCATCCGTCGATACCCGAAGTCCTAAATTGGGTTTAGAGCGCGACTTACCTAGTTCTAGACTCACGCGGCTAAAACGGAAAGCGGCGGCACTTAATCGGGAGCGGCGGCGAACGGCGGTGCGGCTTGGCGGCGAGAACAGCGACGGCGGGGGCGCGGCTTGCCTTGGCCAAGACCCACGGCCACACGGGGAGAGAGAGAGAGAGAGAAGGAGAGGGACGGCGTGGGGCTGGCGGCGATGTGGCGGCGAGAACGGCACGACACGGCGGCGGTCCGGCGAGCGTATGGACGGCGGCGACAGGCGAGCACGGGGTGGCGTTCGGCGGAGGAAGGGGGCTCACGGTTGAGGGGGAGCCTTCGGTGGGGGAGGGGGACCGAATGAGAGAGAGAGAGAGAGAGAGAGAGAGAGAGAGAGAGAGAGAGAGAGAGAGAGAGAGACTAGACTTAAATAGTGCCAATTTTGACCAAATTTGGCAAATGACCAAAATACCCTTCTCTCACATTTTTGATCCAACGGTCCAGATTCGATCTAATCTTGAAACCGACGGCCCAGATCGATTCTTGCCAAAAATATCCAAGGGCAATCTTGTAATTTCTCAAAAAGTCCAAGGGCAAAATTGTCTTTTCCAACTTTTAGGGCAAAATTACCAAAATGCCCTTGCCCTTTAAAACTAACCCTTTTAATAAATTCCAAGGGTAAAATGTCACTTTCTCCGTTTCTCACCGAAATTGAACTTTTTTGAAAAATCCGAAGAAATCCAGAGTTGTACGTTCCAATTACAACATCGTCCAAAGGCCCTGCCGTGATTTTCCGAATTTTCTGACGCTCGGTTTGGTCTTTACTCAATATTCCAATTATATATTCATAACGTAACTCGAGCGTTTCTCAGACTAACGGGTGGCTTTTGGGGAAATTCGCCTATACGACCCGTGACTGATACTAAATCGGGTCACGTACAATTTATTCAGATCGTAATGACTTCGGTTGTCATTTAAATCGCGAGGATCGATCACTAGGTCCGATGAGTACGATCGTTCGGAATAAGTTCGGGATCGTTCGTCAATTCATTTCGTGGTCCGGCGGAATCACCCGCGATCCACTACTATGACAGTGGCGAACTGACCCTTAGTTATCCTTGGATCGGCCTACTATGGCTCAAAATGTCACATCGGCGATTTTATGGTCGAAAGTCAATTTACGATCGAATTCTTACTTTGTCGCACGAATTTTAAGTCCCCAGTTAGCCTTTCCCTAATGGTTAGTATCCCAAAAATGATCAGTTCCGGGTGAGAACTAGCTACAAGTACATTAATAAAATAATTCATTTCATAAATCCCAAATGAGCGAAATTTCGGAATGTCACAATATAAAATTGAGAATGGAATTGTTTCTCCATCTTTGCCCAATTACACTTTGTATTAGGTGGTAAATCAGCGCACCAGGTAAAAGTATTTTTTTCAACAAAGACAGAGAAAATAACTTAAGTCTTAAAACTCATTTGTCCCTACTTCTCCGCATTCGGCTATAAATCGACAAATGTGTTCACTAGTCGATTGTTCATCTTCGCTAGTAAAAATAACAAATTCAGGGAGTTCAAAGCCTATTGGCAAAGGCTGATTATCAACTCATTTAGGATGTGATTTCGTGCAAATAGGTATGAAACACCTCTATTTAATCCCAATTTATTGTCGAACTTCTTCGACAAATTTTACTAGGTTCAATTGTGGATATGGTTGACCATTTGCCCCCTAGGCGATATAAATGATTGAGGTATACTTTCATCGACTAAGTCTATCACTTGACAATAATAATCAAAAGTTTATTATTTTTTTTTGTGTAAACACGAACATATTCAATTTCAACAAATATTTTCTGTTTTAAAAAAAGAGTAAAAGAACTTACTTACTGTTAGGGATAAACAGATTCAAAACCGGTTCGGTCTGGCCTTGCAGCTTCCGGATTCCAAGTTTTCAGGCGATCGGTTCTGGGTATAGAAACAGGCCGGTTCTCAGTTTTTGAAATCGGTTCGCAGGTTGTAGCAGCCGGGCTGCTCACTCCTATAAATTAGACGTAGACAGTAATTTTGTTTGCAATAATATATACAGCGCTTCATTTTACTTTTGAGCAGCCTACTGTTATTGGTTTCGGCCTCCAAATTTGAAGGAGGAAGCAAAGAGAGAGAGAGAGAGAGAGCAGCAGAAACAAGGATGGCTAAGTGTCAATGTTAGGATAGAATGAAGTGGCTGGTTAGTGGAGTAGTTAAAAACGCGTTCACTCATTGTCCAACCAGTGCTGCTCCAATCCGACATCTTTCTCGGCAAAACTCGAGCACAAAACTCTCGAATCGGTTAAACAAGAACATCTGACTAGATTGACAGGGGAACAACAGCGACATATAAACAAGTCCTCACACATCTTGGGGAAGCAAAAGCTGATTTGATCTGCACAGATCATATTATATCAGACGTCGTTCTGCACGAAGTAAGGTACGAGGCCGACTTGGTCGATCTTTCCATTGACTTTGTATTTTTGCCGGGCCGTCGTTGATCTGCTTGTGGGTCCTT
The DNA here is from genome assembly GCF_021117445.2 of Syzygium oleosum. NCBI lineage: Eukaryota > Viridiplantae > Streptophyta > Magnoliopsida > Myrtales > Myrtaceae > Syzygium > Syzygium oleosum. Next base: position 667,724 of record NW_026607506.1, on the reverse strand, counting down.
ATCGTCCCCGGAGAGACCAACAGCGACGGGTCGGATATAAAATGATTGGGTGCAAGGCAACAATCGGGGGATGGTTGCGAGACAGATTAATCTTTTGGGATGTTGAAAGGATTAGTTCAACAAATCCCTGATCTTGTAGGTGCAACCACCATGGAATTCCGATGGTCGCCCGTTCCTGTGCTTTTGAAGTTTCGTGTAGTTTGGCATATCAAATAACTGCTGTGGACAGACCTTTTTGAGGTAGTCAATTCATATTTTTCTGATGAAAAAGATTATAAAAAAAAGGCATGTTTAGTCTGGTTTTTTTTTCCTTATTTGGGTCTTCCATTAGTGCCATGAAATCCATTTAATCAGAAAAAAAAAACTCACCATTTAAGGGTGTGATTACAATAATCTTGATCCTGGACATTTTTATTTGTACTACAAGTTCTGGATACAACCATGGTCTTGTTTCCAACATTGAACGTAAATCGAAACGCATGGCTTTTCGACGGGACTTAATTTGGGTAATTATCTTAATCATCCGTCGACATTTTGATCTTCACGATTTTCTTTGCGATTGCAGCGAAAAAGATTGAATTGAAGTAGGGGTGATTAGTTCCCGGACGGTCCGATTCCCACCCTGAAACCGAGAATCGGACTAGGAGGACCTGTTCCCTGTTTTTGGAATCGGAAATCGGACCACCTGGTCTGGGATCGGACTGGTCCAATTGCCAAGCGATCCAATGGAACCGGTGGATTCACAAGAATTCATGTTCTTCAAATGGAGGATGAGCTAAAAGCCCAGCTCCACAGAACAATTTAATTAGAAAATGGGATTATCGAGCACGATAAAAACGGGGAATCTAATTCAAAGAAGCAAGTGGAGCTCGTGACCCAAATTCAAAGAACACCTCATGGAACGGCCATTACCGAGCAAAAGCGCACGGGTTTATGGAATTAGCACAACGACAGACAAGGACAACGAAGGCATGCACAACGCAGCTAAAATCCAACAAGTCTCGTGAAAATAATCGACGAGACACAGCAAATGCAATGCGAAAAATTGCAAAAAACAAAGTATTGGATATTACCTTGATTAGATGCCAAAAACAAAGCAAAAGAGGGAGCCGAGACTCGAGATGAGATAGTAAGAGGGAGGCGTCAAGCTCAAGCGAAAGGGACGCGACTCAGGTGAGAGAAGTTGGTGCCATCTGAGAGTCAAGCGAGAGGGACATGACTCAAACAAGAGATAGAAAGAGCGAGGCGTGAGAGGCGAGAGGGAAAGAGGCGTGACTGTGAGAGCCGAGAGGCTCTCAAGAGGCATGAGAGTCGATTAAGGTTTACACACACTACATACTATCACTGTGGTTCTTTAAGAAATTTTTAAAAATATATAAATAAAATAAATAAATCGATCCGGTCCGGAAGGTTCAATGCCCTCCTGAAACTGGGGATCGGATCAAAAATCAAGGGTTCCAATTTTATGGAACCCAGAATTGGACCGGGGCTCCTGAGAACCGCCTAGAACCGACCGGTTCGGTTTGATCCGTGCAATTCCCGGATCGGGTAATTTTATACACTCAACTCTAGATCGAAGTATATTTAGCATTTGGGTCATGAAAGAATGAAATCTCCATCTCCGCACGCGGTCACTCGCAATGCTCCATAAGAGTCGATCCATTTCCGCGTTCCATCGTTGGACAAATCTGAGGTTACACATCAGGGTTCCGGGCCGACACGTTCAGCGACGGCTCAATGGGCTGGGCATTCCCATGGCCTGGATCATTTCGCCATCAGTGCCACGACTGCCCAAACCAAAAGACCTTGTCGAACATCCATAGCGCTTTTTCCTTTTACATATAATTTGACTTCGCAACACTAAAATAGCTTGGTATCATCATCATCATCATCATTATTATTTTCATAACGAGAAAGCCCCACATTGATTTTGTATTCCGGATACCCCGAAATAAGCACAAAATGAACCTGGAACCAATAAGATGCGCGCCTAAGCTCAGACGGTCGGTCCAGATAAAAAAAAAAATTTGTACTTTTGTGGTGTTATACCAAAGATGGAACCTGTACTTGTGCGTGATATGCTCGGATAGTGCCCTTCTTAGCCAGTAAAGCTGACTCTTTATCCCATTATGGCTTAATGAGTAATGATTGAAGAAGCGCATCCGCATGGATAACTTTTTTTTGCCTTTGGTCAAACTAATGATAATATATGGTTTGCCGATCTGGTGAGCATGTTCTCCATGCCAAGATTCGAGTGCCCAAAACGAAAAACTAAGTTAGATTACATGCTTAGAGCTGAAGCAAGTTAGCGAAGAACACTGCTTGATTTTGCGATTTATGTGCGCATCCATCTCGATTTGGAAGAAAAATCGGCCACTGTTTTTGTCCCATTTAGACCATTTCATGCTTTTCGGTTCTACGTTTCGTCCCATGAGTCTTGGATATTGATTCACCGTAAGCGGGCCCTTCTTTATTTTTCCAGAAAATTCTTTTCATTATCGATAAAAATTTATGTCTAAATATTTTCGTAAGCTATAAAAATATTTTCCATTCATTTATTTTTGTAAGCGATCATTTTCACGATAATATCTTCCAAATCATTCGTGCTTTCCTTTTTGGTTGGTAATTTATGGATATGTTTTCATATGTCTAGATTGGATCGGCTTTCATGCGTCTAGACTGGCTCACCTCCTCGGGGAGATTTTAAAGGCGAATTCCCCTATATCGACCTCGGTCCAGTACATTCAGATTTTACTCTCCGAGTGCTCCCAATACTACTTAGTTAATATAAATAATTCGGTCTTCTAAACACTTACCTTCTCCGTCCAAATGGAAAAATCGAGTGACCAGGGAGGGTGCACATATTGTCCATCCTACATCTTGGGATTGAGTAGGATCAAATTCGATCGACGAATCTCGAAATCAAATTATTAGAACAAGTAGATTATGTAAATTACGTTAAATGCTTGTAACTTGGATGATTCTATCCGGTGCACTGAAAAAGGAAAGAAAATTAAAAAAAAAAAAACTCGAGGGGGAATTTTCCTAGTAAAAGAGTCTTTTGTTATTTATAATTTTTAATTGGGATTAGTCCCTGCAAAATGGTAATTAATCCCGTAGGATAGGGGCACGATTATGGCTAAGCTTTCGCTACGAAAAGTCAATCTCAGGTCCTCCATCCAACAACGGTCCTGTCGTGCGGCCGCCCAAGCTGGTCGGCGGTCTTTGCGCAACCCGTGGTCCCCGCCACGGCCAACACGACCCACGTCATTCGCTTTTGGCCTTTTGTTTTTCCAAAAATCTTTTCATGTCTTACTAACTTTACTCCTTTTCTTTTTCTTTCGTTTTTTTGGCTAAAGCGTAGCTGCTCGCTCGCTTGCTACTAGTGCGTGGGATGAGTTTTTGTGGCCCCTCGTGACAACGGGTGCCCTTCGCAAATTTTCGTCGTTAAATCAAAAAGTGGAAAAACCTAATTGGTTAAGCTAACATCTATAGAACGGCTAAAAATCCGTTGCATTTCGATCCGACAGCAAAAGATTATGAGGACACCAGTAAGGGTGTGCCAAGAAATCGGGAACTGCCTGGACCCCCCGGAACCGGATCAAATCGGTAATTTCCATGGGGATCAATCCGGTTCCCGTTTCAATTTATTAGAATCGGTGAGTGGCGGTCTATTTCTCGATTCTAGGCATAAAACCGCCCACCCGAACCGTACCGACATCTATATATATCTATATATAATTGCATTGGTGAATAGATGTTTTAAGTGACAAAACATAATGAGAAGGTGCAATGAGAGCAATTCTTCCTTCCATTTTCCTATGTGATGCGACGAGAGGAAGAAGAATTGCCAAACTGAAACGAGAAAAGAAAAAGAACGATGGCAGTTGAAGAACCAACAATGTCTGCTTCCAAGGTGACGGTGAAGATGGCTTCGACATTGATTCTACATGCGTATAGAGTTTTCATATGGGGACCAAGGAGGCTTAGATCAAAGCTTCAAAGGCAAGGAACAGAGGGACCTCCTCATTCTCATCTTCTTTTCAAAAACATCCTAGACATCAAGAAGATGTTAATTTATGTATGCAATTTTGTAGGGATTTGAGACCGGTTCTATTGACTCACCCGGGAACCGAACCGAACCGATAGTCTAGTTCCCAAGTGGATCCATGGAACCAATAGGGGGTTCCCGGATCCAATTTTTCGGAACCGGTCATTAGTGGGTAGTTCCCGGTTCTAGGATGGAAACTGCTCACCCGGACCATGCTTACCTCCAAACACCATGCCCTATGTAGATTATAATAGTGAGAGAAGATTTTTTTCTCGGAGCTACTTAAGATTTCTTACCATTGGTATGAGTGGCCACTGGGATGATCGACGGATCCACAAAAAAGGAATTGAGCAATTGTGCTCGAGTTGCCACGTGAAAAGTCAAATCGAAAAAAAAAGAGAAAAAGAAAAGAAAATTGGGCATGGGCCAGCCCATAAGGGCCAACTGGCTAGTCCCGGCTTAGGGCACGAGTGCAGGCTAGACAGGCAGCTCCTAGCACGTCCTTAGTTTCAATTGAGCTAGTATCGAGTTGTGCCCGGGCTAGCGTGGCCCGGTGGCCACTTCTAAGTACTACCTGCTGTATGGATACTTTGTGCAAAGATGAAGATATTCTAGGTAAAATTACTAAACTGAAAAAAAAAAGAAATAAAAAGATCATTATGGTTGTCTTTTGAAATTCTATACATACTCATGCATCTCTAAGGTATCGAGGTACTAAATATTAGACCAAAGTTTTGCATTTTAATTACTTAAATTAACAATCTAAGGCAAATATTCAAAATGCTCAATAGCCCCATCATCATCTTACCCTTATGCGACCATAGGTGTCACTGTAGTAAACATCTTAGACGAGAATTTGATGACCAACTTAGGGAAAATTGTGAGAAATAATAAATGTCGAATTATGAAATTCTTTTTTGTAATTTGGTTAATAGGCAGGCTTAGCATTTTACCCTTATCTTTTATGTATTTTTCAAAGGCCAGAAAGGCAAAACAAGCTAGCTTACGTGTATCCCACAAACCAGGAAAAGAAAAATCTTTTCTTCTCTCACATATAAAGCTCTTTCGTATATTAATAATGGTGTAAGCTGGTTAGTCATGCTCCATTTTTTTCTCGAAAAATGACTAATTCAAAAAATAATTTCCTAAAAATGATCGATTATATCGCTAATAAAAATAAATTAATGAAGTATATTTTAATCGTTCATGAAAAATATTTAAACATAAATTATTGCTAATAACATTGATTAATTATTCAAGCGATTATTTTAAAAAAAATATTTTTGAATTATTTATTTTTCGTCAGAAAAACGAAGTTGCGGACTAACCGTGTAGTCTGTCGACAATTGATGATGGAGCGAGAGCAAAAGACACGTCTCTTGTCTGAAACTTCTTCCTAACTGCAAGGACCAGTAGCTGAACAAAAGCATATTCAGGGAATAACCCTAAAAGCAAAATTCTCTCTAATGGGAAAAAGAGAAGAACCTATTATAATTAATATTCAAAATTACAGCACTTTTTTTTTTCCTGTGTCTTCCATCGCATTCAATTTGGAAAGTGAAATATTTTCGAAAGAGAAAGAGAGAGTTCAATTCTTTCGTTAATAAGGAACCACATGAAAAAAATTGTTGTTTGGAGTAATTTCTAATTCGCACTTTCTTCAAATTTCGCAACTCTCAAAATCCGACTTTGTTTAATGCTACACACCTTAAATATTTTAAAACACACGTACATACATATATATATGTATAATTATATATAACCTAAAAATATTTTATATTTCAATTAGTAATTTAAGTTTGGGTTAATACCACGAAAAACCCTAAACTGGTACATTTGTGACACATTTACCCCAAACTATTTTTTTTACCATAAAAAACCCCAAACTGGTACACCCGTGACAATTTTATCCCGAACATACCACAAAAAACCCCAAACTAGTACACATGTGACAATTTTACCCCAACTAATTTTTAATATTATTTTTTTATTTTTTTGAATTTTTTTGAATTTTTTCTTTTTTCTTTTCTTTTCTTTTCTTTTTTTTTTCTTCACTTCAACCTTTGGCCGATCGCCGGTCCAGCGACCGGCCAAAGGCGAAAGCCGGCGAGGGCCGCCCTCGCTCGACTCGGCAAGGGCGACCCTCGCTCGACTCGGCAAGGGCGACCCTCGCCCAACTCAGGCGATGGCCGTCCTCGCCCGCCCAAGCGAGGGCTGCCTTGCCCGAAGCCGGCGAGGGCAGCCCTCGCCCGACGACGGCGAGGGCAACCCTCGCCCGATACCGGCGAGGGCGAGGGATCTGGCGAGGACAGCCCTCGCCCGACGCCGGTGAGGGCGGCCCTTGCCGGCTTCCGCCTCTGGCCGGTCGCCGGACCGGCGACCGGCCAAAGGTTGAAGATAAAGAAAAAAAATAAAAGGAAAAAAATAAATAAATAAATAAAAATTCGAAAAAAATAAAAAATAATATTAAAAATTTAATTCAGGGTAAAATTGTCACATATGTACCAGTTTGGGGCTTTTTGTGGTAAGTTCAGGGTAAAATTGTCACAGATGTACCAGTTTGGGGTTTTTGATGGTCAAAAAAATAGTTCGGGATAAAATTGTCACAGGTGTACCAGTTTGGGGTTTTTTATGGTCAAAAAAATAATTTGGGGTAAATGTGTCACAAATGTACCAGTTTAGAGTTTTTCGTGTATTAACCCTTTAAGTTTTGATGATGAAATGAGTAGGTAACATTTTTGCTTAAGAAAAGCTAAAGTACACATGTTGGATGACTCATGCAACTATCAATAATGAAGGGCTTTCTTTTTGGCCGAATGCCTGTTTGCTTTGGCCTTTTTAAGTTACAAAAAATACTTGTCGATTTTTCCGTCGAAATTTAAAATGCTAATTGCACTTTTGAAAAGTCGTGAAGAAGTCTCATATTATCCCGTATATCAACATCTGGACATTTTACAAGGTTAAATCGTGTTAAATTGCGGGAGTTGCGAAATATGATAATACCTCAACATAAAATCAAGAAGGTTAAATCGAGTTACGGCCTATTTTTCTCCTCGGACAGTTCTATGGTCAAGCGACGACGGAGTCTCGAGTCGCAATGCTTTGCATCTTCCCCTTTACTTTCATAGAAAAATATCTTATTAAGTATTCTATGGTCAAGCGAGGACGGAGTCTCGAGTCGCAATGCTTTGTATCTTCCCCGTTACTTTCATAGAAAAATATTTTAACAAGTAAAATTTTTGGAAATTTTACGATCAACGGGCGAGATTCATTTATTTTTTATTCGACAATTATCGAAACCCTTAGCAACGCCTCTCCTTTTGGCCATCGCCAATGTGTCAAACCCCCTTCCCTTACCTCGATATTCTTCTGTCCCTTTCTTCCATCTCATTCCAAATGGAGAAAAAAAGGGAACCAAAAAAGAAAGGAAAGAAAAATGTTGGGAAGCAGACATGGAGGAGAGAGGGGAATAATGGTGAAAACTCCCACAGGGGGGGTACTGGTCCCCCTCCCTTCTCTGCCTGGAAAAACAAAGGAGAAGGCTTTCTTGGAAAACGTCAACAATTTCGAAGCTGTTCTGTCCTTCTGCAATATTTCAGGAAAAAGGGTCTGATTTTTCATGAAACCCACAAGCCAAAAACCCCCCATGTCTTTCTCCCTCCGCGTGAATAAAGACAAGAACATCATATAAAAATCTCATCTTGAAGCGCAGACAAAGAAGAAGAAGAAAGAGGGAGAGAGAGAGAGAGAGAGAGTGGGTGTGTGTGGACAGATGGATCTAGTCTGTGACTGACTGAGAGGGAACGCTCCTGCGCGCGTGGTTTTACCTCCCTGTTTTTGGTGTGTCCTCCTATTTTTAGCTGTTCATTTTAGCCCCTTAATTCTTCCTCGTATTTCAACTCTGTAAATTTTCTGTGAAAGAACAGAAAGGGAAGTTCTTCCCGTACCAGCTTCAATTCACCAAAGATCATTGGAAGGTTTTCTGTTTTGACTCGTCGTCTCTCTGGGTTTCGTCAACGCAACCCGGGTATGTCTCTCTCTCTCTCTCTCTCTGTCTCTCTGTCTCTCTCTCTCTCTTTTCAATCATGCATTCTTTTGGCTCAGAATTTCAATCCCATATCAAAACCATTTCTTGATTCAATCAGCTCGTGCTACGGTAATCTTTTCTGGACTATGGGTTTAGCTCGTGATTAGTGCTTAAGTTGGTATCGGCCTCTTTGGTCGCTTCCCCGCATCGAATTCGATGTGAGTATGTGCTTGAAACTTTTGGAGATCAAATTGGCTTGTTTTGCTATTATGGGTCGATTGAAATTCTGTACGGAGATGAGCTCAAGTTCAAGGCTCTTGGTCAAATATGAAACTTCAAAAAATTGCGAAAGTCTCAAGCTTCACTAAATCGTCGAAGTTCATTTCTGTCATATATAATTTTGGCCCTTTCTTCTTTCCATTAGTTGGGGGTTCATTTATGTAATTGGAGGTTTCTGAGTTTAGGAAGATCGAGCATTCGACCTGTGAAGGGTTTTCGTTTCTCTATTCGAGAAAATAGAATGGGTAATCTGCTTATTCCTGGAGGAGTTGAAAAAGATGTGCTTCATCTCTTGAAAACCGATTAAGCTGCTGTTTGTTTCTTGATTGTCGCTGTTTATGTATGTCTGCCTTTTGATGCCCCCTGAGCTCGGTTGCTCGTATTTATGTTCGTGTCATTACTTTAGAGAAGCATTTGATATGTGGAGGGTTTTGAACTTTTCTAAAAGATTAGGTGTTGCTGCTTCTATCAATGATTTTCGTTTCAAGTTCTTGTCGAATATCGTGCCTTTGAACGTATGGTTTGGGAGGAAGTGCGCGGGGCTTGTGCATCCGGACCACGTGTCACTGATGATTATATCACTTACCATTCCAATATGCTATTGCGCCATTTATTCCGGAGGTCTTCTCTTTGGTCCACACAATTTACAAACAAAGGAGTACTAAGACGTTGTTTGCAGGAAGTTGCTCAATACTTGTCCTGAATAAGAGAAACGTTCAATGTTTTTTACATGGTCACTCTATCTAGGATTTAGCTCATTCACATTCTTAATTTGCTATCGTAGTATCAGCATGATCAAATTTGAGGATCTATGACTCTGAGATTTCATATTGCTAAAAGATGAAGACAGCAACTGAATTTGTTTGATTGTATCCCCCTTTGTTAACAACCATCTCAAAGGGGAAATTTTCTATGATAAAGCATTCAAGTTCGGTTAGTCAAGTGGTATCATTCACCTATTTTGCAGCATGACTATTTCTTTTCTTCACTTATCTTTTGTTATTTTGCTTATAATGTTCTTGAACTCCTGTCACTTGAACTAGTTTGTTCCTATGGAGGATGCTAAAATGGCTGATGAGATGCCTTCACAAGAGCTGTCTCCACCGACCCAGAATGGGAATTATTCTGAGAAGGAATCTGAAGTACAACGAGATACTGATGGTAAGATGGAATCCGATAGCGACTTCTCAACAGTGGAAAATTCTGTAGTTGACGTGACTCATGGTGCTTCAGAAGACGCAGCTGCTGAACATAGCCAGCTTCCAATGAACGCCCCTGCTTCAACCCCGGTGGTTGGAGTTGATATAGTCAAGCATGATCACCATCACACTGAACAAGGAAGGCAAGATCTAAAAGATGTACCCGATGGTGCTCCCAAAAGTTCACCCTCCGGAGAAAACCAACTTCAGATAGAGAGCACTTCAACATCACCACTTATGGCTGATGATACCAAGGGTGACCGACCACCTACAGTCAGAGAAGAAGGCCAGGTAAAGGATGTCTCTGGCGAGCAGTCATCTCGAGATACTGATCCTGTTGGGGGTCTGCAAATTCAGATGGATGGTACAATGTTGCTTTCTGCTCCCTTGTCTGAAGTTAAAGTTCCAAAGTATGATAATAACGCTACAAAAACCAACAAGCTTTCTCAGTCCCCTGCCACTGTTAAAACAGCTGCTGTTGGATCGCCGAAGGTCCTTGATCCTTCGAGAAAAGCTAGGCAGGCAGAAGAAGGCCGAGGGCATATCGATACAGCAGCACCTTTTGAATCTGTCAAGGAAGCTGTTTCCAAGTTTGGTGGAATTGTAGATTGGAAAGCTCATAAAATCCAGACTGTGGAGGTACTCGAGATCTACCCTTCCATTACATTATGCTTGTTTAACATGTTTGTTGAGCTCTTCTGAAAGTGAGAATGCCTGTGCCTAATGTTTACCAGATTTCAAACTAATGACATTAAACATTAATCTGGAAGATTCCTGTTGCTCAACTTGTCTTTGGTGTTGATGGAGACAATTGTGGTACAGGACTGTAAAGGAAGTCCCTCTTGTTATTCCCAAGAACAAGCCAGTCAGGATCGTTTACAAAGAAGAAAATTTTTTCTAAATGAGATGATAAAAGTATTTGACCTTAGATTGCTGATGACTGGAAAAATACTTTCTTGATATATATCATAGCAGCGATTAAGTTGCTTCTCTCTTTGGTTAGAGAGCATTGATCTTTGAACTCTTTGTTTTAATATAACATGGGGGTATTTGAATTTTCGGCTTGACTAGTTTCCAAGAATGCATGTAAACCGCCCCGGCCCCATGCGCATCTGGTAACCCTATGGCTCTACTCAGGTGGCAAGTGTGGTGCCTAAAGTTACCCTGAGTGAGTGATGTATTTCAATATGGGATTTGCCACGTCCAAACCAAGCTTTTGACCTGTCAACTAACCCCTTAATTGAATGTGACATAATTTTTAATAAATTAATACTTTTATTTATGGATGTGTGGTTCGCAGTGGTTAAGCAAAATGGTGTAATCACTTTTGGTTTATTGTCTCTTCTTAATTTCTTTGGAGTCTTTCGGATGCTAAGAAACAGAAATATCTTTGATTGACGACAGGAAGATCACCTGGATTTCAGAAAGTCGGATTGCCTTATGCTATCATCAGCACCATCGCATGTTTATTTTTTCACTTTGCTTGATTTTCACTTTTTTTTTCTCTTATATATTATATTTTTTTAAGGAGAATGAGCGAAGGAAGATTACTAATGCATTTTCATTTCAGACCTGAGCAGGAATTTAGTTTTGTCGGGGTAGGAAGCAGAAGTTTTTTTCTCTTCGTTTCCCCCTGTTTTACCACTTTGCCAAGTGGTAGTATTTTTTTTCCTAAGGTTTCTGTTGTGCTTTCTCATCCCACATCATTGAAGTGTACTGTAACTTCTTCTCAGCTGCATTTTATATGGTCACCTCTTTTTTTGGTTTGTGCAGAGGCGCAAGCTTGTGGAAGAGGAACTCGAAAAGGCGCAAGAGGAAATCCCCGAGTATAGGAGGCGATCGGAGGCAGCAGAAGAGGAAAAGATTCAAGTACTAAAGGAGCTAGACAGTACTAAGAGACTCATCGAAGAATTGAAGCTTAATCTGGAGAGGGCGCAGACAGAAGAGCATCAAGCGAAACAGGACTCCGAACTTGCCAGGCTCAGGGTTGAAGAAATGGAGCAAGGGATTGCCGATGAGGCTAGCGTCGCTACGAAGGCACAACTCGAGGTTGCTAGGGCCCGGCATACAGCCGCAATCTCCGAGCTCAAATCTGTTAAAGAAGAATTAGATGCACTACGCAAGGAATATGCTTCGTTGGTGACTGACGAAGATGAAGCAGTGAAGAAAGCTCAAGAGGCTATAGCTGCATCAAAGGAAGTTGAGAAGACAGTGGAGGAACTAACTATTGAGCTTATTTCTACAAAGGAGTCTCTGGAATCGGCTCAAGCAGCGCATTTAGAGGCAGAGGAACAGAGAATTGGAGCAGCTATGGCCAGAGAGCAGGATTCTCTAAATTGGGAGAAGGAATTGAAGCAGGCAGAGGAAGAGCTCCAGAGATTTAACCAGCAAATCCAGTCGGCTAAGGATCTAAGGTCAAAGCTAGACAGTGCTTCGGCATTGCTGCTCGATTTAAAAGCTGAATTGGCATCTTATATGGAGTCGAAATTGCAGCAGGAAACTGATGAAGAATTGAGCTCGAAGGGTGAAACAGAAGATTCGAAGGAGAAAACTCATGCTTATCTTCAGGAGACAGTTGCTTCAGCGAAAAAGGAACTCGAGGAAGTGAAGCTTAACATTGAAAAAGCGACAGAAGAAGTAAATTGCTTGAAGGTTGCTGCCACATCATTAAAGGCAGAGCTGGAGAAAAAGAAATCTGATCTTGCCACCATTAGACAGAGAGAAGGCATGGCGTCTATTGCTGTTGCATCCCTTGAAGCTGACCTGGACAAAACTCGATCTGAAATTGCCCTAGTTCAGATGAAGGAGAAAGAAGCAAAAGAGAAAATGGCCGAGCTGCCTAAACATTTGCAGCAAGCTGCACAAGATGCTGACCAGGCCAAGTCTCTTGCCCAAGTGGCTCGTGAAGAGTTGCGGAAAGCAAAGGAAGAAGCTGAGCAGGCGAAGGCTGCCGCTACTACAGTGCAGAGCCGGTTGCTCGCTGCTCAAAAGGAAACCGAGGCTGCCAAGGCTTCCGAAAAGCTGGCTTTAGCAGCCATCAAGGCATTGCAAGAGAGTGAATCAACTCAAAGCACTGATGACGTGGATTCTTCCTGCAGTGTGACACTTTCTCTAGAGGAGTATTACGACCTCAGCAAACGGGCTCATGAGGCGGAGGAGCAGGCTACTGTGAGGGTGGCAGAAGCCGTTTCCCAAATTGAGGCGGCTAAGGAGTCTGAGTTGAGGAGCCTAGAAAAGTTGGAAGAGGCAAACAGGGAGGTGGATATGAGAAAAGAGGCATTGAGAAATGCAATGGAGAAGGCCGAGAAGGCCAAGGAAGGGAAATTGGGAGTTGAGCAGCAGTTGAGGAAGTGGAGGGCCGAGCATGAGCAGCGACGAAAGGCCAGTGAGTCTAATCAAGGGCCAACAGCTCCCAACAGGGCCCCTGAGAGAAGCTTTGAGGAGAGGAAAGAATCTAATAGTCTCGTCAAAGTACCACCAGATATGGCTGCTGTACCTGCACGTTACTTGCCAAGCCAAAAGCCGTACGTACTTGAAAGTAATAGCGGAAGTGGATCATCACTTGATGTGAAGGTCATCAAAAAGAAAAAGAGATCTTTGTTTCCAAAATTTCTGATGTTCTTGGCCAGAAGAAAGGCACATTCATCCAGGTCGTCATAGTTTTTGTCTGAACCAGGTTGTGTTCTCTCCTGCTCTTCTTGTGACTTCTAGCCTCTGCTGTTTCGGGCATTTTTCTCTGGTGTATGACCACAGAAGTCCTCAAACTTGTTTTGCCACAGTTTTATACCAATGTATATGTCAGAGATTGTTTGTGTACTTACACTGATCATATGATTTTTTCTTCATTGTGTAATGTTTATGGGAAGTTGGCTTTTGGAAGAGGGTAATAATGACTGTTGTTGTCGGGGGTGATAACATGGCTTCTGTAATGTATATCTTTGCTTTGTGAATACTGTTACGTGGATGACTTGTAAGTTTGGTAAGATGAGAAAGAAATGGTTTTCTATGAGATTGTATTGGATAAAGCTAATTGTACTGTTATCCTGGATGACCGAGTTCTGTTGTCATTATATTTAAGGCGCAGTCTCAGTAAGGGCCACGCTGAGCTATGTGTCAAATGTGGTTTGGGGTCATGTTGCTACTTTCAACATTACGCTTAAACTTTTATTTGCTCGACAAGGGTCTGAAGCATGATGGCTTTATAAGAATTTGAGAAGTAGACACAAATCATGTTAGTTGCAATATCGATGATATACATTCTGTCCAATGCTATTTTAGGATCATACAGCCTGGTATTTGCAGATTACATCTATTACCGACTGCTGCAAAACAATGAACCCCATCAAATAAATATGAACTGAATGTAATCGTCTGCTCGATGTTAATGGCAGTCAAAATATGGCAACAACGGATTCTGTAATTCCAATAAAATCGTTTTACAATGCAGATGTGTTTTAACTTCTATGGATGTTTAAGAAGAGGAATTAGCAAGGGTCTGAATGATGGTTCGGTGCCACGGATCAGAGAGGTGCTCCACAAGGTTGTTAATGGGTCCTGCACGGGTCACAGAGGCCTGCACGAAGATGCCGAGCATGGCCACCATAGCTAACCTTCCTGCAGCGGATAGATGGTTTTGCAGTGAACCCATTTCAGTTAAATGTTGTCAGATTGCAAAGTATCAGGTAAAACAGAAACATTTAAAGAAAGCCAGACCATTCTTGATCTCTTTAAGCTTCCAGTCGCGAGCGTTCTTAATATCTTTAGCCAGGCCAAGAGGATTCAACAGAGGACCACCAGGATACCTGTTTCAGACAAATGTCAATGATATTATCATTTCGATAGTTATATCTCGATTGCCAGACAACAACAATAAGCTCTACAACGGTTAGATGGACTCCATCGGAGACCATTTGAAGAGAGAAGAAAGATTACCCAGGTTCTAAGCCCTCTAGTGCTGCTTCCATTCCAAAGAAGAAGGAACCCTCCTGACCTTGAGATCCAGGGCTAATGTAATCCATGTATCTTTTAGTTTCAGCATATCTGCGTAAATCAAATAAAGATAAGGTCTTGTTCAAAAAGGTAACAGAAGTTCAAGACTGGTAGGGCTCGGAGGGGAATTTTACCCCATTAGGATCAGTTGAATGATGAACAGCGTCTGTGCATTGGCGATTTGGTATTTGGCTGCTCCTGCTTCATACCAAACAGGTAGGTCTCTTATAACCGTTACACGAAGTAACTGCAACACACAACTGAAGATCATTATAACACCAACAGCCACAACAAAGTAATCTTTGCATAATTGAACATTGTAACAGGAATTAGTGTCTATCAGCTTACCCAGAGCAGATTCAACTGTACTCACTATATGAGTAACGTGGGCTGGTTGTGACACTTGATGCTAAAATCTAGCTGTCCGTTACGTTTTTCTTTGTTGAGTAGAGTGAAAAATCAAGTGATAGTCAGGTGTGGAATTTTGCAATTGGCACAACGTTGGGAACCCCCTCTGGAAGTGGATGCTATTAAAGGAATGAAGGGAACTTGTGATCCTCAAATGTTTCCTTCTACTCGCTAGATATAATGGTGAATCTCTTTAATCTCAGCTACACTCAGGAATTCTAATACCCAAGAATTGAAATAAAATGATTTATAACTGGATATGACTTAGATTTTGGGTTGGTTTCACTTGCAATTCTGGTCCATCACTTCTTTTATCAAGAAAGATTACGGCATGTACCCTTCTGCTGAACATCACTGTAAACAACTATTCCGAATTAGTTCCTTCCACTCAGAGAGAGAGAGACAGAGAGAGAGAGACAGCACCCACATCAGTAAAGAGAATTCCAGCTACACCCGCCATGGCAAAGCGAGCATGAACCAGCTCAGCCTGTACGTACCACCTCAAGCTCTCCGGATCCTCTCCAAGCCCCAGTGGATCGAACCCGAAGTCTCCAGCCAAACTTTACAAGCACCATCAGAATCAATAGAATTTCAAATATAGACCAAAAAAGCCATAACCATAGTGCAAAATGCTGACAAATTTAAGATTGGTGGGCTGTAAACTCACGTTCCATCGAGATAAGGTGGAGGGTCTAGCCCCGGGAGCCACGTTGGGCGCTGCTGTGCCCGAACCACGGCTCTTCCGGCCCTGTCTTCAGGCCTTCCATTGCAGGATGTACCAGCCACACTCCGTACATGGCAGTGTGAGCTATTGGTACCAAAGGAAGCAGCATTGGAAGAAAAAGGCTGAAATAGAGAGACCTTGGAGTTGCAGGTTAATGTGATTATCGCCATCTCTCTCCTCACGCTCTCTGTTTCTACTTGTAGTGTGTCGTGAGTCTTTGTAGGCATTGTCCAATCATACCGACGTACTACCACAAGGTCAATTACATCCACCAGTTGCGTTGGTTTCATTGCATGAGAAAAATGATAGCCCTGGCCCACTTATCCCAAAGTCCCCTTGTTCTTGCTTCAGGAGGTAACACCGCAATCCTAGATACAGACAAGAGGAGTGGTCCCCTTCATAAATTCTTGCTTATCGTCGAACGTTACTGAGCAATTACGCACAGGTTTTTATCCAGGGTTTAGAAAACTTTACCTGACCGGTCTGTTTAACAGGGTTCTGGTCTGGTTTATGTTCCGGGTTCTGGGCCGGTGTGACTAGGTTCGACTGTGGACATACTGAAAAAGTCAGTGCAATCTCTGGCGTTTTTGTTTTGAGGTTGTCATTAGGTACACTCAAGACCAAAAACATGGAGCATGGGGAGATACAAATAGGTCAGGAGATGATTGTGTGCCCAATGCACCAGATGCTCGGTCTATCTAATTTTTTTCCTCATAATTAGTAGAGGTGATTTGTACATTTTAAATTAGCAGTAGCCGCAATCAGGCATTAACGCGCAAATCATCAAAGCGTAAGGTTCTATTTTTTTCTTCCATCGAAGTGATCTCCGTTACACTAGCTCCATAGCATCCATCCCTACCCATGTCTTTCATCATCCCCCTCACTCTAGCTACATCATCCCATCTTCCTTCTGATGCATAGAGGTTTGACATTAGCACGTAAAACCCACCATTTTGTTGATCCAAGAACCAGAGTTTCTTTGCCAAGCATTCACCAAGTTGCACCTCTCCATGGATGCAGCATGCACTGAGCAAAGCTCCCCAAACAGCAGAATCAGGCTCAACCTCCATATTCTTTACAAAAAGCAGAGCTTCCTCAAATAGGCCTGCACGACCAAGCAGAGTAACCATGAATGCATGGTGTTGCAAGGTCGGCCTCAAGGCAAGGTCTTTCGTCATAACATCGAAGTACTTTCTTCCTTCATTGACAAGACCCCCGTGGGTGCATGCAGCCAAGACTCCCAAGAAAGTGATCTTGTCAGGCATGAGTCCTTGTCCTTGCATTTCAGAATAATATGTAAGAGACTTACGTTCGAGGCCACACAAACTGTAGCCAGAGATTATCGAGTTCCATGAAGCCAAGCATGGCTCTTTGATGCTCTTGAAAATTCTTTCCGCAAGCTCTATTCTTCCACACTTTGTGTATAAGTCTATAAGTGCAGTTTCTACAAAATCTTCCAATTCAAGATGGTTTCTGAGCACATAATTGTGGACCTTCTCCCCAAGCTGCAAGTATCCAAGTTGGGAACATGCACATAGCAAACTGGCAATCGTGATGGCATCTGGTTTGTGCCTAGACAACCTCATTTCACCAAACAACTCTATCGCTCTACTTGCCATTCCAGCTTGAACACAGCCAGATATAACTGAGTTCCAGCTTGTCAGAGGTTTCTCCTGCATCTCGGAAAACAACAAAGAGGCAGCTTCTATGTTGTTGTACTTAAAGTACATGCTTATGAGCCCATTTGCAATAAGAGAATGGATGCATAATCCAGTTTTGAATGCGTAGCAATGGAAAACAAGTCCAATGCTGATATGAGCAGAAAAGTGTGTGAGTCCATGAAGGATGCTAACTAAAGCAACTGCATCAAGTTTCACGTCTAAGTGCTGTATCTTGAAGAAACACTTCATCATTCCCTTGATGTTTCCTTTCTCAGCATAACTTGAAAGAAGTGCAGTCAAGGATACTAAATTCTTCTGAATCAAACTTTCATAAAGTGACTCAGCATAACCCAAGTCGTCATGCTTTGTGTATGCACAGAGGAGTGAAGTTACGACACAATCATCACTGACAAGACCTGTTTTAATAGCATAACAATGGGTTGATTCTGGATCAGCATGCGCGGACAAGAGACTCACTAAGGAAACTGAGTTGACTTCCTGACGTTTCTCCACCATTTCTTTAAAAACACACATTGCATCAATGAAGAAACCGTTTTGGCCATATGCACTGATCATTGTGTTCCATGAAACAACACTTCTATCAACCATTGCATCGAACAGAGATTCCGTGCAATCCAACTCTCCGCATTTAGCATACATTGACATCAACGCGTTTCTCACATGACAATCTAAATCAAGCCCAGACTTCATTCCCAAACTATGAATGCATCTCCCTTGAAACACTAAATCACGATGACCACAAGAAGGAACCAAACTCACCAGTGTAGCAGCGCGAGGACTAAAACCCTCCCCAAGCATCCGTATAAAGAGCTTCAGCGCCTCAAAATCCATCCCCTTTCGCGAATACCCACAGATTAACGCGTTCCACGAAACAACATCTCTCTCGGGCATATACTCAAACACCCTGCGCGCACAAGAGTCGCACCCCACTTTCATGTATAGATCAAGAAGAGCAGTGCTCAAGTACACGAAGTGATCCAACCCGGATTTGACCAATTGGGCTTGAGCCTGATTCAACTCCGCTTTTGCGTTCACAGAAGCAGAGGCGGAGGGACGGCGATTCGAAGCATAAGCTTTAATCAGCAAAGAGAAAGTGAGGGCATTCGGCTTCAAGTTCAACTGCAGCAGTTGCCGAAAACGGATCAGTGCCCACCTCGAATGTAAGGTTCCTATGTATGATTCGATGGCGGAATTGAAGAACTGGACGCTGGGGTTCAGTAGCTGGAACGCCGAGCTCATACTCTGGCGCGAAGCAGTTACCGCTCACTCAGTTGCCACAAATCTCATTCAAAAGAGACGATTTTTACGGTATGGAGCCTGTTGCGATTTAGGCCCTTTGCATGGAAGCCCAATGAAACTCGTGCACGGCCCATTTGAGTGGTCAGGAACAAGCGGGAGAAGAGGATATAGTTTGGTCTCTGCTTGTCGTGTCCTTCGCTCATTCAGGCTTCTTCAGGAGGAAAGGAGAAAAAACTTCGGGCGAAGCCTGAACCGCCAATCAGGTAATTGCATTGCATTGCTCTGCGCGCGAAGCTGATCCACATACAAATTCTCTTGTGCTTGTTTTGTTGGCTGCTGAGTTGAGTTGAGAACTGTTGCATCAAAACCTTTCATGCTGAATGCTTGCTAAGCATTTTTTTCTTATAGCACGGTCATCTGAACTTGTCATGTCCACTAATTGAATCCACGTGAATAGTCCCGTCTGCATGCCTCGGATGAGGCTGTATCTATATGATGGCGGACGTGATGCTGTGCTTAGCACTTTTGCAAGTAACAGTTCTCCATGCTCACAGGCTAATTGCCAATCTAAGTTGTTCTTAATGTGTTTTGCATTAGGAAATTGTGAAAAAAAACAAAAAAAGGGACATTCCAGTAGGGATGTTATGAGAATCTGACAAGTACCTCTTTGTTCTTTCAGCGACGACCTGTATTTTTTTATGCTCTGATCAATTCAATCTTCAACCTGCAAAGTATTCAGATTTTTATGCCTGCACCAGGCCCTGGATTTCTACTTGAAGTTGAGACTTAGCAATTGTTCAGGTTCTCTGTGTGATTTTGATGCAAAAGACAAGTATTTTCAATTGCAAGGCCCCGTTTGGATTCCATGGGAATCCCATTGGACAGTATGATCACCAGTTCACCTATGCAACTTCATGTTTTTATACCGGAAGAGATGATGTTAGGTTATGTGCTAAGTGGGTGAAGGTCCCACTTCCATCCACCACTCATTCTGCTGCTTTGAACCATTTAAAAGTTGGTCATGATTGTCGAAGGGCAAAAGTCAAGTGCGTAGCATATGAAGATCAAGGGAAGTTGTTGGACGAGGATGATGATCTCTGTCCTGTTGACTGCGTGAGAGAATTCAAGACTGACGAGGAGTTCTTTAGAATTCTTGAGAAGGCCAAAGAGACTAACGCTTTGGTGGTGGTCGATTTTTACCGCACTTCTTGCGGCAGCTGCAAGTACATAGAGCAAGGATTTGCGAAAATATGCAAAGGTGCTGGTGATCAAGAGGCTTCAGTAATATTCTTGAAGCATAATGTGAGTACTTTCGCTGGTCTTGTGATTGAGGTTTGACAAAATGCGAGTTTTGGCTACGACGCTTCAACTGAACCTCTGGTACTTAATGGAGCACAATGGGTATGTTTTCTGCAGGTAATCGATGAATATGATGAAGAATCGGAGGTTGCAGAGAGGCTTAGAATAAGGGTAGTGTTCTCTTGAAATTCTTTCGATCTTAGCATTGATAGATAACATTCGGGTTGAAAAATCTTCCCATCACTTTGGCTGCTCAATGTTAAAAATAGTTGTTCTATTCTCATTTAGTCCAATTATTGGATAATATTAACTAGATTTATCCATTTGGATAATTGATATTGATTCTCATTCTCAATAGGATGCAGAAATGTAAGCTTCAGCTGTTGTTCAATATTTTAATTAAGATTAGTCTGCATTTTCTGGTCTTACTTGAGGTGGAGCAAGTGCTAAAGCTAGCTCAATGTAATTGATGTAAACTTCATCTGATTTATGCCTGT
This sequence comes from Syzygium oleosum, assembly GCF_021117445.2. Lineage (NCBI taxonomy): Eukaryota > Viridiplantae > Streptophyta > Magnoliopsida > Myrtales > Myrtaceae > Syzygium > Syzygium oleosum. Next base: position 647,330 of record NW_026607506.1, on the reverse strand, counting down.
ATGCTTCACTCAAGACACAACAATCAACCTGAGATACTCACATGATGCAGGCCGTGCCGCTCTTCCATTTCTACAAGAACGGGGTCCTCCTGGAAGCATTCCCGACCAGAGACAAAGAGAGGATTACTGAAGCCATTCTTAAGTATTCGTCTTCTGCTTTAGCAGGCTGATGATGGGTTCTGGTTCAGTTTTCTAAAGTTTACTTTTGCACATAATGATGCTTGTACATACTTTCAGCTAGTCATTGTCTTCAATGCCTGTTCTATGCGGTTGATGATTGTGCAATAAATGAATGGCATGATATTCCTAACGTGAGAGCAGAACATGAGTATCCTTCGAAGTGTAATTCAGATTGGAGTGTGGTGATAAGAAAGTCTTCCAGTTTGCTTTCGTGTGCTATACTTGCTTCTCACTTGTTATGAATGGTAAAATCCATCATCGCATAACAGAGTTTTTCGACTGAGAGTGGTTGAGATTGTCTGGGCTATTGCTGATGCTTCGAGCAATAAAAACACAACAAATACTAGCGAACAATCCCTTAAAGTATGAATGTGTATGAGGATGCAAGTTAAGCCGCAACATAGGGTTGGTTTCTATCCAATTTAAATGAGCAAATTAAGAATTTTTAGTTCAACTTTTCCCTCTTGATGTATCATTAGGAATTTTTAGTTCGACTTTTCCCTCTTGATGTGCCGATCTGTTTCACATATAGGGTCTTTCGCTTGTGTCTTCCAACATTTCCATGTTCACAACCATCAACCTCCTCAAACATTTTCCTTGTGGGATCACATCTGCCGACTCCCTTAAATTTTTGTTATAAAAATACAATAAACAAATAAACGCTTGCATAGATTAGCCATCGGACAGACATAAGGCAGGCAGATGGGTGTTGAGGGATCCCATCTAGGTCCACGTATGTTGGAGAATTGGATCCTCTTTGTGAAAAATATCGAACACCCCACTATTGACAGAGACACAGTTCCAACATTCAACCAAGCTCTAGCATCCACATCTTGGACATGTAAAAAAGAGTGACAAGCTATTGCTCATGAAAGTAATCTTTGTCCCAGACACAGTATGCTCTCCAGCTGGGAGGGCTCAGTCAGCCAGTCTCGCTACTGCACGTGGCTGTCTCGCAGCCATACCGAGACTATCCATGTTAAGAGAGACAATAGACTAAAGGCACATGACCAAAAAGAAAAGAATTATGCAAGGTCTGTTGCAGTCATGAAAACAACAGTTCAATGGTTCTCTGCTGTCTTTTTCAGGCCTTAGCCTTCAGATCTTCTTCTTTCTTTTAGATTACTTTAGATCTTAAATCATTGCAATCTAAACGCGAGGGAAAGCAGAGAAACAAATGAGGAACTAAATCATCAAATTGATAACTTGGTCTACATTGATAAAAATGAGTAGCATCTCCACATTTTTAGGAGATGGGCTACGGAATGTGAAAAAGAAAAGACCAATAACTATCAAAATTAGGGAAAAATAATAGAAGACAAGTTAGAATCGAAACTAATTTTATTTGGGGAAGATAATGTCATCAATGTCTCAACGGATTCTTCAAGATGGGAGCTTCCAAAATCTGGCTGGCAGTCCATGTAGGGGAACCGGGAATGGACTGTACTGTACGCCGTTTTTGGAACCTATGACTTCCCACCTGCAAAAACAAACGAATAGTCACTATCAGTACATCATCGCATTCATCGAGATTCTTTCTTCCTGCACCAATGATCATCTAAAATATCTTCTTTTCTCCTAATTTTTGCTATGATTCTTTTTTTCTTGGCTTAGAAAAAAGGCTAGTTTTCTTAGCTTCCATCCATTCTCAGCCAACCGTGTGTATGACTCTCAGTTTCTAAAGACTTCTGGAAAGTGGAAACAATACCTGAACTTGGTGACAACATGGTGAATCAGAGTAAGTATCTCCAGCTTGGCAAGCTCATTTCCCGGGCAGGCATGTACTCCGCTGCCGAATGGCATGAATGTGTAGGGTTTTGGTGCGGCCTGTGGAGAAGAAGATGCGAGAAACTACCGGTCAATGCATGAAATGGAGGGAAAACACGAAGTGTTTGAGGAATTTTTCATGCGGAGTCATACCTCAAACCTTGAAGGGTCAAACTTTTCGGGGTCACTGAAGAATTCGGGATTGTGATGCATGTTCCTGAACAGAGGCATCACCTTCCAACCTTTTGGAATTAGGTAACCTGTTACACTTTAGCGTTAGCCGGACAATATAACGCCACTTTGGTAAGGAATTATTGCCTAATCTCACTTTCCTAGACCAAGCCAATCATGTGTCAAGAAACAATAGGACATGCTCCAGACGACTGGTACAGAATCAGTATTCCCACACTCGTGTTGTAATCGTTTCTGTCCCCTTGTCTAGACCATATATTCTTATATTGGTCAAAGAATTCCTCTCAACATCAATAAGGTCCCAATGGGTGTTTGTCTAAAGTCGAAACCTGATTAGGGAAACTGATCTGTCAAATTTGGAGGTTGGGTATTATCGTTTTGGCTTATTTTCGCTCATCGCGCTTTCGGGACCAGCGGATGCCAATTATGACCACATATCAGCATATTCTGTAGCCAGAAGCTTCCTTTTCTTTTAATTGAGCCAATAGATAGGTTTCGTCTCTTACCCTTATATTCTACATCAGCCACTGCTTCCCTGAAAGTGAAAGATATGATGCTTGCCATTCTCAGGGCCTCCAAAACAACCTGAAAATGTCTCACAAAACAAATAATTAGTCGCTATTTCACTGCAAATTCTATTTAGGAGATCAATAATAATAACACAACTGAAGGAGATCTAGCTCACCCTATGACTTATCGGCATTCTTCTAGCCTGACTCCAGCTCAGAGGCTGGAAACCTTCGTCGTTCGATCGGCGGATAGTATTCTGCTCTGCCTGCAAGAGAGCATTGTCAACGGCGAGACTAAGTTTAGTTCTATACATCTTTTTCCAGCATTTGTGCAAGATAATATAGACAAGAATTAAGAGAAAGTATTGAGGAGAATTCATGTATCAATTCTTAGTATTGTACCTTTACACCCTCAAGAAGTTTTGGGTTGTCGTGCAGGTACTTGAGAATCCATGTCATGATGCTAGCCGTGGTATCCTGAGCGGCAAAAAGCACTCCGATAATATTATCAGTGATCTGCTCGTCGGTGAGAGCCTCACTGTTTTCGTCTTTGGAGTCCAAAAGATGTCCTAGGAGGTTCTTTCCGAGCATCCTCTTCTCTTTCCTCTCAGCAATGATCCCACTTATGATCTTGCTCAGATTCCTTCTTGCCTGTGGAAACCGAAAACGAAGATTGCTGAGAAGAATTAGTGCGTCTGTTTTGGAAAGAGTAACAGAAGTTATCTCGGACTAGGAACCGAAGAATCATGTTCTTACAAGTAGTGCTCGTCTGTATGGAGTTCCAGGAATGATAGTAGGAAAAGAGTTGTAGCCTCTGTCCACCATGTGATAGTTGTTCTTCAGCTTTTCTCTGTAGTGACTCTCCAAATGGCCAAAAATCGCGAGTATACCGACTTCAAAAGACAACTGCAACAAAAAGCGTAACCATGAATGAGAAAACTGCAGATGATTGCAAACTGGCACGTTAATTATGATATTCTGATAACAGTATATACTGCACCGCCAAATTGTAATCAGGAAAGGAAAGGCGGTCAGGCATCATGAAAGAGAGAATTATATATGTTAACTATTATTGCTCTAATCATTGACTTACCTTTTTCATTTCATGGAATGTATTGATTACATGGCCACCAACCCACGAGTCCAATGTGGAGACCATGACTGCCTCGACATCGGCGACCATGTTCCGGATCACCTCCGGCGACAGAGACGCCTGGACTAACTTCCGCAGCTGAGTGTGGTACTTCCCCTGGTGGAAAAACAGGGCGGAGGGGCCAAGCAGACGCTCCTTGCTCTTTGGGTACGTTGGCTTGAACAGATGAGCCTGCGACACCAGAATGAACTTGGCAGCCTCGGGCCCGGCCAGCATCACGCAAGGGCATCCTAGGACGTGGGTCTTGAAGATCTCCCCATACCTGAACCATCATTCCAAAACCACATTGAAAAGTCACACATAATTCATTATGATAAAAAAAGAAGATAGTATTCGACTCCAATATGAGCCGAAATAAAATCAGAACCTTTTCTGTTTGGTGGCAAAGAAGACATTGGGGTCCTGAGAGTAGAGCTGGAGAGTCTCTCCAATGTAAGGCCAACCCATTGAACCAGGAGGGAGCTTGGTCTTTCGCTGTGATTTTTTCCAATCTCTGAGGAGGATAAACACTAGTAACAAAGCAAGAACACAGGCGAGAACACAAACGGATCCTTCACCCATGATGTTCTTGTTCCTTCTTTCTTTTTACCAGCAGAGTTTAGATAAATACTACGGGTAGGTTGTGGCAAAAATGCCAAACTGTGTATAACGTTTCTTCACTTTTTTTCGATCTGGAGAAGTCGAGAGAGGGGGGGTGGTATTTATAGAGCATGAAGTGTGTGGAGGATAGGGCCAAAGAGAAAAAAAGAAGGTCGTGAAGCACACATAGGTTTACGATTCTCTTTTTTTCAACTTTTGTACGTCCACAGTATAAGAGTTAATACGCGCACAAAGCATTTTCGTTCTTTCCTTGGCTTGAGTGTCTAGTGAAATCCTATCCTTATGTTTGCATAGTCTTCACAAGATCTTCATAGACTCCCCTAGATATCATCCTTTCGAATCCCTCCATCGGAGCCGCCATTTAAATTACAAAGAAAACCAAAACCCGGATCAATTCGGACGCCAGATCGGGGTGAGTTCGTTCTATTTCATTCATCTATTGCGTGCGCTATGGTAAGGAAATCCTTGAATTCATCATATTGTTTTACGTACGAATGTGAAGTTCCCTATCTTGGAGCCAAGCATTAATCTCTTCAGCTAAGGATAAATACATCCACATTAATTCGCATGCCAATTTCGAACGAACAGGTGTCTAACATTCGTGAATCCAACTGAGCTCCACCTCCATGTAGAGAAAAGTATATTAGGTGTCATATCCTATACTGGTAACATTTATATGGTAACCTAATGAAGAATTTTCCCTGCCAACGAATGATACTTTCAACCTAGACAAGCCACAAATCACCTTGCATTAAATGAGAAAATCTAGCCCATTTTAGGTAGCTTTTGAGGGCTGTGCTTCTTATGGAAAGTTGTGACTAATATCCTCATAATCTTCAGCTCAAGACAATCATTGTCAAGCAAATTAAGGGTTTTTAAGAGACGGCCAGGTATGGTTCTTGAGATTACTAGAATTGGAGCGACCTGTGCTTTCGAGGGCAATCTTCGAATTGGAAGTATTCAGATTTCAACTGGTCAAAACACAATATTTTCGGACGTAGACTTCTCTAGGATCCGTAATAAAGTCGCACGATTCAACAACCTTATGATTCTGGTGGTTTGGACAGGTAATCACAATGAACCACCGTCGTTGGTCGATGTTACTTACGAGAAGTGACTAGAGTTTTCCTTTGACCATTTTGGACGTCCCTGCTTGGCGAGGACTAAAGTACAAGAATGGTTGCCATGCGAGAGCGATCAGCATGGCATCACCATCACTCAATGTCGATTGAGTGAATTGCCAGTATGTTTACTGTTACATCCGGGAGATTTGAAGTTCTTGTCTCTTTGTTTGCGCATGGACGGTGAATAGAACGTGGGAACTTCCTTCTTTTGGATTCGCGCGTCGCTGATGGTGGGCAATTAGGGTTTTGTTCGGAGGTTCATATATAGTCCATCCCTTTCTGGACATTTTAATTATTAAATTTATTCACAACATAGAATAATCGTACCTTCAGCGAATTCCCTCGGCACCCATAAACAGCCACAGCCACATCCCTATGCATCAAGTAAGGTTCTGCATATCTAAAGGACGATGTAGGCATACGTGACCCTCAAGGCTGTTCCGAATGAGAAATTTTATGATTTGAATTCGAGATCAGCCCCATTCAAATTTAGTATTTTACCATCAGTAGTAAAGAGGAGAACATGTGTCAACTTGATGATTACTGTGTTGTTCCTTCTTGAATGAGTCGTTGGTATGAAATAGTTACATATCGACCTTAGAATAAACAAAAAAAAATGAAAGCATCTGGTCTGCTCTTTTCCTCTTTTTTTTCTCCCACTTGATATACATGCTAATTATAAGCTTTTCATTGCACTTTACAAATTAAGGTAGCAATAAATAAAGCATTTAAAGAAGAGTGCAATGAAAGTCCTGAATCTTATCTATTGAAAGTTATTGAACCATAACTTTTCAATTGGTACAAATGAAATTCTAAATCTCAAAACAAATGTAAAAGTCTTTTTGGTTTTTTTTTTTTTTTGGTATGTCCTACTCTAACTCTCAACTCACTCTCAGACTTTTGCCCTAACTTTTTGCAGAATGTGGGAGTCGAAACCCACACCTGAAATTGAACATCTCCACCTCTAACCATTCTGAGAAGGTGGAGAATCGAACTCCCCACCTCCCCTTTTCCAAGTAAAAATGGTGGCTACTGATGAAATGAGAAAGCTGCTCAAGTGCCAGACTCACGTAGGGTTTTTCAAGGTATGTTTAAGACTTGATTATAATTTATAATAGAAATGTAAGCCTTGATTGTACCAGCTAAATGCTTTAAAGTTTGATTAATTGCACTTTCTAATAAAAGATTTAGGACTTGTTGTTTCATTTGAGAGGTTTAAGGGTCGATTACATATTCGTACATAAACATCTTTCGCAATAGACCATTTTCTAGTTCAACTTAGAAGGGACTCGCCAACCGAAATGAAAAGGGAAGAAGAAAAACTCACAAGGGATTCATAGCTTAATCAGGAAAAGTACCAAAAAAAAATCCTAAACCTTTCAATTTGGACATTTCAGTCCTAAACCTTTTGACTATTTGCCAATTTAGTCTTAAACTTTTTGATGATTTACTAATTTAGTCATAAATCTTTTGACGATTGCCAATCTAGTTCTTCCGGCTAATTTTGGCCGAAATTGCTAACATGGATGTCCAATCATCGTCAATCATTCTATGTGACACGGCTGGAGCTGACGTGAACGATTTTTATAATTTTCTTTTATAGATTTTCTCAATTTTTCCTTTTTTTTTTTCTTTCCTTTCTCTTTTTTTCTTTTTCCTTATTTCCCTTTGCTAGTCACTGACCCCCGGCAAGGGGAGGCTTCACCCAGCCCTCACCGGATCTAGCGAGGGGTGGCCTCGCCTAGCCCATGCCTATGGTCGGCCCTCGTCTTGGCCAGTAACCTCTGCCTGCCAACGTTGAGGCCAGCGACCGATGGAAGGAAATAAGGTAAAAAGAAAAGAGAGAAAGGGTAGAAAAAAAAAAAGAAAAGCAAGGAAAAATTTCAATGATTTTTAAAAAAAAATTATAAAATTGTCCACGTCAGCGTTGGCCATACCACCTAAGACGATCGGCGTTGACTAGATCACTACATTAGCGATTTTTGTCAAAATCAACTGGAAAGACTAAATTGGCAGAATGTCAAAAGATTTATAACTCAATCGACACAATTGAAAAGTTCATGGCTAAACTAGCAAGAATGCGATAGGTTTAGGACTAAATCGGCTATATTGAAAGGTTTAAAACTGAATTGGCACAAGTGTAACAGATTTTTGGACTTCTTTTTTTCGTAATTTCCCTAGCTTAATGTATACACGATTTGCACGAACCAGAACCGAAGTCAATACATGGTTTTCATCACCCTCTTAGGTCAAGCGCATCCGAGATAATGGTATCTTGCAGAATCCCGAATATAAGTTCCAATTCTACGTACATAATCATTTGCTTGGGACTGATATATGATCGATGACGTGACACATTATGGAAACTCATTAATCGGAGGAAGAAAAAGGGGAGAATCTAATGATAAACATTACAGTATTTATATTATTAGATTTTAGAGAATTTAGGGTCATGATGATCTGTCTTCCTGTCCTGATTATGACGATTAGATCCTCTTTTTCTTTTTCTTTTTCTGGTTTCTTTCTTTTTTTCGAGAAAGGAACCAAAGGAGAAAGGAAGAGTTGAGGAGGAGAATATATCAAGAATCAAAGCCCTAGAGAATGAGTCACGCGGGTGAGGAGTGGCATCCAGCTCACCTGCTTCCTTAGGATCTCCGACCATCCAGATGGGATTTCTGTCGAAGGGGGGGCCCACATTGATTCTGGTGGGCCCCACGTGTCCTCACGGATCGGTGCACACGTGGCGCTGGAAATCATTCGATTCGACCCACCAATTCATATATCGCCCATGGTTGGGTTAAAATCCGAATCCAACCCAATTTTCTCGACACCCAAATTCAGCTTAGCACGTTCAAGATTAGCTCAAATGTTATAAATATCTATGAGTGTATATATACAAATCACATAAACAAGTAACACTATATCATGACAGTGCATATTATAATAAGCATCATACATATTCCTTTCTTTTTTGCCTTTTTCTCTTTTTTCCTATTTTTACCACAAATCTTCAAAGGAAAAAGATTGGTCCCATTTGGAGGCTTATCACCCAGGTGCTAGTCCACATCAATGCTAGCTGGAGGTTTAACGCATGGCAAGATAATGGTGGTCCAGTCTCTCTCGAGGGAAGAGAGATTGCCAGGTGGGACAACGCCCTTTGAGTGGAGGGGATTTCATTGGCTGAGCTTGTAAAACGAAGCTTTTTTTTTATGTAAGTTTTCTTGATTCCTTTTGGTGCATGACTTGAAAGTTGATAAGCGTCCAAATTACATGGGCGGGGATAGGAATAATAGGATGGCGACAACTTCCTTTATTTATTTTTTTGACCGGAACGAAAATGAGATGGATTAGAGCTGATCTGGCAAAGTCATTTTAAATACGTAACGGGTGCATTAGAATTAATCCAGTTCCACTAGTATTGGACACTTATGGTAACTTCAATAAGAGTAGCCATTCCGATTACTCTTCCCAACTTTTCCTATTAGCAAAAATAGAGAAATCAGGTGCAATTCATATGTTTGAAATTATATTTACGGAACTTAAACAATTGTTTTGCTTCCGACTCCATCCTCGTGCTCCACCCAATGACTCTCTCTGTGTGTGTAAGTGCGCGCGCGCTTGCTCTCTCATTTGCCCCTCGTCGGTGAGCCCAGACTATCAACCAAAACCCTAATTTGAGCCTCACATGGAGGTCGATCACCTTTGATTTAGACTTCATATGGGATTATGGCTGCAAGGGCATGAAAGTTATGGGACCGAGCAGGTGAAAACAGGGTCGGGGCACATAGAAGAAAATGGCTGAATATGTTTGCTTGTGGACTTGGACTGGCCTTCTAATGCTTAAGTCGAACAATATTGTTATGGCAAAAAGGAAAAACAAAACCAATAATGTAGGATAGAGAATGAAAGAGGAAGGAGACTTTAGTCTTAGATGTTAGGGTTAATACCACGAAAAACCCTAAACTGGTACACTTGTGACACATTTACCCTAAACTATTTTTTTGACCATAAAAAACCCCAAACTGGTACACATGTGACAATTTTACCCTGAACTATTTTTTTGACCACCAAAAACCCCAAACTGGTACACTTTGTGATAATTTTACCCTGAACTTACCACAAAAAACCCCAAACTGGTACATATGTGACAATTTTACCCTGAATTAAAATTTTAATATTATTTTTTTTTATTTTTTTCGAATTTTTATTTATTTTTTATTCTTTTCTTTTCTTTTCTTTTTTCATCTTCAAACTCTGGCCGGTCGCCGGTCCGGCGACCGGCCAGAGGTGGAAGCCGGCGAGGGCCGCCCTCGCCGGTGTCGGGCGAGGGCCGCCCTCGCCGGTGTCGGGCGAGGGCCGCCCTCGCCGGTGTCGGGCGAGGGCTGTCCTTGCCGGATCCGGCAAGGGCGACCCTCACCGGCGTAGGGCGGCCCTCGCCCGACGCCGGCGAGGGCGGCCCTCGCCGGCTCAGAGGTTGCAGGTGAAGGAAAAAAAAAAGAAAAGAAAAGAAAAGAAAAAAGAAAAAATTCAAAAAAATAAAAAATAATATTAGAAATTAGTTCGGGGTAAAATTGTCACATGTGTACCAGTTTAGGGTTTTTTGTGGTATGTTTGGGGTAAAATTGTCACAGGTGTACCAGTTTATGGTTTTTTATGGTCAAAAAAATAGTTTGGGGTAAATGTGTCACAAGTGTATCAGTTTAGGGTTTTTCGTGGTATTAACCCTAGATGTTATTAGGAAGGAAATGGGTATTTATCACTGAGATTACCTCTCTCCTAGGGTTTCTTCCACTCGGATGAAGAAAAGGTTGCTGTTTCACTGGAACTTAAGGATTCTTCCGCTTTGATTTCGGCCAAATCACGTAATAAGCACTACACGATTGTTCTAAAATGATATTCTTAGTCATAAGTAATCCTTAAAGCACATTGATGGTTCATCAATGTGCATGCGATGCAACTACGAGTATCTATCTAGATGATTAACACGACTCGAAAGGTCAACAGAGCGATTGTTTTTTCCAATTCCTAATCGAGGATTCCAAAGGGTCACTCATACATTTCGAAGAGGATTTCGTGCTCCAATCAACTCTCATGAATATATATGGTTGGAAAACCATATATGTCTAGTTTTTAGATGAATCAAGTTTCATGCAATTTAGGGTCTTCTATAAGAAGTTGCCCAATATGCTAAGGCTTTGATTGTGAAAATAAAGAAAGAAGGGGAACGAAAATGGGTGTGTAAAATACGAAATATTTCAAATTCTTATAAGAGTGTTATGTAGGGAAAATTTTTAATCTCTTCATATCTTTATTCCCCGCCCCTCAATTTTCCTCACCTCCTATACTCCCTTATGAAGCATACGAGGTGTCACGAAATCCGGGGTCGAGTCTCTTAGTAGTTTTATGCGAACATTGAGTCCAACGCATTGTGTTTTGTTTCTAGATTTAAGTAGAGTTAAGGGTCAACATTCTCATTCATGTTTTGTCCAAGTATTTATTGGTATTATCTTGAGAAATAAGATATTAGGAGTCTTAGGATTTGCTTAGTTTGGAGGGTAGTTCCAAGTTGAGTACATAAACCCGGCTAAGTCTTCCTCAGCAGTAATTGAGGGTTTTAATGAATTTTTGAAATGGAACTGTCGAATCAGTGTTTCAACTTAACTTTGTCTTATCTATCTAGTTGATTACGTTAGTGGCGAGTTACACCTCCTTTATTCTTAAGTGGATTTCTCTAGTAGGAGTGTTTATCCTATCAAATGTTAAGTGAATTCTTTGTATGATAGATACTTTTCTTGTCGCACTTGTGTTACCTACTAAATTGATTTCCGACCCATCCGATATCAAAGCACGACAATGCTCACTTGCCAAACATCGTAGGCCATGCACCCCCGAGTCATTGAAGTCCCTACCCGGGGGACAAAATAGAAAGTTGATGCATGAAGATTTCTCATTCGGCATTAACGGACTATTCAATCATGTGCGAGAAGAACATCAGGTACGGCGTCCCTCTCCCTCGTACGTGTCTTCTATTAAGTCGCGGACCTTTTCTTTTTCTCTTTCTCTCCATTGGGTTTTGATTAATAATGAGAGGTGTTTGGCCCGAAATAGCTTCCGTGCTGTCTCAAGAAGTCTTTTCATATTCCTCTTTTAGTGTACATCGTACACCTCAAAGCTGTGCTGTCTCAAGTAGGATACACAGTGTACGACTACACATGCATGAAAGGGTCGGGTTAACTAAAAAAAAAACACAAATTTTAGATTGAGAGACAATTTTAATCCGAATTTTTTATATTTTGTAAAAAAATACCAACTTTAGGTTGAGTGACAATTCTGGCCCTAACTTTTTTTTGCCTCATAAAAAATCACCAACTTTCATCTTTATCCCAAATCTGGCCTCTCGTTGACTCTCTGTCTGAAATCACTCTTGTTTGAGATGGTGGTGAGCTTGGTGGATCTCATCCATGACGTCTGTCGACGGGTAGTGGTCTACAGCTTCAGAGTACGATAAAACGACGAATTCTAGCCAGAGAGATTCAATCTGGAGATATTTTTTACTTGCCAGTAAAGCGAAGGAGATGAACAATTTCACCGTTATTCTTTAAGTTGTAACTCAGAAAATAAGATAATGAATAGTGTTTTAAATCCAGTCAGTAAGATTTATTACTGAGGTGGAATAGTTAAATTGGATAATCAATTGTTCTAAGTTAATGGGAGTCAGATTTGAGATTTAAGTGAAAATTTATGCTTTTTTACGAGATAAAAAAAAGTTGGGACCAAAATTATCATTCGACCTAAAGTTTATGTTTTTTTTTTTTGGAATTAGGTCTGAAAGGGTCACACGACCTTTGCGTGCGTGGGTACGTGTCACTTCGTGAGTCGGAGTTTGGTGATTCAAGGATCCCATGGGATTCAGGCATATCGTACCGTTTCGATCCCTGATTCGATGAAAGTGCCGTAAAGAAACACCTAACGAATATAACTCTCAAGTGTCTGCTATTTGACAGGAAGGTGGAGCTGCCACGATGCACGGGGCAGGAGCTCATCAGTCTCTCTGACGTTTAACATATGCAAAGAGAGGAGAGAATGTCGAAAGGACGACATAATCATGCGGAGAGAGAAGGGTTGGAATTAGGAGACACAGGAGATCTGTGGGGGGGGGAGATGCTGATCCAAGGGAATGATGGGGGACAGGTGTCGAGCTCGCGAGGTCGGGGGCCGTCCCTCACCCGGGCTCTCTCCATGCGACAGCGAGGCAATGTGGTGGTGGGCATCAACATCATCATGCAAAGGTCTCGAAAGATAGGATTGAAGGAAGGAACGATCCAACATAGAACTGTTCCCCGCTGGATTCTTAGTTCGTACGCCTGCTTTGACTTCAGGCATTTGACATTATGTTACTCGAGACCAGACGAGGAAGGGTTTCTCGTGAAAGTATCCGAATCCAAATCGAATCTCCATCACATGGTCATTCCTTTAAACCTGTTCCAATCAGTTTTTTTTTTTTATGAGTTACATTTACGGAGTGCGACTCGTCTTCATGTTTAGTTAAATTTATATATGAATGATATTCATAACTCGTCATCCACCTATCAAGGGCATATTATTAGAGGAAATTTCCTCCAACTATGACGTAAGAAAATACAGTACAAATTTTAATGGGTCATGTTTTCTCCTAAGGTAAATTACAAACATGGATATCACCCACATTAATATTTGGTTAAGATTGCATGTAAGAGATATCCAAAACATAAAATCCATCAATCGGATGTATGGTTAGACGATTTTTTTTTTTCAATCATCGATGGAGGAAGATATAGCCCGATTATAATTATGTCAAATAAGCTCATTTACAAAGTTTATTAGAGAATTTTTATTAAGAAGTCTATTAAAACAACAAGTTACCTATAGGTCGTCTGGAATTATATCATCTATATCATTAATTATTTGATCAACAATTTAGATGGACTTAGTTAACATAGTCTATGAAAGATATAGTATTTTCTCTTTCAAAACACATTGTTTGACAAATGTTACGTAATGACTCGTTAATGCGACAAATGATTAGATAGGATCGAGTTATAATTGGCTAGACTCGTTTGGCACTTATAATCCAATCACTTTTAGGGGTATGTTTTCCTCTATCATTGATTTAATCTAACGGGTAGCTTACAGATACGGACATCGCCCCATTACTATCATGAGTTTAATATGCATATGTCTTGGTTAGAGGAAGTATCCTCCCACCGGGGTGGAGTAAACATGACTCTTTACCTAAGGGTTTTGCTAGCATAACAATTTTTGGGCTACTGTGAGAATAACAACATGTTGTGAGCAACAAATTTTTAAAGGAGTAGACCTCACAATAATTTATAATTATTTTTTGTGGCCCAAAACATGCTGTTAATCTCACAGTCGATTCCGACCAAAAAAAAATCTCATAATGGATTAAGAATTGTCACTTAATCAATTCTCTTTACAGAAGGCCTCACTTTACATCTTTAATTTGGGAAATGAGGGAAAATGAGGGGAATGAAAATTTCGATTGAAATTTAAAAAAATAATAATAATTTTATGAGAAGGAAGAGGAGCGAAAATTTAAAATTTAGGTTTTCCCCTTCCTATATTTATAATCTAGTGGCATGAGCGGAAATACCGGATTACCTGGAACTCATAGAACTTCCTGCTAGCAGCATAAACTAGTTAAGTCTAGACTCTTGGCCCGTGCAAAAGCCCGATGTAGAGCAATTTACACGCTGTTGGTGAAATTTGAATAGGTGACCTCTAATTCATGAGCTAGAAACCCTTTAACACCCCCAACCGACCATGCCAACTCCGAGGATCATTCCAACCGTGGCCTACGTGTGCCATAAACCATCAAATGACCAAGGTCTTTGGATGGATGTCTTCTTGGACGAGCAGGAACGCAGGCCAAACAATTGCAATCCACATTGGACTTCTTGCACGCTGAATGCATTCGGAGCATGCATGCAGATTCTCTGTTGCTTCGAGATATTCTCATGAGTTCGAATGATTTCATGAAGATGGTGGACCACATAAAGTTATGAGGAGAACAAAAGTATCCTGCTCCATATTTGTCTCCCTACCGATTCATATCTCCCTTTGATTCTCGTTATCATGAGCATGCAGAGTTCACCTCCCACATCCACCCCAGAAGAAAAACCAGAGGAGGTACACGCGCACACATAAACCCTATTGGATGGGCTTAATGAACAGTGATTAAAGAACGACGCGTGCATTTTCGATTCCCCGCACCACCAACCGTAAACAATTCTTATTGAGGCATCGACCTCAGGTTTTATTTGCGTTTTACCTGATCTATGAGGTAAATAGCATGTTTCATGGGCTGATTTTACCTACTTGAAAGAACTGTCTCATAAGAAAATACGTATATGTACGTATGAGTCACTAAATTAAGACAAAATGTAAAAGAAATATAAAATAAAGCAAAATTAAAGAAAGCTTTTTTTTTTTTTTTGGGTACTGAAAGGGGCGAAGCCCAAATGTTACATGAAAACTTGCCTAATGAAACTAGATCCAACTCGATCTCCTATCAACAAAGGAAGCAAACCTCAGGATGGCCTATCTAAAATTAAGGTGTCATTTGCAACACAAGAGTGAATGGCCCAATTGGCTAACCAGTACATTAATTTCCCTCCCAAAAATTATGCAGATTTTTAACATGCTGAAAATACATTAAAAGATTTTGAATATGAGAAATGAGTGTGTCATCAAATTGAGAGAGGGAGTTGATTTCTGGAGCAGTGAAATAGAAAGCTTTTTATTATATGCTTAATTATAACGGTTGGTTTCCGTGTCGAAGAAGACAAAATGATTGAGAAGGAAGGGGGGAGGGGGGAGAGAGAAGAAAAAGATCACAATTAAGAAAATACTTTAAGAAAACTCATTTTGCAGAAGATATGATAGGCAAAATCAAATCTCGAGTCAAAACCCAATAAGAGTGCGTTTACTTCGTAAAAAATGAATGATCGAAAAAATATTTTCTTATAAATGATTATTTGTATTGCTTACAAAAGTGAATGAACGAAAAACATTTTTATCGTCCACAAAAAAATATTTTTAATTAACTAATTATTTCAAGCGATCGTTTTTTAAGAAGATATTTTCAAAATCATTCATTTCTCGTGGAATAAACGGAGCCTAAGGGTGCGCATGGAATGCATTCCGGAATAAAAATTCTGTTCCGGAATGCATTCCGGAACAGAATGGCGTTTGTTAAAAAATTTCCGGAATGCATTCTGGAGCGATTTTTGCATTCTGGAATAAAAATGCGTTTGTTAAAAATACTTGATTCCAGAATGCATTCTTGATTTCAGAATGCATTTTTGATTCCGGAACGAGTTTTTAACAAGAAAAAGAGAAGCTACTTTTTGTAGCTTCTTGATTCCGGAATGCATTCTCCCTATTTTCTCACAAATTTTTTTTTTCAGAAAATGCATAAAAATTGAAAAATTCTAGAAAAATTCATAAAAATTTCCAGAAAATAAAAAAAAGTCAGATTTTCTGGAAAATATGAAATTTGGTGAATTTTTTTTAAAAAATAAAATAAAAATAAAAAATTTCAGAACTTCACAGAATAGCTTAAAACACATGTGGCCACCCACTTTGAGTGAAATTTAAATTTTTTGAGGTGCCAAAAAAAATCAAAAATTTCAAAACTTCACAAAATGGCTTAAAATACCTGTGGCCACCTACTTTGGGTGAAATTTAAATTTTTTGAGGTGCCAAAAAAAAAATAAAAAAATAAAAATTTTCAAAACTTCACAAAATGGCTTAAAATACCTGTGGCCACCCACTTTGAGTGAAATTTAAATTTTTTGAGGTGTCCAAAAAAATAAAATAAAAAATAAAAAATTTCAAAACTTCACAGAATGGTTTAGAATATCTGTAGCCACCCACTTTGAGTAAAATTTAAATTTTTTGAGGTGCCCAAAAAAATAAAAAAATAAAAATTCAAAACTTCACAAAATGGCTTAGAATACCCGTGGCCACCCACTTTGAGTGAAATTTTAATTTTTTTAGGTGCCCAAAAAAATTAAAAAAATCAAAAATTTCAAAACTTTACAGAATGGCTTATAATACATGTGGCCACCCACTTTGAGTAAAATTTAAATTTTTTTAGGTGAAAAAAAAAATCAACAAATCAAAACAGATTTTTATTCCAGAAATCAATTTCTGGAGCAGAATTAGTCATGTTTTACCAAACAGATTTCTCCTCCAGAAATCAATTTCTGGCAAGAATTTAATTTCTGGAGCAGAATGGTTACCATTCGCACCCTAAGACACGGCTTCAATTCCACATAGCTAGGGCATACTAGACGGGACATGAAGGGCTCGATCCATGCGGACCCGGAATCACATAACATAATCCCTCATATTCCGCATGCAGAACATAGAAAGCCGTTCGTTCTCAATTCTCCCCTCGCGAGCGAAACCACACATGATGATCCGAATCGTAAGACAGGCTTCGCTAAAACGTGCGAGATTTTTCCGGTTTCTAGGCAGCAATCAAGGGGAGGAAACATGCATGCATTGTCGTCCGCGTCGTTTGTAATGAGCAAACCAGAGAGATGTTTCGAGTACGAGAGTGAAGTGACGGAGTGCGGACCAATAGGCTTTGTCGCATGCAGTGTGTGCTCGCTCATGTGCCAACAAAGATGATGGAAAACCTACGTGCGTCGACCATCGGTTCTTTCTTCCTTCTTTGCTTTGGCTTTTGCTTATTCTTCTGCGCCCGTCTGCATAAACAAAAAGGAAGAAGGAAAATCTAAGCAGAATCTTGCCTAGTTGCAGCAGCCCCCTAGAGGCTCTAGATAGCGAGATGCGTCCCAGGATTGTTCTCCACTATCTTTACCTATACGCGCATGCCAATTTAGCTTCTTCTTCTTCTTCTTCTTCTGAGATACATATGATAGAGAATTTGCGCCACGTTTAATTAAAATCAATTAGGATCTTCCTGGAGTGAAAACGGCTGACAGAAAAAACGTAGAAATGGTTAACTGGTACGGCCCGAAAGGCAAAATGTTGAGTATGTCTGGATCTATCGCAACTCGAGCTAGCTAGGGCGGGTTTTCCATTGGAATGTGCCATGCGAGGGGGGCAATGCACCTGGTGGTAGTAAGTAACTCGACATACTCTCACTCGAGTCTTAGCTAGATTGATTATTGCCGTCGCAGCTGCACCACCATCCCTGGTACCTCGCTCTCGCTCTCGCTCTGCGCGAATAGTGGGCTCGGTGAACGCTCACCAACGCATCCTCCACTATCGCCACTAATGGCTGCCACCGGCCAACCACGCAACTTCCACTTATGGCATATGACCACAGCGGCACTATCCAATGACATCTCTCTCTCTCTCTCTCTCTCTCTCTCTCTCTCTCTCTCTCTCTCTCTCTCTCTCTCCGCCACTGTCGATCTCTGTCCTCTCCCCCTGAATCTTCTGGCGCCACCCATCATCTCTATGTCTCTCCTTCCTGATGTCGTGGTGCCCTGTCCCAGATTTCAAATCGAGGCAGTTAATATGAGGAACATCGATGCCACGGTGGGAAGTAGTCTGCAGTGGTTGCACGCAACGGCTCCATGATGGTGGCTAGTGGTTGCTTGTGGAGGATGTACTTTTCTAATTGATGTGAAATTGATTATCGTGTGGCAATTTTTTAGTGGAGAGTCTATGCAAAATTGAATAGACCCGAGGCTACCCAACATTCTAGGGAAAATTAACCAAAAAAATCCTAAACATATTGTATTTGTGCAAATTTAGTCCTAAACATTTTAATTTGGCCAATTTAATCATAAACCTTTTGATAATTTGCCAATTTAATCTTTTCGGCCAATTTTGGCCGGAAATCGTTGACGGGGACGCCGGCAATGCCATGTAGGATGACCGATGCTAACGTGGACAATTTTTATAATTTTTGTAAAATTTGCTTTTTATTTTATTTTATTTTATTTTATTTTTTCTTTCTGTTCCATTTTTTTTCTACGAAGTCTTGCGAGGGTCAACAGCTAACACTCGCCAGTCACATGTGAGGGCCGATCAACCTTCGCCGACCCCAGGCGAGGGCCGGCGAGGGCTTCACGGCCCTCGCTAGGCTTAGAAGAAGAAAAAGGAAAAGAAAAAAGAAAAAAATTTCATAATATTTTTAAAAAAAAATTTATAAAATTGTCCACGTTAGCGCCCGTTGTCCTTCGGGTGTACCACATCAAGGATTTCCATTCAAAATTAGCTAGAAAGACTAATTTGGCAAATCGTTAAAAGTTCTGGGATTAAATTGGTTAAATTGAAGGGTTTGGGATTGAATTGGTACAAGTATAATAAGTTTAAGATTGTTTTGGAAATTTCCCCCAACTTTCTACGCAAAGTTATTTTTCAAAGATTTAAGAGAAATACTTATGTAACGGTCCTTAATCTACCATGAGAATAATAACATGTTTTAGATCATAAAAAAAGTAAATAACAAATAATTATAAATTATTGTGAAATTCACTTATAATTCATAATATATTGTTACTCTCACTTTCACGGAGGCTCAAAGACCGTTATATTAGCAAAGTTCGAGATTTAACTCTCGGATTCTTTTTTAAAGGGTGTGTCAGAGTAGCTAAGATAAGACAAAATGGTTGACCACATATTTTTGATCCGTACCGAAAGTATCTTCAAAGAATCCGATTGCGATGCGTAATCGTCTGAGCCCCAAAAAAGCAGAGGAAGAGAGAATTTAGAGAAGAATTTCTTTTTGACTTTGCTCCTCCAAGTGGATGTCACAATCCCTAAGTCGGCCAATAATGCAGTCGTCAAGCGTATCAAACCTCTTATGGAGCGCTGCGAGAACGTGCCGCATAAAGTTCATCTG
Source organism: Syzygium oleosum (assembly GCF_021117445.2). Taxonomy (NCBI): domain Eukaryota; kingdom Viridiplantae; phylum Streptophyta; class Magnoliopsida; order Myrtales; family Myrtaceae; genus Syzygium; species Syzygium oleosum. The sequence goes on along the minus strand of NW_026607506.1, from coordinate 627,914 downwards.
CTTCACGTCAACTTTCGCACGCTCGTCGCTTCATATTTATCCGATTGTTGTCCTAATTTAACCTGTCCATAATCTTTAGAAATAAGGGAATTGGATCCTCATTTCCTCGCATGGCGGAGGAGGGACACTTGACCTCACCGACCGTGCCTCTCCCGATACGTTAACGATTGGAAATGTAGGGTCCCCCGAAAGGCGCTACCGACCGACGCGTCATGGATTCCTTCTGGGGCACGGTCTCTCCCCCGTGCATGAAGGTTCAATGAGGACAAAACGCGAAGCGCATGTGCCTGTTCATCCCAACAGCGATTCAATCTTAAGAAAGAAGAACCATGTAGATAATAATGGTGGCCAGGCCATCAACCCAATACATCTTGTCGGAGATTGAAACTTTCCTCGACGAGGATGTCCGTCCGGTTTTCCATGTATGGACGAGCAGGGAAATCGTGACAAGAAGAAAGCGAAGATAGGGGGGGGAAAGCAAAACCAAAAGTACACAAGAAAACAGAGATTGGAACAAAGAAAAGGGGTGATTATTCTCATTGGGTACTTTTAGTTTTTGTTACATACGGCAGAAAACGACTCCTCTCGAGGACCCCCCCTCCCTCTCCCCCCTTCGATTCTGATTTTGAATTGTGGGGGGGTGGAAAGGGGTCGAGATATTATTCTCCAAAGAGACGTGTGCTTCACCGTACAAGAATGATGGGAGGAGAATCTTGTGGATGAGGAGGGAACACAAAGGCCGTAATGAGACCTCAACATCCTAATCATGTTCGCCCCCATCATCTTAAACAAAGGGGGATTGAAACACTGGAGGAAGGACCCCCTCCTTTGACAAAAAAAAAAAAGACCATTCCAATCTGCCAGCTGTGGGATCTCCAAAAGCAGATTGAATTATTGACCAAAACAAAAATTGGGAATCATAGTTGGAACGACGCCAATTCGTTTGGGGGGAGGGGAGGGGAGAGGGTGTGGTTTTGTGGTGAGAATTGAGATAGTGGTGACAAATTTGGTGGTCCTAGAGAATAATACTTACATGGGTCATAACAATAAGCATGACTATACATGCCATTGCTATCGTATCGATTTAGTTTTGAATGTGGGTTTTTCATAAGGAAAATGACACATATGCTTTATAATCTTTGACCCGATGTGCAGTGTAGTTTCTAAACTTTTAATTTGTTCAATGTGGTCTCTGAACTTTAGCCAATTGCGCAATATCGTCCTTGAATTTTTAATTTGTTTAATGTGATTCTTGAATTTTTTGTACGTGTTCAAACCGGTCCTTAAACTATATAAAATTGTTTCAATGTTGGTTGTCCCTGAAATAAAATTAAATTGAATGATAATATTAGATATTTTCATATAGTCTAAGGGATAATTCGAACATTTATAAAAGATTCATGGACCACATCGTACAATGAGCCAAAGTTTCAAGGATCAATTATATCATTATCCTTATGATGTCTTGCTGCATGATTGAAGTAGATGAAGGTACGTATTGAGGAAGAAAATGGTCCATGCGATGACCCATGTTGGATCGTTTTCCCACTTGAACGTGGACAGTTCTTGGGATCTCGATTCATCCTGAAATTTTACACTGTTTAGGGTTACTGAACATTAGCACTCGAGTCAAACGTGGGGTCTTTGGTGCCACCCCGATCATTATCATTCCTCATTTGCCTTTTTAGTACCCGATCTTTGTCCGAACCCCGATGACGAGACGAGGCATGTCACGTCTGTTTTTCGGGTTGCGGGGTGGAGAATTGGGATCTTCTCTCCTCCTCTTGCTGGGAGAGGATATTTTTGTTGTTTCTAGAATCCCTTGCTCAATTATTTTTTTATTAATGGAAAGAAAGAGAAGAGGTTGCCCCCTATGATGTTAATCAAAGGACGATGCATCGTGTGCATTTGTGGACCTTGAGTAATTGATTGTTCAGTTTCGAGATGCTGACATGCTGATGTTTTTAGCCTTGTTGTTACTTACAGAAGCATCATCAATCATAAATGGATGGAGTTGAATGAGATGGTTTGCCCAGAGCCACCTAACGGGCTTGTGCATGAACGTACATTCCAGTGCCACAATGATGTTAGATGGTCCGAGGAATTTATCATTCCAACCTAAACCCATCGACACGTCCGTAGCACATCCTTAGTCGAAGCTTTCCGCCTTTGAGTTTCGCGAAAGAAAAGCTGTGGTCCGTGCGCTCGGTATTATCGGAACCTGAATCAAAAGGTTTAAGTCCGTAACACAGCATGGATGTCAGAAATTAGGAAAGGACCCAATGACCATGCTGTTTCATGAGCAGCACAGGCTAATTGCTGAGCAGAGCACATTGGAAGCGCTCGAGCAAAACACCAGTATCACTAATCTAAAATTAAAATGTACTTTTGATTCCATGAATCCCCAACTAGGGGGGAAAATATTCAAAGAATTGCAAAAATTGATACAGCTGATGTTATCTATCCGCAACATATAATGATAGCTCGCTCTTGAGGCTTTATCCCTTGGCTAGAAAGGCCCACTACGATAAACAAAATGGCAATGTGCTGGGGGCAGCAACCACAGAAGGGGATCAATATTCATTGCCCATTGACCCGATGGCCACTCATGGGAATAGATAGCAAAAGGACTAAGATCAACACGAGGCTCACTCAAACTTCAAGCCCTCTGTCCGTAAGACTCTTCATGGACTCGGACCCCAGGTCCATAAATCAAGCGGCAACGTTCATTGAATGAGCCAACCAGTCGGGCAACCACTTCCTTGAAGAAGACCGACGCCACCTAATGGCAGGAAACCCAAAGACATATTAGCAAGGTCCACGGGCACACACATTATTTTCCAAACGTACAGAAGCTTATGCCAGAGCCAGAAACATCAGAGCTAATGAATGAATCTGATGGACTGCTATTAGTAAATGTAGCAAACTACACTGAACCACCAGAAGAATATGAGCTCATTTAAAAACACTAACTTCGCTGCTTTGGTACGATGGAATCAGGATAATGTGGGAGGAAACCTGACCAAGAGGGATGCAAAATAACAGCGACTGCAGACACTCACAAGTTTAACTGACCATGCCATAGGTATAATGACATAATCATATAACAGAGATAACATACAGCAACAGCAAACAATATTTACATTCATGTAAAAGGACTCAGGACCATAACTGATTGAACTTAAGTGCCAAAGGTTAAACAAGAGTCGTCATGCCATTAAGCCCATGACATTTTCTTATACAGCGTGTCTCATGGATTGACATTTTACTATTTAGTCCACATATGTACTAAGTTCACATGCCTCAACTCCAATGAAGAAGAAAAAGCCATTATACTACTAGTTGTGAATAATTCGCTGGCATTTATCAACAGAAAATCTGGCTTTCTAAAGGCATTAACTAAATTACAAATGTAGAGTCCACAGTGAATGAGCTGGCTGCTCTACTAGCTCACAAAATGAGCAATTTCGTCTTTACCAAATGTGGAACACTGAAAGTTTAAGAGGCCACTACAGCACATTAGCAGAAGAACATGCCAAACTTATGGTCTATCTCTATTATTGATAGTACATTTTTTAAAGTCAGCAATCCTGTGATAGCTTGATCTAACTGTGTAACGACCACTCATTATCCCTGCAAATGCCACCTAAGTACGATTCTTTCTGGGACGGCAATTGCAGTTGATATCTTATTGACGATAGCTGCTACTCTCATCTACCCTCGTGAGCTGCACCGCACAACAATCTGCGAGCAACCATAAGATTTTGGTGTTCCCATACAAGGAAAGAATACAGTGGTTTTGCAAATAGAAACATGCAGTCTTTAAATGTATTTGAACATAGTATATGCCAAGAAATACACAAGGCTTTCCAACTAAACTAAGTAATTCATTGTCTGTACAGTAAGAACTACTGCTTCTGACTTCTGAGCACTACAAGTAAATAGTGTAACTTGCTAGAAGTACCTCAAGTTCAGCATTTGTTATGCTCATCAAAAAACCTAAAATTCATAGAGAATGATTACAGAGATAGGAAGTTGATGCAACCACATTAATTACAAGAAGCAACACTACCTGCCGGTAAAGTGGGGACTGAAACTTAAAATCCACCAAAAAGTAAAGGCTACAAGATCCTGGAACTGGTCCTGGATTGAACTCCCAAATATTTATCAAATGGTCAAAAACGGTACTCTCCGATGCTGTCGTCTGGAAAAGAAAGCAGAGAACGGGAAAACATTAGCTCTACCATAAAACAAAACCATATTAGTCAACTCAGAACTTCAACCAAGAACACCAATTGTTAGCAGCTTGAAAACAGACAAATGTTTTCATCAATCCATGCAAGACAAATCATACTTATTTTCTTGCTGGATGAAGGATAAGTATTGGGAGGAGCGAGAAGGGGACTATTCCCAGACTTGTAGATCTTGGTAAGGGTAGGCCATCACTGAACCAAACCGTTTGTTGCCGACGAAAGCTTATCTTGGGACAAGCATCTTTCTGTATTGTGCAAGTTAAAGTATCCACATATGGTGGAACCAGTCAAATTTTCTTATCCTTTTTGTCAAATACTATTGAGAAAGCTTCAATCCTAAATCAACTAAATGAGGCAAGTAAATGACTTCTGTGTCATTGCCAAATATAATGATTCAAAAAACTGAATTTGATTACTTCAGGAACAAAGATTAGAGCAGAAATGAAATTCATCAATATGGCCAAAAAATGAGGAATGGAAAGTCTGATGGTTAATCTTTTTGAAACTCTTCTGCGGGAACTCTCAATAGATTGTGATGTGGACCAAAGCAAAAGTGGACAAAGTGTTGCTTTTAAAACTAGGTAGGAAACTGAAATTTGGCCCATGAAACAGGTCTTCCCATCTGGATATTTAATGAGTTGCATCAAGGTTCTAATTAATGCTTAAGGAAACAGTAATCACAATAGTAAATGCATACAACACAATGCCAATAAAAAACAAACTACGAAGATAGAAATACAATCATTTCTCGAAGCCAAGCAATGTTTAGGCATAATATGTGGGGCAGTGTTTGTAGTGATCAACGATGGAAACCCCTTGTGCTACTGTGTACTCGGCTGGCCAAAATTCAAATTCAGTGAAACGTGTCAATACATACATAAACAGCCGGGATTATAAACGGAGGGAAGAAGATAGCTAGTTGCTTACCTTGATTGTCCTTGGTCTGTTCAACTCTACATGAGAAACATAACTCTCAACTAGAAATTTGAAACCAATCTCCAGCTCAGCATCGAAAGACCCATCCGGATTGTACCGCAGTATCTCCGACCGCTGACACCACGGTACAAACCCATGATACAAGTCGACAGCCGCAACCACGTCGAACAGTTGTTCTGGAGAGTACCTATAGATGAAATTACATCATTCTCCGAACTCGTTCTTGGAGAAAACATCGCGCACACATCAAACTGTAACTATCGACAAATTTAACAGGATCACGGATAAATCGAGAGGGCTTTCCGCGAAAATTACCCCAAAACGCGCTTCTCCTCGTAAACCTTTGCCAAAATGCCTCCTTCCTCACCATCCCCGCATCCCAGGAACCGCCTCCTCTGCATAATGCCACCGCCGCACGGCCGCCCGGAACCAATCGGGACGTCCTTGGGCGCATCGGACGCTTTATTATTACGACCAAACGAGGCATCGAGGCCCGCGATGCCGCCGAGGCACCTGGTTCGATCGAGCCCGGGCCGCCGGGAATCGGTCCAGCGAGACTTGATCAGTCGCCCGACGCCGTCCCCGCGCGACAGGGACGACCTCAGCGCTCTCGACGTCGACAGAAATGGCGGCATTGCGTATTGCGCCCGACCAGGCGAGAACCTCGGCGAATCAAATCGGATCAAGCGGACACCTCCGATCGATTCATTCAAAAACCGAACGGACGGAATCCCGAACGGGAACCGGGCGGTTTCATCCGAGAATGCGGCCGAAGGATCAAGCGGCCACGCGAGAGAAATGAATCCAGATCACGGAGCGGAGCACCTCGAGAGAGACCGAAGCGATAATGGCGGACTGGGATTTGGGGGGAACGAATTTGGGAATTTAGGGTTTGCAGCGATTGGAGGTCGGGTTGGCGAGGGGAAATAGAAGAAGAAGAAGAAGAAGAAGAACAAGGTTGTCTTGGGGAACACGTGGGGAAAGCCAACAATAAATCTAAGTGGCAACAACATGCAAGAAAGAGAGTAATTTATAACAAATTGTTATCTTCGACCAAAAAAAAAAGAATAGTAAATTATTGTCCATGGCAAAAAAATGTTTTCATTAATTAAGGCTCCGTTTATTTTGCGGAAAATATTTTTTAGGAAGACATTTTTCGGCGTTGATTTGCTTAGGAAAATAAGTTAATAGAAAATATTTTTCTGATCAACGGAAAATTTATGCTTAAATTCAGAAAAATGATTTTCTCTTTGAAAAGAGGCAAAAAACACTTTTTCGAAATATGACTAGAATTAACGTTCGGACCTAAAATTCTACACTTGGACACCCCAATGTTAATTCTCGAATCCTCGGCGTTTAGGATAAGGTCTCCAACGCCCCGGCTAGAGTCCATCGAGGCCAGACCCAGGCCCCTAATGCCCACGTTCGGGTCCATCTAGAGCGAGCCCGAAACTCTTGTATTCGTGCCTGATGACTCGGAACCGAAGCCCAAGTGCAGAAAAGTTGTGTCCGGGTCCCTGATGCTCGAGTTCTAGTCCTTGGCACTTGGTCGAGGTCCACAAGGGTCGTGCTCGAGTTCTCGGCTCTCGAGCTTGGGTCCTTAATTAATGAAACATTCGTTCTAATAAAATTATTTCTAAAAAAATTGATTTTATATTTTTCTTTTTATTTATCTTTATCTTTTTTTGCCTTTTCTTTTCCTTGGCCGGAAAAAATAAAAAAATTCGAACTTTTTGGTAGTTTTGCTTGAGGAAAATCAAATCAGATACCAAACAGTGGAAAACATTTTATAGTTCATTTTTAGGTTTTAGTCAAATACCGGAAAATATTTTCATTTTCTTAGAAAATGACTTTCTGAAAAATATTTTCCAAAACCATCAATTTTTCTTGAAACGAAGGAGGCCTAATACTTTGTTTGTTTTGCGGTAAATAAGAAAACATTTTCTTAAAAAGGATTGCTTGAATCGATTGAAATAGTTAGTAAAATATTTTTTTACTACCGACAATAATTTATATATAAATATTTTCGTGGACAATCAAAATTTTTTCCGTTCATTCATTTTTAAAAGCAATGCAAACAACCGTTTTTACAAAAATATTCTCCAAATTCTTTATTTTTCGAGAAACAAACACACGCCATATTCATTTTCAATTCTATTGGTTACTTTAGCAAAGAAATCCAAACATGTTATGTCAAAAGAGATGTCCTCTGTTCTACGGATCACTTCTTTTCCAAAATATCCTACTTTATAAATATCCTAACGAACACGTAAATTAATCATTCTATTTTTTTTAATCATTCATTTCGAACCTTTTCTATCTCATACAATTTTCCGGAAAAAAAGTTCAAATTGTAAAATATAGTTTTCTTTCTACGTGTGCACAACCTTTTTCATATCGCATCGATAATTATTTTAATTAATTTGTAATCCAAATCTCCTACGATAACATGATTTTGTAAAATGTTTTATAAATCAATCGAATGTACGCAACAACATACGTGACTTTGCTAGTGACCGAAGGGAAAGTGGCGCTCGTCTCACTTTTATAGCATTGTTGCGGGCAAAGCCGCGGACAAAAACATATGAATTGGCAACTTTGTAACGCTTCGAGTTGCCAACCTCTCCAAAAACACATACTCACCTTTCACTAAAAGTGTCCTTCTGCAGCAAGGCGATTGTCGCTGTTTTTGGCTTGAGTTTGCAAAGCTTGTCTCAAGAAACCAGGGCTTAACATTGCTACACATAATCCACGAATGATTACTCTCTCTGTTATATAATCGAACGGTAGTAATTTGAGAGATCGGGACATTTCACGGCGACGACATCGCTTGAATCCGACTCCATCACAAAATTAAAACATTCATCGTTCCCGTGAAGCACCGTGACAACAATAAATCAAATCGTGGTTCAGGTAACATTAACAGGTAACACGATGTCCACAGTTCTACAGCATCAATCAACTCAAAAGAGAGAAACGAACTCCACAACCCCTGTTATGTTAGTACAATCAATCACCTTGTTTTCTCCCTAGTCGAATTAGCCCCGACTAACCTGTGTCAGCACATCAATATGTAGAGTTGTACAAGTATATAGGATCGTGTTCCTAACCCTTTGCCCGAGTGGGAATATGCACCGTGCACCTCTTGTCAGAGAGGTAAAAAGAGCAACCCCCAACACCAGGTTCTCGTCTCTAGAAAATTGAATCCTCTCGCTTTCTCACGAGCATGCAGATGGTGCATGCAATCCAAATTCACGTTACTTGTTGACACATTAGGGCGCGAGAAAAAGAGGATGTTCCCCAAGCCTTCATGGTAGAAATCCTTCATCTCGATGAGGAGGCCCATTTCTCACCGGCGTCTCCTGCTGTGGCAGGTCTGCTGAACGGAACAACCTTGTAAACCAGGTAAAATATATGTAAGCTGGGGAGTCCAGTCCTTAGCGACTGGTATAGAATTGAAATTTACCTGGTCATTGTCCGAAGAATCTGTCCCCGAAGTTTTTGCCTTCTTTGCACTGCACATGTTGCTCCCCTTTCTTCCTCCTATATCTTCATCCACAAAGTTTTGATCCGTAACCTCTGCAAAAACCAAAAGCATTAAATCCAGCCAAAGGCAGGTTCTACGACTCTACATCTCTCCGTTTCTTCTTTTTCATCAATACCAAGCTAAATGGGTTTTAGTATGACTGTAGTGAGCACTTCACCAGTCATGAATCACATAACAGTACATTTTAAAAGGGAAGAGTGTAAATAACTGGCAAAAGATTGCCAAACAATTACAAAGGGCTAAGACCATTGCATTTTTTTTTTTCGTGGGTATAGCTTGCCGTTTTGATTAGACAGCTGAGACTATTACAAAGGACAAGAGTGCACGGATATAGCTTGCCGTTTTGATTAGACGAAATTATAGGACATGTTTATTCAGCTCGATAGTGGATAACTGGCGATATTTTGACAATTTTGAATTCAGAAGTTCACATTTTACATTCACAAGTTAGATTACCCGTCTCTCATCTGAACACTCTAAGCTGCACTCAATCGTAAGAAAGGCTAAAATTTCTTTCGTAGTCGTAAGAGGAAAAAAGAAAGATCAGTTCCAGCAAGTCTGTCAACATTAAAATCTCAAATTGCGTTCATCAGTTAAAATCTTCCAAAAGATGGCTTTGCTTTGCCTCCTTGTATAAGAGCAGTTACATCTACAGTTAGAACATAGTAAATGGTACTCATAAAAACAACGAGAACCACAACCATTCATTGTGCACACGTATGGCGAATGCGAGTAAAAGAAAAAATCATTTGACACATACATCAGAAATAACATGAGCACCTGCATTGCCGTTATCGATTTGATTGCCAAAGTAAGAGTGGCATGCGTGAAACTGCTCTGAATTTCCAGCTGATGCATAGGCAAGAGCCTTTTTCCCTTTTCCACTGGATGTTTGGTAATTAGGAGATCCCGACCTCAGGACTCTAGAAGCAGGTCGAAAATGCTGGATCCATGGACTTTTTAGGAGATCACGTGAACCATCGGCTTTCTCTACCTGCAAGTCAGGTCTTTCAAAGTTGATCTTCTTCCAACTGCCATCTCTAAGAACTTTGAACTGGATATAAGAGCGAGTAAAGAGCTCAGTAAAAACAGCAAATGAGATGCCATTGAATAGTAAGAAACGAATATCGCCCATCTCATCGGGTACGTATCAATTCGAACCTGGCCAGAGGGTGCATAAGGGTGCTGTTTGTTCGATTGCCTGGTTAGTGGATCCACGAAGTTTGCTTTTTCCAAGTGCCAACCAAGCAACTCCATGGAATCGTACAACTGGTCGACGAAGGTAGCCTCCATCGATTTGAGATAGAGACTGTGTTTCTCATCTGTCCATTCCGTGTTTGAGGAATCCGTGCCCGGAAGGTCCTGAAAAACAATCGCCACCAATTTCAACTAGCTCAGTAGCTGCTTATTAATAGAAAGATGTTAACCCCCCACTGACGGGGATAAGCAATTCTTTAGCTTCTCTTCCTCCCTTGAAGGGGAGACGAGGACAAGCCAAACAGGATTAGATCATAAGCAACTCAAAATTTTCCTTTTTTTGTTTTTTTGGTATCATAGCTCATATTCGCTGCCTGCTCTCTACAATCAGATGTTGCGGTCTATGGGTTGTAATGGTAAACTTTAGCTCGTGAAGGGGTCTCCCTCGCGTAATCGGATTCCAATCTACCTCAGCCTCAAATTCATCAAAAGGACAACGGGCGGTCGCAAGCAGAGAAGAAACGTAAGCACACGGTCTATATTTCATTACAAAATAGGAAAAACTCCCTCTTGAAGAACTTAAAAAGACCGGGCACAGCTCGCTGCAATGCCATAAAATCGCGATCTGCTGCTCGCACCACAGACGTTGAAGCAGCGGTCTCTCTTTCCAACAGAATCGAAACACGAACACAATCCTCCTCAAGACAACAGCGACAACATGCTCATAAAAACCCGCCACCAGAGGCAATGGACGAGATCAAGAACCCACCGATCGAACTCGAATCGGCGCCAGAGAATCGAAACCCTCCGGCACGGATGTCCGTCTCGAAAAAGGGTGGGAGGGCTCGAAATCAAGCCGAACCCACAGCCACGGCGCGAAGTGTCCGTAGAAGAAGAAGAAGGACCAAAAACAGAAGAGGGGCGAACGACAAAAAGAAGAAGAAAATCGACGGGCGGGAGGAGGAGGAGGGAGGAGGGGGAGAGGGAAAATGGCGATCGTACCGGAATCATGGGTTCACGGTGAGGGAACTCGCTCGAGGTTCCCGAGCTCGTCCCGGAGTAATCGGTCCGGCGAGGAGCTTCCATTGCGACTGCGACGGAGACGACGGCGGCGGCGGCGGCGGCGGCGAGGAAGCCTTAGAGAGAGAAGGAGAGGGGGGGGGGGAGGGAGGATTTGGGGAATTTCGGTTTTTCGATGGAAAACGGGATGGTATTAAGCGGAGGAGGAGGAGGAGGAGAAGAAGGGCATTGGGGGGGTGGGGAGATGGCGATACAGTTGTCACCGCTTTTTTACACGTGTCAAGGGACCGGCAGGCGCCACGTCACCGGCGATGATGAGCTCAAGGCCAGATATTTTCGGCCCCCCAAAATATCTTCGGCTCCTCCCTCCCCCTTGCTTCCCTCATAACAATAATAATAATAATTCGAGGCTCCTGCTTACGTGGCGGCGGGGCGGCGGGGCCCGCACCCCCCGCCTCCGCCCCACTGGTTCCGCGCGCTTTTCTCTCCTCCCCTCCTTTTTTCCACCTTTTTCTTTTGTTGTTGTTGTTGCCGTTTGTTTCGCGTCGCGTGTCGCGTCACATGGCGAAATAACATGGAAAGCCCCGTGAGAAAATTCCAGGAGAGTGAAACGAGTTCTTCTGCTCGTGAACCGGAGGAACCCCCCCGGCCCTCCCCGAAGCTACACAGATCTTCTGTTGACTGGGTAAAAACCAACCCGCTCGGAAACCGCGGGTCGTCTCGTCCCCCCGCCGCACGCGCCGGGATGGAGATTGAGAAGAGTGCCGTGACGGAAGATCGAGCCCCGCGTCCCGGAATGTCGGGATTGAAACCCGTGCCACGACGGAAGACCGAATTGTCGTGCCCCTGCGAAACGAGCGGTGCCGGCCTAAACCGTCCTCCAGGAGGTTTTCCTTTGGCGGCATCCAGAACATGGACTTTCCCACTTCCTACTTTTCTCTTATTGGAGTAATTACAAATGTTGAATCGCCCGGTGTTTTTTTAGGTGCATGAATATCATCATATCGCCATGCTCGAACAATTTCGACCTAAAATACCGAAGCAAGAAATCTTGTGTTGTTGTTGTCAAATTCCACATTTCAACATCGATTCGAAACCTAGCGAATGCGAAAGAGCACCCGATCAAATTCCGCGGCCAATAATGATATTCCATCGTGATGCGAGGAGAATTTTCCGGATTGAAATTAGCACCAATTAAATAGAAAAAGAAAAATACGAGCAGAAAAAAATAATTATTCATTATTTCCATTCATTCCAGCCATTCATGAAGTGAAGAAGTTCATGCTAGTCTGCTGCATTCAGATTTTCAAGCAATCATAAAAAAGCCTACTAATTACAGCTGGCTGAAGTACATAACATATAAGCAAAAACTTAATCGGTAAAATGTTGGCTATATTATATGATTTGATCATGCTCAAGAAAACGAATTCCCAAAACTTTTCTTTTTGTACAACAAACGCGCTCATTAGGCCAGATACAGTCAAGGCCAGAGAGAAAAAAATAAAACTACAACATCAAAAGCTTTTAAGCTCCCGTTATTCGAATTCTTACATTGTCGTCACGAACGAATGGACCACGATGATAGTTGTTCTCCTTTTTCCCTTATCCCCATTACCAATCGTTTACGGAATGAGTAGAATTTGCGAGTCAATCTTCCAGTCTTTGCTCGTCCCCGGATGTTTCGTTTTCCAGCAGTTCCATCTGACCTGAGAACGAGCCAAAAGATATTTCAGAGGAACAGGTGATTTGATAACCATGATCGGTGTGGGCGCTTTCTCTTAAGGTAAAGTTTGATATTGGAAGAATAATCAAGCAACAGCGGCGTCATATCCTACCTAACAAGGATACTAGAGATGGGGTCCTTGAAACTCCCTGCGATCTCAGGTCCGCACCTGCAGTCCGCGTCAAAATGTTGAAGTTCGTTTGGTTTTCTGTATGGAAAACTGCGATCGCTTCACATAAATACATAAACGCTCAAGTACAGCATACCTGAACTTTCGAGCGAGTTAAGAACATCTGATTTCTTAAATGTAAATCCCATGAAGTTAGTGTCTTTTGATGTCAGCATCTGCAAAATCAGTTAAAAAGCCACCCCTCATCCTCATGTGATGTCAAAGTGATAACCGATCCAGTGGACCAAATGAAAGCTTAACAAAATAAATCGAGCAATGAATCATCGTTTAAATGCATTTGCCCCAGGTTTAGAGTGGGGGCGGGGTGTTAATGTTTAACAAAGTTCCTTTACTTCGGATGGTAATCAAGCAGTGTGAGGTGGAATCATTACCTTCCGCCAAGGTCCAACAGTTGGCGTTGAAGATGGCGGGCCTTCTACCTAGGAAGGTCAAAATGCGAAAGTCTCAGCCAAAACTCACATCAAAACAGAAAGATACGTCGGGATAAGTCTCGATAAATATTATGCAAAAATTGAGATTCCCAAGGAATTCTCAAATGTCTGAAGAAGTTAATCAGTCGATTAGGCCTACTGCTAAAACTCAGAACAATTTTGCTGTTCGACATACACCTTATGAAATTTGAAATTAGATCAAAACCATCCAAAACGACCCCGTGTCCTGAAACATAAAGAATAAAACAGAAATTGCAGCCGAGGGTAGCAAGAGACCCAGATACTTGTTCACCCATACTTGTTGCCTACTTTACTAACGTCAAAAGCGGGAAAAATTCAAGGGTCCATATCTAGCATGGAAGACTGATAAATCAACAGCCTATGTCAAGCCATTAAAGCTTTGATTTAGCAGCATAGCAATAAAGCTATGTTGATCCTGATCCAGACAGGAAAGTGAAATTTATTTCAGTCTTCTGTAGATATTTTATCTCATTCAGCATGGCTGAGTTTGATAACCTTGACAAAGTAAAACGGGTACTCACTTCTGGAAACTTCTCAAAATTCTGAGTGTCCAATTCCCCGTTAACGGTAGGCTTATATGCAGCTTCCATCTCATAGAGCATGTCCCATTGAACAGATTTGAACCATGGATGTGCCTGAAAAGAAAACTTGCAACAAGCATAAACACAATTGCAATTGCAGGCCAGAATGCCGGTGCAAAGTGGTTGTGGTTGTGGACATATTCTGCAGAAAGTGCAAATTTACATTTTCTCCATTTAGGAAGGAAAAAAAGAGTGTCAAACTAGCAAAAAGTACAGGCAATTTCTTCTACCGTGTGAAAGAAAGAGCATTATTCTGCAAGTCACCTTTATTTCCTCCACTCCTCCAGTCCCTAGTCTTGTTTCAACGTCACATAGCAAGTGACAGATTAAATCCTTAGCCTCTTCTGAAATCTTTGGTTCCTCAGGGAACTTCAGGCATGCTTTCCAATTAATAATCTGAGGCAAAACTTAATCATTGAGTACTCTGCGTATGTCCTTGGAACTCGTAACCAACCAAAGGTAATAGTGAAATCACCTTACGGCAAGTGATCCTAGGATCATCAGAACAGAAGGGAGGATAGCCTACAAGCATCTCATACATGATTGCACCCAATGACCACCAATCGCACTCCATTCCATATCCCTTTTTCAGCAGTACCTCAGGTGCCATGTAGTCAAGAGTTCCAACAGTAGAATATGCCTGTCGATGTTATACATAAAACTACATAAGCCAAATAGATATTAAATTAACAAATGGAATGCTTGGCATTACTTCATGAAACCGGAATATGACTAAGATGGACAACAAAAGTTAGAGGACACAGAGATGAGAGGATACCAATGCACGCCGATTACGTTTCCATCGTAGCAATTGCTCTCTTGGCATCAACCAAGGCGCTGCATCAGCACCAGAGTGTCCACCGGATCCACTTAAATTTTCTTGAGAGGTTAAACCTTCATCTTCTAACAAAATTGTAGAATACTTCTCATCTAGAGGTTTACACAAACCAAAATCAGAAAGCTTCAAGTGGCCATTTCTGTCCAGTAACAGATTGTCTGGTTTAATGTCCCTACATGAAGGAACTTGCTCAGAAGTGTAGTTGGTAAAAGAGAGACTATCTTTCTATTGAGATTAAAAGAAGTACCTATAGGCTTAGGGTTAAGCCTTGTATAATTACATAAATAACCCCAACTTGCTAAACTGTAGAATAATAAGTAATAACCCAACAAGAAGAAACTCGGAGTTTCATTTCTAGCTCAAGAAGCTGAATGCAATCATATACATGTTGAAACACAAGTGAAGTTGTTCAACGGTCAACTGTCCACCTCAGAAGAAAAAGAAACAGAGAGATAGAAAGGCTAACACGAGTATGATCTATCACTAAACAGCAGCACAAATAAAGTTGGAAAGAGTTCATTAGAACTGAAGCAGTGGCAACAGGATAGCATCATGAAATGATAGATCAAGATTAGTAATGAAGAATGTAATGGTGACAATACAAGGGCTCATTGACATGCCAAGCACTAGCCAGCGTGGTGTTCTGCATGAAGAAGAGACTAACGGTACTGAATCTTTTGACTTTCCCTCATTGGTTTAATATGAGAAAATACGTAGAATGATAATGGTAAGATTCTTCTTAAGGAGTGCATTGAGGAGAAGAAGCTGCAAACAGCTCTCCCACTTTACTCCTTCAAACGGATTCGAACAGACAAGAACATTCCATTGAGAAAAGCAGTAAATAATCATCTGATGCTGGTAAATCGAATCATTCACCATGGTCGATAGCTTACAAACCACTTGATCACAAAAAAAGACAAGTAGCCATCCATTTCCAATTGCAACACTAGGTGAGTTTAGCTTGGAAAAGACATTCTCCGAAACTGTGGGTCCATAAACTCGTGTAATAAATCCATATGTATATCCTTTTCTCTGCTATATTTATTAAGAGAATTCAATTTTTCAACTTCTCTGGACTATAAGCAAGACTATATGTAAGCATATAACTATCCAATGCCACACCTCACTCCGATTAAAATTTTGGCACTCCTTAGCATCCAGTACTATATATTACCAGATGTGAAAGCTGAAACATATTCATAGTCATGACAAGTTATTATGTACCCGGAATTTTAAAGTAATACCTGTGCACATAATTATGATGATGAATAGAGTGGATGGCTAGAATACTCTCTGCTATGTAAAACCGTGCAACATCTTCAGAAAGAATGTCTTCTCTCATCAACAATGTCATGATATCACCACCAGGTAAATATTCCATGATGAGGTATAAGAATTCCGAATCTTGAAAGGAATAGTAAAGCTGAACAATGCACCGACTATCAACCTCCACAAGTAAGTTCCTCTCGGAACGAACATGCTCAACCTAATCACACAAACAATCATGATTAAAGAATCGAAGCACAAAATGCGTTAACACTACAAAGCAACTAGTCCCAAGATTATATAAGCTAGAACATACGACTCTCTGAGAACCAGTATGTAATAGAGAAAGGATTCAGAGAAATAAACCACATCAGCTATTTGAAGAACAAATCATTAGATTAGTAACTGAAACAAGGTTATGGGTACGGCTCAAAGAAGAGAGCGAAGAGGAAAAAGCTAAAGAAATACAAAAGTAGCAAACTGTAGGATCCAATAACATGTCGCTTAAGATGTTCACCTGTCCACGGCTAAGCATCTCGGATTTTTTCAACTTCTTCATGGCATAGACCTCTCCTGTATTCTTTGCACGACATAGGCTCACCTGCATCGGTTGAATGTAGCTGATAAGAATAAGGAACATATGCTAAAAAGGAAATACTCCTAAACTTTTGTGGAAGAGAAGCGTAGGGAACTCATCATAAAACAACTACTCTATACACAAATCAAGTCAGTGCTGAGTCAGCCACACCGGCTAAAAAGCAAATCAAAGCATATCCTCAAGCGAATATCGAAAACAAGACAAAAGTATCATTTGCATGTACCTCACCAAATGCGCCTTTACCAATGACAGTTAAATGTTCAAAGTCATCCAATCCCACTTTACGTCTTTGCAACCTCATGTACGCTGTCTCCTTGCGCTCTAGATTTCTCAGCATTTCCTGCTGCTCCTCGCTAGACACCTGAGCTTCTTGTGCTCTCCTTTGGAGAGCTCGCCGTCTAATCCGCAAAACCACAGAATTAATTAGTATGCTCGCCGTACTACGCCGCCATTTATTCACCCCCCCCCCCGGGGAAGAGGATCTGTGTAATATAGGCCCATGCCTTATTGCGGAAAACAGAGATTCTAGGCTTATACATCCTGGATCTATCTAATCGGGTAAGTCTCAGATTTGCATACAATATTGCTTATAGTATCTTAAATCGAGTCGAATGCGAAAAGAAGGCATGTTTATATCAAGTTAATCCGTTTCACACAGAAGAGTCAAGCTTATATCGCTCTCTAAGAAGCTAGGAAACCAGATTAATTGGTGATTTGCATTAATGAGTCCAGACATGGAGCGAGACCTCCTTAATCACTACCATTTCTAGATGAGAGATATAAATGCGACATTCACGCAACTAACGAATCCAAGTCTCAGTCAGAGCAGAGACCAGTAAAGGACCGCCAGCAATGAAACGCTAAAGAATATCCTATCGACGCCACTGCCAAGAGCAGTGGGCGGCGGACGATCACGAAGCCGAAAACCGATGCGGTCGGTGGAAGCGAAGCGACGGAGAAAGCGCACAAAACGAAGAATCAGGCGAGGATCAGGGAACGTTCGAATTCGAGGTGGGAGATCGCCAAACCTGTCCTTGCGATCCTGCAGGCCCTGGAGGTAGTTCTTGTAGTGGTTCTCGATGAACTGCTTGGCGGCGGCCGCCTTCTGCCGCGTCACCGGCGACGACACCCCGACGTCCTGAGCCAAATCGAGCGCCCGGTCCGGCCTGAAGCTGAGCGCCCCGAGCCTCACCGTCCCATCCCCGCCTCCGCCGCCGCCGCCGCCGCCGCCCCCGCCGTCCATTCCCGATCGCGGATCAAGCCGGAACGAGCTCGGAGGACGCGACCCGGGGCAACCGAACCGATCACGGGGACAGCATGTCGAATCTGAGGGGGTAGCTCGAGGAGGGAGATCGGGATTGGGGTACGCTGCAACGAGCAGTCTAGAGAGAAGGGGGGAGGGAGGGGGATGAACTGGCGCGTATATATATATATATATAGGAAGGGGGCGGCGACTTGCTTGTGATCTGGTGATGCAGAGCACCGTGCTGGTGGAGTCGCGAAAGCTAGAGATAGAGAGAGAGAGAGAGAGAGAGAACCGGGGGGGGGATATTTTATTCGGGCTGTCTGGCTTTCTGGTGCGCTTCTCGGGAATGGAGTGGGATGGACGCCATCGTTTAACTCGCATGAACTGGAATCTCGGAGGCGCACCGCACCACACAGCACAACAGGAGGAGTGGGACTGACTTTGAAGCCAGCAGCTGAAAGAGTCAATTTCTAGAGAGAGAGAAAGGGAGGGGAGAGAGTGAGAGAGAGGGGGTGGGGTGACTTTTTTGGCACGGCGCCTGTACTGTGTCGGCGGAGATCTATAGGAAGGGAAGCCCCGACAAGATGATCTTCCGTCGTTCCTTCCTTCTCTCGTTTTCGGTAAATTCTTTGTTCTTTTTGGGGTAATTGCTATTCGGTCGTGATTATCACCCCGGCGGCGGTGCAGACCGACTTTCTCCGGGGCGGAGCTCGGGAGGGAGGGAGGCGGGTACCGGCCCGTGAAAATGCCGACCCGACCCAACCCGGAAATGGGCGTTTCGTAGAAAAAAATAACAACACCGGGCGGGAGTTGACGCATGGAAAGAAGCTAGAGAGAGAGAGGGGGGGAGAGAGTCTTCGCCCGAATCAGAGTCTCGGTGAGATAGTATGGGAGCGATGGAACGGCTACGAAGCGCGATCGACACATCGTGTTCGATGATCTCGTGACGATACGATTCGCCGTGGTGCACGGCGCCGGGCTGGCCGCCGGTACTTTCCCTCGCCGAAAATTAACTAGGTGTCCAAAATTTTATTTTTTTTACCTTGGGGGAGTTGTCATTTACGGACGTAACATTCGGAGCATCTTCCATCCCAACTAGACGTTGGGACAGGGTCGTGTGTTTTGTCCGGATAGCCCACGAACTGCTTTTTGCCGAGGCATATGTTTTGGTTCGAAGTTTGCACTTTCCAATCGCACGCGATTCCCTAAGACAACAAGACGGATCGCGGGATGCGGAGACAAACTGGGTCAACGGTCTCATCCTTTTCTCTTGTCTCTTGTCCCTTCTCCTTCTCCTCCTTTTATGCCGTGCATTTTCTTCATCGAAAAGGCCCACCTGACTTGACCCGGCCCGGAGAATCAGTTAAACCATCTTTTGGGGCATGGCAATATTTAGATCCGGAGCCGGAGCCGGATCCGGCCTAGCCCGCCCCGTTTCGATCGAGTATGCCGGGTGTCGAACCTGTCCTTTCTGGAGGTGATTAGTTTCGGAGTGGAGTTGGTTACCAGCTCTCGATCCAGAAGAATCGGAGGTGGGAGCCAAACTGGGTCGGTTCTTCCCGAAATCGATCCAATGAACTGGCCGTCTTTTCTTTTCAGGGGAAAGAGCTTAGAAAGTTACGTAATGCTAAAAAATTTGCATCTCCTAACACACGAAAGTCTTTGCCAAGCGATTGTGTGAGTTTTTATTGGCATTAAATGCGAATGATTTAAATCTCGACAGATGCAAGACTTTTTTTTTTTCCTAATGAAATAATATGCCGCGGAACAAAACAAGATGCTGCAAAAATCGGTTCGATATCGAGTTGAGGATTGATTTCGAGAAGAACTGCATTTCCAGTCTCGGAACCAAGAACCAAACCTGTCCAGGCTAGTTCCCTTATCCAGGACCCGAACCAGTTCTCCCCCGAAACCGACTCGGAATCCAACCGAAGGGGCCGATTTCGGCTAGTTCTTCCTACTTAAACCGGACCCGGTGCTCGCCCCCGTAGCTAAATTCAAATCAAACCAACGAAAACGAGGAGGCCCAGAAAAACAAAGGCCCAAGTTCGAAGCCAATAAAGCAAGGGCCCAGTGGGCCCGCACCGGGAGGGATCAGATCGCCACAACGGTCATTGGGCCCACGGCCCGCAAAAGAAGCTCTACGAACCACACAAAATATCAACAAAAAGCCGCGAAGACCCCCGCTGCTTCCCTTCTCTCTCTCTCTCTCTCTTCTGCACTTATCCGCTGAGCTCCATTTGCTTCACCGAACGAACGAACGAACGAACCAGTGATGATGATAACGTGACCGAGCAACCATTTCTGCTGCTGCTTCTTCTTCTTCTTCTTCTTCTTCTTCGTCGTCGTCGTCGGAAAGAGCTCTCGATCACCGGACGATCACGCATGAGACTCGAAGCGGGGGCTCATCACCACCGTCGTCTGTCCAGCGAAGCTCGATGACCGACATGGTTTCTGCCCCCGGCGGCAACGCGCTGCGGCACGTCCGCCTCCCGCGGAGCCCTGTCCTGCCCCGTTTCTTCTCGCCTCTGGCGATGCCCCCCTTCTCGCTCCACAGGGCGGCGCCGCCGCCGCCCGTCCGCGCGCTGTGGACCGGATCCGGGGGCGGCGGCGGCAGAGTCCGGAGCCGGGAGGCGCTGGGCTCGGACGTCGTGCGGAGGCCGATTGTGTCGCCGGCGAAGGATTTGACGGGGGATTCGGTGGGGGACGAGGCGTCCGGAGGAGCGGAGAAGGCTGATTTGAGCGGCAGAGGAGGCGAAGACAGTGAAGAGGAAGTGGAGGAGGAGGAGGAGGAATGGGTTGATTGGGAGGATAAGATATTGGAGGACACCGTGCCTCTGGTTGGCTTTGTGAGGATGATTCTGCACTCTGGAAGGTGAGGCCTCACGTCTTTCGGTGAATCTGTGACTTGGAGATGTTAGTAAATGCATCCTGCCTAGTTGGTTGGGATAAGCCGAAATAGATGATATCTGCTTGCACTACACTTTTGTGTTAGGTGGCTCTTTTGCTTGCTTAAGTTAGTCTTGCGAAACCCTTTTACTGGAAAGGGACGCGTCGGGCGGTGTTATGTAGAGCCGTACGCTGCGAGAGGATTGTGTAGTGGCTGGCTGATTCCACCCTGTAGGAAGCTTTACTTGTTGCAATGTCGGTTTTGTCGTGGTGTTAAAATCGACATGTTGTGTTTGTTCAATCGTTGGAAGATGGAAATGCCTGAAAGTTTCTTCAATCTGGTCAAGTGGAGATATATGATCAAAACTTAAAAGCTCTGTGCACAGAATGTTATGGTTGTACTCAGAGTAATCGAGAAACAGCCATGGAATTTCTTTTATTTGCGCAAGTATTGCCAGTCGTCCATCCTCCAGCTATCTTTCTATCTACCTCGCTATCCTCACGTACTCACATGCGTGTAGATACATGTTGGCATGTGCGGATGGACTCCGTCTTATATTTCTACATTCATACAGACATACAAAGTATTTATTGCCCTGCACTAATGTGTGTGTTTAGAGTCTTTAGACCTGTGCACGTACTACATATCTTCAGATTTGTGCAATTGTAGCTTGCGACTATTCAACTTTATGTCAACTTTGGATGACTTAACTTTGTCTTTATCTTGACTGCTACTAAATCTTCAGAATCCGCATGCCTTTACAGTTGTATGTAATATAGGCTTCGCCATTAAGGCATTCATGGGCCGTTATCATTCAAGGGAAATGTGCAACTCCATTTGTGTTACGAAAGAGTTCAGAGATGCTTAATATATCATTAGGATTCCATGTTTAGTGCCCATACTGGTCTCCGTTTTCTTTCTGGTGAGAAAGGGGCACAAATTTAGGACTGTTATTGATCTGGACCCATTATTGAGTGTCAGTTCTCTATTACAAATTACAGTAACGCTTTGGTATATCTGCGATCAAGCCTTCGTCCTTGAGATCCTGGCTATCTAAAGTTAGGTAAGAGATGAGTGTTGTATTTATTTACCCTTCATCCTCATTACATAGTCGAATGCTTGTGCAACCTTTTTTCAGTCCACCAACTAATCTTTTGATTTTCAAATCTGAACTTGCGGCAGTCTAGGTTCTCTCTGTCCTTCCAGTTCCTTCTTTACCCTAACATAATTGCTCATTTCTGGCACATGAGCACCACAAGTGCCCTGGAAAGCAGAATAACAACGTTAATTCTTAACTTTATACAGTTCATAATGCATACTTAATGTTCTGTGATAGCTGTAGGTATGTCAAAACCTTGTAATATGAAGGTTCCCTTGATCCTGTCTTCAGAGATCTGTTTACATTTTCAATTATCAACTTCATGGACAAGAGTCATTGGACAAGAAAAACCTTCATGGACAAGACAGAATGTAATAGGATGCTTGCTTGTATCTGTATGTCAATTTGTAAAAGCATGATCGTACCTTGGGTGCTAATTCCTGAGTTATTTCATGTGATGATGCTTGTCTAAGTAGTAAGAGTCCATGGCAAGCTGATCGCTATTATTGGACATAAATTTATGGGTTTGCAGAATGTTTGCTGCTGCACGTTCTGTCTTTTTCGCCAATCCATCAATTGCACTGCTCACATTTAACCATTTCAGCTGCTTTTGGTCCTATATTTAAGAAATATTTGGACTCTTAGAGCATGTTAGATGATTTAGACATTTTTTAGAAAGAAGATAGCAATAGAACTGTCTGAAAGTCCCAAAGTAGAAATGCACTGGATTCTTATTGGTACTAACAAAGGTGGAATTTGTTATCTTGTTGTAGATATCAAAGTGGAGATCGATTTAGTCCAGAACATGAGACAACCATTCTTGAGAAGTTGCTTCCCTATCATCCTGAGTTTGAAAAGAAGATCGGTTGTGGAATTGATTATATCACGGTATCTTCCTCCGTTCTCCTTCTCTTTTTTCAAGCAAAGCAACTTATGTATTGAATATCACGAGTAGTGACATTAATGGAAGATTCGCTTTCTGTGTTGCTTTCATCATCCTGATATATATGTCCTGTGAAGGATGCATTGCCTGATGAGGATGTAGATGATATCCCATTCAGTATCGTGAGAGAGAATATTCATGTTAAAGCTCAATGAAGCTCTACATTCTTGCTTCAAAATGCTTGGAACTGAGGAAAGTAGCAGTGTTGCTTAGAGCTTTAGTCTACCTGTAGTTATAAGGCTTTACTGTTTGATCTAAGCAGATTCTTGAGCCGTTATTCATGGGGTTGGAAAAGAGTAGAAAAGTGTGATCTCTCTACTAAATACATAGAAGCGTATCCTCTTTGCATATTCTTTGACCTTATCCTTTGTGAAACCTTGAGTTTCTTCTTTTGCCACAATTGCTGGTCACCCGAAAGAAGGCAATTACTGTTGTTTTGGATGGGTTTTCTAATTTTCTTGTCTATTGATTTCACGGTACAATTGATAGTTATTTTGGTTACATTATATCACACTCCTTGAAGTCCTGAATCCTGCTTATAAAGAATTGTACTTACATATAATAAGAATTGTACTTGCTGGAAGTTGATCTCTCTGTCTTCACACCTCAATTGAGTGGAGTTCGATATGTTCGATTTGTTTGTGGATCATGTTGCATCATATTGCAAGAATTTGAATACTCATGCATGCTCGCCTTTTACTTAGACTTTTGTTTATTTTGTGTCATGTTAACAGGTCGGGTACCATCCTGATTTTCAAAGCTCAAGGTGCTTGTTCATAGTCCGCAAGGATGGGGAGTTAGTTGACTTTTCTTATTGGAAGTGTATAAAAGGCCTCATCAGGAAGAAGTATCCTTTATATGCAGACAGCTTCATTCTTAGGCATTTTCGACGGCGAAGGCAAACTGATGGACGGTAGCATTTATCTCATTCGGCTTGTAACTTACTCAAAAAAAAGAAGGAAAGAAAGTAACAGCTTCCATCTTCATATGCTGAGGAATTCATTCAGTCTTATTGTTATCTCTCTTCTGCTATAATCTATCCCTACTGTGGGTAGAGGTTAGAAGGTTAAGATTTATTGTAATATTATTGTGAATTTGGTTCAATTGTCAGAGGTTGCCGATCCTTTGTCGGTGAGCTGATTTTACCTAATGCGTTATGGCCTATAGGAGGTATACTAAGATGCATTGTAAGTTTGCTCATCATACCTGGTAATCTTTTGAGAACAGTTCGCATAATTTAGTCTTGTACAGACGTCTTTATGCAATGCACACATGAGATTTTTCGTTCATCAGTCTGTCCTTGGAAGCAAATGATTGTGAAAGTTCTCCAGTATCTTGTTCTGCTATTCATAAGTATACTAAAAAACATCTCATCTCGTGTACGATAATCGGTACATACGACCTGATATTTCAGTCAAGCTCACCTTCCTCATATAATACTTGGGAGCTACGGAGTCTGGTCGAGTCAAGCTGACATGGCCTTGAGGGCGAATGAGCAGACGTTTCTGGAATAGCGCTGCCGATCATTGTAAAGAATATCGAGAACCGGCTTTCTATGTATGCGGGGACTCTCAAACATGGAATGCTGATGCCCCCTTATCAGCCCAAACTGCACTCATGATGTTCGGTTCGTACCGTAACAAAGATGAGTTGGAGTTGTGAAAGTTCGTGCTTTGGTATTGTGTGGTTTATGGGAGTTACACGGGCGAAAATAAAAGGATGGCATGATTAGAGTTGTAGAGGGAGGTGGCCTTGATGAAATCTATAGATCTAGAGGTTTGAGTGCATGGAAAACTACCAAACCAACGGATAGGACACGATGTCCGGTGAAAAGAGCAATCAGAAAGCTATATCGGAAGTAAGAAAGGAGGTTGGGATAAGGCTGATGTGGTAATATGACACGATCGGACACGTTTAGGGAAGTGGATATTCACGAACCTGGAAGTGAATCGAAAATAATCAAACTCAAACTACATTATTTTACGGTACGCCTGATAAGCATAGGCTCACGCTATTTTCACACCCTAAATGGCTATTATGCTTCCTAACTCATCAAGTTCACGAAAATAACTAATCGATCAAAATCACAAATGGAAAGAGAGAAAGTTGCTATTTTTTGGAAATGCAAAAGTCACACACCGTTGTAAAAATACAATGCCGTCCTATTAGTCAAAACAATGATAATTTTGTTCCACCACCTTATGTTATTTTCCGTTCGAGTGTTTACAAACTTAATTTCCTTTGAATTTTGTTGTTAACTTTAGTTAATGAACATATCTTAAATATAGAGTATGATTATAAAGAGTTCACAGCTTCCACCGAAGTATCCCCTAAAAAAGCTTGGAAAGGAGTTATTAGAGATTGAACTCTAGAGAGATATTGTAAATAAATGCCCTATATTAATATTATTTTAAATTAGAATCTTGACCATCAATTTTATTAAAATACTTGAATCTTATACGACTCTCGTAAAAAAAAGAGGACGAACATGCAAACTTCTTTGGTTTGAATATAAAAGAAGAAGAAACAGCAGTTTAGGAAATGTTGATAAAATTCATTAGATAGATTGATCTATATACCCTTATCTCAATCTCAGCTTTAATGAGGTCCCAATGACTTAATGGGGGCTATTTTGGATCATTTAAATTTTAGGATGTATCTAAAGTTATCTAGGGGTTAAAATAACGTGAGCCTAAATATAAATGACACACGACAAAAAGATTTTGTCATATTTGGTATAAAGGTTTATACGGGATCGATATGCCTTTTTTCTTCTTTCTCTATTTTTGGGAGAAAGTTAGGGACCTATATTCATAATCACATATTAAGATGGTGATTGATCAGTTGTGTTTGTACATCACACGAATATTAACTACTACTGTCTCTGCTTAATTTCTAATGTCCATACATTTAGGTTTATACGTGAAGTGTGGATATGTGCAGAGTGCTTAAAAATCACTAGTCATGATAGGCAAACATTAAATTTATTGTACATTACCATCTTAATACATTTTCTTGAATGTACATCTCCATCTTTGTTGATAATCACATATAGTACTCTACATCAACAATTCATGAAGAATATCCTCACCTTATATAAATTACCATCCTTGCTAACAATCCCATTAATCTCTGTTCTTCTTTTATCTCAATGACTCCAATCTCAAATTGTCTATTCAGTGTCTAAATTATGACACGGTCAAAAGCAAAATGTCTGTATGATAGACCATCTGAATCAAACTCTTTCGTCTATAAATTGGGTTGCAGATTCATCGACTCAACGCATTGACCATTAAGCTAAATGTTTAGTTTTTGGATTCCTATTGGCAACATTGCAGGTCTCCGGTAAGAAAACCTTCTGTTTGATTCAAAAGAAGAAAGTATATTTCAGAAGATGAACTCATTGCATTGACCGTTAAGCTAAATGTTTACTTCAAAATGTACCACTTGACAATATTAATTGCAGAACCCAAAGGTTCAAGAGTTCAGGTTTCTATTCTCTCTCACTCCACCCATACAGAATTCCTCAATAGCATACAGTACAAGTAACTAAATTTATATCGAAGGAACATCAGTTTGCCCTCTTAGACAAATATTATTGTAAAAGTTACTGTCATGACCATAAAAGACCTAATACAACTATTTTTTTCCCATTTACTATTACTTCGGTACATAGACTATGGTCCTGATCGGTTGAGTCTAGCTTCCTTCATAGGAGGCTTAGGAGCAAGTCGAGTCAAATTGACATAATCTTGAGGAGAATGGGCAGACACTCCTGGAAGGACAATGCCGAGCATCCTAAACAGCACTAAGAACCAGCTCTCTCGGTATGTTTTGCCATTCACACATGGCATGATGAAGCCCCTTATCAGCTCCCAAATCGCGATCAAGATGTTAGGTATGAACCATAACCATGGTGAGCAGTTTTTGTTCGGCTCCTCAGGTAACAACTGAATTCAATTGCCATGTAATTAGGAGAGTGTGAGAGCCAAATATACAAGGTGCAATATTTAAACATGATTGCAGTATTGCATGCAGCCCTCCTTTTCCTACTTATCCATCCTTTCAGTCCTTTAAGCCTGTAACTTATATGCACAACACAGTTTGGTGCATTGCAATTATAATATGGATTAGTTACAGTATAAAAGTTCAAACTATCAAATCAAAGATAGGTTTCTTGTTCAACTATGCTGACACTATCATGAGGCTTGAAGCAGATGCTGTTGAGAGAGAGAGAGAGAGAGAGAGAGAGAGAGAGAGAGAGAGAGAGAGATGGTGATACCTTCCCCTTGTACAAGCAGTTGTAGTAGTAGCAATAACCGAAGTGCTTGAACCCAAAGACCTTGTTATCACAAGGCAGCCTAGGAACAATGTCGCTTGAATAGACATACCTACAGTACTTCGCCTCACGACGAACCTTCTTTATCATGTACTCCCCAAATTTCTCATCCCCCACCCTCGGTTGCCCAAATGTGTACACTCCTTCCAACTTCTCCAGAATTGCATCCTCCTCGAGCATGCACAACGCCCCCACAAATAGTATGGCAAGTGCCCCTCCCAAACTATGCCCCGTTACTATGAGCTTTGTCCCTCCCTCCAATCGATTCCTTAGCATTTCCTTCATCTTATAATAAGCATAGCTTTTGCCTTCTGCGGCTACCTCATCGATCTCCTTGAGCCATCCTCGGTCCTCTTGTAGGCCCAAGGCTTTCATGAAGCCGCCGTGGATCCTCACCCTCCCCTCTTCTCCTTTGATTTTGAGCTCGTACCAAGAGAGATCGATGTCCGTGCACCATGCGTCTGCATCAAAAGGGCGGGTACCCCTAAATGCCACCACAATCAGGTCTCGGTCTTTGAACATGATGGCTCGAGTTGAGGGTTGCTCCTGGTTGTGAGAGTTAGTAGGACCACTGTTAACTGTTATAAAAGTTTAAGTTATTAGACAAAAATGTGATTTAATATCTAAATATTTTAACAAGTCTACAAGACAATGCAAGAATTTATGTTGTTTGTAAGAAGAGCTTGTACTTTTGTAAGCTTATCATTTAGGCTTCTTGAATGAAGATTATGTGGTGACAACATATATTCAATGAATAGTACATTATCTTTGACCTGTTAGATTTTCCAAAAAACTATAAGAAATTGGGGTTTGCTATTTCTCAGCAAATTATTAGATATCACGAAAATATCATTTATTTCTCTTGCGTGTTATATGAACCCACTGATATGTCAGAGAAAATCCTCTATTTAGGACAGCGCTCCCTTCAGTGTCTCGACAAATCTCAACCGTCAACCAAAATCTCATTTGCACGAATCAATAGAAGAAATTTGTCAAAATACCAATGGAGCATCATACGGAATTGAGGATCCACGAGTATGCGTAAAACTTCAGGGTATCAATGGCCTCCCAACGCACACTTCTCTCTAATGAAATAGGTAAATCCTATTTATACATGGTTAATACTGCTTCTCATCAAGAGTGCGATATAAACCAACAATAGTCAATGTTTATATATTATAAGTTGGTCCATATGAGCTCGGGATCAAAGTCATATTGCTTGATACATAAGTATAATCCAATTTAACTAAATAAGATTTAATCTGTGATTTTTGTGGTTGTCCTTAAATTGTTACTCTGTGTGAATGATTAGCGAGTATAAGATCACGAAAATTGCACAGCATAATTCATATATTCTTAATTAAGCAAGCAACTAAGTTTAAAACCAAATTTCATCGATAAAATGTATACATACATATCAGGAAGATATAATGCTTACCGATGTCAAAGTCCCGACAAAGCAAGTATTCCATCTAAAGCCATAAAAAATGAGAAGAAAAAAGAAAAAAAAGAAGAGAGAAAAAAATTAGTTCTCGTCATCATCAAGCACAAAGGAATGATTTAATTAAGCTAGATTAGCATGAGATGAGATGACTAAGCAGGTCAATGGATAGTTGTTAAATCATCGTGCTGCAACCATGTTTCATTTTTTTTTTATAAGTGCAATCGAATCCTAAAACTTTCAAAAAGTGCAATCAAGTCCTAAAATTTGTCAAATTGGTGCAATCAAGTCTTCCGTTGGTTACATTTTTTGAAAGTTTTAGGACTTGATTACATTTTTGTGATAAATTTTAGGACTCGATTATACTTTCTGAAAGTTTTAGGACTTGATTGTACTTTCGTGATAAATTTTAGGACCTGATTACATTTTTCGAAAGTTTTAGGACTCGATCGCATTTTCATGACAAGTTTTAAGAATTTCAGTGCCCTTATTTTTTTTTTTATGACGAGAATTGATGTATTAGAATTATATGCTCATCTTTCAATGTTATATCAAGGGTCAGTGAGAGACGAACCTTCCAAAGACCTTGGATGGTGGTTTCCACAAATGAACGATTCTCGTACGACAATTTAGCGGCCATCATGGACAAGTATGCATCATACTCTCCGTCTCCATGCGTCAGGTGGCTGTCAAGTTCCACTCTCGGGTCCAAATTCCCTACCGCTGAATAAAAAGTTGGCGAGTCTCTCTGCGGCCACGCCACGTTTCCTGCATTATTTGCATACGTGATCCTCGTGTTCTTCTTGTGCAAAGTTTGACGCTTGGTATGGTTTTTATGCAGTTTAACTTCTCTATTTTCACTTTCGAACACCTTGTCACCAAGAAGATGGCTCCATGGAAGATGTCGTCAAAAAGTTTCCACCTTTGTACACTGAAGGAGCCATTTTTAACTTTTTTTTTTTGCAGAAATTTAGGTTCTGTTTGTTTCGCAAAAGAAATTTTCAGAAAAATATTTTCCTCATTTTCCAGTGTTTCAATCGCTCGGGAAAATGAATCGATGGAACATATTTTCTTAGTCAACGGAAAATGTTTTCCTACCAAAACTTAAATTCAGGAAAATGATAAAGTATCGGCACTTGCACCAGAATTCTATGCTTGGGCACGGGAATCCCAATGCTCGTTCTCGGGCCCTTGGTAGTGGGGTCGGTTCCTTGGCGCTCAAGGCTAGGTCCATTGAGGCTGAGCCCGGAAGCCCGGTTCCAATGAACCTGGGCTCAGGACACCGGTGCCTGTGCTTGGGACGCCTGGCTTGGTAATATCGAGGCTGGGCCTGGGTCCATCGAGGCAGAGCCCGGAAATCCAGCTCCGATGAAATCGGGCTCAGGACACCGGTGCCCAACTGCCCGTGCTCGGGACACTAGGCTCGGTCATATCAAGGCCAAGCCCGGGTCCATCGAAGCCAAGCCCCGAACCCTAGTGCCCATGCTCAATTCCCCAACTTCCGAGCTCGAGTGCATCAAGTCCTGGCCCGGGATTTCCGCGCCCGTGCCCACGCCTAGTTCCCCTGTGCCTGCACCCTGATCCATCGATGCCGGGCTTGGGGCCCAGCCTTGATGGAGTCTGGCATGGGCGCCAAGGTCCTAGGCCCGACCTTGATGGACCCAGGTCAGGGCGCAGGGGACTGGGTCCTAGGCACCGGGTTTGGAGCTTGGCCTTGTTGGACCCGAGCGTAGGCACCGGTATCGGAGTCACGGGGCCTGCCTTGATTAACTCAAGCTCAAGCGTCAGGGTCCTACACCCGACCTATATAAACTAGGGCTGGGGCGCCAAGGAGTTGAGCATGGGCACCAAGTTCTTGGGCTCGATATTAGTGGATCCAAGACCAGTGTCCGTGCTAGTGCCTGGGAGTCGGGGATCTGGGCTTGAGATCGCAATGCTCATGCCAGGTTCCTTGGCTATTTGTATGCAAGCCACTAGCATATGAATAGGGCCTGTCTATTTAGGAAAATCAAATGAGATTTTTCTTACCAAACAAATATTTTCCACTTTATTTTCAGGTTTCAACCAAACATTAGAAAAATATTGTCATTTTCGTCAAAAATGACTTCACGAAAAATATTTTCCAAAAATGTTACATTTTTCGAGAAACAAATGGAACCTTAATCCATGGTGATGAGGTTGACCGAATTAATCACAGTACGGGACAGATAGCTGGAGTGTGTAGGACTACATAGATTAAACCACAAGAATATTGAGGATATACATGCATGTATGCGTGCATTATCAGTTGTTGCCTATGTTTATAGCTATGGGAAGAAGCACACGAAACCTTTGAGAGCTTTGGTGATGAGCTTGAGAAATCCTCCGTTGGTCGACGGGAGATTAAGACAGGTCTCCAACTTTTCCCCGATGCATTCTAATACTCCCTTGAACGAGTATAGGAGTTTCTGAGCGACAATGGAGAGGAAGATGATCCATCTATGCCCAAACTCCCTGAGCTTGTTCTTGTAGTTTTCCGGGCATTGGATGTATTTTCTCTCGCACACGTTGTCAGAAAACAGGAGGCGAGCGAGGTCGAGAAAGCCTGCCTCTTTATGATTAAGTTCAAGGAAGTCGCAATCCTTCTCATCATCTCCCATGTATGGCTTTGAAAGCAAAGAACATGAAGGTGGAGTGTACATGGATGTGGGAAGTTATTAAAATATCAATGGTCTTGAAGCACTTAAGTCTATGTGTGCACAATGCAAATGGAAACGCTCCGATATATATAGGAAGAGACTCACGTGACAGATGAAATGAAGAACATTAGAAGTGAGTGGGAATATATGGATTTCATCATATCCAACGGTTTAGATTGTGCTTGGCCTACCGAACAATTTCGGGGCGTGTATCACACGTTGTACGCACTACTTTACGTGTGCTAATAAAAGATGTGTGCCCTACCTCGTGTAATGTGATTTTCTCCTTTTCTGGTAAGACATTGCATGTGTAGTAACACTAGGCATAAATTCCAATTGCGCAGGAAAGGTGGGAATTCGTTCGCCTCGGGGATGAGATCCACACAGGAAAATTCCTGATTGGTGGCTCTTGTTTAGGACATCTGGAGACTCTTTGCTACTTTAATCTAAATCGAGATGTTCTGCTTTTTATCCCAAAAGTGAACTTTGCTTGCTTGATTGTGCCAAGACATCCATGCGCCCACCTCTCTCTCTCTTCTCAAACTTTTTGTGAACATATCGTGTTGTGCCATCATTTAAATATTGTTTAAACAGGAAAAAATCCAATCACCTAATAAACCCTATAACTTGAGATATTCACGGCAAAGCAGGACGTGAAAATCGTGATGTCTTGATGATGAGCTCAAGTGTAGGGAGAGAGAGAGAGAGAGACCCAAGATTCTGAAGGCGTAGCGTTGCTTGATCTGGCAAAGCAACTGCAAATTTGAGCAAAAGCCGAGGAGGTTGTAGTGCTTTTCATTGCTTGTGGTCAACGATGATAAAATCTTCTCGATAGCTTCGGGTTGTAGTATGGTCCTACCACCGACGGGCGTCGGTACCTGCCGCGCCATTTGAAAGCTCACATTTAGCTTGAAATCTCACATCTAGAATTAGGGCGCCAACGATAATCATTTTATTCCTAGAAACAATTTAAGGTTAGAAATATATTTTTCTATGTCTATTCTCTAGACGAGTTTCTGAGTAGAGAAACGTATTTGATAATGACACAAAATTTCTTGTCCCGGGACAAAAATTCCTTTGATAACAATATAAAATTTCTATTTCCTGAAACAGAAATTTGTGGAATCTCCGACATGTTATGATTGTTTTCCATTTTATTGGCAATACTTTCACTAAGCATGTTTATCTCGGTTCCCTTCTCGGTCTATGTATCATCTGTAACGTCATCTTGTGCAGGTCCAAACAGGTGCTCCGGATCTCCATATAGGAAAAAGTTCTTATCCCTCATGTCTTGATCATAAATGTAATTATGAATAGCATATGTAATTACAACATGTGCTTGCTTTCGAATTGTAAATGAAGGCATGTATCTCAAAATGAAGAAGCGAATTTTTAATGACTCGAATGATCTCTTAATAAGATCCCTTAGTGAAAAATGCCAATAGTTGAACAATTCTACTGTAGTCTGGTTTGAACACCCTTTTGGGTTATGGCTTTGAGGAGGCATTCTTATCCTTCAACCCCTTCAACAACCCGTCGTTCTTGATTGCTGAATCAACTTGTTCTTGTGCCTCTTGTTCTTCTTCTTCTTCCATGTCAGCGAAAGTAGGGTGAGTGAGGATGCTATCGAGCAACTAAGTCCCTCTTAGGGCATTGGTGAGTGGCAAGTGACCCTCATGAGTGTCCTCCTTTAGCTCCCACATGAACTTCGTTGGGAATGACCTGTAATTGTTCTACTCAACCTCTGTGTCTAGCTTCTTCATCCACCTGACCTTGATGAAGAACCTCGTGAAGCCCCTCTTGACCTTGTCTCACAACCTTTTTTGGATGATGTATCCAAAGCGATTGTTGCTATGGCAACTGTTATATTTCGTCGGTCCGTCCATGGTGAGTGTGTCCAAGGGACACCATTTACTCTAATTATAAGTGTGTCTGAGAGACACCTTTTGAAGAGGCACAAGGGGAGTTTCTTAAGGGAAGTTAAAATAACTTCCTCAGAATGAACATCGAACAAGAGATAAGAAAATGTTGAAGAATCATAACTCTCTCTCTCCTCTCTTCATCAAAGAACGACGCATAAGGATTCCATATCTACTTCGAGAAGACAATCGGCATTAACACTGTAGAATGAGAATACTTTCCTTGTGATTGTATTTGGACCAACGTGAAGTAGATTCGTTCATCGTTTGCTGGTGATTCAACATACGATCCTGGAAAATTGGTTTGGAGTGCATTGAACAGGTTAGTCGATTCTCCTGACACTCGCTTCCTACATTGGTATCAGAGCCTCGGTTATGATCTCTGTCTTGTTTTTCCGTTGAATTTTTTCGCTTGTTGTTTGATACGGGGATCGAGAGAATTCATATCGTCTAGATGTTCATTGCTCGGAAATTGCAACATGAATCATCGAAAACGAGATCGGACGTGATGAATGGGTTTGGAGGATGAACGCCGTTCTGTTTGACCCTGTATCGAATATTTATTTTCATTAAAAATGAGATATTATTATATACAGTTGAAGAACTCGTCGAGACGAGCAAAACGGTGGGTCGAACGCCGCCGGAAGACGCTGGACGCGCCCACACGCACGGCTAGAAGCCGCGGCGCGTGGGAGCCACGCGCCCAAAGCGCTGGCACTGCCAGCACGTGAATGGCACGCGCACGTCGGCCAAACGTCGCGTGCTGACGTCATCGATGACATCAGCAAAACTATCGGTAACGACATGCTGACGTCATTGATGGCGTCATCTCGCCGGCGACAACCCTCCGACAACCAGCCGACGGCGAGGCGACCCAACCCGGCCGGCGACCCGACCCGAACGGTGACCCGACCCGATGACCCGACCCGTGATCGGTCAACGGTCAACCGGTCGGACCGGTCAACGGTCGAACAGGTTGGACCGGTCTGACCGGCTCAGAAGTCCGTATTGGGCAGGTGTATGCGCTACACGCGCCGCGCACTTAGGCAGCGCGTGTGGGCGCGTGGAATCTCTGATTGGAGCGTGGTTGGTACGGTTGTGTTCGTATTCAAATTCTCTACATTGTGGTATAGTTATTTTATATGTTTGAGGCCTTTAAAGGTAAAAAAAATGGGTACGAAATCCTAAATAGGCGTATTTTTGGGGTATATTTACATGGTTTATTCCTTTTAACCTGTATTTCACTATGGTTCTAGAAATAAAGTAGCTTGCCTACGTGAAAATAACCACATATATGTTGTGTAGAGCTTGGTTCGGTGATAGCATGTATATGGTTTGACGTGCTTGCAATTTCCTAATTTTGAGCATACTAAAACAATAGCTGGAGATCTTTATATCTCAAATTCCACATATGATTGTATTTGATGTAATGAATTATTTGTTAGTTGGTGATCATTACGTGAGGTCACGTAATCATCTTTTCTAGTGAGAGTTCGTAGGTTGGTAGAATTCAAAGGAGTTCTCACCTAGAACTTAAAATTTGCGCAAATTAAACAAGTTAATGATAATAGAACAATTGTACGTCGAAACTGATTGGGAACATAGTGAACTTTCGTTTTGATATCTTTTGTTGAATTATCATTAATTTATTTTGTCTTTGCTGCAAATTAAAATGTGTGTTTATGTGGAATATGTGCTAGTATTCATTTTGTGTTTATTATATCAATGTGTAACAGAAATTGATTATGGCTTCGACATCCAAGACCATTGTGGCTGACCTCAACAAGGGTGAGAAGCTGAACGGTGACAATTATGATATTTGGCACCGAAAAGTTCAGTATATCCTTGAGGAGCAAGAAGTTTTGGAAACCCTCAACCACACCATGGATGAACCTAAGCATGGAACTTCTGCTCAACACAGAAGAGATCACGAAACTTATCAACCTTGGAAAAAGAAAAAATAGCATTGCTCGCATCACGTTGCTAAGTTGTATGCAAGATGATCTCATGTGTGAGTTTGAAAGTTATGACAAAGCTCAAGCAATGTGGGTTGTCTTGAAAGATAAGTTTGGGGGTACATCTGCCACTAAATTGAGGAGGCTCACGATTAAATTTGACACATACCGGAAGCGCTTAAATCTATCTATGAGGCAGCATCTTCGGGAGATGTCAAACATGATACGTGAGCTAAAGTCGGCAGGTCATACCTTAACTGACGAACAGCAAGTTCAGGCTGTTATAAGGTCTCTTCCTAACAGCTGGGAACATATGAAAATCAATATGACGCACAATGAGAATATCGTCACTTTTGACGATATTGCGCGTTATTTGGAATTAGAAGATGAGCACCTAGAGGCTGCAAAATCCTCTACCCATACTTATGTTGCTGAATCAGGTTCGGGCAAAGCTTCGAACTTTAAGCGCAAGAGGAACCATAAATTCAACAACAAAGGAAAAGAGACTGATCAGGCTCCCAAGAAAGCCAAGACTTTTCGACACAAGAAGCGGGAAGAAGGACAAGGCCAAGATGATGTGCTACAATTGTGGTAAATTGTGTCACTTCTCTCGTAAATGCACTGAGCCGAAAAAGGTACCACATTACTCCATTATTTTGAGTAATGCTTTTGTTTCTAGTACTGTAATGCTTACTGAATCTCATCCAATGTGAACTGTAGACTCAGGAGCAACAGATCACGTAGCTAGAGATCGAGGAGCATTTGTGGAGTATCGTCGGATATAGCCTGGAAGAAAATGGATATATGTTGGAAATAACTCGAGAGTTGAAGTGAAGAGTATCGGCACATGTAAATTAACCTTTCATGGTGATCGAAACCTATTCCTACATGATGTCTTCTATGCTCCAGATATTCGGCGAAACTTGGTCTCTGTAGTTGTTCTTCTTGACTTAGGTTATGTATTTAATTTTCATGGTGATTGTGTTGACATTTTGTTTAAAACGGTTTACTACGGTTCTGGTTATGTATTGAATGGTTTTATGATGTTAGACATTGACTATGATGTGTACAAAGTTAATGTTGATGGTTGTTTTTCTTTAATTGCATATTATAGAAATGTGGAGATTAATGCAAGTACTTGGCATGCTAGACTGGGTCACATTGGGTTACAAAGAATGAAACGATTAGCAAGAGCAGGCCTTTTGGGGTCACTCGCTAATGTTGAACTACCTGTATGTGAATATTGTCTAGCGGGAAAAATAACTAGAAAACCATTTGGTAAAGGAACCAGAGCTGAACTTCCATTGCAACTTATACATTCTGACATTTGTGGTCTTTTAAATGTGAGTCCGAGGCATGGAGCCTTATATTTCATCACTTTTATAGATGACTTCACGCGTGTTTTTCTGATCTCCCATAAGTCCGAAGCATTGGATTGCTTTAGGCGGTTTATAGCTTTGGTAGAGAATCAGTTGAACAAAACAATAAAGGCATTGAGAACCGATCGCGGACATGAGTATCTATCTGGGCAATTCAAGGCTCTTTGTGATGAAAAACGAATTGTAAGACAATTGACTATTCCTGGTACTTCGCAACAAAATGGGGTTGCAGAAAGAAGGAATAGAACCCTATTAGAAATGGTTAGGTTTATGATGGTGCAGGCAAATCTACCTGTCTTAAATTGGGGAGATGCGTTATTAACTGCTGCCTATATACTTAATCGTGTGCCCTCTAAGTCAATTGCTTCCACCTTTTATGAATTGTGGACTGGTAGAAAACCAGACTTAAGTAATCTACGACCTTGGGGGTGTGCAGCATATGTTCATGATTCTTCCCATAAATATGGCAAATTAGGCCCTAGAGGGAAGAAGTGTATCTTTATTAGATACTCTGAACACTCCAAATGATACGTGTTCATAGGTGAACAAGCTGATGGAAGTGTGACTGAAATGGAGTCATGAGATGTCACGTTCTTGGATAACGATTTTCCTAGTAGAGGTGAGATCAATAAAGATTTCCAATTATATGAGATGGAAGATCCCGATAACACACCCACTAATGTTATTGAGGGAAATACAGATTTACCTCAACATACAAGACCTAGTGGGAGTGTAGCGTTGCCTGGCGAACTGAATTCTCAAGAAGTTCAGTTGCGTAAAAGTAATCGTAAAAGTATTCCCCATCGTCGATTTGGGATTGAAGGGGAAGCATTTATGATTACTCCACAAGACGATGCGGAGCCTAAAACAGTTCAAGAGGCTCTCTCATCTCCTGACAAGGAAGAATAGAGAAAAGCTTTGGAAGACGAAATTGAGTCTATGAGGACAAACCGCGTCTGGGACTTGATTGATCTACCACCTGATCGCAAGGCTATTGGAAACAAATGGGTTTTCAAGATTAAGCGAAGGGCGGATGGATCCATTGAAAAATATAAGGCTCGCCTTGTGGCGAAAGGTTATACTCAACAAGAGGATATAGACTATGAGGAAACTTTTTCACCAGTTGTAAGGTTTGCCTCCATACGCCTTATCCTAGCAATTGTTGCACATTTGGACCTAGAATTACATCAAATGGATCTAAAGACAGCATTTCTCAATGGAGAACTAGATGAAGAAATCTATATGAAGCAACAGATATGTTTCATTGCTGAAGGTCAGGAGCGTAAAGTTGCAAATTTCATCGCTCAATTTATGGCCTTAAGCAATCGTCTAGACAGTGGTATTTTCGTTTCCATCGAGCCATAACTTCTTTTGGGTTCACGATGATCGAAGAGCATCACTGTGTGTATATCAAACGGTCCGAGGATAAATTTATGATTTTATCTCTTTATGTGGACGATATTCTGTTGGCTATGAATGACAAAGGTTTGGTTATAACCATAAAAGAATGGTTGTCCTCTAATTTTGAAATGAAGGACATGGGAGAAGCTGCATATATATTGGGAGTTAAGATTGAAAGAGATCAATCAAAGAAACTCCTTGCTATGTCACAAGAGTCTTATATAATGAAGATTCTTGAATGCTTCAATATGCAGCACTGTAATCCCATTGATACTCCTGTCATGCAAGACGAAGGCCTGAGTACTAAGATGTGTCCTAAGATTCCAGAAGAAAAGAAAGAAATGGTAACTGTTTCTTACGCTGGTGCTGTCGGAAGTTTGATGTATGCTATGATGTGTACTCAACCCGACATATGTCATGCCACGGGGTTAGTGAGCCGATATCAATCAAATCCTGGTCTAGCACACCGGAAAGCAATTAAGAGGATTCTGAGATACTTGGAAGGCACTATGGACTATCGACTTTGCTATCAAGGGAATGATCTACGCTTATTAGGATACTCTGATGCTGATTGGGGAGGAGACCTAGATGAGCGTAAATCGACGTCTGGATATGCATTCTTGCTTAAGGATGGTGCAATTTCTTGGAATAGTAAGAAACAGACATGCACATCTTTATCTACGATGGAGGCAGAATTTATTGCATGTTTTGCTACAATGCAAGAAGCAGTATGGCTAAAACGTTTCTTGGAAAATTTAGCCATTGTCACTGATGTCCCAAGACCAGTGATAGTATATTGTGATAGTCAAGCAGCCATTGCATATGTAAAAGATCCCAAGTACCATGATAGGACGAAGCACATTGATATAAAGAATAACTTCATCAGAGATATAATAGCTTAGAAGGAAGTAGTCCTGCAATATATTTCAACCAACAGGATGGTTGCTGATCCATTTACGAAGGTTGTTCTTAGAGACGTGTTCTTGACCCACAGGATGTCTCTAGGATTACGTAGAATGTGATTGTGATATGTAATATTGTTGAGGATCACTGGATTATGTGTGTATATGTATTGTACTTGTTTGTTAATGAATTGATATTTTATTAATTAGTACAATATTATGAGACTAGCACAAACACACATATATTGTTGAAAGGTATGTTACCAGGCAATGATTGACTCACTCACACGAGCAATCACCTCAAACGTTATAGTAAGCGGGTTGAGATGAGACGATATGTACTCTAAATGCTGGAAGAGCAGTTTAGTACATAAAACGATTTAATGTCGCCTTGATTGGAATCAAGATGAGGTCTGTAATTCATATATGATAAGACCGAACATGATAGTCCCACAATCATGTATACTTGAAGGTAGCCGGATGCGAGTACTAAATTGGGCGCTGTGGAAAGCGAGCTGATATAGCACTTGGGCTAAACATGAGTACGTGAGAAGCACGTGACCATGTTTAGGCTAAGATCCGTATAGTGGATATGACTAATAAATGACATACGCTCTTATAGAAAGAGAAATTCACTATAGCATGTAATTCATACTACATGTGCTTTATTTGACCAATAAGGGAGATGAGTATAATTATCCCTATTTATTCATCGTGTGAGTCCTTAAGGTAATTTATAATTTATCTTACTTTGTGCTCTATGTTACTTCTGACTATGTTCTCGAAGTAGAAGATCAATGTTGCTACTTTAGTATGTTACCAGCGGTCATGAATAGATATGACTTTATGGGACGTGTCTAGGAAAGCAGTTGTTCGGAAATGGAGAGAGACATGAGTGCGAAGGAAGACTATTGTTATTTTACATCTATCACATATATTTACCGGTCGACCGATTATTTCGCCTTTGATGGTTTTGGAAATAATTGTAAATTCATGGTGTCCTTGAGAATAGTCAAGTATAGCCTTTAAGGGATAGGTATACTTGGATTGATGAAACAAAATATGTCTGGGGCACTGTGAGACATCAATTGTTTATTTCTTCTTTAGGGTTGTAGCCATTATGTTATCCCTAACAGGTGCATAATTAGAGCTCCCAAGGGCAGATGTACTCACTGGTCACACGGCTTTCTTGCCAGTATGAATAGTTTCTAAAGTAGATGAATGATGAATGCCTTATGTTCTTGATAGAGCATGATCAAGCCCATCATGTGCGAGTGGGAGATGTTATATTTCGTCGGTCCGCCCATGATGAGTGTAACCAAGGGACACCATTTGCTCTAATTATAAGTGTATCTAAGAGACACCTTTTGAAGAGGCACGAGAGGAGTTTCTTAAGGGAAGTTAAGATAACTTCCTCAGAATGAACATCGAACAAGAGATAAGAAAATGCTGAAAAATCAGAACTCTCTCTCTCCTCTCTTCATCAAAGAACGACGCATAAGGATTCCATATCTACTTCGAGAAGACAATCGGCATTAACGCTGTGGAACGAGAATACTTTCCTTGTGATTGTATTCGGACCAACGTGAAGTAGATTCGTTTATCGTTTACTGGTGATTCAACATACGATCCTAGAAAATTGGTTTGGAGTGCATTGAACAGGTTAGTCGATTCTCCTGACACTCGCTTTCTACAGCAACGCCATAGGTCATTGATCGTCTTGAGGTCGGCTGCAACGATGAATTAGCCTCGGAGAAGAAGACGTAGCCGCGCTTGATGGCAGCGTCGCCGGCCAGGGCGATGAGAAGGCAGCGGGTTTCCTCATTGGCCTATCGAAAGTTCTTGGCGACGAGGTGGCACTCACGGAGGTGGAGGGAGGTGGAGGGAGAGGGGGTGGTGGAGGTGGCGGCGTCAATGGTGGAGGAGGAGGTGATTGTGGGCGAGAGAGAAAAGGTGGTAGTGGTGGAAGGTGAGTGGGAGGAGAGAGTTTTTATTTCTATTTTTATTGCAGAAATAAAGAAGAAGAAAATTTCCACTTCTCATTTCTGTTCGAAACCTATTTCTTGGCTAAAAATTTGTCCCGAAAATTGAAAAATGAAATTGCGTTACCAAACGGA
Organism: Syzygium oleosum; assembly: GCF_021117445.2. NCBI lineage: Eukaryota > Viridiplantae > Streptophyta > Magnoliopsida > Myrtales > Myrtaceae > Syzygium > Syzygium oleosum. The sequence continues at coordinate 587,004 of NW_026607506.1, read as the reverse complement.
TTTATATTCCAAACCTGTTCCTGAGAACAAAAATAAGAAAACCATATAAACAGAATGGTTATCATGCGCGTTCGAACGAACTCAGTCTCAGCCTTAGTCACGGGGCACAGCTCCGATAACACCCAACCCGGCGCAGCTCGGATCACTGTTCATCATCGTGAAAATAGGGAAGAACATAGCAGAATAAGATATGAGGTTATTCAAGGCAAATTTGGTGATTCCGTGGAGTGCCGCCGTGAGTAGAATGGTCCCCAAGGATAGGATCGTGAGCACGAAGCGCTGACGTTAAGTGGGTAGCCGACGGAAGACACAAAAATGAAGACAATGAATGGGCATGAAATGGCAGACGAGTACGCTGGCCCCTTTTTTATCTATCAAACTTATTTGTCCAATTTCGATACGAATCCTTTGCCGCAATAGTGATTTCTTGACTCCGATCGCGAGGAGCATGACAATGGTAGCAAGTGGTCCTCATCACCAGGAGCTCAAAGGGCAACATTGGCCATGGCATGGCCGGGCCTTCGCCGCCAAGTACTAACACGTCCTTGAGTTGGTTGTTCTTGCATACAGCTCTAGTCACCCCGGCCGCCCCTCTGGTGGCTCTTCTTGTTGATCTTGCTGGATGAAAAAGAATATGAACAGGAAAGAAGAGAAAGGAATAAATAAAATCATTGCCTTTGGATGAAAATGCCAGAAGATATGGCCGACCAGCGAGGTTAGGGTCTTATTTCAAATTGTCATGGCCACTTAAAAACGTAGTTTGAAACAAAGTTCGTTTTGGGGCTTTTTTTGAGAAAATGAGGTCATTTCAAATTCTTTTTTAAAATTTTCCCTATATTTTTGCATTTTCTACATTAGAAATTATTATCTTAATGATAACTGTATATAATTTATTATAGGGAAAAAGTCACCAAATTATACCCATCCTGACACATTTACTCTCCGTCAAAGTTTTGTCAATGAAAATCGTTCAAAATTTGCATACACGGACGACAAAAAGCAAATAGTGTTGACATGATGCCCATGTGATTTAAGTAAAATAAAAATGACGTTTTGACTAAAAAATCATATAACAGAACATTAACGAAAAATAAATGTGTCTTATAGGTACAAACTTGGGGTCTTCTATGTCACAAGAAAAAAATTATGGTAAATATGCCACAGTTGACTTAGTTTGATTTTTGAAATCACAAAAAAGTTCAAAGTAAATGTGTTGTAGTGAGCATAATTTGAAATTTTTTATGACTTTTTGCTTTATTATATATAAGATTAACCTTCCTTTTGAAAAATTTTCGGACTAATATAAACATATTTCAATCATGAAATTCTGTGTTCCTCAATCTAAATTCCAAACCCGTCACTGTTCGTAACGTGAATTGAAAGAGATGGAAAACTGCCTAAAATGCATTATTTTATCTCGTCAACAATGTGACATTAATTGAGTTACGTAAAACGTTTTTCCGCCTAGTTGTCAGAACTTCACATGGTCCTAAGATGCATTGGTCTATTGATATGGTGACATGGCTATGAAATGTGATGTGGATATGGTGACATGGTTATTAAATGTGACGTGGACAGTCACGGGACATGCTTAGCCCAAGATCGAATGATGGCGCACAGGACTCAACCAAGAAACTACAAGTCCCATCGTATCTTCTTTATTTTTCAACCAACCAGCACTGTGATATTTCATTTGTTGTGTTTAAAATTCACATGATTAATTATATGAAAACGAATTTCTAGAATTACGATTTTAACTACTTCGCAACTATATAGTATCATGAATCATGAATTTGTTTAATTATTTAGTATCTATGCTTATATACCTAGCTAGTTATTATTTTCTAATTATTTTACACTTTGTCCCAACAAAGTAGATGACTCGAAATGTTAAGATACATTGGTCTATTGACATGGTGACATGGCTGTTAAATGTGACATGGACATGGTGACATGGTTATTAAATGTGACGTGGACAATCACGGGACATGCATAGTCCAAGATCGAATGATGTCGCACAGGACAACCTAGAAACTGCAAGTCCTGCCATGTCTTCTCTATTTTTCAACCAACACTGTGATTTTCCATTTGTTGTATTTAAAATTCACCCGATTAATTATATGAAATCGAATTTCTAGAATTACGTTGTTAACTACTCTGCAACTATATAGTATCATGAATCATGAATTTGTTTAATTATTTAATATCTATGCTTATATACCTAGCTAGTTATTATTTTCCAATTATTTTACACTTAGTCCCAACAAAGTAGAAGACTCGAAATCTTTTTGTTATGTGCAGAGTTAGCAGATGAAGAAGTCTCCAGGACGATGTGAATGTGACATGCAGATTAATTATTAGTAATTATTGATTTGCTACATTTAGCATGTACACATATTAATCATTGAATACTGTTTGCGAGATATTCTTTTTCTATTCGGAGAGGCTTTTATACATGTTCTGTCTCTCTCGAAATTCACGTTGCTTGATAATATATGATTAATAATATCTCTTTTTTTGCAATGATATAATAAAGCAGTCAAGTCACCTGTATCATGTTATGCCTGTCATAGGATTGAATAATGCTAGATTTGCTAACATGGGTTCGCAAAATATCCCTACTATGTAAAGTGGCACACCTTAGTTAGATGTTAAATATAAATAAATAAAACGAAAGAGTTCGGTTTTCCAACATCACTTATAATGTCAGCATTTATGGACTTTATTTATGGACGATGTAGTGGACAAACTGATCTCGGGGCCTAAGAAACTTGTGTTTTGTTAGTGGGACCTAGCATGAGTCTTAGATATTCTTAAAATGAGTTTCACTTGAACTAATAAATTTAGTCTATGGATTTTGATAGGATACATAATAATGGTGATGTGGGTAGTCATGACTTGAAAGATTGACCAGCTATCCAAATTATTAATGGTGATGGAAGTGGATTGCGTAAAAAAGCAATATGTAAGTTGTGTATTTAAAATTAATTTGATCTAAACCACGTAACCATGCCAACATGAGAAAACAACATAAATGCATCAGTCATTTCATTGTTAATTCGGGAAATGGCTGTCGTTGCATTTTAAACATCATCTCCATATCCCGAATTAGCATCACAATGCGAATGCTGGTACGCCGGAGCACCATAGCTCCCATCCGACCCGGCCGCAGGGAATTTCGCCCCGTTATGAGCCCCACTGTTGCCGTCAGCCGAGGCTCGCTCGAGCGACCGCACTTGGTCCTTCAGGAACTTCACGTAGTGGATGGCCTCGTCCAGCATCGACGCTGTGTCCATCTTGGTCCCGCCCGGCACGAGCCGCTGCAGGATCCTAATCCGCTTGCTTATCCGCTCCCGCCGGTGCCGCGCCGCCACGCTCTGTGGGTCCTTCGATATCCTCACGTTCCTCCTCCTCTGCGGCTTCACCGCCTCCGGGTCTAGGTGCACCGGCTGCATTGCCGCGATCCTGAATATCATCTCCCTCATCGCCGCCATCGACGGCAATTGCGAGCCATCGGGCATGCTCCGGGGCGGCGCATTCAGGGTCTGTTCATAGAACGGGAATGGGGTGGAGAACGACGTCGGCGGGGGTAGGTTTGGGAATGAGTAGGGAGCGACGAAATGCGGGCAAACGTCAACGCCATTGTCCCCGAAGCTTCTCATATCCATATTGGCGGTGTTGAACTCGGGGGGTGTCAGGTTGGCCAACTCTCTGCACATACCGTCGTAAAACTCGGGCGGCTTTTCCATGTGCATTGTCATGAGCAGGTCCAGCTGGTTTGGTGTGGCTGAAGAATTCAGCTCATCAACATTATTCATGGCCTCTTTCTCTCTATTTTCTTGGAGACAGAGACTCTGTCTGTGTGTGTGTGTGAACTTGAAGTGGAGTGTGTTGAAAGTGCACTGATGAGAGGTCTGATATGGACAGACAGAGGAATGGGGAAGAAAGAGTTGGCTTGAAGAGAAACTGCTGAGCCTTGAGGGTAAGGAGAGAGGGAGAGGAGCAATGAAGGAAGGAGGAATAGAATAGTGTTATCATGGACTTACTACTGTCCATGTAGTGGAGGTGATGACTATATATATATATATATATATATAACAGTTCGCGACTTCTAGTGCTTGAATAATATATGATAAATCACACATTTAGGGTAGAAATATTCTTTTTTTTCCAAGGTTGTGGCCCTTCTTACTAATGTAGATTCGTTGAGCTTTTGTTTTTATTCGTACACTCTAATGTCTTTTCATCTATATGGGATGTGGACAAGTTTCGCGTCATATCATGAGGCCTACCGGCCGCTGTATGTGCGGCCAACATCGTCATAACAAGGGACGGAATTCTATGTCCATTTCTCCTCCTCCTCCTCCTCCTCCCTCGCCGGACCCCAACCTCGGCGGTCGCCACCTCTGGCCGCCTCTACCCCCAGGTCTGCCGGAGACAACTAGGGAGGTATCTTGAGCAAGTATGTTTGGGAGGGCGAATGTGTAGTTGATCAGTTGAGAAACTTTTTAGTCGGTATATCATGTTGATTAGTAGCTAGTTTTATTTAGTGAGTGTTATCGCGACCTCCCCGAAATTTAGGTCTCAACAAGTGTATGATAGACGATTTTGTCATAAAATCATGTAATTTATTCGTGCGTGTGATTAAAATCTAATTCATGTAACAAAGATGTTTTCTTTTCTGTTGTAATAGATAGATGTCTTATATTAAAAAATATATAGTGAAAGATATTATAATCATTCTTGATAGATTCCTGATTCGCTTGATAATTTTATAAGTATTTATAATAACTCTTGACTTTTGGGGACTATAATCACAAGATCCACAGTGTAATTCTTTCTTTAAATCTCTTATAAGAGCCAATGGATGCAAATTTTCATAGAAAATCATGCACTTACCGTAGACACACTTATCGAATCCTACTCTCTCTCTCTCCGCATCACAAAGATCGATTAATTTGATTAGCAAAGGTGGACGCACACTCGAAAGAGACAAAACCTAGCTTTGATACATGTTGAATAGTTAAACCAAAAAGTTTAAGTTAACAAATGAAGGGAGATCGCGTGTATCTAAAAAGTATATAAACCCCATCATCAAACAATGCGGGATATTTCAACAATAATACTGATAATAACTAGTATCGGCGGCAATTTATTATGATGCCCCGCTATTCCGTCTTATTCGACGATTGTGCTCTTCCTTCCCTAACATTCATTTCACCGCTATTATTGTCATCATCATCGTCATTACTATTATTATTATATTCACATCTTACCTTCTAAGCATAAGCTTGGGCAAAGAAACGGACTGTCCTAGACTAGAACCACCTAACGTTAAAATTGAACCTTATATTACATGCATGCCAACCCATCGTGACTTTGACCACCCCTACAAAAATTTCAACCCCTTCCTCTTTCGAAGAAACCCTAGCCAACCATCTAGATCTTTGTACTCTAGTCCGTCGATCGCCACTATTCCATTCGAAGGTTAGAGGACCACTTTGCCGAAGAAGTATCGTCTTTCACGATCCTCCACCACCACCACCACCTTCCGGCAACGACTCTCTCTCTCTCGCATGACACCACCTTTGTGATCTGATTTTCTCTCTCTAGCATCATACTTCTTCTGCTATCTCTTCTCTCTCTCTCTCTCTCTCTCTCTCTCTCTCTCTCTCTCTCTATAAATATATATATATATATAAAGACCAAAGTCACTGTAGATAGGAAGCTGTCATCCAGGCCAACTCAGACACTACTGTCGTCGATGCCCTCTACACATCCAGCCATTGCTGCCACTGCAGGTGGCTTCACAGAGAGAGAGAGAGAGAGAGAGAGAGAGAGAGAGAGAGTACTGGGGATGATATATGAAATCTTTATGCACAAGACTTTAATTGCCATGATGGATTCAAAATCATATGCGAAATACGCATACGCGCACGCCCGGCTCGTTCTTGATTAACCTAAAAAATCCGGAGGAACTAGCCATTTTGAATGATTGAACCTGTGTAAGATCAATTTAAAAAATGAATTGACAAGGGATCATGCGTGGGAACACGAGGACGAGAGAGATGTGTGTCCAAGCGATGGAACTAAACTCAAGAGTCACGATTGTGATTTCATGTTTCCGATACATTCGTCTGTTAATCATCTCCCAATTGGCAAAGCACTATATGCACGTGAACGGGAGTAAACCTAGATACACGACGTGTGCATGACGTCAAAATGAAGGGCTAATATGTGCCAACTGTTCCTGGGGGCTACCAAAAGTAGGCGCTCTTGATGGTGCATGAATTATTTCATCTGAATACACATCGCCGTGTAGAGAGTGAATGCAGAAAATTCATAAAAAAACAAAAAACACAAAATCAAATTCCAAATTTCACTTTCTTTACAAACCCTAAAGCCCCACTCACATGACAGGTGTCAGAAATCATACCCGGAAATTATTATGAGGAGGGCTCTAACGATGGATGCCCCATATGAGTTTTCTTTTGTTTTATTTATAGCATAAGGTCGATGGTCCAAGGAGAAGGGGATGCAATTAGACAACTTTTTGCATTATTATCCTGATCAGATAGATACTGCAGAGGAACGCTTTTCGAGACGGATCAGGTTCTTGCGATGCTGCTCTGCTCACTGGTTTCATGTGCTGGACCAAATTATAGCTAACCAACTTTCACGAGCAAAGGAACCCTTTTTTTTTTTTTTTTCCATTTATCTATTTTGGAGGAATTATGCAAGTGCATTGCAATTCGATTTCGAAAAAGCGAAGAATCTGAAAAGAAGAAAAGGAAAATCAGAAGAAGAAGAAGAAAGAGAAATTTCTAGGTGCAATTTGGTGATATGATGCGGACCTTTTGTTAGGTGACATTTATGGCGCATCGAATAGGTCAAGGCTAGAGAGCCAAACTATGCGGCACTGTTCACACTGAGAGGACGATAGAGATCTCATTGCATCACGCTCGTTTCCCATTAGGTTTTTGCTGTGATTGGTATGGACGGTGAAATAGTTGCCCTGTGCTAAGAAGTTGTCCCAATAGCAAGACCATTTTTTAGGACGAAAAGTTAATTTCTTTCTTCTATGAAATGGCTTGCAACCAGTTATTGACCCTGACGCGCTAGATCTCGTCGTTACCAGCCAAAGACATAGTTGTAGTAGCGGTCTAGTCGAGGCCACGGAAAGAGTCCACAACATAGTGATGGATGATACTAAATGAGCGCGAAGGGCATTGTTGGCGAGTTTGGGCAAGGTTACGGAGTTAGAAAGCTGAGCTCAACCCTAATAGGCCTGAGCCAAGCTCCATCTAACCCAAAAAACTATATATAGAATTTTAAGATAGGTGGTCTTGGACGACAGTATATGATTGACCTAAGAGCCAGGACTAGACTGACTAATGATCACATCGAGGGGTGACCGGTCGAATTAGGTGGTCGCGATGGCGATTTTGCTTGAGACGGAGACGGAGACGACATTCCGATGGCAGCGATGGTGGTGAGGGAAGGAAATTGGCTTTTCAGTTGTGTTTATAATTAGGGTTTCGATTTATAAATTCCTAACGTGGCTGTTCACTGTTAGGTGGAGACCTGTTGAACTTATGTCCACGTTTTCTAGCACACTTTTCTAAAAAAATCGGGGCCTATCTTGAATATGTGGTGGTGGTTACTGAGAATACCTCACTAAAGCAGGGGAAGCAGAAGCTTTCGACTAGGGTTGTCTCGTCTGTTTAGGCGTATACACCCGACGGGCTGATAGGACCGCATTCATTATTTTAATATACCGGTACCCGCACGCCTAGCCCTCAAGTTAGGTAGAAGTTTTTCTTCCCTCTCCTTAGGGATTACTTCCGAATTTAACGTCCAAGAGTTCAGATGAAGCAGTTTTAGGACTTACTCAGGTCCACAAGATGGCCGGAACAATGTCTACAAATTAAGAAACTGAGAAATTATTGCATGATCGTGACCTGTGGAAAACTACATTTAGAACATAGAAAATTGTGAGAACCCACAAACAACACAGAGCCCACAAGATCGACGGGTTCAATAACATTTTTAACGTGTCACACTGCCTTTCTCCCAAAAACCTAATGATTTTTCTTTGTAAATAATTATTGATTATATGCAAGGATTTGAATCACCGAGATTTTCAAAAAGGAAGAAGTAATAACAAGATCATTATCTGCACACCTAATACAAGCAAATTCATTTCCAGAGGCATTACTCATAATTAGACCTGTCAAACGGGTGGATCGGATCGAAAATGGTTTGATCCAAATTGATCTATTTAATCCGTTATGACTTATTTTCATACAATACAAATTTAATGACGTATATCCGGCCCAACCTTTATCCGATCCATATTGCTAACACTTCCACATTTTACCATATTTAGGAAAATGCATACCCAAACTAAGATGAGAGCGCGGAATGAGCGAGCGCGAGATCGAGTGAAGGCGAACAAGAGTCATAAAAGTGGGTTGGCTATAAGTAAATTGTGAAATTATTTAACACCTATATTATTTAAGGCTTAATCATTCTAAACCTATTTATTAAATATGACTAATCTATTTAATAATTCAGTCAATCAAATATGGGTTAAGAAATGGGTTTGTGAATTATTTTGACATATCTACCCACAATGCAACTAGGAGTAGTAAAACTACGGCCCAAGAAGAAGATCGCGCTATACGAAGCAACGATTCACACCAAGCCATATGTATCAAGTTCGGTCTAACGAATAAGGAGCCGGGTTTGCTTTACAAGGACTTGCACGAGAGAATTGCACTATGCCATCGGGAACATTCATAAGGCTTAAGTATCAAATTCATAACAATTGTCTGACAAGTGGAAATTACTGGGGAAAGGCAGTCAGCCCCATTCAAGCTTAACGCGCCATACCAATATTATCCGCTCTTATCACTGCTCATTCATGCCTTCAAAAGGCACCAAATTAGCTTGAGGTTGCGCGGGACTTATCCATCAACGCAACAACCCTATCTACGAGCGACGTGGGGGTATAGAGGCATACCTGATGTCCGGGATTTCTTAGTGGTCGATTGTTAAAATATGCATAGGGAAAGGGGTGAAAAATGTTGGAATGGCTGTTGCCTGGTCTCTAATTTGTACTACATTTTCTGCAACATCAATCCAAAACTCAGAAAAACTCCATAGCACCCTGATTTCTTTTTTTTTTGGTCAAACATAGCACCCTGATTTCAATAGCATATATTAAGACATTGATGTTCTATTTTTCAAAGTTTTTGTTTCATTTAAGCTAAGAACACATGAATAAAGTGGACATGTTCTCTGCAAGAACAGGTTCGATTGGATAAAAAGAATCCAATCGAGAAAGATATCGCTGTTGGGTGCGTTCTTCTTTTCTATTCATATTTGTTTTTACTTTGCATTATCACGGCTGCACCACCTTATCTTCTCGTCCCCACGTCACCGCCTAAGAACGCTTTGTGCTTGTGCCCCAAGTAGATGCAACGTGACAATTAATTGTTTAAAGGTTTTTTTTTTATGAAAAATGAATGATATAAAATATATATTTTTAAAAATGGTTATGAATGATAACCATTCTATTTCTATTTTTCTGTTCCAGAAACAAGTTTGGAACAACAATTTCTTTTTTCAATTTATGGAACAAATTTTGATTTCAGAAATAGGTTTGGAACAGAAATAAGAAGAACTTTTCTATTTCTGAAACAAAAATGAGAAATAAAAATTCTTCTCATCGCTAGACCTCGCTACTAGTCGGTCGCCCACCCACTTGCCGGCCGCCGCCTCCTGCTGTTCGCCGTCTCCTGCCGCCAATCACCATGGGCCACCGTCTCTAGCCGCCGGCCACCTTCCTCTTGCCACTGCCGTCCGTCTACCGGCCACCGTCCCCTATCGCCGCTGACCCGCCAACCCGCCCGCCTCCCGCCGTCGCTTGTCACTCACCTCCGGCTGCTCTCGACGCCGGCCGCCTCCAGCCCCCGTCTTCCGTACTAGTCGCGCCGCTGTCCGCTGCCGCCTCCCCGCACCGTTCGCCGCCTGCTGTTCGCTGCCACTGTCCGCCGCCTGCCGTTTGTTGCCATTGTTTGCCCTCCTCCCACCGCCTCCCTCCCGCCGCCGGCCGTCGCTTGCCTCCTGCCGCTACCCTACGCTGGTCGCCTCCAGCTGCCGTCCTCCACACTAGCCGTGTCGCCGTCCACTGCTGCCTCGCCCTGCCATCCGCCGCCTGTTATTCGCTACCACGATCCGCCGCCTGCTGCCCGTCGTCCGCAGCCCACTGTTTGCTACCATGGTCCGCCGCCCGTCGCTCGTCATCCGCCACCGCCATCCGCCTGCCGTCCACTCGCTGGCCACCCGAGAGGAAGAAATTGTGTGCCGTTATCAAACAAAATTTTATTTCGGGAATAAAAATTTTGTGTTGTTATCAAATATGTATTTTTGCTGAGAAATTCATCCATGAAACATAAAATTGATTTCTGAAACAAAATGGTTGTCATTCGCGCCCTTATATCGTTGACAAAAGTGAATGAATGAAGACTATTTTCACTGTCCATGAAAATTTTTATACATAAAGTATTGTTGATAATAAAAATATTTTTTATTAACTAATTATTTCAAACAATTCAAGTGATCATTTTTAAAAAAAAAATATTTTTTTAATTGTTCTGTTTTTCGCGAAATAAAGACACCCTAGATTAAAATATTTTTTCTTTATCCCATATTTTAATATGACACGACCAAGGGCCGTCGTGCTATTATATGTTTTTTTGTTTACAAGTGTTCAAGGAGCTTGAAAATATGGTACTGCAGGTAATCACAATCAACCATCTGATAAGAAACTATAAAAAGGGTTCTCAAAAATTTTTGCAATATATATTTAGGACTTAAGTACGCCAATTAAAAAAGTTGAGGGCTCGAAAGCATTTCGCATGTAAAAACTTTCTTTGATGGTCGAATTCTATGATCGTATGCACACTGTTGGAATTTTGTGCTCTAGTACGATGAATAATCCCACCATAGGGGTATGCCTCCTATTTTGGATATGTAATATTTAGCTATTTTTCCTTATATCTTATTTTTATAAAAAAAATAACAACAAGATAAGCATGGATTTTCGCCAATAGGGAATTAGTGATGTATGTTATTTTGAATAACACGTCATGAACAGAGAACCCTAGTAATGTCGATAGCAAGTAATTGTAATGTAGATTTAGGTATGATTTTCTAAGGTAATTTCTTCAAACGGTTGAAGCCCAACCCAACAAATCTAAGGCCTTGTGGAAACTTGTGTTAAAAGCTTGTCTGCGCTCCATGGACTCAGCTTCTCCTTTTCCCTCTCTACAAAATCTCTCCGTCAAACTTCTATTTTTTCAACAACAGCAAAAGCTTAAACTTCTAAGTAAAGAGAGTCCTAATCATGCACGACCCAATTGTATCCATTCCATCAAAAAAATTTCGTGATTGACTTTAAGTTATGATTTTATCAAGATGGCTTTAACGGAAATAGTAACTCTAGGATACGATGCCTCTGCAAGAACACGATATTGATGCACTTCATAGTGCTTTTCATTTAGGAACTCAAACCCATAAATTCAAGAGAAACATTGTATGGTGGAGAGGAAAAAGAAAATCTCAAATATAGATTTGTTATTATTATTTTTTGGGAATATTCCAAAAAGGGGCCCGAAGTGGAGTCATTTTCTCAAATAAGAGCCCGAAGTGGACCTTGTCTTAAATAAGGGCATGAAGTGTTCCTATTTTCTTAAATAAGGGCATGAAGTGAATCTTGTCTCAAATAAGAGCCTGAAGTAGCCATATCAATCTCAAATAATGACCTAACCTCTCTGGCCAAAGGATATTTTCGTCTTTAACTTTTTTGAATTTTTTTTCTTTTCCTTTCTTTTTTTTTTTCCTCTCTTCCCTCCGTCGGCCATCGCCGAGGCCAGCGGAGATCGCCGGCCTCAGGCGGAGGCCGCTCTCGCCGGCGTTGGGTGAGGGCCGCCCATGCCAGATCTGGCGAGGGTCTCCCTAGCTCGCCCAGCCTAGGCGAGGCGACCCTCGCCAGATCGAGCAAGGACGACCCTTGCCCGACGCCGATTGGGCGGCCCTCGCCCAATGTCGGCAAGGGTGGGCGAGGGTGACCCTCACCAGATCCGGCGAGGGCAACCCTTGCCCGACGCCAACGAGGGCTACCCTTGCGCAATGCGGGTTGGGCGGCCCTCGGCCGACGCCGTCGAGGGAGGCCCTTGCCTGAGGCCAGTGAAGGTCATTAGACAGGTGCAGTGACGGCTGGGGATGGAAGAAGAAAAAAGGAAAAAGAAAAAGGAAAAGAAAAAGAAAGTAAAAAAAATCAAAAAAATATACTTATAATTTTTTTGACTAAAATATCCTTTTTCCGTTGACGGAATAGTCACCGGCCGGCCAAATGTCCTTACTTGAGATAATTTGGCCACTTCATACCCTTACTTGAAACGATTTGGCCACTTCATGCTCTTATTTGATATAATGTCCATTTCAGGCCCTCATTTGATAAAATGACTTCACTTCGGGCCATTTTTTGGAATTTTCCCTTATCTTTTCAGTCTTCCTTTGATCTATTTAAAGACCCAAAAAGTGAATAGGTGTGTGAATTTTGAAAAGTCGTAACTCTTCCAAAATAACGTCAAATGTTGCATCTCCTCAAAAGGTGACAAGTAGAAACTTTTTGGCGTCACACGTTTTAGAACAAAATTTTTCCTAAGCATTATACTTTACGAAACAAAATTGCTTCTTGCACCATTTCATGCAATAAGACATCATTTAACTTTCACAAACTAATTGAGTCTTTCGTCTAAGTTTGACCGACCCATTATTATTCTTTTTTTCTTCTCCTCCAAAATAAAACATATATGAACACACGGGATGAAAAGTATAAAAATCAATCTTAATAAATATTATTGGTGAGTACATTATTGACGCCGGAAAAAGTATAGAGAAGTAGGAGGCAACACAAGTGAGAACTAAAATAGATAGGTTGCTGGTCACTCGTAGGTAATTAACCTTGGGGTTAAAAGAAAATACTTGCCACCCGTAGTAATCCACCTAAGGGATAAGAGTAAAACAAGAAATCCTTATTGTTCTCAAGCCAAAGGCTCAATTAATTTTACTCAAAATAAGTCTTGCTTTGTTATTTATCATAGCATGCTTAAATAGAGCATGGAACAACCCTCCAACCTTGAGTAATTACTAAGACTCTTTGGAAAATCAAAAGACTCATAGGAAAGACAAACAACATTTACTAGAAAGCAACCATAAATAAATAAGGACTCTAGAAACTTGAACGGCATTAACTGACCTAGAAGATATATGAGAATTAAATATAATCGATTGAAGGTCTCCATAATTTTACCATTTCCACAGTGGATAATTTAATGGCCTTTATATTTTTGAAGGAACCGAATAGCTTTCAGTTCGTTGTGATGGATGAGTCGACTTGGAATCGACAATATCGACAAGAGTCGACTTGGTGCTGATAATATCGACAAGAATCGACTTGGTGCTGATAACATCTTTCTCCATTTGAGGCCAATAAAATTTTTCTTTGACAAGAGAGAATATCTTGTCTCATACGAAATGACCAGCTAAACCACCACCATGGGTTTCATGGATAATGGCTTCTCTTAGAGAACTTCTCGGTATGCACAAGCAATTATTTCTAAAAAGAAATCCATCTTGCAATAAAAATTGCTGAATTAGACCCCTCGAACAATCTTTCCAAATTTTCCCAAAGTCAGGGTCTTCTTCATAAAGCTCCTTGATCATGTCAAGGCCTAAGACCTTCACTTGCATTGTGGATAGCAAGGAATGCCTACGGCTTCATGCATCCTCCACTCAATTGAGAGTTCCAGCTTTATGTTTAATAAGAAAAGTGAAAGCTTGAAGAAACTCTACCCACTTGGCATGCCGATTGTTGAGCTTATGTTGAGTATTTACACACTTCAAGGCTTCATGATCCAAATAGAGAATAAATTCTTTATTGTGGATAGCAAGGAATGCCTACGGCTTCATGCATCCTCCACTCAATTAAGAGTTCCAGCTTTATGTTTAATAAGAAAAGTGAAAGCTTGAAGAAACTCTACCCACTTGGCATGCCGATTGTTGAGCTTATGTTGAGTATTTACACACTTCAAGGCTTCATGATCCAAATAGAGAACAAATTCTTTAAACAACAGATAATGTTGCCAATGATCCAAAGCTCGAACAATAGCACAACATTCCTTATCATAAGTAGAGTAATTCTTACGGGAATTATTCAACTTTTCGCTAAAGAATGCAATAGGTTTTCTTTCTTGGCTAAGAACCGCACCAATCCCCACATTGGAAGCATCACAATCAACTTCAAATACTTTATTAAAATCTGGAAATACAAGAATATGAGCCTCGGTTACCTTCTTTTTAAGGAGTTCGAAGCTTTGTTGTGCCTCTTTGGTCCACTTGAAACTCCCCTCTTTCAAGCATTCGGTGATAGGAGAATAATAGTGCTGAAATGCTTGATAAAGCGACGTTAAAATGAGGCCAAACCATGGAAACTCCGAATGTCATGTTTAGATGTCGGAATGGGCCAGCTTATAATTGCTTCCACCTTGCTAGGATCCATCTTGATGCCATCTTCAGAGACAATATAGCCTAGAAAGACAAGGTTATCAGTAAAGAAGTGACACTTCTTCAAGTTGGCATATAACTTTTGCTCCCGAAGAACCTTGAAAACTTGGCGAAGATGCTCCAAGTGTTGTTCTTGAGTAGAACAATAAACAAGAATGTCATCAAAATAAACAACAACAAAGCTGCCGATAAATGGTTTGAAGATATGATTCATGAGGCGCATAAATGTACTAGGAGCGTTAGAGAGACCGAAAGGCATAACCATCCATTCATAGAGTCCATCTCTTGTTTTGAAGGCAATTTTCCATTCATCTCCGGTTCTCATTCGAATTTGATGATATCCACTTCGAAGATCAACCTTGGAAAAGATAGTTGCGCCATGGAGTCGGTCGAGAAGATCATCGAGTCAAAGAATGGGAAAGCGGTATTTGATGGTAATCTTATTCACCGCTCTACTATCGATACACATACGCCAAGACCCATCCTTCTTCGGCACGAGAAGAGCTGGGACAACACATGGACTCATGCTTTCTCTCACCATTCCTTTAGCCAAGAGTTCATCCACTTGTCGTTGAAGCTCTTCATGCTCTTTAGATATCATTCGGTAGGCGGCTTTGTTTGGAATGACGGCTCCTGAACAAAATCAATGCAATGATGAATGTCTCTTATAGGCGGAAGACCGGGCGAAATTTCTTTCGAAACAGCATCCTTGAATTCTTGGAGAAGAGGTGCTACTTGAGAAGGAACGACATAATGTTCTTCATTCTCTTCTAACACCACAAGAGCATATGTCTCCAAGAAATCTTCCAAAGCCTTATCAACTTCAGATTTGGAGAGTAAATTATTTCCCTCCCCATTGGATAGTTTAGGAGTGCTCTCTATTTTAGAAGGACCCAAAGTGATTTTGACTCCATCCTTTTTGAAAGTATAAGTATTTTTGAAACCATCATGCTTAGTCTTTCTATTAAATTGCCCCGACCTCCCAGGAAGCAAATGGCAAGCATCTATGGGAACAACATCGCACCATACTTCATCATTATGTTTTTTTCCAATGAAGAATTGAATAAGGCATCGTTTATCAACCCTTACCTCATTCCCTTTGCGAAGCCAAGAGAGCATGTAAGGTTGTGGGTGTTTCTCTATCTTGAGGTGCAATTTATCTACCATTGTTGTAGCCATGACGTTCTCACAGCTTCCTCCATCGATAATAACATCACAAACATTCCCATGAGAAGCACATCTAGTGTGAAAAATGTTGTTGCGAAGCCACATACCATCTTCACTAGGAATAGCATTCAAGACCCGACGAAGGATTAGAGACTCTCCTTGATCTCCATAGATAACTTTATTTCCCTCTTCCAATCCTTCATTGGAACTAGGGAAGTCTTCGAAATTGTCTTCTTCATGCTCTTCTTCTACTAGAAAGACAATCTTACGATTTGGACAATCAGAGGCAATATGTCCAAATCCTTGGCAGTTGAAACATCGGATAGAGTTAGGGTGCTTTGAACTCGATGCTCCTTCATTCTTAGGAGTGGACTTTGAAGCGGCTGTTTTATTTTTAGTAGGAATACTCCCACTTTTGGAATAGCCCTCCTTGTCTCGATATCGAGAGCCACAACCACGAGCTTTTTTAAGTTGCCGTTCCACCATTAAAGCAAGTTGGCAAACATCATTATAAGTCCAGTAAGGTTGAAGTTGGACAACATTACCAATTTCTGAGCGAAGTCCACCAAGGTAGCAGGCAACAGTTTGCTCCTCAGGCTCAGAAATATCACAAATCATCATGAGGTGATTAAATTCCAAGTATATTCTTCCATGGACAGTTCCTTTTGTTTGAGATTGTGAAACTGGACGAAGGTATCTTGCCAATAGTTCGTCAATAAGAACTTTTTCTTCAATTCTTTCTTCATCTTTTCCCAAGTTACGATACGGCTTCTTCCTTCACAAGCTCTTTGCTTCTTCAAGTGCTTCCACCAAATAGACGCATGTTTTTTGAGCTTGATGGCGACTAGTTTCACCTTCCGATCAGTTGGTATTTCTTTGTAGTTAAAGATTTTTTCTACCGCGTGTAACCAATCCATGAATTCTTCCGGTTGCATCTTCCCCTCAAATTCAGGAATTTCAACCTTCACATAGGAATCTTGCTGACTTTCTTGAAACCTTCGATACTGACGTCGAGGAAGTCCCTCCTCACTCGAAGCATGACTTCGAGCGCCAGTGAAAAGGTTAACATCCTCTTCATCAGAAAGAGCATCTTCTGAATCGTGACGCAAATCATCACGTTCCAGAAGTTCAAAGCGTTGCAAATGCTCTTGCAGTTGCTGCACTTGTCTCCTTAAATCATCCACCTCCACGTCTCGTAGGTCTCTTTCTCGAGCTATAGAAGACTCAACATTTGGTCCACGTCGATGACGACCAGCTATTGAATCGTGCTCTAATACCAATTTGACGCCGGAGAAAGTGTAGAGAAGTAGGAGGCAACATAAGTGAGAACTGGAATAAATAGGTCACTCGCCACACGTAAGTAATTAACCTAGGAGATAAGAGCAAATACTTGCCACCCGTAAGAATCCACCTAAGGGATAATAGTAAAACAAGAAATCCTTATTGTTCTCAAGCCAAATGCTCAATTAATTTTACTCAAAATAAGTCTTGCTTTGTTATTTATCATAGCACGCTTAAATAGAGCATGGAACAACCCTCCAACCTTGAGTAATTACTAAGACTCTTTGGAAAATCAAAAGACTCATAGGAAAGACAAACAACAATTACTAGAAAACAACCATAAATAAATAAGGACTTTAGAAACTTGAATGGCATTAACTAGACGTAGAAAATATATGATAATTAAATGTAACCGATTGAAGGTCTCCATAATTTTACCATTTTCAAAGTGGATAATTTAATGGCCTTTATATTTTTGAAGGAACCGAACAGTCTTCAGTTCGTTGTGATCGATGAGTCGACTTTGAATCGACAATATTGACAAGAGCCGACTTGGTGTTGATAATATCGGCAAGAGTCGATAACTCGTCGACAACTCGACATCTTCACAGAATGCTCCGGCATCAATTATATATATACTTGTATGTGTATACAACAATAACAAGATCATTAGTATACTGTAGAAAATTGGGGCAAGAGAGGTGTCCCCGCATACCGTACCAATATTCATTGTTAAGTTGATCAACCACCAAGGATCAACCTTGATCCAGGGTCACGAGGACTTGGCAACGACCTCTATCTCCACGCGTCGAGGCAAAGCAAAGAGAAAAGAGAGAGCTGGGTTATTTTAGTGCGGCGTGAAATTATTATCACGTGACACGAATTCGATTGTTCTTTGAATCACCGGTACAATAGGTGGGGCCTGGACATGAATCCTCTATCCCACACAGTACTTTAACGAGTGTCTCAATGATTATCAACCGTTGTTTTTATGAAAATGGGGTTGTTATCGACAGTGGAGATTTATCAAGACACCGAGGGAAGTACCCGTGCGGGGAGGTAGGGGATTTTGATATGTTCCCCTTTCCCTACAAAGTGATATGAGAAAAACTATAAGTAGTTATTTAAATTAGTAATATTTAAATAACCTAACATCAATTTCTCACTATGACTTTACAGGTTAATTTAGTGCATCAATCTAAGTACATGTAGTATCACTGTCGTCGGAGAGATTCGTGTAATTTGTGAATAGGAGGCTACTGATTTTTGTAGTCAGCAAACCCTAATCGGTCATCATCATCATCATTAGCAACTTCAATCCCAGAGTGCACCAGATGCCACCTTACTCTGATTCCACTGTCGTTTAAACGATAGTAAACCCTACTTTTGTCCCACAATTGCAGTTGGACTTGGGAGACTCGAGAAAGTGCAATCCTATTCGCTTACTGCGATACTAGTAGGAGTCCCTTTTGCGTCAAGAAACTTTATAACACACTTTCTTGTGCATCGTGTCCGCCTCCGTTCATAACGTCGTAAGTCGCAATTTCGGGCTTTAAAAATGATCTGCAATACGAACTCCGAATCATTCATTGAGCCATGCTAATGTGCGGAGAGAAATGTCAATAAAGTGCGTCCAAAAAGGGTCCTCAAACTAAAGACGAAGCCATCTTCTCTTTTTTAAAATCTTCGTTCTCTTTTTGTTCTCTTTCGTTAGAGCTCCGTTCAAAATTGGATCTCTCTCGGTGCGATGCGGCTGGAAGCAATTCACACACAGTCCTAAAGCACCCTTTTTAGGCGCCCGATAGCCCGAGACCGACTCCTTTTTCCCTTGAAACCATCCCAGCATTGTGTTCGTAGTGAAGAGAGACCATATTTATATTAAGCAAATCTGCTGTAAACAAAGTTAAATATATAAAAAAAAACTATATCTTCAAGAAAACGCCCACCAAGCCTACGACTGGGCTCGAAAGGTTTTTGTTTAGATGAGCTTAGTCTACGTGATTTATATATAATGCAATATTTTGTTTATACTTTGTGCACAATCATGAAAACAATAACCAATCGAAGTGCAAAAGAGTTGCGTCTGATGAGGTTCATAATTATGTTCTTTTAGTATATGACATTGTGGGTTCATCCTGCCTACCATCTCCATTCCTCAGCTTCAGACAATCTCTCCTCCATGTGCCCTGAAACATCCTCTTCAGCATGCAAAAATGATTATTTAAACCATTCATGGTATAATGGGCCTGAAGTTTTGCTAATCATCTAGTAAAAGCTTTACATGTCTAGCGATTGTTCTTATTACTCTGCGTGCATCATCTATAATCTAGTTTCCATGATGAGTATCTTCAGATCAGTCGGCTTACTAATTAGTGTATAGAGAGCGACAAATCACTTATCTTCCAAACAGATAAAGAGAGACAAGTAAGATTAAGACAGACGAGAGAAAAAGACTTGATTTTTCAATCTCAGCTAGCGGAACAACATGATACAAGCAATAATGTTCTGTACAAATCGCAAATGCAATAACACCCATACCCGCATTCATTGAGTAGTCTACTCGCTAGAGGGGGGATAACAAAATACTAATAGCTTGCAAATGTGGAAGGAGGCATGAGATTCAACCTCAGCTCATCATTTTCCAACACCAAACGAGCCTTATTACTGTTAGTCTCCGAGATCTTCAACGGAGTGTACTTATCGGGATGCAACCGCTTCTTCGACCGGAGAGGCACTCCAAATAGCTTCATCTTGCTGCTGCTGCAATTAGTCGCGTCTTCCTCATCGAGAATCGTGACGGAGCTCTGTGAAGTGTTGGTGGGAGAGTCCGCAACATTATTACCAACTTGAGCGACGTGGTTCTTAAGGCCATTTGTCGCAGGAAAGTTCCCGAAAGCCTGGTTCGAAATGACAGGATTACTCGGAGCGACGGGTTTCACGTGATTCTGCACGAAATAGATGATGTCGTTGTACAGCTTCCTCATGTGAGCGAGCTCGGAAGCGAGCATATCATTGCTTCTTCTCAGCCTCTCGTTGTCCTTGGCGAGAGCCGCAACAACCGATGATGACGATGACGATGAAGGGCTGTTGTTGTAGCTAACAAAGTTGTCCACCACTGAAACATTAGGAGTATTGATCAGTGGGGACGAGTCACACCAGGCCAACTCGTCTGAATCGGGAGGAGAGAAGCAGCTGACTCGGCCACCAACGAAGGGAAAATAGCTGCCACATCCACCGATTGGAGACGGTGGATAGTGGTGGTTGATGGGCAATTGTTGGGGCTGCGGAGATTTTCTCCGATGGATCTCGCAGAGCAGGTGCTTCTCTCCTTTCCTGAAGAACTCGTTGGCAAACTCCCATCTGTCTGGTACAATCTTTCTGAAACCCTAAATCATCACACAGAACAACAAAAGCCTCTCAGCAAAAAATTAAGGTTCCTACCATTAGTTTACCTAGATTTTACATGATACTAGAGCAGAAATGTTCTTTTACTTATTCTCTCTTTCGTTGCTTCTCATTAGAAATGATTTCTACGATTCATTCATGAAATCTGCGCGAATGAATGCACACAATCAACTGTAGTAAAAGTTTCGGCTGTCAGCGCAGTGCAACAAAGCAAGAAGGGCGGCTTCATTCAAAAGTTAAGATTCGAGTTTCTTAAGTAATTGGGTAAAAACCTAGCCAAAGAATGAAACAAGAGAATCTGCATACATAGGTATTGAGCTGTCGAACGAAGCTGGAGAAGTTGTTGTGCTTGAAGTAGTTGGGGAGGAGATCGCGAGCGAACTCGGGGGGCCGCCACACGACGAAGGTGGTGTCGTCGTCGCCCCACGAGACGATGTGGTCTGTCGACGGGTCGTCCACCAGCTGGTAGGTCTTGGTCAGGAACGGCGCAGGTATGGACTTCTGGGATTCCAAGGACAGCAGTATGCCTTCACACGAGTTCTCCAGCAGAAGAGCCATAGTTCATGCAAGAGAGAGAGAGAAAGAGAGACTAACAGATGGTCTTTTGGTGGCTGTGGCTGAGACTGAGATATGAGAGATGAATGTGAAGTATGCCAAGCTTTTGCAAAGGGGGTGATAATGGAGGACAGCGATAGCTACTGAACTTGGGACTGAGTTAGCAAGCACACCAGTCTCCTCTAGTTTTAAAAAGCGAAGACACACTGCTCACCCAGATTGATTTATGCAATTATTCCATCGGAGACCGTGAGCGGGAATCTAAACAAAACACCGCCTTAAATAATGTGGGGTTAGGATGTTTTTTTGTATTTACAACATGGTGGATCAATCGTAATATCTCTCCAATGTTGCACGACGAACTATATTCAAAACACTAATAAGACAATCTCCAAAAGAAAGTATCCCTCCTAACATAATTCAGTAGTAAAGTACACGGGGTCTTGCGTCCTCGATAGATGGAAGTGGGGGAGAATATGTGTCCGAAGAAGAGCTAAACATCGAGTGCAATTCGGATTGTGTGAGCCCGGTTAACGTCTACCGCTAGATCACGCGACTTCCGTATGGAGCCCATCTCATCTGACAGTATCTGTGAGTTGGGCTCACGATGATCGGATGTTGGTGAGGAGGATCTTGTGTCTGAGTGTCTAGAACAGTGAAATGAAAAGGGGCTTTCGAGACAAACCCGTGAGTCTCACTCCGCTTTCTGACATTGATTCCGCCCGCTTTGAAATCTACACTCACTTAGGAAAATGGAGGCAGCCTATCATGCAAAATTGTCCTTTTCTGCCCCCCTTCACTCTCTCTCTCTCTCTCTCAAACACAGTGTAAAAACAAGTAGAACCCACAAATTATGTTGAACCGTAGTCAATTGGTGCGGTTGGCTCGGTTTTGAGATAATGTCTTTGGAAAAATGCAAAATTTTTTGGGCTAAATAAATTTTTCGAAATGCAAATATTATTTGGTAAAGTATAAAACACATTGTGAAATAACTTTGACCCAAATTCCGTTTGGTAAAAACTACAATTTATAAAGGATTTTTACTAATTTTTTTTTAACTAGCCACCGCTTAAGCTAATCGGCCGCCGATCAACCTCGTCTGAGGTCGCATGACCTTAGGCGAGGGTGGCGGTAGCTCATCGGTGGCTTGCAGGTTACTCGCTAGTAGCTGAGGCCTTCGCCGGCAAGTTAGTCTTTTCAAGGATATTTTCGGAATTATGAAAGTTGAGTGAGGGCAAAGTTGGAAAAAAAAAGTATATTTGTATTCCAAGAATGCTGCTTTCCTAAGTACCTCTGGACTTGCCTTGGGCCAAAGGTCTTTGGAAAGCAATTGCATTTCCCCAAAATTCTCCAAAAGATGAACCAAACGCCATTTGCATTTGGTCAATGGACTTTAAAGCCTCCAAAACTCTAGAGGATATGTTTTCGGTGCATTTTATTTTTTACTTGATTAAACATGCGATTTTTTTTTGAAAGCTCGGTACTGGAAGTATCTACTATCGTGATTAACAAGAGATAAAACTCGCTCAGTTTGAGAAACGAGTAACGTGTTGGCAAGTTGATGATGAGATATGTCTAATCCGAAGCTCAAGATATCGTCTTTACGATAATTACTCATTAAGTTTCTCATTTCGATATTCAGCTTCGAGTAACGTTAGGGATATAATATATATGCAAATTATTGTACGAAAGCTAATGCAAGCACAGATATTCCAATTTTCTACCATCACGAGTCACATACCACTCTTAAAACAAAAAAAGACGAATGGTTACAATAGAAGTTGAGTTTTTATATACAAATTATTTTTATATAGATGTTATAACTCTAATAGTATTCTATCATCTTTTACCATTTGGAAAAAAAAAAAAAGCCTATTTCCTAACATGATTACGGACTGCAGGTCAAGAGTTTGAATCTTATGGGTCTCTCTCAACTTTCTCATGCTTGTAACTCCTGTTATTCTGTATATTTCTCCATTGCTGGTAATCTGTTTAATGTGGTTATGCCCACATCTTGTGTTACTTTATGATTAAATCAGCTTATACGCGAGCGAGAGTATAAAGTCATATATGCCAAATCTAGTTTCAAAAGTGTGGAGAGAGAGAGAGAGAGAGAGAGAGAGAGAGAGAAGGGTAGTTCTGCGAAATGGAGTGGAGTTTGGCATCTCAAGAAAAAGTTATTAAGAAAAGAAAGGAGAGGAAGGTGCTTTCATTTCACGTCAAACGAGCGTCTCCTTTCTATTTTGTAGTTTTCCCTTTGTTGTTTAACGTCACCAACCCAACACCACTCCAAGATTCGAATCCCACACGTTATTCAATCTTTTGTTTTAGCATATACATACAAGGTCAAGGTTGCATCGAAGTACGCGTGAGATTAGGACCAACACTTGTTTGGAGACAACATATCATTATCCTCCTCTTCTGCGGTATATCAAGATTTGAGGAACATTACTGCACTTACAACATAAACGTACCTTCAATGCATTTGGATGGTTGAATAGAGTCATCAATCCCATATACATAGCTTTGTCTAAAGAAGAAAGAAGCCATTAGTTAGGCAACCGTTTGAATTACAGGGTGCTACCGTACCACACGGCCTATGTAAAAAGTGAATTACACGAACTAGTGGACTATACTATACGTGCGTATAACTGTTACCAAAACCAGTACATACGCACTTGCCATCGGAAAAATATGTTTGCATTTCATATTTGCACAACCTGTGTTCATAACACATATTTAGGAAGAAAGAAAGGGATGATCGATAACTTTTTCCAGTTGATGACGTTCTCTGAAGGTTTTTAATTTATAGTCGAACGCTTTTTATTAATCATAATAAAAATTGTGACACTATACGCCGCTTAACATTCTCTAATATTGTAAACCGAAGAAATCACTACCTAAGTTTAATGTACATTTACTGAACTTTCAAGCGATCGATAAAGAGCAAGAAAGGAGTCGATGAGGAAGACTAGCCAAGGAGAATCTATTCTGTAATGTGAGAACACAGGGAACAGGAGTCAGCATCGCTTCCATAAACTTCCAAAGTGTCCACGCCATAACATATCAGATTTCAAGTTCTTTAGAATTTCAAGAAGGGAAAGCTCGACAGTCCGACAGAATACGGATAAATCCAATTATGTAGAGTTGATGACTGATGGTTTCTATGCATCTTTTATCGGGATAAAAGAAGACAGTTTCTAGGTCTACGTAAAATGAAAAAAGAATCGAAACTGTGAGCAATACGACAAGCCACAAGAGTCTCTTTTCGGTTGTCTCTTCTTGCGCTCTCTCTTGTCGCTGTCTCATTGACCCTGCATGCACAGCGAGGAGCACGACCATTTCACCGCACAACGAATGACGTCTGTAACTTATGACTAAAGAGTATCTTGTCGCTCTGACTCAAGAAGACACCCATGCTGTTTGCTTGTATATATGTTTTCGCAGAAACAATTTGCAGAATGTTGTAGTTCTCCCATCTCCAACATTAAATCCGGCTTGTTTGTTTAAGATTTTTTATTTTGAACAATTTGAAGAATGTAAGTTGTGACTAAGAGTATGGAGGTTTTCGGAGAAATACTAAACACGGAGCAAAACTCCCCCAAGAGGTAGTTCAGGCCAAATTTACTGCAATTACTTGGCCTTAACAGATGAAACAGTAAAATCGTCCATATCACTTCACAGGGACTATTAGGGTTTATTAGGAGTGTTTATATGCATAAAACGACCTCGTGAAATTCCGTCATATACATAGGAAGGCGTTGTGCATGCAGCCTTGAATGACTGACTCCTATAACATGCTAGTCAAAGAGATTTTCGAGAAGGAAGTCACCACCAACAGAAGTTTCTAGATGTTATGCAGATGAGGACACGAATTCTTACTACAGGTAGATTCAGATTGGTTGAGATTGAATATCTGGAAAGTAGAGATTCATGTGTGATTTTCATAGAGATTTTTGTCCAAAACAGAGAGTTATTTATCAATTTGTTTTTTATTCGTTTATAGATACTATTGAGCTTATTATTTGATTTATTCTGAGGATGTAGCAGGTCGTTGCTCCTGATCTGCTACTCTCGAGTCAATGAGACTGAAGGTTTACGTATATTTAGCCAAAAGAAACAAAGATTTAATACGTAAAAGAATTGCAAAAGAAGATAGAAAGAAAGAAAGGAACGGGGAACAAAAAGGGTGTTGGATCACATGCATTCACACCTTTTTTCTTCTTTCTTCTCTTCTTTTCATGATTGTGACTATAAGACATTCATCAAGAAAGAAAGATCGTATAAGGGGGTCCCAAGAAACAAGACATTTGGCTCCTATCCGAACATAAAATTAAATTAATTCCTATGATGCATTAATTCAACATAATGACCACAAAATTACGTAAATGCCTAGATTTCATTACATTAAAAGAAAAATATATATAGAGAAAAAGGGATAAGAGCCGCATATACCGACACTAGTCGAATATGATTGGTTCTAAAAAGAAAACAGTCGCAATATAAATTGAACCCTAATTAAATGGATCCTAATGATCAAGATTATGCCGGTCCCACCCTCTCCATGATCATCAATCCCCAATCATCTCATGCATTATACTCTTTGATTGAAGTCACTGCCTATCTAATTATATCATTATGAAGAAAGATGATTAAAGTTCGATTATTTGAAATTTCATAAGTATGTTAATTTTCTGATTTTATCATGTGATGCAGATCACTTACTTTTCGAAAAGCGATTTCTTTTCTATTTGCAGGAGGTTTCACCGCTGGTAAAAGCAGTCTTTGAAGCGACATTATCATTGCCAAAGGACGACCAATAATTGCACGACATGAAACTGGTAATCTGCTTCATGGAATTTTGCGAAAATTATGGAGCAAATGATCGTATCAACCCAAGTTCAGTTCATCATAGCTAAGGAGACAACGCGTGACCATATGCAAATTCCTTTAAACAAGGGATTTTTTACCACGGATCTTTATTTGAAAAGGTCGGTCGATGTAATGAATGTTTTGCATATGCGAATACTATGCGAATGACTTGTCGAACTTGGGATGAACTTTTTGTGGCATTGCATTGAGATGAAAATTTATGTCTAGGGTATGTTATCGGTAGCCATTTGTACCAATTTTACATACAATTTGAGCTGTCGTTGTTTGATGGACATGATCAAGCAAACCATTTCTGTAATGTCGAGATCCATTGAATTGACGTCTCGGTTTCCGTCGGATTGCTGTCCAACTTTGTTGGAGTCGAAAGATCCATAACCGGGTCAAATGAGATTCGGCAAGAGGTTGAAGACAATCTCCGGCACTGCAGACTAGTCTCACGTGTGGCTGTACCGTGCATATTTAGCTAACTTGTAAGTTCTTTTCACATATTGAGCAACTTTGAACTTTGTAGTAGTAGGTCCTTTAAGTCCAAAACTAGTTAGGGATCTACGTAAAGAAGGCTCAGAGGTAGGATCAAGGAGGAAATTCAACCATGTTGGAAATCTCCTAGAGAATTAAACCTAAGCAAATGCAGATATGCAAATATTCACAGCATCGACTCATTAATTCGATTTTGGCTTGAGCTGAATACTTTCTTTTACTACTCTAGTATACACATTTGATAAGCCTACCCATTTGATATGGATTCAGAATCCTTGATTTCTGGACCAAATGGTCCAATCAACACGGAAGGATAGGCTTTGATTTGCAAGTTCAGTTTATCCGTTTTCAGCTCGGAATTACCATTCGATGTAGCTGTAGTTGTGCCGCGACTATAAGTCCTATAGTCGGTAAGATACATATTTTAGAGCTACATTGCCTTAAAATATGACTGGATAGCTTCTTAAAACTAGCTGTCGAATGCTGCATCCGCGAAGGTAGTGCGGCCATCAAGCGTTTGGCGAACACCTTTCAAAAGCTGTAACGATCTTCTCCGCAGTAAGATTCTCAGCAAATCCGAGTCGAAAAGAAGGTTGAATACATCTAACAAAAGGAGCAAAAAAGAAACGAAAAAAGAGGTGCAACATAAAGAAAGTGGAAAGCCAGCTTTAGAGGGAATAAGGAGGTGCTTCATTCAGTCTTTAGTAGACAGGATTTGAGTGGAGAGGTGTAAGTGCAGAATCTCCCAACATAGAGATTTGTTCTAGGCTTTTCACTAATTCCTTTCTGGATGAAAAGAGAAGGTGAAAGGAGCCAAAAGGCATCGCGAATTTGCAGGTGAGATTTGTTGGCTTAGGCCCCGTTTGGTTCAGCTTTGGGAATGGGCTTTCGGCCTCGAAGGCCCATTGGGAAAATACTGAACAGTTTGGTTCAGCTTTTCGGACTCCATTAGCCAAATGCCGAAAGCCCAAACCTGGTCCGGACCAACCTTGGACTTTCGGCATTCCACAAATGCCGAAACTATTTTTTCCCTTCTCAAATTACCCTCACTTATTCTATAATATTCCGATTTTGCCCCATTATTACTGTTCATCTTCTTCACGAAAGTGTGACCGACGAGGGTGGCTAACGACATTGGATCTAGACGGCGAAGGACCGGCAAGGGTCACGCAACCCAGGCGGCCATCGCCGGGGGTCGCTCGACCTCAGGCGTCATCGCCTGGACTCGTGCGACCCCAGGCGACGGCCGCCTGAGGTCGCTCGACCTAGGCCGTCGTTGCTTGGGTCGCGACCCAGGCCGACATCGCCTGAGGTAGTGCGTCGTTGCTTGGGTTGCGAGGCCGACATCGCCTGAGGTAGTGCTTGGGTCGAGCGACCTCAGGCGGCCGTCGCCTGGGGTCGCACAAGTCCAGGCGACGATGCCTAAGGTCAGGCACTGGCGACGCCCGCCTGGGTCGCGCGACCCTCGTTGGGGATCGCCTGACCTCGAGCGACGGCCGCCGGCGCCAGATCTGGCTCACCGGCGGCAGTAGCCGGCAAAGGGTAACTTTTTTTTTAATAAAAAAGTGTCCCAAAGCCCTTTGCAAAAAAAAATTAGCCAAATACTACTTGGGCTAAAGTAGCTTTAAAAAGAATTTTTTACCAAACGCCATTTGTATTTCTCCAAGAGATTTTAACCTAAAGGTATTTGCTTTACCCCAAGGCTCATTTACAAAATTGAACCAAACGGGCCTTAGACGGGTTGGCTTTGCATTTGCAGTGGGCGGAGGTGGAAAGTGGAGATGGAAATGATTGAAGAGAGTTATAATCGTGCGGGGAAAAGCATCTTCACCCTCTCTTTGTCATCACTTTTCTTTTCTCTTTTGGGTAATTCAAGATCACGGCCATAATTAATCATCTATCTGAAGGGAAATTATCACATCAACCCATCGTTGTGACCTCCTACTTAAATATGAGTTTTCTAGGACTATAATCGAATCTATGATATCTTTTTTTCTAAGCCAAAAACACGAAAATACCCTTGTCACTAAGTAAACCTTAGTTAGGTGTTTTTCTAAGTTACTTTGCATGGGCATTAATTTTTTTTTTTTTTTTGGTCATAACCTGGGCATGATTTTGAGACTCTTCTCCATGAAAATCTCTCTCTCTCACATATATGACAAGGTTACTATGTCGTGTCTTGCAAAGACGTAATACCTATCTAACTCAATAATGTTATTCTCACCCCTTACATAATTCAACTTACAAGTTTTCACTCAAGCTCACCCTCCGATCCAATATTTTTGGAAAATCAATCATAATTGGATCTTATCAACGAGTGAGTTTATCAATAGAAAGATGAGACACTACATCAACTGTGCAGACTAGGGGTGTGCAAAGGATCCGAAAACCGCCCGGACCACCCGGAACTAGACCGGACCGGCGGTTCCCGTGAGGACCGATCTAGTTCCCAGGTGGATCCATCGAATTCCCGATTCCAATTTCTCGGAACCGGTCCTTAGTAAGCGGCTCCTGGTTCCATGTTGGGAACCGTCCGCCTGGACCATGCTCACCCCCTTGTGCAAACGGTGGGTGATTGAACTCAAAAGCTTTTACTTCTTGAGCCAGAAAGTGAACCTAAAGTTAGATTCGTCACTGTATGTATTCAACAGCCAGAGAGGCCCATCCACAAGGAGCAGTCGCCAAGACATGCAACTAGTCATGGCCACGGGCCGGTTTTGGCCCGGAACCGGCCCGAGTCAAACCCGGGACCGGCCCGTTGACCGGGCCCACGGTTCGGAACTGGAACCGGCCCGTGGCCTACAGGCCCGGTTCCGGTTCCAAATAAATAAAAAAACCTGCTGTTGCACAGCAGCCCCACCCCCACCTCCAGTCCTCCTCCTCCAAATCCCTCCTTCCCCCCTCTCCCCTCTGCCTCCTCCGGTCTTTCCCTTTTCTCCTTCGCCCGCCTCCCGTCTTCCCAGATCTGACCCCCGCCGCCGACGCCGATGCCGATGCCCCCTCCTCCTCCCCCCTCGCTACCCTGCGCCTCCTTCCCTTTTCTCCTTCGCCCGCCCCCCGTCTCCCCAGATCTGACCCCCGCCGCCGCCGCCCATGGCTGCAACTGCCGACGCCCCCTCCTCCTCCCCTCCTCACGACCCCGCCTAGCCCCCGGAGGAGGAGGACCCCGGCTCCTCCTCCCCATCCCCGTCCCCGTCCCCCTCACCCTCCCCCTCCCGGCCCCCTCCTTCTCCCCCTCGCCACCACCCCCGTCTCCCGCTTCATCTCCTCGCCGCCTTGAACCCCGCCTCCGCCACCGTGGCCAAGGCCGCGAAGCCCGAGCGACGACCGACGGAGGACCAGGCCTGCAATTTTTATTTTATAATTTATTTTATTAATTTTTAAATTACGAACCGGAACCGGCCCGGAACCGCCCCTTGTGGTTCAGGTTCCGGTTCCGGTTCATACATGGCCACGAACCGGAACCGGCGGTTCCTGAACCGGAACCGGCAGTTCCTGAACCGTGGCCATGTCTACATGCAACTCTCATCCGCTCATCGCAAAACAATGTGAAAAGAACACAAACTCAGGTCCCATGCGGTGGTAGAGAGAAGAAAATAGATTAACGAACGTGAATGCAGATAAGTTCGGGGCACTGTAATGGATGCCGGCAATTAGAGCAAAGGAAGACAAAAGAATAGATGATGGAGGATCATCCAAGTCAATAGCAAAATGCTCAAAGACACATATCCCCCAAGGTAGACAGAGAGTTATAAAGATAGACTTCAACGATGCAATGTATGATGATGATTGTAATCAAGTAAAATGCCCTCATAAAATAGCAGAAACAACAATTTCCAATTGAGCTCTCCTTGAGTTCTGAAGATGTTTAAGAAAAAAAAAGAACAGTTCAACTTGGTTGGGATATTAACCAAACAGACAATGTGATGCTGGAATGGAACTAAGACATAACGATTTGTAGCATAAACTGTCGCCGCCCGTGAACCCTTCCAACCATCTGATCTCTGTAACTATACGACTATTTTCTGGCAGACAGGATAATATGACCAGTACTACAATATATCATCCTCGAAAATACAGCAAAGTCCAAGTCGTCGCCATTTCACACACTGCATGCAATGTAATTGCCATCTCAATCCAATGATTCAACTACAACTACTATTATTAAGGAGAAATGCCAACATGAACAGACAAAAACTTCGGCAAAAAGAAAAAATTAATCGGAGATATGCTACCCAACAAGAGTTATCAGCTATTAATGTGCAATATCATATAAAAGCAAAGACCCTTTGAAAACTGGAAAAGTGCTTATAGAAATGAAGCTAGACAATCATAACAAACAAACAACCACAGAGCGAAAACTAGCAATTTAACTATATCACATCAGGAGCTTTCATATGTACCTTGTTACATAAAGACCTCTGTGCCGAAAAGTTTATATGATTGGCACAGAGGACAAAATCTGACCTTACTCTCGCAGTCCTTACATACACAGAGATGCTGACAAGGTAACAACAGCATGCTTACTGTGTTAACTCTGCAAACCTTACAACTCATTGATTCCTGAGAGCTAGTTTTCTCTTTGCCCAGCAGGCTGTGGAAATCCATGGCATGGCCATTGGAGCAAGAAGCTGTATCATTGACCTCACTGTCACCACACCCTTCTTTACTATCTCTACTTTGAGCATAAATCTGCTGCAAGTTATAGTTGATGGTAGCAATCATGTTCTCACTGTTAATAGCCCGATGCTGCCAAGCACCTACTTCGAAAGTTAACTGCTTTATGCGTTCTTCAAGCTCTTCATTCTTCTTGTTAATGCTTTCGACCTCTGCTTCCTTCGCCCCTAGTTTCTGAATTACTTGGTCTTCCAGAAGAGAGAGAGTCTGGAGTTGGGTAGATCTGATCTTCTGAAGGACACTTTGCCGCATTCGATCGATCTAAAAACAAAGATGTCAGACTCGTTCAAGCACAAAGAAATTGATCTATGAAAACAATGCTCATGGGTTGAAGAAATCGGACAAAAGAACAACACTAGAAAAGGGAGCAGAAGAAATTGAAGCAGTGAATAGTATTGTTCCAATTGTCACCCGACAAGAAGTGCTCTCATCGATACTGACAGCAACAAAACCCAGGCTGACAGAACAATCCATAAAACAATCAATAAAAGAGTCCACAGTCCAATTTAACCAAATCCAGTATAAATATCAGAGATTATCAAGAAGAAACTGCAACCAAATAGCTTCACTTACAACTAAGGGCCTGTTTGTGTCGGCTTCAGTGAACTTTTTTGCTTTCCCCAAAAATTAAAATATTAATCGAATTAAAAATTTATAGAAAAAAATTATATGTGAATCCACATGTCGACATTGCATTTTGTGAAATTTTCAAGTGCTTATTTTAAGATTTAAAAAAAGTAAAAATGTGTGAGCCACAAGATTTTAATCAAGCAAAGGAGGACATTCACTCATGTTTCTTAAAGATGAAGATGAGGAATTATTGGTCATCATTCCATAAAATGAGCTTCCACACTTCTATTTGTCACAATGCAAAAGATTGATGTCACAACTAAGAGGACAATCATTCCAGTTTCTTAGACTAAATGATGAAACCCGGCCTATAGAAGTATAACAAGGGCCTCATGTTAGAGAACCCAATTATCTGCAATCATGGAAATCCTTGCATCAATCGACAATCTAACGCTCAGTATAGTAGGAGGGATTGGTAGGAAAGAGAGAGGATTTTCATATGATCGTGCCTTTAATTGGAATGACAAAGATGTAGCGAGAAGAAAAGAAAGTATTTATGCAACTTATAAAGAAATTTCTTCTTTACTGTGGACACCATTATTTTAAAAGATATCCGGGTCATTTTGCATTCATTTCCATTCCTTCCACTTAGTTAGCATCCAAACAACATTTTAACTCAATCTCTCTATTTCCTTTTTTTTTTTTATTTCTTTTGTAATTATCTGAATCCTTCTTATTCCCTCCTAATCATTCCTTCCAAACTAAGTGTCATGGTGAGAAAAATTTTACCAGCAAGCCACAAATTTTTGTAAACATGGAATTACCAAATCAATCCTCTGTTTCGTATAAAACCAGACAAAAGCTAATAATGCCAATATAA
This sequence comes from Syzygium oleosum, assembly GCF_021117445.2. NCBI lineage: Eukaryota > Viridiplantae > Streptophyta > Magnoliopsida > Myrtales > Myrtaceae > Syzygium > Syzygium oleosum. The sequence continues at coordinate 554,459 of NW_026607506.1, read as the reverse complement.
ACGCAACACCTGAAGTTTAAGAAATCGGCTGGTCTCGACATCAAGCTGGTGTAATTCGCGATCAACATCGTCCCCAATAAGAGATACCAGCGCAGAGTCTCCCGTAGACAGCAGCGGGCGGTTATCGAGAGACAAACCTAAGCCCACCGAGATTGGCCGTGCTTGCAGCAGATCAAGAGAGGATACTTGTGACGTGTTATCCAGAAAGTCCCGCTCTTTCAGCTTCTTCCTCTTTGGTTCCAGCCCATAATCATACTGCAAATCAGCTCCTCCATCACCTCCATCCGTGGCAGTGGCACACATAGGAATCGGCGCAAAGACAAGACCATTTACTGAAACCAAAACCATACGTGGCAAGTAGTAAATGAACCCACAGGTTTAATAGACAATACCCACATGGAAATTATTCAGTACACCCAACAAAAGCGCCTGTCCGACACAAATTATGAACCGATCACTTTAGCCCATCGCACTCTTGCTAGTACTATGCCGGTATTTAGAGAGTTATTATTGAACAAACCAATTTCTTGCAGGTCCGTCCAAGATTACGAACTATCCGAAAACCAAACTTAATCATACTCCCCTCATTTCGGCTGCCAAATTAGCAAAGAATCAAGCCCACATTGAGCTCACGCGAGCCCAAAAAGACAAGAACCCTAAAGTTTCTCTTTTTCTCCCAATTAGGTCACAATACGAAAGAGGGCTCAATCCCAATTCCCATTCCACAGCGAAAAAACAAGCTTCCCCAATCAAACAAAAACGAAACGAAAAAACCCAAAGGCCGAGACGGCGGAATTCCTCACCTTCGGGGACGTACGGAGGATGCCGAGACTGATCCTGCGCATCCCCCGGCACGTAGTAGACGGGCGTCGCGACCGGAGCGTCCACCGGGTACGAATTCCTGCGGGGGTGAAAAGGAGACCGCGAATCAAGACAAGAATCGACGATGGATCCGAAGATGGTACGATGATTCCGAAGAGCAGGAGAGGCGGTTCTTACCGGAAGGCGTCGGGCGGCTGCTCCTGGTTCTGCCGCGGGGCTCGGTGATGGGATTGTTGGAGAAACGCCATGGGAGAGAAGCGAGGGAGGAAGGAAGCTTGTCCCCGTCGACGAAGGGGAGGAGGGGAGTAAATGGTTAGGTTTCGGGATTAGTTTAATTTCGGGAATATAATCGGGGTATTCTAATTTCTAAATTTTTGGGAAATCGCATTCGGCCAAAAAAAAAAAAAAATTGGGAAATTTAAAAATTGAAGGGGTATTGGGGGATTTTTGGGATTGAGAGAGTTTTTATATTTTTTTTTCCAAGAATCAGTTTAGCTCAATAAAAAATTATCAAGTTTGAAAATCAAAATTGTTTCTGATGAAATCTTTATGGGATATGCTTTCATTTTATTATGGGAATTATTCGATTGACATTGAGAAATTTGTGTAAATCTCTTGGGATATTTATATCTATGTCGATTCTTGGGAAAAGAGACCCCCGCGTGTAATGTCCACATTTAGATGCTATTCATGTGTACAGAGAAGGCGGTCAGTCGGTGCGCCGATTGATTTGCGAATTTTGTTGTAACACTGGGATTGAATATATTCTCAGCTACATGCCGTCATGAGATTTAATTCACATATTATTATGTGGTCAAATTAGTATTTATGCACTGTCGACATTTAAGTTTTTGCTTAAAAATTTCTCATGCATTTCATAAAAATAAGGGATTGGATCAAATAGAAGTTGACCCATAAATATGAATATCATATCGCATAATTATTCATTCATGTCATTTATTGCATTTAGATACTAGAAACAATTTTAGGAATAGCATGACCACATTGAGTTAAATATAAGCCTGGTTACGAATTTCATTTAAATTGGTCATAGGGAATGGCATGAAGTGCGGCCATTTTTTATAAAAAAAAAGGGTTCAAAGTGAATCTTATTTCAAATAAGGGCATAAAATAGCCAAATCAATCTCCAATAAAGGCCTGAGCTCATGGCCGAATGCTCACGGACGGGATTTTTCGGCCACCGAATTAGGGGCACTATTAGGGGTGTCAAAAGTACCTGCTCAAGCATGACCCGACCCGAACCGACCCGATCCAAACAGGGAATTTTCATATTGGGTCGGGTTGGCCTTAACTTGTTTGGGTAACAATAAAAACAAGGCTTAAACTTGTTTTGAATCTACCCGAGTCCGCTCGAAATAAGCCCACCCGAAACAAACAAGAGCCATTTGTCCTTCTTGTTCCAAGCGCGCCGGAAACCCTATCATCTTCTTCCAAAGCTCCGGATCGGCAACTGGCGATTGAGTAGTGCAACACGAAGGCAACTGGCGGACTCCGAAACCCGAAACCCATACAAATAAGTAGATGTGGACTACTAATTTCTCTCGTCATTGCACTTGCAGCCGGACTCCGAAACCCAGTTGCTCACTATTTAGTTTGAATGGAATGGGATTCTCAAATCATTGTGAAGTTGTTCATTTACATGAGCTGATCTATACAGAATGCTTCACAAATTATACCGATAAGACTAATCCTAACTGCTATAGCAGTTTCTGTCGTCTGACTAATTCTTTGCTGATTTCAGATCTTATGACAATGTTGAAACATCCAATTGAATTCAAATGAAATGTTCGAATAGTTATTTGACTGGACATTAGAGACATTTTCCCTTGAGATCACTGGTTTGTCATTTTTTCTCTATTGGGCATGGGTAGATGCGAGAGTGCATGATCTTATCATCATCTACTTCTGTACTTCTTTGTTTGAACAGGCAAACAAGACAACCCAAGTTCTGTTTTTGGGGTGTCCTTCTTAAGAGAAGATGTAGGTGGTCAAGTAAAAATCTAAAACACGAACCCGACCCGAACACGACCCGACCCGATCGCGCAGCTATATCATGTTCGGGTCTTGTTTCGGATCGGGCCAAGCAAGCATATGCATTATTTCGGGTCGGGTCGGGTATCATGAAAACCCGACCCGACCCGTTGACACCCCTAGGCACTATGTTAAAAGAAAATGCAATCTCTAAAAATTAAAAACCGTCTATTGCTTTCCAAATAGGACGGTTGTTTCCACTTGTGAGGACTATAACGCGTTGTTTAATGACCCGGTTTACCCACACATCTCTTGTCCCTCCTCAGTTTATTTTTTCTTCCCGGAGAAGGACCGGAACATCTTTTTATTTCGACATCACAAAGTCCGAATGAAGCGTTTTAAGGACATGCTCGTGTCCATTCTTTCTTTCTTTCCCGGGTGTGATTCTATTCGCATGTTTCTTTTGCCGTTTATCTCTCTCTCCGTCTCTGTCGAATCGGCTCAGGGAAGTCTCTGGCGAATGGCGAGTCGAGCAAGACTGTGTCAAGATTGGGGAGATTGGATAGAAATCTTTAACCCATCAACGAGCAGAAACCAAGCAAAAGAGTAAAACATCACTGTTTGCACAAAAAGGAAAAAACAGAGCAAAAAAAGGGCCGCGGCGAGAAGAGCTGTATATTGCAAGAACAGGACAGGAGGGAGACTTGCAGAATGGTGAGATGCCAAGGTGGGGAGCGGTGAGAGAAGGATGATGCGAAGGGCTTGAGAGCTTTACTAATGTCGTTGAAAAAAATCTTGTGTTTTTATCAAAAGAAGAAAAGTATACAGGATCACCGAAGAAAGAGAGGAGGAAGAGCCGGCGACCGTTGGCAATTTAAACTCCCGCTCCTAGTCCTTCCCTCTCGCCATCGCTCCGGTGCCTTGCGTAGGTGATGGAGCTTTCTCACATCGCTCGCTGTTTATTTCGGGCTGCTAAATCCAGGCGCTACGACGGCAGAGGCTCCGGCGAGTCCCGGCAGAGACAGCCACAAGAGTGGTGACCGCAGCCCTCCCTACGGCGTTCGCGAGCAGGTCCCTACGGCGTTCGCGAGCAGGATAGGTATCTCCCTTTCGCCAACATTAGGCCACATCCTGAAGAAGGTCCTCCCCACCAATGGCAAGATCACCGAGGACGTTAAGGAGACCGTGCAAGAGCGAACCTCCGAGTTTCATTAGCTTCATCACCAAAGAGTCAGTTACTTTGAAAGTTTCTGTTTTCCGATGGAAATGCGATTCCAATTCAATGAGTATATATGTGTGTGTATGTTTTTTTTTCTTTTATTAGATGCGTAGGGCGAGTGAAAGTGTCAGAAGGTGCGAATCCCTCAAGCAAATCTTCCTTCGAAGTCACGACGAACACATGCTATCGCATCCTTCCATGTATGATCCATCGATGTTCATCTTCGGCACTGCTGGTTCCGGCGGTCTCCATTTCATGGCTGAGTCCTCTGATTTTCGACCTCTCTCTTTTGCGCCTCTATTCCATTTTGAGTAGTTTTGATACATGGCAATGGCTGAAGCGCTTCTACTGGTTGGTTCTGGGTGCTGGTTCTTGAAGACAGAGGAGTTACGAGCAAGCCAGATATTCTAAAGCACGACTGATATAAGCTCGAAAGGTTGAGACTTTGAGGCAAACTTTCTGTAGTTCAACACCCATTCTTCGATTCTGATAACATGCTGATTTGAGAACTGAGTGTCGAATTCGGTATTTGACAAGACCTGTTTTTACCATTGACAGAGAAGGAATAAGTGTTCCACCGTCTCGGGCTCCTTTCGGCACAGGGTTCATAACGGCTCAGGTGTCATCTTTCTCTAGGACAAATTTACTTTGGTTGATAGGGCATTTGACAAAAACCCCACATAAAAAGTCTGATTTTGGGAATTGTTTTCAGTTTCCATACCTTGTTCCAGAGAGATTTTGGGGTCCGGGAGGAAGATGATTGTTGGTCTGTCTAAGTTGATCGTAGCCAAGTAGATTCCTGACCGAGTGCATGTCCAGACTACCTTATCCCCCGTTAAGGTAGTTTACAGAGAAATTGCTAAAATATCATTCATTGTTCGCTCATCGTAGTTGTTCTGTAGTAAACTGTTCATTCTATTGTGCCTCCTCTGTGTTAATCAATTCTGCCACCATACGATGTTCATGATTTTAATTTGCTGTCCATTTCCAACTTCACCATCTCATTTCCTTCTAAACGGCATCTCTACCCATTATTAGACTTTGCTATGCCCACGATGAGTGAGCGCCATTCCCTGCATGCCAGAAATCACAATGCGAGAAATAAAGTCCTTTCAGCACTTTGCTTCATTCTGCATTCGGGGCTTAACTCTCCAAACTTGTTTACCCAATATAGCTTTGATGAAGGTGAGTAGGTCTCTAAAGCCCAAACCTCCTCTGTCTTTCGTCTGTTTCAGTGTCCACCGTTTCTTCCAATGTAGGCCAGCTTCGGAAACATGTGTTTTCCACCAGAAAGATGCTATCTTTGCTCTATAGCTCCACATATGGAGATTGGAATCTTGAAGATCGACATAGCATATTGTCGCAATGCCTACACCATTGCTTTAATCAATATCTCATTTCCAGCTTTAGAAATAAACTTTTCATTCCATCATTCCAACTGCATGTTTACTCTTTCCATAGGCCCGTTTGGTTTAGCGTTCCCTCAAAAGTCCCTTGGGAAAATGCTAGGGCGTTTGGCAAGAATTTTATCAATGGGCTTTCAGTCGAAAGCTAGCATTGGGAATGCTCAAAGCTCAAAACTGGTCCGGATTAGCTTTGAGCTTTCAATATTTGGAAAATGTTGAAATCAATTTTTTTTCTTTCCAAACTGCCTTCACTTATTCTTTAATATTCCGATTTTGCCCCTCATTATTACTGTTCATCTTCTTTATGCAAGGGAGGCCGGCAAGGGTGGCCAACGACATCGGATTTGGACGGCGAAGGGCCGGCGAGGTCACTCGACCCAAGCGACGGGGCTAAAGGTCGCGCACTCCGCCTCAGCACTGGCAGCTCGGTCGCAGTGACCTCGCGAGGGCCGCTGGTCACTTCGACCCTCGGCGAGATAGCCACACTGGTCGCGCGACGGCGACGCCGAGGTCACGCTACCCGATGCGGCGCTCGCCGACGGCCGTAGCCCTTTGCTGGCTATAGCGAAAGGTAAGCTTTTTTTTAATAAAAAAGAAAATCCCAAAACCCTTTGCAAAAAAAAAAAATAGCCAAACACTACTTAAATCAAAATAGCTTCAATAAGGATTTTTTACCAAATGTCATTTACATTTTCTGAGGAGGCTTTAACCTAAATGTATTTATATTCCCCCGATGCTTATTTGCAAAGTTGAACCAAACGGGCGCATAATCCATACAAACATCCGCTACTTCTTAGGGTGGCCCAAGTCCAAAGCGATACCCAAGAACTTTCCCGTTTTGGTGTTTTCTGGGATTCTCATTTCTAGAGCCATGTTCTCCCCAACTGATTTGGACATCCAGCACTGAAATACATTCCTGGTTTGTTCGGATTGATCTCCTAGTCCGTAGCAAAGCAATATTGATGTAGGGTAGAAGCTAGGTTTTGACATTCTCTAAACTTCTAACATGACCAGGATAGCCATCTCCAAAAACATCGAATCAGCTTTTAGGAAACCCATTCAAAGATGTAGGCCTTCATTTCATATGTTGAATGGCCCAAATTACTATCTCCTCTTCTTGAGTCTGATGCCCTTGAAACTTTCATCCTCAACTGCACTCTTCATCAGGAAAGAGAGCACATTTGACGTGACTTTGGAAATGATTTTTCTGCTGAAATTGCATAGACTGATCGGCTGAAATTGATCTATCTTCTTTGGATTGAGGTTTTTGGGCATTAAAGCAACATCGGTTTTATTCAAGTTTGGGTATGAAGTACCAGTATCAAAGAACGATATGACTAGATTGAATACACAATTTGAATGATTTCCTACTGAGAGACTATGGTAACACACTGCATGACCCATGATAGCCATCTTCCATTGAATCCCAACTTCAACAAGAAGGCTTTTAGGAAATCTCATTCAACCATGTCGTAGGCCTTCTTTTCATATCTAGCTTCAGAATGGCCCAAAATTTCTTTTTCCTCTTCTTGATTCTAAGTCGGTGAAGTACCTATTGAACCACTAAGATATTGTCTTGGATCTGTCTACTGCTCACAAAGGCACTTTGCTCCATTGCTATCAAGTCAGAAGCCATAGTTTTAGACGATTTGACGTGACTTTGGAAATGATTTTTCAGCCGAAATTACATAGACTGATGGGCTGAAATTGATCTATCTTCTTTGGATTGAGGTTTTTGGGCATTAAAGCAACATGGGTTTTTATTCAAGAATATTTGGAATGAAAGTACTTTTCATATTTTCAAAGAAGGATATGACTAGATAATATTTTTTATTAAAATATATATTTTTATTTTTTTTTTTTGCCATGGTTCTGCCGGCCATGGCCGGTAAAATAATTTTTATTAAATTTTTTTTATTAAAAATATACATTTTTATTTTTTGGATCCATCTGGTCCTGGTGCTTTCAACGCACCTAGTTGAAAAGTAGCCTCCTTTACTTCCTGCATAGTCACTCCTCTCAACAGACTTTGATTCATATGATCCGTTACCAAACTGAGGCATTGGTCTAGCACTAGCTGGAAGTTCCTTGCAATCACAATGCTGTATAATGACCGGAAGAAAGCCATTGTTGTTTTTTTTTTCAACCGTTCCGCTTCTTGGCACTATTTTTCTTCAGTTAATTTAAGGGCAGAGATTTTGTTTTTTGTTTCCTCTGAGTTGTGGTTGCATGGAAATACTGTGTATTCTTATCACCCCATTTCAGCCAGTTGATTCTTAAACGCATACCCCATTACATTTCTTCTTGTTTCCATAGGTTCTTTATTTGCAAGTTTAGTTGTTGTACCCTCTTCATGTTGTGATTTAGTGTCTAAGAATTGGTTATCTCCTGGATCTCCCTTTTCAGAAAATTGATTTGGCGTTAGGCATTGGAGAATTTCTTCTTGCAGCACCGCTTTAAAGCTTCCGATACTTTCTGTAATTTCTAGTGTAAATGTGCATTTTCTAATTCCTGAAGGCTCCACACCGAGTGTACAACCTGTTCACATTCTGCATCTTTCAACCAAAATGCTTCAAATTTGAATTCCCTTTGCCTTTAACCTGATTCTGACGAGAGTGATACCAACAAGGGGCTGGTCCGAACCAATAGTAGGTAAAGCATAAACTTCAGCACTTGGGAATATCAATCTCCATTCTACATTGCATGGAGATCTGTCAAGTCTTTCTTTGACAAGATCATCCCCATCCTTGTTATTCACCCATGTAAAAGTGCTTCCCTTGCATTCTAGATCCATAAAAGATTAGTCATTAATAAAATCAAGAAACGCGGCTAACTTGTAGTTTCCAGCCATCCATCTTCCAATCTTTTTCCAGGGATACAAATTTTCATAAGAATCACCCATGCAAATCCAAGAGATCTGGTTTGAGTGACTCTTTGTAGCTCTTCCCAAAGGTGCAACCGTTCTTGGTATACAGTTGTTGCATGCACAAAGGTAATTCTCGTATGTTTTTTAATGTCATTTTCTGTGCACATTAAGTCAATAGCCTCAGATGAAGCCTGCTCCACATACAAAGATACCTCATCAGTCCAAGAAACTGCTAATCCCCCTCCAAGTTCTGTTGGGTTCACCACAACACTATTCTGAAAATTCAGTCGTCTCTTTATACTCTAAAGTACTACTACTTGGTTTTTTGTTTCCATCAGAAAGATGACACTAGGCCGTTCCTGAGCCACTAAGGCTCTTAATGCCTAGAATATCTGGGGTGTGCTAAACCCCTAACAATTCCTGCTTAATATTTTCATGGGAAACTGGTAGCTTTTTAGGGCTAGCCATTAAAGCCCATGTCTGTGAGTCATTCAAAACATGTATCAGAGTCTCTAAGAGTTGGGTCTCATCCAAGGTAAGAGAGCTTACCTTCTGGATTGCATAAGGATTGTACCTTCTCTGGTTTTCTGGCGTGCTAGTTTCGTTTTCTTGCTGCTGTTCTTATGAGTTTCTTTTGGGGCCTCAGCAATCACTTTTGTATGAGCTGGGATCATGCTCAGCATCAAGTTCTGTTCTGGAATGTGACCTAAGGAGGTGCCACCCATCCCTATCCACTCTTCCTCCTGCACATACAGTTGTCCTCTCTTGCTCTGCATTTTCCCAGCATTGGGGATCAAAAGGCTCTTTCCCCTGGGATCATAGGACACTAGTTGCAGCATAGGGTTCGGTTCTCAGGAGTTACCTCATCCTTCGTGCTTGCATCCTCTGGTCTAGCGTAGAACAGTTTCTAGAGTGGGTTGTATTCCCTTGCTTCAGCTCTTAACAAGTGACCATAGCGGCCTGGATCATCTGTCATATGCCTGCTTTTATCAGCGTGTTCCTTCTCACAAAACTTTGCAAAATGCCCAACCAAGGTAGAACCGTGACCAACCCAGGAAATCGCCGCTGTCCATCGTCGTCCACAAATTTAACTAGGTGAGAACCTGCACTTTCCTTGCATTTCGATCACGCCTATTTCTTAATCGATCGTCGGTGAACTTCTACTTTTGTAGTTTGGTCGAATCGCCTTGAACTTGGGCTCCTTAGTTAATGTCGAGATCGTGCATCTTCATTCCGAGATTCTATGGGAGAGAACTTTGTCTTGTCTGAATGCGCTTAGATGGGCATCTTGTCTGGATGTTCGTGTGAACAAGACTTGGCATTGGTCTTGTGGTTGAAATGGATTCAGTTCGAGCGCTAACTCTTACGCTTTGGCGTAGAAGGTATTCGAAGAGCTCCATGTCCCAGATTTTGTTCATGGAATATAATGATGGGAACTTGGTTGAACAGAGAACAAAGAATTTGAGAAGAAGAGGATAAAGACTCGTCACTACCATATGAATTGAGGCCATTGGATATCAATTTATTGACTTTTACGAATGTTTAGCTACGTATTTCATTGATAATTTTCCCATGGATTTTGTGCGATAAAAATCACACGCACTTGCTATCTAGATTTAATTTATAGGGTGCATTGTTATCTGTTGGGGAAATTGTTCAGTAAGTTCTAAACATATTATACGGATGCCAATTCAGTTTGCCGCGTGCCACGTCAGCGAATTTCACACGAAGGTGTAATATTATACTTGGCAAAATTGAATTATTTATCGCTGAATTGATATTGGAACAATAATGATTAGGTAATTCCCTATACTTGTTCATGTTCACATGTCGAAAGAGTAGTTGGGCACTCGTTCGCGCTTTTTTCACGTGATGTTTGCTGGTTAAAGTATCTTTTTGCATGTTACATTTATACTGGGCGCTCATATGTGCACCATATAGCTTAAATTTCTCATTTTAAGTCACATTTAGCATCCTAATTGTAATTCTAATGATAGAGTGCTTTTGGTTCAGTTTTTGGCATTTGAAGAAATGTAAAGGACTTTAGTTTAAAGGGTTTTCCACGAAAAGCAAAGACTGTTTGGTAAGCTGTAGTATGTAATTAAAAAGCACGTTGAGAAGCAATTTTATGAGAAAGACCATTTGATGGAAACGCATTCAAAATGTCCTTTGATATGACCAATTTACCAAGTTGCAATCGATAGGACGGGGAGAGCTCGTGCTAGACTTAGGCACCGCCTGGCGAGAGGAACCGTGCGCGCCCGCTTGGGGGATATCACCTCGGTAGGGTTGGGACATGAAGTCAGAGAGAATTTCTTATCACGCACGTCTCGTCCTCTTCTATTTCAATTCTTGTCTCGGCGACCAAACGCAGATCAGATGCCCCATTACAAAGAAGCTACACAAATTATGGGGCAAAACTAAACACGAGAAAATTCTCTTAAACAAAAAAAGAAAAAACAATTCCATTTGACTTCACGTCTGTACACGAGATGAGCCGGTGACATATTTAAAAAAGCAACAAGACAATGATGCTTCCAGTAAAACAATGGGATCCATACTTTGTCCCATATTTTTTTTTTTTGAAAGAAAAAACTTATTCGTCCATCATCGCCATATATTAAATAGAAGAAGAAAAGAATACACAGAAAATAAAGGAGCGGCCACCGCCACTCCCGGTCACCAGGTCACACCCCCCACCGCACCGAACCGCGGGGCACTCCGGGCAGCCCAAAAAGTCCAAAACCGCGTCACCCGTTCCCTGCCCGAACCACCCTTGACCTGCCCGCTTAGCTGTAATTAACAACCCAAAAAGAAAGAAAGAAAGAAGGAAGAAAAAAAGAAAAAAAGACAAACAAATTTTTCTACTTCTTTTTTCTCAGCTGAATGTGCAAGATTTGGCCAGGGAGATCGCCACGTTGAGCTTCTTGGGATCGAAGGTGACGGAGCAGTCGATCTGCTTGGAGAACTTGGGCTTGACCAGCTTCCCCAGGACGTAGGCTTTGGATCGGACGGCGAAGCTCAGGCCGAGGGGCACGGGCACGGTCGGCACGTCCGACGAGCTGCTCAGCCCAGATCCGCTCCCGTACAGGGGGATCTGGTCGCCGATCACCGACACCGACGCCACTCTCTGGCTCTTCCTTCCCTGATAGAACTTCTTCAGCTGCAACAAAAGAAACAAAAAAAAAACCCAGTTGGAAATGACCGAGATTAGTCGACGTAAATGAACGGAGCAGTAGAAATCTGTTGAATTTCGACTGGGGTCCGGCGGGCTCTTACAGTGCCGGAGGCGATTGTGAGCTTGGAGTAGGTGAGATCGACCGGCGTCGCCGTGACGTGGACGCCGAAGAACGTGCCGGTGTTGCGGTAGGTGAACTTGACCGTGGAGTTCACGGTGATCATGTCCGTGGTCACTCCGGTACTGTCCGACCCGGCTTGGATCTTGAGCTGCTCGAAGGTAATGCTCTGCAAAAACCCATGAAAGGAATCGATCAAATCCCGACTCGGCCAATTCGCTAGCAAAAATGAGACTCGAGCGTGCGATCCCTCGGACCAATGCTCCGAAAGAAAGAGGCCCCACGAATAAGAAAAGGAAATGTGTTTTAAGTCTGGGAATGGAGCGTACGGACCTTCATGGTGATCTTGGGCTTCTGATTCTTGCTGGCCCCCCAGAGAATGAGAGAGAAGAAGGAGAAGAGGATGAAGAAGCCGAGGACGAAGGCGAGGTAGTAGCACCGGCGAGGCAGGCCCCGCTCGCGGTCCTCGTCCTCGAGGAGCCCCTCCTCCTCGATGATGGCGCACTCCTTCCGCCCGCCGCCGCCCCCCTTCCGGCCGCCGCCGCCGCCGCGGGAGCCGTCGTTGGGGTTGACCTTGCGGGATCCGGGCTTGAGGGACCCGGAGAAGCGGCTGGAGGAGGACTGGCGGGAGTGGCGGCCGACGGAGGAGTGGGAGTGGGGCGGGGACGCGGTGGGGCTGAGGGCCGGCGTGGAGTGGAAGGAGGTGGCGGTCTTCTCGCCGTCGTGGGAGTCGCGGGACGGGCTCTGGACGTAGTAGACGGGCCGGCGCGGGGACCGGGTGGGGGACGAAGGGGCGATGCTGGTGACCTCGGAATCCGTCTTGGCGTGCATCTTGGGGAGGTGGTCGCGTCGGTGGGCAGCCTCGCACAAGTTCCTCTCTCTACTCTCTCTCTCTCTCTCTAGTTCACAGCGTGACAATGAGGATGGGAGGTGACGACTTTAACGGGAGCGAGTTTTCCTCAACTAGGGTTGGGATTAAAATAAAGAGGAGGGGGAATAATTGTGGCTTGAGTGGTGGAGAGAGAGAGAGAGAGAGTGAGTGAGTGGGGAATGACCTAGAGAGAGAAAGCTTCTTTCGCCGCAGAGCGGTGGTGAGTTCTTGCTGGCTGGCTGGCTGGCTGGCGCTCGCGCGGAGGAAAGCGAGAAGAAACGGAGCGAAGGAGGAAGGAGGGGTTGGTCGTTTCTTTTTGTCTCCGACAGCAGTGTTACAGTTGGCACCGTCGGAGGCATCTATGGATTGAGTGTGGCGCACCACATGGGGGGACGAGATTGTTGGCCCCGCCCCCCAAAAAAAAAGAAATTAAGTTTGGCGCTTTTTTAATTTATTATCGTGGCTTTTCCTCGTGCCAAGGTTTTGGTTTAGTGTAGAGTTTTTCTTTATAAGATTCCATGATGCACTCCTGGCCAGATACGGCGGGTCGGTAGGAAATTATTTTGGGTTTCATTTGATTTTCGGAAAATGAATAGTTCAAAAAATATTTTTTTTAAAATGATCTCTTATTTTGCTTACGAAAATAGATCAACGAAAAATATTTTTAATATTTAGACATAAATTATTATCGATGATGAAAATTCTTTTTGTTAACTAATTATTTTAAGCAGCATAAGTGATCATTTTTGGGCAAAAATTATTCAAAATTATTTATTTTTCGCGAAATAGACGGAGTATGATTTTGATTTGGTTTCCATTGCTTGGGAGTTGTGTGACTCATTTGATATGTCTCATCGATGTGGTTTTCACGGTAGGATGAGAATTTCATAATAGGAATTAGCTACGATCATGTCTCCAAATTATGAGAGTGTGACACTTCGTGATTTCGATGATTTTTTTTTATTTTATTTTGCCTAAATAGAATCCACGCAAATCTTCCCTCTATCTTCTCTACCTCTCCTCTTCCCGTGCTCAATCCCAGCAACGACAATTGCCACCTCTCGCCATTGTCATCAGAGGCAAACACCACCACGAACCAAGCTCCTCTCTCTCTCTCTCTCTCTCTCATGGGGCCAAGCATGCGCGCATGTGAGAGAGATGTCAGTTGATTATGATTGCCACAATCAGTTTTAGAGATATATTTAGGAGGCTATATATTTCGCTTGATTGATTATAATTAATATTATGTTACTTTAGATAATTATCCTATAAAGCTTACAAATTGACTCATGTACTCTTAATTTGATAATGAACATAATACTTAATTTTTCTGTTATCACAATTCTCAACTTGGTATTAGGGCCATTATTGTCTGACGAAGAGGCCATTTGAGTCTTTATAAGGTGGTGATCGTAGCATCATTACAACAATCACGCCGGTGTCCATTTTCCATCGAACCCGCCGATCTTGAGTGCTATTCCGACTCTTTTCACTGCTTCTTTCGACAAACCAATACTACCCACTAGACTCGTCGCTCTCAAAAGAGCCAGATCACAAAATTTCCCTACCACCTGTCGCTACACGTGCTTTCATGCGCCACCCTGCGTTACTACGAGTAAGAGTACGCGCCTCCAGCGAGCCGATGCTTTTGAGTGATGTTCCGATGCTATTCGTGGCTAGTTTTGATAAATAAACACCACCATCTACCTTTCCATCCTACGATGAGTCCAACGCCCAAAACTGCGCTGCCAAATTCCGTCGCACGCACCATTGCGGCTGAGATCACTCGTCGCCACGTGCTACATGTGCTTGAAGTGTTTGTCGCTCCACTTATGTCATTACTGACGTCCCTCGAGTGCCATCCACATGCACGTTCTAGTCGCGTCCGCTTGCTACGGGTGCGCATGGAATGCATTCCGGACCCACCCAGACCCACCCAAGACCCTGTTCACCGTACACCCCAAGGCCCGGGCCGGGCCGGGCCGGGCTTCGGGTTTTTTTTTTTTTTTCGCAGATAGTAACATCAAAAGGCAGAAGACAATTCTCCCACGAAATCCAAACGGCCAAACCAGATGAATGTGTTGCTGAACTGTGAAAAACTACCTGCAAAGTGAAAACCATTTTAATTTTGCCAACTTCCTTCACTGCTTGATATCTCTTAATGGTGACTGCAATGTACATTCTCAATTCTCCCACGAAATCCAAACGGCCAAACCAGATGAATGTGTTGCTGAACTGTGAAAAACTACCTGCAAAGTGAAAACCAGGAAGCTAAGCAGAATACAGCCATTCTCTTGTCCACGACGCCAACATGTAGTTGAGAAAGAATTTAACAAGACCAAACTCAAAACTCTTGACAGTTGTTACTAATTTTTTCAACCTCATCATCGCTAAAATGACTACCTTATCACTCTTGGTGTGAGGTAAAAGCATACATAAACTGAACACCTTCAGCAACTTAAAATTTCACAGCCAGAACACCATCAATCGTAGTACGAAGTTCCCGTCAAGAATCCCCACGCTTTCCCACCCCTCCCATTCAACGCCGTCAACTTCTCGTGAACGAGGACAAATTTACAAAGCAAAACCGAAAACATATTGCGGGGACTCAGAGAGCAAAAGGACTTACCAACTCAACGAAACTATAGGATAAAGAAGAAGGCAACCATGCGAACGGAGTTCCTGAACATCCACGGCATGTTGATCCGCTTCCTTTCAATCTGCACCGACACGGAAACAGAACGGCAAGCCTCTTTAAAAAAAAAAGAAAAAAAAAACCCATCAAACGGGGAGACCCCAATTGTAATCCCAGCAACAGGCACCACCCAACGACCCATTCAACACCCACCATCTCCCCCGCACACAGCTCGAATTCACGCGCTTCAAGGACAACCAAAACGAAACGGACAAACCCCAGCTCCAGTTCCAGCTCCAGTTCCTAACGGGTAGGCACGGACCCACAGAACCCTCGCCAAAATGAACAGGGGCGGGGGGCGAGATCTGACGCCAGAACAACACGGCAAACCAGAGAAGAAGCGGGCCCCGGGGGAAAATGCAGGTTGAGCACCTTCATGACGCCGTCCTCCGCGAGCAGCGCGTACCGCCGCGACCGCACCCCAAGCCCCACCGGCTGGTCGCTCAGGTCGAGCTCGCACCCGATCGCCCTCGTGAAGTCCCCGTTCCCGTCCGACAGCAGCATGACGTCGTCGCCGATGCCCAGGTTCTCCTTCCACGCCCGCATCACGAAGGCGTCGTTCACGGAGATGCAGGCGATGTTGCCCACGCCCTTGGCCTTCAGCTCCCCGGCCTTCTCCACGAACCCCGGCAGGTGCTTCTGCGAGCAGGTCGGGGTGAAGGCCCCCGGGACGGCGAAGAGGATCGACTTCTTCCCGGCAGTGAGGGCGGAGACGGTGGTGGTCTGGAGCTCGCCGGCGGGGTCGAAGTAGGAGAGGGTGGCGTCGGGGAGCCTGTCGCCCACGGAGATGGCGGCGCGGGTGGCGGCGGTGGAGAGGCGGAGGGGCTAGCCGGGGGACCGGCGGCGGGGGACGACGAGGAGGGAGGAGCGGCGGCGTAGCGCCAGAGAGGGGAGAGAGAAGGGAAGAGAGAGTGAGAGAGGGAGATGGGTCGGCCCAGAGTGTCAATGGGCCGATCCTAAAATATCCCAACCCTAATGAAACTCCAAATTTTAGAGTCATACTTGAATAAAATTAAAGCCCGATTCTAAAATACTACACATTTTAGGGACGGACCGGACCGGCGCGGGTCGGACCGGGCCGACGCGGGTTTGATTGACACCCCTACCTCGAGTGCCATCTACATGCACGTTCTAGTTGCGTCCGCTTGCTACATCAGTCGCCAGGTCTTTGGTTGATCGTTGACTAACCATTAACCAACTGTTGACCATTGATCAATCATTGACCGGTCAGTCAAATCAGTCCAACCGGTTCAGGGACTTTTCAACTGGTTCTTGGCGATGGCAGACCAGTTCCTAAGGTAATTCGACGTGTTGAGTTCATTTTTTGACTTTATTATCTCCATATCGGCTCTTTAGGTATTGGTTTCTTTGCATTAGCTGTCCATTCTATTGTGTTGAAATTGGTACAATGCATATTATGGATAACTAAGAAATTACAATATCTAATTGCCATCAACTATGACCTAAGCAACTTACAAGGACAGCTAATCAACGCAGGAACTATGGTCCATATGCAAGTTCATTTGCCACTATTGCTAACGTAAAGGCTTTTCCCAATGAATTGTCTGCCACTCTCTCATTAGAAGATCTATATTCCATTCTTCAGAAGTTTGGTACTTCTAGCTCTTCTGTTTCTTTTGTTATGTCTTTCGCTTCAAGTACTTATAATTCGTGGTTTTTTAACTCGTCTGCTGCAATTATATGACTTCAAATTCTTATTTGTTTCAATCAAAATCATTCAATTCACATGCCTTTACTATTCACACAGCTAATAATGCCCAAATAAGAGTCGGTGATATACTAAATATTTCAACATCTATATTATCCTTGCCTAACACCTTTATGGTTCCCAAACTTTCCATAAATATGATTTCAAAAGGAGAATTGTGTGAACTTGGTTTTGATATTTACTTCTCTTCTCATGGTTGTTATGCGCAGGATCCACGGACAGGATAAACTATTGGGATTAGCCAAAGAGTGGGATGCCTGTTTGAACTTATTTTCTTGAATATTTCCAACTCTTTTGTTGTTATATTGCCATAGCGTCATCTAAAACTTGCTAATTGAGTTATAAACCTTTTGATAATTTGCCAATTGAGTCTATCCGACGAATTTTAGCAGAAAATCGTTGACGTAGATGCCAGTCATCCAACGTGGCATTGCCGGCGTTAACGTAGACAATTTTTTAAAATTTTTTAGAATTTTATTGAACTTTTTATTATTTTTTTTGAATTTTTATTATTTTATTTTCCTGTTTTTCTTTGCTTTTTTTTTTTTCCAGTGCTGGTGAGGGTCGCCGCCGCGAAGGCCCTGGGCAAGGCCATCGCAGCCTCGTTGGCAAAGGGCGAGGGCGTGAAGACCCCCACCAGATTTGGGCGAGGGTGGCAAGCGGGGCCGGGAAGGCCCTCACCTGCGGTTGGTCGGGCTGCAAAGGGCCATCGCGGCCTCGCCGTCCGTGAGCAAGGCTTCGATTCAGAATCAGTTCCTTACCGATTGCAAAACGCAGGCCGGACAAGCGACTTTCCTGCTTTGGAGTATCCAGTGGAGGAAGCAATTTGACTTGTTGCATCATAAAGGAGAGACTTTAGGAGGACAATTAGAAGAAGAAGGTGATTTCGGCGATGAATTGAATACCGCCGCATTGATCAAAAGTTGCTACTTCTGGAGTTCTGAACCTATTCGCCTAGGAAGCTCGAACAAGACTCGTTTCGCTTCAACCAAAGACGGCCCGTTGTGCCAAATATAGCAAAGCTATTTCCAGATTTTGCTCACAAGCTCCCTCACCGTCTGTTGGAAGAACGATTCATCGCCCCGTTACAGTCATGTAGGACCAAGAAGCAACTCCATCAGATCCATGCCCAGGTATTTTGTCATGGCCTAGAACGGAACCATATTATGTTGCTCCGATAATCATCACAATTTGTGCTCAGCTCAGGGAAATAATGTGTACCCATAACGTTTTTGATCGAATTCTCAATCCTCACCAGCCGCGAAGGCCGCGCCAGTACTCAACATTTCCGCGCGACTACAGTCTGCCCAAGCCAAACGGTTTTGCATATGTGCTGATGTAAGTCCATTTAGCCCAATTTCTTTGCCCACCAAGCCTCCTGACGCAGCCTAGGATTAAATAGAGTCGAAGTTGAAACCCAAAATGGGTTAGGGCCGATCAACTATTGATTCAAGGTCAGCCAAGGCTGGTCCACCGACGGCTCCCTCTTTCATCTCGTGTTCTGTCACATGCCTTCAATCAATGGCAAGCCCATGCGCTCCTTTGTACTCCTCTTATCCTTGGCTTGATCAAATGAAAGGTTATAAGGGTTCTAAAGGTCCTCCATATATTTTGAAAAGACTAATAATTGATGTGATGAGACCTTAGGGGGCTACGGTCCAATGGGTAGGACAAAACCCATGTCTAGTAGGGGATTAACCAATGGACGAAGGCCCAAGGTGTCCGGCCATCATATAAGCCCATTTCTCTCTCTTGTTTCATTTTTCCTTTTGGTCACGTTTAGCTCTCACATTTCTCTCTGCTAAGGATCCCTTTGCAATGATCCTCACTCTCCTAAAACGTGTGTGTGGTGTGTTTTCAAGCCGGAGTCGCCTTACCTCGTTCACTCAAGGTAGGAATCCTCAAATTACTCTATGGCTTTGAGGATTCCGTGATTGGGTCGTTGTCAAAAGATGAGGTACGATGAATTTTGGGTTTTAGAGTGTAATCAAATCCTCAAGCCTAAATCTCTACTTCGTAGAAGTAAAACGTGCTCTCACGTTTACTTGAACTCCAACGGCCTTTGATAGATTAATGACAAGTAAAAACCGAATTTTCATAACTAATCGAGAATTCAAGTTGCGATCGGTGAAAATTGGGAGAACCCAAGCTAAGTATTAAAACCACCTCTCAAGCGGAATTGTTTGCATAATCCAATGACCATCTTGGGAAATATCTAATGTATTTGCTCTGGGGAGGGTAGAGACAAATAACAAATCGAGAAATAATTATATCCCTATGCTCTCTTTATACATATTCTCTACCTTCTGGTGTCTCCTTGGACCACGATAATTTGCTATTTTAAATGTTAGATCTGTGTTTGTTCAAAGCGATGGTGTAGAGGAAGTCGAACTTAGGTGCACACCGCCAATTCATAACGTTGCAGTTACTAGAGAAGGAAGCGCTCATGACTAACGAATATATGAGAGCTAGGGGTGTCAATGGGTCTGGTCGGGTTTCTATGATACCCGACCCGAAACACACATGAATGTACTTAACCCGACCCGAACCGGCCCGAGGCCCAAATGATATATATCCCAAAAGATCGGATCGGGTCGGGTCGGTCGGGTATCTTTTTTTTCCCTCTTCGTCCCTTCACCTCCCTCTGTTTCCCAGGCTCAAAGAAAAATATGAAATGGAAACATTCCCAGTTCAAA
The DNA here is from genome assembly GCF_021117445.2 of Syzygium oleosum. Classification (NCBI taxonomy): domain Eukaryota; kingdom Viridiplantae; phylum Streptophyta; class Magnoliopsida; order Myrtales; family Myrtaceae; genus Syzygium; species Syzygium oleosum. The sequence goes on along the minus strand of NW_026607506.1, from coordinate 534,867 downwards.
CAAACTTCAAATATCTAAATTTGTCACGACCTCTTCGAACTTTGATTAAAAAGAATTTCTCTATCGTGATTGCTATAGCGAACTATCATATCAAGATCCTGATTGTTTAAAGTATCTGAGGACAGAAGAGCCACCTTTTCACTCTTGTGAATACACCTAGCGGTGGATCCAAATTCGACTGAACAAAAACAATCAAAGTAACATTAACAGCACCCACAAATCTTGACTTCCTAAACAAACCCACAATCTCCTCCACCTTCACGTCACTGCACTCTCAGCGACCACCACACAAGCCCCGCCGACCCTCGTCGTCATCTCCATCTACGCTGTGAATCGCGATAGGAACAGAGCCACCTCCAAATGCCCACTAAACGCCAAATCGAAAACCCCATCGAAGATGGGCAAATTGTGCAGACCAACGCGGCTTACCAAAGGCTGCGAGTCGACCCCTGTGACATCGGCGACGCCCGACTTGGACAGCGCCATGACCTTATGGTCGGTTCCAGCGGAGACGTAGAGGACCTTGGAGTGGTTGCGGAGGAGGCTTAGATCGGGGATCGAGTCGAAGAAGTGCCGGTGGGAGAGGACTTGGCCGCGGAAACCGTGGGAGGAGTGCCGAGGGAGGGGAGCTTTTAGGGTTTCTTTCCTATCTAGTATTTATATTTAATATATTTCGGGTCATTAGGGTACCCGACCCGACCAGACCGGCAGGCACCCTTTGTTTCTCTCACTACCCGAACAGGAATGAGACCCGATCGGGTCTGGCGCGGGTTGAGTCGGGGCGATTTGGGTATTTTTGACACCTTGAGAGCTAGTGATTAGCTCGATTATTATTGCTTGACAAATCCGTTCTTATGTAACGAATGTGTACTTAATATTGCTGGTACTTGTTGATCCTCGTTACTTTCTAGGTTTGGCTTTACTTTGTAGTATTCTGGGCTTTGTTTTGCTTTGCCATGAAGTCTGTGTATCTCCCATACATCTTTTTAGTACCCGACCCGACCCGAAAGGCACCCATTATTTCTCTCACTACTCAAACAGGAATGAGACTCGACCCGAAAATACCTTGGATTTTCGGGTTGGGTTAGGTTGGGAGCGGGTTGAGTTGGGACGATTTGGGTATTTTTGACACCCTGAGAACTAGTGATTAGCTTGATTATTATTGCTTGACAAATCCGTTCTTATGGAACGAATATGTACTTAATCCTGCTGGTGCTTGTTGATCCTCGTTACTTTTCAGGGTTTGATTTTACTTTGCAGTCTTCTGGGCTTTGTTTTGCTTTGCTATGAAGTTTATGTATATCACATGCATATTTTTAAGTAATGAATACGACTTTCTTTCGACCCAAAAAATAAAAACAAAATAAAAACTTCATTAGTCTTATTTTTATTATTATGAGAAGGAGAGTTGACACTATTGCCCACTATCCAATGGTGGGTACTTTGGTGAAATTTCCATTCTCATCAATCGACACATAAACCCGATTGCAGCAAAAGATATCCAGCCTCACAGATCCCGCCGGTAATGGCACAACCGTCACTTGTGGATTGTCCTTCTCGATTATTGCCTTCGCGCTGTGCGCATTTTGTCCCACCGGCTCCGGCCAATTGTTCTTGGGTGCTGTTACAGTACATCAGAAACAATTAAGCAACCTTAATCTCTACTTCACCACGCCTATGTGTGTGTTATTAGTCACTAATGTTCTTATGCTATAAAATCCAGATTCCAGAATACTATTTGCTCGGACCAAGCATATAAAGCATCATTTAGGAAATGGTGCACAGTAACTCTCAGGAAAACAAAAAGAAAATGATAACGCAAATGAGATCCCTGCCATAAAAAATATGAAGAAAAATAAATGTATACCATCCTAACAACATCCTGGATTTAAGCAGCAACCAAGAAAAGAGGGAGGGGAGCGAGAAATGCCGTTGGTGGACATCTTTTCTGCCTTCTGAAGTTGAAAGACACATACCTATACATGTATATATAGAGATATAAATCCAATATAACTTGCATATTAGCTGTAAATGCTTGTCTTTTATAGAATTAAATCACGAAACCTAGATGGACATCTCTCATGTTAATTACTGAAGCCAAAAAAAAAAAAATCATAGAGTGGCAGGATCATTATGTTTATTTTTTTTTAAAAAAAGTGACGGAGGATAATTCCATCCAATTAAAGGAATATATAAAAAATTTCATATACTTTATAGGGGACATATTTATCTACCATCTATATATCTATACATCTATGTAGAGATCGATAAATCCACTATGACTTGTATTTCAGCTAATGTATTTTAGCTAATAAATGCTCGCCCTTTGTAGAAATAAATCATGGAATTTGGACGGATCCCCCTCATATGACTTACTACAGCAAAAAGGCAATATACCAAAATTTTCATTGGTACAATGGGGGAGGTTCGCTACAATTCTTTACGGAAAAAAAAGTTTATAAGGATGATTTATGTAATTACATGGATCTCTACAAATTGAGATTTTTTAATTCAAATAATAGAAGATATATAAGAAATCTGTATTAATCGGTATGCATTGGACATAATAGAGATAAAAGATCAAAATTTCAAAACAAAACAAGGGTGTTTGGACCAGAGTAGGTGCTTAAAAGGCTCTATATCGGTCTTCGTCTAGACCTCGGGATCACTGAAATGTAAAAATTTTAGAGGGTATTCTCTCTCCCTGCGGAAGACAAAGATAGAGGGTGAATTGGTGATGTGAGGTGTGTGAGCACCGGCACATTAAAGTAAGGAATACATCCTTGGAGCTTGCCTTATAGGATGAGGACAAGCCGCGGAAGCTTTCATAGGAGTGAAATCTCCCTTCCTTTGGGGAGACATATTTTTCAGCCTTCTCAAATCATATGAGTAATTTGACTTACATATGAGTAATAAATGCTCATCCTTCACAGAAAAACATCATATATCCTGGGTGGACATCCCTCTCATTGATCTCTATAGCACAAAAATCAAACTTTTCCTATGCGTGACATGGTAGGATCATTATGTTTCGTTTCTCGGAAAAGGTGACGGACGACAACTTCATCTAATTAAAGCAATATACCAAAATTTTCATTGGCACGATGGGGGAGGTTCACTGCGATTCTTTACGGAAAAACAAAAGCTTATAAGGATGATTTATGTAATTACACAAATCTCTGCAAATTGAGTTTTTTTTTTTAAATTTAAATAATATAAGAAATCTGTAATAATTGACATGCATTGAACGTAACAGAGATAAAAGATCAAAAGTCCAAAACAAAATGAGGGTGTTATTTGCTCAATATCCTCTTGAACTTTGCTACAGAGGTGCAACAGTCCCAAACTTTGATCCAATAAATCCGCCTCCCGTTGTAACTCCGGTATGATAGTCAGTCGCTCCATCCGAGCTCTGCTTCATCCAGCCTTGTAGAGGTTCCATTTGCATAACGTTCTCGCTCTCTTCCCCGTTTTGCTTTTAGCATCAGTGACTGCGACATATTCCCCTGCATTTGAAATGTGAAAGGAAACAAGAGTGTTAGTAAGAGGAGAACCGTGACAAGCAATTCTATCGGATAGTGCCGAAGGGCTGAAAGTCCCACAGAGGAAAAGCACATTTCTTTCAAGGAATTCTAGGCCTGTCCCCAAGATTCTTTCCAAATGAATTCCTTGCCGAGGTGAAATATTTAAAGCATTTCAAAAGGTCGCAGCGACTGGGCCATCTGTGGGAAGGCGTAGAGTAGTCACAGGTTGAAGACTACATTGTGGACAGACACTTGCTAATGTAGCTTGGGCAGTGATACTATTGAGAAGACATTGCCAAATGATATGCTTGATCTCAGAAGAGTGTCGAATTTCCGCACACAATCCCGGTTCATGTGGCTTGTATTCATCTCAGCAACATCATGGGCAATCTCATAGGCCGGTGTATGGTAAAATCGCTGAATTCCAATGCACTTTGCTGTGTCTGGCAATCGGAACAGCGCAGATTGTACTCAAAATACTGTCATTTAGTAGCATATAGAGACCGCTGAAGTTCCAACTACACAATCTATTCCAACAATCTCTTAAGGTTTTCTTCAACTTCAATGAGAGGGCCAACTACAGAATTCCTTAATGGTTCCAAGACCCGATCAGTTGACGTCCCAAAGCGGAGTCCTCATCGTTAGTACCATAACTAATGCCTTTACCGAACTCTCTCTTCGACATTTATACAATGACTAATCAGACGATATTGATTCAAAGAATCAGGACCTCGACACTAGGGAATAACAGAATTCAAAGTGTCCCAAACTCCTCGAGGCACGACTCTACAGTTAAAATAAAGGAATAACAAGCGAACAAACAGAGTCGCTTACACTACCCATTTCAGGTTTTTGGGAAAAGATAGCGGGAACCCCGTCAGGACCGGCGGCCTTCAAAGGCTTGAGCTCTCAAAGAGCTTTTCTGATGGTATCTGAAGTGACATGCTCCTGAAGACTCTGAATAGCATCATGGGGAAGAGATTTGACCCAGTTCGAAGGAAGCACAGGGATTCTTGGGGAGCAAACATGAGAGGTAGAGAAAAGATTTATTAAATGATTCAGTCAGTAGAGTAACAATTAGACTCTAAGTTTGAGCTTGAAACTTCGCTGATAGCTTTGTGTTTATAGAGTTTATCTACTAGCTATTACAGTAATTACATGAGATAAGCATAAACTAATTCAAAATACTTTTAATTTTATATTAGTATGTTACGGTAATAACTACATGAGATACAGTGATAACTACAATAATAACTACATAAGATAATAATGGACTAATTCAAAATATTTTAAATTTGAACGAGTCATGCATTGTTATCCTTAACAAGTAGAAACCTCCATAGCCCAACCAATCTCCTCGTTCTTTTAAGGCATTGTGAAATCCTTTGGAAAGAGTCTTTTCTAGATTAATCCAGAATTAGTTGGGTCACGAAGCCAAAGCATGGCAGACTGGAGGTGAAGTGCTCGGTGTAAGTCATCTTTTGTGAGAGCGCTTTGCACTTGAGCAGTTCGCTGCCGGAGACACCTATGTTTGTGCTCCTAGGATGGCCCAAAGAGGATGCGCAAACGTGATGATTGGAACATACATGCACTTTGAAAAAGTTTAGCTCTCACATTTCTCTCTTAAGAATCCCTTTGGAAGTGATCCTCACTCTCCAAAAACGTGTGTGTGGCGTGTTTTCAAGCCGGAGTCGCCTTACCTCATTCACTCAAGGTAGGAATCCTCAAATTACTCTATGGTTTTGATACTAATTTGTTCGCCGAGGATTCCGTGCTCGGATCGTTGTCAAAAGATGAGGTACAATGGCTTGCCTCACCCTCACAGGTGTTGCGAGCCCATTACCTCGGTCTACGGTCCTTTAGCCAAGAGGATGTTTACTATGCTTGATTACATTTTAGTAGATGTTGAACATGTTTTTGCGCTAGGACCGGTTTTATTTCATTTGTGCCGTGCCTCCTCCAACGTCTAGTTGGATATTTCTCCTTGCAGTTTGGCTTTGTTATCTCATGGTAGATTAGAATTCGTAGTAGCATTTTCATGTAAAAGCCACGTATGTTCATTCATAAACCGGTTTTGGAGCACCGGTCTAGAACGTTGTTATTAATATATGTCATATCTAATCTAACCTCATATTAGGGGGTAATAACAGGATATAGTCATTTGATAACAACATTGCATCTTTCTTGCAATATATGAGAACTCAATTTTGGGAAACCCGGTTCCTAACTGGTTTGGTGTGATAAGGAGCGGTTGACGACCCCTTAGTGGCGTCTCGAGGAGGCCTTGAGTGGCTCTAGCGATCCTTTGACACCTCGGGATGTTTTTAGTATTCATTTGGGCAGAGCGCTAATAAGCACTCCAGGCTTGCTGTCCAGCTCTTTAGTGTGCTGAACAGCGGGCTTCAGGTCCTTATTTGGCTCATTTAAAAGTCGTGGGCGGTCTTGGGACGTCTCTTTTTGCGTTCATACATCATTCCGAGGCTAATTTGCATATTATACAATATCGTTATCAAATATGCACCATTGCTGTAGATTTATAATATACCCATATGCTTTAGTGTAGTCTAGGCATTTACATTATGAGATCGTGAATATAAATGAAAATGAGAAAAGAATAATAAATGAAAAAGGTAAAAAAAAATTGGACCTGCACTTAGTCATAAATTGCATGTTTAAGCTCTACTTAATCCATGTTTAATCGTTGCTCATTCTTGTTTAATATCTCGCTATCATCATTTAGTTTTAGGGAGCATGAATTATTTAATTTAAAATATTTGCATATTTAAATTTGGGTATAGCTCACGGGCTCTTGTCCTAGGGTTTTTTCGCAACTTGTATCGGGTTTTTTTTTTCGCGTTTTTATCATTTTATCACTTTAAATATTTGCATATTTTATTTTTTTAGACCGTATGCGAGTTCTTCGCAAAGGTACCAAGATGTTAAGTCCTACCCCTCACCCCATTCACTTGAGAACAAGAATTATCAAGAAGAAAGAGCACCTGATAATGTGAGAGTTGCTTGTCAAATTTGTAAGCGTCTGGGACATGACGCACCAAGGTGCTGGTACCGATTCGATAACTCCTTCCAAAGCGAGGAAATCCCAATTGTACTTGCCGCCATGCATCTTGAGGAGCCAAAGGGAAGTGAATGGTACCCGGATACGGGTGCCACAACTCACATCACTACAAATCCCGGTATAATTCACAACCCTTCAAAGTATACTGGTAATGATAGTGTTATGATAGGTGATGGATCATGCCTTCCTATCACATTTACTGGTAATGCTTTCCTTCATACTGAGCTTGATATATTACCCCTTAATGACTTATTGGTGGTTCCAGAAATAACGAAAAACCTTCTATCAGTCTTAAAGCTAACTAATGATTATCCTTGCTCTTTTGTTTTTGACAAATATGGTGTTTATGTCAAGGACAATCAAACCAACTCGGTAGTGATGCTCGGAAGGAAAATTGGGGGACTTTACAAAGTTGGTCAACAAGCAATTGAGGCTCTTTTTACTCAAAGACACAAGGCAATGGGTAAAGAAGTGTGGCACCAGACGCTTGCTCACACTAATGCACAAACACTTAAAGTTCTGTAGAATCAGAAACCTATTCAATGGAATAAACAAGCGCAGGCCGTGTGTGGGAGCTATTGGATTATAAAAAGTACTAAGTTGTCATTGCCTTTATCAAAGTCTGCAACCAATTTTCCTCTAGAAAGGATTCATTGCGATATTTGGGGTCCGTCGCCAGTAAAATCCTTTCAAGGTTTCAAATTTTACGTCATGTTTGTAGATGACTTTTCCCATTATAGTTGGGTATATCCAATGAAGTTAAAATCGGAGTTTTATGATATCTTCATCCTCTTTAAAAAATGTGTGGAAAATCAATTCGACCGCAAAATCAAAGTGTTTCAAAGCGACGGAGGGGGAGAGTTTACTAGTATGAAATTTCAGAAACATTTTGCAGAACTGTGGTATAAAGAATTACATGTCATGTCCATATGCCCCGGAACAAAATGGGGTTTTGGAAAGGAAACATCGACATCTCGTGTAGCTTAGGTTGTCTATGCTTTATCACGCGAGAATTCCACTGATTTACTGGTTGATTCATTTTTTACTGCAAACTATATCATCAATCTCCTTCCAACCCCAAATCTATAGCTGGACAGTCCTCATAGTAAGATCTTTGGGCAAAAATCGAGATATGATTTTCTTCGAGTATTTGGTTGTGCTTGCTATCCTTGTCTCCGACCGTATGCGCAACACAAATTTGATCCTTGCTCTCTCACTTGTGTATTTTTTAGTTACAACGAGAAGCATAAAGGGTACCGTTGTCTTGTACCAACAGATGGGAGAATTTATATCAGCAGAAACGTTACATTCGATGAAGGTCTCTTTCCATTTGCTCAGAAGTTGAATGATGTGTTCCCTCAATATACGATTTTGTATAAGAAATGGGTTGAAGAAGTGAAGTTCATGGGATATGATAAAGAATCACAGCCGAGAAATACTGCACATGATAATTCGGGTTTTTTACAAGATAATGATGTCCTTGAGATTGGACAAATCAAAGTGCCTTACAAGGAAACACCTGTGTCACAAATGTCTCCCACTACTGAGTTGGAGAACACGTGTGTTCATGAACAATCTAAAGAAACTCAAGCAACTAACCGTTGTGAGCCACCTATAACGGATGCGGTGACTTCTGAACAGCCGAGAATCACTTCTACTCACCAAATGTAGACACGTCTTAAATCTGGGATTGTAAAGCCCAACCCCAAATACGCGTGCCTAGCTGAATATCGGGTTCCTATAGATTCCAAATCTGTAAAATCAGCACTTGCACATGAAGGTTGGAATAAGGCTATGAGAGAGGAAATGGATGCCTTGCATGAGAACTAGACCTGGATTTTGGTTCCACGCGATCAAATGAATGTAATCGGGTGCAAATGGGTATTTAAAACCAAGTTGGCCACAGATGGGAGCCTTGACAAATTAAAGGCACGATTGGTAGCTAAAGGCCATCATCAAGAAGAGGGGATCGATTTTCTTGAGACGTTTAGTCCTGTGGTGAAACAGGTGAGAATTCTCATTGTCCTCTCGGTAGCTATGGTGCAAAAATGGTCGATACACCAATTAGACGTCAAGAACACCTTCTTGCATGGTACGCTTAAACTCCCTAATCATGTATGTTTGCTCCGAAAGTCTTTGTATGGTTTGCGTCAGGCTCCGCGTGCATGATTCGAGAAATTCAGCAATTTACTTGTTGACACCTAAATTTTGACAATCCAGTCAGTCGTTCGTTGCATAAAAATTAGGGATCGATCCCAGTCCCTAGACAAAAAATTAGCATATAGATTAGAAGCATTTGAATTTGTATTTAGGCTCACATAGTTGCATTTGCATTGGACTGGCGGCGGATGGACTCAAGTGCAGAGGTTGTGAACTCAATGGAAATTGGACTAAACTCGCGTGGATTAAAGATTTTGGCCTAGCCCATTTATTTTTGCGCGAGGGGTCCTACACTTAGAAAGAATTTTCGTAAGTTCACGATCTAGGGACATGCGATCAAGAGCAACATATAAATCGTGCAAAAGGTTATATTCTTGATTGTGTGTATATTATATGTTTGCCATATATTTGGTGCATAATTCTTGATCAAGAATCGATAAAAAGAGAGAGATTCTTTTCCGAGTCTTGAAGGGCGTAATCTTGTCGGTTTAGGCGTGGAATATTGGCTGAAATACGGACAATATTCTGATTTGGGGAGTGAAGAAGACAAAACAAATATAAAAGAAGATGTGTGCGAGAGGGGAGAGGAGGAAAGAAATTGCAAAGCTAGATTGTGCAATATGTGGTTGAAAAGAGAAAATATTGTATATTTTCTTTCCTTGGTGGGCTCCATTTCTTGGCATATAAATAAGATGATAGTGCAATGCGTGAAGGAGGGGCTTGGTCTTTTGGGATCAGACACAAGAAAGACAAAGAGAAAACACGAGAGCGAGAGAGAGGAACGGGGGGAGAGAGAGGATCACGGGTGGACTTGTCCTGCCGCCGCATCCGTGTGGCCTCACTGCCGGGCCTCCATCAACGTCGCGCACGCTCACGGCCAGACCTGTGGCCGTGAGTCACTGCTGCCCCGAAGTCGACACTGCCGTGCCCGTGTCGCCCATTCCAACGCCGGGCTGGTTGCCGCTTCTCCCTGACACGCGCGGACTCCTGCCGCTGCTGTTCCGTGACGTTGCCGTCCCACTGCTGATTGCTGAGCCGCCGCCTGTCGCTGCTTCTCTCACGGCCAGACCTGTGGCCGTGAGTCGTGACCCTCCTCGCTCCGATCTCTACTGAATCCGCACCTCTGCTGCTCGTGCCCCGTTCAAGCCTGCACCAGTGAGAAGTCCTTACACAACGACGCTGAACCAGCCCTCTGACGACGAAGCCATCGAGCGCCGCTTACTGCTCCAAGTTCAACGCTCACGACGTCACCGTTCTCCTTCTCTTGCCAATGCGAGACCACAACATCCAGCAATTGGTCTGACGTCCCTGCATGACTAGATCGGCTTTTGTTTGATACACACTGAAGCATTGAAGACAGTCAAGTGGAAAGCTTCATTGTGTGGGCTTAAATAGTCAAAGTTTGATAATCAGAAGAAGACCATTACAAGACCAGCCAGATTCGGTCAAAAGCTGAAGGACGATGATGCATTTGCTGATCCCGAGTTGACCGAGAGCCCACTGTCGAGTCACGCCCCTGCTGTTGCGTCACTCTCGCGGCCGACTCCGTGGTCGCGAGCCAGTCCATTGTCGCCGCATCCGCCGTCGATCGCTCGTCGCCCGTCATCGGTTATCCGTTGCCGGTCCACTCGCCGCGATCCCGATCCGCCACGAGTTCAAATTTGGAATTATCCGCCAATTAGGTAAGATTATTCGAATATTTATTTAATTTCCTAGTTTTCGGGTATTCGAATATTTCGTGAATATTTTGATGGATAGCTATATATCTTAGGATAATATTTGCGATATCCGCAATATTCGAAAACACCTAAAAATTAGGAATCATTCCTAATTTGGCAACGTATCTGGACGACTATCCGACCTTATCCCTAAGGTACGATACGCGGCGATACGGAAAATCGTTATCTTGTCCATAATCACTTGGATACGATAATATATTTAATTTGCTTTCCAAATTTAAACAATCAATTTTCTGTCGATATCTATAACCCTATAGATATGACCGTTAGTTTGATTTCTTTGCCTTATCTGAATTTGAAGAATCTTGCGGATTGCGTGGATTGTTTGAATGTGATTGGTATCTTTGTTTGATTGTTTTTCTTTTAAATAAAGAAAACCAAAAAAATTGTTAGTTAGATTTAAATTAGAAATTTTGCATGCTTAGGGAATCTTAAATATATCCAAAAGAATAAGATAATTATTTGATTTAAATTGGGATTTAGGGTGGCATATTTCCTAGTTTAAATTAGAAATTATTTTAATCTTAGTGGATTATTTAGGATATTTAATAATTTCGAATTTTAATAAAAAATCCCCCAAAAAAAAAAAAAGAATCACTTTAGGATAGATCAAATCATTTTCTCTAGGATAGATTGCATGTTAATTTGAGTAATTTTTAATTCCGAATTTCATTTGAAAATACCAAAAATAAATCATTTGTCCGTCATTAGAATTAGGTCACGTCGTCGCATGACATATAGTTTGCATGTTAGGCTGCATTAATCGCATGTTAATTTTTGCACGTCATTACATATACGTTAGTTTTCATTTAAATAAGTGAAAATCCTAAAAAATATTGAGTGAACTGCTTGTTAATTAGAAATCATATTAGAATTGTTGATGTGATTTTCTAGCTAACAATGCAGATGCTTACGTTGCTTCGAGGTAAGTAATTCTCCCAATCTTGCAATTTATTTAATGTTTTGATTATTGGGTGTTACTTTGGTGGTTTGCGCACCCGCATGATCACCTCACATGCTAGTGACTAAGTTAAAATGGATCCAGATCACTGCACAAATGTTTTTGAAAAGAAAAGGTACCGAAAGGGCGTTAGACTAGATCTAGCGTAATCAAGTCCCCGAGCTTAGAATCTCTGGTTCGTAGGAATAAAACATATCTCCCTATGTTTTATTTAGGTTTCTAATCGACCTACCACAAATAGATTAGTGGCGACTCCAAGCATGAAAACTTTCGCATGTTAAAAACTTAAACCCTAAGTTGCGAATTGGTAGGGCTTGGGAGGGCCCGAGTTAGGCTTAGTCTTAACAATCCATTAGCCTGAGAGGAATTTTAGGTCGCGACAGCTTGGCGACTCCGCTGGGGACTTGAGTTAAAACTCTTAGTGGACTTAGGCTAGTTTTTCTTTTCAAAAAATATTTTTTGCTTGGCAGCGAGGATCCCAGGTACGTCCCTAACATTTTAGGTGTTAAATGTTTTTGCAGACTGGGAGGTATAAGGGGAGGCGTGATTGTTAACCCTTGTTTTGCAGGGAGGTGTTTGGATGTATGGTTTATTTTATGTACGAAGCGCTGTATGATATAACCTGTTGTGCATGCCTTGCATTTCACTACACCGCACACACTACCCGCTGCCGGACCTAGGCAGCACAGGTTTAGGATGGTACCGAGACAGCGGACACCCCGACCACACCCGCGTGGTATGGGTCGCCCTCCTTGGTCCCGAAAGTTTTTTCACGGTGTCATTGAGTTCCCACCACGGTTGCACCCTTTGCAACCCGGATCGGCTCCTTGACTAAGCCGGAGTCAGGGGAACCTCGGCCTAACCACAACCATGACTGGTTTAGCCCGGTAATCCTCGCGTCTCCATTTTGTAAGCCAGAGTCTAGATAGAAATCGAACCTCACATTTCATGCGCGTGTCTATGTGATTGCCATGGTCCTACCGGGTAAAGTAAGTCTTCTGAACTCTCCTTTTTGCAATTTATTTAGTTATTGCATCTTTCGGGTCGGTCCATGATAGGTATAGGTCGGTTTTTAATTTGAAAGTAATAATCATTGAGTCCTTTTTTTTAAAACAAAAAAAAAGAAGAAAAAAGAAAGCTCTTTTGGAGAATTATTTTCAATCTATGTCTTTATTTTCTTGGATGTGTCATAGGTCATTATTTCCTGAGAAATTTGCCATCATTTTCACAAGTACATGGAGTAATGAAAAATGTCACGAAAAATGGGAATAAAAAGGGACAATTAGATTGAGTCATGGACTGATCGTTTTGAGGACGTATACTTACCATGCTCTATTTTTTAATTAGGTTATTACGGACCGTCAACGTTCCCCAATCCGTACTCGCTCAAGAGCAAGAATGACTGACCAAAATGAGCAGGCTCGTGTTGCTGTCCTTGAAACCGAAATGAAGCAAGTCCTGAATGTGCTCGAGAATATCACCAAACAAGTTGCTTCTCTACAGACAAGCATTTCCACACTGTCTGCACCCGCTCAACCGAGTGTAGAGATTGTACTGCCCGATGACTCTCCTCCTGTTGAGTCAAAAGACAAGGGAAAAACTGTTGCCATTGGCACTTCCTCGACCGAGAATGGTGCAACTTTAACTGACAAAGCTCGTCCGATCATTACAGATGGGGGCGATGCATCTTCTAAGCCACCAAAGAGTGATGAGGCTGAGCGTATTGATAAGCTTGAAGAAAAATTCCGTCAAATGCAAGGCTTTGATGATCAATTCTCACGAGGTCTTGCTCACATTGTCAAGGTTCAAGTCCCTAAGAAGTTCAAGGCGCCTGAGTTTAATAAGTTCGATGGCCTTTCCTGTCCTAAGGTCCATTTACAATACTACACGACGAGGATGGCGCCGTATGCTGATAATGTGCCACTCATGATCCACACTTTCCAAGATAGCTTAACCGGACCCCCCTTACAATGGTTCGTTTTGAAAAAAATTCATTCGCTCAAGACATGGGAGGATTTGTCTGATGCTTTCATTCGTCAATACAAATTCAATATTGACGTGGCCCCGTCACGTGAGGATTTGATTCGCACTGAGAAGAAAAAGACTGAGACCTTCAAGGCCTATGCTACTAGGTGGAGAGCTCTAGCTGTGCAAATTACCCCCGAGTTGACTGAGAAGGAGATGCTTGATACCTTCATGAAGACTTTACCGTTCGAGTTTCGTAATCGAATGTTGGGTTCTAATTTCAATTCTTTAGCTGAGTTGATACCTGTGGGAGAACGCATTGAGATCGCTCTGCGCGATGGTTGGGCCACTGAGCAGGCTACCTCTGCTAAGAAGTTCACCCTCAAGAAGGATAAGGAACCGACACCTGAAGTGAATGTAGCTTACTCTCAACAAAGCCGTGACACTGCTCCGACAATGCAGTCTGCTGGCAAACAACAAGGTGGACGCCAATTCACTAGTCGACAACAAGGTACTAAAAGGAACTTCACGCCTCTGCCTGGGCCGTTATCCAAAGTTTTGCCTGTCCTCCAAAAGAAAAATTTGCTTTCAAGTGAGCCGAAACGCCCGAACCCCGAGCGGTTCTCTGGTTATGACTCCTCTAAGAAATGTGAGTATCATATGGGGGAAGTCGGTCATTCTACTGATGATTGTTATGTACTGAAACATAGAATTCAAGACCTCTTGGACACAAAGGCATTCTCTTTCCGCAGTGATCAACCAAATGTCGAGCGGAACCCTCTACCTAACCATGTCGGAAGCACGGATGCTGTTATTGAGTAGAGAAATTTCTGTACTCCTCTGCGAAGGAGTCTTTCATGCTTTCTAGGATTTCAAGTGTTTCTAGGATTTCCTGCTTTCTAGGATTTCAATTCATGTTTATGTTTTTATTCGTAGGGCTTTGATTATTTGCATTTCCCTTCCAATAATGTAATTCATTCGACTCTATTCAATGAAATTACAAGTTTATTTGCATTTTGAGGGTATGTTGAAGTATACCAAACTAGCCCGGTGATGATATCCAACCATGAAAAGAAAATATCATCCAAGGAGAAATTCTGAGGGCTGGGCTTTCTCATGCTCCCTCCAAAAAAAAAAAAACTTTCCGAAAATAAAAAGCATTTCATTGCTTTTTTTTAAAAAAAAAGAAAAAACCTTTTTCCAAATCATGCATCAAATAAACCCTGTTTGTTCGTCTGACTCATTTACTTCATGTCTCAGAGCATAATACTCTAGCTTGTTATGATGAGAAAATGACACATCCAGTTCAACGGTGATGAACCCATTGGTTCAATTGAGGGCTAACAAAGCCTTCGAAGGAAAGTGAGCTTGCAAAGACTTATCTGGGGGCAATGAATCATAACTTGATTTGGTGTGGTGCTATATATGGAAAGCCAGAAAAGGAGATGACAAATCGGGGGCATGACAGACTCCTGTAGCGGCCATTGAGATAATTCCTTGGATAATCGAAATTTACTAAGTCTCATTTTGCGTTACATAGAATCCTATTCATGCACGTTCTCTTGTGCAGGGGCAAAAGCAACGATGGAGCATTCATGTGTCCATTCCTTCTAAATAGGGGCAATCAAAGGACTCCCATTCCAAAAAATGTCTCTCTGTGTTGATGTTCTCACACCTTTTGCAGGGATCATTTATTTTGAATGCTCAATGCCATATTTTTCATGCTTATGATGAAATTTTTGAGTATGATAAATATGTTCAGAAGTTGCAAACTTTTTTGTGCTTGAAGTTGATAAGCTTGTGAAATGATCACATCTTTCAAGGAAAAGAAATTTTGCTTGGTAAGTTTACCTATTTGACCCATCAATTTCATGTTGAAATTTGTCAAGATGGACAATTCAATGAATGATGTGGAACTGCTTGAGTATGCTAAATGAGATATGTTGGGATGATGAAAGGCAAGCCATATCCTATACACCGTCCCCTATTCATACACTTGTGAGATGAGTGGAAAAATTCCATATCTACAAGGTAAAGGGTTATCTCGCGAAAGGTACGGCTATCAAAATGACGAGGGGCAGTTCACTTCTCTATCCTAAACAATACAGGTTATCCATTGTTTCGCCACTTTGAGCCCAAACACTTGGAGAAGTTTTTTCAAATTACCCCTGTCAAGAACCACCCCACATCGGGGTAAACTGGAGGTAAGTCGACATCGTAAGGTGAGAAAAATAGATAGAAATTTTCTTACTCACACTTGCATCAATCTTCAAGTGTTGCTATTGCAAATGAACTCAAACATTAATTCAAGTGCCTTAGAATGATGAAGAGCAGTTCTTTCTCTATCCTACACACTTTATCCATTGCTTAGCCGACTTGAGCCTGCAATTTCATTTCATAAAAACCCAGTTGGTGATCATCCCCCACGCTGGGGCAAGGTAAAAGCCATCACTGTCCATGCAGCATATCCGGAGTGCCAATAGAAGACGAAGACCCCGAGAGTCCAAATGTTAGTCATTCGGTCAAAATAAGCCAAAGTATGGTTGGCCAATGTATGCATTGTAGATGGTGTGTGTCAAAAGTCAAAAGTGAAAAAAACTAGGGGCATGAAAAAGCAGTGTGCCTGGTAAAAGCAAGGCCAATGCCCATGAAAAGAAAAAAGAAGAAGAAGAGAAAGAAAAAAAATGAAGAAAAAAGAGAGAACTTTGGAGTAGAAAATGTCGAAATATGATGTGTCAAAGTCACAAAGATATCCACAGTCTTAAGGAATCAAGTGACGAACTCTTGCGGCCAATAGAGCATCTACCAAGAAGACAATCCCTGGCAATGAAGAAGATCGGTGATTATGCCTAGATGATCACCAACTCTCACCCTTATACACATTTTCGAGCCTGATATATCCTTTCGTTTCTCAACCCGTGAACCTAGCCTACGTTACGTCCCTTGCAAAGTCTCTTCTGATTAGAGCACTTGAATTAACGTAGAATTTCAGATGTTTATAAGCTTAGCCCGAAGAAGTGCGAGCAAGTCTATTTCTATCTCATTTTGCAGGGTTCTTGACTTGTAAACCCGGAGATGATTGTGGAGTATTTTCTTTCAATACCCTCGACTCAAAGAGTCCCCTTTGTTAAGCCATTGACTAAACCGACATTACGGTCCTGATAAAGACCTCTTAGATTGGTAAGGTCGTACCGCTTGCGAGAATACTCGGATCCTTGTCGACATGATGATGGTGAGACGGAGTGATTCTCATAAAATAGCCCTTCTGAATGAGAGTGAGTGAAAGCCCTTTTTAACTGAAAGTCTCTCATTTAGCATTCTTAAGAAATCCACGTTATAAGTGAAAATTGTCTTAATGATAATTCTCCATAGTGGAAATTTGGTTATGCAAATATGGTAAAACCATCATGCATAAACCTCAATTGAATTAATGAATTTTGAAATGTGTGTTCTAGAGCAGCCGTGATTGCTAATCTCTTTTATGAATGCATATGTGTTTTTGCTCTAGTCATGTCCGACAGGTAATGTTTCCTCGAAGACTGAAGAGTTCCTGACGCTTGAGTTGCTATCTGAAGCTTCGAATTTGTTTAAATATTTTTCAACATTCAAATATCTGATTGAAGTTTCAGGTATCATTTTCGAAAATCCGAAGGGAATTTTCGATTCTATTAATCATATCTGATTGCAGTTTCAGATATCTTTTCGAAGATCCGAAGGGAATCATCGAACCCATTCAAATACCTGATTGAAGTTTCAGGTATTATTTCCGAAAATCCAAAGGGAGTTTTCGATCCTATTAATCATATCTGATTGCAGTTTCAGATATCTTCTCGAAGATCCGAAGGGAATCATCGAGCCCTTTCAAGTATCTGATTGAAGTTTCAGATATCATTTCCGAAAATCCGAAGGGAGTTTTCGATCCTATTAATCATATCTGATTGCAGTTTCAGATATCTTCTCGAAGATCCGAAGGGAATCATCGAGCGCATTCAAGTATCTGATTGAAGTTTCAGGAATTTTTCTTGAAAGTCCGAAGGGAATTATTCGATACCTTTCATTGAAAATCCGAAGGGAATTTTCGAGCCCATCTCATCTCAAGCTCTACTCTAAAAATCCGAAGGGGATTTTCGAGCTTTCAAATACTATTGGGAATTCCAGATACTTGGCGGGTTTCGAAAGCTGATCCATACCCCAATTTTGCTTTTCCAAATCTTCAGGTAAGTAAATGCAGGTATGTTTTCTATTTTTGCATTTGCATTTTCATATCATATTAGAAAATGGGTGTGGGCTCATTGAGATCCCATTTACTCGACAAAAAGATTAATTTTTCTCATTGCATTTGCATAGTCAAATTTCAGGTATCATTTTATCTTTGAATGAAACCTCTTCGAGCTCCCCTTCAAAGAGGGGCAGCTGTTGACACCTAAATTTTGACAATCCAGTCAGTCGTTCGTTGCATAAAAATTAGGGATCGATCCCAGTCCCTAGACAAAAAATTAGCATATAGATTAGAAGCATTTGAATTTGTATTTAGGCTCACATAGTTGCATTTGCATTGGACTGGCGGCGGATGGACTCAAGTGCAGAGGTTGTGAACTCAATGGAAATTGGACTAAACTCGCGTGGATTAAAGATTTTGGCCTAGCCCATTTATTTTTGCGCGAGGGGTCCTACACTTAGAAAGAATTTTCGTAAGTTCACGATCTAGGGACATGCGATCAAGAGCAACATATAAATCGTGCAAAAGGTTATATTCTTGATTGTGTGTATATTATATGTTTGCCATATATTTGGTGCATAATTCTTGATCAAGAATCGATAAAAAAGAGAGAGATTCTTTTCCGAGTCTTGAAGGGCGTAATCTTGTCGGTTTAGGCGTGGAATATTGGCTGAAATACGGACAATATTCTGATTTGGGGAGTGAAGAAGACAAAACAAATATAAAAGAAGATGTGTGCGAGAGGGGAGAGGAGGAAAGAAATTGCAAAGCTAGATTGTGCAATATGTGGTTGAAAAGAGAAAATATTGTATATTTTCTTTCCTTGGTGGGCTCCATTTCTTGGCATATAAATAAGATGATAGTGCAATGCGTGAAGGAGGGGCTTGGTCTTTTGGGATCAGACACAAGAAAGACAAAGAGAAAACACGAGAGCGAGAGAGAGGAACGGGGGGAGAGAGAGGATCACGGGTGGACTTGTCCTGCCGCCGCATCCGTGTGGCCTCACTGCCGGGCCTCCATCAACGTCGCGCACGCTCACGGCCAGACCTGTGGCCGTGAGTCACTGCTGCCCCGAAGTCGACACTGCCGTGCCCGTGTCGCCCATTCCAACGCCGGGCTGGTTGCCGCTTCTCCCTGACACGCGCGGACTCCTGCCGCTGCTGTTCCGTGACGTTGCCGTCCCACTGCTGATTGCTGAGCCGCCGCCTGTCGCTGCTTCTCTCACGGCCAGACCTGTGGCCGTGAGTCGTGACCCTCCTCGCTCCGATCTCTACTGAATCCGCACCTCTGCTGCTCGTGCCCCGTTCAAGCCTGCACCAGTGAGAAGTCCTTACACAACGACGCTGAACCAGCCCTCTGACGACGAAGCCATCGAGCGCCGCTTACTGCTCCAAGTTCAACGCTCACGACGTCACCGTTCTCCTTCTCTTGCCAATGCGAGACCACAACATCCAGCAATTGGTCTGACGTCCCTGCATGACTAGATCGGCTTTTGTTTGATACACACTGAAGCATTGAAGACAGTCAAGTGGAAAGCTTCATTGTGTGGGCTTAAATAGTCAAAGTTTGATAATCAGAAGAAGACCATTACAAGACCAATGATTCGGTCAAAAGCCGAAGGACGATGATGCATTTGCTGATCCCGAGTTGACCGAGAGCCCACGTCGAGTCACGCCCCTGTCTGTTGCGTCACTCTCGCGGCCGACTCCGTGGTCGCGAGCCGATCCATTGTCGCCGCATCCGCCGTCGATCGCTCGTCGCCCGTCATCGGTTATCCGTTGCCGGTCCACTCGCCGCGATCCCGATCCGCCACGAGTTCAAATTTGGAATTATCCGCCAATTAGGTAAGATTATTCGAATATTTATTTAATTTCCTAGTTTTCGGGTATTCGAATATTTCGTGAATATTTTGATGGATAGCTATATATCTTAGGATAATATTTGCGATATCCGCAATATTCGAAAACACCTAAAAATTAGGAATCATTCCTAATTTGGCAACGTATCTGGGACGACTATCCGACCTTATCCCTAAGGTACGATACGCGGCGATACGGAAAATCGTTATCTTGTCCATAATCACTTGGATACGATAATATATTTAATTTGCTTTCCAAATTTAAACAATCAACTTTCTGTCGATATCTATAACCCTATAGATATGACCGTTAGTTTGATTTCTTTGCCTTATCTGAATTTGAAGAATCTTGCGGATTGCGTGGATTGTTTGAATGTGATTGGTATCTTTGTTTGATTGTTTTTCTTTTAAATAAAGAAAACCAAAAAAATTGTTAGTTAGATTTAAATTAGAAATTTTGCATGCTTAGGGAATCTTAAATATATCCAAAAGAATAAGATAATTATTTGATTTAAATTGGGATTTAGGGTGGCATATTTCCTAGTTTAAATTAGAAATTATTTTAATCTTAGTGGATTATTTAGGATATTTAATAATTTCGAATTTTAATAAAAATCCCCCAAAAAAAAAAAGAATCACTTTAGGATAGATCAAATCATTTTCTCTAGGATAGATTGCATGTTAATTTGAGTAATTTTTAATTCCGAATTTCATTTGAAAATACCAAAAATAAATCATTTGTCCGTCATTAGAATTAGGTCACGTCGTCGCATGACATATAGTTTGCATGTTAGGCTGCATTAATCGCATGTTAATTTTTGCACGTCATTACATATACGTTAGTTTTCATTTAAATAAGTGAAAATCCTAAAAAATATTGAGTGAACTGCTTGTTAATTAGAAATCATATTAGAATTGTTGATGTGATTTTCTAGCTAACAATGCAGATGCTTACGTTGCTTCGAGGTAAGTAATTCTCCCAATCTTGCAATTTATTTAATGTTTTGATTATTGGGTGTTACTTTGGTGGTTTGCGCACCCGCATGATCACCTCACATGCTAGTGACTAAGTTAAAATGGATCCAGATCACTGCACAAATGTTTTTGAAAAGAAAAGGTACCGAAAGGGCGTTAGACTAGATCTAGCGTAATCAAGTCCCCGAGCTTAGAATCTCTGGTTCGTAGGAATAAAACATATCTCCCTATGTTTTATTTAGGTTTCTAATCGACCTACCACAAATAGATTAGTGGCGACTCCAAGCATGAAAACTTTCGCATGTTAAAAACTTAAACCCTAAGTTGCGAATTGGTAGGGCTTGGGAGGGCCCGAGTTAGGCTTAGTCTTAACAATCCATTAGCCTGAGAGGAATTTTAGGTCGCGACATTACTCTTGGAATCAGGCTCTTTCTGCAGTGCTACTGACCCATCTCTTTTTATCTTACACAAGAGTCACGATACAGTCCTACTCTTGCTATACATCGATGACATTGTGTTAACTGGAAGTTCAAATCAGTTGCTCATTGAATTGATCAAATCTCTCAGCTCCAGCTTCCACATGAAAGACTTGGGTTATTTACACTATTTCTTGGGTATAGAGCCCAAGTACACATATGAAGAATTATTTCTCTGTCAAACGAAATATGCCATTTGATGCAGCCTAGTGTAGGCTACTCGAACGTTAGGATCGGGAGAGTGACTTGCACACGTGGAACAGGATGAACAATAATTACAGTCCTGCGCAAGCTCGGGAAAATGGATGTAACTTCGACGATACAGATCGGAATGACCTGATTCCAAAGCCAAATGAACAAAGACTTCCGGATTAACAATTTCTCTTTTTTGAGTTTTCTCAAACAAGCACTATAGGAAGGACGAAATCGGGGTGGAAGTGGACGGATGTAAATGGACAGAACAGAGGAAAAGATAGAACTTCGTTGGTGTGCATCTCCTAAGTCCCAAATGTCAAGGACTTCCAGGGCATCTTGAATATGAAGTCGAAGGCCATTCAAGCACTTGCTCACAAGCATTTCCTTCGGATCTTGAATGTTATTGCGAATCACCAACTCATTGAATTCGTTGGTGTATTGGTCCACCGTTCGCATACCTTGTCTCAGATTTTGGTACCATTGATAGAGCTCTCTCTTGTATCCCTTAGGTAGGAAATACTTTTGGATCTTGTCTTCCATCTTCCTCCACGAGGTAATTGGCGCTTTGCCAACGGATTGGCGAGTTTGCTTCTCATGCCTCCACCAAGCGATGGCTTTACCTTTGAATCGCATAGCGATGATCCCGAATCGACGATCCTCCGGAACATTTCGATGCTCAAACACTTCATTAACAAGTGTTAGCCAGTCAACAATTTCTTCAGGAGAATCATTACCTGAGAATTCCGGGATATCCTTTTTAACTTCTTTTCCCACTCCGGTTCACGAATGTTTTGCTCGTGACGTTGAACATTCCTCCGATTGTGAAATGGTCAAACATTCTCCGAAGATGAAGAGTCACCATTGGAATCTTCGGTCCTGGAATGAGGTGGTGAATTGTTTCTTGCCGCCCTCAGACGCTCAACTTCCCGTATCAACTCATCAATTTGTTGTTGCATATGTTGCTGCAAATTGTCAGCGAGCGTATGCACTTCATTCAGTGGGATGGTTCTGCCTCCACGACGTCTAGCTTGTCTTGGCGGCATGGTTCTCTCCTCCAAAGCTCTGATACCAAATGATACAGCCTGGTGTAGGCTACTCGAACATTAGGATCGGGAGAGTGACTTGCACACGTGGAACAGGACGAACAATAATTACAGTCCTGCGCAAGCTCGGGAAAATGGATGTAACTTCGTTGATACAGATCGGAATGACCTGATTCCAAAGCCAAATGAACAAAGACTTCCGGATTAACAATTTCTCTTTTTTGAGTTTTCTCAAATAAGCACTATAGGAAGGACGAAATCGGGGTGGAAGTGGACGGATGTAAATGGACAGAACAGAGGAAAAGATAGAACTTCGTTGGTGTGCATCTCCTAAGTCCCAAATGTCAAGGACTTCCAGGGCATCTTGAATATGAAGTCGAAGGCCATTCAAGCACTTGCTCACAAGCATTTCCTCCGGATCTTGAATGTTATTGCGAATCACCAACTCATTGAATTCGTTGGTGTATTGGTCCACCGTTCGCATACCTTGTCTCAGATTTTGGTACCATTGATAGAGCTCTCTCTTGTATCCCTTAGGTAGGAAATACTTTTGGATCTTGTCTTCCATCTTCCTCCACGAGGTAATTGGCGCTTTGCCAACGGATTGGCGAGTTTGCTTCTCATGCCTCCACCAAGCGATGGCTTTACCTTTGAATCGCATAGCGATGATCCCGAATCGACGATCCTCCGGAACATTTCGATGCTCAAACACTTCATTAACAAGTGTTAGCCAGTCAACAATTTCTTCAGAGAATCATTACCCGAGAATTCCGGGATATCCTTTTTAACTTCTTTTTCCCACTCCGGTTCACGAATGTTTTGCTCGTGACGTTGAACATTCCTCCGATTGTGAAATGGTCAAACATTCTCCGAAGATGAAGAGTCACCATTGGAATCTTCGGTCCTGGAATGAGGTGGTGAATTGTTTCTTGCCGCCCTCGGACGCTCAACTTCCCGTATCAACTCATCAATTTGTTGTTGCATATGTTGCTGCAAATTGTCGGCGAGCGTATGCACTTCATTCGGTGGGATGGTTCTGCCTCCACGACGTCTAGCTTGTCTTGGCGGCATGGTTCTCTCCTCCAAAGCTCTGATACCAAATGATACAGCCTGGTGTAGGCTACTCGAACATTAGGATCGGGAGAGTGACTTGCACACGTGGAACAGGACGAACAATAATTACAGTCCTGCGCAAGCTCGGGAAAATGGATGTAACTTCGTTGATACAGATCGGAATGACCTGATTCCAAAGCCAAATGAACAAAGACTTCCGGATTAACAATTTCTCTTTTTTGAGTTTTCTCAAATAAGCACTATAGGAAGGACGAAATCGGGGTGGAAGTGGACGGATGTAAATGGACAGAACAGAGGAAAAGATAGAACTTCGTTGGTGTGCATCTCCTAAGTCCCAAATGTCAAGGACTTCCAGGGCATCTTGAATATGAAGTCGAAGGCCATTCAAGCACTTGCTCACAAGCATTTCCTCCGGATCTTGAATGTTATTAAATCACCAACTCATTGAATTCGTTGGTGTATTGGTCCACCGTTCGCATACCTTGTCTCAGATTTTGGTACCATTGATAGAGCTCTCTCTTGTATCCCTTAGGTAGGAAATACTTTTGGATCTTGTCTTCCATCTTCCTCCACGAGGTAATTGGCGCTTTGCCAACGGATTGGCGAGTTTGCTTCTCATGCCTCCACCAAGCGATGGCTTTACCTTTGAATCGCATAGCGATGATCCCGAATCGACGATCCTCCGGAACATTTCGATGCTCAAACACTTCATTAACAAGTGTTAGCCAGTCAACAATTTCTTCAGGAGAATCATTACCTGAGAATTCCGGGATATCCTTTTTAACTTCTTTTTCCCACTCCGGTTCACGAATGTTTTGCTCGTGACGTTGAACATTCCTCCGATTGTGAAATGGTCAAACATTCTCCGAAGATGAAGAGTCACCATTGGAATCTTCGGTCCTGGAATGAGGTGGTGAATTGTTTCTTGCCGCCCTCGACGCTCAACTTCCCGTATCAACTCATCAATTTGTTGTTGCATATGTTGCTGCAAATTGTCAGCGAGCGTATGCACTTCATTCAGTGGGATGGTTCTGCCTCCACGACGTCTAGCTTGTCTTGGCGGCATGGTTCTCTCCTCCAAAGCTCTGATACCAAATGATACAGCCTGGTGTAGGCTACTCGAACATTAGGATCGGGAGAGTGACTTGCACACGTGGAACAGGACGAACAATAATTACAGTCCTGCGCAAGCTCGGGAAAATGGATGTAACTTCGTTGATACAGATCGGAATGACCTGATTCCAAAGCCAAATGAACAAAGACTTCCGGATTAACAATTTCTCTTTTTTGAGTTTTCTCAAATAAGCACTATAGGAAGGACGAAATCGGGGTGGAAGTGGACGGATGTAAATGGACAGAACAGAGGAAAAGATAGAACTTCGTTGGTGTGCATCTCCTAAGTCCCAAATGTCAAGGACTTCCAGGGCATCTTGAATATGAAGTCGAAGGCCATTCAAGCACTTGCTCACAAGCATTTCCTCCGGATCTTGAATGTTATTGCGAATCACCAACTCATTGAATTCGTTGGTGTATTGGTCCACCGTTCGCATACCTTGTCTCAGATTTTGGTACCATTGATAGAGCTCTCTCTTGTATCCCTTAGGTAGGAAATACTTTTGGATCTTGTCTTCCATCTTCCTCCACGAGGTAATTGGCGCTTTGCCAACGGATTGGCGAGTTTGCTTCTCATGCCTCCACCAAGCGATGGCTTTACCTTTGAATCGCATAGCGATGATCCCGAATCGACGATCCTCCGGAACATTTCGATGCTCAAACACTTCATTAACAAGTGTTAGCCAGTCAACAATTTCTTCAGGAGAATCATTACCTGAGAATTCCGGGATATCCTTTTTAACTTCTTTTTCCCACTCCGGTTCACGAATGTTTTGCTCGTGACGTTGAACATTCCTCCGATTGTGAAATGGTCAAACATTCTCCGAAGATGAAGAGTCACCATTGGAATCTTCGGTCCTGGAATGAGGTGGTGAATTGTTTCTTGCCGCCCTCAGACGCTCAACTTCCCGTATCAACTCATCAATTTGTTGTTGCATATGTTGCTGCAAATTGTCAGCGAGCGTATGCACTTCATTCAGTGGGATGGTTCTGCCTCCACGACGTCTAGCTTGTCTTGGCGGCATGGTTCTCTCCTCCAAAGCTCTGATACCAAATGATACAGCCTGGTGTAGGCTACTCGAACATTAGGATCGGGAGAGTGACTTGCACACGTGGAACAGGACGAACAATAATTACAGTCCTGCGCAAGCTCGGGAAAATGGATGTAACTTCGTTGATACAGATCGGAATGACCTGATTCCAAAGCCAAATGAACAAAGACTTCCGGATTAACAATTTCTCTTTTTTGAGTTTTCTCAAATAAGCACTATAGGAAGGACGAAATCGGGGTGGAAGTGGACGGATGTAAATGGACAGAACAGAGGAAAAGATAGAACTTCGTTGGTGTGCATCTCCTAAGTCCCAAATGTCAAGGACTTCCAGGGCATCTTGAATATGAAGTCGAAGGCCATTCAAGCACTTGCTCACAAGCATTTCCTCCGGATCTTGAATGTTATTGCGAATCACCAACTCATTGAATTCGTTGGTGTATTGGTCCACCGTTCGCATACCTTGTCTCAGATTTTGGTACCATTGATAGAGCTCTCTCTTGTATCCCTTAGGTAGGAAATACTTTTGGATCTTGTCTTCCATCTTCCTCCACGAGGTAATTGGCGCTTTGCCAACGGATTGGCGAGTTTGCTTCTCATGCCTCCACCAAGCGATGGCTTTACCTTTGAATCGCATAGCGATGATCCCGAATCGACGATCCTCCGGAACATTTCGATGCTCAAACACTTCATTAACAAGTGTTAGCCAGTCAACAATTTCTTCAGGAGAATCATTACCTGAGAATTCCGGGATATCCTTTTTAACTTCTTTTTCCCACTCCGGTTCACGAATGTTTTGCTCGTGACGTTGAACATTCCTCCGATTGTGAAATGGTCAAACATTCTCCGAAGATGAAGAGTCACCATTGGAATCTTCGGTCCTGGAATGAGGTGGTGAATTGTTTCTTGCCGCCCTCAGACGCTCAACTTCCCGTATCAACTCATCAATTTGTTGTTGCATATGTTGCTGCAAATTGTCAGCGAGCGTATGCACTTCATTCAGTGGGATGGTTCTGCCTCCACGACGTCTAGCTTGTCTTGGCGGCATGGTTCTCTCCTCCAAAGCTCTGATACCAAATGATACAGCCTGGTGTAGGCTACTCGAACATTAGGATCGGGAGAGTGACTTGCACACGTGGAACAGGACGAACAATAATTACAGTCCTGCGCAAGCTCGGGAAAATGGATGTAACTTCGTTGATACAGATCGGAATGACCTGATTCCAAAGCCAAATGAACAAAGACTTCCGGATTAACAATTTCTCTTTTTGAGTTTTCTCAAATAAGCACTATAGGAAGGACGAAATCGGGGTGGAAGTGGACGGATGTAAATGGACAGAACAGAGGAAAAGATAGAACTTCGTTGGTGTGCATCTCCTAAGTCCCAAATGTCAAGGACTTCCAGGGCATCTTGAATATGAAGTCGAAGGCCATTCAAGCACTTGCTCACAAGCATTTCCTCCGGATCTTGAATGTTATTGCGAATCACCAACTCATTGAATTCGTTGGTGTATTGGTCCACCGTTCGCATACCTTGTCTCAGATTTTGGTACCATTGATAGAGCTCTCTCTTGTATCCCTTAGGTAGGAAATACTTTTGGATCTTGTCTTCCATCTTCCTCCACGAGGTAATTGGCGCTTTGCCAACGGATTGGCGAGTTTGCTTCTCATGCCTCCACCAAGCGATGGCTTTACCTTTGAATCGCATAGCGATGATCCCGAATCGACGATCCTCCGGAACATTTCGATGCTCAAACACTTCATTAACAAGTGTTAGCCAGTCAACAATTTCTTCAGGAGAATCATTACCTGAGAATTCCGGGATATCCTTTTTAACTTCTTTTTCCCACTCCGGTTCACGAATGTTTTGCTCGTGACGTTGAACATTCCTCCGATTGTGAAATGGTCAAACATTCTCCGAAGATGAAGAGTCACCATTGGAATCTTCGGTCCTGGAATGAGGTGGTGAATTGTTTCTTGCCGCCCTCAGACGCTCAACTTCCCGTATCAACTCATCAATTTGTTGTTGCATATGTTGCTGCAAATTGTCAGCGAGCGTATGCACTTCATTCAGTGGGATGGTTCTGCCTCCACGACGTCTAGCTTGTCTTGGCGGCATGGTTCTCTCCTCCAAAGCTCTGATACCAAATGATACAGCCTGGTGTAGGCTACTCGAACATTAGGATCGGGAGAGTGACTTGCACACGTGGAACAGGACGAACAATAATTACAGTCCTGCGCAAGCTCGGGAAAATGGATGTAACTTCGTTGATACAGATCGGAATGACCTGATTCCAAAGCCAAATGAACAAAGACTTCCGGATTAACAATTTCTCTTTTTTGAGTTTTCTCAAATAAGCACTATAGGAAGGACGAAATCGGGGTGGAAGTGGACGGATGTAAATGGACAGAACAGAGGAAAAGATAGAACTTCGTTGGTGTGCATCTCCTAAGTCCCAAATGTCAAGGACTTCCAGGGCATCTTGAATATGAAGTCGAAGGCCATTCAAGCACTTGCTCACAAGCATTTCCTCCGGATCTTGAATGTTATTGCGAATCACCAACTCATTGAATTCGTTGGTGTATTGGTCCACCGTTCGCATACCTTGTCTCAGATTTTGGTACCATTGATAGAGCTCTCTCTTGTATCCCTTAGGTAGGAAATACTTTTGGATCTTGTCTTCCATCTTCCTCCACGAGGTAATTGGCGCTTTGCCAACGGATTGGCGAGTTTGCTTCTCATGCCTCCACCAAGCGATGGCTTTACCTTTGAATCGCATAGCGATGATCCCGAATCGACGATCCTCCGGAACATTTCGATGCTCAAACACTTCATTAACAAGTGTTAGCCAGTCAACAATTTCTTCAGGAGAATCATTACCTGAGAATTCGGGATATCCTTTTTAACTTCTTTTTCCCACTCCGGTTCACGAATGTTTTGCTCGTGACGTTGAACATTCCTCCGATTGTGAAATGGTCAAACATTCTCCGAAGATGAAGAGTCACCATTGGAATCTTCGGTCCTGGAATGAGGTGGTGAATTGTTTCTTGCCGCCCTCGACGCTCAACTTCCCGTATCAACTCATCAATTTGTTGTTGCATATGTTGCTGCAAATTGTCGGCGAGCGTATGCACTTCATTCGATGGGATGGTTCTGCCTCCACGACGTCTAGCTTGTCTTGGCGGCATGGTTCTCTCCTCCAAAGCTCTGATACCAAATGATACAGCCTGGTGTAGGCTACTCGAACATTAGGATCGGGAGAGTGACTTGCACACGTGGAACAGGACGAACAATAATTACAGTCCTGCGCAAGCTCGGGAAAATGGATGTAACTTCGTTGATACAGATCGGAATGACCTGATTCCAAAGCCAAATGAACAAAGACTTCCGGATTAACAATTTCTCTTTTTTGAGTTTTCTCAAATAAGCACTATAGGAAGGACGAAATCGGGGTGGAAGTGGACGGATGTAAATGGACAGAACAGAGGAAAAGATAGAACTTCGTTGGTGTGCATCTCCTAAGTCCCAAATGTCAAGGACTTCCAGGGCATCTTGAATATGAAGTCGAAGGCCATTCAAGCACTTGCTCACAAGCATTTCCTCCGGATCTTGAATGTTATTGCGAATCACCAACTCATTGAATTCGTTGGTGTATTGGTCCACCGTTCGCATACCTTGTCTCAGATTTTGGTACCATTGATAGAGCTCTCTCTTGTATCCCTTAGGTAGGAAATACTTTTGGATCTTGTCTTCCATCTTCCTCCACGAGGTAATTGGCGCTTTGCCAACGGATTGGCGAGTTTGCTTCTCATGCCTCCACCAAGCGATGGCTTTACCTTTGAATCGCATAGCGATGATCCCGAATCGACGATCCTCCGGAACATTTCGATGCTCAAACACTTCATTAACAAGTGTTAGCCAGTCAACAATTTCTTCAGGAGAATCACTACCTGAGAATTCCGGGATATCCTTTTTAACTTCTTTTTCCCACTCCGGTTCACGAATGTTTTGCTCGTGACGTTGAACATTCCTCCGATTGTGAAATGGTCAAACATTCTCCGAAGATGAAGAGTCACCATTGGAATCTTCGGTCCTGGAATGAGGTGGTGAATTGTTTCTTGCCGCCCTCGGACGCTCAACTTCCCGTATCAACTCATCAATTTGTTGTTGCATATGTTGCTGCAAATTGTCAGCGAGCGTATGCACTTCATTCGATGGGATGGTTCTGCCTCCACGACGTCTAGCTTGTCTTGGCGGCATGGTTCTCTCCTCCAAAGCTACGATACCAAATGATACAGCCTGGTGTAGGCTACTCGAACATTAGGATCGGGAGAGTGACTTGCACACGTGGAACAGGACGAACAATAATTACAGTCCTGCGCAAGCTCGGGAAAATGGATGTAACTTCGTTGATACAGATCGGAATGACCTGATTCCAAAGCCAAATGAACAAAGACTTCTGGATTAACAATTTCTCTGTTTTGAGTTTTCTCAAATAAGCACTATAGGAAGGAAGAAATCGGGGTGGAAGTGGACGGATATAAATGGACAGAACAGAGGAAAAGATAGAACTTCGTTGGTTGCTCTTCCAGGCCTCCAATGAAGTGGATAGGGCACCGATTCTTCTAGATCGATGACTGCAACTCTTCAAGGATGCAGATTTGAAAACCTCCGACTCTTCAAGGACGGAGTGAAACTCTTCAAGGTTCAAGATAATTGCTTGATGCAAAATTTTCATTAATCAAATTCGTCTCTCGAATACATAAAGTAGATGGTCTTTTATAGCCAAAGAAAAACAAATGAAAAGACTCAAGCAAATGAAGAGACTAAAGAGCATTAAAGATCCTAGAATGCATAAAACATTAAAGAACTTAGAAATTAGAAAATAGATAAATGCCCAACGTCTTCTTGATCATCCCAAAGTATCTTTTAGGCTTCCAATGTATAGGGAAAGACAAGGACTTTATTGTGGCATGGACTCGCAGATAATACTCTTGGTCTTTGATTTGCGTCCATTCGATATCTCCTCGACTGGTGGAGCGACTTGTCGAGCTCGGATGCGGGCTGATCTCCTTGGTCGAGTGAGCTTGTCTTCGATGCGGGCGGCATTATCAATTTGGCCTGCATCATCCTCCCCTTCTTTAAAAGAATTCATCCCTGAATTCATGTCATCATCAGAGGAATCACCAGCATAAGGTGTTAAATGCCGAACGTTGAAAACATCATGTGTTTTCATATGAGAAGGAAGCCTTAAGCGATATGCATTGGGATTGATGCGCTCAAGAACTTCAAGAGGACCAAGATTTTGATCACTAAGCTTGTTATAGCTTCCAACAGGATGACGCTTGGTGGCAAGTTAGCCCAAACAAAATCTCCTGGTTCGAAGATAACTTCACGCCGCCGCTTATCGATGTCCTTTTTATAGGACTCTGTCTTGCTTTCTAACCTTCGGCGCACAGCTTCATGAATTGCTCTCATCTGAGAAACAATATCTTCAACACTGTCACTCGACTTTTCAGCAAAAGGAATGGGTGCAAGATCAAGAGCAGTGTTCGGCTATTGTCCATACACGATCATGAAAGGACTATACCCAGTCGTATGGTTTACAGCACAATTATATGCAAATTCGCCATGTGACAATCGCGTCTCCCAAGAGCGAGGATTTTCATCAATCAGTGTCCTTAATAGATTTCCCAAGGTTCGATTGACGACTTCAGTTTGCCCATCAGTTTGGGGATGAAACACAGTACTATATTGCAGTTTAGTACCGACATTCTTCCGCAATTGTCGCCAAAAATGACTGAGAAACTTTGCGTCCCGATCAGAAGTAATAGTCTTCGGGATGCCATGCAATTTATAGACTTCCTTAAAGAATAATTCAGCTATACGCGAAGCATCCATAGTTTTGCGGCAAGGAATAAAATGCGCCATCTTTGAGAATCGATCTACAACAACAAAGATGGAATCCATACCTCTGAGAGTGCGAGGTAGTCCAAGAACAAAGTCCATAGAGATATCTTCCCAAGGTGCTTGCGAGATTGGTAAGGGCAAATAAAGGCCAGTATTAGTAGCATGTCCTTTTCCAGTTTGGCAGCATCGACACCTCATCACATGTCGATGTATGTCTCGTTTCAAATGAGGCCAAAAGTACTTGGCTGAAACAAGTTGCACGGTCTTGTCACGCCCAAAATGTCCGTCGCGATGAACTTCATTGATCACCCTTTGTCGAAGTGAACAATTAGGTACACATAAACGGTTCCTTTTGAAAAGAAATCCATCACACAGTGAAATCAGCAAGTTTCTTCTCTTTTGCTTTGGGCAAGATTTTGGAGAAGTAAGGATCTTCATGATACAACTCTTGGAATGATTCGAATCCAAGAACTGTTGATCGCATTGTGTGGAGTAAGCTCTTCTTTCTACTAAGAGCATCATCAACCTGATTTTGAACTCCAGCTTTATGTTTAATGATGAAAGTGAACTCTTGAACGTATTCAGCCCATTTTGCATGCCTGGAGTTAAGCTTTTGCTGCCCTCATGCACATCTGATGGAGTTGGCCATTCTCGAATCACCTTGATCTTGGCATCATTCACTAAAATGCCCTTTGCTGAAATACGAAATCCCAAGAAAAGGATTTGCGGTACCATGAAATAGCACTTCTCGAGGGTTGCGTACAAGCGCTCTTGTCTCAACACGTGAAGTACTTCTTGAAGATGTTGCAGGTGCTCGTCAGTAGACTTGCTAAAAATAAGAATATCATCGAAATAGACCACAACAAATTTTCCCAAAAAGGGTTTCGGAATTTGGGTCATGAACCTCATGATTGTCGATGGTGCATTCGACAATCCGAATGGCATGACTAGCCACTCATACAGCCCATCTCTTGTTTTGAATGCTGTCTTCCATTCATCTCCGGGCTTGATTTTGATTTAATGATATCCACTTTTCAAATCTAGCTTTGAAAAGATGATTGCACCAGAGAGTTAATCCAAGAGGTCATCAAGGCGAGCAATAGGGAATCGATACTTGACAGTGATTTTGTTGATTGCCCTACTATCGACACACATCCTCCAAGTACCATTTTTCTTAGGTACCAAGAGAGCTGGAACGGCACATGGACTAAGGCTTTCTCGGATAAAACCCTTAGTCAAGAGTTCGACAACTTGTCGATGCAATTCTTCATGCTCCGTTGGACTCATCCGATAATGAGCCAAATTCGATAAGGAAGCACCGGGCATCAAATCGATTTGGTGCTGAATGTCTCTCATAAGAGGGAGACCTGCAAGTAAGTCCGTCGGGAAAACAACCTTGAATTCTTCCAAAAGTGGCCGAACTTCAAGAGGTATGGAAGAAGCAACTTCACCAGCTTTGTGAAGTAAAACATATACAATACGAACCCCTTTTAAAGCACCTTTCATATCCTTCATCGAAAGCAATGTAGGAGATGATGACTTTTTGACAACAGGAGTTTTCAAAGGCTCCTTACTAGGTGCTAATATAATCTTCTTCCCTCCAAATTCAAAAGAATACGTATTTCGATAACCATTATGAGTAGTCCGCCTATCGAATTGCCATGGTCACCCAAGAATAACATGACTAGCATCCATCGGTAGAACATCGCACCATATCTTGTCGAAATAAACAGAACCAATGGATAGATTAACAAGGCAGCGTTTGGAAACGGTTATCTCGGTGCCTTTTGATAGCCACGGCATCTTGTAAGGTGTGGGGTGCGCCTTTAACTCCAACTTTAGTTTGTTCGCTGCCATTTCAGAAATTATATTCTCACAGCATCCAGAGTCAATAATCAATTGACATACCTTCCCCTTAATCGTGCAAGCGGAATGGAAAATGTTGGTGCGCAGCCACCTATCTCTGGTCTCATCACGAGGAACTAGAAAGATTTTTCTCACCATCAGAAATTCACCAGAATCAACATGCACTATTTGCTCGTCACCTGCGGACTCTTCGACATCATTCACCTCTTCTTCGAGCGGATCCTCCACATCCTCATCAGAATCGTTATCCACTAAGAAGGCTTTGCCGGCTTGTCGATTCTTGTTCTTTTGGCAATTGCTAGCACGATGACCCAACTCACCACAAGTATAGCAACGAATATCGGACGTAGTTGGTTGCTTCAAAATGTTGGGCTGATTAGGAAACTTACTAGTGGTTTGCGTCGTAGCCTTAGCAACTTTGGTGGTGCCGGGGGTACTCCTAGCGGGTCGATTGGTCATGATAGAGGATTGTTGCCTCCTTGAGCGAGAACGCTCCACCTTGAGTGCTCGTTGGTGTGCATCTCCTAAGTCCCAAATGTCAAGGACTTCCGGGGCATCTTGAATATGAAGTTGAAGGCCATTCAAGTACTTGCTCACAAGCATTTCCTTTGGATCTTGAATGTTGTTGCGAATCACCAACTCATTGAATTCGTTGGTGTATTGGTCCACCGTTCGCGTACCTTGTCTCAGATTTTGGTACCGTTGATAGAGCTCTCTCTTGTATCCCTTAGGTAGGAAATACTTTCGGATCTTGTCTTCCATCTTCCTCCACGAGGTAATTGGCGCTTTGCCAACGGATTGGCGAGTTTGCTTCTCACGCCTCCACCAAGCGATGGCTTTACCTTTGAATCGCATAGCGATGATTCTGACTCGATGATCCTCCGGAACATTTCGATGCTCAAACACTTCATTAACAAGTGTTAGCCAGTCAACAATTTCTTCAGGAGAATCATTACCTGAGAATTCCAGGATATCCGTTTTAACTTCTTTTTCCCACTCCGGTTCACGAATGTTTTGCTCGTGACGTCGAACATTCCTCCGATTGCGAAATGGTTGAACATTCTCCGAAGATGAAGAGTCACCATTGGAATCTTTGGTCCTGGAACGAGGTGGTGAATTGTTTCTTTCCGCCCTCAGACGCTCAAATTCCCGCGTCAACTCATCAATTTGTTGTTGCATATGTTGTTGCAAATTGTCAGCGAGCGTATGCACTTCATTCAGTGGGATGGTTCTGCCTCCACGACGTCTAGCTTGTCTTGGCGGCATGGTTCTCTCCTCCAAAGCTCTGATACCAAATGATTCCAATGAACAGAACAGAGGAAAAGATAGAACTTTTCGGCTGGTGCCAGCTAACTTGGAGGTAAGTCCGTCGGGAAAACCTATGATGACAATATATGCAAAACCTTAATGCCCAGCATATATGCTCGTAATGGATATAAATTCGGCTAACTCCAATAATATTATTACACGCTTTTATATACAAAGTGTTGGGCCGAAAAGTGTAATTGCCGAAGAAAGATACTTTTCGGCTAACTCGAACTAAATGGATGTATTATTACATATATACTCCAATAATATTATTACACGCCCAATATGAGGTTTTCGGTAATTGGAGCTTATCTCGTCAACATCGTCGAGTCAGACCAGGCTGCATCACCATTGACCTCCTGGAACGAGCACATATGAAGGAATTGAAGCCTATCTCTACACCCTTGTCACTAAACTAGTTCACAACTCTGGTGATGATGTTTATCCTGACAACCCGTTGGAATACAGAAGCTTAGTGGGCGGTCTGCAATATCTAACGATAACCAGACCAGATATTGCATATGCTACGAACGTGTTATGCCAGAAAATGCAGAATCCGACAGTGGGTGACTTAAATAAATTGACGCGAGTATTGCGTTATATCAAGGGGACTGTTAACTTGAGACTTTTCATTCACTCAAATAGCTCGTTGAATTTATATGGTTTTTCGGATGCCGACTGGGCTGGTTGTACCGATACGAGACGCTCCACTACGGGGTTTTGCACTTACCTTTGTTCGAATATCACCTCTTGGTCGGCAAAGAAACAGAACATAGTGTCACGGTCATCGACCGAAGCAGAGTACAGAGCACTCGCCTCTGCTACTACCGATCTTACGTGGATTGCATTTGTCCAGAGAGACATCGGGATTCACTTAACCTCACCAATGGTATTGTTTTGTGATAATCAATCTGCGATTTCTCTTACATCTAATCCTATCTTACATGCCAGGACAAAGCAAATTGAAATCGATTTCCACTTCGTCCGCGAGAAGGTTTCGTTGGGTTTACTCAGTGTGCAATACGTTCCTAGCCATCGTCAAATTGCGGACATTTTTACCAAGGCCTTGTCCAAATTTGATCATTGTTCT
This sequence comes from Syzygium oleosum, assembly GCF_021117445.2. Lineage (NCBI taxonomy): Eukaryota > Viridiplantae > Streptophyta > Magnoliopsida > Myrtales > Myrtaceae > Syzygium > Syzygium oleosum. Next base: position 499,265 of record NW_026607506.1, on the reverse strand, counting down.
CTTAGAATCAAACTGGGTTTAGGTTTCAAAACCATCCCCCAGTTTGAGGGGGATGTTGAGAGTAAAGGTGAAGAAGACACCAGAGACTCTGACCGAAAACAAGTGGAGCTGCAGCCCAAGAGTGAGACGGCCCGGAATTGACACCGTGGCCCATGGGGGGCACAACCGTAATTTCGGATGAGCGAAAATCCTAATCCTCTGTGACCGAAAGCATATAAGAACGGAGTAGAGCCCTCTCTCATAATCTTCTTCTTCCTCTCTTCCTTTTCTATTTTTCTGTCCTTGTGTGTCCGTGTAAGTGGTGATGATCGAGGGCTTTCAGATGAATTTTTACAGAGTAAAAAGAAATGGCTATGGTGATGAGGTTTTCTATTGATCTGGTTCTTGTGTAGTTTCATTTCTTCATTGCTTTGTTCTTTCTCAGATCCAACATATTGACGGTGAATTGACTGGGACAATAAAGTGTATGGAACATGAAGAGGGGGATGTTGTAAGGGGGTGCATAGTGTTGGCCTGGAAGAGAATTCAAGGAAGAATGATGCCGAGATTGAGGTTGAATCTGGGAGCGATACTCTTGTAAATTTCTGGAACGATCATCTTTCTGCTGAGCAATTGCCACATAGAGAGGTTTCCCTCTGAAGATGATCCCTGGAATGATATGTACAAAGATTAAGTTTCATCCACAACTATTCTAGACAGATACAGGGAGTTGTAAATACCTTTCGGTGTATTCAGTGCTCTTTTTGCTTCTTCACAGTTGGAGAAACAAACAAAACCAAATCCTTTGCTCAATCCGTTGTCCTCACGCATCACTTTTCATCTCTTTCATGAGTAACAAAACTATCCTTCAATAATGATGTCTTATGGCAGGTTGTTTCGTCATGTTTGGTGGGCTCTGATTTGTGATTTTCTGAGGTAAACTTGCAGGGAGTATTCGCCATCCGTAAATTAATTCCAACAATACAAAACCTTTTGCGATGCTGAAATGGAAACGAGCTGCGCAAAATGCCACTCTGACTCTGTTTTGTGATGAGTTGCAAACTCAAGAATCTTATCATTCATTAATTTGGACAATCTCATGGTCGTTGAAACTTCATTATGCGTGTCTTGTTCTTGATGATTGAAGCGTAACGGTGGATATGGGACTTTGGATCGACACCTGCAACTTTCATACAGATTGCAAAAGCTCTCTTTCTGTCGTTTAGCAAGTAAGATGTGCAGTATGATTTTGACATCCTATTCACTTCCAAGATTCACGTAGCCAAAGAAAGTTGATTTATTCCATTATATATAAATTAGTTCGATAAGAACGAAGATAAAGAAAAAATTATCGTCTACTGATGCTAAACTAGAAAAAATTCAAGTTCTGGACTTCAATGCCTCCGAGCACAGGCTCGTCGCCACAATGGGACTTCTGACCACATGCTTGCCACCCTTATCCATCCAACTCACAGAACCAAACACCGGTGTCTCGTTCATCTGTGTTGGTTCTTCTATTGTCAGCTTATACCTCAGCTTCTCATATTTCTCTTTGAGTGTCAATTTATCTGGCGTGACGCCGATCTTGAATCCCTCCATCCAAGTCACCTTCGCAATGTAAGTTGACGACCCGTCCCCCACATTCGTCACCGTCTGGAAGAATTCTTGTGCCGTCGGAGAGCCCGAGCTGTTTAGACTAAAGAAGGCAATGAAGGAAGGGTAGTTGAGGTCCAGTGATGAGTCTGAACAATTGTAGGAAGATGACCTGGTGACCGTTTGAATTTGCTTCGATGTGTAATTCATCACGCACATGAGGTTGACGAAGTCTTGGGGGGTCGCATCGTATACAAGTCCAGGGTCTAATGCCTTTTTTGGATCAACGTGGCCCGATCCCATGGCTAGAGGGCTCGCCGGTTTGTAGTCATTCCAAATGTCTTTGATAGGGGCATTCGTGCTATCCGTTGAATACGATGTAGTCATCATGGCTGACCAGATGGCTGCAGGGCTCCAGTCCAGGTGTGCTCCTCTTAGGAGCGCAGCCACTCCGGCAATGTGTGGGCACGATATCGATGTCCCTGACAAAAGGTTGAAGTTGTTAAATAGTTGATGCGAGTTCACCACACCCACTGGATTGTTTTGAGGCCAACCAGCCAGGAGCCAAAATGTCGGGCTTGAGGACGACCGGACAACTTGGGGATGGGCCACGTGAGCTGTAGCTCGCTACGCTTGGAGCAGGCTTGCTACCGATTAGTGTTTTCCGAAATTGAACACTTGCTGTTGGCTCAGATGAGTTCTTGATGCAGGCTTTGATGGTTTCGCCGTCTGTAGGATTCAAAAAGATTGCCGGGAAAGAGCTCTGGATGAAGAACTCGAGGACAGAGCTGTTTGTTATGAACACTTTGTCACGAACAATACAGAATTGTAAAGAAATGAAATTACAATAACAGAATTGGAATCGATACAAATGGATACCGAGATCTGTGTTCAACACAGTTTCCTTAAAGCAGATTTGTTTTTCCACTTCCCACTTCCACTTCAAGGGTGTTCCTTGATCATCAATTTCTCATTCATTCACCCATCAATTTGTCCCATATTTCCAACAATCCCCCACTTGAATGAAAATTGTTTTAGTTTTGACTCTGTGATAATGTTCAACAATTGAAACCTGTATAGGATAGGTAGGTGTTACCATTTGAACCTTCCCTTGTGAAAGTATATTTACTTTACTAGTTTTCCAATAGACATGATGTCCTTGAACTGTCCAGCTTTCTTATGTAAATGAACCATACACTTCACACAGGAATCATCTAAATGTTTGTTCAGTTCTCATAGTTATGTTCGTTTTGGCCATGAACATCAACCTGGTTCTGCAAGAGTTTCTAAAGAATTTAGCCCTTAAATAATTCTCCTTTGAAGCGGCCCCACTTCTCTCTCACATAGGTGATTACTTAATTTTTTTGTTTACTCCACATAAGAATCATTAAAGCAAAATTGCTATCCTTTTTTTTACAATATCACTGATATTTTATATAGGAGTGGTTTTAGGGATAACCCCCACAGTGATAACACTAAGTTTATATAATTAGGTTGTCCCTTTGAACTTAGATCTTGGGATCTCCAGTCAACTAGGTTGGGTTTCCTTTATACCAACTTATTTTTTCATGGGCTTCAGTCCCATTCTTCTTGTCGATTTCTCAACTAACTCTCTGTTTAACCCTTTGGTTAGTGGATCCGCAATATTATCCCTTGACTTTACATAGTCAATAGAAATAATTCCTATTGAGAGTAGTTGTTTAATGGTATTATGTCTATGATGTATATCTCTAGACTTACCATTATACATATTACTCTGTGCTCTTCCAATCGCAAATTGACTATCACATTGTATACTTATTGGTGGCACAAGTTTTTGCCATTTTGGAATATCCTCTAAGAAATGGCATAGCCATTGAGCCTCTTCACCACATTTATCTAAAGCTATAAATTCAGATTCTATTGTGGATCTGGCTATAACAATTTGTTTACGGGATTTTCAAGATATGACTGCTCCTGCTAGTGTGAATACATATCCACTAGTAGATTTTGAGTCTTTTATATTAGATATCCAGTTCACATCACTATATCCTTTTAGAACAGCTGGGTATCTAGTATAATGCAGGCCATAATTCCGAGTATATCATAAGTACCTAAATACTCTCACTATTGCTTTCCAATGGTCAGCATTCGGATTGCTCATATATTTACTCAATTTACTAACCGTATAGGCAATGTCTGGTCTAGTACTACTCATTAAGTACATTAGACTTCCAACAACTCTAGAGTACTCTACTTGAGAAGTACCCTCTCCTCTATTTTTGGATAGATGCAGACTATTGTCTAATGGTGTTCTAGCAATACCAGAACCATTCATGTTGAATTTTTCAGCAATCTTGTCCACATAGTATGACTGGTTTAAAATAAGACCTTTCTGACGTTCTTGTGATTTTAATTCCCAAAATCATATCAGTAGGTCCTATATCTTTCATATCAAATCTTGAATTAAACATATATTTGATAGATTTGATCATTTTATCATCACTACCAACAATTACTATGTCATCTACGTAAAGACAAAAAATGACATAGCCATTTGTTGTCTCTTTAATGTAGACACATTTATCACATTCATTGATCTTAAATCCATTGGTAATCATTGCATTATCAAACTTTTCATGTCACTGTTGTGGTGCTTGTTTTAGACTATACAATGATTTCACCAATTTATAGACTTTCCTTTCTTGTCCTGGAACTATAAAACTCTCAGGTTGTTCCATGTAAAATTTCTTCATTCAAATCACCATTTAGGAAAGCTGTTTTTACATCCATTTGATGTACTTCTAGATTTCGCAATGCTGCAACTGCAAGTATCATCCTAATGGACGTTATTCTTGTCACAGGAGAATAAATATCAAAGTAATCTAAGCCTTCTCGTTGTTTGTATCCTTTGATCACAAGTATGGCTTTATACTTATCAATGGAGCTATCTGCTTTTATTTTATTTTTAAAAATCCATTTGGACTTTTAAGGCTTATAACCAGGAGGAAGATTCATTAGCTCCCAAGTATGATTCTGCAAAATAGAATCAACTTTACCTTTTATTGCTTCTTTCCATAGAGGTCCCTTAGAAGAATTCATAGCTTTTGCATAATTTAATGGTTTCTTTTCTAACAAATAAGTTAGAAAATCATTTTCAAAAGATTTTTCCACTCTTGCTCTTTTGCTACGTCTCGGTTCTAGTTCATGATCTGAGTCATGAATTTCATGAGCCGAATCATGACTTTCTTCATTCATAGTTTCATTCATTCTTTCGTTTAGATGAACTTGATCCATCATTGGATTTACAAGGAAATACATTTTCAAAGAATGATGCATTCCTAGATTCCATGATCATATTCTTGTGTATATTTGGAATTTTAGATTCATGTACAAGAAATCGATATGCATTACTGTTATGTGCATAGCCTATAAAGATATAGTCCACCGTTTTAGGACCTATCTTTGTCTTCTCTAGTGTTGGAACCGCCACTTTTGCACGACACCCCCACACTCGTAAGTGTTTGTAGGATGGTCTCCTACCTTTCCATAACTCATAAGGGGTTTTATCCTCTTTCTTTCGAGGTACCTTATTTAAAAGGTAATTGCTTGACAATATAGCTTCTCCCCACATCTTTTGAGGCAAACCTGAATTTAGTAATATCTCGTTCATCATTTCTTTCAATGTGCGATTTTTACGTTGAGCAACACCATTTGATTGAAGAGAGTAAGGCGCAGTTATTTCATGTATAATTCCGTGTTGTGCACAGAATTCATCAATTGGTACTTCATACTTGCCACCTCTATCACTTTTCAATCTTTTAATTGTCTTATTAAGTTGAATTTTAACTTCATTCTTATAGAGAATAAATTTCTCTAAGGCTTCATCTTTGCTTTTAAGCAAATACACATAGCAGTATTTAGTGTTATCATTGATAAAGGTAATAAAATATTTATTACCACCTCTCGTTTATATGAATTTCAAATCGCAAACATCACTATGAATTAATTCAAGGGGTTCGGTGTTTCTTTCAATTATTTGACATGATGATCTCGTTAATTTTGCCTCAACACAAATTTCACATTTATGTTTTGAATCAATTTGGAATGAAAGTATATGTTCCAAGTTAATTAATCTACGCAATGTATTTTAATTAACATGTCCTAGTCTACCATGCCATAAATTGGAAGACTCAAGCAAATAAACAGAAGACTTATTATCTTTATTAATAATTGTCATTACATTGAGCTTTAAAAGCCCATCAGATACATATCCCTTCCCTACATACATTCCAGATTTAGACAAAATAACTTTGTTTGACTCGAACACCATACGAAATCCATGCTTGTTCAACAGAGACCCAGAGACCAGGTTCTTTCGAATTTTTGGCACATATAGGACATTGTTCAGAGTCAGCTCTTTTCCAGATGTCATCTTCAGTAGCACCTTCCCTTGGCCTTCGACAGCAGAAGAGACATAGTTTCCCATAAAAAAATTTTCTCCATTAATTAGTTCAAGATTTGTGAATAGATCTTTATTAGAGCATATGTGCCTAGTGGCACCAGTGTCAATCCACCATTCCTTCGGATTGGACCCAACTAAGTTTACTTCAGAAATCATTGCAGAAAGGTTTATGTTTGATACGTCTTGAGCAATGCCACTCACCATATTTGTCTCATAATTCTTCTTCTTCGGAAGTCTTCAATCCGCAGATCTATGTCCCATTTTGCCACAGTTGAAGCATTTTCCTTGAAACTTGTTCTTGGAAACTCCTCCTTTTGGTCTCAACTTTAGCTTGACAATCTTCTTGTTCTTGTGGCCTTGCCTAAGCTCCACAACATTTGCCTTAGCTATAGTTGGATTGAGCCCTTTGCGTTCAGATCCTCTATTGTCTTCTTCGATTCAAAATCTAACAATCAGCTCTTCCAGGTTCATTTCCTTTCGCTTATGCTTGAGATAGTTCTTGAAATCCTTCCACCCAGGAGGTAGCTTTTCAATAATAGCAGCCACTTGGAAGGTTTCACTCAAGTTCATTCCTTCAACCTGAATTTCATGCAAGATCACTTGAATTTCTTGCACTTGACTTATCACAGTCTTAAAATCCACCATTTTATAATCAAGGAATTGACCGACAACAAATTTCTTTGCTCCGGCATCCTCTGTTTTATATTTTCGGTCTAGGGATTCCCATAACTCCTTTGCCGTCTTTATTGCACAATAGACATTGTACAATGAGTCATGTAAACCATTCATGACATAGTTCCTACACAGGAAGTCAGAGTGCTTTCAGGCTTCAACAGCGTTGAAGGCTTGCTTATCCGTCTCTCCATCAGATAACTTAGGAGTTTCCTTAGTTAAGAATCTCGCAAGATTCAAAGTTGTTAAACAAAACAACATCTTTTACTGCCACCTTTTAAAGTTTGATCTGTTGAACTTTTCAGGTTTCTCACCATGGTGAACAGAAACCGCAGAAGGAACAGAGAATGAGCCAGGTAGTTGGACAGCTGAGGCATAGGCAAAGTCTTTGGCGATGTTGTCAATAGCCACGTCCACAACTTCGTTTCCAGTAGCCATTTAAATAAAAGCACGAATCTGTTTTAAGATTGTTGCGAACAATAAAGAATTGTAAAGAAATGAAATTACAATAACATAATTGGAATCGATACAAATGGATATCGTGGCCTGTGTTCGACACAATTTCCTTAAAATAGATTCGTTCCCTCCAGCACGCGTATGAGGTTTTGTGAACATCTGTCTCCCAGGATACAACAGTTGATAGCTAAGAAGAAATCGGCACTCCAAAGCTTTCAGCGAACTTGAACAAACCAAAACCGAACACTATCAAAAAATAGTGCAAAATTGCAGAGAATTGAAAGAGAGGAATAATTCAATGATTTTCAAAATAGAATGGGAAGGTATCTATTTACAAGGTTAGGGGGAGCGTTTTGGGAATAATAATGACTAATTGAATCTGCCATTATAAAATTAATACGCATCGGGAATAATGGCTGATTAAATATGCGGTTATAAAATTAATTTCGTAACAGCTTTGCCGTTATAAAATTAATACGCATCGGGAATAACGGCTGATTAAATATGCGGTTATAAAATTAATTCCGTAACAGCTTTGCCGCTATAAAATTAATTCTGTAACAACATAATTTAATGCCATTAACCTACTATTAATCATACGTTACAAATTAAAATTTGTAATAGCTTGAGTTTAAAAATAAATCAGAAGGCAAAATTGGGCTCGTCGCGAGGCCTACTTTTCGGCCCTGCAATCGTGCACACGGGATGTGCGCTCCTGCCCAAGTTTCAGTTTGTCGGGCATCGGATTTGCACCCCCCCTAACGCATAATGTTTGTGTTATGATAGTTACCACTACAAATGAATATAACTGTATATAAAACACTCCATAGCCTTCTTTCTTTTCCAATGTGGGACTAGTATTTTTCCACTTCCAACTCCAGGGTATTCTTTGAGTATCAATTTCTCATTCATTCACCCATCAATTTATCCCATATTTCCAACACACTCCACTGGCAACTTTTGCTCCATGGACTTTGTCAATCTGGTCGCTTAGAATGGCACTCTTGTCCTTGCACACAACAATGTTCGTGTGACTGATTTTGTTCAATTCGATTGTATTGTTGCACACGTCTGCAAAAACAATTGGAGATTCACCCAAGGATGGGTCGCCTGGAAAGAGAGTTGAGCCTGCAATTGAAACACCGCTGCCAAGAGTAATAGTCCCTCCAAAATCACGGTCCATGACACCGGTGGCGACAGTTATGACCCAGGGAGTCCCATTGTGCAGGGTCTTGAGGAATGGCCCTGCATTTCCCGCTGATGTTGATACAAAAATCCCTTTCTCCACGGCTGCATATGTGGCTATCGCAATTGCGTCTTCATACAATGGAACGCCATCAGAGCCACATGATAGGGACAGGACATCGACATCGTCAATAATTGCCTGATCAATTGTGGCGATAATATCTGGAGAATATGGGAGTTCGTCCCACAGGGCCTTGTACATGGCCACTCGGGACCATGGAGCCACGCCTGTGGCAATTCCTGGAGCATAGCCAAAGAAAGACGTTCCCTTGATGTAGTTTCCAGCAGCCGTGGTGGATGTGTGCGTGCCATGTCCCTCAGTGTCACGCATAGAGTTCATGGAGAAGGTAATGTTGGGATTTTTTGCTACCAGAGCCTTGTTGAAGGACCGGGCTCCGATGATCTTTTTGTTGCACATCGACACGTTGAATTGGGTCCCAACCTCACATTCGCCTCTCCATTTCGATGGAACTGTCGTCATTCTATCATCGTTGAAGCTCACACTTTCTGGCCAAACACCCGTATCCACAAGCCCATCCATGACATCCTTGCCATAGTTCGAGGTAGGCCGTGCCCCAGAATCAGAATTTAGGCCCAGAAATTGGGCTGAGTGAGCTGTATCGGTTTTAACAGGCAAATCTTTCATGGAAGAGATGTAGCTCGAATAGTTCTTAACGGCCTCGAGCTTACTAGGAGTGAGGCTTGTCACGAGTCAGTCGATTCACGACGATCCCACACCTGTGCTGCCTTAGGATCTCTTCCAAGTCAGCTTTGCGCGCACACTCAATTCACAAAAATGGAGAGAAAGCGGCGTAATTGTATTTCTTGCAAAATGAACATGTACAAATGAAGGGGAAGGGTCCCCTATATATACAAGTGCGGGTCTAATCTGATCCGTTAATCCCCTTATGATCCAACGATGATGTTTGAATCGATACAATCATTACATAGCTACACCAGAAGTTCGAGAGGCCCTAGGGGCATGAGGAAGCTTGAGGGACACCTGCCAAGGGAAGCTGCAGGGTCGTGTGCCAAAGGCAACTGAAGGGTCGCGGACGGTGCTCGTGCCTAGTCACAGATGGGCCACGTCCCATGCACGAATGGGCCACGTCCCATGCACGTAAAGGGCCACGTCTTGTTCACAGACAGACTCGAAGCCCTTTGCTCCCTTGGGCCGTGTCACTAGCACTGAAATCCTGGACGACATGAGTGTAACTATAGATGAGCTCAGAAAACGTGAGTGTGGCACTAACTCTGGCTCTAACTTCAGGATTAGGATTTCGTACTAGGGACAAAACAATGGCCAAGTACCAGCTATGGTGGTCGGAGAAGACTTTGGGCATGAAGGATAAGTTTATGTGGATAATATAATTGTCGGATTGCTCCAAAGTCGGCACAAAGCAGAAGATGATCAAGGCTAAGACCCCTGACACGAGGGAATGAACAAAAGCAGCCATGACAAGCAATTGAAAGGAGATGATTTCCGAACACAGCAGAAGCTTGTGCCTTTATAGAGGGAACGGGGAGTATGGGAGGGTCAGGGGAGAACCTCAACACATCTCTCGACTTGTCAACTGGTATCTTCATAAGTTTAGTAACTCATAGTGGAGTGGACCCTGTTCTCAAATGATCTGTTCCCATCTCCTATGGACTCATTCCAACAGGGAAAAGAGAAAGGCTAAAGGGAAAAAAAAGGAAGAAGAAAGATCAGAGAAAATTGGGATCATAGATTCTTCCAACCGCACTGATGTTAAGTAACACTCAACGTGGTTCGCCTCTGTACTTGTACCTCCTTACGTTTTTCCTTTCTTTGCCCCTCAGCTGAGAGATTGATGCAGATTTCCTCCAACCGCACAATAGTCAATTATAGAAAAGAAATCAAGTGGGGACACCCTTTGGGATTGCTCTATAGGAAAATGGAAGGCTAATAAGCTATTAAAAGCATAGGGAAGGTGTGCAATTATCTCTCGCATCGACAGTGGCATGCACATAAAGAAACACCCAGCGTCCAGCGCATGATTTTTGGTTGATTTCATGGGTGTGTGCTTGCGTACGCATATTACAAAGTCATCACATGTCAATCTGGATCAATCTCTCTGGTTCATGTATCTTCAAGCTGGAATGCTTTCTTTTGGCTCGGCACACAATAATGCACCGACTCGAAAAAGAAAGTCATCCCCAAAGGTGATTCAGATCGTTCGATTCAGATCCAGAACGATCATGGCACACTGCCTCAGCATCGATCAGGACAAGGACATACTGATTTCTCCACCCATTTTGGGCCCTCCATGTGCTCAATGATTCGATCACTCATAGATTAGGCTTGTAGGATGACGCGGACTGCATAATTACGTACATTCAATCGGATATTTCATTTCCTTAATGGGGTAAACAAAGAAAGAATAGGCACTAGCTTATCAGATCTACGACATGCTGTTTAGATCCTAATGGATCATTCTACTAGCGGGCTAACTTCTAGGACTAAACTGTATCTCCTAAATCCCATGAATCTGATGGAGTGGTGCCGTCAATGCTTACTCAGCGATCCATCTTCCAAAATCTTTGTCTGGCTACTTTATTCTTATGATACGATTCTTATAGGTGTCAACTCTGCTGAAATTCCTCATTTTACAACACAGATACCTTCCCAGTTTGCCTTGAAATACTTGAGTGATTTTTGGATGATCTTCACTATTTCTTAGGTATTGATGCTCCATGTGATTCCTCGAGTTTATTCATCTCTTAGACTCGTTACCCAAGAGATCTGCTTTATAAGTTCCATATGCGGCTCAATAGTGTACTATGCGTAATGGACTACTTCTCAAACCCTGTTGCGAAATGTCTCTCTTTGCTTGCAGTAACGTTGTTTGGGCCGGTTTAAAATACATCTGCATTTTTTTTTATAGCTAGTCCTACATATGTCTATATTTATTTAAACTAAAAATGACGATGCCATTGTTGCATTTAGTGAAAATAATCTTAATGGGTCATAAATCTGATTGGGTATACTTGCAAATGTGGGAATCAACGATTAAGTGATCCTGATTGGACTTTTTCATAAAGATTTCAGACGTAAACATGATGTGAGTTATTAAGTTCTGATTGGGAAAAAGCATGGGGTCTTGTTCGGTCACTACAACAAAGTACATGAACCTTGTCATTCCTAAAAGTACGAGGACCAAAAGTTAATCTGTAGAAGCATTACGTTTCCTTATAGCCAGTGCCAATTTGGCATTTTCAGGTGAATTATGAATGAAAATTTGATAGAAGGATTTATGTTGATGCAGGAGAGGAGCACGAGGACTAGTATTGTGAGCAAACAATGTATAACGATAATATTGTTGTGTGTGAGGACAAGAGTGGACTGTAGAGGATCAAGTCCACAATGTCGATGGAGCAAAAGTTGCTGGTGGTGCGTTCATAGTAAATAGCTCCTACCCGTACTTTTTCAGTTTTACCTCATTCCCCACACTCTTTTTAAATCCTGCAGATGGTGATACCATCAAAGCCTACATCAAGAACTCGTCCGTGCCAACAGCAAGTATCCAATTACGGAAAACACTCATCGGCAGCAAGCCTGCTCCGAGCTTGGCAAACTATGGATCTCGCGACCCATCCCCGAGTTGCCGGTCATCCTGAAGCCTGACATTTTGGCTCCTGGCACACTGATCCTGGCTGGGTGGCCTCAAAATAATCCAGTGGCTGTAGTGGACTCACATCAACTATTTAACGACTTCAACCTCTTGTCAGAAACGTCGATGGCGTGCCCACACATAGCTGGAGTGGCTGCACTCCTGAGGGGACTACACCCCGAGTGGAACCCCGCATCCATCTGGTCGGCCATGATGACTACATCGTATACAATGGCCAGCACAAATAGCCCTATCAAAGACATCGGGAACGATTACAAACCGGCGAGCCCTGTAGGCATGGGAGCTAGCCACGTTGATCCGAACAGGGCATTAGAACCTTGGTTCATATACGACGTGACACTCCAAGACTATGTCAACCTCATGTGTGCAATGAAATACACATCGAAGCAAATTCATATGGACACCAGGTCATCTTCCTACAATTATTCAAATCCTTCACTGGACCTGAATTACCCTTCCTTCATTGCCTTCTTTAGTTCAAACACCAATGGTGCAAGAATTCTTCAGTATGGTGACGAATGTGGGAGATGGGGGCGTCAACCTACACAGCAAAGGTGAATCCGATGGAGAGATTCAAGGTCATTGTTGTGCTGGGTAAATTGACATTCAAGAGAAGTATGAGAAGCTTGAATTATAAGATGACGATAGAAGGTCCAAAACAGATGAAACAGACTGTGGTGTCTGGTTCTCTTAGTTGGATGGACAATGGTGGCAAGTATGTGGTCCAAAGTCCCATTGTTGCCACAATTCTAAACTCGAAAGCATTGATGTCCAAAACTTGATTTGTTAACGAGTTTCCAAAAGAACTTGTTAAATAAATAATTAAGGAAACTTTAGAATCTCCAATGTATCGTCTTTTCTATTACTGCGTCATAAATATCTATGAAATTGACCCGTATCAAATCAAATATGTTTAGCATGACCCATCATAATTCTGTAATAAGCTAACTTGGTTTGGCTACGCGAAGCTTGAATTTGGATAGGATGTCAGAATCATACCACACATCTTACTCGCTAAACAATAAAAAAAGCTAGCTTTTGCAATTTTAAAGTCAGTAGCGGCTGTAGATTCAAGTCTCATGTCCATTGGGGCACTTCAATCTGCGATTACGATAAGCATATGATACTTTGCAATTTGAACTTGAGCATGGTATCTGCCTGAAGGACTGACTAATAAAAAAATCAGAGTTTGCGTCTCAAACTCTGGGGAAATTTCATTTTATAACACAGTTATCTTCATTGTTTGCAATGAAACATTTGGATGATCTTCAATATTTCTTACACTACAAAAAAACATGATTTTTGCGATGGAAATTTGCGACGGGGAATTTTTCATCGCTAATTTGCGACAAACTTTGCGACGGAAAAATAATTCCGTCGCAAATTTGCGATGGATTATTTTCCGTCGCAAAATTCGTCGCAAATTTGCGATGGAATTATTTTTCCGTCGCACATTTGCGACGGAAAGTTGGTCATCACGAATTCCGTCGCAAATTAGCGACGACTAATTTTCCGTCGCAAATTTGCGATGAATTTTGTGACGGATTCATTTTCAGTCGCAATTTTGTGCAACAAAATGTACCCTTGTGCGACGAAAGTAGCGACGAATATTTTATCCGTCGCAATTTGCGACGGATTTTGTGATGAAAATGGATCCGTCGCTAATTTGTGACGGAAAATTAATTTCGTCATATGCACCCCACCCGTCAATTTCTCTCTCTCGGTAGTGATTTCTCACGTCGCCTGCTTTTCTCCCGCCTTCTCCCTCTTTCGTTTCTCTCAATAATCCGTGCGCACAGAAATCAATCTTGGTAAAGCTTTTCCACCGGTAAGTATCGTAGCTAATTTCATGACTAAACATGCGACTAATATGGTCCTATCCTTTCTATTCATCGCTAGATGCGAACATTTTTTTTATTGACTTTTTTTTCTTTTTTTGTTGTAAATTGGTGGCCGGTCGACCGGTCCCGGCGAGACCTCGCCGGCCATGGGGGGAGGCCGCTCGCCTCCCCCCATGGCGGTCGACCTCGCCGTCAGCCAGATTTGGGCGACGGTGAGGTCGACCGGCGGCCATGGCCAGGCCGCTCGGCCTCCCCAGATCTGGGCGAGGCCGAGCGGCCTCGCTGGGGCCGCCGGTCGACCTCGCCATCGCCCGACGGCGAGGTCGACCGGCGGCCATGGCTAGGCCTCTCGGCCTCGCCGGCGTCGGCCGGTCACCGGATCGACGACCGGAGAAAAATATAAGAAATTTTTTTTAAAAAAATTCGAAAAAATAAAAAGTTATTTAAAAATGAATGTTAAGTGATTTTGCTTTTATTTAGGTACGTGTCTAATTGAAGGTCTCGCAATCCAAACGAATGTTGCAATTCTTTTCAAATTGACCACTTTCTGCTACCAAGATTTCAGTCAAATATCTGGGTAAGTCTTCTTTACATGGTAATTTTTTCAATTTCAAAGTAATTGATGTGTGAAAAACAAAATTTTAATGTAGGAAATTTATAGTTTTAATTAACAACAATAGATATTATATTTTAAATATTTTATGAGATTTTTTTTATTTTAATTCATACACAATGCAAAGAGACAGGGCTTGGATGTATAATAAGAACTTACCTGGACGTCGAGGATTGACCGATGAGTTTCGTACTGAGTTGGAACTATTTTTAGACTTTGCTAGTAGTAAATATGAGTTCATGGATGGAAATAAGTTAAGGTGTCAGTGTAGAAAGTGCAGTAATGGTAAATTTCATGTGTGTGATATAGTTAGAGAACATCTTTGTAGATTTGGGTTTACTCCAAATTATTATAATTGGATTTGTCATGGTGAACCATTTATATATGATGATGGATATCGAAAAAGTGATCAATTTTTAGTTAGGGAAGAATGTAGCTATTATGACCAATTTAACCCATACGAGAGGATGATGATTGATGCAGCTGGTCAGAATTTTGTTTCAGAATCGAACCATGCAAGTACTAGTTTTACTCCTACACTTGAACAAGTGGGTACTAGTCATGCATCACAATTGGAAGAGATAGGAGTAACGGATTTTGATGAGAATGTGTGTAATGAAGCTTTTTCATCTAATCAGTTTTGGAAAGTGTTGAAAGCAACAGATGAACCTTTATGGGCAGGTTGTGAAAACCACACTAAGTTATCAGTGACAGCAAGACTGCTAAATATCAAGGCAGAGCATAATGTGTCTGCGGATTGCTTCAACTCTTTTATTGAAGTAATGCGGGAAGCAATGCCTCGTGATAACATCATGCCAAGTGATTTTGACGATATGAAAAAGCTAGTGGATAACTTAGGTCTTCCGGTTGTAAGGATTGATGTATGTAGTAAGGGTTGTATGTTATATTGGAGAGATGATGAAAATGCAGAATCTTGCAAATTCTGTAGCCAATCTAGGTATAAAATTAACAGGAGGCAGGGTCGTAATCAGAAGCGTAGACCATGCAAGCAAATGTTTTATCTGCCTTTAATCCCCAGATTGTAAAGGCTTTATGCGTCTAAAGCCACTACTAAACACATGACTAGGTATGCAAATCATGAAACAGAAGAGGGCCTAATGTGTCATCCTTCAGATGCAGAGGCTTGGAAACATTTTGATAGAACATACGCTGAGTTTGCGATAGAGCCTCGAAACATCAGGTTAGGTCTCTGTGCTGATGGATTTGCCCATTTGGGAAATCAGGAAAAAATTATTCATGTTGGCCAATTATCTTAACGCCGTACAATCTTCCACCTGGTATGTGCATGAAGACATCTTATATGTTTTTGACATTGATCGTGACTGGCCCGCAAAATCCGAAAAAGTTAATAGATGTTTATATGTAACCATTGATTGAAGAGTTACAACGGCTATGGGAGGAAGGTATCCTTACATATGATGTTTTTACCAATCAAATATTTGTAATGAAGGCTGCTCTTCTTTGGACGATAAATGACTTTCCAGTTTACAGAATGTTATCTTGATGGAGTACAGCTGGGATCTTAGGATGTCCGATATGTTTGGAGAGATCAAAGTCATTTAGATTAAAACATGGAAAGAAGCCCACCTATTTTGACTGCATCATGACAATTTTTACCGATAAATCATAAATTCAGAAGGAATAAAAAAGAGTTCATCAAGAATAGGACTGAAAGAACACGTCCACCATTGAGGTTGACTGGCGATCAAATTTGGGAGCGGGTGCAGGACTTTCTAACTGTTGTTCAGAACCCTCACGGCACGACTTTTGTGTACGGAAGTAAACATAAGTGGACAAAACGCAGTATATTTTGGGATCTACCATATTGGAAGGCCCATCTTATTCATCATAATCTTGATGTCATGCACATAAAAAAGAATGTTTTCGACAATGTCATAAATACTGTGATGGATGTCACCAGAAAAACAAAAGACAACTTGAACGCAAGAAAAGATATGAGAGATATTTGTGATCGACCAACACTAGATGTGGATGCAAGCAGCAGGGGACCAAAACCAAAAGCAGTTTTACATTGGATAAGGAGCGGAGGCGAGTTATTTGTCAATGGTTGAAATCTGTGCGATTTCCTGATGGATATGCTTCGAACCTCGGAAGATGTGTTGATTTGAATGAATACAAGTTGACAGGTTTGAAGAGTCATGATTGTCACATATTGATGGAAAGACTAATTCCAATAGATTTCAAGGAAGTTCTACCGAACTTTGTATGGGGCGCCATTACAGAGTTAAGTAATTTCCTGCATGATATTTGCTCGACAGTGTTAAAAGCATTGCACATGGAGAAACTAGAGAGAGATATTCCAATTATTCTTTGCAACTTAGAAAGGATATTTCCTCCATCATTTTTTGATTCGATAGAGCATCTCTTAGTTCACTTGCCTTATGAGGCCAAAGTTTCATGTCCCGTCCAATTTCGATGGATGTATCCATTTGAGAGGTAATTTTTTTTAAAATAAAATTCAAATTACTTTATTATATATTATGTTCCAATAAACTTCTTTCTATTGCAACTAGATTCTTATATCATTTGAAGAAAAAAGTGAAGAATAAGGCACGTGTTGAAGTTTCAATTTGTAATGCATATATTATGGAAGAAGTGACAACATTTGCATTATACTATTTTGAGCCGCACGTGCAGTGCAAGAGGCGGAGAACAGGCAGAAATGATGAGGGCCCCATTTATCCCAATTGCAAAGCATTCTCTATTTTCAATTATCTGGGTCGACCAAGCGGCGCATGTCAGTCTCGTTACTTAACAGGCGAAGAATTACATGCAACCCATACATATATTTTACTGAACTGCCCAGAAGTCGAGCCATACTTTGAGTAAGTGTAAATTTACAAATATATGTATTGTGTGTCAAATATTTGCTAATATATAAATGGTATTTATTACTAGGATTTTCCAAACTTCAATGTATAGACTACCACAAAATGAGTTTGACCGTATGTGCGATGAACAATTTGCAGCATAGTTCAAAACATATGTAAGTTGCCTATAGATCAAAACCAAGTTATTAAAATTTTATACATCATTTATTAAAATATATATTATTGACTTTGCGTATGTAATCTTAGGTTCACAGTAATTATGATGAACTTGGAGAGCAAGGATTGCTATATCATCTGTCATGGGGTCCACAGTTAAGAGTGCGAAGTTGGCCAGCATATTTCATAAATGGATATAATTTTCACACTCAAGAATATGGAATGGGAAAAGCCACAATGAATAGTGGTGTGTCTGTTCGGTCATCCGATGGTGGCAGTTCAAAAGATGATTTTTATGGCTTGTTGGATGAAATCATAGAGATAGAGTACCCTGGACCATTAATGATGCGGGTTGTGTTATTTAAGTGCAAGTGGTTCGACCCCGTCAAAGGAATGAAGGTGCATACGAAGTTTAATTTGGTTGAAATAAATCACAAGAAAATGTATATGAAATATGAACCATTTGTCTTGGCACAACAATCAATTCAAGTATTTTACGCATCATATTCTAGTTTGAAACGTGACAAAGCTGATTGGTGGGCTGTATGTAAAATCAAAGCACGGAGAAAAATCGAGGAACACTGGAAGGATAGAGCCTATCAACAAGAGGAAGTTTGTAACACGGTTGAAACTAAGGAATATAACATTCCAACTTTACGAGATCCATGTGGAGCAATGATAGATGTGGATCCAACAGAAATTTGCGAATTAAATGTACAAAACTCTTCAGAATCTGATTTTGAGACAGATGATGAAGACGAAGACGAAGACGAAGATGAAGATTAAAATTTTTGTGACAAAACACTAATGATGTGTAATTATTATTGCGACAAGTGTTATTTTGTTTGTCATAATAATAATTATTATTGTTATTGTTATTATCATTATTGTTGTTGTTATTACTGCTCTCGTCGATTATTCTTCTTAATTTAATTGATCGTCGGAAAATTTGTCGCTAAATGACGACAAGTCAAATATTATTCGTGCGATGACATTTGCGATATTCTATTTTTCATTGGATTTGGATCGTTGCTAATTTCGTCGCTCATTTTACGACAACAATTTATTCGTGCTTACTGTTCATCGAAGAATTATCGACGGAAGTGAAATTCACGGCAATTTTCCAAATCTGTCGCAAATTTGCGACGGATTCGAAAATATCCTTTATTTTTGGAATCTGAAATAAATCCGTCGGAAATTTGCGACAAAAAAATATTGTCTGTCGCAAAATTTTGGACGGGAAAAAAATACGTCACAAATTTGCGACATTTTCTGTCCGTCACAAGTTTGCGACGGACAAATATTATCTGTCGCAAATTTGCGACGGACAGAAAAGTTCGTCTCAAATTTACGACGAACAAATATTATCCGTCGCAAATTTACGACGGACAAAAAAAGTCCGTCTAAAATTTGCGACGAACCAAAAAAAGTCAGTTGCAAATTTGCGATGGACCAAAAAGATGTCCGTCACAAATTTGCGACGAACCAAAAAAATGTCCGTCGCAAATTTGCGACGGACAAAATTTCCGTTGCAAATTTGGGACGGGAAAAAAATCCCCTCCCAAATTTGCGACGTATTTTCTGTTCGTCACAAATTTGCAACGGACCATTGCGACGGACCGAATAAAGTCCATCGCATATTTGCGACGGACCAAAAAAAGTTCGTCGTAAAATTGCGACGAACCAAAAAAATGTCCATACCAAATTTGCGACGGACCAAAAAGATGTCAGTCTCAAATTTGCAACCGACAAAATTTCCATCACAAATTTGCGACGAACCATTGCGACGGACTGAAAAAAGTCCATCGCATATTTGCGACGGACCAAAAAAAGTCCGTCGTAAAATTGCGACGGACCAAAAAATGTCCGTTGCAAATTTGCGACGGACCAAAAAATTGTCCGCGCAAATTTGCGACGGAGAAAATTTCCGTCGCAAATTTGGGACGAGAAAAAAATCCCCTCCGAAATTTGCGACGGACTAACATTTCGTCGCAAATTTGCAACGTATTTTCTGTCCGTCGCAATTCTGCGACGGACAAAATTTTCGTCGCAGATTTGTGACGAACAAAATTTCCGTCACAAATTTGGGACGGGAAAAAATTCCCTCCCAAATTTGCAATGGACAATAAAAGTCTGTCGCAAATTTGCGACGGACAAAAAAAGTCCGTTGCAAATTTGGGACGGGGAAAAAATTCCCTCCCAAATTTGCGACGGACAAAAAAGGCCGTCGCAAATTTGCGACGGACAAAAAGAAGTTCGTCACAAATTTGGGACGGGAAAAAAATTCCCTCCCAAATTTGTGACGGACAAAAAAAGTCCGTCGCAAATTTGCGATGGACCAAAATTCCGTCGTAAATTTACGACGGACCAACTGATATTTGCGTCCGTTGCAAATTTGCGACGGACAGAAAAAATTGGTCTCTCTCTCTTTCTCCCGCCTGCACGCGAACGTGCTCCCGTCAGCTTTTCTTCTTTTTTGACTTTTTCCTTGTTTTTCTCCTCTTCTTCTTCTTCTTCTTCTTCCTCCCGTTGTCTTCGCCGAGTGCCCTGGACCGCCGCCGCCGTTGCCGCAGCCGCCGTCGCCGTCGCCGCCGTCCCCATCGTCGTGCACGCCTACGCGTGGGGTCGCCGCTCGCTCAGGCGGAGCTCGGCCGCCTCGCTTGCTCGCGCGCCTCGCCGCGCACCTCGCGGCCCCGCCGGGTCGCTCGCTGGCCGGTAGCCTCGCCTCTAGACCGCGCCGCCCGGAAGACCGCCCGGGCCTCGCGGGCAAGCTCGGGGCTGTCATTACCGCTAGTAGCGGCCGCCTTAGCCTCGCCGAGCTCGCCGTCGTCGCCCAACCGTCGCCGCCCATCCTCGCCCGAGCACTTGCCGTCGGCGCTAGCCGCCGCCATAGGCCGACGCCCGACGCCAGTAGTAGCCGCCGCCTCACCGCCGCCCATCCATTGTCGCCGCCCTAGCCCGCCCCGACAGCGCATTGCCGCCACCCACCTCCACCGTCGTTCGCCTTGGCCGTGGCCGACTAGCCACCACTTGGGCCCACGCCCGCGCCGAGCCCGCCACTAGCCGACCGGCCAAAATATAATTATTGTTTGATTTTTCTTGGCCTTAAACCAAGTAAGCAACTCCCTAAACCCTACCTACTATAATGAGTATTAATCGGACTTGTTTAGGGATTATTTAGTGTCTGATTGGTTGGCTAAGTTAGGGGTCAATTTCAGGATTGCATGTGGCTTTGATCGATGTTCGACTAGTTAATTTGTCCATTATATCGCCGATTAAGCGTTCAATGATGATAGGGTGGTTGATTAAGCGTTTATTCAGAAAATGCATTAAAATTGAACAATTCTAGAAAAATTTCGTGAAAATTTTAAAAAGTCATATTTTGGGAAAATATTAAATTTGGTGACTTTTTTTTTAAAATTTAAAAAAACCAAAATTTCAAAATATCACAAAATGGCAAAAAATAACTGTGACCACCCACTTTGAGTGAAATTTAATTTTTTTTAGGTGCAAAAAAAAGAATAATAATAAAAAATTTAAAATTTTCAAAATTTTATAAAATGGCTTAAAATACCTGTGACCACCCATTTTGAGAGAAATTGTAAATTTTTTAGGTGCACAAAAATGTAAAAATAATAATAAAATAAAAAATTTCAAAATTTCACAGAATGACTTAGAATACATGTGACGATCCACTTTTAGTGAAAAATAAATTTTTTTATGTGGCAAAAAAAAATTAAATATTTAAAAAATTTCAAAACTTCACAGAATGGCTTATAATACCTATGACCACCCACTTTTAGTGAAATTTAAATTTTTTTAGGTGGCCAAAAAAATTAAAAAATACAAAAAAAAAATTTCAAAACTTTACAGAATGGCTTAGAATACCCGTGGCCACCCACTTTTAGTGAAATTTAAAGTTTTTTAGGTGCCCAAAAAATTTTAAAAATAATAAAATTAATTTTATTACAAAACTTCACAGAATGGCTTAGAATACTTGTGGCCACCCACTTTGAGTGAAATTTAAATTTTTGTAGATGCCCAAAAAAAATTTTAAAAATCAAAAAATTGAAAACTTCACAGAATGGCTTATAATACCTGTGGCCACCCACTTTTAGTGAAATTTACATTTTTTTAGGTGCCAAAAAAAAAATAAAAATAAAGAAATAACAAAATTTCAAAACTTTACATAATGGCTTAGAATACCTGTGGCCACCCACTTTGAGTGAAATTTAAATTTTTTTAGATGCCCACAAAAATTAATGGCTTATAATGCCTGTGGTCAGCCACTTTGATTCATGATCGTGTGGCCGAGAACGAAGATCATGTGGCTGAAATTGATGTTTCATGGTTGTTCTTGTACTTGATGAATTATCGTGTGATTTGAAAGTGGATCGCATGGTTAATTATGGCTAATGTCGGCTTAGCATGGCATATCGTCTTCATATATTGATGTTTGATATCAAAATGAGTGCGATTCATAGTATATTTGTTTGTAGAAAATTGCACGTCATAAACACTCGGCATTGGCTAATTAAGAGGGAACATTTTCTGCTTCTGAACCAAAATGGTAAGCTTCGTCATGTACGTCATTATGTGTCCGTAATACGTGTTCATATTTTTTTACATATTTGTCTAATCTTCCTACTTGTCAGTATAAACATGGAGGTCACATGCATAGAAGACCAGCCTCTTCAACGTTCTCGTCCTCGTCCCTTTCCTCGTCTCTTGTCCTTTCATCTAACCCTCAACCACAATATGCTAATGGACAATATGGACACGTTGGTCCTTCCTCCAATGCTCAAGAACATGTTATGGGACTTGGCCACATGCCAACTGAATCTCCTCCAGTTCCATCTCCTTCCGTTCCACCTTATTATTCAGCGCAACATTCGCATAATGACGGAAACACAGGTGAAGAAGATAACCAATTCATGATATGCCCATTTGGAGATTCGTAAGTACTTCATTTTTTTTAGTATATGTAATATTTATGGCTTTAGATATGGATGTCAACTGAATTGTCGATGTTGCATAATATCCGTATGTTTGCAAATTCACGGATGCTCCGTTTGTTGTGAGGGAACTGAATAAAATAGTCAAAAACTATTGGATGGGGCAGTATATTAATTACAGAAGTGTTCCACAAGAAGTGAAAAGATTTGTGATGGAATGAGTTCAAGGTAAGTTTTAGATATTCTATTTTCTCACCAACTAAGTTTGGTGTAGTATATTGATGGTCAAGAATATGTAAAGGGACCAGAACAACTCTTTAGTTTTCGGTACTAAAGGAACCAGATATTTTCCCCGAGATGAACTTAACAAAGTCTATCGCCGAATTGTCTGGTGCATGGTAATGGATATGTGACCATCATAATAACTTTCAGTTTTTCTTGTATTGATTGCAGCGGAAGTTCAGGTGGGATGACCAAGAAGAGAATGAAGTGAGAAGAATTTTTCAGAAGAAAGTCAGTGATCACATACAAAATGTGATGAATAGAGCGAAGATCAAGAAAGTGAAGCCGGTTTTCATTACAGTTGACAATTGGACGGAAATTAACAGAATTTGGAAAACTGAAAAGAGTCACAAATCAGTGAGCAGAATAAAAAGAATCGATTTTCTAGTTCTAATGAAAGGTCTGCCACATATGCTGGGGACTGTATCAACATTAGGGAGCATCGCAAACGACTGGTAAGTCTATTAAATAAGTTATAAGTTAATTTAATTCAATTACTCATGTTTACATTTTGTAGGTACAAGAATTGGGGACGGAACCGACATTTGCAACTACATTTGAACGCACATTTCAAAAGAAAGATAAGACATGGATTGGCGATCGAACAAAAGCTATTAAGGTATGTAAGGTTAAACTCTGGGCTTTATGGAAACTAGAATGAAAACCATGAATGCTTTTAATAGTTATGGTAGATATATATATATATATATATATAAAAGTTATTTTATTTTTATCTATATTGTTAATGTAGGAAAAATATGATGAACTTTTAATGAGCAATGCTAGTGGTAGTGATGGTTGTGCTACGTCTAAGCCATCAGTTGACAGTATGGCATTATGGGTGGAGGCAACGGATGGGATGAAAAAAGGAACAATATTTGGGATGGGATCCTTGTCAAGGATGTACATGCCGAATTATGCTGGAACTTCATCATCCAATGCGACTGGTCGAAGGAGGACACGACATGACGAGCAATTGACCCAAGAAATGAACCAACTGAAAAATATAATTATAGAGAGGGACGAAGAAATAAATGACTTGAAACAACAAATGCAAATCGTTATGCGACACCTCAATATCAATTGCGGTGAGGTTCCTCCTGCCAATCCAATAGGTGATGGGTACAATGATGTGCGACACAATGATACTGACATTGATGATGATGCTGATGATTTTCTCGGTCCTTTCTAGTTAAAATTGCCAAAATCGGGGGTAAGCTTGCTTTACAATCTTTTATGACATAAGTGCAGTTTCACCCAATTTGTTCCTGCCCTACAATTATTTTTTGTGCACAACTTTCTTACAACTAGGTTCAAGGATCTAATTTTTCCCAGGTGACAGAAATACGGTTTACAAGGGTGAAAAAACTACAGTGGATGTCAAAGTTGACTCATATTCATATGTAAGAACATTGATGTTCGTCCTGAAACGTTTTTTTGTTAACCCTCTTACTTGTTTTTTTTATACCTAGTTCCACATCCATGCATAAACACTTCTTTTATATTATGGACTGATTGAATATATTTATTTATGCATCCACATTTCATCAGGTGTCAACAAAAGTGACTGCTTTTGGTGTTCTGCCGAGTACCACAGCTGCCCAATCTTGTGTCTGGTTTATCAATTTTTCATTTTCTAAGCAGAATCTATGGTTGTCCCGCCTCCTATGAATGTTTTGAATGTATTATAAGATTGGATATCAAATATCATCGTGTCAGACTTTGCAACTTTGCATATATCATTATTTTTTGCGGACTAGCATCTTTCCTTCAGTTACATTTTTCAATTATATGGCATTGTGTCTGATTTGTTCGTTTTCTGTTTCTGAAGCGGAATTTATGGTTTTCTCGTGTCCTTTGATTGTTTTCAATGTATTACATGATGTTCATTAATACGTAGCTATTGATATGGACAAGATTTGATGGCCGAAATGGTGTAAAATTTGCGACGAATATTTAGAGACGACTTTTGCGACCATTACAGTTCGTGGCTAATTTGCGACGAATAAGTAGCGACGAATCAAGTTCGTGCCTAATTTCCGTCCAATACGATTTGTGACGAACTTCGCTAATTTTGCGACGAATTTTACAACGAATTTTGGGACGAATTTTGTGACAAATTTTGCGACGAATAAACTTCGTGGCTAATTTGCGACGAATTATTTGCGATAAATTTTGGGACGAATTTTGCACCGAAATTTGCGACGAATTTTGCAACGAATTTTGCGACGAATTTAGCGACGAATTTTGCGACGAATAAAGTTCGTGGCTAATTTGCGACGAATTTTGCGATGGATAGTGTTCGTGGCTAATTTGTGACGAATTTTGAAACGAATTAATTGCGACGAAATATTTGCGACGGATAGTGTTCGTGGCTAATTTGCGACGAATTTTTTTCCGTCGCAAATTTGCAACGGAAATTGAAATTTTCCGTCGCAAAATTTTGCGACGACCTAGTAGCGACGGAATTTTTTCCGTCGCTAAATTCGTCGCAAATTCGATTTGCGACGGACTTTTGTAAATTTTTCGTCGCAAAAACCATGTTTTTTTGTAGTGTTAAGTATTGATGCTGCCCATGATTTGTCGAGTTTATTTCTTTGATATGGGCCCTATTTGTTTATGCTTTTTGCAAAGCAATGTAATATCTTTCTTTCCATCAAACTTAAAATATTATCTATTTTTAAAAAAATAATGAAAAAAAATTATATTTGAAGATACTTGTTCACATTTGTATAGTGTAAAAGTTTTTAGGAACTTTGGTTGGAGAAAATATTAAAGTTTGTCCATCAGTGGCAAGACTTAATTCAACAAAAAGCGCATTTAACATGAAAAGTAAAATAGATTTCTAATATTTGGGAAAAGAGGCCTAAGCTATTTAACTATTCATACAAATTAATGAGACATGCCTAACAACTTAGCATGAATTGTAACTCATACTTTTCAAGGCTTGACAATACATTTAAGCTGTAACATCCTCAATTTCAGTCCCTGGGAAATGGTTATGGTTTAAATTTGGTAGTTTTTCAATTGGAACCAATTTTTACTCTTGTTCCGAAAAACCTAGTTTCGGATCTTTTGTACCTCTTCGTTTTGTTATTTTTGTGGAAACTTTTGTGATCCGAATTTCCAAACACTTCCTTCTTGAAAGTTTCTCCAAATATCTTGAAATTTTATATACTATAATTTCAGAATTTTTGGACTTGATATGAGTAGTACGACAGCCGAATTTCCAGACTGTGTAAAACTGCCCAGAATGGGTATTTCGGCGATGTTCACCCTTTCTTTATTTTCTACAAGCTTTTTTGGGACGAATTTGGAAAAGTTTCATTCACAAAAGTTGTTGAGAACTTCTTTTTCTATAACATATATAAATTTGGGAATTTTTCGAGATGATTTGGAATCTGGACAAAGCTTACTTTGAGAAACAAGAATTATGTTTCAGCGAACTATTTTTAGTCTATCTTTGAGCAACTAAAAATTGTGTTTACAGAAAGATTCAGATTTCGTGTTCTTCATGAAAAATGTTTTTTAAGGCCTTATTTATGACATATTCAAGTTTGAGAATTTTTGGAGTCCATTTACTATGTTTTCAAGTCCAATTTCATGAACAGTGCAAAACTGTCCGGTTTTGTCAGATTTCAAAGATTCATCATTTTTTATATAAGAACGTTGGAATCTAGACTTGATGTCTTTTGGTGATATTTGAGGACATTCCCGCGCCAAATCTCGGGTTGAACGAGATTATTATACGTGTTTTGTCGTGAAAAACCCTCGGAAATCATGAAATTGATTATGATGCGGATTTGCGACTTAAGTGTCGATTAGTTGTTATCGTGCAACCCGATGGTGATTATTGTGAGCCGAACCGACATTTCTAGTAGGCCAAAATAGGTTCCGCATTTGTTTTGTTGGGAAGAAACTAGAAGATAAGGCTTTGACATGGTCAAAGCTTCTCCTTCAAGCTTCCTTTATTAAGGTTCATCATGACTAGTATTAATTGGCCATTGACTTAGAAGCCCCATTCATGATGACAAGCCTTAATTAGTTGGACTTTGGAGGCACCATCATCATGACATGTATTAATGGCCATTATTACTCTTGACTTTGAGGCCCCTTAATAATGAAGAGCTTTAATGGCCTTGAGTAGGGAGCAAGAAAGAACTTCCATAAATAGGAGAAGACACCACTTGTATGGCCACCCCCAAGCTCTCTCATGCCACTCTCTCCATTCTCACGCCATCACCGTTTCGCTTCTTGCTTCTTTGCTTCTTGTTCACGCCGAGAAAGAGAGAAAGAGAGAGAGAGCTCACCGACTAGCCCGTGTCTCTCCTTGTTGTTCGGTCAATAAGAAGCCACTTTCAAGGACCGTGTGATAATAGGAGAAGACACCACTTGTATAAATAGGAGAACTTCCATAAATAGGAGAAGACACCACTTGTATGGCCACCCCCAAGCTCTCTCATGCCACTCTCTCCATTCTCACGCCATCACCGTTTCGCTTCTTGCTTCTTTGCTTCTTGTTCACGCCGAGAAAGAGAGAAAGAGAGAGAGAGCTCACCGACTAGCCCGTGTCTCTACTTGTTGTTCGGTCAATAAGAAGCCACGTTCAAGGACCGTGTGATAATGTTCAAGCCACACACCAAGAACCACCCAAGACTTGTCGAGGCCCTCGTGTCCATCACACGCCTTTCATTTTCTAGTTCTTGTTTTATACCGTTGGGTAAGTAAACTTCCTAATATCGAGAAAAGAAGTTGTGATGCATTGTGACACGGTTTACTTGGACCGTTTCTCGGTCGTTTGGTTGGTCGTAGTTGGTTCAATCCCTTGATTTGATCATGTTTCATATTTGATGTTTGTCTTGAGCTAAAACCGAGATTTGGCTAGTAAAGTGCACACGTTATAGCCATGCGTTGTGTTCTCTTGTATGAACTTTGCTATTGATTTGCCATTGATGCGGGTGCGGTAAGAGCCGACTTATGTTAACGGCGATCCCCTCGTCCTCGCTTGATATTAATAGGTTTACTTGCTGAGTCTCCCCGACTCATCCCCCGTTATTTCCTTTTCAGGTTCGAAGAATGGCGTCTCCCCCGATCCGGTTCAGCAACCTCGTGGAAATGAGAGCCGAAGTGCTCACCATGATAGATGCCCGAGAAGGCCGAGCCTACTACCTATCACGACGTATGTGATGGTCGATGAGGGCCTAACGGACTTGGTGCCTCACCCGTACGTAGCATGGCATGGCTACACTGACGGAGAATGGGTTGGACCCCTACGTGGGTTCAATGGACCTTTTGGCGGTGTAGGCAGGCCGAGTCTAGGGCATGCCACAGGTGGGGTATAGATTGGCCATGCGAACGGGAAGCGGAGAGGAGATGTGGATGGAGTTAGAAGCGAGAAGATGAAGTAGAGGGGATAGGATCACCCAAGCCGAGTTTTGCTATTCATAATCGGCTAGGAACGGATGAGCGTCTAGAAAGTGCATGTAAAATATGTGTTGTTTGCCATGGCCCGAAGGGCTTGTTAAAATATGTTTGCATTCACTGTAAACAAAATATTTGCTCATGATACTGCTTGTCTAAATTCTACTGTTGTTCTGAACGTGATTGTCCCGAGTTTACGTTTCTGCTTGTGCTTATTAAAAAGATAATAATGAACGGGATGTCACGTTAATGACCCCGAGGTGGGGGCGTTACATAAGCCCAAGTCGCTTTAAAGATGTATAGAAGGGAAACTTTAGTTTTTTTGTCCTTGTAGTGTTGGAGGAATTCACTTTTGATCCCTATACATTGATTGGTTACAATTTAAATCCTTATACCATTCTCCAACAATAATTTAAGTTCTTCCGTTAAATATCCATTCAAACTTTGTTAGAAATTGCTGACTCAACACCGATTATAGACACATGACTTAAATTACACATCTCTATTCCAAGTAAGACTTATATTACACTCTCTATTCCTTTTGCACTGCTCAAATTTTCTCTTTGTACTTTATTTTAATAGAAATTTTAGTCCTCGCAACACTAATTGATGAGATTTCAAGTGTAATTATTCACATCTCTATTCCAAGTAAGACTTATATTACACTGCTATTACGTAATGTGCTATATGACTAATATTGATACCTTCCCTAATAATGATTAAATTTTTTTTCCGCCGAGAGTGACACTCCGTTATCACTAGCCTCCCAATCAGATAAACAAACAATTGATGGGATGCAAACTTGTTGGTATTACTATTGTCTGGGGAATTTTAATATTTTATCTATACTACTTGACCATTATAATGAGTTAAAATTGTGGTTAGAATATTTAAAAGCCATTTATTTTTTTTATAGTTAGTCATGTTTATGTGGATTTAAACTGAAAATGAAGATGCCATTGTTGCATCTAGTGAAAATAATCTTTAACGGGCTGTAATCTAATTGGATGTACTTGCAAACATAGGAAACACCATAAATTGATAGTGATTTGACATTTCCATTAGATTACAGATGGAAAAATGACGAAAGTAATTAAGTTTTCACTGAAAAAGAGTAGGGGGACTAATTTTGTCACTAAAACAAAGTGCATAGTCTAAATTTGATCGTTCGTAAAAGTATGAGATCAAACGTTAATTTGTTTAAGAGATTTGTGGATGTAAGCGCCGCATGTCAGTATAGCCGATGTAGCTTACCATTTCTTGGTGAATTATGAATGAAAATTTTTCGGAAGGACCTAAATTGTCATAGGAGAGCAGCATAAGGACTAGTATTGTAAGCAAATAAAGAATAATGACCAAAAGTTAATTCCCAAATTACAACAGAGACCAGAAATGCAATTTCCACTAAATAAAATGATATGCCCTTAAAGCATTATTGTGGAAAGGTAAAATCTTACTTTTAGTTCCTGAATTTGTGCATTTTTTAAAATCAAATCTTTGAAATTTTAGGTTATATAAACAAAGTCCCTCTGGCACCCGATTTTGTTAATAGGAGCTAACATGTCCGTTCGAGCTAAGTCTTAACGTGGAAAAACTTTATGTCACTATAGACAATCAACTAATTGATTGGAGTAAAAACTCCTAAGATGAAGACTACAATCAGACCTTGAGTAATAACCAAAGAGATTTCTCAATACTAAACTGTACTAGAGCTCTCCATGCTGGGCTCTTGCATATTCCGCCTAGCAAACCGGCTGCAATTAATCGGATCTTGAGTTGTACGGGTTCGATTAAAAAAAAATGCAACTTCCAGAACACGATTAGACAAATTAAAACTTCAAGAGCTTGATTGAAGGGGAAGTAATGGCACAAGTTCAAGGAATGTTACCTTATGGAATTACAAAGAAGTCGATTTCTTTCTGTCCATTTTGGTAGCATTCCATCCTTGCGTCCCCAACTGTCCCTGCTCTCCTATAACACTTTTAATTACCAAAGTTAGTTTTGTATAATAACATTTTCTAAAAGATAGATGAAGTTTATGAAGTACTATTTGACAATCACTTTTCTCTCTCTTTTTTTTAAAACAGAATTTCTTCAATGTTTTGTAACTAAAGATGAGGCTCCTATTAATAGGTCTTGAGCAGATATAGAGGCATCCCTAACAATCCGGGGTCAGAACGAGGAATACAACCCGTTCCCACCTTTTTCCATAGCCAGCACTAGTCAAGGTCGACAGCCCCAAGATAAATTTCTCCGACAACAAGAAAGAAAATTTAACGCAAAACGTCAAGCGGACAGAGAGTATTCACACCAGGGTTGGTACATCATCTTAAGGTGGTGTGAACCATTCGACTTATGAAAATGTTCTTACCTCGTTTTACGTGTGAAGCTCTCACTTCGATCCACATGCATGTCCTTTCAGACATCTTTTTGATAATTTCTTCTTGGATTCACGAGGCAAGAAAACAACAAAGGTGGAATAAAAAAGAGAAGAATGCTTTTAATTACTATTATTAAGTTGTGAGGATGATTACTTCTTCTCCAAGAGCTGCAACAACAATGGAGAAACCACTGTCTCTGGTCTCTCTTCTAGATGCTGACAAAGTTATCAATAGCCACCCTTTACCAAACTATCTTCAACAGTTACTACGAGATCAATGAATAAGTTTTTCTTTTTAACCTCTTGTTGAAATGGTCAGCTATTCTGTATAAAAACTATCGCTCTCATCTCTACTCCTCGTGTTTTCGGTGAAGCTACGATGCGGACGTCCTGAATTGAATATTGTTCAATGTTCTTGGCACGTGTCTGACGATTTCAAGCCTGGGAACCCTCGACTCCAATCACAGTAAGGATTAGAACTTCAAAGAAGAAGAAAGAGGAAGAAAAACACAAACCGAAGTTCGAATTTTCGAAAGTGGCCAGACATATGCGTTCAGGATGATATTGTTTAAGATCTGATAAGATGACGGTCACCACAGATAGAATCCTTTACGATGCTGCCCTCATGGGACAATTGATCTGACGCTTCTGTCTTCTTTTTCTTGCGAGTCAAAACTGTGACGACCCAGGTGGCGGTGCGCGGGGAGGAGGGATGGCGGTGCGTTCGCGTCTCGGTCCTCGGATGTGCGTAGAGAAGGGAGGAGGAGCCTCTCTTGTCCCACATCGCTTAGGAAGGGAGTCATGGACTAGCTTATAAGGCTTAAGGTTCTATATCTATGTAACGCGTTTTAAAGCCGTGAGGGTCAGTGGATCTAAAGCGGATAATATTACAGTGTAGACTTAGGTCGTTTGACTCCCGACCGCGTGTGGGGTGTGGGGCCACAGCGAGGGCCTTGTGCCCGTAAGGGGTGAAGAGTGCGACGACCCAGGCGGCGGTGCGCGGGGAGGAGAGATGGCGGTGCGTCCGCACCTCGGTCCTCGGACATGCGTAGGGAAGGGAGGAGGAGCCTCTTTTGTCCCACATCGCTTAGGATTTTATATATCTGTGTAATTAGTTTTAAAGCACTGAGGGTCAGTGGCCTCAAAGCGGATAATATTAGATAATGTAGACCCGGGTCATTATAAAAACCATGAATGATGAGACATAGGTTGTACAATTGTGGACAGCGCTGGTGGGGACTGGGGACTGGGTACATCAGTATGGTCTTGTCCCGAACAATTACGTTGACCGATCATTTTGGGTCGCCTTCGCTGGATACTTTCCTTTCCGACATGGTGCATGGTTCTGCCCCATGGTAAAAGAAAGGATCCCCAGCTTAATGATCTCATTGAGCCCACATCCCGAGTATTCATCCAAAGTCGACAAGTTATGACCAAATAATTTTATTCACTTTGCACATCGCACCAATTCTTCGATTTGGGATTCCATCTAATATCTTTTACACGTGCATCTTAACAGTCTTTCTCTTACTTATAAGACTCCAAGATTGGGTATGTTCTCCTTCGATTTAGCTATTCTTTTGCATTGATATATATCTCAACTTAAATTTCCACGTTGTTGCGCCACAACAACCATCGTCACCAACCAGGGACGTGTTTCCATGTAATCTGTTTCACCACACCTATGGTCGTGGTGATATTCACTGGGCAATTGCATCGATATTCTTTTTTTGAGATATCATCAAGCCACGGATTGACAAGTGGGGGCCTCGTCAATTAGGGGTGCGCTTAAGTCGAGTCTAATTTGTTGCACAATCCCACCTGTAAGAATAATTTTATGTCTAAAATTCTCAAGTTGGGTTGTCACGGGACTAGCTGGGATGAGCGTAAATTTATTACTAGATAGTCTTGTTCAAGCTTGCTTCAAAAATTCTTTTAGACCAATGTGGCCCTAAGGGTATTGGGCGGGCTTGTGGGCTACCAGGTCATGATCAATTCTACCATTAACGGACGATTAACTTCAATCCACTAGCTTGGAAACACAGGAAAAAGAATAATATCTCAACCTAGATAATTTAGGGAAAAATTCCCTAATCAGTCATAAATTTATTTTATCAATTAGTCTTAAAATTTTCCCCGAAATTTCAATATGGACATTCTGATCAATTTTCGCTGGAAATAGCTAACATTGGGGACAAGTCATCGCCTGCCATCCCACATGACACACCGTCAGGTCGGCGATTTCCTATAAGAATTAGTCGAAAGGATCACATTGGAATTTTGCGCAAGAGGTTTGGAACTCAATTGGCAAAATTTAAAAAAAAATTAACTAAATTGGCATCTTTATAATATGTTTAGGACTTATTAAACAATTTCCAAAGATACTATGGGAAGATCAAGAAGAGAACGTCCAAATTCAAGCCAATTAACATATCTAGTTGGAACAACAATCATTCAAAAGTTTAAATCAATAAATTATAGGTCAATCAAGGTATATCAACTGCTACCCACCTTATCAATTCTCCCAAGTGAGCGTTTGTCTTACAACCCCTCACATTTTCACCTTTAAGATAAACCATGAAGCTGCCAAAGAAACTTGATAAAGATTGACATGTTATGATGTTGCAATATGCACCCATCAATATCAATCAAAAATCATGCTCTGGATGCCTAGCGATTCTACTTGTGCGTCGCTCTTGATGAAGAGATAATTGCACGATCTCCCCTTATTGGCGTTCCACATTTCCAAAGGAATCCAAAAGGGTGTTCCCACTTGGATTCTTGTTCATACAATTGTGTGGAAAATATGACGTGGTACGGAGGGAAAACAAGTTGAGCATCACTCAATTGCCAAAGGTGGACTATCACCCAACATCCATGTGACTTCAAGAAAAATGCATGCATTTTTCCAATCCTTTGTTCCCCTTCTTGGATTACATCCATAGGTTGAGAACAAATCATTGAGATCAGGGTCCATGGCGAGCTCGACCTCGCCATCACACAGCCATGGCGAGGCTTGACCTCGCCAGATCTGGGTGAGATCGAGCTCGTCCAGCCATGTCAAGCTTCGCCCTCACCGGAGTTGGGCGAGGCTTGCCCTCGCCCGTCCCCAGGGCCGGTGAGATCACCTCGCCGGCAAGCCTCCCCCTGGCCGGTCCGGCCAGAGGGAAGAAGAAAATAAAAAAAAAAAAGAGAGAAAGGAAAAAAAATCGAAAAAAAAAATATTGTCACGTCAACCGGCCGGCGTCCACGTCAGTGCCGGCTAGCCAAAAGTGGCCAGATTGACTAAATTGACACAATTGCAAAAAGTTTAGAATTGAATTGACAAAAAAAAATAAAAGGTTTAAGATTGAATTGGCATAATTGTAATATGTTAGAATTTTTTGGTAATTTTTTCGAACTTCAAAGAAGAAGAAAGAGGGAGAAAAACAGAAACCCAGGTTTGAACATTCAAAAGTGGCCAAACATGTGTTCAGGAATGATATTTATTTAAGATGTGATAAGATGACGGTGGCCATGGAAAGAACCTTTGAGGATGTGATGCAGGCCAGATTGATAATGCCGCCCGCATCGAAGACAAGCTCACTCGACCAAGGAGATCAGCCCGCATCCGAGCTCGACAAGTCGCTCGACCAGTCTTGAAGATATCGAAGGGACGCAATTCGAAGACCAAGAGTCTCATCCGTGAGTCCATGCCACAATAAAGCCCTTGTCTTTCCCTATACATTGGAAGCCTAAAAGATACTTTGGGATGATCAAGAAGACGTTCGGCATTTATCTAGTTTCTAGTTTCTAAGTTCTTTAATGTTTTATGCATTCTAGGGTCTTTAATGCTCTTTAGTCTCTTCATTTGCTTGAGTCTTTTCATTTGTTTTTCTTTGGCTATAAAAGACCATCTACTTTATGTATTCGACAGTAGCGAATTTGATTAATGAAAATTTTGCATCAAACAATTATCTTGAACCTTGAAGAGTTCATACCCCTGAAAACCTAGAAGAGTTTCACTCCGTCCTTGAAGAGTCGGAGGTTTTCAAATCTGCATCCTTGAAGAGTTGCAGTCATCGATCTAGAAGAATCGGTGCCCTATCCACTTCCTTGGAGGCCTGGAAGAGCAACCAACGAAGTTCTATCTTTTCCTCTGTTCTGTCCATTTACATCCGTCCACTTCCACCCCGATTTCGTCCTTCCTATAGTGCTTATTTGAGAAAACTCAAAAAGAGAAATTGTTAATCCAGAAGTCTTTGTTCATTTGGCTTTGGAATCAGGTCATTCCGATCTGTATCGACGAAGTTACATCCATTTTCCCGAGCTTGCGCAAGACTGTAATTACTGTTCATCCTGTTCCGCGTGTGCAAGTCACTCTCCCGATCCTAACGTTCGAGTAGCCTACACTAGGCTGCATCATTTGGTATCAGAGCTTTGGAGGAGAGAACCATGCCGCCAAGACAAGCTAGACGTCGTGGAGGTAGAACCATCCCTTGCTTGAATGAAGTGCATACGCTCGCATTGACAATTTGCAGCAACATAAGCAACAACAAATTGATGAGTTGACGCGGGAAATTGAGCGTACGAGGGCGGAAAGAAACAATTCACCACCTCGTTCTAGGACCGAAGATTCCAATGGCGACTCTTCATCTTCGGAGAATGTTCGACCATTTCGCAATCGGAGGAATGTTCGACGTCACGAGCAAAACATTCGTGAACCGGAGTGGGAAAAAGAAGTTAAAAAGGATATCCCATAATTCTCAGGTAATGATTCTCCTGAAGAAATTGTTGACTGGCTAACACTTGTTAATGAAGTGTTTGAACATCGAAATGTTCCGGAGGATCGTCGAGTCGGGATCATCGCTATGCGATTCAAAGGTAAAGCCATCGCTTGGTGGAGGCGTGAGAAGCAAACTCGCCAATCCGTTGGCAAAGCGCCAATTACCTCGTGGAGGAAGATGGAAGACAAGATCCAAAAGTATTTCCTACCTAAGGGATACAAGAGAGAGCTCTATCAACGGTACCAAAATGCGAGACAAGGTACGCGAACGGTGGACCAATACACCAACGAATTCAATGAGTTGGTGATTAAACAACAACATTCAAGATCCGGAGGAGATGCTTGTGAGCAAGTACTTGAATGGCCTTCAACTTCATATTCAAGATGCCCCGGAAGTCCTTGACATTTGGGACTTAGGAGATGCACACCAACGAGCACTCAAGGTGGAGCGTTCTCGCTCAAGGAGGCAACAATCCTCTATCATGACCAATCAACCCGCTAGAGTACCCCGACACCACCAAAGTTGCTGAGGCTACGATGCAAACCGCTAGTAAGTTTCCTAATCAGCCCAACATTTTGAAGCAGCCAACTACGTCCGATATTCGTTGCTATACTTGTGGTGAGTTGGGTCATCGTGCTAGCAATTGCCAAAAGAACAAGAATCGACAAGCCGGCAAAGCCTTCTTAGTGGATAACGATTCGATGAGCATGTGGAGGATCATTTCGAAGAAGAGGTGAATGATGTCGAAGAGTCCGCAGTGACAAGCAAATAGTGCATGCGATTGGTGAATTTCGATGGTGAGAAAAATCTTTCTAGTTCCTCGTGATGAGACCAGGAGATGGGTGGGCTGCGCACCAACATTTTCATTCCGCTTGCACGATTAAGGGAAGGTATGTCAATTGATTATTGACTCTAGATCTTTGTGAGAATATAATTTACGAAAGGGCGGCGAACAAACTAAAGTTGGAGTTAAAGGCGCACCCCACACCTTACAAGATGTCGTGGCTATCGAAGGCACCGAGATAACCGTTTCCAAACGCTGCCTTGTTAATCTATCCATTGGTTCTGTTTATTTCGACAAGATATGGTGCGATGTTCTACCAATGGATGCTAGTCATGTTATTCTTGGGCGACCATGGCAATTCGATAGGCGGACTACTCATGATGGTTATCGAAATACGTATTCTTTTGAATTTGGAGGGAAGAAGATTATATTAGCACCTAGTAAGGAGCCTTTAAAAACTCATGTTGTCGAAAAGTCTTCATTGCTTTCGATGAAGGATATAAAAGGTGCTTTAAAAGGGGTTCGTATTGTATATGTTTTACTTCACAAAGCAGGTGAAGTTGCTTCTTCTGATCGGGACACAAAGTTTCTCAGTCATTTTTGGCGACAATTGTGGAAGAATGTCGGTACTAAACTGCAATATAGTACTGTGTTTCATCCCCAAACTGATGGGCAAACTGAAGTCATCAATCGAACCTTGGGAATTCTATTGAGGACAATGATTGATCCTCGCTCTTGGGAGACACAATTGTCACATGGCGAATTTGCATATAATTGTGCTGTAAACCATATGACTGGGTATAGTCCTTTCATGATCGTGTATGGACAACAGCCGAACACTGCTCTTGATCTTGCACCCATTCCTTTTGCTGAAAAGTCGAGTGGCAATGTTGAAGATATTGTTTCTCAGATGAGAGCAATTCATGAAGATGTGCGCCAAAGGTTAGAAAGCAAGACAGAGTCCTATAAAAAGGACGTTGATAAACGGTGGCGTGAAGTTATCTTCGAACCAGGAGATTTTGTTTGGGCTTACTTGCCACCAGAGCGTCATCCTGTTGGAAGCTATAACAAGCTTAATGATCGAAAGCTTGGTCCTCTTGAAGTTCTTGAGCGCATCAATCCCAATGCATATCGCTTAAGGCTTCCTTCTCATATGAAAACACATGATGTTTTCAACGTTCGAGCATTTAACACCTTATGCTGGTGATTCCTCACATGATGACATGAATTCGAGGACGAATTCTTTTAAAGAAGGGAGGATGATGCAGGCCAGATTGATAATGCCGCCCGCATCGAAGACAAGCTCACTCGACCAAGGAGATCAGCCCGCATCAGAGCTCGACAAGTCGCTCGACCGATCTTGAAGATATCGAAGGGACGCAATTCGAAGACCAAGAGTCTCATCCATGCGAGTCCATGCCACAATAAAGTCCTTGTCTTTCCCTATACATTGGAAGCCTAAAAGATACTTTGGGATGATCAAGAAGATGTTCGGCATTTATCTAGTTTCTAGTTTCTAAGTTCTTTAATGTTTTATGCCTTCTAGGGTCTTTAATGCTCTTTAGTCTCTTCATTTGCTTGAGTCTTTTCATTTGTTTTCTTTGGCTATAAAAGACCATCTACTTTATGTATTCGACAGACGAATTTGATTAATGAAAATTTTGCATCAAGCAATTATCTTGAACCTTGAAGAGTTCATACCCCGAAAACCTAGAAGAGTTTTCACTCCGTCCTTGAAGAGTCGGAGGTTTTCAAATCTGCATCCTTGAAGAGTTGCAGTCATCGATCTAGAAGAATCGGTGCCCTATCCACTTCATTGGAGGCCTGGAAGAGCAACCAACGAAGTTCTATCTTTTCCTCTGTTCTATCCATTTACATCCGTCCACTTCCACCCCGATTTCGTCCTTCCTATAGTGCTTATTTGAGAAAACTCAAAAAGAGAAATTGTTAATCCAGAAGTCTTTGTTCATTTGGCTTTGGAATCAGGTCATTCCGATCTGTATCGACGAAGTTACATCCATTTTCTCGAGCTTGCGCAAGACTGTAATTACTGTTCATCCTGTTCCGCATGTGCAAGTCACTCTCCCGATCCTAACGTTCGAGTAGCCTACACTAGGCTGCATCAGGACGTCGCCCTCATGGGACAATCGATCTTACGCTCCTGTCTTCTTCTTGCGAGTCAAAATCATGAGTGATGGAGACATAGACTGTACTATTGTGGAGAGCACGTGGAGGGCCGGTGGACACATTAGTATGGTCTTGTCCAGATCAATTACAACGACCGAATCATTTTGGGTCGCCTCATTAGATACCTTCCTTTTCGACTTGGTGCATGGTTTTGCCCCATGGTAAAAGAAAGGGTCCCCAGCTTGATGAGCTCATCAAGCTCACACCGTGGGTATTCACTCAAAGTTTAATTCGATAAGTTATGATCAAATATTTTTATTCGCTTTACACACTGCACCAATTTTTCAGTTTGGGACTTCCTCTAATACTCTTCACACATGCACCTTAACGGTCTTTCTCTTACTTATGAGACTCCGGGGTTAGGCATGTTCCCTTTTTATTTAGCTATTCCTTTACATCGATATATATATATTACGAAAAACTCCAAACTGATACACATATGACAAACTTACCCTCCGTTAAATTGGATTAATACTACAAAAAATCACAAATTGATAAATCTATAACAAACAGAGGGTGCAACCCTAAACTGGTACACTCGTCAACTGCCACGTGTCATCCAACTCAATAATTTAACAGTAAAATTTATTAATAGAAACTAACGAAAGGTAAATTTATCACAGGTGTACTAGTTTGAGGTTTTTTGTAGTCAAAAAATTAGTTAATGGTAAATTTGATATAGGTGTACCAGTTTGGAATTTTTCGTAATATTAATTTATATATATGAACTTAAATTCTCAGGTTGTTGGGCCGCAACAACTATCGTAACCGTACAGGAACGTATTTTCATGGTATCAGTTTCACTACACCTACCATGGTAGTGATATTCACTAGGCAATTACATCAATATTCATATTTTGAGATATCATCAAGACACAAATTGACAAGTGGGGGCCTTGTCAATTAGGAAAAATTGTCCAAAAAGTCTTAAATATATTATTCAATCAAAAACCTTTCAATTTTACCAACTAAATATTTTCACGTTTTGCCAATTGATTCCATTCAACCAATTTTAACTAGAAATCGTTGATGTAGACGTCCGCCATCCTAAGTCACACGGTTAGCACTGATATGGATAATTTTTAATAATATTGTAACTTTTTTAGAACATTTTTCATTTTTTTCCTTTTTTCTTTTATTCTTTTTTCTTTCTTTTTCTTTTTCTTCTTCTTCTTCCAAGTTCGGTGAGGGCTAGCGACCCTCGTCAGCTGGCCCTCACCTGTGGTTGGTGAGGGTTGGTCGGCAATCCTCGCTAGACTTGGAAGAAGAGCAAGAAAAAGAAAAAAATTTAAAATCTCCAAAAAAATATTAAATTATTATTAAAAATTATCCACGTTAACGCCGGCCGTCCTATGTGGCATTAACGGCGTCCACGTCAACGATTCCAGATTAAAATTGGCTAAATGGACTCAATTTGCAAAACGTGAAAAGGTTTATAGCTCAATTGGCAAAATTGAAAGGTTTACGACTGAATTTGCACTATAGATTTAAAACTTTTTGGATAATTTCTCCATCAATTAGGGGGTGATCAATAAGTGGGCCCAGCCCTTAGGTCGAGTCTGATTTGTTGCACAATCCCACCTATAAGAATAATTTTATGTCTAAAATTCACAAGTTGAGTCGTCACGGGACCAACCGGGATGGGCCTAACTTTATTACTAGATAATCTTGTTCAAGCTCGCCCAAAAATGTCTTTTAGAACAATGCCCTAGGGGGAATTGGGCAGGCTTGTGGGCCACTGGGCCATGATCAATTCTACCATTAATCGACCATTAACTTCAATCCACTTGCTTGGAAATAAGGGAAAAGGATAATACCTCAATTTAGATAATTCAGTCCTAAACTTTTTC
This sequence comes from Syzygium oleosum, assembly GCF_021117445.2. Classification (NCBI taxonomy): domain Eukaryota; kingdom Viridiplantae; phylum Streptophyta; class Magnoliopsida; order Myrtales; family Myrtaceae; genus Syzygium; species Syzygium oleosum. The sequence continues at coordinate 459,115 of NW_026607506.1, read as the reverse complement.
ACGAAATTTCAATAAAGTCATTTCGATCAATTTTCACCGGAAATCGCTGACATGGCGGTCCAATTTGTTAAAATATGTCTCGAATTTGAGCCCGATAGACGAAACCCGATCCGAGATTAATTATTATTTGTGGAGGTCTCAATATTCCAAATTTTGGATTTCTTATGTGCATGCAGTATATGGCAATTTTCGTTTCCTAGTCGCAAGCGATTTTATTTCCAATTTGGAGTCCAAAGGATGTTGGACTTTGACTACGAAAGAAAGCAAATCGTGGACTTGTGTCAGAGAAAGGAAATATAATCCCACTTGAAGTCTGCCGAAGAAAGACGAAATAGGTAAGTCCAAACTTGGACTTGTTGACTGAATTTTGTGGAATATCTCTTCCACGTTGAAGTCGGCCACTTTGATTTTTCTTTGGGCTATATAAGGGTGTTCTTTTGCTGCAAGATTGGCACGCAGTTGTTGATGAATACGTGAAGTTATTCTTGAAGCGCTGCTAGTGTACGAGTGCTTGGCGGTGGGCAATCTTCGTGATTTTATTCATGGAATTACACCAAGAGTTCAAGTGTTCGTAGCAATTAAATCTTGTGGTAAGATTTGTGTATAATTCCTTCGCGAGATTGAGAGATTATTTCGTGAGGAATTATGGGGCTAAACACTACGTGAGTTATTGGGTGTAGTTGGGGTTTGGGAAATACTGAGAGTGTTTGGGTAAGATTTGCGATAATTCCTTCGCGAGATTGAGAGTTATTTCGTGAGAATTATGGGCTAAACACCGAGTGTTATTGGTTGTAGTTGGGGTTTGGGAAATATTGTTTGAGTGACTATAGTGTGTGAATCTCCGTTGTATTGCTTGATCTATATAATCCGTGGACGTAGATCACTATGACCGAATCACGTAAATCTGGTATCCAATCTATTTTCTTATTCTGTCAATTTTATTATTTGATCGCTTGGCTTCCGCAACACAATCATTGCAGGCCATTCTACATGGCACACCGCCACATCGACGATTTCCAATAAGAATTGGCCGAAATGACTACATTGAAATTTCGCGCAAATATTTGAGACTCAATTGGCAAAATTGACAATTTTTTGACTGAATTGGCATGTTTACAATAGGTTTAGGACTGGTTGGATAATTTTCCAAGATAATATGGGAAGATCATGAAGAGAACCTCCAAATTCAAGCCAATGAACATATCTAGTTAGACCAGCCATCGTTCAAAAGTTCAAACTAGTAAATTGTAGGTCAATTAAGACATATCAACCGTTACCCACCTTATCAATTTTCCTAAGTGAGAGTTTGTCTTACATCCCCTCAAATCTTCACCTTCAAGATAAATCATGAAGTTGCTAAAGAAACTTGATAAAGATTGATATGTTATGACGTTGCACTATGCACCCATCAATATCAACTAAAAATCAAATCATGCTCTGGCTGCTTAGCGATAGGACCTGCTCAGGTCCAAGCGATTCCATATGTGCGTCACTATTAATGAAGAGATAATTGCACGAACTCCCCTTATTGGAGCTCCATATTTCCAAAGGAATCCAAAAGGGTGTCCCACTTGGATTCTTATTCATACAATTGTGTGGAAAGTATAAGGCGGTACGAAGGGAAAACGAGTTGAGCATCACTCAATTGCCAACCAATAGTATAACAAGGGGGACTATCACCCGACATCAATGTGACTTTAAGAAAAATGCATACATTTTTCCAATCCTTTGTTTCCCCCTTTCGCCCTTTGATTTGTCTCAGAATACGTCCATAGGTTGAGAACAGATCATTGAGATCAGGGTCCACCGTAAGATACTCCTATACATCTCTATTCCCTATATAAAGGCACAAAGCTTCAGCTGTGCTCTAAAACTAGCTCCTTCAATCGCTGATCATGGTTAATCGCGTTCATTCATACATGGTGAGGCTCCTAATTCTGACCATGTTCTGCTTTGCCTCGACGGTGGGGCAGTCCGACAATTATATTATCCACATGGACTTATCTTCCATGCCCAAAGCCTTCTCTGACCACCATAGCTGGTACTTGGCCATTGTTTCATCACTAGTGCGAAGTCCTAATCCTAAAGCAAGAGCCAGAGCTAGTGCCACACCCACTTCTTCTAAACTCATCTACAGTTACACTCATGTCATGCAAGGTTTTAGTGCTACTCTCTCTCCTAGCGAGCTCGAGGCGCTTAAGAACTCTCCGGGCTACCTCTCTTCCATGAAGGATTTGCCTGTTAAAGTCGATACGACTCACTCGCCCCAATTTCTTGGCCTAAATTCTAATTTTGGGGCATGGCCTACCTCCGATTATGGCAAGGATGTCATAGTTGGGCTTGTGGATACGGGTGTTTGGCCAGAAAGCCCGAGCTTCAATGATGACAGAATGACAGCAATCCCGTCTAAATGGAAAGGCGAATGTGAGGTCGGGACCCAATTCAACACTTCAATGTGCAACAAAAAGCTCATCGGAGCCCGGTTCTTCAACAAGGCCCTGGTAGCCAAGAATCCCAACATTACGATCTCCATGAACTCAACACGGGACACTGAGGGACATGGCACCCACACATCCACCACGGCAGCAGGAAATTATGTTGTGGATGCCTCCTTCTTCGGCTATGCTCCAGGGATTGCCTCTGGCGCGGCTCCACGGGCCCAAGTGGCCATGTACAAGGCCCTGTGGGCCGAAGGCGCATATGTTGCTGATATCCTCGCTGCAATCGATCAAGCGATTATTGACGGTGTCGATGTCTTGTCCTTGTCATTAGGCTCTGATGGTGTTCCATTGTATGAGGACCCTATTGCAATAGCCACATATGCAGCCATAGAGAGAGGGATCTTTGTATCATTGTCCGCGGGAAACGAGGGACCTTTCCTCCAGACCCTGCACAATGGGACTCCCTGGGCCATAACTGTCGCTGCCGGGGAAATAGACCGTGACTTCGGGGGAACTGTTACTCTTGGTGATGGAGTCTCGATTGCAGGCTCAACTCTCTTTCCAGGCAACCCGTCCTTGAGTAATTCTCCAATTGTCTTCATGGACGCGTGCAACAATACAGTCGAATTGAAAAAACTCAGTCCATCTGATATTGTTGTGTGTGAGGACAAGAATTGGACTGTAGGGGATCAAGTCTACAAAGTTGATAAAGCGAAAGTCGCTGGTGGTGTGTTCATTGTAAACAGCTCCTACCCGAACTTCTTCTTTCTTACTACATTCCCTACAATCTTTTTGAATCCTGCTGATGGTGATACCATCAAAGCCTACATCAAGAACTCATCCAAGCCAACAGCAAGTATCCAATTTCGGAAAACACTCATCGGCAGAAAGCCCGCTCCGAGCTTGGCTGACTACAGCTCTCGTGGCCCATCCCCAAGTTGCCCGGTCGTCCTGAAGCCTGACATTTTGGCTCCTGGCACACTGATCCTGGCTGGGTGGCCTCAAAATAATCCAGTGGCTGTAGTGGACTCGCATCAACTATTTAGCGACTTCAACCTCTTGTCAGGAACGTCGATGGCGTGTCCACACATAGCTGGAGTGGCTGCACTCCTGAGGGGATCACACCCCGAGTGGAGCCCCGCAGCCATCCGGTCGGCCATGATGACTACATCATATACAATGGACAGCACAAATAGCCCTATCAAAGACATCGGGAATGATTACCAACCGGCGAGCCCTCTAGGCATGGGAGCTGGCCATGTAGATCCGAACAAGGCATTAGACCCCGGGCTCATATACGACGTGACGCCCCAAGACTATGTCAACCTCATGTGTGCAATGAATTACACATCCAAGCAAATTCAAATGGTCACCAGGTCATCTTCCTACAATTGTTCAAACCCATCACTGGACCTGAACTACCCTTCCTTCATTGCCTTCTTTAGTTCGAACAGCTCCGACTCTCCCATGGCGCAAGAATTTTACAGGACGGTGACGAATGTGGGGGATGGGCCGTCAACCTACACAGCAAAGTTCAATCCGATGGAGGAATTCAAGGTCAGTGTTGTGCCGGACAGATTGACATTCAAAGAGAAGTATGAGAAGCTGGGTTATAAGCTGACAATACAAGGTCCAAAACAGATGAAACAGACAGTGGTGTTTGGTTATCTTAGTTGGATGGACGATGGTGGCAAGTATGTGGTCAAAAGCCCCATTGTCGCCACCAGCCTAAGCTCGAAAGCATTGGCGTCCAAAGCTTGATCTGTTAACGAGTTTCCAAAAGCACTTATTAAATAAACAATTAAGGAAACTTTACAATCTCCAATGAATAGCCCTTTCTCGTACTGTGTCATAAAAAATCTAAAAATCTGAACTGTACCAAACAAAATATGTTCAGCATAACCCATCATAATTCTTTAACAAGCTAACTTGATTTGGCTACGTTAAGCAGGTACTTGGATAGGATGTCAGAATCATACCACACCTCTTACTCGCTAAACGATTAAAAAAAGCCAGCTTTTGCAATTTGTAAGTCAGTGGCAGGTGTAGATTCAAGTCTCATGTCCATTGTGGCAGTCCGATCTGTGATAGGACAAGCATATGGTATCTTGCAATTAGCTGAAGGACAGAAGATTGTCCCAACTAACCAAAAACTAGAGGTTGCGTCTCAATACAGATGAAGGGCATTTAGCGTAGTTGTTCCCATTGAGATAGAAGCTTGTTTCAAAAGGGATGATATTAAGAACCCATGAGTAACGAAAACGCTGAAACAAGTCGACAAAATAAATCAATGACATCTGGTTTTACAAATTTTTCGCCAAAAGAAATTTGTCCTAAGTTGCTTATCCCAAATTTTCCGTCCTCCTTCGCCTCTCAATTTTAGCACTAACCATGCGATTCATGCTTGGGGAGGAGTGGCATCTTCAGTCAATGTATCGTGCTCGTTGGTTCCGTCCATTCCAAAAATGCCTACATGCTACAGGTAAACAACATTTTAGATTGCCTGTAGTTCCAATTAGCCTGTTTTCAGGATTTTGTACGAAGTCGCCTCGCCCTCCGACTCTTGTTGCCTCTCTTCCCCTTGCCGCTTCTTTAAAACTCCAAAACAGGGATCACAATTCCTAATTGCCACATTTATCATCTCTCTTCACCTCTAAAGGTCACCTGACGGAAGGAATCAAACATGCCCACATCACCTCTCTATGAACCTGAGGAAGCCCTGCAAAAGAGAATGAATCCCACGGGATACAGTCGCAGTATCTGCGACCCAAGTGGAAGGCAGGTCTGATGAGAAAGGGAATGAAAGAACCCATCTCAGGACAACAAGTAGATCAGTGCCAAAGAGAGAGGATCCTCTTGCCACTCTTCCATCAAAATCAAGATTCAAGAACATGAAAGGGTTGTAGTCGGCTAAGTTCGTATATCAGAAATTAAAATCAAACGTTAGGAAAAAACTAACCTGAAAGCAGTACAACTAAATAAGCAGAATGTTGATCCGAGCCCAACGAAATAACGTCGTGTCCTTAAGACCAATTTGGCCCCTCAATCAGCACCCGAGGATATTGGACAATTGTCTCCTGTAGATAGAACGGATCTCGTTCCTCCGGGCGGTACGTATTCGGAGGACTCCAACGAACGCAATTTTAAATAACAATCGCACCAAATGAAAATGATGAAGTGAATATGCGTAGAGTGCGTCGGGAAAAAATGAATGCCACGAAGTTATATCTATTCCGAACTAAACTGTTCGGTCTTATTCAAGTGACGAAAAATGAAGAGTCGCGAGTTTTCGTGAATAGTAGCGAAGGTTCACTTGAACCGGTTCGGTTCATGAACAAATATGGTGAAGGGCTTTTTTCTGTTTCGGGCGAACCTCACCTCACGAATGTACATGTTTATTTGTCCAAAAATAAATAAATAAATAAATAAATTCTAAACAACGTGTCTGCTTCGAAAAAATAAAAACCGATAGAGAGTGGACCCGGAACCAACCGAGCCGGCCGACGGCGGGCGGCGGCGCGGCGCTGGGGTGGACCGACCTAGCTTGACGTAGGTCCTCTCTCTCTTCCACAAAAGTGGGGTACTCCCTTGGGCCCAAACCCATTTGTGAGCTCAACTATTTAAACCAATCTCCCATCTCTCTTCTACCCTATGTGGGACACTTTCACCCACACACTTCTCATTCAATTCTATGGGATTTTGGTTCCAAAATCCCAACAATCCCCCACATGAATGAGAAGTTCAGATATCATGACTCTTTGTGTATGCATGAGATGCAATTGCGATTATTCCATGAGAAAACGTTGCATCGGGATAAGTGAGTCCGAGACCTTGAACTTTCCTTAGTGAAACCTATCGGACTTACTCATCAATCGCAGAGACTTGATGTCTTTGAACCGCCGACCTTGGTGTAAGCCTAGACAATAGAAATCACACAACCTGTTTCCGAACAAAATTGGTTCTCACCGTTGTGTTCGTTTTGGCCATGAACACCGCTCTCGGTCTCATGAGTGTTTTAGAGAATTCGGCCTTTTCAATTCTCACGAAGCGGCCCTCACTTCACACTCATAGGTGATTTCAACATATAGTATATCACATACTCAATTCGTAATCATTAAAAGCTTTTGCTTAACCTTCACATATTAGTACTGTCTTCATCCGGAATGAGTAAAAATTTAACAAGATTTCTACACTTTCTTCATAACTTAGTTGTCCCTTTGAACCTAGATCTTGGGATCTCCAATCAACTAGGTAGGGTTTCCGCTTTATGATGACTTGTTTATAGGCCTTAAACCCATTCCCCTCGATGTTTTTGCAACCATCTCTCCAATTAGGCCTTTTTGTCAATGGATCCGCAATATTATCTTTTGACTTCACATAGTCAATGGTGATAATTCCGCTAGAGAGAAGATGTCTTATTGTGTCATGTCTTCGACGTATGTGTCGAGACTTACCGTTATACATGACATTCCTCTTGCTCTTCCTATTGCCGCTTGACTGTCACAATGTATACATACAAAGCAGTAATCGGTTTAGGCCAATTAGGAATATCTTCCAAGAAATTTCGAAGCCACTCGCTTCTTCACCGGCTTCATCCAAAGCAATAAATTCTAATTCCATAGTGGATCTAGCAATACAAGTTTGTTTGGATGATTTCCAAGACACCCGCTTCCCCCAAGTGTGAATACATATCCACTTGTCGATTTTGTGTCTTTAGTGCCGGTTATCCAATTTGCATCACGTATCCTTCAAGTACCGCTCGGATATTCTGTAGTAATGCAAAGCATAATCTTGAGTATGCTTTAAGTAGCCCAATAAACGTTTCATTGCTTTCCAATGATTTTCATTTGGACTAACTATAAATCGACTCTAGCTTGCTAACCGCACAAGCTATGTCCGGCCTAGTACAGCTCATGACATACATTAAACCGCCTAGTATACTAGCATACTCATTTTGAGCCTTACTTTCACCGGTAAGATTCTTCGAAAGATGTAAATTAACATCTATAGAGTCTTTACTCGGTACAATATCTAGATTCTTGCACTTTTCAAGAATCGTCTCAATATAATGGGATTGTGATAGAGCTAATCCTCCATATGTTTTATGGATTTTAACTCCTAAAATAACATCCGCAACCCCCATATCTTTCATATCAAATTTACTTGTTGAGCATGCGTTTGGTCGCATTAACAACCTCACTATCGCTGCCCATTATAAGCATGTCATCTACATATAAGCACAAAATGGCAAACCATTATGAGTGTTCTTAACATATACACATTTATCACACTCATTGATCTTGAAACCATTCGACAACATGACTTGATCGAATTTAGCATGCCATTGTTTCGGTGCTTGTTTCAATCCATAGAGTGACTTGATAAGCCGACATACTTTCTTTCTTTGACTTGGAACAAATGAACCCTTCGGGTTGTTCCAAATATATTTCTTCTTCCAAATCCCCGTTTAAGAAGGCCGTCTTAACATCCATTTGATGGATTTCAAGCTTATACACCGCCGCTATGGCAATTAGCATTCTTATGGATGTAATTCTAGTAATGTGAATAAGTATCAAAATAATCAAGACCTTCTCGTTGCTTGTATCCTTTTACTACAAGCCTAGCCTTATATTTATCAATAGCACCATCCGCTTTCATTTTCCTCTTGAAAATCCACTTACATTGTAGTGGTTTATTACTGTGAGGAAGGTCAACCAATTCCTATGTATGGTTTGACAAGATGGATTCAACTTCACTATTGATAGCTTCTTTTCAGAACGGGGCTTCCGCGAAGCACGCCTTCTTTGAATGTCCGAGGCTCATTCTCTAATGATACGTTAAGAAATCAGTCCAAAAGACGTGGAAGTCCTTTGTCTTTTACTACGTCTAGGTTCATCCTCAATTGGATCATTTCTAGATATAGTATCTCGAGACCTCTTATTATTATCAATTGGCTCATATACTATGTTATACGGAAATATATTTTCAAAGAACGAAGCGTCCCTTGATTCAATTATCGTATTAACATGTATATCTCGGGATCTCGACTTGTGACCAAGAAAACGATATGCATTGCTATTCCAAGCATATCCGATAAAAACACAATCAACCGCCTTTGGTCCTATCTTAACCTTTTTAAGGTTAGAACCGCAACCTTTAGCCAAGCACCCCACACTTTGAGATAATTCAAGTTAGGCATTCCTGCCTTTCCATTTCTCATAGGAGTTTGTTGTGTTTTTCCTCGTGGGACACTCTATTTAAAATAAAATTACGCCGTCAAACGGCTTCCCCCACAAATTTCTGTGGTAAACCGGAACTATTCAACAATGCATTCATTGTTTCCTTTAAAGCACCGGTTTTTCCTTTATGCACTCCATTAGATTGCATGGCGTATATGAGGGAGTCATTTGGTGAACGATACCAAATCCAGGTACAAATTTCCTCAAAAGGAAATTCATATTCACCTCCTCTGTCACTTCTTATCATTTTAACTTTCTTATTCAACTCGAGTTTCAACTTCGGACTTATAAATTCTAAAAAGCATTCACAAACTTCATCTTTGCTACTAAGCAAATAAACATAATAATACCTCGAGCAAAGTCATCTATAAATGTGATAAAATACTTATTACCACCTCTTGACGGTATTGATTTCATATCGCATATATCTCAGGTGTATCAAATCTAAAGGTTCTCGAGATTCTATTGTCTACAATGAAAAGGAGACTTAGAAAATTTAGATTCAACACACACTTGGCATTTCTCACTAGAACATTCAAATTTTGGCAATAATCCCATGTTCATTAATTTCTTTATCGACTTATAGTTAACGTGTCCTAATCTAGCATGCCATAAATTAGGAGACTCAAGCACATACGTAAACAACTTTATTCATAACATCATTGGGTACAACAAATATTACATTTAACTTGAAAAGACCATCACCGAGCAGGTAACCCTTTCCTACATACATCTCATTCTTGGAGAGTACAAACTTGTCGGATACAAAAACCAACTTGAAGCCATTCTTGCTAAGAAGAGATCCGGACACTAAATTCTTGCGTATGTCTGGCACATGTAGCACATTATTTAGTGTCACAACTTTCCCGATGTCATCTTTAGAGCAACCTTTCCAACACCTTCAACCTTAGAGGTCGATGAATTACCCATGTAGAGTTTTTCATCACCTTCCATAGGCATGTAAGATGAGAACATTGATTTATTGGCGCAAATATGACAGGCTGCTCTAAAGATCAATCCACCACTCCTTGGGGTTTCCCACCATGTTACACTCGGATATCATGGCGTAGCTAAATTGATATCATCAACACCATTGGAAATTTCTTCCACCACATTAGCCTCGAGTTTCTATCTTTTCTTGTAGCTCGCAGATCTTTGGCTCCGATGTCCAGACTTGCCATAGCTTAAGCTACTTGCCAACAAACTTCTTCGTGCCTTGGGTGAATCCACTCTCCGGACTTGCTAGGCATTTTCCTTTTCTTATTGGGTTTGATCCTTCTTCAACAACATTGGCTCTTGAGACCGCCAAATTACTGCTAACTTTCTTCTCGGAATTTCTATTGTCTTCCTCTCTATCCTCAACCGAACAATCAAGTCTTCAAGTGACAACTCCTTTCTCTTGTGTTTGAGATAATTCTTGAAATCTCTCCGTGATGGTGGCAATTTTTCAATGAATGCAGCCACTTGAAATGTCTCACTTAGAGTCATTCCTTCAAGATGAATATCATGCATAATCACTTGAAGCTCTTGAACCCGACTTAAGACGGTCTTTGAATCAACCATCTTGAAGTCCAGAAATTTACCGACAATGAATTTCTTCAATCCGGCATCTTCGGTTTTGTATTTCTTGTCCAGTACTATCCCATAACTCTTTAGCCGTTTTTAGCGGACTATATACGTTATGCAGAGTATTGTCCGGACTGGGCTGAGGACATAGTTGCTAATGACGGGAAGTCAAATGATTCCATGTATCCACAGCAGCAAGCTTTTCTTTATTTGTCTCTCCAACATCCAATTTAGGACCATCCTCATTGAGGAATCTAGCCAAGTTCAAGGTCGTGAGATAGAACAACATCTTTGTTGCCATCTCTTGAAATCCGTACCATTGAACTTTTTCGGGGCTTTTCTCCGTGATTCGGAATAGGATTAACCGAAGCTCAAGCCGAAGCCATTTTTGAAATATAAACACATACCATATTCACATAAATGCACTGAAAATTTCTAATATGAACAAGATATTCGGAAAATTTGTTAACGAACAGAATGTGCAAACAAGAATCGTATTCTATACGACTATGACAAGGAACATACGAACTATACAAAAGTTCGAATTAAAGAAACGGCAATATGATATTTGATAGAAAACTCAATGAACAACGCATAAGAATATACGAATGTAACCGAAGTAAAAAAAAAATTCGTCTTAAGAGTGTAGTCGGCTAAGTTCGTATATCAGAAATTAAAATCAAACGTTAGGAAAAAAACTAACTTTGAAAGCATAAACTAAATAAGCAGAATGTTGATCCGAGCCCAACGAAATAACGTCGTGTCCTTAAGACGAATTTGGCCCCTCAATCGATTACCCGAGGATATTGGACAATCGTCTCCCAGGATAGAACGGATCTCGTTCCTCCGAAGGACTCCAACGAACGCAATTTTGCAGAACAATCGCACCAAATGAAAATGATGAAGTGAATATGCGTAGAGTGCGTCGGGAAAAATGAATGCCACGAAGTTATATCTATTCCGAACTAAACTGTTCGGTCTTATTCAAGTGACGAAAAATGAAGAGTCGAGTTTTCGTGAATAGTAGCGAAGGTTCACTTGAACCGGTTCGGTTCATGAACAATCCGCGAGAAGAACTTTCGGTTTTCTGTTCGGGCGAACCGAGCCGAGCCGGCCGGACGGACGGCGGCGCGCGCGCGGGGGTGGACCCGACCTAGCTTGACGTAGGTCCTCTCTCTTCCACAAAAGTGGGGTACCCTTGGGGCCCAAACTCCATTTGTGAGGCTCAACTATTTGAACCCATCTCCCATCTCTCTTCTACCCTACATGTGGGACACTTTCACCCACACACTTCTCATTCAATTCTATGGGATTTTGGTTCCAAAATCCCAACAAGGGTCCCCTGTTCCTCAAAATAGAACGCTTTCTAGCTGTCACAAAGAGTCCTCCACCTCCTTCACATCAAAGCCAAAGAAATTGCATCTAGGTGCATGTGAGTGACAGGACCCAGTCTTCATACCCACCAAACTCCATGCCAAAAAGAGCTTCTTGTCTTACTAGTTCTCGAGTCAAGCTCGCCTTTCTCCCAACACGATACGTCCAGTGAGGGATTTTCCCTTTCTCTTTGTAACTTTTTCCGCAAAAGCCTTCAATCCATTCAGCTTCGATGAGTTTGACATGAGTACAGTTCATATTTCTTCCCTCTTTGGTCAACAAAATACATTGCTCGTTGATGCTGTGAAGACAACCAGGTCAATGCAAAAGCCGAGCTTTAGAACTTAAATGTAATGGTCGAGCGACTTCATTATCCCAAGGATGGTGCTTGACAAATAATCCTCATTATATGTTAGCATAGCTTTAATCACTTTACCACAGATGGACATTTAAAAAGAGGAGGAAACTTTTAAAGGACAAATATGTGCATATAATAAGGCACGTGATGGCATGACTGTCGATGCATGAGTTCATAGAATAGTCAGAGAGACGAGCATATGGCAGAAAACATAAGACATCGCCAAGTTGTGAACACTCGGGACCAAAGAGCATTCAATTAATAACTCCAGTGAGTTGGATCACAACATTTGCTAAAATCTTCAGAATATAAGCCAATATCATACAAAGACACCTACACCATACAGAGATTCAATCCAGGGGCAAAATCTTCTGAATAGAAGACTACATCATAAAAGAAATCTACAAAATCCAGAGATCCCACCAAGATTATACTTCAAAAGCAGAAGTGGCTGACACAACCCTAAGAATGGAACAAAATGCAGCAGAATCTACACAGGGTTAAAGGCAAAAATATTGTGAACTAGATACACAGTAGAGAGAGACAAACCAACTCTTCATGGAAAGTAGGTAAGATTATGTCCAACACTTCACCTTGTTAAGGAGTTGTCAAGGCTATTGCTCTTCAGGATCTTGCTTTCTCAACATTGACATATTGCTTTGCACACTGCTCTCATATCCACTACTATCATCCGATTCACTTACACGCTTGTCCAACAGCCTATCCCTCAAAATATCCCGATGTGAGCGTCCATGTTCCCGTGCAGCTCCCCGGTCCTGCAATCATTTAAGCAAAGTCAATTTAACTAAACTTTAGAGACACAGAATGAATCGTAGGAGACATATCTTCATTCCTAGACAATGTTTTGCTGTTGAAGAATTTCTAGGAATAAGTGAGGATAAAGCATAGTATAAATGGGTGGGTGACAAGATGAAAGGATCTGCATTGTAAAGGTTCCTCCCCAATTCCCTGGTTCCAAAAAAGTACCAACTTTACCTTGAGTGACATTTCTAGCCCAAACTTTTTTTTTGTCTCAATAAATAGAACCAACTTTCACTCTAGTCCCAAATCTGGCCAGATTGTTCGGGCCAGATTTAGGATTGAAGTGAAAGTTGATGATTTTTTACGAGACAAAAAAAAGTTCGGGCTAGAATTGTCACTCAAGATAAAAGTGGTGCTTTTTCTTGGAATTAGGCCAAAAAAACCTTCTGGGAATATGTATAAGAGGACAAAGAGTGACTGACCATTTGCAAGACAATCTCACAATGCTAATTTTCGCAAGAACACATTAAAATGTCAAATGATGGCAAGTTCAAGTTAATTGCTCTTACACGGTAGGGAGAAGATTCTATATATTTGATTGGATCAATGTTCGCCAATATTTTCAAGTCTTATTGAAAATGAGGTGCAACTCCAGAAATATGGGACACGGATAAGAATGGGCGAAAAAACACTACAAGTGCCATAACTTGTGTACGGCGCTCACTTTAGTGCCATAACTTTTTTTTGGATCACTTTAGTGCTAAAATTTTTGAAAAACGATCACTTAAGTGCTAAAATTTTTAAAAACGATCACTTAAGTGCCAACTCCGGTGCCGTACACAATTTTTCGCGGGAAATCTAACATGGCATTTTTTTATTAATTTCTGAAGCTGACGTGGCTCGTCGGAGTCTCGCCGGAGATTGGCACTTAAGTGATCGTTTTTCAAAAATTTGAGCACTTAAATGTTCGTTTTTCAAAAATTTTAGCACTTAAGTGATCGTTTTTCAAAAATTTTAGCACTAAAGTGATCCAAAAAAAAGTTATGACACTTAAGTGATCGTTTTGCCTCCGACTTGGCATCAAAGTGATCCGAGAAAAAGTTATGCCACCAAAGTGAGCGCCGTACACAAGTTATGGCACTTATAGTGTCCTTTTGCCGATAAGAATGCGTACTTACATCTCGAAAAGCAACTCATCAGCTTCGAGCATATGAACTACATGACCCATCTTTGGCGGCTTCTGAGCATTTGGATCCACGCAACACAGAGCTACCAAAAGAGTACGCTTTAGGGCTCTCGATGAGGGCTTTTCCGGCAACCTAGGGTCCAGAACTCCCTCCCGGTTTCTATTTGTAACCATTGTCTTAAGCCACTCAACAAGATTAGCCTGAAGAGGAAAAGGGAATGCTCCTCAAATGCTCAAAGATGATTGAGGATTGACGACATCGTATTGACAAGACTGACCTCTCCAGAAGCGGTGGATCCAAATTCGACTGAAAAAAAACATCAAAATTTAGATGTATGGGAAACAAGATACTGAGACTTTTCGAGTAGAAGATTACAGTAAGAGAGAGCAATCAGCTTCACCCCCATCACAAAATGATTTTAGCCATCTTCAATCCAATCAAAGTAACATTAACAGCACCCACAAATCTTGACTTCCTAAACAAACCCACAATCTCCTCCACCTTCACGTCACTGCACTCCTCAACGACCACCACACAAGCCCGGCCGACCATCGTCGTCATCTCCATCTATGCTGCGAACCGCGATAGGAAATGTCCACTAAACGCCTAATCGAAAACCACATTGAAGATGTGCAAATTGTGCAGACCAACGCAGCTTACCAGAGGCGGCGAGTCAACCCCTGTGACATCGGCGACGCCCGACTCGGACAGCGCCATGACCTCATGGTCGGTTCCGGCACAGACGTAGAGGACCTTGGAGTGGTTGCGGAGGAGGCTTAGATTGGGGATCGAGTTGAAGAAGTGCCGGTGGGAGAGGACTTGGCTGCGGAAGGCGTGGGAGGAGTGCTGAGGGAGGGGCGCTTTTGGGGTTTCTTTCCTATCTAGTATTGATATTTGATATATTTCGGGTCATTAGGGTACCCGACTCGACCCGAACCAAATTGTCGAGGCACCCATTGTTTCTCTCACTACCCGAATAGGAATGAAACCCAACCTGAAAATAACTTGAATTTTCGGGTCGGGTCGGGGTGATTTGAGTATTTTTGACACCCTAAAAGCTAGTGATTAACTTGATTATTTTTGCTTGACAAATCCGTTCTTATTGAACGAATGTGTACTTAACCCTACTGGTGCTTGTTGATCCTCACTACTTTCCAAGTTTAGCTTTACTTCGCAATTTTCTGGGCATTGTTTTGCTTTGCTACAAAGTTTGGGTGTATCCCATACAACTTTTTAAGCATTGAATACGACTTTCTTTTGACCCAAAAAACAAAAATAAAATAAAAACTTCTTGATTATTGCCTTCGCGCTGCGCGCATTTCGTCCCACCAGCTCCTGCCAATTGTTCTTGGGCGCTGTTACATTACATCAGAAACAATTAAGCAACCCTAATCTCAACTTCACCACGCCTATGTGTGTGTTATTAGTCGGCAAAAGTACACCACAAGTGCCATAACTTGTGTACGGCGATCACTTTGGTGCCATAACTTTTTTTTGGATCACTTTGGTGCCAAGTCAGAGGAAAAGAGATCACTTTAGTGCCAATTTGGCCGGAAATCCGACGTGGCATTTTTTATTAATTTTTTACGCCGACGTGGCTCGCCGGAGGCTGAGTCAGCGTGTACAGTCAGCATTTTTTATTTTAAATAATTTTTTTCAGCGTGTACAGTCAGCATTTTTAATTTTAAATATTTTTTTCCTTTTTTTTTTCTTCTTCTTTTTTCTTTTTCTTTTTTTTCTTTTCTTCCCTCGCCGGCTGGCCACCGGCGAATCTCGGGAAGGGCTGGGCAAGGGCGACCTTGCCCATGGTCGGCGAGGGGTGGCCGACCCTCGCCGGCGACAAGCGAGGCCGCCCCTCGCCGGCCCAAGCGAGGGCTGCCCTCGCCCGACGCCGGCGAGGGTCGCCCACACCCGACTCAGACGAGGGCGACCCTCGCCCGCCCAAGCGAAGGCTTCCCTTGCTCGACGCCGGCGAGGGTCGCCTCGCCAGATCCCGCGAGGGCGACCACTTGCGGCGTCGGGCGAGCCTCGAGGCTTAGGCGTCGGGCGAGCCCGACTTAGGCGTCGGGCGACCACTCGCCGCGTCGGCGAGGGAAGCCCTCGCCCGGGAGGGCGAGGGTCGCCCACGCCCGACTCAAGCGAGGCGACCCTCTTCCGCCTAGATGAGGGTCGCCCTTGCCGATCTCGGCGAGGGCGACCTCGCCCTCGCTTGAGTCGGGCGTGGGTGACCTCGCCCGATGCCGGCGAGGTCGCCTCGTTGGGCGGCGTCGGCGAGGGCGCCTCGCTGGGCCGGCGGGGGCGGCCTCGCTGGGCCAGCGAGGTCGGCCGCCCCTCACCGGCCATGGGCAAGGCTGCCCTCGCCCAGCCCTTATCGGGCTTCGTTGGTGGCCGGCCGGCGATGGGAGAAAAGAAAAAAAGAAAAGAAAAGAAAAAGGAAAGAAGAAAAAAAAAGGAAAAAAATATTTAAAATTAAAAATGCTGATTGTACATGCTAAAAAAAATTATTTAAAATAAAAAACGCTGACTGTACACGCTGACTCAGCCTCCGGTGAGCCACGTCAGCGTAAAAAATTAATAAAAAATGACACGTCGGATTTCCGGCCAAATTGGCACTAAAGTGATTTCTTTTCCTCCGACTTGGCACCAAAGTGATCCGAAAAAAAGTTATGGCATCAAAGTGATCGCCGTGCACAAGTTATGGCACTTGTGGTGTACTTTTGCCGTTATTAGTCACTAATGTTCTTATGCTATAGAATCCAGATTCCAGACTAGTATTTGCTCGGACCAAGCATATAAAGCATCATCTAGGAAATGGTGCACAGTAACTCTCAGGAAAGCAAAAAGAAAATGATAACGCAAATGAGATCCCTGCCATACAAAATATGAAGAAAAATAAATGTATACCATCCTAACAACATCTTGGATTTAAGCATCAACCAAGAAAAGAGGGAGGGGAGCGAGAAATGCCGTTGGTGGACATCTTTTCTGCCTTCTGAAGTTGAAAGACACGTACCTATATATGTATATATGGAGATATAAATCCGATATAACTTGCATAGTAGCTGTAAATGCTCGTCTTTTATAAACATAAATCATGAAACCTAAATGGACACCCCTCATGTTAATTACTGTAGCCAAAAAAAATCATAAAGTGGCAGGATCATTATGTTTATCTTTTCAAAAAAAAAGTGACGGAGGATAATTCCATCCAATTAAAGCAATATATAAAAAATTTCATATACTTTATAGGGGACGTATTTATCTACCATCTATATATCTATACATATATGTATATATAAATTCACTATGACTTGTATTTCCGCTAATAAATGCTCGCCCTTCGTAGAAATAAATCATGGAATTTGGACGGGACGGATCCCCCTCATATGACTTACTACAGCAAAAAGGCAATATACCAAAATTTTCATTGGTACAATGGGGGAGGTTCGCTACAATTCTTTACGGAAAATAAAAGGTTATAAGGATGATTTATGTAATAACATGGATCTCTACAAATTGAGATTTTTTAATTTAAATAATAGAAGATATATAAGAAATCTGCATTAATTGGTATTCATTGAACATAATAGAGATAAACGATCAAAATTTCAAAACAAAACAAGGGTGTTTGGACCAGAGCAGGTGCTTAAAAGGCTCCATGTCGGTCTTCGTCCAGACCTCAAGATCACTGGAATGTAAAATTTTTAGAGGGTATTCTCTCTTCTTGTGAAAGATAAAGATACAAGGTGAATTGAGGGTATGAGGCGTGTGAGCACCATCACATTAAAATAAGGAATACATCCTTGGAGCTTGCCTCATATGATGAGAACAAGTCGCAGAAGCTCTCGTAGAAGTGAAATCTCCTTCTTTTGGTGAGACATATTTTTCAGCCTTCTTAAATCGTATGAGTAATTTGACTAACATATGAGTAATAAATGCTCATCCTTTACAGAAAAAATCATAGAACCTGGGTGGACATCCCTCTCATTAATCTCTATAGCACAAAAATCAGACTTTTCCTATGACATGGTAGGATCATTATGTTTCTTTTCTTGGAAAAGGTGACGGAGGACAACTTCATCTAATTAAAGCAATATACCAAAATTTTCATTGGCACAACGGGGGAGGTTCACTGCAATTCTTTACGGAAAAACAAAAGCTTATAAGGATGATTTATGTAATTACACAAATCTCTACAAATTGATTTTTTTTCAATTTAAAAAATATAAAAAATCTGTATTAATCGACATGCATTGAACATAACAGAGATAAAAGACCAAAAGTTCAAGACAAAATGAGGGTGTTATTTGCTCAATATCCCCTTGAACTTTGCTACAGAGGTGCAACCGTCCCAAACTTTGATCCAGTAAATCCGCCTCCCGTTGTAACTCCAGTATGATAGTCAGTCGCTCCATCTCATCCAGCCTTGTTGAGGTTCCATTTGCATAACATTCTTGCTCTCTTCCCCGTTTTGCTTTTAGCATCAGTGACAGTGACAAATTCCCCTGCATTTGAAATGTAAAAGGAAACAAGAGTGTTAGTAAGACGAGAACCGCGACAAGCAATTCTATCGGATAGTATTGAAGGGCCGAAAGTCCCACAAGGGAAAAGTACATTTCTTGTAAGAATAATAGGGCTCATATGAATTAATGGTTTAATAAATATTTAAGTGCTAAAACGTATTGGCTATGAAAAATAGATGAAAATGTATAATTCTATTGAGAAGTTAAAGTTCCTCCGAAGAGATGCAACTCTTATAAATTGGGATATGTTTTGATGGAAGGCACCACTTGAAGGGGTATATATAAAAGAATTTGGTCATCCCTCCACCCACAATAACGCACGAAAAGAACGTTGTATTTTTATCCTCCATCGATAAGATACGTTAAGCGAAAAGTGGGTTAAGGGAGAGAAATCAGATTTCTTCGTTTCTTCCGTTTTCTACAACAATTATCTTCAAGGGAAACATTATGGATAAAGGTATGTCTTCATCCCTCTTATTGTGAAAATCATGAAGATCTAAGATCCTAGTTCATAATTTTTCCGCATAAAAGGATTACGTTGTAACTTAGAGTTGGTATCAGAGCGTGGTTTAGGATCTCATGGTTTTTCCGATTATGGTTTTTTGGGATAAAGATATATGTTGCTCTTTTCTTGTTATTTGCCTACGGTTGAAATGATTTCTTGTTCCGATTCATTTCATCGAATCTTGGACCTGTGTGATAGTGTCGGTGTGGTCTCCAAAACCTGCTCGTTAATTTGGTTGGAGATGGGCTGTTGGAAGAGACCCCGATAATGGAAGGCTCGGCAGAATGGGGCACAAAAAAAACAAAACGAATGGACGCGATGAAGAAGGCGCGTGGAAGCCACACGCATGCTGCGGTTGCAGGCGCGTGGATCCACGCGCCAGTGCGTGATGCACGCGATGAAGGAACAGGCGTGTATGATGCACGCGCCCGCCCATGCATAGGCGCGTGGGCCCTACGCACCCGCACGGCAGTTCAGGTGCGTGCGCCTGCTGCCTTCTCTCCCCTCCGCTTAATTACATTTCTGCCCTTATGTGTTTATTTACGATTCTGCCCTTGACCGTTTGATTTACTGTTTTCCCATTGACCGAATTATTTACCATTTTGCCACTGGTTGCTGAATTTACGGTTCTGCCCCCTATCGATTCTGATTTTACAGTTTTGCCCTTACGCATTAATTTACGGTTTTATCCTCAGCATGCAATTTGGTAAATGTTTATGAATGAAACAATTATAGTGTTTTACAATTTCAAGAATTCAATTATAAGTGGTTTGTTAGTCACTAAAGTGGCCGAACCACAATGTCTTGAATTTTTGAAATTGTATAATGTTTCTTTCAATTACCCATGATTAATTGATGCTATGATTGGAATTGATATATTACATATCCTTATTGGTGTCATGGACATATTGAAGTTCTTTTATTATAAGGAGTTAGGGATTAACCCAAAGGTTAATCAATTTCTTATAATTCATGAACATAATAGTTGGTAATTAATATGTCTTGTTAAATTTGTTTGTATATCCAAAGATATCAAATAAATTTTAATAGGGTGTATTTATAATTACCAAATAAAAGTTATTAGCATCATTGTGGTTTATTGTACGTTTGTATATTATAGGATCACCCAAAGGAGAACTATGATATACATGTAATGTTTTATTTGAATATGATAATGTGATATTCTCAAAGCATTAATGTATGAGTATATTCTTGTATATTTGCAGTATCTGTACCTGTTTCTCTTCATTCGCATGCTTCGTCTGTTCCTTAATTCAATGGAATGAATTTCCTTGATTGGAGTGAACAAGTCCAATTTCACCTAGGTGTCTTAGATATTGATTTAGCACCTCAAATTGGGAAACCGGCTGCTATTACTGATGAGAGCAGTGATAATGAAAAGTCTTTCCATAAAGCTTGGGAAAGATCGAACAAATTAAGCTTAATGATTATGCGAATGACAGTTGCAAACAACTTAAAGACAACTCTTCCCAAAACTGACAATGCTAAGGAATTTATGAAATTTGTGGAAGAGCGTTCTTAAACTGCTGATAAGTCACTAGCTGGTACATTGATGAGTACTTTGACCACCATGAAATATGATGGTTCACGTACCATGCATGAATATGTACTAGAGATGACAAACTTAGCGGCAAAATTAAGGACTTTGGGAATGAACGTGGATGAGTACTTAGGCTCCGTTCGTTTGCCGGAAAATATTCTCCTTTTGGAAAATATTTTCCCGGAAGTCATTTTTCGGAAAAATGTTTTCTAGGACCACAATTATCTGGTGTTCGGCTAAAATCTGAAAAAGTTTCGGAAAATATTTTCTGGTGTTCGGCGACGCGACGGCGGGCGACCGGCGGCGGCAACGGCGGGCGGCGGGTGGGCGGGCGGGCGGGCGGCGGCGGCGGCGGCAAGCGGCTACCAGCGGCCGACGGCGGTGACCGGAGATCAACTTCCTCTCCCACGGAAAACATTTTCCCTCCCATGGGCAATTTTGCCTTCACTTTGGGGAAAATGATTTCCTCTTTGTGAAAAGAGGAAATCATTTTCCTCAAAACAATGAAGGATTTGAGGGTGGGGAAGGAAAATGTTTTCCCACGGAAAACATTTTCGGCCCCCGAACACCGGAAAATGCGGAAAATGTTTTCCGGAAAAATATTTTTCCGCAAACGAACGGAGCCACAGTTGATACTTAATTCCTTGCCTCATGAACAATATGGGCCATTTCAAATGAATTACAACACTATAAAGGACAAGTGAAATGTAAATGAATTAGCCAGTATACTTGTTCAAGAGGAAACAAGGATAAAGAATCAAAAGGCTCATTCTATTCATCTCTTAAGTCATCAAGAAGCTGAGAAGAATTCCAAGAGGAAAGGTAGAAGGAGCAAGAAGAAAGGTTTACACAACCTGAATGACTCTTCTAAGGCTTCTCAAATCCACAAGAAGGAATACAATCTTATTAAGTGTCACTTTTGCAATAAAATTGGACACATGAAGAAAGATTGTCTGAAGCGTAAAGCTTGGTTCGAAAAGAAAGGTAAGCCTTGTGCTTTAGTATGTTTTTTTTTTTTTTTTTTTGGTAACTCGGGAACCCCGCACTAGCCGACACCAGGAGGTAAACCCGGAAAATACGATGTAGGGTTTCTTTCAATCCAAACCATAAAGCCAAGTGAGAATTATATGCTCACGGGGAATAGAAACAAAGCTCCAGTTGAAGGCATTGGCACTTATCGTTTGATCTTAGATACGGGGCATCATTTGGATTTGTTTTGAACCCTTTATGTACCTACTTTTTCCTGCAATTTAGTTTCTTTGCCAAAACTTGATGCAGCGGGATTCTCTTTTAAGTTTGGTTGTGGATCTTTCAGTTTGGCTGTGTTCGTTTGTGGAAAAATATTTTTCCGGGAAATATTTTCCGCGTTTTCCGGTGTTACGGGGCGGAAAATGGGAAAACATTTTCCTTCCCCACCTCCAAATCCTTCATTGTTTTGAGGAAAATGATTTCCTCTTTTCACAAAGAGGAAATCATTTTCCCCAAATTGAAGGCAAAATTGCCCATGGGAGGAAAATATTTTCCGTGGGAGAGGAAGTTGATCGCCAGCACCACCGTTGGTCGCGATCGCCGGTCGCCACGCAGTCCCCCCCCCCGCCCCCGCCTGGGCGCGGCGGCGGGCGATGGCCGCCCGGTGAAAAATATTTTCCGAAACTTTTTCATATTGGTCGCCGAACACTTTGGAAAATTATGTTCCGGGAAAACATTTTCCAGGAAAATGAGTTCCGGGAAAATATTTTCCAAAAGGAGAATATTTTCCGCCAAACGAACGGAGCCTTTTATATAAGAATAATAATCTTATTGGAACTGGAATTTTATGTGATGGTCTCTACAAGTTTAAACTTGATAATGCTTTTGCTGAGACCTTAATGACCTTGCATCATACTGTTGGCACTAAACGCAGTTTAGTAGATGAGAATTCTGCTTACTTGTGGCATAAATGTTTGGGTCATATATCCTAAGAAAGAATGCAAAGATTAGTGAAGAATGAAATTCTTCCAAATTTGGATCTTACTAATCTTGGAGAGTGTATTGATTGTATTAAGGGTAAACAAACAAAACATACTAAGAAAGTTGCCACAAGAAGCACAGAGCTTCTTGAAATTATACACACCGATATATGTGGTCCTTTTGATGTTCCATCTTTTGGTAAAAAAAGTTATTTTATCAAATTTATTGAAGATTTTTTACGTTATGGTTATATTTATCTATTGCATGATAAATCTCAATCAGCGAATGCACTTGAGGTGTATATTAAAGAGGTTGAAAGACAATTAGATAAAAAGGTGAAAATAGTAAGGTCGGATAGAGGTGGTGAATATTATGGAAAGTATGATGAATCGGGACAATGTCCGAGTCCATTTGCTAAATTCCTTGAAAGACATGGTATTTGTGCTCAATACACAATGCCAAGTACACCATAACAAAATGGTGTAGCAGAAAGGCGTAATCGTATTTTAATGAAAATGATTAAGAGTATGATGAGTTATTCATCTCTACCCTTATCATTGTGGATGTATGCCTTAAAGACTTCTATTTATTTATTAAATAGGGTTCCTAGTAAGGCAGTTCCAAAGACGTAGGAATTGGTAATTATCTAGGTTCATTTTCACAAGCCATGGAATGTGATGATTCTACTAAATGGTTCAATGCCATGGAATAAGAGTTGAAATCTATGGATCAAAATCAAGTTTGGAATCTCGTTGAATTGTCTGAAGGATGCAAAAAGGTCGGGTGTAAATGAGTTTTTAAGACCAAGCGCGACTTAAAAGGTAATATTGAACGATAAGGCCAAACTTATTGCTAAAGGTTTTACTCAGAAAGAAGGCATTAACATAAAGAGACATTTTCACCAGTCTCCAAGAAAGACTCACTTAGAATCATTATGGCTTTGGTAGCTCATTATAATTTAAAGTTACACCAAATGGATATTAAAACTGCCTTTCTTAATGAGAATTTAGAGGAAAAAGTTTATATGGAACAACCTGAGGGCTTTTCAGTTAAAGGAAATGAACACATGGTGTGTAAGTTAAATAAATCAATATATGGACTTAAACAAGCTTCCCGACAATAGTATCTTAAGTTTAATGATACCATAACTTCTTTTGGATTTAAGGAAAACACTGTTGATCGGTGTATATACATGAAGGTCAGTAGGAGCAAGTTTATTTTTCTAGTTCTGTATGTTGATGACATTTTGCTTGCTACTAATGATCTTGGTTTGTTACATGAAACCAAGAAATTTTTCTCTAAAAATTTTGAAATGAAAGATATGGGAGAGGCAACGTATGTGATAGGAATAGAAATATTCCGTGATAGATCACAATGATTGTTAGGGTTGTCTCAGAAAGCCTATATTGATAAAATTTTAGAGAGATTTAATATGGATAAATTGTGACATTCCGAATTTTGGCCCATTTTTGAGATTTATAAAAACGGGTATTTCGTCTGTGCGCTTATAGTAAAAATCTCGCCCGGGAACTAATCACTCCCGGTTATTATTTTTAAATCTTGAGATTTCGCTAGAATCGCACTCGATCAAATCGGCCGTTATTTAGACCCCCGAACTTGGCGCCGATTTTTGGGAGTTTCGGACGAAATAAATTGGACGGTGTCAATATTATCGTAGCCAGGCTGTTGAGATTGTCAGAATAATGGAAGAATGGGAGTTTTTGACCGGGTGCGAATTTGGACTAGTAGACCTCCTCGCTATAGTTTGATTTAATTAATTCGGCATTTGTCCTTTTTATATGCGAGGCTTATTTTGGACCGGTAGATCGCTTTCGATTTTGAATTTGGGCAATCGGATCGCAATTAATATTTGATTGAATGTTTATTTATTTTCTCTAAAGAAGAATCTCGTAAAACAAAGAGCGTCAATCTGAGCACATTAGCACCAACCTTATGATTGTGGATCCCTTAACAAAAGGATTGCCGCCCAAAATATTTAAAGAATATATTGAAAGGATGGGTATTATTGGATGTCATTAATGATTGTACTATGAGTGCATTAAGTTTATTTATTTGACACTATGAGCTCAATTATGTGTTTTCCGATATTTCCCGTTTTCTATTTGGTATACATGATGGAAATAGATGAATGTATAACGTGACGGTCGCCTCTAATAGAGACATTATAGTTTGACCATTACTATACTTCTCATTTATGCCGCCCGTAGCTCGCCTCCGTCGCCGTCAGACCGTCATTCCGGCCAGGCAAGCTCGCCAGGCCGAGCGTGCCTGGCCGTGCTCGAGCTCGCCGGTCCGAGCGTCCCGTGGTCGTGGCCGAGCCGTTGCCCACGCGCACCAGCCGCGCGCCCGCTCGCCCAATCGTGGCTGTCGCCGCGCGCGTGCCCGTCCGACCCAGGGCGCGTCGCCCGCCAGTGGCACAGGCGCCTTGCCCGTCCCGGCTTGCCGTGCGCCCGGGCACGCTCGTTCGGCCACCGCGCCCGCGCGCCCAGGGCGCGCGTCGTCCGGCCATTGTGCCCGCGTTGGCCGGCCACCGCGCCCTTGTTGGCCCGCGCCCGCGCCTAGTTCGGCACTGTTCACCCGGGCCATTTTAGGCCCGAGCCGATTTTCTCCGGGCCAAAACCAAGTAAGTGACTTTCTAAACCCTACCTAGTACTTTGGGTATTTTTAGACTTGTTTAGGATGTGATTAGTATCGGGTTAGGAATTAATTTAGGCGTGGGCTAATTAGATTAAGTGTGCCCGATTTATGAATTATTGTGGTGATAATTGTGTGGCTAATTTAGTGATTGACTGAGGTAAATAGCATGACTGAATTGTCGTGGCGCTTGTGGGTGAATTGGAATCAATTGAATGTGTTGACTTGAATGTCGGGTCGGTGGGCCGATGTGGGGAGCATGAATTGAGTGGACTGACGTGGCGTGCTAGATTGATATTGGTGAAAGGGTGGTGATTGAAATTGATTTATATGACTAAGAGCATGGTGAATTTTGTATTGTGGTTGTCTGGACACACTTGGGTGATATTTGAACGTGTGAATGTCATGAAATTGATTGAATTATGTGGCGTGTATGCTTGACAAGCCCGGATTGATCGGAGGGCTGACCTGTGGGGTGTTGACCCGGGTCGTGTGAAAGTAAGAAAGGTCCTCAGGGGTGTTGACCGGGACAGAGCCCGATTGATCGGAGGGCGGACTCAGTGGGGTGTTGACCTGGTCGTGTGAAAGTTTGTTTTTGAAAGGTCCCGTGGGGTGTTGACCGGGACGAGCCGGATTGATCGGAGGGCGACTGTGTGGGTGTTGACCCGGGTCGTGTGAAAATTTGTTTTTGAAAGGTCTGTGGGTGTTGACCCGGGACGAGCCCGATTGATCGGAGGCCGTGACCTATGGGGTGTTGACCGGGTCGTGTGAAAGTTGGATGGATGCGCATGTGAAATGTGTTTGGGTTGAATTGGATGAACGTACGTGTGTATGGCGCTCGAATGATTTTGATGTGTTCATTGACTATTATTGCATTATTATGATTTGACTAATGTGCTAGATATGGGCATGTGATTGGATGGCGAGGTAAGTCCATTTATGTGAATTATATATATGTAATCGGGTAGATTGCATGCTGAACTTGTCTGGGTACGCATTGGCCTATGTGGGGTATAGGGGGTTGCTTATTGAGACTCGTTCTCACGGTTATTATATAACCATTTTCAGATCTGCGACCGTGATTGATTGGAGACGACACCAGGGTATCTCGGGGATGGAGGACGGGTCAAGTTACCCCATATTTTGTGTGCCCCTCTTTTGTATAGCGAAGTAGGATACCCCACCACTATTCCCTTTTGATGTTGTGTATTTGGAATTATTGTTTTGTTCTATCCCTTTGTCATATTTTATTGGCTGGGTTGTTTTAAATTCGCTTCCGCTTGCCTTTATCGTTGGGTGTTTCGTTTGGGTCGGCGACGCGTCCTGGGACGTCGCGTTCAATACGACCGTTGAGGGGTGTCGCGAGCCCGTTGGGGTCCGGGGCGTGACATAAATGTTCAGCAAGAGCAGTTCCAATTCAGAAAGGTGACAAATTTGGTCTTATGCAATGTCCGAAAAGTGAATTGGAACAAGAACGAATGAAAAGTATTCGCTATGCATCTGTTGTCAAAAGCTTAATGTATGCACAAACTTGCACCAGACCATAAATTCGTTTTGCTATCGGAATGCTAGGCAGGTATCAAAGTAACCCAAGATTAGATCATTGGAAAGCTGTAAAGAAAGTTCTCAGATACTTGCAAGGAACGAAGAATCACATGCTCACTTATAAAAGATCTAATCATCTTGAGGTGATTGGATATTCAGTTTCAGACTTCGCCGGATATACCAATACAAGAAAATTAACTTTTGGTTACTTGTATCTTTTGGCTGGAGGCGCAATTTCATGGAAAAGTACAAAGCAGTCAGTTATTGCTACATTTACTATAGAGGCTGAGTTTGTGGCATGCTTTGAGATCACTATTCATGGGATATGGCTGCGGAACTTTATTTTCAGGGCTTATGATTATCGACAGCATTGCCAAGCCACTGAAAATTTATTGTGATAACTCTGCAACAGTTTTCTTCTCTAAGAACGACAAGTACTCCAATGGTGCTAAACATATGGAGATTAAATACTTGTCCGTTAAAGAAGAAGTTCAGAAACAAAGAGCGTCAATTGAGCACATTAGCACCAACCTTATGATTGCAGATCCCTTAACAAAAGGATTGCCGCCCAAAATATTTAAAGAATATATTGAAAGGATGGGTATTATTGGATGTCATTAATGATTGTACTATGAGTGCATTAAGTTTATTTATTTGACACTATAAGCTCAATTATGTGTTTATGATATTTCCTGTTTTCTATTTGGTATACATGATGGAAATAGATGAATGTATAACAGGACAGTCTCTAATAGAGACATTATAGTTTGACCGTTACTATACTTCTCATTTATGGATCATGTTAAGTAGGGAGCTATAGTTGTAGTACATGGAAGGGACTATGTCGATTAATGGCATACAACCGCTATGACTCGCATTAGTTTCTTTATTTAACTGTGATCATTATGTGATAGGCAATTTAAGAAAGGTTTTAGCATAATGTTATTGTGCACATTATGGTCTTTATTAAACCATGAAAGGAAGGTCATATGGGCCAAGTGGGAGAATGTAAGAATAATGTGGCCCACATGATGTTATGAATTAATGGTTTAATAAATATTTATGTGCTAAAACATATTGGCTATGAAAAATAGATGAAAATGTATAATTCTATTGAGAAGTTAAAGTTACTCCGAAGAGGTGCAACTCTTATGAAGTGGGATATGCTTTGATGGAAGGCACCACTTGAATGGGTATATATAAAAGAATCTAATCCTCTCTCCACCCACGATAACGCACGAAAAGAACGTTGTATTTTTATCCTCTATTGATAAGATACGTTAAGCAAAAAGTGGGTTAAGGGAGAGAAATCAGATTTCTTCATTTCTTCCGTTTTCTACAACAATTATCTTCAAGGGAAATGCTATGGATAAAGGTATGTCTCCATCCCTCTTATTGTGAAAATAATGAAGATCTAAGATCCTAGTTCATAAATTTTCTGCATAAAAGTATTACGTTATAACTTACATTTCTTTCAAGGAATTCTAGGCCTGTCCCCAAGATTCTCTCCAAATGAATTCCTTGCCGAGGTGAAATATTTAAAGCATTTCAAAAGGTCGCAGCGACTACGCCATCTCTGGGAAGGCGTAGAGTAGTCACAGGTTGAAGACCACATTGTGGACAGACGCTAATGTAGCTTGGGCAGTGATGCTATTGAGAAGACATTGCCAAATGATATGCTTGATCTCATAAGAGTGTCGAATTTCCGTACACAATCCCGGTTCATGTGGCTTGTATTCGTCTCCGCAACATCATTGGCAGCCTCATAGGTCGGTGTATGCTAAAATCACTGAATTCCAATGCACTTTGCTGTGTCTGGCAATCGGAACAGCGCAGATTGTACTCAAAATACTGTCATTTAGTAGCATATAGAGACCGCTGAAGTTCCAATTACCCAGTCTATTCCAACAATCTATTAAGGATTTCTTCACCTTCATTGAGAGGGCCAACTACAGAATTCCTTAATGGTTCCAAGACCCGATCAGTTGACGTCCCAAAGCGGAGCCTTCGTCGTTAGTACCATAACGTATGCCTTTACCAAACACTCTCTTCGACTTTTTTACAATGACTAATCAGACGATATTGATTCAAAGAATCAGGACCTCGAAACTAGGGAATAATGGAATTCAAAGTGTCCCAAACTCCTCGAGGCACGACTCTACAGTTAAAATAAAATATTGACAAGCGAACAAACAGAGTCGCTTACACTACCCATTTGAGGTTTTTGGGAAAAGATTGCGGGAACCCCATCAGGACCGCCGGCCTTCAAAGGCTTGAGCTCTCAAAGAGCTTTTCCGATGGTATTTGAAGTGACATGCTCCTGAAGACTCTGAATAGCATCATGGGGAAGAGATTTGACCTAGTTCGAAGGAAGCACAGGGATTCTCGGGGAGCAAACATGAGAGGTAGAGAAAAGGTTTATTAAATGATTCAATTAGTAGCATAAGAATTAGACTCTAAGTTTGAGCTTAAAACTTCGCTGATAGCTTTGTATTTATAGAGTTTATCTGCTAGCTATTACAATAATTACATGAGATAAGCATAAACTAATTCAAAATATTTTTAATTTTGAATTAGTATGTTACAATAATAACTACATGAGTTACAATTATATTTCGTCGGAAATGTTCTCGTGACGAAATATAATTTACTGAACGTCGTTCTTCGGCTCTTAATGAAAGGAGGCTGGGTTCTAGATCCAATTCCGGACAGGAGCAATCCATGCGTGAATAAAGAACTTGATTTTTACAGAATATTCAGACGAAACCGTCCAATTACTGACGGCGTCCAAAGTTCATTGACATGATATAATAAAGCTACTAACTAAGGACCTAAACAACTACAGCTATGGAAACTGAAAGCACGAAACTGGAAAGTAAGGATAAAAGACAGCATTTATTTTTTTTATGTGCCAGGGGGGCACTTCTATTGATAATCAGACACTATTTATAATGCAGACTTGGCAACCGTTCTTGGCATTGTATCCGATACCCATCGTTGATTTCATCTTCACCGTTCATTTAATGACACATGTTTATCAACTTCTATCGATCTTATCTTTTGTACGAAGTGATAACCACTCTTGAGCTTTCTCTGTGCTGATATCTGTCCTTAGTATGATAATTGTCACTGAACCCCTTTTATCTTCTGAAATGATAACCATCATCGAGCCTATTTGTTTTCTAGAATGACAACCGTCATCGAGCCCATTTGTTCTCTAAGGCGACAACCGTCATCGAACTTTTCTTTATTTGTCACATGTCCTTTGGGATGGTAATTATTATCGAGCTTTTCTCCGTTTGACATCTGTCCTTCGGGACGATAGCCATCATCGAGCTTTTCTCCGTTTGACACCTATCTTTCGGGATGATAACCGTCATCGAGCTTTCCTCCGTTTGACACCTATCCTCTAGGATGGTAACCATCATCGAGCTTTTCTACATCTGTCACCTTTCCTCCGGAAATAGGGACCTTCGTCGAGCTTTTCTGACTTGACACCCATCATCCTTTTTATCGATGTCCTTGATGAAAAATACCTTTGGCACTTTTAGTCCAGTTTTTCCTGGTTTGACACTTGCTCTTCTGGAGCAAAGGCTTTCATCAAGTCCTTCCTAGCTTAGCATTCACTCTTCTCCTTGTCGACGTCCTCGATGAAAATACCTTCGGCACTTTTGGTCCCCATTCATCTGAATTTCAAATTTTTCACTTATGACTATCAGTACTTACCAGCTGTCTTACATGAATCATCTCAGTACGGGCAACGTCATCTCTTGTCGTTTTATTCATCTATCCTAAGTGTCGACAACCCTAATTAATTTCAGATGTCAACATATGCCCCATTTTAAAAGAATTAATTCTTTTAAGACAAATTTTGACCTGAATAATCTTAATCTTAATGCCTCGTAACTTGTATTTGCTCATCCTTCCTGAAACGCTTCGCTTTACTCTGACACGTCATCTTGATCATTTATGACCTAGCAGATCTTCATGATAGCAAATCACTTGAAACATCATATCCTGGCGAAAAAATCGTAACTTTTGACCTTCCACCTTCTTCTTCAATTCTAAGTTTTCTTCTCAGTTTTACAATCCTTCGTTTCTTTTCAAATTTCTCAGTCAGTCCGCATTCATGGCCCGCAAATATTCTCCCAAATCATATATTGAGAAATTCGATCAACTACATCATGATCAAGAGTCTCCGAACTGTGACTTTCGACTATTGCACTTGGTCAATGAATCCTCCGACCAACTTATTC
This sequence comes from Syzygium oleosum, assembly GCF_021117445.2. Lineage (NCBI taxonomy): Eukaryota > Viridiplantae > Streptophyta > Magnoliopsida > Myrtales > Myrtaceae > Syzygium > Syzygium oleosum. The sequence continues at coordinate 428,193 of NW_026607506.1, read as the reverse complement.
TGAGTTCTTGTTTTCACAATTATCACTAGATTCCCACTTCTCTTCGTCCCTGTTTTCCAAAGAGAATAGGAGAGCTTCTTACTGTTCAGAAGTCTTCGATTGCAGACATCTGGTTTCCAAAAACCTCACGATTTCGTGGGTTTCCTTCTCTTGAAATGGGTTTTCACAGCTGGTACGTGAGATTAAAGGGAGACATAACCACTCGCCTTGCTTGGATGAGAGCTGGCATTGATATCGCTCTAGAGGTCAACATGCTGTCATATGATTTAAATCTAGGGCTTTTGGGTGCTGCCATCAGTTTCTGATCCCCTTCGCCCAATTATTTCTTTTTTCCCTAGAGCCCTATGTTTGGGCAAAAGAACACTACAAGTGCCATAACTTGTGTACGGCGCTCACTTTAGTGCCATTACTTTTTTTGGATCACTTTAGTGCTAAAATTTTTGAAAAACGATCACTTAAGTGCTAAAATTTTTGAAAACGATCACTTAAGTGCCAACTCCGGTCTTGTACACAATTTTTCGCCGAAATCCGACGTGGCATTTTTTTATTAATTTCTGAAGCCGACGTGGCTCGCCGGAGTCTCGTCGGAGATTGGCACTTAAGTGATCGTTTTCAAAATTTTAGCACTTAAGTGATCGTTTTTCAAAAATTTTAGCACAAGTGATCCAAAAAAAAAGTTATGACACTTAAGTGATCGTTTTTCCGACTTGGCACCAAAGTGATCCGAAAAAAGTTATGGCACCAAAGTGAGCGCCGTACACAAGTTATGGCACTTATAGTGTCCTTTTGCCACTATGTTTGTTACTCTTTTGGACATGTACGCTATTACTAATTTTCCTCCGATTGGGACCCCCGTAAGTGACATGGCTTCGCTATCAGTACCCTTTATCCCTGATGAACATCTTGCTTATGGTAGATTTCTAGAAACATATTCTCTTAGTGTCAAGCCAATAACCCCTGACGAACATTCTTGTTTCCTCTTCTTCTGGCTGTCTAAATATGTGACATCCGGAAATTTCGTAATTATATGTTTGTGACGTTAGAAATTTCTATGTTTGAAAATGATACTTAGATTTAAAGCTAAGTATTATTTTCTTGAGTATTCGTGTGACGCGTAGGAATTTTCGTTGGATCGTATTTCGCGGCGCGACCGGAAACGTAATCGTGCGAGTATGACGTGTTTAATATTTAGACGTTGTCGTGTGCGTAATCGTAGTGCGGTATTAATTAGATTACCGTCGTCTTGGTAATTAGTGGGCATTATTATTATTATTATTATTATTATTATTATTATTATTATTATTATTATTATTTTATCTTAGTTAAGTAAGGTTATTGCCGTAAGAAAAAGAGGGAAGAAATCTGCTCAAAAATATCCTCTGGACTCTTATTTCCCTCACGTGGTCATGTCGAAGAAGAGTTGACCGAATGCCATTTGTCCCCTTGGGCTAGACACCTAAGCCTTGGGTAATCATTTCCCTTGGCCAATACTCCTACGATTAAGCCGTTGATTTCTTCCACCGGCCTTGATGAAGAGATAAGGTGCCACATGTGAATACAATGAATTTACCCACCCCTTCGTATACCTCTCTGTTTTCACTTTTGCCTGGGTAATTACCAAGATCATTTCACCCAAACTCATACTCTCTCCTTCACTTTCTACTTTCACCATCACCGATCCAAAATTTCCGGAAGAGTTTTAAGCTTTGGGGTGTTCGATTCCGTGCAAGGTAAGTGAAAATTCTAGGTTTAAGCTAAGTAAATCTACTTGGCACTTGCAACTTGGTTGCTTGAGAAAGGTTATTTTGAGGTGCAATAGTGAGGTTGTGATGATGGTTGAATCTGTTTTGCTTGGTTGCTGCAAGTTCAAATGGATGTGATTGTTTCCTTAAAGTATGGCGATAATCGGCAAGCGGAACGATTAAATCGGAACGTGTAGTGTTAATTTTGAGGTGATTGTTGGATTCTTATTATTGGTTTATGTATGTTTAAAAAGGGTAGAAAATCGTTTTACTCAAAGTGATGATTATGTTTATTTTGATACTCAAAGTGATGATGATGTTTATTTGATATTCAAAGGGATGATTTTGTTTATTTTTGAAACTCAAGCGTATTTAATCTGAAAATTTGGTTTTGTGTACCTTGAATCGCTAAGACTTTGTTATCAAAAACTGCCTGTACTTTTGAACCCGCTTCGTACTTTGCTATCAAAATCGGTTCGTCCACTTTGGAAAATATTCCGTACTTTAACTTCATACTTTACCTTCGTACTTTACTTTCGCACTTTACCTTAGATTTAACATCTAGACTTTGCAGCTCGACTCTACTTTTTAAAAATTTCTTAGACTTTGCCGCCGGATTTTACCTGTCGTAATTTACCGTTCATATTTTACTCATTCGCATTTACTATTCGATTTTACTATTCATATTTACTGTTCGCACTTACTTATAAAACTGACCTCAGACTTTATTGTTCGTAACCTACTTTGAGTCCGACCCGCCCCGAGTCCGAATTCTACTTCCGAGTCCGAATCCGCCCGAGCATGAACCCGCTTCGAGTCTTAACTGCTTCCGAGTCCGAACTTGCTTCCGATGACTCGAATTTGCTTCAACCCAAATTGCTTATGAGCCGAGCTGCTACCGAGTTTGAAATGTATTGTTTCATGTTTAAAATTGCCTTCGGATGATGCATTTCATGGCTTTAAAGTACAAAACCGTGATGGCTCTGGTATGGGACGGGCCAAAGCGGACTTTTGCATATAAATACTTGGTTGTCATGACTTGCATGGGAATAATATTAATTCCGTCGCCCATTTAGTGGTGTGTGATGATGCCCGTGTGTCGGGATGCCCCGTTGGTCGGGATGCCCCGGGAGTGTTTCGGGATGCCTCGGGAGTCGAGATGCCTCGTTGGTCGGGATGCCCCGGGTGTGTGCCGGGATGCCTCGGAGTTGGGATGCCCCGTTGGTCGGGATGCCCCGGGAGTGTTCGGGAGGATGAAGTAATGAACCTAATCGAATGAGCATAAATGTTTTACATCATGCTTGCGGTAAGTGAAAATATCATGGTATGTTGCATTATTCAGATTTTGCGGCACATCCAGACGGAAAAGGTATAACTTGCATTCAAGTTCTATGCATATCGTTTGCTATGCATGCGTATGTGTTCGTGCCAGGGAAGTGGTAAGCGATTTTCCTAACTTAAAACTAGAGATTTCATTTGCTTGGCTTCGGCTCATTCCATCATTTTTCGATATGTAGGATGGATGTTCCACGCCCTTACGTTTTGGAGTTCCCTGTTCATTTTGATGCTGTTTATGAGGATGTGTTTGCGCCGGAGCTTGACGCCGTATATACTAAGTGTAGTTCTACGATATGGGTTGATGTGGGGCTTCCGGAATGGGTTTCTTATCTTTTTGTTGCTTGGTATTTCAACTTGGAGGGCGAGTTGATTGGCCCGTTGAGGGCTTTGACCTTGACGATGGTGGTTCCGCGAAGGGTGAAGTGATCGACCCATGACAATTCCGGACTTTAGGCGAGACTTTTGGTTGAAGGTTCTAGTTGGAGATAAGCAACCCCGACCTACCCAGTTTTTGTTTTTTGTACTTGTTTAATGCTTTGTCTCGGGTTGTAAATCCGACAAGGGTTTATTAATGAGAAGAAAAATATTTTGACTAAATTTATGTGATATTCATGTCTAGTCTTTGTTTTACGCCAATTTATTAATAATACTATTTGGTACGTGTCGCGCGTGACGTTCTGGGGCGTCACAAAATATGTTTTCTTTGCTCCCACACTGAAAGTTTCCAAAGACTTCTTACCACTCGCAGCTAATCCTGCTGCTAGTAAAACACTCGCTTTGGCACCATTAATCCTAGCTACTCTGTATAGAGGAATAACTCATGCATCTTTATCAATGACATCCAAAGATGAATGTACTTTATTTGGGCTATTCTGGATAGTCCAATATTGGATGGTGCATTATTTTCCTTTCCTTTCCAATCATACTTTTCTCACCTTTCGTCACCATTCCTTTCCAAAATTTCAGCCACCAGCACCTCCTCCCTTTGGATGTCGTTTACTTAGTTATTCCTCATTAAGTATCTTGGAGGATCTTTCTCCTTTTGCCTTTTATCTCCATAAACTCTTGACAGTTCACCCGAATGAAATTGAATTTTTTGCTTATGATGCAAATGAATTCAATTACCTGTTTGATTCGATAGCTTGCCCTAATTCGACTGACTTTTGGCTATGCATCCTTACTCCTGTAAACCTTCCTTTAAGACTGTCCCAGAAAGGCAAATTTTATCTTGGCTTTGAAATTTATTCTCCTCAGTACTGTGCTAGGCAATTTGGTTTAGTTCAGACTATTCCTATGCCAATTCCTTATTCCCTTGAATTTCCAAACATGGCCAAATAAAAATATTCTTTCAAGAAGGATGCCCCCTTTGTATGTTGTGCTGAAATTACTCAGCTTGTGTATGCCAAATTCGCTCCTGATGTTGACGATTTCCAACCTAAGCCTGGATGCACTCTTGCATGGACTTCTTGGTGGCTCTCCTTCTCTCTTGAAAGCCCTTATAAGGAGGCTACTCAAACCATGCTGACTCGAATAGCAGGAGGTGTATTTAAGCCAAGGAGTAAAGGTAGGAAGGGTAAAAAAGCCATTTCCATAGGACCGAATGCTCCAAATTCTGAATCAGGACAATTGTGGATAACTCAGGAGACACAAATCAAATTCCTAAGGTCAAGTCGACAATTTCTTCCAAGAAAGTAGTTCCCTCAAAAGGTGTTCCTATTCGGACCCGATTGTACTACGCTACGACAATGGTTCAACCCCCAGTCGATGATAACACACCTCTTCTCAAGAGAAAATCTGATCCAGTACAAGGTATCCAATTATTACAGTCTTTTCTTTTTCATATAATTTCCACATTACCTCTTAACCCTGATACTTGTTCTTACAGGGTCTCCATCATCTAGTCAGTCTATCGAGAACGCAGATGAAGAACCACTTGTTGCGTTGATCAAAAGAAAATGTCTCAACCCTTCAACTACATCAGCCTCCTCTTATATGGCCACTACCAATTCTGTGGAGGCTTCGGGTTCTCGGATCAATCTCACCCAACCTGAAGACAATTCAAACGGTATATTTTTGTTGTACCCTTCTTCATTTGTTCTTTCTATTCAACATAAAGTGATTAATTTTTCGGCAATTCATTATTGGCAATATATATAGCAGGACAATGTTGACCCTGATCTTGAGGTTGCTACTGTTGATCTGCTTATATTACTCCTTACAGCATCAGAACAATGTATTTTGTGTTATAATGGTATGTTATGATTCACTATATGTCTCAACTACTGATTTTCTTATATTTTCAGGATCTTTAAACGATTTGGTACCACCAATCTTAGTAACTTCAGAACTTGGGACAACTGTTAGTAGTCAACCCATCGATAGCCACATCACACCCGGTTCCCCTGTCCAGTTTACCAAAGTCAATCCTTCTAGTTCAACGTTGTCCCTGGCTACTGCTCTTATCCCAGTACAGAGTGCTGCTGTTCGTTCGACACAACCTTCTTCGAGCCATTTACTTCTTTATGCCGAGGAAAGAAATTCTCCACAATCTCTCTTGAAAACTAGGCCATGCTAGACGAGGCTTCTCACATACTGGGTTTCACTTCAAATGTAGCTTCTCCAGGGCAGATGCCATTGAAAAGGTCAGAGATCAACTATTACGACTACTAGACCTTTCTAGTAGGGGTTTTCCTATGCTTCTGTGCAATCAAACAGCTTTTGATCAACTGAAATTTCTGCTCGATGAGCTGTGTAGTGCTAAACCTAGTGAAATATTGCCCCCTGAGCTGAAGGCTAAACTTGATGATTTCTCAAAGGCTTTTGTCAGCAGGATAGAGGGCCTGCTTTGTTCGGCATTTGGGGAAAGCCTTTGGCCAAATGCAAAGACATTTAGCACAAAGGGCTTTGGGGAAATGGATGATTGTTTGGCAAACATCCATTGAAAAGTGCTTTAGGGAAATGCAAGCTGTTTGGTAAACATATATTTGGAAAGTCCTTTGGTGTAACCAATTTATGTTTTTTTTAATTTTAATTGTTTAAAATTGAAGTAAAAAAAATAATGACGGTAATTTTTATATTTTCGCGATGAGAATAACATAATAGAAATATATTAAAAAATTTTAAAAAAAAGAGTCATTTCATTATAATACACATTACATGTCCCTAAGAATGAAATACATTATCCTTAAATATTACAAACATCTTTAACGACTTTGAAACTCATGGCTATTTCATCACGTAAACGTACCATGTCAGAAGATACATTATCATTTAAATCATTCATCCCCTCATTTACATCATCATGATCAACTGAATATCCATAATCGGGATCCAATTCTGCATTTTCAAAATCTGTAATGATCACGGCATTTCTTCATATATAATTGTGCAAAGCTATTGTCGCTATGACAATTTGCACTTGCTTTTCATATGGATAACATGGCATATTTGTCAGAATCTTTCACTTATTTTTTAATACACCAAAGGCTCGCTCAATTACCGAGCGTAAAGAGGAATGGGCACGATTGAACACTTCTCGATACCCTATTGGTGTAGGACCTTGTCGAAACTCTGGCAAATGATATCTAACATCTTTATATGGCCCCAGATAACCCGTGAGATTTGGATATCCAGCATCTACTAAATAATATTTACCTACACAAATATAATGAAAATTTAATCAACATATGCCACATAGATACATATACATGTACCTAAACAATTAATTAACGAACATGGAGGAGGATGAGGAAATTATGCATCATGTCTTCCAGTGGCTTCATAGAAGATACGGGTATCATGAGCTTGTCCCTCCCAACCGGCGCAAGCATAGATAAATTTCAAATTAAAATTACATATGGCTAACACATTTTGAGTCGTCGTTCCTTTTCGACCAATAAAACGAATTTGATCGTATGTGGGTACCACCGCTGGGATATGCGTACCATCCATAGCTCCAATACAATCCTAAAAACAAAGAACGAAATATTACGTGATTTACATTTAGTTTTTCCTTTATATTGTACAATAGTAACTTACTTTAAAATATAGATAAAATCGTCGATCTTTCTTAATCTTCTCTAGAACTTCCTTAAATTACCGATCAGTTGGTTGGATCAAATTTTTTCCCATATCACATACTTTATCCAAAACTAAGCTAAAGTGCCTACTTATGGTTTCTCCAGAGCGTTGAAAGCGCTCTTGTGCTAACCTATTGCATATACCATGTCCTAAAATATAAAGAAACATACCAACCATTTCTGCAACATCAGTATTTCTAGATCCTTGAAGACCATAGCTTGTTATCAAGTCATGCATTAAATTATTAAATACATCCCTGCGCATTCTAAACATATGATAACACCTTATCGGATGAACTTCTTCGTCCATCAATTCTCTTAACCATGCATCACCTGTACACAATGAAGTCATGCGAGGTTCCTTGCAAAAGTACATTGCTTGATAACCAACTGAAGCTGTTGCGATCGAGAAGAGATCCCAATATTCAGTTTTCTCTTTTTCACGATTTTCCCTTTCAAGATAATCATCAATAACTGCTTAAAGTAACAATATATAGATGCATTATAGTGTAAGAGAAACAATAAACAATCTTGATCATCCATCAAGAGAAACAATATCAACCATCATATATATGCAAACTAAACACATGAAGAGAATACCATTAGAAAACATTTCTCAAATTAAAACATAAATAGAAATTAGGTTCACACATAATGCAAATACAAGTCTCACATGAAAACAAAGTAGCATACCAAAGAGTTCAAATAAGATGCTAACATCCTTGCTATGACTCTCTTCAAACTCATACTTGAGATACTTGACTTTTAGTGCATCACCCTTCAAGCTCATAAAGACCTGCCTTTTGTCTTTCTTTTCCTTAAAATGAGAGATTGCAAAAAAGTATAACTTTTCATCTTGCACAATTTCAGGTATTGTATCCAGCATATCTATGAGGTCCTTGTAAGGATTGTATCCCTCATTTGCTTGAGATGATGCAGCAGCAGCGCTCCTTTGTTCAACAGCTGAACAAAGCCTGCTAATTTGCATTCCAAGCTACTGTGCCGTGGTCAATCTCTTTTCTTTCTTTCCTCGAGCTTGCCTCATTGAAGTATGTGCAGCTCTTTTATGGCTCTGAGTTCCAATTGGTTCAACGGTTTCATCCTCTTGAGACTCCAAATTTTCATCAGTAGATCCTACACCATCACCGATACTAGGTTGTGTGACCTCAACAAAATCCTCATCAATACGTAAACCTTGCCCAGGAGTCCATGTGATTCCTCCATTAGCAACAGTCTCTCTGAACATCCTATCTAACAAAGCTGCAAGATCAGGATGTATGCCTTTCGTCCTAAAAGTCTTAAGCTTAAGATTGGCCTGTTATAATATAACATTTACGTAAGTTGTATCATTTAAAATGAATTAAACACAAAAGTAAAAGAGAAAGAGATAAAAACCTAAAAAAATTTGTCCCACCATTCATCACTCGCATCAACGGTTTTCTTCCTTGAATCCCATCCTAGTCCCATTTCATTGTACACCAATCTCCTCCATCTTTTCCATTCTTCCTTACGATTATCCCACTTACTCTTCATTTGATTTTTATCATATTTTTTACCTGTTAGCTCCTCAAACTTGCTAATAATGACTGTCCATCCATCCCTTTTGTTGTTTGCCAGACGATTACCTTTTTAAATTTGTTGAACGCACAACTTACAAAAGGTTTCTACATCTTCCGTGCTCCAAAATGCCTTAGTTGCCATCTACTAATAAAGTCAATCCACCAAGAAAACCACATCAAAAGATCGTTCTTTTTCAAAAAAACAAAGCCATCCAAATGTTGCAAAAGCTCGTCTATAGGATTTGTTAACAACCTGTACATTTTTCAACCAAGAAAACCAGAACTATATTTTCAATGAACTTGAAGAGTGACTGAGGAAATTATACTCAGTTACTCACAAAGTAGTTGTGTTGCCAATTAAAAATTTGTGCCATACTCATAATTAAGGCAATTCTAATGATTACTGGAAAACGCGGACAAAGGGTCCACGAATTACATTGGTCTAACCTATAAACCAGTGTAATGAACTACTAGGATCTACGCTGACTTAGAAAGCCAATATTGTCTAAATCATCATATGAACTCAATTAAATTTCATTTGAAAGCTCGGTGGAGTGAAGTACTTGACATGCTTCAATTTGAGGCAGTTGTGTGATTTGTTTGCTTTATCGTCTGAGCTAAAGGCTGAACACAGAACCACAACATTCAGAACACTTCTATATGTTGATATACTCATCCTAACATGCTTCAGTGACTAGCTACATCGAAATCTAGTGCATCACTTAGAATCAAGCTTTGGACTCAGCCATGCTAAACAAATGAAACTGAATGAACATCAATCAACAACAACTGAGCTAATAGCTTATAGCTCAAGATTGATGCGAAGTCGCCATGAACAGAGTTGAACAGAGGTTTAGCAACAAAAAGCTTCATCCTAGTTTGAATTAGAGTTCAAAGTCACAGAAAGCATCAAATATTGGAGTTCCATCTCAGTAACATAGACATTAGCATGTCATTGATGAACATCTTCCTTCAAAATTTGATTTGCCCCAAATAATTCAGAACCGTAATCACCAAGAATAATAGATAATACCCAAATTAAGCGTACACGAGCAAGGAGACGAGGCAAGGCGAGGCTAGCGAGGAGGCAAGGCGAGGCCGGAGAGTGAGGTGAGGTCATCGAGTGAGGCACAACGAGCCAAGCGAGGCGCGACGAGCCGAGCGAGGAGGCGAGGCGCGACGAGCCGAGCGAGGAGGCGAGGCGAGGCAGGCGAGCAAAGCGAGGCAAGGCCAGAGAGTGAAGCGAGGTCGTCGAGTGAGTCGTGGCAAGCTGAGCGAGGGAGGTCGATGAGCGAGGAGGCGACGCGAGGCCGGAGAGTGAGGCGAGGTTGGCGAGTGAGGCGACGCGAGTCGAGCGAGGGAGATCAATGAGCAAGGTGAGCAAGGACGGTGAGCGTGACTGAGCGCAAGAAGAGAGAGTGAGGAGGTGAGGGGACAAGAAGACTAGGTTTCTCTTTTTTTAAATGGGCAAAAGTGGGTTTTTAGACAAATTTTGAGGGCATAAAAGGCAACTAACATATTTTCATTAATTGGGGTATTAGCATTCCGAGAATGCTTTCAGCCTTGAGAAGGCCAACATTTGGCCAAAGAGTTCCAAAAATAATTTGCCAAACACTCCATAATTCCTCCAAAGGGCTTTGGAGGCTCAAAGATCATTCACAAAGCCGAACCAAACACCCCCAGAGTCTTATCGACGTAATTATGACCTAATTATGTCTTTAACTCTTTCTGATCAACCTTATCCTGAGAATAATCAAGCCATAAACGAGCTCAGTCATATTGTAAAGGAAAGACAGACTAACCTTCACGCCTTGGTTGAAGAAATATCTCGACTCGATGAGGAAGTTCTTTTTGAGAAGCAGAAAGCGGAGATTGAACAAAAGCTAGCCTTTCTTCGGGATACTCTGAAATTCAAACACACACAGAGGTTTCAACTGGAGATGGACTTTGACAAAGATATTACCATTCTCAAACAACTCAAGCAGACTGAGCATCAACGTCGACTGGCAGCCGAAGCTGAAAATCGGCATACCAAAAACAAATGTATAACTGAAAATGGTCAATTTGACCATAGTATGTTGTCCCTCCAAAGTGATGTAAAGAAACTATTGTTCCCCAAGAAAAATTCTAATCAATAAAGTCACCTCCATTTTCTTTTCAATTTATTTTCTTTATTTTGATATTTCCTTTCAATAAATTATTTTCAGCGGGAACTGTTTCATTCAAATTTCTCCACGTTCCTCATCAAGGGTGAAGTTGGTTATCATGTTGGGTCTATTTATACCCTTCTACCTCCATTTTCACTTTATCCCGCTCCAAACATGGCATCCAACTTTCCTTTCTTTTCTCATGCCTCACCTTCTATGTTCTTGAATCATCTTGATGACCTTCAATCCTACGAGACAAGAGGCCGTATTTCTTTGTCCTTTATGGACTATGATACTAACAACGATTACATTATACTCGGTCTTTATCTTAAATCCATTCCAACCCCTCCTATGTTCATTGAATGTTTTCCTCGCCATTATCAAGAGATTCTTCCCATTAACAGTGGTCGTATTCATGCTTATGCTTGGCTGACCTCCAATTATAGGTTTAATTCTTATCCCAGTTTTGATAGGAGATTTTTCCAATGGTATAAACGCTTGCAGAATATGATGAAGTCCAAATGGCAATCAGCTCGAATTGACACAGCTCTGATGTTCTGTTGTATGTCTATCAATCCAATGGAATATGGTCTCATTGGCAGCCTCTGCACCTTTTGGTCACCTTCTTCGCATTATTTTTTCCTTCCTTGTGGTCCAATAAACATCACTCTTTTGGATATTTGGACCTTAACAGGTCTTTCACCTTTTGTCAAGTTCCGGGTTCAGGAGGTCCTTGAATGCTTGCCTTTTCAATTTCCCGGTTCAGGAGACCCTTGAATGCTTGCCTTTTCAGAACTTAACCTCTCTTAACCTTTCCTATGATGAATTTATGGACCAATTTGCTAAGTCCAAAGGAGAAATTCATTCCGACGAGCATGTTGCATTTCTTCTATGTTGGCTTTCACGGTATATCTTTTGCACACCAACCTTATCAGTTTCTTCCGAGTTCCTCGATATTGCTCACATGCTCTCTCATGGTCTTGATGTTGGTCTCGGTCGAATTGCTCTTGCTATTCTTTATCGATCTCTTACAAATGCTCAAACATCTCTTTCCAATGCACATCCTGATCCTTTCTTTGGTCCTTTATGGATGGTTACGTACGTACTTTCCTAATCTCTTCTTTGATGTAGGAATACCTCCTGTTCATTAGTCTGAGACTGACCTCCCTCCTATCGAAAAGGAATTTGGTCTTTGGAGACTCTGTCGTCCTCTTTATTATCCTTTAATAGGAACTTCCATTTTTGAAGGTTTCCTTCAACATTTGCTTTCATCGAGGAACTTTGTCTTCTATAGAGTCTGCGTCGATGTTCTTGAGGTTAACCCTTCCTATGATCAGCCTGATACCTGTATTTTTTGGAAAAGCATTCTTACCCCTTGCGATCTAATTGTGGACTTCTCGATCAAAAGCCAGTTTTTTTGCAGGGTTTGAGGTATACAATCCACACTATTGTTCTCGTCAATTCGGTCTTACCCAAGGTGTTCCAGCTCCTATTGTTTACTCCATGAAATATCCTTTCTCTCGTACTAGTAGTCATTGTTTCATCAATGAAGGAAGTATTTCTTGCTGCAATGAAATTACTCATACCATTTTTGGAAATTTTAACTGTATACATTTTGCCGGAGAACCGCATAACACCGATGCCTTCGATGAATAGTGGGTTGAATATCGAGCATATGTCTTTTCCTCGCACGTTGATGTAGTGATGTCCAAAGTCACCCACTGTCTTCCTGGACTAAACCACCCATTCGAGAGGCCTTATGATCTATCATCCAATTACGATGATCTTTCCTCAGAATCGGAATATTCATCCAATGAAGGTATCGCCTTTAGCAACCAGCCCATGTAGGATTCATTTCTTATCTACTTTAAACTTCATCTTCTATTGTTTTTTTGTCTTATAGACATGAGTATTACGTCTTGTAAAAGGAAAATTGAGACTTATATTGGCACTTCTGTCGAGGTCTATTCTCCAACTTATATCTCAGTTTCTGATAACAGCCCATGTCCATCGAGGCAAACTTTTGGTAAACCATCCCTTTCTCGGGGAAATGACGAGTTTCGACCCAAATGGATTCGACTTCTCCATTTACTGTCACTTGGTTTAGCTTGTATTTCTAATGATATTTCCATGGAGGCAGAAATTAAATCTCTTCTGATCGAGTTATCCAATTTACCTTGTCCTTTAGATTGTCTAGCTATGGAGTACGCTATCGAAGAGCTGGCTCAATCTTTTAACTCAGCTTTGACAGCTTATAAGTTTCGACAAGATTGTATTGATACCTTCGACCGGATGGAAAAGTCATATCCGAATAGGCAAGAGGATCTAGAGCAAGCACGTGCTGTCCTTGCGCGTTATCAAGCAGTTGATGATGTTCCACTGCAGCATCTGGCTGATCAACTTAAACAGGTAGAACAATTGGAGATCGAATGCAGGACTATGGAAGACGAACTTCAAGAGATCACCTCTGAAAAAGATCAATTCTTCGAGGCCAATTGTGATCTAGAAATACACTTACATAACTTCTGTCTAGGAATTGAGCAGCATTTCATGAACCATAGGTCCAGTTCGCCTTGTAAATACGATATGTATATATTATGATTTTTGTTTTATTCACGTCCAAGTGTACTCCTAATCCTTGAATATATGCACTTTTCCTTTCACTAAACATGCTTGATCGAATAACTTTATTTCTTTTTTGGTATTCTTTGTCCAAACGGCATTGTACCAATTTCAAACGTTCAAAATCAATTTCTTACGTCAATAGTGCTCAAATTTATAGCTGGTCATAATTATCTATCTCCCTGGCGGATGGAGCAAATAATTGCAACCCTTCACATTCCTGTACTTGGCATGTATGGATCTTAAATATCCATTAATTCTTATAAGCTACACCTATCCTTTCCTCGTAAAAGCTGCCGACGGGTTTGCTACACGCGATTTCCCGTACTTCCATTATGCCGTTTCATTCTCTTAGATATCAATAATATCTTGACATATCCTTATTTTCTTCTGTTCAAAGAACCTGTTAGTTACATCTATTTCCCATTTCGCTTGATTTTCGCACAACCCTTTTCATGTCTCTGGGTCTTGATTCACTATACCCACCTTTTCTTGTATAAACTGCCAGCGAACACGATCCCCTATATGAATCCATCTTGTCGTTCCATTTCTACTAGCATTAATAACTCCTCGCGACATGTCTTTGCTCTCCAATTAGTTCAAAGCACCTGTCGGTTACATTCACTACTCATGTCGCTTAAGTTCTTTACGGTTCCTATCCTGCCTATCCGTTTCGGCTCTCTATTTAAACAATCCTTGCAGTCTTACTATCATAACATCCTCATCCAATCATCTCATATTCCAGACTAACTTTACCATGGCCAAATCTTCGTCTTCCTCATCTTCGCATGCTTCACCTTTCACCGAGGATTTTTTCACCTTGCGGAATGATATATTATGCCGCCTATCCCTCACTTATTCCTATCTGTCTATCGAATCTAGAGCTGTAGATGAAATCTTCACTTTCCTCAAAGAAGCCGAACCTCAGTTCCTTTCATCTGACCATCCTTTTGAGAATTGACTTTAATGAATTTTGCAGCATTTTTCCCCATGGTCTTCAAGCCTTTTCTGAAAACAAACTGGCAATCGAATAGCATGCAATCGTTGAGGGCAAATGTTTCAACAAGGTTGACCTTGTCACTCAGGCTGAGAAAGTGTACTTTGACCGGCTTAAAGTTCTGGAACCCGCTCGTGCAGGATTAACTAGTTTGACCTGAACAAGAGAAGCGAAAGTTGAACTACTGGACATTACCACCCGTCGTCTCCAAAGCAAGTTGACATTCGAAGAAAGAGCAGCGAAAGAGACAGAAAAGAAGGGGCTGATCGAGCTGCTAGCCCAGATTGACGAGGACATCAACTCCTGCAGGTCGCTTATGGATTACTTGGACGACCAGGCCGACACATGCTTTGCCACTCTCACAGCACTAGAAGCATAGTGTAACCAGGCTTATTCGGCTAGGATTACCAGCTCTTCTGCCTGCTTCTATGCTAAAGACGAGAATCGTCATCTGGAGAGTCGTCTATCCAGCTTTGTAAACAAGTTTAGGCGTCATATCGGTTTAGAGAGATCATGTAATGATGCCTAAACTATTTTTGTAAATCCAACCCTCTAGTTTAGCCAGCTCGACCCCTTTAACTGTTGAGTTCACTAGTTTGTTTTTTGTTGTCTACTGCTACTGTTTCATGTACTCTCTTGTCAAATGACTATCAGTTTCTTCATTTTCCTTCGTCTCCCACATAATGGGGTAATATTTCTTTAAGTATTTTCCGTTAATTGATCTAGGCATTTCTCCAAGCCCGTCAATATCCATCAAATGATAAGCATTTCTACTTAAAACTTGTGTAACTAAATATGGATCTTCCCAATTTGGTGATCATTTTCCAAACTTTTCATTATTCGAACCCACTGGCAAAATAGTTTTCCAAACTAAGTCACCAATGTCGAAGCGTTTTTCCTTCACATGTTTGTTATATGCTTTAGCAACTCTATTCTTCTGGGCAATTAATTTTTCCAAAGCTATAACTCTGTTTTCTCCCAATTCATCAATGTTTTCATACATCAACTCGTCATATTCTTCCTTGGACATACCCCCTTGTAATTTTACCCTTAATGATTATACTGTAATTTCTACGGGCAGCACAACTTCCTCGCCATAAGTTAACATGTATGGACAAACTCCCGTACTCGACCTTTTCGATGTTCTATAGGCCCATAATACCGTCGACAAGAGTGAATCCCATTCTCTAGGGTTTTCTTCCAAATGCCTCTTAATAAGGTTAATAATAACCTTATTAGATGCCTCCGTTTGTCCATTTGCCTGAGCGTAGTAAGGAGTTGAATGAAGCATCTTGATCCCCCTGTATCTAGTAAATCCCAAAACTTCCTGACCAGTAAATATAGTACCTTGATCCGCCGTTATTGTCTCTAGTATTCCATATCGATGAATAATTCTCCTCTATGAACTCCTTTACTACTTTCTGAGTTATGTTCTTATACGAGGCGGCCTCAACCCACTTGGTGAAATAATCTGTAGCAACCAATATGAAACTATGTGTTTTAGATGATGGAGGATATATTTTTTCAATTATGTCCATTGCCCATCCTCGAAATGACCATGGTTTGATAATGGGTTACATAATTGCCGCAGGCACGTGTTGTAATGGTCCATGTTTTTGGCATGTCTCACACCTTTTAGCATAATCAATACAATCTTGAGTCATTGCTGGCCAAAAGTAACCATAGCGCCTTAACAACCATTTCATTTTTATACCCGCTTGATGCACGCCGCATATTCCTTCATGTACCTCCGCCATTGCTATTATCGACTCTCGTTTACCTAAACATCTAAGCAAAACATCATCGACTATCTTCCGATATAATTCTCCATCCAACAGTAGGTATTTCAACACTTGCTTCTTAAATAATTTATCATTAGAAACTGGGTTCTCTAGATACTGAATGAAAGGTTTTCTCCAATCTTCTTCATCGACATCGATATGCTCCTTATTGGACTATGTCATCATAATTCGATTGTCTATCGATAGCAAAGTTTTTGTTTGTGTAGCAATAAATCTGGCTAATTCTTTTGATATTTTATATTCAAATGCCATTTGAGCTAACTCATTGGCTTCCACATTATCATTTCTTTTTATATGCTCCGGTTCATAATCAAAGAACTTGTTTAATAAAACTTTCGCCATATCGAAGTATCGAATAATATTCTCATTGAGGTATTGGTAATTTCCCGATAACTGATTGATCACTAATTGGGAATCCCCTTTTACTTTTACAAACTTAACGTTCATGTTAGCCAATATATTAAGGCCAACAATTAACGCTTCATATTCTGCTTGATTATTGGAACAATCAAAATCAAGTCGACACATAAGTTTTGTTCAATGTCCTTGAGGGGATACGATTAAAACCCCAATGCCAAACGTTGTTGTCGTACATGATCCATCAAAATACAATGTCTATGGTACCACATGTATCGATCCCTCAACATTATTCTTTTCCAGATGTACACATAGATATTCTGCAATAAAGTTGGCAACTGCATGACCTTTAACTGTTTTAAGCGGCACGTACATCAAATGTATTTCAGACAAAGTGAAAGCCCACTTGGCAATTCTTCCTATGATAATCGGGCGAGTTAACATATATTTAATAATATCCGTCTTACAAATTACCTGAACCGTCATCGGCAACATATAATGGCGTAATTTTGTACAAGCAAAGTATAATGACAAGCATAATTTCTCCACCGGAGTATATCTTTTTTCTGCATCATTCAACATTCGGCTGAGATAATATATTGCTTGCTCTTTTCCATTATCATTTTCCTTTGCCAACATACTTCCAATAATATTGTTAGTTGCCGACAAATAAAGCTTCAATGGTCTACCTGGCTTAGGCGGCATCAAAACTAGTGGACTGATCAAATATTTTTTAATATGCTCAAAAGCATGATGATGCTCTTTCCTCCAAACGAATTGATCTTGATTCTTAAGCTTAAGCAATGGAGAGAATATCTCTATCTTACCCGACAGATTAGCAATAAATCGACGCAAGAAATTTATCTTACCTATGATCATCTACAATTGTTTCTTACTTACAGGTGGTGGCAATTCTAGAATAGCTTTAGTTTTATTCTTATCTATTTCTATTCCCCTCTGATTAACCATAAACCTTAGAAAGTTGTCCCTTATCCGAAAGCACATTTAAGAGGATTCATTTTCAATTTAAATCTCTCGCATCCTTATAAAAGCACGCTCAAGATAAGTTAGATGACTTACCGATTTGATGATGATGTCGTCGATGTAGACCTCCATGAAATTCCCAATCATATCGTAGAAGACAAAATTCATAGCCCTCTAATAAGTTGCTCCGGCATTTTTTTAATCCGAATAGCATCACCAACCATTCGAACGTTCCAATAGCTCCTGGACATTGAAATGTTGTTTTATGAACATCTTCCTTCGATATAAATATCTGATTATAACCCGAATGACCGTCCATTAACGACATAATCTCATTGCCAGATGTCGAGTCGATTAACATATCTGCCATTGGCATTTGATACTCATCTTTTGGGGTTGCTGCATTTAAGTCACGAAAATCTATACACACCCTTAACTTCCCATTCTTCTTTCGAACTGGCACAACATTTGATAACCACTCGACATATCTTGCAGTCCTAATAAAGCCTGCTGCCAACGAGCGTTCAACTTCCTCTTTGATCTTCTGCATAATTTCTAGTGCAAACCTTCTTGGTGGTTGTTTGTGTGGTCGAAATCATTTCTTAATTGGCAATCTATGTTCAACCACATCTCGTCCTAATCCTGGCATTTCATGATAATCCCATGCGAAGCAATCTCTATGCTTCCTTAATAACTCAATTAACTGGGATTTTGTAGCCTCATCTAATAATGCACTGATGAAAATTGGTCGATGGTGTTGGGAATCTCCAAGATCAACTTCTATTAGTGGGTCCTGAGCTTCAATGAGTTTATTGTCCTCCCTAAGGGGCGATTCTTCAAATTCCATAATGCAGTCGTCAATATCTTGACTACTTACTTCGGCCTTATAGGCCGTCTACCTCTATCGACCAGAACCTTAGAAACCGGACGGCCATCTATCTTAGCGTTTATATTAAGTGCCCTCAGATGTTTGGATCCTTCGTAAGACGGTTTTTTAAACTCCATTAATTCCTCTTCATCTTCAAATTGAAATTCTATCTTGTCTTCTTCATCAATGATTGAACCTCCATTGGTTGTTGAGTCTACAGATGTCACTCTATACTGCAATGAAAGTCTAGCCTGAACCATGCACGAACTTAAAGGCAAAACAGATCTCGATAATACGGCAGGTCTAAATACAATCTTGTCATCAATCTTAGCTTTTTTCTAATCATTACTGTGCTTATCCTGACTAGAATCCCCAGGATTCCTTCTCCATACTAAATTTTTAGCTCGAAATTTCTTAGGTTTATAAGGTATTGATTGAATTTTAGTAATATGAATCTGATTAACCTGTCTTTGTAGTTCATGCATCTTCTTCTTTCTCTGTAACCTCCTTTTTTGAGTTCTTGTTATATTGCCTCTGGCCCTTGAACTTCTCTTGATTTAAACCACTTATCTTCTGGTGGATTATTTGATATTTTCAAAGTCCTAGTTCGATGAGGTGTCACAATCGTCTTGGTCTCTCTTCCAGGTGGATCATCGAATTCCTTACCCCATCCGGTTGCAACCACTTCCTCTGAATATATAGGAGGTGGACCATAGTCAACATAGTAATCGAATTTACCACTAGGCTCTCCTAATGTTCCAATTCTAGGGTCGCCCTCTTTATAGCGTTGCTTGAAAGACTTCCATTTTGTTGGATATTGTCTCGAACTATCGACAACCTGAGCATTTCGCTCCTGATTCCAACATTTGTTCCTATCTTGAACATTTCGGGATCGATTCCAATATCCAATCTTCTTACTATAATTTTGGTATTCAAATTGATCCCAAAAAGTCTTTTCTTGTGAAACATCCTATGCCGAAAGATGCTCTCCTCTTAGATCATAATTGATTTCCTCTTTACACCAAGCGCAGAGGTGTGGCTGCATCATTTTACCTTTAGGCTTTAAAGACATCATTCCCGTCATCACAGGGAATGGATCAACATCCACCTCCATAGGAGCCTTTTCTTTTTCATCCGCGAATTTGATTTTACCTTGTCGAATCGCTTCTTAAATGTTCTTTCTTAACACAATACAATCAACCGTATTATGACTCCATGAATGATGCCATTTACAGTATTTCTTCCCTCTCAAATCCTTTGGGCTCGATATTATTTGGCCCTTAGTAAGTTTGATTTGCCCATCGGCCAAAAGAATGTCAAATATTTCATTGACCTTATTTAGGTCGAAGGAATAATATTGGACGTCCTTTGATTTGACCATGACAGTTCCCTTTTTTTTCGTTTTAGCTGGCTTCAAGGCAGGGCAAGTGTATGGCTTTTCTATTATCATCTTGGCAACTGCCACCTCAGCGTATTTTGATTCATTTTCATCAATCAGTGTTTCATCGACAAAGTTTACTTCATGTCTAGTATGCTTTCGATCATTCTCTTTCAAAAAGTTTTCATGCTTCACAGTAATGGTAGTCAATGAAAACAAATCATAATAGGCTTGTCCTACCATTCTTTCCCTAATGGCAAACTTTAGACCGTTAAAGGCAAATTCAGCAAACGTTCTCTCAGGTAATGGTACAAGACATCTATTTCTTGCCTTTCTAAATCGGTACATGAACTGATCAACTGATTCATTATTATACTGTTTCATTGCTGACAAATCTGCCACAGACATGTCTGGCACTGCCCTTTGGAATTGACTATGAAACATCATTTCCATTTGATTCCAAGAGACTACAGAATGAGGCCGTAGAGATGTGTACAAGGTAAAAGCAGTTTTGGACAATGATAATGGGAACAAACGCAGTTTCCAATGATCTCCATACATAGCATCTCCACATAAAGCAGTGAATCGATCGATATGCTCCTGCGTTGACTGATCATCTTTACCAGTAAACAAGCTAAATTCTAGCATCTTGAACTCTCTTGGGTACGAAACTGCATCCATCCATTCTGGGTATGGCTTCTTGTATACTTGCCTAAAAGCTCTTGGTTCACCACCGTATTGCCGCAATATTTGATCAACTGTGTATTGATTTTGTCCTGTTAGGATCACAACTGGTGGTGCAACTGTTTGTATCGGCTGTACAACCTGAGGTATAACTTGTGGTGCGTTTTGTTACAAAAGCTGATGCATCTGATATTGAGGTATTGGTGGTTGTGGGATTGGCTATGGTAATGGATATTGTGCTGCTGGCTGTGGATGCTATGGAGCTAGATTTTGTAGTGGTGGCTGTGAATATTGTGGAATTGTGTTTTACAATGGTAGTTGTGGATATTGTGGAATCGTGTTTTGCAATGGTGGTTGTGGATATTGTGGAATCGGGTTTTGTGGTAAGGGCTGTAGCAGTTGTGGCATTTGATAATATGGTACTAGCTGTGGTGGTGTTACATTCCTCCCTGGACTATCTGTATTAACATTTGGCCTGAACAACATCTGAGGAATGCTAGGTTGAGCAGCAAAACCACCAAACAACACACTGTCGTGTAATTGGTATGGAGCAGTATGCTGAGAAACCATATTTGCAGTAGTCACATTTGTTTGAACCAGACCAAACAAATTTACTCCGTTGGCTGCTAGTTGACCCGTATTGATACTTGCGTTCCGATGTGACAAATTAACCGCATTACCTTCACTTGTCGCCAATTGGCCGTGTGTTTGACTTGCCAACGTGTTTTCTCCTTTCTGAAGAATTCTTATTGGTGTAAGAGGCATAAGTTGCCCTGCTGTTGCACTGCCAGAGTTTGTAACGATAGGCTGCCCAAGACCTCCGACTGAACCTAGAGGTACAACGAAGACCGTTTGTGGCTGAGAAGAACTCATTGATGAATTCGGCCTTCCAGTGATCTCCTGAACCGTATTGATAAACAATGGCCTAACAGTATCAGCCACACATCTAGTGACTAGATTAGCCAAATCATTATGTTATTCTTCCATGATTCTTCTCATAGTAGCAAGTGTAACTAGATTCGGTTCCAATTGCCTTCTTTGCTCTTCAGTAAGGTGTCTGGGAATATCCATCTCCCCTACCTGACCTTGTTCTGTAATTGTTCGCCCGTTTGACGACTCTGCACGTGTCACCCGTTCCACAGCAGGATTCGGGGGTGCACTACTCCCTGAAACATTGTTATTCTGATCTAATTAGCTCTGACTTCTCATTCGTGCCATCATTACTCCTCCAATTGATCTAAGGGTCCCACCGGGCGTGCTAAAATTATGTTTTGTCGGAAATGTTCTTGCGACGAAATATAATTTACCGAACGTTGTTCTTCGGCTCTTAATGAAAAGAGGCTGGGTTCTAAATCCAGTTCCGGACATGAGCAATCCAGGCGTGAATAAAGAACTTGATTTTTACATAAAATTCAGACAAAACCATCCAATTACTAGCGGCCTCCAAAGTTCATTGACACGATAAAATAAAGCTACTAACTAAGGACCTAACCAACTACAGCTATGGAAACTGAAAGTGCGAAACTGGAAAGTAAGGATAAAAGACGGCATTTGTTTTTTTTTTTATGTGCGCGGGGGGGGGGGGGACTTCTATTGATAATCAGACGCTATTTATAACGCAGACTTGGTAACCGTTCTTGGCATTGTATCCGATATCCATCGTTGATTTCATCTTCACCGTTCATTTAATGACACCTGTTTATCAACTGCTATCAATCTTATCTTTTGTACAAAGTGATAACCGCTCTTGAGCTTTCTATTTACTGATATCTGTCCTTAGTAACTGTCACCGAACCCCTTTTATCTTTTGAAATGATAACCATCATCGAGCCTACTTGTTCTCTAGAACGACAACCATCATCGAGCCCATTTCTTCTCTAAGGCGACAACCATCATCGAACTTTTCTTTATTTGTCACATGTCCTTTGGGATGGTAACCGTTATCGAGCTTTTCTCCGTTTGACACCTGTCCTTCGGGATGGTAACCGTCATCGAGCTTTTCTCCATTTGACACCTATCCTTCGGGATGGTAACCGTCATCGAGCTTTTCTCCATTTGACACCTGTCTTTCGGGATGATAACCATCATCGAGCTTTCCTCCATTTGACACCTGCCCTCTAGGATGGTAACCATCATCAAGCTTTTCTACATCTGACACCTGTCCTCTGGAAATAGGGACCTTCGTGTGGCTTTTCTGACTTGACACCCATCATCATTTTTATCGATGTCCTCGATGAAAAATACCTTTAGCACTTTTAGTCCAGTTTTTCCTGGTTTGACACCTGCTCTTCTGGAGCAAAGGCCTTCATCGAGTCCTTCCTAGCTTAGCATTCACTCTTTTCCTTGTCGACGTCCTCGATGAAAATACCTTCATCACTTTTGGTCCCCATTCATCTGAATTTTAAATTTCCCATTTATGACTGCCAGTACTTACCAGCTGTCTTACATGAATCATCTTAGTACATGCGACGTCATCTCTTGTCGTTTTATTCATCTATCCTAAGCGTCGACAACCCTAATTAATTTCAGGTGTCAACAGCTAGGACCGATTTTATTTCTTTTGTGCCGTGCCTCCTCCAACGTCTAGTTAGATATTTCTCCTTGCAGTTTGGCTTTGTTATCTTGTAATCATGTTTATTGCCATTGTAGTGTCTCGGCTGAGAGTGGTCTCTCGCTTGACCACTCTTGGCTGAGAGTCTATAGGGCTTGTTTGAGCTAATTTGCTAGCTATTTGTTCTTGATCATGATTTATCTCATGGTAGATTAGAATTCGTAGTAGTATTTTCATGTAAAAGCCACGTATGTTTATTTATAAACCGGTTTTGGAGGACCGGTCTAGAACGTTGTTATTAATATATCTAATCTAACCTCATATTAGGGGGTAATTACAGGTTGTAGTCATTTGATAACAGCATTGCATCTTTCTTGCAATATATGAGAACTCAATTTTGGGAAACCCGGTTCCTAACTGGTTCGGTGTGATAAGGAGCCGTTGACGACCCCTTGGTGGCGTCTTGACGAGGCCTTGAGTGGCTCTAGCAGTCCTTTGACACCTCGGGATGTTTTTAGTATTCGTTTGGGCGGAGCGCTAATAAGCACTCCAGGCTTGTTGTCCAGCTCTTTAGTGTGCTGAACAGTAGGCTTCAGGTCCTTATTTTGCTCATTTAAAAGTCGCGGGCGGTCTTGGGACGTCTCTTTTGCGTTCATACATCATTCCGAGGCTAAATTAGCATATTATACAATATCGTTATCAAATATGCACCATTGCGGTAGATTTATAATATACCCGTATGCTTTAGTGTAGTCTAGGCATTTATATTATGAGATCGTGAATATAAATGAAAATGAGAAAAGAATAATAAATGAAAAAGGTAAAAAAAAATTGGACTTGCACTTAGTCATAAATTGCATGTTTAAGCTCTACTTAATCCATGATTAATTGTTGCTCATTCTTGTTTAATATCTTGCTATCGTCATTTAGTTTTAGGGAGCATGAATTATTTAATTTAAAATATTTGCATACTTAAATTTGGGCATAGCTCATGGGCTCTTGTCCTAGGGTTTTTTCGCGACTTGTATTGGGTTTTTTTTTCGCGTTTTTATCGCTTTATTATTGCAATTTACTTGATATGTTGTTATATTTGACTTATTCAAAGCATCAATTTTGTGCTTTAGAGTGTAATCAAATCTTCAAGCTCGAATCTCTAGCTCGTAAAAGAATATCTTCTCATGTTTTACTTGAACTCCAACGGCCTCTTATAGATTTTTTTTTTTAGTTGAAACCTCTGATAGATTAGTGACAAGTAAAAACAAAATTTTCATAACTAACTAGGAATTCAAGTTGCAACCGGTGAAATTTGGGAGAACCCAAGCTAAGTATAAAAACCACCTCTTAATAGGAATTGTTTGCATAATCCAATGACCATAGTAGGGAAATATATAATGTATTTGCTCTAGGGAGGGTAGCGATAGATAACAAAACGAAAAATTATTTTATGAATGTTATACATATACTAAATTGAATTAATATGATGGGTTCCACGTGGGTCCCAATTTGCTGATTATGCCATGGCCGACTAGCATTGACCTTGACAAGTGTGCGATATGAATATTTGAGTTTGAAGTGTGGGATTTATGAAATTTGTTCTAGCTGATTCATCAAAGCAAAAGAATGAAGTTCTTCGATGCGAAGGTCAAGTCACTCCCTCTCTCCCCCTCTTTTTTCTATCCATCATTTTTTCAACCTTGAGTCATGGGGCTCCCCTTCCTCTCTTGTTGATTTTGTTTTGTGTTTTCTTATTCTTTGCTTGTGTTTTCTTTTTTCCCGATCTAGATCTATGAACTCTCCTTTTTCGGTCTATTGAGAGTTTGAACTCACCAGATCTATTTCTAGATTCGGGAGCTATCCTCTCTCAATCTAGACCTAGGAGTTTAATTGATATGCTTTTAGGGATTCAATACCCCTACGCTCTCAATATACAGATCCTCTGTTCTGGCGTCTCACCGAATCACGACGATTTTTCTTCCAAATGTTAGATCAGTGTTTGATCCAGGCGACCTTGTAGAGAAAGCCAAACCTAGGCATGCATCGCCAATTAGCAATGGTCGGAATCATTCATGACTAAAGAAGATATGAGAGCCAGTGATTAGCCTTGATTATGTTTGCTTGACAAATCCAATCCTGTGGAATGAGCGTATACAACCCTACTGGTGCATGTTGATCATCATTGTTTTTTGGGTTTGGCTTTATTTTGCAGTGTTTTGAGCTTTGTTTTGCTTTCCTACGAAGTCTATGTATGTTCAATATATCTTTTTAAGCAATGAATACCACTTTTTTCGACGCAAAAAATAAAATAAAATAAAAACTTCACCAATTGTATTCTTATTATTATGAGAAGACACTTCAGTCACACCATTTCCAACTATCCAACATTTCCATTCTCATCAATCGACACATAAACCCGATTGCAACAAGAGATATCTAGCCTCACATACACTGCCGGTAATGGCACAACCGTCATCCACGGATTGTCTTTCTCGATTATTGCCTTCACGCTGTTCGCATTTTCTCCCACCAGCTCCGCCCAACTGTTTTTGGGCGCTGTTACGGTACATTAGAAACAGTCAAGCAACCTTAATATCTATTGCACTACACATGTGCGTGTGTTGTTAGCGACTAACGTTATTATGCTATAAAATCCAGAATACTATTTGCTCGGACCAACCGTATAAAGCATCATTTAGGAAATGGTGCACAGTAACTTTCAGGAAAACAAAAATAAAACACATACATTTTTAAAGTAACCATATGATTTACATATTTTAAAGAGGCCGCCGGGGATTGAAGATCAGCCCATTCCAGGAATGAAGCATAAAGAGGCCGCCCGTATGCCTACACGAAAACCAAACAAAGCCCATGCACATTTCCCTATCTCCTCCCCAACCCTTCTGCCTCCGCCACAGATCCAGCCCCGTCGCTCACCCCCGCCCACGAGCTGTCGACGTCCCTTGAACCCTGCCGCCATCGCTTCCCGTCATCGCCGCGGTCGTCAGCCAACAAGGCCCCTGTTCTTTGCCCGCCTTCATCAAACAAAGTTGGCAACTCGAATAACAATTAGTTATTCAGAAAATAGTTGGTGATTCAGTCGGAGAAAAGTAGGTTAAACACTTTAATTAAAGACGGTAATTTCTGAGTTGATAAGTTTAAAATGTTGGTAAGTGAAGCATTGTGCGAGTGCTAAAAAACCTTCAAATCAAACAAACAAATAAACATCGGTAAGAAAATCAAATGAGGGTATGGCCCACACTAATTTAGATTGTTAATATCTAAAAATAGTTAGTAAATGTAACATGTTGCTAACCAACTCTTGTAAAAGTTGGTAACTTCTTAGGAAAGTTGGCAAATAAAAATTTGACGAGTGAATTAAATTAGAGTTGGTATATCATAACTAATTGGTAACTTACCGCGACAAAAATTAGTAAGTCGCTCTAATTAAGGGTTGTAATTACATGTAAAAGTCAGTAAATTCAAAGTGTTAGTCAAGCTATCGAAAATATTAGTAACTCCATAAGAGTATTAGTAAGTTACCTAGAAGAAAGTCACTAGTCGTTTTTTTCTACAAACGGTTCTTTGACACGCCAATACTTATTGAGAGCTACCGACACGAATTCTTTTACACGGAATAAGAGAATTCTGCCTTCTCGAGAGCCCAAAGGGAGTGTGAGGAGGACGTGAGGGTTCAAAATTGCTCGAGGAATTGGAATTGATGACGTTAGATTTTAGGGCGAGACAAGAATCGATGGTGTGGATTTTCTTTCGTTGACTTGTGTCTGGGCTTCTCGATTACTTCCCACTTGGATCCAATGATTTCCCTCACAAACTCACGAGTTAACTTTCGTCTCTTTCATGAGTAACCAAAACTATCCTTCAATAATGATGTCTTTTGGCAGGCTGTGCCTCATCATGGTTTGGTGGGCAATGATTTGTGATTTGCTGAGGTAAACTTGCATGGACTATTCGCCATCAATACTTTAATTCCACAAATATACAAACCCTCTTGCAATGCTGAAACGGAAACACGAGCTGCGCAAAATGCCACTCTGTTTTGCGATGAGAAGCGAACTCAAGAATCTTATCGTTCGCTAATTCGGACAATCTTCTGTCCTAAACCCAAGTAACTTATGGAATTTAAAACTTCATTATGCGTGTCTTGTTCTTGACGATTGAAGTGCAACAGTGGATATGGGACCTTGGATCTACACCTGCAAGTTTCGTACAGATTACAAAAGCTGTCTTTTTGTTGTTTAGCAAGCAAGATGTGCGGTATGAGTTTGACATCCTATCCGCTTACAAGCTTCACGTAGCCAAAGGAAGTTAGTTTATTACATTCTATATAAATTAGTTCGAAAAAATACAAAATATAAAGAAAAAAATATTCGTCTACTGATGCTAAACCAGAAAAGAATTCAAGTTCTGGACGTCAATGCCTCCCAGCTCAGGCTCGTCGCCACAATGGGACTTTTGACTTCGTGCTTGCCATCGTTATCCATCCAACTCACTGAACCAAACACCGGTGTCTCATTCATCTGTGTCGGTCCTTCTATTGTCAGCTTATACCTCAGCTTCTCATACTGCTCTTTGAATGTCAATTTATCCGGCGTGACGCCGATCTTGAATCCCTCCATCCGAGTCACCTTCGCGACGTAGGTAGACGGCCCGTCCCCCACATTCGTCACCGTCCGGAAGAATTCTTGTGCCGTCGGAGAGCCAGAGCTGTTTGGATTAAAGAAGGCAATGAAGGAAGGGTAGTTAAGGTCCAGTGATGAGTCTGAACAATTGTAGGAAGATGACCTGGTGACCGTTTGAATTTGCTTCAATGTGTAATTCATCGCGCACATGAGGTTGACGTAGTCTTGGGGGGTCGCATCGTATATGAGTCCGGGGTCTAATGCCTTGTTTGGATCAACGTGGCCAGCTCCCATGGCTAGAGGGCTCGCCGGTTTGTAGTCATTCCCAATGTCTTTGATAGGGGCATTCGTGCTATCCGTTGAATATGATGTAGTCATCATGGCCGACCGGATGGCTGCAGGGCTCCACTCTGGGTGTGCTCCCCTTAGGAGCGCGGCCACTCCGGCAATGTGCGGGCACGACATCGATGTCCCTGACAAAAGGTTGAAGTTGTTAAATAGTTGATGCGAGTTCACCGCACCCACTGGATTGTTCTGAGGCCACCCAGCCAGGATCATTGAGCCAGGAGCCAAAATGTCGGGCTTGAGGATGACCGGACAACTTGGGGACGGGCCACGGGAGCTGTAGCTCGCTACGCTCGGCGCAGGCTTGCTACCGATCAGTGTTTTCCGAAATTGAATACTAGCTGTTGGCTCAGACGAGTTCTTGATGAAGGCTTTGATGGTTTGGCCATCTGTAGGATTCAAAAAGATTGCCGGGAATGAGCTCTGGATTAGGAACTCGAGGTCAGAGCTATTTGTTATGAACACTCCGCCAGCAACTTTTGCTCCCCGGACATTGTTGATCTGGTCGCTTACAATGTCACTCTCGTCCTCGCACACAACAATGTTCGTGTGACTGATCTTGTTCAATTCAACTGTATTGTTGCACGCATCCGCAAAAACAATCGGAGATTCACCCAAGGATGGGTTGCCTGGAAAGAGAGTCAAGCCTGCAATCGAAACACCGCTGCCAAGAGTAATAGTACCTCCAAAATCACGGTCCATGTCACCGGCGGCGACGGTTATGACCCAGGGAGTCCCATTGTGCAGGGTCTCGGGGAAAGGCCCCTCATTTCCTGCCGATGTTGTTACAAAGATCCCTTTCTCCATGGCTGCATATGTGGCGATTGCAATTGGGTCTGCATACAATGGAACGCCATCAAG
Organism: Syzygium oleosum; assembly: GCF_021117445.2. Lineage (NCBI taxonomy): Eukaryota > Viridiplantae > Streptophyta > Magnoliopsida > Myrtales > Myrtaceae > Syzygium > Syzygium oleosum. Next base: position 399,242 of record NW_026607506.1, on the reverse strand, counting down.
GCCCAATGACAAGGACAGGACATCGACACCATCAATAATTGCCCGATCAATTGCGGCAATAATATCTGCAGAATATGCGCCTTCATTCCAGAGGGCCTTGTACATGGCCACTCGGGACCGCGGAGCCACGCCTGTGGCAGTTCCTGGAGCATAGCCGAAGAAAGACGCTCCCTTGACGTAGTTTCCAGCAGCTGTGGTGGATGTGTGCGTGCCGTGTCCCTCAGTGTCACGCGTAGAGTTCATGGAGAAGGTAATGTTGGGATTTTTAGCTACCAAAGCCTTGTTGAAGGACCGGGCTCCGATGAGCTTTTTGTTGCACATCGACACGTTGAATTGGGTCCCGACCTCGCATTCGCCATTCCATTTTGATGGAATTGCTGTCATTCCGTCATCGTTGAAGCTGGGGATTTCCGGCCAAACACCCGTATCCACAAGCCCAACTATGACATCCTTGCCATAATCCGAGGTAGGCCAAGCCCCAAAATGAGAATTCAGGCCAAGAAATTGGGTCGAGTGAGTTGTATCGGCTTTAACAGGCAAATCCTTCATGGAAGAGATGTAGCCTGGGTAGTTCTTAAGGGCCTCGAGCTCGCTAGGAGAGAGACTAGCACTGAATCCCTGGACAACATGAGTGTAACTGTAGATGAGCTTAGAAGAAGTGCGTGTGGCACTAACTCTGGCTCTAACTTCAGGATTAGGACTTCGCACTAGTGATGAAACAGTGGCCAAGTACCAGCTATGGTGGTCAGAGAAGGCTTTGGGCATGAAGGATAAGTCCATGTGGATAATATAATTGTCGGATTGCTCCAAAGTCGGGACGAAGCAGAAGATGATCAGGGTTAGGAGCTTCGTCACGAGTGAATGAACAAAAACAGCCATGACAAGCAATCGAAGGGAGATGATTTCAGAACATAGCATAAGCTTGTGCCTTTATATAGGGAACGAGAAGTATGGGAGGCTCAAGGGAGAACGTCAACACACCCCATCTCTCAACTTGTTAATTGGTATCTTCGTATGTTTAGTGACTCGTGGTGTAGTGGACCCCGTTCTCAATCATCTGTTCCCATCTCCTGTGGACTCATTCCAACCCAAGGGAAAAGAGAGGCCAGAGGGCAAAAGAAGAAGAAGAAAGATCAGAGAAACTTAGACAATCACGGATTCTTCCATACTACACTGCAAAGTCACATTTGATGTTGAGTGACACTCAACATGGTTCGCCTCTGTACTTGTACCTCCTTACGTTTTTCCTTTCTTTGCCCCCCCCCGCTGATAGATTGATGCCCGACTCCTCCAACCACACAATCGTCAATAATACAAAAGAAATCAAGTGGGGACACCCTTTTGGATTGCTGTATAGGAAAACAGAAGGCCCATAAGCTAATAAAAACATAGGGGAGGTGTGCAATTGTCTTTCGCCTCGACAGCGACTTGCACATAAAGAAACGTTCAGCATCCAGCGCATGATTTTTGGTCGATTCTTGTAACTTGCAAGTAATTTTGAAGTGTGTGTACATATTACGAAGTCATCACATGTCAATCTGTATCAATCTCTCTGGTTCATTTATCTTCAAGCTGGAGTGATTTCTTTTGGCTCGGCGTACAACCATGCACTGACACGAGAACGAAAGTTATACCCCGAAGGCAATTCCGATCGTTCGATTTGCATACAGGACGAACGGGACACATTGCCTCAGCATCGATCAGGACAAGGACATACTGATTTCTCCGCCCAATTTTCGGCCATCCATGTGCTCCACGATTGGATCAATCATAGTTTAGGCTTGTAGAATGACGCGAGACCGCATAATTACCAACATTTCAGTAAGATATTTCATTTCCTTAATGTTGGAAACAAACAAAGAACACGCATTGACTTATCAGATTTAGGACTGGTTAACTTCTAGGAACTAAAGAGTATCTCCTAAATCCAAACAATCTGATGGAGTGGTGCCTTTCGGATGATTATGCTTGCGGCAAACCATAAATCTGATAAGTCAATGCTCATTCGGTGATTCATCTTCCGGAATGTTCGTCTTGCTACTTTAAACTGAAAATATCCAATTGTTGCATATGGTGAAAATAAATTTAATGAGCGATGTTCACATCGGATATACTTGCAAATGTGGGAATCGCGGATTAAGTGATCCCGATTGGAGTTTTTCGTAAGATCTCGGAGGCAAACATGGCGTAGGTAACCAAGCTCTGATTGAGAAAAAGGACGGGGTCTGGTTTGGTCACTACAACAAAGTACATGAACTAAAATGGGTCGTTCCTAAAGTACAAGGACTAAAAAAAACGGGGTCTAGCCGGTGCCAACTTGGCATTTTCCAGCAAATTATGAATGAAAATGTAATGGAAGGATTCAAATTGACGCAGGAGAGCAGCATAAGGACTAGTATGGTAAGCCAACAGTGTGTAATGACCAAAAGTGAATTCCCCATATACAAGAGGGACCGGGACCACAATTTCCCCTAAATTGAATGATATGCCCTTAGAGCATTGTATGGGAAGGTAAAATTTTATATTTGGTCGCTGAACTTGTGCATTTTTCCAGGTCAAGTCTTTGGAATTTTAATTTATCCAAACAGGTCCCTGGCTCCCGATGTTGTTAACTACAGTTAACATGTCCTTTGGAGCTGGAAGTTTAACGTGGGAAAGCCTTTTGTCAATGTGTAGACTGCCAACTAATTGATGGGAATGAAAACTCTTGGGATGAAGACTATAATCAGACATTGAGTGATAACTAACGAGATTTCTCGAAATAAAACCTATACTCGAGCTTTCCATGTCAGGCCCTTGCATGCTCTGACAAACACATCAGCTCCAATTAATTGGATTTTGAGTTGTATGGACTTGATTAAAAAAAGAGATAATTATACAAATGGTCCATGAACTTTGACCTAATTTGAAATATCGTCCCTGAACTTTTAATTTGTTTAACATGATCAATGTGCAATATCGTCTCTGAACTTTTAATTTGTTCAATATGATCCCTAAAATTTCGGTACATGTTCGATTTAGTCTTTAGATTATATGAAAATGTTCAATACTGTCACTGAACTTGAATTAATGAAATGACAACATTGACCATTTTCATATAATTCAAGAACTAAATTGAACTGGTATCAAAATTTCAGGAACCACAATGAACAAATGAACAAATTTAAAGTTTATGGACAATATTGCACATTGGATTAAAGTTCATGAACCATTTGTGTCATTTTCCTTTAAAAATAAAAAATGCAACTTCATGAACATGATTAAGATCAATTAAAACTTTAAGAGCTTGATTGGAAAAAAAAAAGGGACCACATAATCAAGGGGAAAAATTATTCAAAAAGTCCTAAACTTACTGCATCTTTGCTAATTCAATCATAAACCTTTTAATTGCGCGAATACAATCATTAACCTTTTCACGTTTGCCAATTAAGTACAACCAACCAATTCTGGCCGAATATTACTGACATAGACGTTGGTGTCCCATATGATACGGCCAGCGTTGACATAGATAATTTTTAATAATATTTTTCAAATAATTTTATTAATTTTTTTCCTTTTTTTGTTTTTTTCTCTTTTACTTCCTTACTTTCTTCTTTTTGTCCTTTTCTCTTCTTTTCCCTTTTTCCTTTTTTCCCACCACCAGCTCAGGTGAGGGCCGCCCTCACCGGCATCGGGCGAGGGACACTCAGACCAGGGATAGCAAAGGCCGCCCTCGTCAAATCGGGTAAGGGCAGCCCTCGGCCCTCACTTGAGGCTGGCGACCTCTGTCGGCCATCACCTTGTCGATGGACGACAAAGGGAAAAAGGAAAAAAGAAAAAAAAGTAAAGAAGGTAAAGAGAAGAAAAGAAAAAAATTAATAAAAATTATCAATGTCGGATATGTCACGTAGGACAGTCGGTGTCCACGTCAGGGATTTCTGACTAAAAGAGGTCTGATGGACTCACTTGACAAAACGTAAAAAGAGTTATGACTCAATTGGCATAATTAAAAAGTTTGGGACTAAATAGGCAAACGTGCAATAGATTTAGGACACTTTTGATAATTTTCCCTATTCAAGGACCTAAGTTAGAACGTTACCTTATGGAATTACAAAGAAGTAAAATTCTTTTGGTCCATTTTTTGTCGCGCTGCATTCTCACCTCTCGAGCAGAATTTCCGCAATGTTTTGTAACTAAAGATGGGTTGTTGACGAAGGAAGACAAAGGCTGGCGGGCGTCTTGAGCAAAATACCTGTTCCTTCCTTACTCCATAGCCATCCGTAATCAAAAGGTCGGAAGTCCTAAAGCAAATTTCACCGACGACAACGAAGAACATCAACCCGAAAAATCAAGCGGGCAAAGGACATTCACATCAAGCTTGGTACAGCATCTTAAGGTGGGGGAGAGCCCTTCAATTTGGGAAACTGTTCTTGCGTCCTTTTACATGCGAAGCTCTCGCTTCGATCCAAACGCATGTGTCCTGTCCGGCGTCTTTTTTGATAAATTCTTGTTGGCATCACGAGACAAGACACCAAAGGTTGGAAAAAAGAAGGAACGCTTTTAAGTACTATTATTAATAAGTCGTGAGGACGATTACTTCTACTCCAAGAGTTGCAATAATAAGGAGAAACCCGTTTCTCTTTTTCTTTTTGCACTGGAAGCTGACAAACAATCTCAATAGCGACCCCTTACCAAACTATCTTCAGCAGCCGCTGCAAGAAAAATGAATCTTGTTGAAATGATCAGCTATTCTGAATAAAAAATGGCTTTCCCCATCTCAACTCCTTCTGTTCCCTGTGAAACTATAATGCAGACGTCCCGAATTAAAATGTTCTTCAATGGTCTGGGCATACGTCTGTGGCTTTCAAGCCTTAGGAACCATCAAACCGAATCATGGTAATGATCGAGACTTCAAAGAAGAAGACAGAGGATGAAAAACAGAATTCGAACTACGAATATTCGAAAAAGGCCAAACTTTTTCGAATGACATGGGTTTTGATCTGATAAGACGACGATGGCCGCAGAAAGACTTGTTCACAATGTTGCCGATACGGGATCATTGATCTTGCCCTTTTCCTTCTTCTCGCTAATCGAAACCATGAGTGATGGTTACATACACGTTATGCAATTTTTGGGGCACATGGAGGTTAACGGTGGGTGGATACATCGGTCTGTTCTTGTCCTGATCAGTTCTGAGGCAGTCTGTGTTCCGTTCATTCTGGACATGACCGAATAATTTGTAGAGAGGAGACACAGATTTTTCAAAATTTCAGATATGTGAGCCCACTTTTGACACGTGTCGCTCTTTAATTCAACTATTCCTTTGTAGTGACATGTATCCCATCATAAATCCCCACGTCGTTACGTGATGGGACTGCAACAACCATTGTCGCCAACTAGGGACGCGTTTCCATGGTCTCTCTTCCGACACACCAATAGTAGCAATGATCTTCATCGAGCCATCGCTTCGGTATTCCTTCTTTGGTATATATATCAAGACATGCATAGACAATGGGGGCCTCGTCAATTAGAGGTATCGAAAAGTAGGCCCACGCAAACCCTAAGGTTAGGCCTAATTTTTTGCACAATCCCACCCAAAAGAATAACTTTATGTCTATCATTAACAACCAAGATCAGCCGAAATTTATAACTAGATAGTCTTGTTCAAGCTCGCTTGAAAATGCCCATTGGGCCAATGTGGCTTGAGTGGGCCTGGGAGGGCCTGCGGGCCACCAAGCCATCATACTTTGAATGTACCTTAACCTAGATAAACTGGGGAGATCATCGAAAGAAAATCCAAATTCAAGCCAATTAACATATTTAATTGGATTAATCTTTCTTGAAAAACCTAAACCAATAAGTCATATGCCAATTATAATACATTATCTGCTACACACCATATTAATTCTTAGATTCGTCGTACACCCCTCACTCTTATATGAACCATGAAGCTGCTAAAGAAAATTGATGTAGATTGACCCGTGATGATTGCAATATGCACCCATCGAGGATCAACCAAAAATCATGGGCTAGATGAATAGCGATTCTATATGTGTAGGTCACTCTCAATGAAGAGATAATTGCCTAATTAAACTCCCCTTTGTTTGTTAGCTTATGGGCGTTCCATTATATCCTATCCAGGAATCCCAAAGGGTGTCCCCACTTGAATTTTTATGCATATAATTGTGCGGCAGGAGCAAACATCTACCAATCTCTCAATTGAAGGAGGAGGCGCGGAGGGAAAACAAGTTAAGAGTATCACTCAATTGCCAATCAAAAGAAAACAAAAATGTGATTATCACCCAACATCAATGTGACGTTAATAACATTTCTCCAATCCTTTTTCCCCTTTTCGCCCTTTTCCTTTCCATTGGTTTTGGAATACGTCCATAGGTTGGGAACAGATCATTGAGATCAGGGTCCGCCATAAGACACTAAACACATGAACATACCTATTAACAAATTGTGGAGGAGTATGTTGAGGTTCTCTTGAGCCTCCTATACATCTCTTTTCCTTATATAAAGGCACAAAGCTTTGTAAAACTAGCTCACTTCAATCGCTGATCATCCCGACCAAAAAAAAAAAAGTCGCTGATCATGGATGATCGCGTTCATTCATATGCGATGAGGCTACTAATTCTGAGCGGGAAAAGTACAAAAAGGTCCAAAACCTATTTTATTGGTACCAATTCAATCCTAAACTTTTCTATTTGACCAATTTAGTCCTAAACATTTTCACATCGGTACCAATTTAGTTCATCCGACTAATTTAGGCCTGAAATTGTGATGTGGACGTCGGCCGTCTTACGTGGCATAGCTGGCGCTGACGTGGACAAAGTTTACAATTTGTTAATATTTTTTCCGAATTATTTTTTTTTCTTAATTTTTTTTCTTTTTTTTAACATTTTGGGCCAGTGAGGGTATGGAGGCCCTTGCCCAAACCTCGCTTATGGCGGCACAGTGGACAAAGTTGGATGGACGATGGTGGCAAGTATGATGTCAAAAGTCCCATTGTTGCCACAAGCCTAAGCTCGAAAGCATTGACGTCCAAAGCTTTATTTGTTAACGAGTTTTCAAAAGTACTTGTTAAATAAATAATTAAGGAAACTTTAAAATGTCCAATGTATTGTCTTTTCTAGTACTATGTCATAAATATTTATAAAACTGAACCGTACCAAATCAAATATGTTTAGCATTACCCATCATAATTTTGTAATAAGCTTAACTTGGTTTGGCTACGGGGGAAGCTTGTACTAGGATATCAGAATCATACCACATACCTTACCTGCTAAATAATAAATAAATAAATAAAAGCTAGCTTTTGCAATTTGTAAGTCAGTGACAGGTGTAGATTCAAGTCTCATGTCCATTGTGACACTTCAATTTGTGATTTCGATAACCATGAGCATGGTCTTTGCCTGAAGGACATATGATACTCCCAACTAATCAAAAACCAGTGATTCCTGTTTGCAGTGATACATTTGGATGATCTTCAATATTTCTTAGGTATTGATTCTGCCCTTGATTCCTCGAGTTTATTTCTTAGATGCGGGGCCTGTTTATTTATGCTTTTTACAAAGCAATGTCATATCTTTCTTTCCATCAAACTTAAAATATTATCTAAATTTAAAAAAAATAAAAAAATTATATGTGAAGATACTTGTTGACATTTATATTGTGTAAAAATTTATAGGTACTTCGGCTTGAGAAAATATTAAAGTTTGTCCATCGGTCGCAAGACTTAATTCAACAAGAAGCGCATTTAACATGAAAAGTTAAATTGATTCCTAATCTCTGGGAAAAGAAACCTAAGCTATTTAAATTAATGAGGCACACCTAACGACTTAGCATGAATTGTAACTCATACTTTTCAAGGCTTGACCATGCAGTTAAGCCCAAGTCGCTTTAAAGATAAATAGAAGGGAAACTTTAATTTTTTTGTCCTTGTAGTATTGGAGGAATTCACTTTTGGTCCTTATACTTTGATTGGTTACAATTTAAATACTTGTGCCATTCTCCGACAATAATTTAAGTCCTTCCGTTAATTATCCAATCAAAATTTGCTAGAAATTGCTGACTCAACACCTATTAAAGACTTCGACCAAAAAAAAAACACCGATTACAGACACGTGACTTAAATTACACATTTATCTCTGTTCCTTTTGTACTACTCAAATTTAGTCTATGTACTTTATTTTTATAGAAATTTTAGTCCTTGCAACACTAATTGATGAGATTTTAAGTGTAATTATTCACATCTCTATTCCAAGTAAGACTTAAATTACACAGCTATTACGTAATATATGAAGTGTTTGTGTATAAATCTACATAACTAATATCAATACCTTACCTAGTAATGATTAAATGAATTTTTTCTTAAAGAGTGACACCTCGTTATCAATAGCCTCCCCATCAGATAAACACGTCCTTACAATCAATGGGATGCTAACTTGTTGGTTTTACTATTATACAGGGAATTCTGATATTTTATTATACTATTTTGACCATTATAATGAGTTAAAACTGTGGTTAGAAGATTTAAAAGCCATTCATTTTTTTATAGCTATTCCTAAATATGTCTATATGGATTAGAATTGAAAATGAAGATGCCATTGTTGCATACAGTGAAAATAATCTTAATGGTCTGTAATCAAATTGGATGTACTTGCAAACATAGGAATCACCAAATAAGTTGATCTTGATTTGACACTTTCATTAGATTTAAAAAACAGAATTTCTGTAACGTCTTTTAACTAAAGATGGTTCCTATCGATGTAGGGGTCGGAACGTGGAACACAACCCGTTCCCACCTTATTCATAGCCATCCCTAATCAAGCTCGAAAGCCCTAAAACAAATTTCACTGACAGCAAGAAAGAACATCAACGCCAAAAATCAATCCGCCAAGGATATTCACATCATGGTTGGTACATCATCCTAAGGTGGTGTGAACCCATAAACTTGGGAAAGTGGTCATGCCTCGTTTTACTTGTGAAGCTCTCACTTCGATCCAAATGCATGTCCTGTCCGACATCCTTTTGATGATTTCTTATTGGAATCACGAGACAAGAAAACAACAACAAAGGTGGAAAAAAAAGAACGCTTTTAAGGAGTATTATTAAAGTGTGAGGATGATTACTTCGAGTTGCAATAATAAAGGAGAAACCACTTTCTGTTTTCTCTTCTCCAGATGCTGACATATTTCTCAATAGCGACTCCTTAACAAACTATCTTCAACAGCTACAGCAAGATAAATGAATAAGTTTATTTTAACTTATTGTTGAAATGGTCAGCTATTCTGAACAAAAAAATATTGTTCTCGTCCCGACTCCTTTGGTTCCCCGTGAATCTATAACGCAGACGTCCTGAATTATATATTCTTCAATGTTCTTGGCATATGTCTGACGATTTCAAGCCTGGGAACCACCGAATTAATCATAGTAAGAATCAGAGCTTCTAAGAAGAAGAAAGAGGAAGAACAACACAAACCGAAGTTTGAATATTCAAGAATGATATGGTTTATGATCTGATAGGATGACGGTGGCCACAGAAAAGACTCTTTTATGATGTTGCCCTCATGGGGCAATTGATCTTGTGCCTCTGTCTTCTTCTTCTTACGAGTCAATTCTTCGGTTTGGGACTCCATCTAATATGCCTCGCCTGTGCACTTGAATAGTCTTTCTCTTACCTATGAGACTCCAATGTTAGGCATGTTCCCTTTTAATTTAGCTATTCCTTTGCATCAATAAATATCTCAACTTGAATTCCCAACTTGTTTCGTGGTGGAACCGCAACAACCATCGTCACCATCCATGGATACGTTTCCATGGTATATGTTCCAGCACACCAACCATGGTGGTGATATTCATAGGGCAATCACGTCGATATTCTTTTTTTGAGATATCATTTAGACACAGATTAACAAGTGGGGGCCTCATCAATTAGGGGTGATCAATTAATGAGTCCAACCTTTAGGTCAGGTCTAATTTATTGCACAGTCCCACCCATAATAATGATTTTATGTCTAAAATTCTCAAGTCAGGTCGCCATGGAATCAACCAGGATGGGCCGAACTTTGTTACTAGATAGTCTTATTCATGCTCGCCCAAAAATGTCTTTTAGACCAAAGTGGCCCTAGGGGTATTGGGCAGGCCTGTGGGCCACCAGGCCACGATCAATTCTACCATTAATCGACCATCAACTTCCAATTGCTTGGAAACAAGGGGAAAAGGATGACACCTCAACCTGGATAATCTAGGGAAAATTACTCAACAAATTTTAAACTTATTGTACGAATATCAATTCATACATAAACTTTTCAATTTTGCCAATTTAGTCCTAACATTTTGTGTGAATTTAATGTAGTTCTTCCGATCAATTTTAGCCGAAAATCACTGACATAGCAATCCAGTCAACACCGACTGTCCTACATGGTACACCGTTACATCAGTGATTTCCGGTAAAAATTCGCCAGAATGACTATATTAGAATTTCGTGCAAATGTGTGGGATTCAATTGGCGTATAATAGATTTAAGTCTGATTGGATAATTTCCAAAGGCAATCTAGGAAGATCATCAAGAGAACGTCCAAATTCAAGCCAATTAACATATTTAGTTGAATCAACCATCGTTCAAAAGTTTAAACAAGTAAGTTGTAGATCAATTAAGTTATATTAACCTAAGTGAGAGTTTGTCTTACAACCCCTCACATCTTCACCTTAAAGATAAACCATGAAGTTGCTAAAGAAACTTGATAAAGATTGACATGTGATGATGTTGCAATATGCACCCTTCAATATCAACCCAAAATCATGATATTCTATAAGTGCATGTCACTCTCAATGAAGAGAAAATTGCACGAACTCCTCTTATTGGCGTTCCATAATTCCAATTCAGGAATCCAAAAGGGTATCCCTACTTGGATTCTTATTCATATAATTGTGTGGTAGGAACAAAACATATATCAATCTCTCAATTGAAGGGAAATGAAAGGAATATAAGGTTGTACGGACGGAAAACAAGTTGAGTATCACTCAATTGCCAATCCAAAGAAAAAAAAAGAAGGTTGACTATCACCAGACATTAATGGGACTTTAAGAAAAACACATACATTTTTCCAATCCTTTCTTTCGCCCTTTGATTTGTCATGGAATATGTCCATAGGTTGAGAACAGATAGTTGAGATCAGGTTCAACCATAAGACACTCCTCATACATCTCTATTCCCTATATAAAGGCACAAATCTTTTGCTGTGCCTCAACATTGGGGCAATCCGACAATTATATTATCCACATGAGACTTATTCTCCATGCCCAAAACCTTCTCTGACCACCATAGCTAGTACTTGCCCACTGTTTCATCACTATTGCGAAGTCCTAATCCTAAATTTAGAGGCAGACATAGTGCCACACCCACTTCTTCTAAGCTCATCAACAATTACACTCATGTCATGCATGGTTTCAGGGCTAGTCTCTCTCTTAGCGAGTTCGAAACCCTCAAGAACTCTCCAGGCTACATCTCTCTCCTAGAGGACATGGTTGTACCCTCCTCAAAGGAAAAATGATGAACGCTTAAGTTGTTGATCTTAGAAGTAATTAGTTTAAGTGATGATCTTTTAGGTTCAAAACTAGAGAAACATTGAATGGAAACTAGATAAGTTCTTATCTTTGATAATTTGAGGAGTTGAAGTCATTCAATTAGGTGTTGATCATTTAAATGATAATATTCACATTAAGATTTGTGAATTGGGACAATCTCTTATTTTGGTGATTTGGAAGATAATAATTATTCAAGTCTAAGAGATGATCTTTCAAATAGTGATATTTGAAATGTGGATTAAAAATAAGTTCTTGTTTTGGTGGTGTCAAATTCCATAGAGGCAAATATAGTAAATTAGCTTAGGGAGACAGTAAGATTGAAATTGGAGAAGTGGATCTTTTCTAAGTACCATAATTGGAAGTATCTTAGTCATTGATTTAATACTCTGATTTCATAAATCTTGTTATGGATGTGCTGAAAAGTAATCATTTGGTGGTTCTAGAAAGGATCAATTTGAATACTTATGAGCCTTATTCGAGGAATTAGTAAGGTCATGAAAAGTATTTGAAGGTTTTTGCATACCAAGTAAGAATTAATCTACATAAATCTCCAAGTGAATAAAGAAATATTCTTAGACTATGTCTTAACTGAGATGATAGTAATTTCTGATAAATTAGTCAATGGTTAGTGAAAATTCAAGTTGTGGTGAATATGGATGATGCAATACATTGGGTCCGAGGGATATATTGCACATTAGAGTGTTGGTGAATGGTAGTAGATTCTTGATACTAGAGAAATTTTTGTAAAGATATGACGTTTTGGAGATCTTAGAAACTATTTAAGAATTGATGATCCTTCGAATTTGGAAGAAAGGAAGAGGAAAAAGATTGTTAGAATACTACAATAATATGATCTTTTAGGCGTGGTAGATCTTAAATGATAATTTTGATGATTATACTTGGAGATAGCAATAGCTGACTCGAAGTTAGATATTGTGCAATGGAAAGAAAGTAGTTCAAAATGCTAATGATGAAAATTCATTTGAGGCTGCAAAAATATTATCTTTGAAGAGAAATATATTACAGTGAAACTGTAGGAAATACTTTGGAAAAGAAAAAAGGTCAAACTTTCAAGTGTTAGATGATGGTATTTTAAGATTACATTGATACTTTCATGTATATGGTAAGGTCGATTGGAGAGAGTTGATGAAAGTTTATTGCATTCACTATAGTATCTTGTTGAGGAAATATGGACAAGATCCTCCATAGGTACTGGATTTCGAGATAAGTGAGGTAGAGGAGAGAGTAACTTCTGTGGAGAAGTCAACATAAATTTTGGATCGAAGGGAACAAGTCCTAAGGAAAAATCTTATTCATCATCTTGAGACAATATCACGATTAGAAAGAAGCGACGTGGAGAAAGCGAAGATATTATAAGGCACAAGTATCCAAGGCTATTTGAAGGATGTAATAATTCTAAATTTCGAGGACGAAATTTCTTAACGAGGAAAGAGTTGTGATGTCCCGATTTTTCATAATTATATTTATGTAGCATTAGGAATTTTTGGTATCCAATAATAATGTTTAGGTTATAGAGCTAAATATTATTTAGCTCCTAATTCAGTTGACACGTAAAAATCTTAGTGGACCGTTAAGTACAGAGAACGCGGAGGATGATTTTCAAGGTCCTTGCCATAGTTCGAGGTATGCCCTACCCCAGAATCAGAATTTAGGCCTAGAAATTGGGCCGAGTGAGTTGTATCGATTTTAACAGGCAAATCTTTCATGGAAGAGATGTAGGATAGTTCTTAAGGGTCTCGAGCTCACTAGGATTGAGGCGTCACGGGTCGGTCGATTCACGACAATCCCATACCCGTGCAGCCTTAGGATCTCTCCCAAGTCAGCCTTGTACACATACACTCAATTCACAAGAATAGAGAGAAAGTGGCGTAGTTGTATTTCTTGCAAAATGAGCATATACAAATGAAGGGGGAGAGTCCCCTATATATATAAGTGAGGGTCTAATATAATCCGTTGATTCCCTCATGATCCAACGGTGGTGTTTGAACCGATATAATCATTACATAGCTACACCAGAAGTTCCAAAGGCCCTAGGGGCGTGGAGAAGCTCAAGGAACGCCTGCCAAGGGAAGCTGCAGGATCGTGTGTCAGAAGCAATTAAAGGGTCGCGGACGATGCTCGCACTTAGTCATGGATGGGGCACGTCTCATGCACGAATGGGCCACGTTCCATGCACGTAAAAAGCCACATCTCGGCCACGTTCCATGCACGAAGGGTCCCCTATATATATAAGTGCGGGTCTAATCTGATCCGTTAATCCCCTCATGATCCAACGATGGTGTTTGAATCGATACAATCATTATATAGCTACACCAGAAGTTCGAGAGGCCCTAGGGGCATGAGAAAGCTCAAGGGACGCTTGCCAAGGGAAGATGCAGGGTCGTGTGCCAAAGGCAACTAAAGGGTCGCGGACGGTGTTCGCACCTAGTCACGGATGGGCCACGTCCCATGCACGAATGGGCCACGTCCCATGCACGTAAAGGGCCACATCTCGTTCACGGACGGACTCGGAGCCCTTCGCTCCCTTGGGCCGTGTCACTAGCACTGAAACCCTGGACGACATGAGTGTAACTATAGATGAGCTCAGAAGACGTGAGTGTGGCACTAACTCTGGCTCTAACTTCAGGATTAGGATTTCGTACTAACGACAAAACAATGGCCAAGTACCAGCTATGGTGGTCAGAGAAGACTTTGGGCATGAAGGATAAGTCTATGTGGACAATATAATTGTCGGATTGCTCCAAAGTCGTGACAAAGCAAAAGATGATCAGGATTAGGACCCCTGACACGAGGGAATGAACAAAAACAGCCATGACAATCAATTGAAGGGAGATGATTTTCGAACACAGCAGAAGCTTGTGCCTTTAGAGAGGGAACGAGAAGTATGGGAGGGTTAGGGGAGAACCTCAACACATCTCTCGACCTGTCAATCGGTATCTTCATAAGTTTAACTCATAGTGGAGTGGACTCTGTTCTCAAATGATCTGTTCCCGTCTCCTATGGACTCATTCCAACAGGGAAAAGAGAAAGGCTAAAGGCAAAGAAAGGAAGAAGAAAGATCAGAGAAAATTAGGATCATAGATTCTTCCAACCGCACTGATGTTAAGTGACACTCAACGTGGTTCGCCTCTGTACTCGTACCTCCTTACGTTTTTCCTTTCTTTGCCCCTCAGCTGAGAGATTGATGCAGATTTCCTCCAACCGCACAATAGTCAATCATAGAAAAGAAATCAAATGGGAACACCCTTTGGGATTGCTGTATAGGAAAATGGAAGGCCAATAAGCTAATAGAAACATAGGGGTGGTGTGCAATTATCTCTCGCATCGATAGTGACATGCACATAAAAGAAACAATCAGCGTCCAACGCATGATTTTTGGTTGATTTCACGGGTGTGTGCATGCGTACGCATATTACAAAGTAATCACATGTTAATCTGAATCAATCTCTCTGGTTCATGTATCTTCAAGCTGGAATGCTTTCTTTTCACTCGGCACACAACAATGCACCGACTTGAAAAAGAAAGTCATCCCCAAAGGCGATTCAGATTGTTTGATTTAGGTCCAGAACGATCATGGCACATTGCCTCAGGATCGATCAGGACAAGGACATACTGATTTCTCCACCCATTTTTGGCCCTCCATGTGCTCAACGATTCGATCACTCATAAATTAGGCTTGTAGGATGATGCGGATTGCATAATTACAAACATTTCAATCGAATATTTCATTTCCGTAATGGGGTAAACAAAGAAAGAACGGGTACTGGCTTATTAGATCTACGACATGCTGTTTAGTTCATAATGGATAATTCTACTAGTGGGGTTAACTTCTAGGACTAAACTGTATCTCCTAAATCCCATGAATCTCATGGAGTGGTGCCGTCAATGCTTACTTAGCGATCCATCTTCCGAAATCTTTGTCTGGCTACTTTATGCTTATGATACGATTCTTACAGGTGTCAACTCTGCTGAAATTCCTCATTTTACAACATAGATATTGTCACGCCCCGAACCCCATCGAGCACGCGACACACTTCTCTGGTCGAATAATGCGACGTCCCAAGGTATCACCGACCCAAATTCAACTTATCAGAGATTTAAACCAATCAGCGAAAGCCACAAATACCCGGACAAGAATCGACCAAGGGTAAGAGGGAGAATAGACTTTCATTGCTCATCCAAACTTATACAATATTCATATATACAAACCATAATATACAAGCACACCAAAAATCTAAACTATGCACCATCGACATCCAAAAAGATCAGCAGCCTATTATACCCTATCTCCAAAAATGGTACACTTCAAAAGCCTACACCCAACCCCTACTCTAACCCCTACGCCCTCTGCTTGGCGTCCACTCCGAATCTGACTCCTCATCACCCGAATCTGAATCCCCCTGGACTGTCTGCTCCTCTGAAGGCTCCGACTCAGCCTCGATCTCAATCGGGTTATCTATGTCACCCGACTCCGCTGGAACCTCGACCCGCTCCTCCTCTTCCGGCTCCTCATCAGACTCGTCCTCTGGCACGAACTCGGGATCGTACTCTGGCTCATACTCGGGTGCGTCCTCTGGCCCCATCGCTGGGTCTTCTTCTTCGGGCTCATCCTCAGGCTCTTCTTCCGGCGCCTCTTCTGGTTCGTCATCGGGGTCCTCGTCTTCTGGTTCCTCCTCTGGTATTGCCTCGAGATCTACATCCATGGGGTCGTACCCTGCCTGTGACTCTTCCGGCTCCGGATCAGGCTCAGCCACGGAAGGTCTAGGTACTGCAGATGCGGCCTCATGCCCAGACTGCGCCAGACTAGTCTCCAAACTAGTCATCTCTCCGTTAGGAGGTGGTATGGCTGATGGGTCCCAGTCCCCAACTCCGTCAAAGGGGACATCGAAGCCACGGACGGGACCGAACTCATCTATCCCGTCTCTGAACATCCAGGCAGTGTACGTATGGGCCTGCCAGAGAGGCAGTCCTATATCTACCCAAACTACCATAGTATGCTTAACCCAAGTCATGTTGTCATCTATAGGGTATTCTACGACGTCGTGATCGGTGTGCATAGGAATCCCAAAACCCTGTGATGGCGGTGGCGGAAGATTCATGTCTCAGGCCGGGGTTCTGAAATTGTTGGTTGAAACAACCATGAGATCACATCTCAATAAGCACACACCCTAAACCCCACCTAGGCTATCACGTACCTCCAGACATTCACAGACACAACCACACTCAGCCATCATATAGCAGGCACACAATTTACACTTACATGGGCCTTTCCTGCGTGCAACCTGCACGTTAGCCACAGTAGAACAATTTTCAATCACATGCACATTCTAATTACGTTTCACGCACTCATTCCTGCCTCATCACATTATTTTCACACAACTCGCCAGTGACCCGCGTAATGGTACCGCCTCAGGTTCACTGCGACCAACTCATATTTTTCACTCGACTCGCCAGTGACCCGCGTAGTAGTACCGCATCAGGTTCACTACGACTAACTCATAACAACACTTCATGGCCCGCGTAATGGTACCGCTTCAAGCCGTGTATCTTGCCCGCGTAATGATACCGCCTCAGGCTCAACACCCACCACCTACGACACAACCCGCGTAATGATACCGCCTCAGGTTGGCCGTCCTCCGGTAATACCGGGCATCGTCCCACGTAGTCGTACCGCCTCAGGACGGATCAATTCCCCGCGTAATGATACCGCCTCAGGGATTTCCGTAACCACACGCGATTTCTCGCTCGTTCACATGCTCAACACCCACATGCCAATATATTGGCCAATCACACTTGGCCCGTGCATGCACCAAATCACACACATTTCTCATGCTTAATAAGCACCCAACACGGCCAATTAACAATCAAATTCAATTCAGCCCAAGCGTGCACATAACGACTCACATTTCAATCAACCAAAACATGATCCAACGAATATACGAGACCACTATCGGGACCACAATCACAGCCACATAATGAATACATTTTCAGCATTTCCACACTCATTTCAAGTTATAATTAGTGCCAAAATTCAGCCACCTCATAACACGTCAAACCGGCGCCATAAGCCCTTAAACCGAACCAAATGTTCATCGATTCAATCCACGATATCCAGCACTTAACTCGACCTCAAATCAGTCCCAAAACATCACCATTTCAACCTCAATTCAGCCAATATCAGTCCCCAAACCAGTCCATTCAATTAACCCCAAGACAACCCCTAATTAGCCCCTAAATCGTCACTAATTAACCCGATTTAACCCTTACTCTCGTCTATCGATACCCGACATCCTAAATAGGGTTTAGGGAGCGACTTACACGAACTCTAGACTAGCTCGGCTAGAGTGGAATGGGGCGGCAGGCCGGTGGTCTCACGGCGGCAAGCGGCAGCAGCGAACGGCTCGGCGGCGACGAAGGCGAGCGGCGGTGGCTGGCGGCGGTCTGCTGGCCTGTCTTCCAAGGCTGAATAGGACAGGATAATGGTGATGGTGTTTCGGTGGAGGGGGAAAAATAGAACAGGGGAGAGAGATGGTGGGGCGTGGTGGTGGCGAGCGGTGACTGCTCCGGCGCAGCTGCTCCGGCTGAACGGGAGGGCGGCGACGGCAGCTGGCTAGGCCGGACGGCCAAGGGCACGGCGGGGTGAGGGAGGCTCGGCCAAGAGGGAGAGAGAAAGGGATTGCCGAGAGGGAGTGAGAGAGTGAGGAGAGAGAGAGAGAGAGAGAGAGAGAGAGAGAGAGAGAGAGAGAGAGATTTGGCTTTAAATAATCCAAGTCAATAATTGAGGTGCCAAAAGACCATCATGCCCCTCTCTCACAATCCAAATCAACGGCCTAGATTCGATCTTATCTTGAGATCAACGGTCCGGATCGAATCTTTTCCAAAATATCCAAGGGCAATTTGGGAATTTCACAAAAAGTCCAAGGGCAAAATTGTCCAAAAATCTCTATTTCTAAGGCTAGGGTGAAATGACCAAAATGCCCTTCCCCATTATCCTTGGCCTTAACAAAATCTCAGGGGTAAAATAGTCATTTTCCATTTCTCGCCGAAATTCGATTTTTCTGAAGGATTCGGACAATTCCAAGGCTAATCGAGCAAACGACAACATCGTCCAAATGATCTGTCGTGACTTTCTAAATTTCCAATGCCCAACTTGTTCTCTAATTAATGACTAAGTTCTAAATAACGTAACCTGCGCATATCTCATACTAACGGGTGGCTTTTGGGGAAATTCGCATTATTGACCCGTGGTCAATACTAAATCAAGCCACGTTCAAGTTCACTCGGGTCGTGACGACCTCGGTTGTCACTTAATCGCGAGGATCGATCGCTAGTTCCGACGGGCACGATCGTTTGGTATAGGTTCGGGGCCATTCGTCGATTCATTTCGTGGTCAAGCGGAATCACCCGCGATCCACTAATATGACAGCGGCGAACTGATCCCTGACTATCCTTGGATCGGCCTTCATTGGCTCAAAATGTCACCTCGACAATTTTCATGGTCGAAAGTCGGTTCACGATCGAGTTTCTTTAGTCGCGCAAATTTAAATCCCTAATTAGCCTTTCCCTAACGGTTAGTATCCCAGGAATGATCAGTTCCGGGCGAGATCTAACTACAAGTACGTTCATAAAACCATCCATTTCATAAATCCCAAGTGGGTCAGATTTTAAAATGTCACAGATATCTTCCCTGTTTGCCTTGAAATACTTGAGTGATTTTTAGATGATCTTCACTATTTCTTAGGTCTTGATGCTACACGTGATTCCTCGAGTTTATTCATCTGTCAGACTCGTTACCCAAGAGATCTGCTTTATAAGTTCCGTATGCGGCTCAATAGTGTACTATGGGTAATGGACTACTTCTCAAACCTTTGTTGCGAAATGTCTCTCTTTGTTTGCGGTAACGTTGTTTGGGCCGGTTTAAAAGACATCTACATTTTTTTTATAGCTAGTCCTACATATGTCTACATGGATTCAAACTAAAAATGACGATGCCATTGTTGCATTTAGTGGAAATAATCTTAATGGGTCATAATCTGATTGGGTATACTTGCAAATGTGGGAATCAACGATTAAGTGATCCTGATTGGACTTTTTCATAAAGATTTCAGACGCAAACATGATGTGAGTTATTAAGTTCTGATTGGGAAAAAGCATGGGGTCTTGCTTGGTCACTACAACAAAGTACATGAACCTTGTCGTTCCTAATAGTACGAGGACCAAAAGTTAATCTGTAGAAGCATCACGTTTCCATATAGCCAGTGCCAATTTAGCATTTTCTGGTGAATTATGAATAAAAATTTGATGGAAGGATTTATGTTGATGCAGGAGAGGAGCACAAGGACTAGTATTGTGAGCAAACAATGTATAACGATAATATTGTTGTGTGTGAGGACATGAGTGGACTGTAGAGGATCAAGTCCACAATGTCGATGGAGCAAAAGTTACTGGTGGTGTGTTCACAGTAAATAGCTCCTACCTGTACTTTTTCAGTTTTACCTCATTCCCCACACTCTTTTTAAATCCTGCAGATGGTGATACCATCAAAGCCTGCATCAAGAACTCGTCCGTGCCAACAGCAAGTATCCAATTACGGAAAACACTCATCGGCAGCAAGCCTGCTCCGAGCTTGGCAAACTATAGATCTCGCGACCCATCCCTGAGTTGCCGGTCATCCTGAAGCCTGACATTTTGGCTCCTGGCACACTGATCCTGGCTGGGTGGCCTCAAAATAATCCAGTGGCTATAGTGGACTCACATCAACTATTTAACGACTTCAACCTCTTGTCAGGAATGTCGATGGCGTGCCCACACATAGCTGGAGTGGCTGCACTCCTGAGGGGAATACACCCCGAGTGGAGCCCCGCATCCATCTGGTTGGCCATGATCACTACATCGTATACAATGGACAGTACAAATAGCCCTATCAAAGACATCGGGAACGATTACAAACCGGCGAGCCCTATAGGCATGGGAGCTAGCCACGTTGATCCGAACAGGGCATTAGACCCCGGGCTCATATACGACGTGCCGCTCCAAGACTATGTCAACCTCATGTGTGCAATGAAATACACATCGAAGCAAATTCATATGGTCACCAGGTCATCTTCCTACAATTGTTCAAATCCTTCACTGGACCTGAATTAACCTTCCTTCATTGCCTTCTTTAGTTCAAACACCAATGGTGCAAGAATTCTTCAGTATGGTGACGAATGTGGGAGATGGGGGCGTCAACCTACACAGCAAAGGTGAATCCGATGGAGGGGTTCAAGGTCATTGTTGTGCTGGGTAAATTGACATTCAAGAGAAGTATGAGAAGCTTGAATTATAAGATGACGATAGATGGTCCAAAACAGATGAAACAGACTGTGGTGTCTGGTTCTCTTAGTTGGATGGACAATGGTGGCAAGTATGTGGTCAAAAGTCCCATTGTTGCTACAATTCTAAACTCGAAAGCATTGATGTCCAAAACTTGATTTGTTAACGAGTTTCCAAAAGAACTTGTTAAATAAATAATTAAGGAAACTTTAGAATCTCCAATGTATCGTCTTTTCTATTACTGCGTCATAAATATCTATGAATTTGACCCGTATCAAATCAAATATGTTTAGCATGACCCATCATAATTCTGTAATAAGCTAACTTGGTTTGGCTACGCGAAGCATGAATTTGGATAGGATGTCAGAATCATACCACACATCTTACTCGCTAAACAATAAAAAAAGCTAGCTTTTGCAATTTGAAAGTCAGTAGCAGCTGTAGATTCCAGTCTCATGTCCACTGGGACACTCCAATCTGCGATTACGATAAGCATATGGTACTTTGCAATTTGAACATGAGCATGGCATCTGCCTGAAGGACTGACTAATAAAAAAATCAGAGTTTGCGTCTCAAACTCTGGCGAAATTTCATTTTATAACACAGTTATCTTCATTGTTTGCAATGAAATATTGGGATGATCTTCAATATTTCTTAAGTATTGACGCTACCCGTGATTCCTCGAGTTTATTTCTTTGATATGGGGCCTGTTTGTTCATGCTTTTTACAAAGCAATGTAATATCTTTCTTTCCTTCAAACTTAAAATATTATCTAAATTTAAAAAAATAATGAAAAAAAAATTATATTTGAAGATACTTGTTGACATTTATATAGTGTAAAAGTTTTTAGGAACTTTGGTTGGAGAAAATATTAAAGTTTGTCCATCAGTGGCAAGACTTAATTCAACAAAAAGCGCATTTAACATGAAAAGTAAAATAGATTTCTAATATTTGGGAAAAGAGGCCTAAGCTATTTAACTATTCATACAAATTAATGAGACGTGCCTAACAACTTAGCATGAATTGTAACTCATACTTTTCAAGGCTTGACAATACATTTAAGCGCAAGTCGCTTTAAAGATATATAGAAGGGAAACTTTAGTGTTTTCTGTCCTTGTAGTGTTGGAGGAATTCACTTTTGATCCCTATACATTGATTGGTTACAATTTGAATCCTTGTACCATTCTCCAACAATAATTTAAGTTCTTCCGTTAAATATCTATTCAAACTTTGCCAGAAATTGCTGACTCAACACCGATTACAAATACATGACTTAAATTACACATTTATCTCTATTCCTTTTGTACTGCTCAAATTTTCTCTATGTACTTTATTTTTATAGCAATTTTAGTCCTCGCAACACTAATTGATGAGATTTCAAGTGTAATTATTCACATCTCTATTCCAAGTAAGACTTATATTACACTGCTATTACGTAAAATACTATATGACTAATATTGATACCTTCCCTAATAATGATTAAATTTTTTTTCCGCCGAGAGTGACACTCTATTGTCACTAGCCTCCCCATCAGATAAACAAGTCCTTACAATCGATGGGATGCAGACTTGTTGGTATTACTATTATCTGGGGAATTTTAATATTTTATCTATACTACTTTGACCATTATAATGAGTTAAAATTGTGGTTAGAATATTTAAAAGCCATTTATTTGTTTATAGCTAGTCCTAAATATGTTTATGTGGATTTAAACTGAAAATGAAGATGCCATTGTTGCATCTAGTGAAAACAATCTTAACGGGCTGTAATCTAATTGGATGTACTTGCAAACATAGGAAACACCACAAATTGATCGTGATTTGACATTTTCATTAGATTTCAGATGCAAAAATGATGAAAGTAATTAAGTTTTCACTGAAAAAGAGTAGGGGCACTAATTTTGTCACTAAAACAAAGTGCATAGTCTAAATTTGATCGTTCGTAAAAGTACAAGACCAAAAGTTAATTTGTTTAAGAGATTTGTGGATGTAAGTGCCGCATGTCAATATAGCCGATGTAGCTTACCATTTCTCGGTGAATTATGAACGAAAATTTGTCGGAAGGACCTAAATTGTCATAGGAGAGTAGCATAAGGACTAGTATTGTAAGCAAATAAAGAATAATGATAAAAAGTTAATTCCCTAGTTACAACAGAGACCAGAAATGCAATTTCCACTAAATAAAATGATATGCTCCTAAAGCATTATTGTGGAAAGGTAAAATCTTACTTTTAGTTCCTGAATTTGTGCATTTTTTAAAATCAAATCTTTGAAATTTTAGGTTATATAAACAAAATCCCTCTGGCTCCCGATTTTGTTAGTAGGAGCTAACATGTCCGTTCGAGCTAAGTCTTAACGTGGAAAAACTTCCGTTCGTTTGGCGGAAAATATTCTCCCGAAAAATATTTTCCGGCTTTTCCGGTGTTCGGGGGGCGGAAAACGTTTTCCGTGGAAAAATATTTTCCTTCCTCCCCTCACAAAATAGCCTAATCCGTTCGTTTGGCGGAAAATATTCTCCCGGAAAATATTTTTCGACTTTTTCGGTGTTCGAGGGGCGGAAAACGTTTTCCGTGGGAAAATATTTTCCTTCTCCTCCTCACAAAATAGCCTAAGTCTACGAAAAATGACTTCCGCTTCTTCAAAAGCGGAAATCATTTTCCGGAGCTTTTTCTTCTTCTTCTTCACTAAGGTCGCCGCCCTGCCGCCGCCGCTGCCGCCGCCGCCCCGCCGCCGCCGACGCCGGACGTTGCGCCGCCGGCCGCCGGCCGCTGCGTGCCGGGCCGCGGCCGCGGACGCCGCCGCCGGTCGCGGCGAAATATATTTTCCGAAACTTTTTCATGTTGGTCGCCGAACACCGGAAAATTATGTTCCGGAAAACATTTTCCAGGAAAATGACTTCCGGGAAAATATTTTCCAAAAGGAAATATTTTTCGCCAAACGAACGGAGCATTATAGTCATGGAAAATGACTTCGCTTCTTCAAAAGCGGAAATCATTTTCCTGAGCTTCTTCTTCTTCTTCTTCACTAAGGTCGCGGCCGCCGCCGTTTGCCGCCGCCGCGTGCCGTCCGCCGGCAGCGGCGGGGCCGCGCGCGGCCGCGCCGCTGCCGCCGCCGGCCGCCCGCCGGACGCTGCGCGCTGCTGCCGCCGCTGCCGCTGCCACATCGCTGCGTCGCAGCCGCCGCTGCACCGGCCGCTGGCGCCCATCGCGGACGTTGGCCGCGCCGCGATCGCTCGCCAGTCGCCGCTCGCCGCTGCGGCCACAGCAGTCGCCGGCCGCCGGTAGCTGGTCGCCGGACGCCGCCGCCGGCGAAAAATATTTTCCGAAACTTTTTCATATTGGTCGCCGAACACCGGAAAATTATATTCCGGGAAAATATTTTCCAAAAGGAGAATATTTTCCGCCAAACGAACGGAGCCTTTATGTCACTATAAACTATCAACTGATTGATTGGAGTAAAAACTCCTAAGATGAAGACTACAGTCAGACCTTGAGTAATAACGGCAAAAGTACACCACAAGTGCCATAACTTGTGTACGGCGATCACTTTGGTGCCATAACTTTTTTTCGGATCACTTTAGTGCCAAATCGGAGGAAAATCGATCACTTTAATGACTCCGGCCAAAAAGCTGACATGGCATTTATATTAAAAATAATGGTCTGACTTGTACACGGTGGAAATTACGTGGCTTTTTTTCGAATTTTTTAATTTTTAGAAAAATAATAATAATTAAAATAATTAAACAAAAAAAAAAAAAAAACAAAAAGGTGTTGCGACGGCGGCAGGGCTCCTCGCCGCTGCCGCTGCTTAGGCCACCACCGCCGAGAAGGGCCGGCGGTGGTGGGCGCAGCAGGTGCGGGGTCGAGGGTCGCCGGCCCTTGGCGAGGGCCGGATCCCGCAAGGCGAGACCTCGCCGCCGCCGCGGCGAGGCCTCGCCGGATCCGCCGGGCAAGGCGAGACCCGCCGCCCAAAGAAAGGCGAGGCCGACTCCTCGGGCGCCGCCTGCGAGCGCGAGGCGAGGCGCGCCGCTCGCCGCCGGGACTCGCCATCGCGGTCACGGGCGAGGTCTCGCCTCGCCCGGCCGAAGGCGAGGCCGACCTCGCCGTTGCCTGGGTCGCAACGAATATCGGGACGGATATTTAGTTCTCTTTAGTAATAACTAAAGAGATTTCTCAATACTAAACTGTACTAGAGCTCTCCATGCTGGGCTCTTGTGTATTCCACCGAGCACACCGGCTGCAATTAATCGGATATTGAGTTGTACGGGTTCGATTAAAAAAAATGCAACTTCAAGAACTCGATTAGACGAATTAAAACTTCAAGAGCTTGATTGAAGGGAAGGAAATGGCACAAGTTCAAGGAATGTTACCTTATGGAATTACAAAGAAGTTGATTTCTTTCTGTCCATTTTGGTAGCATTCCCTCCTTGCGTCCCCAACTCTCCCTGCTCTGCTATAACACTTTTAATTACCAAAGTTAGTTTTGTATAATAATATTTTCTAAAAGATAGATGAAGTTTATGAAGTACAATTTGACAATTATTTTTCTCTCTTTTTTTAAAAAACAGAATTCCTGTAATGTTTTGTAACTAAAGATCGGGCTCCTATTAATAGGTCTTGAGCAGAGATGGAGGCATCCCTAGGAATCCAGGGGCCGGAACGAGGAATACAACCCGTTCCCACCTTATTCCATAGACATCACTAGTCAAGGTCGAAAGCCCCAAGATAAATTTCTCCGACAACAAGAATGAAAATTTAACGCAAAAGATAAAGCGGACAGAGAGTATTCACACCGAGGTTGGTACATCATCTTACGGTGGTGTGAACCCTTCGACTTATGAAAATGTCCTTGCCTCGTTTTACTTGTGATGCTCTCACTTCGATCCACATGCATGTCCTTTCAGACATCTTTTTGATCATTTCTTCTTGGAATCACGAGGCAAGAAAACAACAAAGGTGGAAAAAAAGAAGAAGAACGCTTTTAATTACTTTTGTCATGTCGTGAGGATGATTACTTCTTCTCCAAGGAGCTGCAACAATAATGGAGAAACCACTGTCTCTGGTCTCTCTTCTAGATGCTGACAAAGTTATCAATAGCGACCCTTTACCAAACTATCTTCAACAGTTACTGCGAGATAAATGAATAAGTTTTTCTTCTTAACCTATTGTTGAAATGGTCAGCTATTCTGTATAAAAAATGTCGCTCTCATCTCGACTCCTCCTGTTTTCCGTGAAGCTAGGATGCGGACGTCCTGAATTGAATATCGTTCAATGTTCTTGGCACGTTTCTGACGATTTCAAGCCTGGGAACCCTCGAATCCAATCACGGTAAGGATCAGAACTTCAAAGAAGAAGAAAGAGGAAGAAAAGCAGAAACCGAAGTTTTAATTATTCGAAAGTGGCCAAACATATTGTGTTCAGGAATGATATTATTTAAGAGCTGATAAGATGACGGTGACCACGGAAAGAATCCTTTACGATGCTGCCCTCATGGGACAATCGGTCTTACGCCTGTCTTCTTTTCCTTGCGAATCAAAACCATGAATGATGGAGACATAGGTTGTCAATTGTGGACAGCACATGGAGGGCTGGTGGGGAGTGGATACATCAGTGTGGTCTTGTCCCGATCAATTACGATGACCGATCATTTTGTGTCGCCTTCGCTGGATACTTTCCTTTCCGACTTGGTGCATGGTTATGCCCCATGGTAAAAAGAAAGGATCCCCAGCTTGATGATCTCATTGAGCTCACATCCCAAATATTCACTCAAAGTTTAAGTCGATAAGTTATGGCCAAATAATTTTACTTGCTCTACACACCGCACCAATTCTTCGATTCGAACTCCGTTTAACAGCCGTCACATCTGCACCTCAACAATCTTTCTCTTACCTATGGGACTCTAGGGTTAAGCATGTTCCCCTTTAATTTAGCTATTCCTTTGCATCAATATATATCTCAATTTAAATTTCCACGTTGTTGTGTCGCAACAACCATCGTCTCCAACCAAGGACATGTTTCCATGGTATCTGTTTCACCACGATCACTGGGCAATTACATCAATGTGCCTTTTTTGATATATCATCAAGACACGGATTGACAAGTAGGGGCCTCGTCCCAATCTGTGGGCCCAGCCCTTCGGTGGAGTCTAATTTGTTGCACAGTCCCACCTGTAAGAATAATTTTATGTCTAAAATTCTCAAGTCGGGTTGTCACAGGACTAGCCGGGATGAGCGTAACTTTATTACTAGATAGTCTTGCTCAAGCTCGCTCAAAAATGTCTTTTAGACCAATGTGACCCTAAGGGTATTGGGCGGGCTTGTGGGCCACCAGGTCATGCTCAATTCTACCATTAACGGACAATTAACTTCAATCCACTTGCTTGGAAACACAAGTAAAAAGAATAATATCTCAACCTAGATAATATAGGAAAAATTTACCTAATCAGTCCTAAATTTATTTTATCAATTAGCCTTAAACTTTTCCCCGAAATTTCAATATAGACCTTCCGATCAATTTTCACCGGAAATAGCTAATATTACGGATCAGTCATCATCTGCCATCTCACATGGCACACTGTCACGTCGGCGATTTCCGATAAAAATTTATCGAAAGGGCTACATTAGAATTTTGCGCAAGAGGTTTGGAACTCAATTGATAAAATTAAAAAAAAATGAACTAAATTGGCATATTTACAATATGTTTAGGACTTATTGGACAATTTCCAAAGATACTGTGAGAAGATCATGAAGAGAACGTCCAAATTCAAGCCAATTAACATATCTAGTTGGAACAATAATCGTTCAAAAGTTTAAACTAGTAAATTGTAGGTCAATCAAGGTATATCAACCTCTACCCACCTTATCAATTCTCCCAAGTGAGCGTTTGTCTTACAACCCCTCACGTTTTCACCTTTAAGATAAACCATGAAGCTGCCAAAGAAACTTGATAAAGATTGACATGTTTTGATGTTGCAATATGCACCCATCAATATCGACCAAAAATCATGCTCCGGATGCCTAGCGATTCTATAGGTGCGTCACTCTCGATGAAGAGATAATTGCACGATCTCCCCTTATTGGATATTTCCAAAGGAATCCAAAAGGGTGAGCCCACTTGGATTCTTGTTCATACAATTGTGTGGAAAATATGACGCGGTACGGAGGGAAAACAAGTTGAGTATCACTCAATTGCCAAAGGTGGACTCTCACCCAACATCCATGTGACTTTAAGAAAAATGCATACATTTTCCAATCCTTTGTTCCCCTTCTTGGATTACTTCCATAGGTTGAGAACAGAGCATTGAGATCAGGGTCCACCATAAGATACCCCTATACATCTGTATTCCCTATATGAAGGCAGCTGTACTCTGAAACTAGCTCACTTCAATCGCCGATCATGGTTGATCGCATTCATTCATACGTGGTGAGGCTTCTAATTCTAACCGTGTCCTGCTTTGCCTTTACGATAGGGCAGTCCGACAATTATATTATCCACATGGACTTATCCTCCATGCCCAAAGCCTTCTCTGATCCCCATAGCTGGTACTCGGCCACTGTTTCATCAGTAGTGCGAAGCCCTAGTCCTGAAGTTAGAGCCAAAGCTAGTGCCACACCCATGTCTTCTAAGCTCATCTACAGTTACACTCATGTCGTCCAGGGATTCAGTGCTAGTCTCTCTCCTAGTGAGCTCGAGGCCCTTAAGAACTCTCCGGGCTACATCTCTTCCATGAAGGATTTGCTTGTAAAAGCCGATACGACTCACTCGACCCAATTTCTTGGCCTGAATTCTAATTTTGGAGCATGGCCTACCTCGGATTACGGCAAGGATGTCATAGTTGGGCTTGTGGATACAGGTGTTTGGCCGGAAAGCCCGAGCTTCAATGATGACGGAATGACTGCAATCCCAGCGAAATGGAAAGGCGAATGTGAGGTTGGGACCCAATTCAACGCTTCGATGTGCAACAAAAAGCTTGTCGGAGCCCGGTTTTTCAACAAGGCCTTGGTAGCCAAAAATCCCAACATTACCATTTCCATGAACTCTACGCGTGACACTGAAGGACACGGCACCCACACATCTACCACGGCAGCCGGAAATTATGTTGCAGACGCCTCCTACTTCGGCTATGCTCCAGGTACTGCCTCTGGCGTGGCTCCACGGGCCCGAGTAGCCATGTACAAGGCCCTGTGGGACGAAGGCAGATATGCTGCTGATGTCCTCGCTGCAATCGATCAAGCGATCATTGACGGTGTCGATGTCCTGTCCTTGTCATTAGGCTTTGATGGTGTTCCATTGTATGAGGACCCTATTGCAATAGCCACATACGCAGCCATAGAGAGAGGGATCACTGTATCGTTGTCCGCGGGAAACGAGGGAGCTTCCCTCGAGAACCTGCACAATGGGATTCCGTGGGCCATAACTGTCGCTGCCGGGAAAATAGACCGTGCCTTCGGGGGAACTGTTACCCTCGGTGATGGAGTCTCGATTGCAGGCTCAACTCTCTTTCCAGGCGACCCGTCCTTGAGTAAATCTCCAATTGTCTTCATGGACGCATGCAACAATACGGTCGAATTGAAAAAACTCAGTCCATCTGATATTGTTGTGTGTGAGGACAAGAATGGGACTGTAGGGGATCAAGTCCAAAAAGTCCATGGAGCGAAAGTCGCTGGTGGTGTGTTCATTGTAAACAGCTCCAACCCGAACTTCTTCGTTATTACTACATTCCCTACAATCTTTTTGAATCCTGCAGATGGTAATACCATCAAAGCCTACATCAGGAACTCATCCGAGCCAACAGCAAGTATCCATTTTCGGAAAACAATCATTGGCAGCAAGCCTGCTCCGACCTTGGCAAGCTACAGCTCTCGTGGCCCATCACCAAGTTGCCCGGTCGTCCTTAAGCCCGACATTTTGGCTCCTGGGACACTGATCCTGGCTGGGTGGCCTCAAAATAATCCAGCGGCTGTAGTGGACTCGCATAAACTATTTAACGACTTCAACCTCTTGTCGGGAACGTCGATGGCGTGCCCACACATAGCTGGAGTGGCTGCGCTCCTGAGAGGACCGCACCCCGAGTGGAGCCCCGCAGCCATCCGGTCGGCCATGATGACTACAGCATATACAATGGACAGCACAAATAGCCCTATCAAAGACATCGGGAATGATTACCAACCGGCGAGCCCTCTAGGCATGGGAGCTGGCCATGTTGATCCGAACAAGGCATTAGACCCCGGGCTCATATACGACGTGACGCCCCAAGACTATGTCAACCTCATGTGTGCAATGAATTACACATCCAAGCAAATTCAAATTGTCACCAGGTCATCTTCCTACAATTGTTCAAACCCATCACTGGACCTGAACTACCCTTCCTTCATTGCCTTCTTTAGTTCGAACAGCTCAGACTCTCCCATGGTGCAAGAATTTTACAGGACGGTGACGAATGTGGGAGATGGGCCGTCAACCTACACAGCAAAGTTGAATCCGATGGAGGAATTCAAGGTCAGTGTTGTGCCGGATAGATTGACATTCGAAGAGAAGTATGAGAAGCTGAGTTATAAGCTGACAATAGAAGGTCCAAAACAGATGAAACAGACTGTGGTGTTTGGTTATCTTAGTTGGATGGACGATGGTGGCAAGTATGTGGTCAAAAGCCCCATTGTTGCCACCAGCCTAAGCTCGAAAGCATTGACGTCCAAAGGTTGATCTGTCAACGAGTTTCCAAAAGCACTCGTTAAATAATTCGCGTACTGTGTTTTAAAAAATCTAAAAAACTGAACCGAATTGAACGAAATATGTTCAGCATAACCCATCATAATTCTGTAATAAGCTAACTTGGTTTGGCTACGTGAAGCTGGTACTTGGATCGCATGTCAGAATCATGCCAAACATCTTACTCGCTAAACGATAAAAGAAGAAGAAGAAGCCACCTTTTGCAATTTGTAAGTCAGCGGCAAGTATAGATTCAAGTCTCATGCCCATTGTGGCACTTCAATCTGTGATAGGACAAGCATATGGTATCTTGCAATTTGAACATGAGCATAGTACTTAGCTGAAGGACAGAAGTTTGTCCCAACCAACCAAAAACTAGAGTTTGCGTGTCATTACAAATGGAGGGCATTGAGCGTAGTTGTTCCCATTGAAGCCTGTTTCGAAAGGGATGATATTAAGAACCCATGAATAACAAAAACGCCGAAACAAGTCGACAAAGAAATCAATGACATCGGGTTTTACAAATTTTTAGTCAAAAGAAATTTTTCTTAAGTTGCTTATCCCAAATTTTCCGTCCTTCGCCTTTCAATTTTACCACTAACCATGCGATTCATGCTTGGGAAGGAGTGGCCATCTTCAGTCGATGTATCGTGTTTGTTGGTTCCCATCCATTCCAAAAATGCCTCCATGCTACAGGTAAACAACATTTTAGATTGCTGTAGTTCCAATTAGCCCGTTGTCAGGATTCGGTACGAAGTCGCCTGTCCCTCCGACTCTTGTCGCCTCTCTTCCCCTGCCGCTTCTTTAAACTCTAAAACAGGGATCACAATTCCTAATAGCCACATTTATCACCTCTCTTCACCTCGAAAGGTAACCTGACAGAAGGAATCAAACATGCCCACATCTCACCTCTCTAAAAACCTGAGGAAGCTCTGCAAAAGAGAATGAATCCCACCGGATAACACGTTGCAGTTTCGTCGACCCAAGTCGAAGGAAGGTCAATGAGAAAGGGAATGAAAAAACCCATCCCAGGACAACAAGAAGATCAGTGCCAAAGAGAGAGGATCCTCTTGCCACTCTTACATCAAAATCAAGATTCAAGAACATGAAAGGGTCCCCTGTTCCTCAAAATAGAACACTTTCTAGCTGTCAAAGAGACCCCTTCAGTCTTCATACCCACCAGACTCCATGCCAAAAAGAGCTTCGTGTCTTACTAGTTCTCGAGTCAAGCTCGCCTTTCTCCCAACACAATACGTCCAGTGAGGGGTTTTCCCTTTTCTCTTTGCAACTTTTTCCGCAAAAGGGTTCAATCCACTCAGCTTCAATGAGTTTGACATGAGTACAGTTCATATATCTTCCCTCTTTGGTTAACAAAATACATTCTTCGTCGATGCTGTGAAGACAACCAAGTCAATGCAAAAGCCGAGCTTTAGAACTTAAATGTAATGGTCAAGCGACTTCATTATCCCAAGGATGGTGCTTGACGAATAATCCTCATTATATGTCAGCATAGCTTTAACTACTTTACCACAGATGGACAATTAAAAAGAGAAGGAGACTTAAAAAGGACATATATGTGCATATAATAAGGCACGTGATAGCACGATTGTCAATGCATGGGTTCATAGTATAGTCAGAGAGACGAGCAAATAGCAGAAAACATAAGACATCGCCAAGTTGTGAAAACTAGAGACCAAAATTGACAATGAGAGCATTCAATCAATAACTCCAGTGAGTTGGATCACATCATTTGCTGAAATCTTCAGAATAGAAGCCAATATCATACAAAGACACCTACACCATACAGAGATCCAATCCAGGGGCAAAATCTTCTGAATAGAAGACTACGTCATAAAAGACATCTACAACATCCAGAGATCCCACCCAGATTATACTTCAAAAGCAGAAGTGGCTGACACAACACTAAGAATGGGACAAAATGCAGCAAAATCTACACAGGGTTAAAGGCAAAAATATTGTGAACTAGATACACAGTCGAGAGAGACAAACCAACTCTTCATGGAAAGAAGTAGGCAAGATTACGTCCGACACTTCACCTTGTTAAGGAGTTGTCAAGGCTATTGCTCTTCGGGATCTTGCTTTCTCAACATTGACATATTGCTTTGCACACTGCTCTCATATCCACTACTATCACCCGATTCAGTTACACGCTTGTCCAACAGCCTATCCCTCAAAATATCCCGATGTGAGCGTCCATGTTCCCGTCCAGCCCTACGGTCCTGCAATGATTTAAGCATGCAATTTAACTAAACTTTAGAGAGACAGAATGAATCGTACAAGGCATATCTTCATTCCTAGACAACGTTTTGCTGTTTAAGAATTTCTAGGAATACGTGAGGATAAAGCATAGTAAAAGCAGGTTACAAAACGAAAGGATCTGCCTTGTATAGGTTCCTCCCCAATTCCCTGATTCCAAAATGACTTCCCATTAATGATGGTTGCTCAAAGCCAAAAATACCTTTTTTTGGGAATATGTATAAGAGGACAAAGAGTGACTGGCCATTGGCAAGACAATCTCGCAATGCTAATCTTTGCAAGAACATATTAAAATGTCAAATGATGGCAAGTTCAAGTTAATTGTTCTTAGACGGTAGGGAGGAGATTTAACAAATTGACTGGATCAATGTTTGCCAATATCTTAAAGTCTAATGGAAATTGAGGCGCGACTCCAGAAATATGGGACACGGATAAGAATGCGTACTTACATCTCGAAAAGGAAACTCATCAGCTTCGAGCATATGAACTACATGACCCATCTTTGGCCGCTTCTGAGCATTTGGATCCACGCAACGCAGAGCTACCAAAAGAGTACGCTTTAGGGCTCTCGATGAAGGCTTCTCCGGCAACCTCGGGTCCAGAACTCCCTCCGGGTTTCTATTTGTAACCATTGTCTTAAGCCACTCGACAAGATTAACCTGAAGAGGAAAAGGAAATGCTCCTCAAATGCTCAAAGATGATTGAGGATTGACAACATCGTATTGGCAAGACTGACCTCTCCAGAAGGGCGGCTGTAATCCACTGGGTTTCTCCCGGAAATGATCTCCATTATGAGAATCCCAAAGCTATATACATCACTTCTTTCATTCAGCATGCCCGTACTGGCATATTCCGGAGCCACATATCTGAGGAAAAGGAAACCAATGTGATCGTCATGCATTTCAATTGAACAAAAATAAATGACATCATGAAACACAGTAAACTTGAAACCAATCAGCTTGGGGATGCTAACCCACCCAAATGTTCCCATCACACGAGTTGTCACGTAACTCCTTTCTGAGCCCAAGAGCTTCGCTAGGCCAAAGTCAGATACTTTCGCATTCCACTGTTTATCGAGTAAAATGTTGCTCGATTTGATATCTCGGTGAACAACCTTGGGCTCGAGCCCCTCGTGCAGGTAAGTTAAGCTGTGCTTTTTGTTCAATCCCCATGGTCAGAGACTTCAAATACTAAACCAAAAATGAACTCTACTACAATTGAATTAGCACAAAGACTTACCCCTTTGCAGTGCAGATGATGATGTTCATGCGAATCTCCCACGTGAGCGGGCTGCAAGGCCCGACATCCCCATGAAGCCACTGCTCTAAATTCCCATTGTCGACATACTCATAAACAAGCATCCTATGACAGCCAAACAAGGGTATTATTATTATTCGCATTATCCGCTTATTTTCAATTCTATGAACCAATAGCACATCAATTGCATAGACTGTATTACCTGTGAGCTCCTTCAACACAGTAACCGAGCAACCTCACCAAATTCTTATGTCGAACTCGCCCAATTGCTTCTACTTCCACCTTAAATTCCTTTTCCGCTTGTCCCCTACCACACACAAAAAAAAAAAAAAGAATCAGCAATGTTGAAGCCGCACATTCACCAGAAAAGCTTTCACTCTTACCAGGACAAAAAGTTTCTCCGACAAACACTACTTAAATTTGGCAACAACCTCAATTCCACACAACACCGTCGTCCAAAACCTCTCACAACACAAACGACTAACTGAAAACGAGCCCCGCGAAAAAAGTTTCAAGTGGCAGATATTCAAATCTTTCAAAACGGAGCCCACATTTACCTGTTGTTCAGCAAATTCTTGACCGCGACTCTCGTGCCGTCCTCGAGCACACCCCGGTACACAATCCCGTACCCACCTTCACCAATCACATTCTCGTCGGCGAAATTCTCCGTCGAAACCTGTAGCTCTCTCAACGTGTACCAGTGGCCCCAACCCAAGTGCGAGACCTCCGGCGTCGCCGTCAAAGCCACCGCCTGCTCACCGGGCCCCGACCCGCCACTCCCGGGCCGCTCCGGGTACGAAATCCGTTGGTCCTTGCCTATCTCCATGTGGAGCCGGGTCGGGCTCTCTTCCTTCGGCTGGGGGACCAGGGCGAGAGCATCCGGGTCGGGGTCGGGGTCCGAGTCCGGGCCCCTGGGGTGGTCGACCCGGATCTCGAGAATCTCCTTGGAGACGCTCGGGATGGTGGGGTTGGCGTGGGAGGAGACGACGACGGACTTGACGGGCGGCGGCCCCGAAGCCTGCTCCCGCCCCTGCTGCCGCTGCTGCTGCTTCTTCTTCTTCATCTTCTTGTTCTGGGAAGAACAAGAAGCGGCGCTGTTGCGCCTCGAGGTGAAGTAGAGGGAGACGAGGAAGAGGGCGATGACGATGGCCGCTCCCACGCAGATGCCCACCACCACCCACAGGCGGAGGCCGAAGATGAACGTCCGCCTCGACAGCCGGTCGTTCAAGAACGCAGGCTCCGTCATCTTCGCTCCTCCCCTCTACTTCCTCCTCCTCCTCCTCCTCCGCCGCCGCAGCCCAGTTCTCCGGGCAACCAGCCGCTGAAACAAACGAAGAAGACGAAGATGAAGACGAAGACGGTGATGAAGACGACGAGAGATGACGAGTGGGGTTGAATTTGCGCACGGCGCTTGAGTGGACTGTGTGCGTACTGTGTAGGGAGAGGAGCTGGCATGATGGCATTGCTCTAGAGCGAGAAGTGGCAGGGGAAGGCGGCCCCCACTTTTTTTTTTTCCTATCTATTTTCGTTTGTTTTTTAGTGGTTTTTTTTTTAATTACTCGTGACATTTATTTGGTTTTTCTCGCCGCGACACTTCTAAAGAGGTCAAACTAAATTATTTCTTTTTGGGTAGGACCGTATCGTCTTACGGTTTTTTTATAAACATTCAGCGTATCGAGTGGACGTAGAAGACGGGGTCCATTCCCACGTGGCACGGTGGTCGTGTCGGTAGAATCTGGTGGCCGATGCTTAGATTTCTTCCTCGAATTAAATCATTCCAAATTAACCGTTTTGATAGATCGGGTTCGGATTTGGATTCGGGTCCAGGTCTGACCAGAGAGCGTATTAGGATCGATTAAATTACGATTTTTAACTCGAGGGGCTAACGATCCGCGACCAAGTGCCTCGACTTTTCGTATTTCCGAGTCCACCGGGTGATGATTACGAAGAAACGGTGATGGA
Source organism: Syzygium oleosum (assembly GCF_021117445.2). Lineage (NCBI taxonomy): Eukaryota > Viridiplantae > Streptophyta > Magnoliopsida > Myrtales > Myrtaceae > Syzygium > Syzygium oleosum. The sequence continues at coordinate 363,130 of NW_026607506.1, read as the reverse complement.
ATTAGGCCGAAATTGACTCGAGCCTCCGTTTTGGATTTAATAATAGGTTGTGGACTCGAGCCTACCTACAAATTCACTCAAATTACCCCAACCAACATTGGTATAGCATTCGACCCGAAAAAAAAAAAAAAAACATTGGTATAGCAGCGAGGACACGTGAACGGTCAGATGAACAATTCTTGTCGACTTCGTCTGCTCCGAATTCCTCAGGCCGATGGTCCAATAAAGGGAACAAAAAGGAGGAGTATTTCAAAAGGTCCACTACAATGTTATCAAAAAAATATTAAAAACAAAAATAAAAATTGGGGGGGAGAATAGAAAATGTTTTTTATGGGGTAGAGGAAACGATAGTGGTGGGGAATTAGTGGAAATGGTGATGTGATTAGCTTCTTCTTCGCGATAATCCCCGTCATTAATTAATACATATTTTTTTTGTTTTTTTTTGGGGGGGAGGGGGATTTTCGGGTGGCGAAGCAATAGGCTTTTTTGACTATGGTTGTGGTTTGTGGGGGGTGTGGACCTTAATCTATGCGGTGAGATAATACTATTTTATGCAAAAGGAGGAGTTTGTTGGAGGGCAAGGAAAGGGTAGGAATCGACGGCATCATTACCAACATCGCATGTGTCGCGGCTGTGCTCGGGGGAGACTTTGGAAACCCGTGCCTCCTCCCCACCCGAGAAACATGGCCACTTGGAAGTAGGGTGGCAAAGCTATGTCCCCTTGTCAAATGTGTCTCGTTTTTTTTTTTAACCACGAAAAATCTTAAATGAGTATACTTGCAAATTAATTTTTTGATCACCAAAAATCTCCGGTACACATGTGATAAATTTACCCTCAATTAGTTTCCGTTAAATTTTAGCGTCAAATTGCTGAACTGAATGGCAAGTGGCAGTTGACAAGTGTACTAATTTGAAGTTTGTGTACCTATTTGTGATTTTTTCGTGGTATTAATCCAATTTAACATAAACTAACAGAGAGTAAATTTATCGCAAATATAACAGTTTGGGATTTTTGATGATCAAAAAATTAATTTTGATAAATTTGTCGCATGTGTACCAATTTGGGGTTTTTTCGTGATATTAACCATTTTATTTTGTTAAGAGCTCAAAAGAATATGTTAATTTGGTGTTCGATTTCTGATTAATCACGTTGTGTTGGAGTTCGGTTGCTTTTGAATGAATTCGTATCGTATTGGGATCGAATTGTTATGTCGTGCGGCGGATTAGAAGTCTTTTTACTTGAAAGGGGCTACATAGAATCTACATGCGTCCCTGAAGATTAGAGGCCGTATAGATTTTGAAGCCGGGAGTCCGCGTGGGAATTAGTTGTTGCCTTCCCATCTGATGATGGATGCAGATCGATTTTTGTATACCATGTCGCGACTCGAGTCGGCGAGGTGCCATGAGCTCAGCACGGGCTGACCACGAGCGGTGCACAACAAGTTGGACGCAGGATGCGCGTGGGATGTGCATGCATGAACGAGTGCGACGTACGGGCAAGACTCGTAAAGAGCGAGTAAAGTCCATGTACATTCTTTTGAAGTTTGTGGCTGGTTCGTGTACTAGGAGCAGCCAAATTGTGTTCAAGGGAGGGGGATACACCTTATTGAACGCATTTCATGGCATTAGGATTAGTAGTGGTAATCAACCTTTGAATCAATTGAATCTTTGAATTCTCTTATAAGTGTGAAGCATTCATTCTCCCAAACTTGTTTGCAAGAGTGATTTTAGGGAAGTATGCTCTCTCTGGCTAGTGTGTGAGGTCCTTGAGTCCTTAGCCGAGCAAATTAACGTGGATTTGGTTTCTTGCGTGAAAGTGAAACATGAGAGAAGAAGGAGACGAGAGAGAGAGTGAACAACACGACAGGAAGTGTAATCCCACGAAAGATTGCATTGCCTAGTGGTGAGCATGGTTCGGATGGACGGTTCCCACTATAAAATCGAGAATTGCCAATTGGTTTCATGGATCCAGTTCTTCGGTGGATCCATGGAACCGGTCCCATCAAGTTTCACGCAAATGAAGGTGACCAAGAGAGAGAGAGGGAGGCAATGATAAGCCGGAGGCACAGCTGTGAGTTGATGAGAGTTTAGAGTCGAGGTCGTGAGTTTATGGGCATTGCTCGAAAGTTGAGACCATAAGTAAAAGATAAAAGGACAAACTCAAACAAAATGAGAATGAAACGAGGGCAGTACTTAGTTGATGGACATTGAGCTTCAAATTAGAGATTTTTGGATTTACATTTTTCTTAAAATGTTTTCTTTTTTTTTTTGAAAAATTTTCTTAAAAATTATATATATACATAAATAATGAATATTTGGTGGATTAATGTTTGTTTCGAAGGTACTACTGTCATTTCTATAGTTCCTAAAATTGAATTTTTGCCCTAGCTCCAGAGGGTTGCATGGTAAATTCTTCAAAATGTACTCTCTCTCTCTCTCTCTCTCTCTCTCTCTCTCTCTCTCTCTCTCTATTGACGCTCTAGTTCAGGTGGGCGCGTGAGCGGTTTCACACATAGATTTTAGTATATTGAAGCTGGGAACCGCTGGTTCCAGGCAGTTCTCAGTTCCTTTGCACACCCTCACGTTGCCGCACAAACCATGCGTTGTGTTCGACAACTGGTATCAAAATAGGATTTTTCCACGAATTGTCAAGAGAGGATGGCTTATCCAAGAGGCAAGGCCAAGGAAATGGCGTTCAAGGGATGCGCTCACAGCTCCAGAGACGCGAGTTACGATCCTCAAGTTGGGCGTGGCGGACGTCAAATGGTCAGGCCTGGAGTTGCTCGGGTATTTTACATGTGTCGAGGAACGACTAGTGGTGGGCACGCGTGAGGTGATTGGGGTGATCGGAGAGCTCCGACGCCGATTCACAAGCTCGTTACAGCAACTCCGCCAACACAGTCTACACAGCAAGAAAGGGCAAGAGGCTCTTCCTTGGCATAAAATGGTAGTCATGACTCAAACTGAGCGTTTCTACCGATGGCATAGATCAAAAGAAAAATGTTTGAGGCCATTTAAATGATTTTCCTTATGACCAATATCAATATTCTAGTGTAATGAAAGCCTTCAAGGAAACACACTCCACTTCTTAGTCGGTGAAGCACAATGTTAACTCAAGAACAAAATAATATGGAAGAAACATGAATCTTGTTTTGCATAAATTTTAAGAAGAAAAAATAGGACATGCATGAGAAAGAGTCTGCATGATTTCGTTTCGATGCAAACGGAGTTATACATTTTTCCAGTACAGATGGACTCGACACCCTTTATAGCCGCAGCTGAACAAGGCCCTCCATTCGAAATGCCGCGCAGCAGTTTATTTTTCGACGACTTAATACGATTCACTGGTCCCCTTAAAGACGCCACCATCTTAGTGCTAAGCATTAGATAGCTAGCTTCGAAGGATATGCACCTTTTATACGCTTCTTCAGCTCCTTCACGCCCATGCAGGCATGCACTGACTTGGTATATGATTCTGCGAACTGCTTAGATGCTGTGAGTACCTTTCACTCATCTGGCCAGACATCAAGACATCAGCAGAAAAATGACAGCCGCGTCTCACGTGGTCAGGCCTGTCGTTTTACAGATGGGGCACAAGTTCTTGTGCATCAGCCATTGCTTTATGCAGTCGGTGTGGAAATCATGCCCGCATTCCAGAGTCCCAACACCCTCTCCCTCGTTGTACAACTCCTGCATATAAAAGAGTCCCATGTTAGGCTCTGAATTGTCATAGAAGCTCTCAAGAATCATGAACAAGCAGACTTTAGGATCGCGCTGCGATGCAGAAAAGAGCGGTTTACTCTACCTGACAGATACAACAGGGTTCGGCCTCCGCATCCATGCAAACTACAATTGTGTACTTGCGCTGCTTCATGCGACTTAATATGGTTTCCTCGTTCAGTCCAGTGCTGACGTTTCCGATGCGCTCTTCCAATGCCAATAATTCCTGGCACCCCAGCATTTAAACTATGTTCATGCTTCTTAATAATTTCAAGGTATTAACAAATATTTTGAGAGAAACAGCTTCAGCATTTACCTCATAAGACATGTTATCGACATCAAGCCGCATGTCCCCATGCCGATCATGAATATCAGCTACCCCAAGGAATACTGACTGATCGAGAATCATAACATCCTAAACATGAAACAAAACATGCAAAGGTTAAATATCAAACTAGCATCTTTCACCACCAGTGCAATATGACTTGTGCATAATTGTCATGGTCTGGGCTTGCACTCACTGATAGTGATACTAATACACATTGCATCTCCGAGAAAAAATTTTAAGTAGGCACATAGGAATTCTTAAAAGTTTTTATGATTCCATGGGATGCAGTTGGGAAGCCTGTATGTTGTTCAGTTCAGACTGTGAGATATGATGGGTTCTACACGAGATGAATTCTTGCAATAGATATTGATTAACCATCATGTCCCAACAGTATACTCCTAGCACTTCTAGCATCTTATGTGCACAACGTGGACAATCGCCACTTTATCTAATGTCCGAAAGATTCATTGGCAAGGGCCAATTTTATTTCCTTAATGGTTCCGGTCTCCAATGACATGCTTCCAGCAATCCGTAGTTGAGCTTATAACGTTGGACACAAAATTCTAACCTCAAGACGTAAGCCCTCTCCCTGGCGCATATGATCCAATACACTCCGAATCTGTTCCACAATAAATGAAACCAGATGAGGCTAATGCACAATCAGAAATGTCGAAGAAACAGATGAGTCCACGACTCTACTACTCGGTCAATTATGTTCCACTTAATCCCTCATGCCTCTCAAAATATTTTTAAGTCGAAAGCACTAAAAAAGTGATGGCCAGAGTAAAATTTGAATTGTGGCAATAATCCATAATCACAATTACAAAAACCAAGAGACTAGGCATTAACATGGCTTGCGAAAGTATACTTAGACAGTTCGAACCATGAAATAAAGCAAGCATTCATTATTGACCATGCAAGACACAGAGATTACATGAAACTGGTAGCCTTAATAAATGTTTGGATACATGTGAAAAAGAGGCAAAAGTATGATCTAAGCTTTAGAGCAATTGCTAAAGTCGGAAGCTAATCCATCTTGTGTTACTCGAGGACTTTCATATAGGTACGTGTGGTCGTAACTTCCTCGCATCTGACATATTTTACCTCTGAATTTTGGGCTCAGCAAGTATCCAAAACCTAGAAAGGACATTTGAATGTGTCCTAAGAGAAAAGTCGTAACAAATATCCCTTGTTCTAAAGATGTAGTATAGGCAGACATGCATCATTTTGTCACTTCAAACATTTGGGTAACCTTTCTTAACAAATTCATTATGATGGATTTCATGTCCGATAACCACGCTCACATTTTATCGTGTCCACATGGGTTTCGTTGGCTAATAAGGATAATCAGAGGAACATCTCATTCCAAAGCTGTTGTCAGCACAGTAGATGCTTGATTCATATGGGGAGAGAAACCAAGAAAAGGAAAGACAGGGACCACTCAAGGGTAACAAGTCAAACACCGACTGCAGTCGAAGCATCCATATTTAAAGACGTAAGCACAGAACATGGCCTCACTTCCAGCACGGACATAAATTGCACAACTTGACTAAAGTATAGCAGCAGGACAAACCTCTGACACAAGCCTTCTACGACCTTCACTTGCAGCAGCCAAAGTTCGCACGGAATACGGAATTCCTAGTGCGTCACCATGTCTTTCCATCCAAGGTGCTGACCTGGGGAATGACCGACGATGACCCTGGTTACGAGACCCAGATGAAAGGACATCTTGTGAGAAAGCAGGATGGCCTGAAACATCTGAAGAATGACCGCTATGATCCGTCTCGCTCCCAATGGAAGCTAACAACGATCTGCGGACGTATTCAGACAATCTTCGGGGGTACTGGGAATGACGACTGCGATGGGGCACTGAGTTAGGTTGAGATGATTGAGGGACAGATGTACTTGATCCAGCCTGAGTACTATAGGTCGTACTTCTTGGAATTGCACTACTTCCGCCAGGTATATCTCTAGATACTGGTCCTTGAACCAAAGTTCTCAATTCACTAGCAGGTATATACATAGGGTGTCTCCCAATATTTCTCGAATACCTGCCCAAGCTGGCTTCTTGCAGCTCATCATCTCTGTTTCTAGAGAAAGCTGAACTAGAAGAAGTGCCAGGTCTAGTGATAGAACCTCTACTCCACCTAATTGATTGTTCAGGGTATGGCAAAGAAGGCAGATCAAGCAGATCAGGCTGGTCTTGGACGTTGACATTGCTAGATGCAGGTGCCAAAGGCAAGTCCAAGGAATGGTCAACTGAAATAAATCTTGATGACTGGGAGGTAGACGAGTCATTGGAGTTGCTAAGAGCGCCTCCCAGAGGGTGTATGATGGAAGAGTTTGGATAGTTGTGCATAGAAGAATTGATCCTCAGGCGGGAACTTCTCTGTGAGGTTCCCGCACTTTCTGAAACACTTGTGTAAGGAGGACCATGAGAAACTATTCCCGTCACATGACTCACACTTGACCTTAGTTGTGGATCTGCTTGTTCTGACATACGAGACATAGTTGAGTTAGGGCTCATGTTACTGTGAGCAGAAGTGGCATGCTGCGCACTAGTTTCTTCCACTTCAAGAAAATGAGAGCTTTCACCCATAGAAGATTGACCAATATGTCCTTCAAGAGACTTTCTTTTACAAGGTATGTGCCTGACATCCAATGAGCCACCTTGTCCACCGTCATTTTCTCCCACAATACATTTACCGTTCCCTGGAGGTATCATGAAAGGATCAGAGCAACCAGCGGGAGGAAATTGCTGATCATTGAGTCCAGACAACGAGTATAAACTTGGAGACTCAGAAAAAGAACTATCACCGCCATGACCTGCATTCAGGTTTAGGTTCTGCCCAATCCAACTAGAACGAGAACTTTGAATCATCAGCGGATTGACGCTGACATCATCTAATAAGAATCTTCTATTGTTGGCACTTCTTTGCTGATCTTCGATAAGCGGACCAGAACCACCAGAAAATCCTGCTGAAGACAACCATCCATGTTCCGCTTTCCACTCACTACCACCAACCTCATGATATGAACTGCTAGAACCACGCTCAGGTATGCTGCTGCCCAGCAGGTTCTGCCGCTCATGACTAACTGAGTTCAAAAATGCCATTTGATCACTCGGGGATACCATACTCCTTGAAATTTGGCTCTCTGATGAACTTTGTATAGTATTCCAGCAAAGCTGATGACTATTCATGCCATTGCTTGAAGAAGAAGAAGAAGAAGATGGATGATCAATATCAAGAGCTTCCGGCAAGGAACTTATGGCACTTCTCTGCCCTTGCATTAGGGCTGAGATATATATGTCTAATCAACTTCCACTTCTCACAGTCAGCTCCGAGAATGTCTGACATAATAAAGAAAAGAAAGATCAGTGATCAAGTTCTGGAGAAAAAAAAAGTTCATAGCTTAAATTTTACCCAGTTTCCGTAAATCAAATTTAAATCACATCATGCACAGAACGGAGGTTCACCACGATAAGGATCAGAGAACAAATTACTTTATAAGGCACCGTATTTTGTTCTAATGGTTAATATTACTTACTTAGCCCTATTTGATTCTAGATAAGCCAAGAGACGTTTTCTCAGAAAAATCACCACTCATCAAGCCCAGTTATTCACTCTGCTCCATTTATGTGGGACCAAATCAACAAGTGGTAAATGTCTTCACCATCACCGGTTTACTCTGCCTAAACTTTGGCGGTGAGGTAAATATAACACAAACATCGACTCTGATATGCAATCAATAATGGAGAGAGATTAGCAATGCTTATAAGACACAAAAGTATGCTACAGATATGGCAAAGACTAATCCACTTCAGTCGCTTATCCACAGGCTCCATAGTTTATTCTGCTCCATCAAACTGAGACTAAGATAATTTAGTGATATTTTTTGGCCAGTAAAGTTTTATTGTAACTCTATCTGCTTACGCTCTAACACCAAACATGAAACCCATTTTGAAATGTGAGATGCAATCAGAACTGGAGAAAGAAAATTGAAACTCATGATCCTCTAACACAGAACAAGCCAAGTGCATCCACAGTTCAGAGAAGCAGTATGAATTGTCACTGACAACTATGTCACCATAGTGACACAATATCCTAAAACAAAAAAAAAAATTAGAATGAAATTGGTCATTCAAATTAACAGTGAAACCCTGCGTGTGCTAGTTATTCCAAACAGAAACTTGAGGAGCAGAGTAGCAAATTTTGAGATTAAATAGCATCACAGAAAGAGCTCAATTGAACTCACTTCAGAAACCCCATTTAGGCTAATGGAAAACTAAGCAGGTACAGCAATCAAAAGCAACAACAACTACAATATCAATATGGATCCAAGTGTTGAACTGAAGTTCATATGCACCCAGAAGGTAAGACAAAGCATCAAAAAAAGTGGTGTAGCCATTCGAATGAGAAAAATATCAATCCTTCAAAAAAAAAAAAGTTAATTTGAGGACGATAAAAGGTGATGCATTTTACATCTTCTTTCTCTATACTAAAGTTTCTACGATAAAGGAAGTGCAATATACAATGACCCAGACATGGGAATCTATTGTGAATATATGTAGGATCAGCACAAACAGGTTCCACAGAAACATCAGCTAAAACAAACACCCCCTCAAAACATTGATTAGCTACGAGAACCAAATAGAAGACCAAGGGGCTTACAACAGACCCAGAAACCTGTAAAGTTTAGATTTTTTTCCAGCAGAAAATCTTGCTTCGGTTCTGAGGAACAAAGAAACAACAACAAAAAAATCTCAAAAAAAATTGCAAAAAACTCAAATCATTCCCAGAATCAATGATCGATAATCACCCCTCCATCAATCAGGAAGAAAACATACGAAAAGTTCATACCTTTGAGATGCTTCAGAGCAAGCTGACCGATCTAAAATCAACGCCTCCAGAAAAAAAAAAGAATAAAAAAAAAGGAAAAAGGGCGTTTAATCTAAGCTTCCCAACAAACTCCTGCACTTTCTCAGGAGAATTTGACAGCAATCAAAAGAAATGGAAACAGAAAACACCAGCTGCCAAGAGGCAAAGCAAGGCCTTGGATGGAGAAGGAGGGGAGGGGTGGTGAGAATGAGAAGATAAAATCCAGACAAAACCAAAGAAGGGAATTAAAAGGAGGCCAGTAACCACCAATTTAGGGAAAAAATGGACCCAGGTAGGGAGAGAGACAGAGAAAGGAAAAGTAATGGGTCATTATTGGAGCAGTTTCCTACCAAAGAACTGCATAAAGATTTAGATATTGAATGCCAGAGAATCCAACCAAAGCTAAAATTAAAAGTTTCCCCCCGGAGCTGTTTTACCAAATGTATGTGTCTGTCTGTCTCTCTCTCTCTCTCTCTCTCTCTCTCTAGGCTTGCTTTGCGTTTTTGGTTCTTCTTACATTACATTGGTTGGTTTATGTCTCTCTCTCTCTCTCTCTCTCCATGAACATGATAATTAAAGAAAAGAAAGACCCGTCTCCCAATACACGCCGAAGCTGTAGTCAGGCAGACCCACACCCTGTCCTTGCTTTGCTCGGTTCCATCTTCTTCACGACAGGCACCTTCCCATTACCATCACATGTCTGCTTTTCTCTCTTTTTTCCTTTCTTTTTCCTCGCTCATTTTCTGCGGAGCCACCCTCGCGACTTCTTTGTTCTTGCGGGGTTCCTGTGGCTGCGACGAGAACCAAAAAAAAGAAACACGATTTGACAAAACTAACTAAAGAAATGCAGACGCGTGGCCGGAGTAAATTTCTGGGACGCTTCTTTGGGGAACTTTATCTTCTTGATTTTGTTTTTATTCTTTTTTTCCTTTCCAATGTCCGGAAAGAACCAAATTTATGCGTGCTTTTGTTGACTTTGGCTCCTCTGTCGTTGCGTTTTCATCCATGGATGGATGACACGGGGAAAGAGTCAGGTCAGACATTGGCAGGGGCAAATTGCAATAAAAGGGCAGGGGAAGTCGGATGCCATACGAGAGGCAATTTGACTTGGATGGTTTTGATTATCGTGTGGCTACTACTGTTCTGATGGCTTGTCTCTTCAGTGTACGATTTTGCATGTCTCATTTACAAACATGGCTGTAAACTGAAGTGACTCGTAAGCATTAGGACTTTTTTATTATTCGGGAGGACTTTCTTCAAGGTAAAATGTTGTGCCTACCTTGCCTATTGGGAGCTGCATTGGATCCCGGTATTTTGGTAGAATTTACCTCACCAGGACAGGACAGGGTGTTTTCACCTATCTAAACTACAACGCCTTATTTTATGGCCCGGCATTCGGTCTGGTCCGGCACCCACATTGCTAGGGATACATTTTTCCTGCCTCCTTAGCAGGCAATATCCCCTTAGGAGTTTTACAACCTTGAAAATCTAATGTACAGACCTTAGGGTTAAAATCTTTTTAAGACCTGCTCAGGTCTCAAAAGACCTGTAAACACTAGGACTTTTTATTATTTGGGAGGACTTTGTTTAAGGTAAAATGTTGTACCATATACCCCACAAATATTAGCTACTAGAATAAGGCTATGCTACTTTCGCGGAAAATGAATAATATTTTCCTAAATATGATCGCTTGTATAGTTTGAAATAATTAGTCAAAGAAAAATATTATCATTATCGGCAACAATTTATATCTGATATTTTCATGAACGATGAAAATGTTTTCATTCATTCAATTTTTGTAAGTAATATAAGCAATCATGTTTAAAAAAATATTTTCTAAATCATTCATTTCGTGCAAACACAAACAAATCCTTAGATAAAAAAATTCTCGGTTGTTGAATTTGAGCCAGTTGCAATTGGTTGCCAATTTTCACGCAAGGTCAGACATCCAACGCACTGGAAGATGAATGTCCGACGCATTAAAAGTGAGATCTTGTGATGTTTTGCACAATAGCAAATGGATGTCCGATTCACTAGCATATGAAGGTCCGACACGATCAAAGAAGTCAAATTTATTGACGTTTTACAATGCTATGATCTTGGTTATAACGTACGGTTGCAAAGCTTTGTATATCGTCGTAATTTAAGGAAATCAAATTTACGACGTTAAGTTTTGGGTTACAATGGAGCATGGTAAACCTTTGGAAACCACTGTAAATAAAAAAAGCGCAAAATTTTGTATTACTTATAAAGGATTATCGCAGACCTTCGCAAAGTGTAGTGATTGAAAGAATGCAAAATTCTGACAATTTTTTCATTGTTTACGAGGAACCACTGTCACCCATTGTAAAACAATGTAATTAATAAAAAAAATCCAATTTTACAACATTTTACTCTCGGTTACAACTAAATGTCATAACTCTTATCAACCGTTGTAATCAAAAAACAACATTAGAATTTAAAACATTTTCTTCTTATTTACGAGGAACCTTGTAAAATTTTGTAATATAAGAAATTCCAAATTTACGATGGCTTGCACTTGGTTATGACGAAACATCATAACTATTTATAAATCGTCATAATTAAAAATTTATATTTACGATGTTTCGCTCTTAGTTATTATGGACTATCGTAAACGTTTGCAATCGGTTGTTATTAAAAACATGGAAATTTACGACATTCTGTTTTTAATTACAATAGATCATTTAGGAACATTTATAAATTTTTGTTATTAAAAAAAAAAAAATAATATATGGCATTACGTTACTGGTAGTGACGTAAGATTATAAATATTTGTACACGGTCGTTATTTCTTTTAAAAAAAACCAAATTTTACGACACTTTAATATTAGGACAAAATGTCGAAACTCTTTGTAAATCGTTATAATTAAAAAAATAACGGCGTTCCGTTCATCGTTACGATTACCCAATTATGAATTGTCGTAATGTAAAAATCTAAATATACAATATTTTGCTCTTGGTTACCACGAAATATCATAACCTTTTCTAAATCCTCGTATTTGGAAAAATATCCAAGTTTAGACTTTTTTTCTTGGCTATTATAGACTCTCATTAACATCTGTAAACTATCCTTATTACAAAAGGGAAAAAAAAAATAGTCCACAGTTACAACGTTCAAATCTTAAATAAGACGGGTCATCATTAACATTTGTAAATAGACAATTTAACATTTTTCGAAATTTACAACATTCTAGTCTTTGTTAGAATGTAACGGTGGTAATTTTGAGAAAAAATCCACATTTACGATGTTTAGTTCTTGGTTATGACTAGAGCAAAACGACATAAAAAAAAAGAAACTCTATCTCTTGACGCCTTAGAAAAGCTTGCAATATAGTTCATTTTACCCATAAGCAATAGCGTGATGTCGTGTAATTTCCAATTATTACATGAGCATCTGAAGGTCTAGAGGTGTAATCAAGACGAGCCAAGTCAATGCATTGCTACTTGACTCGACTAGCATACTTAATGTTCAAAACTAGGCTTTTATGCCCGATGCTTGAACAGTACCAATTTTCATACTCGAGCTTGACTTGGTTAGAAAATTGGACACTCGAGCTCAACCCGCCTGGAAAATCGAGATACTTAAGCTCGACTCAATCGTAGTCAACTTTCAAATAAAGCTCGAGCTCGGATTTTATAAGCTCGAATATTATGTAATTATAAGTATTGTGTGTTCATACTTCTGATTATTAAGAATTTAAAAAAAATAATGAAAGTTCGATTAGGTTCGTGAGCCTCTCAAGCTAAATGTTGACAAACGCAACCTTGACTCAACAAAACACTCGAGTAGCTTGAGTTCGAGCTCGACTCGAAATTAAACAAGTCGATCTCAAGTCGTCATCAAGTCGAACCTGAATTATTCAATGTAGCTTGACTCGGTTTCACCCTTATGAGTATAATTTACGAGATACGTCTCCTTACATGCTACTGCAAGATTTTCACAAGTACACTTTGTAGATGGACGAAATGACAAAGCTAAGGATACGAATAAATAGTTGAAGACCTTTAAATACAATTGTGATTTATCCAGGTGGTTTTTAATTGATCATGTGAGGTAATGTGGGTGCACGTAACATGTTTAAACGTGTTAAGTGGGTCCGATCATGTATCACTTTCAATAATTATGTCGTGCTTCAATTAGCCGAAATATTTCCACAACACATTTATGAAACCAAAATGTTGCGATGCTATGGCGAAATCAAGAATAAATTTGTCATAAATCTTACATTTTTATCATTTTTAGGGAGGATTGTCGTGATGCCATAAAATAATTAAAAGGGGCAATCGACATTTTCCATTTTTGAAACTTGGCTATACGGTAGAAATTCCCTCCTTTTTTTGGAAGTAAATCTCGTCTATTGATCCTAAAGTCTTTAAGTTTTTATATGTTACGACAATTGTATAAGAGTTATAAAAAAAAATAAGGATTTACGATTTCATTACTATTCGAGAATCTGCTCGTCAATGGACCATAAAGTTGCCCTCCTTGAACATCGTGAACATAATTTGGGTATAGAGGAACAGACAATTATTAAGAATCTAGCAATCAACAAAATATACGATCATATTTAGAATTATAAGAATATCAAACAACATAAGAAACTCACAAGTTCAAGCCACGTTATAAGCGCACTTCTGCCCACCATGTGCCTTGAGCATTTACTACTTCATGTGGAGAGACTTATTGATTTTTGGCTTGTCGGTGAGCTTCGGTGATGGGGTCGTACATTTACAAGAGCAAGTGCCCTGAGTATTCATTGTTCAAACTAGTCGAGCATTCAATCCCGAGGCGAGTGCCCTTAAATTTACAAAACAAAAAAACGGGTTGATGTGCCCGGATTCTATAAAAGGAACCGGATGCAAGTCCCATCCTATATAAAAACACAATTAGGAACATTTCCACTCCCTATATGCAAGATCCCACATGTTGCCTTTTGAATTTTCAAACATGCCTTATCCCCATTTATGACCACAAAGGGGAGCATATGAAGCTTTTGCTACCTCTAAAATAATACACATGGACAACTAATGACAGGAATATCAGAATTTGGGATGAAAAATTCCCCTCCACTAACCCCATATGACTCAACATCTTCGTAAACTGTTGGATGTGGGCAGACATTGACAGCCTCAACTCCAAGGATGAAGCCAACTAGTGAGCTAGTAAAACCCGCAAGATAAGGTTATATTAGGCATCGATACACCCCTTACCTACCACCATTTGTGCACTAATCACCAATTAAACAAGAGATAATAACGGAGCAGGTTTGACTCGTTCGACACAATGAAGGTCCGTGCACTTTGCTTGAGCCAAGAAGGAAAATTGAAAAGATGGGTCCTTGTGTTCGATGACATTCCTTCCTCGGATTCTCTTTTCTTCATGTGTCTTGAGTTGTGTCGTGAACAAATTTCAATGGATTGTAGAGGGAGGCAAGACTCACGCCCTTGTACTGTGTCTTCGCGTGATTAAAGGGTATTGAAATGATCCACCAACCTCTTCTAAACTTGGGTCAGATAAAAAGAAGGGGACATGTGAGAGTTTGAAATGTGATTCTCAACTTTTTCTTTTTTGGTGCTGTTCTTTTTTTATTTAATGAAGATGGTGGACACATCAAAGAGGGACAAGAGAACGAGGCTGAGAGGGCTAATGTTCCTAGCTTGATTACTCTCTCTCTCTCTCTCTTTTAGTAGATTATCGAGAACAACAGGGACCATTACCACGAAGTAGATGATGAAATCAGAAAGAGAAAGCGAAGAGGACAAGTTTGGCTCAATTTGTTGCCACCAGCATCTGGCATCACAACTTTGGTGCACCCACTTTTGTCACCGTTTGAAACAGCGTGGCGATCTCTTTTTGTTTAAAGAAGAGAAGAAAAAGGGGGGTGAAGTGCAATCAAATGATGCTTACGAAGTCAAACGATCCACAGGATGAGCCACTGTTTGTGTGTTCTTTCCTGCAATGTGGAAAATGACCAGTTGGTGATGGTTTCAGCACCAAGTTTAACTTGTATCGCTGTGGGGCTGCTCATTAAGCCCTGTAATCATACCTAGCTAGATTCCAGCTGATTTTGAATGGCTGTCGGTCCGATGAGGTGAACTATTCCAGCACATAGAGTGGGGTATAAACAAAACCAAGGAGGGCCAGATAAAGTCTAGCATTTCTCTCATCCAAAGGAGAATGATATGTCTACTATAGTTTGATTTTGCTCACGGAAGAGGGTATCGATACGTGGTTTAGGATGTTGCCAATTGGTAGGTGTCGCAGCTAATTTTGACCTCAGGCAACGATATTCACTGTTGGCTTGTTGGTCTCTCTCGAACTCATTGGTGCCCACCCATTCAAGCCAATTTTTCACGTTCTTGCTAGCCTGGGCTCTCATGATCTCATTTCAACCATTATTTGATCACTTGGGTCATGATTGGTGCTCTCTCGCTCTCTCTCTCTCTCTCAAAGTCTAGTTACAACGAGAATAATTAGCCAACAATTCTCAATTTGAATTGTTTTTCTCTTATTTGGGTATTTAATCTAGTCATAATCAATGACGGGCAACCATTGAATAAGGTGGGATATCAATCTCAGATGCATCGAACCATTATTTAAAATATGAAAGTGAACATACTAAGTGTATGTAATTTCTCATCCAATCTTATTTTACAACTTATCCGAACAAGCAAAAGCCAAACTGAGTTATGACTTACGGCAAGTCTTCGAAATTTGGTTTTAAGATATAATACTGATCAAGTATGACGAGTTCGAAAAATGTTTATCGCAACTAACCTAATCTTATAGACCAAAAAAAAAACTAACCTAATCTTTATCATACTAAAAATCACGGTGTTGAGACTCGGTTTATTTGGAGGAAACAGGAAATGTCAAAAGTAGAGAGCAAACCACAAATTGGAGCCAAGAAATCACATGATAGATTTGTAAAATCATTTCTTTTTATCGTTCACCCCTGTAAATAGGATAATTCGACTTAAAACTATCAAAGTTTCAATATCATAATCAGTTGAAAATTTTTGGGAAGAAAATAAGCATTTACAGTAAAGGAAACTAGTACGGATTGAAGAAAAAATCATTTCCTTTTATCTTTGGACCTGGCGATCCCATCAAGTGAATCCAATAGATCTTGAATTGCGACAAAGTTCATTGTCAGTGTAAAACAAAATTTGGACGATTTATACTTTTATTAGGGACTTTTTATAGGGTTCTGTACAAAAGAAAGGCCTCAACCCAAACACTAGTCTCTTGGACAAAATGGGCTATTGTCCAACACCACAATACTTCTTTGAGCGAGTTGGGCCTCGCATCTAAACTTGGACAACAAGAAATCCACTTAGGCTGGGTTTAGTCCTTCTGCACAAATTATTTTGAAATGCAATAACGTCTCTTGAATTTTGATTACTCTATACTTAAATAAATCAACTTCGAGATTCTTCTAATTTAGATTTTTTCAACGCACAAGTAATAATGGCTAAATTCACTCTGTAATTATTACCAAAAATATGACTTTATTGTGCATCAACTGATCCACCGCTTGTACGTAGAAGACAAACCCATTACATAGTCACTATAGATTAAGAAATAAGTCAAACCACAAATCCTTATTCCTCCTAAAAACTAACGGCATCGACTCGACTTGCACATGACCACCGTGTTGGCGTTGGCCCTCCATCCTACGAAACCGTCACGGCGGCCATGAATTCAGTGTCAGCTTCGAGAAGTGCCATGGTCGCCGGCGGAAGGCAGATCTCGAGGTCGATGCTCCCGCCTCCTTCGCGGCCCGGATAGCCTGAGGCCTTGCCGTCGAACTTGTTCGCATACCCGCTTCGCAGAGCCACGGCCTTCCCCAGCCCGAACTCATTGCCATACTTGTCGAACCGCGGCGAGCTCCCCATCATGATGCTGTACGGATCGAACGTCTTGTCCATGTGGTACACCTGCGGCCTCTTTATCCACTCCTGATTCCACTCCCGCAGCTTAGCGTTACTGTGCCCCGCCACTGCAGCATGCAGCAGCTGCGCCGCCCAACCGAGGCCGCCGCCCAGCAGCTCCCCAACCGTCGCCGCCGTCCTCAACGGCGTGATCGAGTTTCCGAAGTATTCCGGCGAGAGCGGGGGGTCCAGCCTCCCCCGGTTGTTCGCAGCCATTCGGCAGCCTGTGACCTGGCCGGGCGGGAAGTGGCGGGCGCGGGTGATGCACCGCCATACGAGGGCAGTCAAGGACTGAAAGGACGAGATCTTGGTGGTGCCACATTGCCGGTTCGCCTCTGCCTTGAGCCCCGCGATGTCGTCAGCGGAGAAGTGGAAGACTCGCTCCCTGAGCTCTGGGGCTTCGAAGTGGGCGAGGAACGACGAGGGGTCGTCCGTGTAAGGCAGGCTTACGGGGCCAGGGTGGTTCTCTGGGAACCACCGGGTCAGGACCGGAGGACGTGACAGCTGGACGACATCAACGGCGCCTCTCTCTTGCGCTCGGAAGATCTCAGACCACGAGTTGAAGAAGTGCCAGAAGGAGGTGCCATCACCGAGGACATGGTTCATGGAGAGCCCGATGAAGATACCGTCGGCAAGCTCGGTGACCAGCACGGACAGTAGGGACAGGTCATGGCCATCGTGGTTGATTGCCCGGTCATGGTCAAAGAAGGACTGGACGACGGCGGGGACGTACGTAGGGGAGAGAATGTCGGCCACGGTCATGTCGAGGGCAGCGTGGATGAGCCGGGCTCCAGGGCTGTTGGCACAGTCGACAACGACGTTGTACAGCGGGGGTTCGGCCCGCTTGAGGGTGGCGAGGCGGCCCGCGAGCGGGTAGAAGTGGGCGAGGGCGGAAGAGAGAGAGCGCTCGAGTTTTTCCAAGAAGGAACGGATGAAAGCGGGGCGGTCGAAGCCAATCTCGAGGCAGCGAGGAGGGAGGGGGAAGAGGAGGCCCTTTTGGATGTAGTGGAGGGAGAGCATGGCGAGGTCCCACGGCGGCAAGTGGAGGGGATGGTCGGACTGCGGCGGAAGCTGGGGTGGCTTGACGAAACAGTCGGAGATGAATCGGACGGATTGAGGAGGAGGAGGCGGAGGAGTCATTGTGTGGGTTGTGTTCGTTGAGACTCGGTGGGTATTGATGATTTGGTATAGACTGAAAGGCCAGGACAAGATGCGAGCATCGGTTGCTGGTCGTGTTATTTATAGGGGTTCCCCGGAGTTCTGCCAAATAGATTTGGTCAAGGTCTGGTGCGCATGGAGTTGTTTGATGGGGGTAGGGAGCGGAGACCAAGATGCAGTAAGATTTGCGCTTTGATTCATTCCTTCGCCGGTCGTCTTCAAATTAGCTGAGGCTTTTTTTTAATTTCTGGGTCTTTCCAGATTTGAACCTCTCGACTAAAACCCATGGAGTTTCGCCTTTATATCCGACTCTAAACAAGGTCCGAGAGAACCGTCTCCGTTCACCTTCTGTTTCGCTTACTGTGGAATTATCAGCTGACAATAGCTATGTTGCCTAATCCCATTCCAGGTTGAAGCCAAAGGTCGTTACTATCATTTTGTGGTCAGATTAGACGGAACTAACAACTACCGGTGGGTGCCCTAGAAAATGGGAAAGCCTACACCACCAACTACGGGACTCCGCCAACTGCAGGAGTTAATCTACGTTTGACTAGTCGAAGAGTCTCGAGTATGATTTTCATCTTATTAGGACAAAAGAAACAAGCAAATGCAGCTAGCTAGTCTTTCATGTCACCTGCTGAGCAATTTCCTTTTCCTTTCCTTCCTTGAAAACGTCTCCTGCTTTGCTCGGACAACCTCGGATTCGGCCGCGGCCCACTCCTCGCGGCTTCCAAAAAACGAACTGCGGCTTGTGCTCTGATCATAACCAATCAATGAGTGTTTGAAGGGTTATATTCACAAATTAATGACGGTGACGATAAATATATTTCACGGTCAGCTGTAATCTACAATTTGATTTTGATTCAATACGGGATATCTACAAAATTTCCACGTACAGTTCTTTCATAACTTTGAAAACCTAAATATACTTTGAATTCTAACAAAAAAATCGAGAAGAAAATTTTACACCTATTCTTTTCGGTGAGAAAATTACCTAAAGATCATAAACCTATTGCATTTGTGCCAATTGAATCCAAAACATTTTCATGTTTTGCCAATTGAGTCCATCTGACCAATTTTAGCCAGAACTCGTTGACATGGATGCCGACCGTCTTAAGTGGTATGACTGGTGCTACATAGACATTTTTTTAATAATATTTTTATTTTTTTAATTTTTTTCTTTAATTTGTCTTTTTTTCCCTGGACCGGCCATAGGCGAGGGTCGGGATGCCCTCGCCGGCCTCACTAGCCCAGATTGGGTATTCAATGCATGCAATTCGGTCATGACACGTTCTTAGGGTTAGTTTTGTTCGTCCATGTTGATAAGAAGAAGGTCAATTAAACAAATAATAATAGATTAGCATCTCATATAGATTGCATTTAATTATAAGGTTAACTCGTGTAATGATTCATATAATTTAGTATGCATGTCATTTGGTAATTAAGAGTTCATACTAAGCTATTCATCATGTTTTAATTAAATTAGCTTAATTTGATGAATGTTGGCTTAATTACATGCATAGTCACGGTCATGTAGTCGTTAGCAATTTAATTTTGCATACATTAGAGTATTTAATCAAGAAAAATAAATAAAAAATAGCTTCATGTCTCATTCGGGTTACCTATAGTTTGCATCATTGTCGCGACCTCACCTCCGTGGGTGCACCACCTAGGGTTTTGGCTAATGGATTATTAAGTCTAAACCTAATTCGAACCCTCCCAAGCCCTACCAATTCACGACTTAGGGTTTAAGTTCTTAACATGCAAATGTTTTCATACTGGAGTCGCCACTAATTTATTTGTAGTGGGTCGATTAGAAACCGAAATAAAACATAAAGAGATATGTTTTATTCCTATGAATCAGAAATTTTGGATTCGGAGACTTGGTTATGCTAGAATTAGTCTAACGCCCTTTTGGTACATTTTCTTTTCAAAAAAATGTTTAAGCAGGCAGTCTAGATCTATTTTATGACCTAGTTGCTAACATGTAAGGTGACATTGCGGGTGCGTAATCCACCAATTTAACACCCAATAAAGAAAGCAGTAAATAAATTACTAACTTAGGAGAATAACGTACCTTTAAGCAACATAAGCATCTGCATTGTTAGCTAAAAAATCACACAGACAATCCTAATATGATTTCTAATTAACAAAGCAATTCACATAATTTGTTCTTTAGGGATTTCGCTTTATTAAAATGAAAACTAATCTAAGTGCAATGTCGTGCAAAATATGACATGTGATTAATGAAACCTAACATGCGAACTATATCTCACGCGACGAAGTGGCCTAATTCTAATGACGGGCAAATGATGTATTATTTGTATTTTTCATTAAAATGCGGAATAAAAAATGCCTGAAATAACATGCAATCTATTCTAGAAAGACACTCAAACTTATCCTAAAATAACTTCTTTTTGGTATTTTTTATGAAAGTTCAAAATAATAAAATGTCCTAAATAATCTATTAAGACTAGAATAATCCCTAATTTAAACTAGGAAATGAACTACCCTAAATCCCAATTTAAATCAAGCAATTATTCTATCCCCTAGATATACCCAGGATACCCTAAACATGCAATATTTCTAATTTAAATCCTAACTAACATTTTTTGGATTTTCATTGTTTTAAAAAGAAAGCAATCAAACAAATATAGCAATCGCACTCAAACGATCCACGCAATCCACAAGATCCATTTTAGCATGTTCAAATTAGGAAAACAGTTTGGGCTAGCGATCATATCCATAGGGTCATGGATATCGATGGAAAGCTGACCGTTTGAATTTGGAAAGCGGATAAGATACGTTATCGTATCCAAATGGTTACGGATAAGATAACGATCTTCCATACCACCGTGTATCCTTATAGTTAAGGTCAGATAATCGTCCAATACGTTGCCAAATTAGGAAAACTTCCTAATTTGGGGTATTTTTTTAATATTGCGGGTATCGCACGCATTATCCCTAAAATATCTAGCAATCCACCAAAATATTCACGAAATATTCAAAACAAGTGAAATTAGGAATTTAAATATTTTTAAAAAGGATTAGATAAGATTCTTACCTAATTTCACGGATATTTCCAATTCTAATTTGCGGATCGGGATTGCGGATCGCAGGACAGCCAATGGCGGGTGACCCGACGACGGTGGACCGGCGGCGATGGACAGCGGCAAGGTGACTCGCGGTGGGCTGGCCTTGCCCGAGATGGTGACAGGAGGGGCGTCGAGGCTGGCCTGGTGTGAGCAGGGGTAGTGACTCTACGGCGACAAGGCAGCACGGCAACGGGCATAGCAGTAGCTGGCGCATCAGGGATTGGCCGTAGTGGGGGCTTGGATGGCTGACGGTGCCTGGCGGGGACGCAGGACCAGCATGGCGCGGGCCTGGCTGGAGTGGTAGCAACAGGGGCTTGGGCTAGCGTCTAGACGGGCTTGGCGCAGCGGCAGGGGTAGGGGTGAGCGGTTCTCGGTCCGGTCCGGTCCGGTCTAACCCAAGAACCGGGAACCAAACTGGAAGGACTGGTTCCCAATTTCTAGGATCGGGGATCGGACCAAACTGGACCGAACCGATGGTCCTTCCGATCCGGTCCGGTTCCAATGGGACCAATCACTTATTGGTAAAGGCAAGTGGGAATTGAGGAAATTATATTAGACTTTCTATTTTTTTCAAAATTTTTAAAAAGTAAATAAATATATATATGAAAAGATTAGAAAAATATATATTTATCGGTCTGGTCCGGTCCGGTTCGGTTCCCACCCTAGAAACAGGAATCGGACAGCTTGAAAATCTGTTCCACTTTTAGGAACCGGGAACCAAATCGATATTCCTGAGAATCGGACCAAACCGGTCGGTCCGGTCCGGTCCCGATTTGGGCGGTCCATCTTGCTCACCCCTAGCAGTGGGCACAACGGCGGGACCCTCACGGCCACAGGTCTGGCCGTGAGGAAAGTGGCGACCCCGGGGAATAGCACGGGCACGGCACGGCAGGGAGGCATGAATGGTGACTTGGGCATGGTGCGGCGTCGCAGCACAGCAACAGGACTAGGCAGGTACGGACACGGGAGCGGCAGGAACGGCGGTGGGGCACAACAGCAAGGGCATGGCCGAGTGTGGGCGCGGGCGCGGGCGCGATAAGAGCTCGGTCAAGCGCTGGCGCGAGCACGAGAGCAGCAGCGGGCGCGGGCATGGGAACAGGCACGGGCGTGAGCACGGGCGCGGGCGCAAGAACAGGCACAGGCGCAGGCACGAGCACTGGCACGGGCGCTAGCACAGGCGCAGGCACGGGCACTGGCACGGGCGCTAGCACGGGCGCGGGCACGGGCGCTAGCACGGGCGCGGGCACAGATGCTAGCACGGGCGCGGGCACGAGCGCGACGGTCAGCTGTGGGGAGGCACAGGCGCGACAGTCGGCCGTGGAGAGGCACGGCCGGTCTCTTTTCTCACTCTCTCTCTTTCTTGCCCTCACTCACACTTGTGCTCTCTGAAAATTATGATTGCCTTCCCCCATTGTGAGCCCTAACACATCTATTTATAAGAGTTAGACAGGGTTATCTTACAAGAGCCAAGATATATTATTTTCTAATTCTGATACTCAACTTAGGCAATTTTCTGATTATTTCTTCTAGCTGAATATTCATAGAATAATATGAATTATCCTCTAATTATATTATTTAATAAATCGATAATTCAATTATTCCAACTTGTCATTTTCCAAAGAAAATTTCAGCTCTTATAATGTCCATGGGCTTGGCCAATAATTTTCTTGAACTTGGGCTTAGTCCAATTTCATTAAGTTCAGAGCCATCCATTTAAGTCCATCCACCACTAATCCAATGCAAATATGTAATTGAACTACATGATTCTAAATCATATGCTATGCAATCTAATTTTAATATTTTTGTTTGGGGCTTAGATATTAATCCCTAATTTTCTATGCACTGATTATTAAATGGTTAGCCAAAATTTAGGTATCAACAATCATAGAATTAGTTCGTGTCATTTAGTGACTTAGTGATACATGCATTTATCATGTTCATGTAGCTCTTTAGTCTTTAGGCACAATTTCAAATTTATGGAGAAAAAACAAAATCGTAATTAGATGTCCATGGATGGTCGTACATTCTTTAGGCATCTCACCTGGGCCATGCATAGATTGCATCGTTGCATGTTTATTTTTTGATTCATAGTTCACAGTCTCGGCCTCAATAATGAGGCTTTGCTTGAGCTTGCTCGATGGATCTCAGTTCCTTCAATTTTTTCTTGTAATTAATTTACTGCTTCAATTAGTGGGCGTTTATTTTCACTGTTAGTGCACCATGCATGATCACCTTCATAGAAGATCGCATGCAAATCTTTTCATTAAAAAAGGGGTACCGATGACTGTAATACAATGTAATCAGGTCACTGACCCCACGAATCACAATCACAACCTATTCTTATAGCGGCGACTCATAAATCTAATCTTGAATGCATAACAAACACTACAAAAAAAAGTAGGTTTTAGCGACGAATTTTGCCACGAAAAATTTGACAAAATTCTTCGCTAAACGAATTTGCAACGAAAAAAATTTCGTTGCCAATTCGGCGTCGCAAAATTTAGTGACAAAAAATTTCAATTTTCGTCGCTAAATTGCGACGAAATATATTCGTGACAAAATTCGTCGCTAATTTGCCACGAACTGTATTCGTGGCAAAATTCGTTGTTAATTAGCAACGAACTATATTCGTGGCAAAATTCGTTGCTAATTTTTTAATAATTTTTTTTTTCGAATTTTTTATTTTTTTTTTCCCTATATTCTTCACCAGTCGCCGTACCGGTGACCAGCTGAGGCCGGCGAGTTCGACCTCGCCGGCCATGGGTGAGGCTAGCCCTCGCCGGCACTGGCGAGGTCGAGTAACCATGGTGAGACCGCTCAACCTCGCCCAGATCTGGGGGAGGCCGAGCGGCCTCGCCATGGCTGCCGCTCGACCTCGCCGTCGTCCAAATCTGTGGCGAAGAGCAGAGGCGTAGAAGAGAGAGAAAGTGCTGTGTCTCGCCCTCGCAATCTCCCACTGATCCATCATCCATCGAGGTACACAGCACTGGTAGCTTGACTCCAACCCTAGAATCTTGCTCGGTTCCTCCCCCTTTCGGCGCCAGGCGCCGTCGTGTTCTTCGCGGCGAGCTCGGGTTTCGTTCCGGGTCTCGCAAGGGCGTCAGGTTTGAATCGCCGTTTGTTATTCCCTCATGCTTGGGTTTTCGTTTGTGATGGTTATGCGCATTGTGTTGTTTTTGATGTGTTGAGGCAATGGGGGGTGTTTTTTCTTTTTTGGGTTCTGCGGAACGATGCGTATGGCCTTTCTCCGGCTCTTGATTTCGCGGGCATTTGAGTAATTTTTTTTTCGTCGCAAATTAGCGACGAATTTTTTTTTCGTCGCAAATTCCATTGCAAATTAGCGATGAATAATTTTTCGTCGCAAATTCCGTTGCAAATTAGTGACGAATAATTTTTCGTCACTAATTTTCCGTGACTAAATCCTTGTTTTTTTGTAGTGAAATGAGAAAAATCAAGTTGCAATTGGTAGGGGTTAAGATGGCCGTACTAAACGCATTCGCCACCTTACAAGAAGAACTATTCGGCGGTCGCTTAGTGATTCATCAATTTCCTTCGGGATATCTTATGTCGCCCTCTAAATCACAAAACGATGAGTTCGCTACTTCACCATCTAAACCGGCTCAAAACGTCTTATATGTTAATTGTTAACAATAGGAATGGCCTGATAAAAGAGATTTGATCGGTATTCCAGGCCGCCGGCGCTTACTTTGTCGGGGAAAAGGACGACGAAATTAACGTATCAACGTGTCCTTAATATATATATAAAAGTCAATTTAAAATTCCAAGTCAAACAAAACGTCTTTATTCCTCCTTTGCTCGCGTGCAAGTGTACGTGCGGGAGTTCTTCACGCCACTTCAAGGCAAAGGAGTAAAAATAAATGCAGACGGGCGAAGGTAAGAGCTTGCAATTTTGGACTTCTGTAGATCTTTTGTCCTACAATTTTTTTATTAATATAAAGATTTGTTTAGAGCCCTCGAAACCTTTGACATTCGAAGAAGGTTTTCCAGCCTACCACTTTTCGACATAATAATGAAAGAGAATTTTCTGGACAAATTTCGACATCATCGAGAAATTTAGAACATTTTGAAAGTGGATCGCTCAATTTTGACAGCCTCCGACCTACGAAGCCGTCACTGCGGTCATGAATTCCGTGTCAGCTTCGAGAACCGCCATCTTCTCCGGCGATAGGCAGATCTCCAGGTCAACGCTCCCGCCTCCGTCGCGGCCCGGGTAGCCTGAGACCTTGCCGTCAAACTTGTTCCCGTACCCGCTTCGCAGAGCCACGGCCTTCCCCAGCCCGAACTCGTTGC
The DNA here is from genome assembly GCF_021117445.2 of Syzygium oleosum. Lineage (NCBI taxonomy): Eukaryota > Viridiplantae > Streptophyta > Magnoliopsida > Myrtales > Myrtaceae > Syzygium > Syzygium oleosum. Next base: position 337,682 of record NW_026607506.1, on the reverse strand, counting down.
CGTACATGTTGAACCGCGGCGAGCTCCACATCATGACGTTGCACGGATCGAACATTCTGCCCAGGTGGTACATATGCGGACTCTTGATCCACTCCTCGTTCCACTTCCGCAGCTTCACGGCGTTGTGCTCCGCCACTGTCGCATGCAGTTGCCGCGCCGCCCACCCAGGGCCTCTATCCAGCAGCTCCCCTATTGTCACTGCCGTCCTCAACGGCGTGACCATGTTCCCAAAGTATTCCGGTGGAACTGGGGGGTCCAGCCTGCCCCGGTTGTTCGCGGCCATATAGCAGCTTGTGACCTGTTCGGGCGAGAGGCGGCTGGCACGTGTGATGCACCGCCATACATGGGCAGTCAGGGACTGGAAGGACGAGATATTGGCGGTGCCGCATTGCCGGTTTGCCTCTCCCTTGAGCCCCGCGATGGCGTCGGTGGAGAAGTGGAAGAATCGCTCCCTGAGCTCGGGGGCTTCGAAGTGGGTGAGGAACGACGATGGGTCATTCATGTAAGGCAGGCTTACCGGGCCAGGGTGGTTCTCCGGGAACCACCGGGTCAGGATCGGGGGTCGCGACAGCTGGACAACATCAACGGTGCCTTTCTCTTGCGCTTGGAAGATCTCGGACCATGAGTTGAAGAAGAGCCAGAAGGAACTGCCATCGCCAACAGCATGGTTCATGGAGAGCCCGATGAAGACACCATCGGCGAGCTCGGTGACCTGCGCGGACAGCAGGGGCAGGGCGTGGCCGTCGTGGTTGACCGCCCGGTCATGGTCAAAGAAGGACCGGACGACGGCCGGTACGTACGTAGGGGAGAGAAGGTCAGCCACAGTCATGTCGAGCGCAGCATGGATGAACCGAGCACCGGGGCTGTTGGCGCAGTCGACGGAGACGGTGTAGGACAGGGGGTCAGTCCGCTTGAGGGTGGCGAGGCGGCCGGCAAGCGGGTAGAAGTGGGCGAGGGTGGAAGAGAGAGATCGCTTGAGTTTTTCCAAGAAAGAATGGATGAAAGCGGGGCGGTTGAAGCCGCCCGAGTCGAGGCAGCGAGGAGGGAGGGGGAAGAGGAGGCCCCTTTGGATGTAGTGGATGGGGAGCATGGCGAGGTCCCATGGCGGCAAGTGGAGGTGGCGGTTCGACGGCGGCAGAAGTTGGTGTGGTTTGATGAAACAGTCGGAGATGAGTCGGACGGATGGAGGAGGAGGACGAGGAGCCATTGGTTCGGACGATGAGTTGGTCTGGGCTCAAGGGCTGTGTCCTTCCGTTGACTTTTAAAGGTTGGAGTTGGAGAAAGAGGAGAGAAAAATGGTTGGTTGGTTCGCATTTTATAATTCATTCCTTCACCGCTCGAATTCAAATTAGGGCACCTTTATTTTCGGACAATGAACGAATTTAAAAATATATTTTAAAAAATAATAATTTATATTATTTGAAATAATTGATCAACGAAAATAATTCAGTATTGTCAATAATTTATGTTTGAACATTTTCGAGAACAATAAAAATATATTTTGTTTATTCATTCTTGTAAGCGATTTTAAGAAAATATTTTTTAATTATTTATTTTTTACGAGCCATACAAAGGTTTTTATTTATTATTTCACTTTTTATTTGTTGTCTTTATCTCATATGAAACCCTCGATAAAAATATGGCAACAATTCCGAAGTCAAACAACAAATCTTTATTCCTCCTAATTCCTCACGCGCGTTGACTCGACTTTTACATGACGACCGCAAACCACCGGGTTGAAGTTGGCCCTCCAACCTACGAAACCGTCACGGCGGCCATGAATTCTGTGTCAGCTTCGAGAAGTGCCATCGTCGCCGGCGGAAGGCAGATCTCCAGGTCGATGCTCCCGCCTCCTTCGCGGCCCGGATAGCCTGAGACCTTGCCGTCGAACTTGTGCGCGTATCCGCTTCGCAGAGCCACGGCCTTCCCCAGCCCGAACTCGTTGCCATACTTGTTGAACCGCGGCGAGCTCCCCATCATGATGCTGTACGGATCGAACGTCTTGTCCAGGTGGTACACCTGCGGCCTCTTTATCCACTCCTGATTCCACTCCCGCAGCTTCGCGTCGCTGTGCTCCGCCACGGCAGTATGCAGGAGCCGCGCCGCCCACCCCAGGTCGCCGCCCAGCAGCTCATCCACCGTCGTTGCCGTCCTCAATGGCGTTATGGAGTTTCCGAAGTATTCCGGCGAAAGCGGGGGGTCCAGCCTTGCCCGGTTGTTCGCAGCCATCCGGCAACCTGTGACCTGGCTGGGTGGGAAGCGGCGGGCGCGTGTGATGCACCGCCATACAAGGGCAGTCAGGGACTGGAAGGATGAGATATTGGGGATGCCGCATTGCCGGTTCGCCTCCGCCTTGAGCCCCGCTATGGTGTCGGCAGAGAAGTGGAAGACTCGCTCCCTGAGCTCAGGGGCTTCATAGCGGGCGAGGAACGATGAGGGATCGTCTGTGTAAGGCAGGCTTAACGGGCCGGGATGGCTTTCCGGGAACCACCTGGTCAGGACCGGGGGATGTGATAGCTGAACGACATCAATGGCGCCTTTCTCTTGCGCTTGGAAGATCTCGGACCACGAGTTGAAGAAGAGCCAGAAGGATAAGCCATCGCCGACGACGTGGTTCATGGAGAGCCCGATGAAGACGCCATCGGCAAGCTCGGTGACCTGCACGGACAGCAGGGACAGGGCATGGCCGTCGTGGTTGATCGCCCGGTCGTGGTCGAACAAGGACAGGACGACCGCCGGGACGTACGTAGGGGAGAGTATGTTGGCCACCGTCATGTCGACCGTGGCATGGATGAATCGGGCCCCAGGGCTGTTGGCACAATCGACAAAGACAGTATAGAACGGGGGGTCGGGCCGCTTGAGGGTGGCAAGGCGGCCGGCGAGCGGGTAGAAGTGGAAGAGGGCGGAAGAGAGAGAGCGCTTGAGCTTTCCCAAGAAAGAATGGATGAAGGCGGGGCGGTCGAAGCCAGGGTCGAGGCAGCTAGGAGGGAGGGGGAAGAGGAGGCCCTTTTGGATGTAGTGGACGGAGAGCATGGCGAGGTCCCATGGCGGCAAGTGGAGGGGATGGTCGGACTGCGGCGGAAGCTGGGGCGGCTTGACGAAACAGTCGGAGACGAATCGGACGGATCGCGGAGGAGGAGGGGGAGCCATTGCGTGGGTTTGTGTTTGTTGAGACTCGGAAGAAAGAAAATGGGTTTACGACTCTGCCCTTAACCTTGGAAGAGCATGTTTGGTCAAACTTAGACTGAAGTAACCAGTCCCGCTTCGTGGAAATTTCCCATTGTCCAACACAAGTGCGTGGAAATTTCCAAGCAAAACACAGATCTCTCTCTCTCTCGTGGAAATGTGGGGCTGAGGGTTGACCATCATGCAAGCGTTTCCCTTGTATTTATATGGGTTCCCTAGAGTCGTGCAAACAAACAGAGTTGGTCGGTCAATGCCGCTTGCGTGCACACATGGAGTTGATTAGGGGGTAGTGGGTAAGATTGCGCTTTGAGATTTGATTCATTCCTTCACTGCTCGTCTCCTTTATTGAAGGCTTTAAACAATGCCTGCTTAGCGGGAGTTACCTGTACCTGATAATTACCTGTAATATTGCCTAATTTCGGATAGCCTGAGGCCTTGCCGTCGAACTTGTTCGCATACCCGCTTCGCAGAGCCACGGCCTTCCCCAGCCCGAACTCATTGCCATACTTGTCGAACCGCGGCGAGCTCCCCATCATGATGCTGTACGGATCGAACGTCTTGTCCAGGTGGTACACCTGCGGCCTCTTTATCCACTCCTGATTCCACTCCCGCAGCTTCGCGTCGCTGTGCTCCGCCACGGCAGTATGCAGGAGCCGCGCCGCCCACCCCAGGTCGCCGCCCAGCAGCTCATCCACCGTCGTTGCCGTCCTCAATGGCGTTATGGAGTTTCCGAAGTATTCCGGCGAAAGCGGGGTCCAGCCTTGCCCGGTTGTTCGCAGCCATCCGGCAACCTGTGACCTGGCTGGGTGGGAAGCGGCGGGCGCGTGTGATGCACCGCCATACAAGGGCAGTCAAGGACTGGAAGGATGAGATATTGGTGGTGCCGCATTGCCGGTTCGCCTCCGCCTTGAGCCCCGCGATGGTGTCGGCAGAGAAGTGGAAGACTCGCTCCCTGAGCTCAGGGGCTTCATAGCGGGCGAGGAACGATGAGGGATCGTCTGTGTAAGGCAGGCTTAACGGGCCGGGATGGCTTTCCGGGAACCACCTGGTCAGGACCGGGGGATGCGATAGCTGAACGACATCAATGGCGCCTTTCTCTTGCGCTTGGAAGATCTCGGACCACGAGTTGAAGAAGAGCCAGAAGGATAAGCCGTCGCCGACGACGTGGTTCATGGAGAGCCCGATGAAGACGCCATCGGCAAGCTCGGTGACCTGCACGGACAGCAGGGACAGGGCATGGCCGTCGTGGTTGATCGCCCGGTCGTGGTCGAACAAGGACAGGACGACCGCCGGGACGTACGTAGGGGAGAGTATGTTGGCCACCGTCATGTCGACCGTGGCATGGATGAATCGGGCCCCAGGGCTGTTGGCACAATCGACAAAGACAGTATAGAACGGGGGGTCGGGCCGCTTGAGGGTGGCAAGGCGGCCGGCGAGCGGGTAGAAGTGGAAGAGGGCGGAAGAGAGAGAGCGCTTGAGCTTTCCCAAGAAAGAATGGATGAAGGCGGGGCGGTCGAAGCCAGGGTCGAGGCAGCTAGGAGGGAGGGGGAAGAGGAGGCCCTTTTGGATGTAGTGGACGGAGAGCATGGCGAGGTCCCATGGCGGCAAGTGGAGGGGATGGTCGGACTGCGGCGGAAGCTGGGGCGGCTTGACGAAACAGTCGGAGACGAATCGGACGGATCGCGGAGGAGGAGGGGGAGCCATTGTGTGGGTTTGTGTTTGTTGAGACTCGGAAGAAAGAAAATGGGTTTACGACTCTGCCCTTAACCTTGGAAGAGCATGTTTGGTCAAACTTAGACTGAAGTAACCAGTCCCGCTTCGTGGAAATTTCCCATTGTCCAACACAAGTGCGTGGAAATTTCCAAGCAAAACACAGATCTCTCTCTCTCTCGTGGAAATGTGGGGCTGAGGGTTGACCATCATGCAAGCGTTTTCCTTTTATTTATATGGGTTCCCTGGAGTCGTGCAAACAAACAGAGTTGGTCGGTCAATGCCGCTTGCGTGCACACATGGAGTTGATTAGGGGGTAGTGGGTAAGATTGCGCTTTGAGATTCGATTCATTCCTTCACTGCTCGTCTCCTTTATTGAAGGCTTTAAACAATGCCTGCTTAGCGGGAGTTACCTGTACCTGATAATTACCTGTAATATTGCCTAATTTCAATCCTGGCTGGATCCCAATGTCAAATTCTTTAATTTTAATTTGGTCAAACTTAGACCGAAGTAACCACTCCCGCTCCGCTCCTGGTGGTGCCCCGAATATCGAAAAGCTCGCACCAACTGCAGCAGGAGTTGATCTGCGCTTGACTGGTAGAAGAGAGAAACAAAGGCAGCTAATGGTCACGTCACTTGCTCCCCAAGCAATACTCACAGCCCTTTTTACTTTCCTCTTCTCTTCTCACGTTCTGGCAACAATATTGAAAACGTTTCCTGCTTTTGCTTAGGCAAAACCTCGAATTCGCCCGCAAACGGCTCCTCCTCTCAGCTTCCAATTGAACTGCTGCTTGTGCTTTGATCGTAATAGCCAATATGAGATAACAGTAAGGTAGAGCCACGGTTGAAATTTGATGATTTTCTTGCAGGGCATCATATCTGCTTTGTGCACATTAGATTTGCATGATTTTTCTACGTTAGAGGAAGACACTCGCCATGGTACTTGCCCCGAAGAACCAAAAAACAAAAGGAAATTTTGAAAAGGCTCCTAAAAGGAGGCCGATTTTGGCAAAAGAAATCCTAGAGCGGTGCTTGTTTCAAAGAGATCATGAAGTGGGTGAATTCATCTCAATTGACCTGCTTAACTCATCGGCGGACGACACATGCGTCTCACGTGCCGTTTTCCGTGCCATGGTCCAGGGCGCCTCAAATCTCCTGATTTGACTCAACTACACGCGTCACTCACTTGCAACTGAGTCAAAATTAAATGGCCAAATTGAGCAAAATCGCAACTGAGTCAAAATTAAATGGCCAAATTGAGCAAAATAGCTTCAAACTCGCTTATGATGAAATATAGGGTTCTTCAAGTCAACACCAGCGAAGCTAGCGTTCTTCACTTTAATCAATTGAAAATGGAGATCACAGAAGGAGGGCAATATTGGAATATCTTGGATCGAAGCTAGCGATCCGTATTCAGGCATGTCCAAAATCGAGGTAGGCCTCCTTTGTTAAATTTTTGGGTTTTCAATTTTGAAATTTAAGGTTTATAATGAGGTCGTATTCCATATGGATAATGTTGCTTACTCTAACCTTGTAGCGAGCTTCGACTGGATTGATCCTCATTGGTGATGAGAACTCCTTGCAAAAATAAGATCTATTCGAGCTGACCAACAAAGTAGAAAGAGAGAAATGATTCTATTGGAACTTTCTGAGAAAGCTCTGTAGATAAAATGACTCCAAATTTGAATTCATAACTGTGCACTGTTGAAGCATTATATAATCTCATCATCGCTAGTAAAAAAACCCCTTGGCCTCTCTGTGGATAAAACTACTCCAAATCTGAATTCATAATTGTGCACTGTTGAAGCATTATATAATCTCATCATCATTAGTAAAAAAAACTCTTCAAGCAATAATATCTCTTTCGGGGGTGGTTCATAATTGGTGGGTGCATGTTGCCTGATACCTTCAGGTGAGGAGATCAATTTTTGCACCTACACAAACCGTGACTCGATATTTTCAATTCATCAAATTAACTAACCAAATCAAGATATTTTTTTTTCTTGCCTTTGAGTATTTCTTTATGTCCAATTTGAAGCATTTAGCATTCTTAGGAAATAGATGGACCTATAAATTGGCATTGATATCAAATGAAGTACTTGAGTACTCAAGTCACTAGCGAATCATTACACATGATATGTTCTTGAAATATAACAAGTGGTCATATTTTCGAGCAATAAGCAAAATCGATAGTACTTAGGTTTGACTGCATGAGCAACATTCCTAAAAGTAGCTTTAATGAAAAAAGAAATTGTTGCTATCCCTTTAAAATTTTGAAAAGTTCTATAGCAGCTCGAGGAGGGAGACAAGGATTGCTATCATATCCATAAATTGTGAAAGTATTTCCTGAACAAACCTCATGCGCGGTCGGCCGCAGGGAGGTCGACGAGGGCACTCGGGCGTCCCAAGTTCTGTAGTGGCTCGAGGAGTGAGACTAGGATTGCTGTTAGATTCATAAATTGCAAAAGTCTTTCCGTCCTATGTTCAAACTCGATGTTTGCACTTACGGAAACCAATGACCCGATGTTTTCAATTCATCAAATTGAAAAAAGTTTTAAAAAATTTTGCTAAAAATTTGACCAAACTTTGAGCCGCCATAATTTTTCCGTCCAACATCCTATTGACTCGATTTTTGCACCTACGGAAACCATGACTCATAATTTCAATTCATCAAATTAACTAATCAAATCAACATATTTTTTTACTTGCCTTTGAGTCTTTCTTTATGTCCAATTTCAAGCATTTGGCATTCTTAGAAAGTAGAAGATCCACAAGCATATTTTAATACACCCTTGCCATGTGAGTCTATAAATTGGCATTGATATCAAATGAAGTACTTGAGTATTAAAGTCACTAGCGAATCGTCACACATAATATGTTCTTGAGATTTAACAAGTCGTCATATTTTCGGGCAATAAGCAAAATCAATAATACTTAGGTTTGACTGCATGAGCAGCATTCGTACTAAAAGTAGCTTTAATGAAAAAAAGAATTTATTACTATTCCACTTTAAAATTTTGAAAAGTTTTGTAGTAGCACAAGGAGGGAGACGATGATTGCTATCAGATCCATAAATTGTGAAAGTCTTTCCTGAACCAATTTGACCGCCGACCTCAGGCGAGCTTGCCTGGAGGGAAGCCTATGAGGGCACCCGAGCGTCCATTTTTTGAAAAGTTCTGTAGTAGCTCAAGGAGTGAGACCAAGATTGCCGTTAGATCCATAAATTGTGAAAGTCTTTCCTAAACCAATTTGAACGCCGGCCTCCCTACATGCGCCCTCGCAGGTCGGTGACTGGTAGAGGGAAAAGGGGAAAAAAGAAAAAAACATACATATGTCTTACCAAATAGCTTCCGATTATGACTATTTTCAGCTTCCGATTTTTTGAAATTTCTTGTAACACTTGCAAAAGAGCCACAATCTCGAGGAATGGAGAACAATCTCCTCCTTTAGATCTTGAAGGTTTTATTGTAATACGCCACATACGCCGCTTTAGCCGCTATGTTGATCGAACCTTCATTGCACTTAAACTTCATTACCACTAAATCTTTTTTGGTACTCTAGCCACTAAGTATTTAGGTAAATGAAACTTCGAATATACTTTAAATACCGAATTAAAATCTACTATTATTCTCTTCTCTATCGTTCTCTCCGCTACAGTCACTTTCGAATGGCCTAGGTGTTCCTATGAATAGAATAAAAATGAGGCTCTAACACCGCTTCTTATGATGCCATTCTATCAAATACTTGATGATATGTGTTTACTTTGCTTTATCATCTATTTGTGGCAAATGAAGAAACTATAACGAAATTAAAACTGAGAAAAATAAAAGAATACACAGATTGACATGAAAATCCTTGCGGGAAAAACCACAGGAGGAAGAAGAGAAGCAAAATCGACTATAGAAATTCAAGGATTACAAAAAGGTGGCTCAAAAAACCTCAAATTCATTCCGTCTTTCCTTCTCAATCTAATAACTTGAAAAAAAAACAATATCTATACTACTCCATATGTTTTGAATGCCATGACTTGATGTTTTGAATTCATCAAATTTGGGAAAATTTTTCAAAAATCATATTCATGTGTTTTTTAGACAAATTTGACCAAACTTTGATTGGGCAAAAGTTTTTTATCTGATATTCCATTGACTCGATTATTGCACCTAAAAAAAGCTTGTGTGCAAAAATTGAGTCAATGGGAAGAAAGACATAAAAGTTATCATTTTTTAGAATTTTTGGTCACATTCCATTGACTCGAATATTTGCACTTATGGAAAGCTGTGCATCAAGTTGGAAAAATATTGAAAAATCATATTTATGTATTTTTTAGACAAATTTGATGAAACTTTGATTGGGCATAAATTTTCGATCTGACGTTCCATTGACTTGATTTTTCTACGTACAAAAAACCTATGACTTGATGTTTTCATTTCATCAAATTTTGAAAAATTTGAATTTTCTCTTAACTTCTCATCTTCTACTTCTTCCTTTTCCAAGGGAAAACTCTTGATCTTCTAATCTTTACTCGTGATGTTATACTTGATGTTCGGTAGTAGATCAGCTCTCTAGTTTGTTTAACTCGGTTGCTTTGGTTTTCTTTATGTCTGTAACATGGTGGCTTTTGATTGGTACAGAAACTAGCGATGGTGGAAAAAAAGATGCAAGAGATGGGACAAATCTACCGTGCATAAACCCATGGGACTGTAGAACCGCCTTACTATATGTTTACACCAAAACCCAAAAGAACAAGAAAGAAATAAGTCCATAGGCTGCGTTTGGTTGTCCGGATAAAATTCAGGATATGATATATTTTATCCTATCCTGTGTTTGGTAGCTGTCTAGGACTGGATAAGGTCGGATATAAGGGGATATAGCCCGGATAAAAAAATCCGAGGGGGGTGGGATAGAGTCGGATAGGATTTCTCTTATCCGTAATATAAAAGTTTTTTTCCAGAAACCCTACGCTCTCCTTTTTCTTATCATTCGTTCACCCACGCGACTCCTCTGTAACTAAAGCAGCGAAGTCGAAGCCTGGTTCACATCGAAGCTTTGCGGAATCAACGAAAGAGTTGAAGCATCATATTTTTCCGATTCGCAAAAGTAAATAATCATGCTCTCTCTCTCTCTCTCTCTCTCTCTCTCTCTCTCTCTCTCTCTCTCTCTCTCTCTCTCTCTCTCTCTCTCTCTCTCTCACACACACACACACTAAGACTCATGCACGATGGCTAGGTATCGGGATTGAATAAGCGTTGTTGCAAGTGTTAAGAACGATTTGAGGGCAGATTTCGTTTGATACAAACTTAACTTATATTAAGTCTTCGAATAGAAATCAAAATTTTAGCGAAGGCACTTCTTTTATTTTGGTTGTAGCAGAATTTTGATTACTGTGAACTAATCAAAATTAAGTCTTTGAATAGAAATCAAAATTTTAGTGAATAGGCTTCTTTTATTTTGGTTGTAGCAGAATTTTGATTACTGTGAACTAATCAAAATTAAGTCTTCGAATAGAAACATCAGGTGTGAATTTCTAGTGGCCAAGTATGCATGTTTTTGGGTGGACATGTTTGTTGCACCTGGTTTGCTGGTTACAGAACCATCGGGTTCAAAGAATTCGGCTTAAATCAGCTGTTACAATTTTGGTTTTGTAGAACATATCGATCCCAGATCACCGAATGTTCTTGTGATACTCTGAACTTGATCTTGAACAGGAATCATGTCATGGATACTCTGAGTATGGACTTGTAACTATCTACTTGGGTTTATTTTTTCGTTTCTGTGTTATATGCTAGTCAATGACTTGGATTTGTTTTAAGTCGTCTATGGCGTGTCTCCTCTACTACAACGTTGTGGTGATCTCAGTAGTTAGGCTCCTTGACAAGAATCTTGCTAGATAATTTTTTTTCTTTCATGGTCATGTATTCGTAACAATTGTTTATGTTGTAACAAATGCTTTTTATTGGACTGCTTATTTTCTACCCACCGTATCATTTTCATCAACACTTTGAATGTGTATGTAGGAGAGAGAAGGTTGTGGAAGAGAGAGATTGCATGAAGAGTGAGTTAATAAGTTGAGAGGAATGAAGAAATGAGTTTAACCAAAATTGTCAGTCCGTATAAGTACATGGTTATTTAAGTCTTTGTACTTTTGTCATTGTTTAACATCTTTAAATTTACAAAATGGATAATCAGTGGACAATAATGAAGGATGCAAATTCTAAGATTCTGTGAAAATATATTGATGTGAAAAATATATTGTTTTGGATGATTTTTCTATTATCTAACTTGTCAATTTGCACTTGCCTAATGTTAGTTTTTTTTTCCTCATTAGAAATGGATCACGATGATAGAGAGGAAATTTTTAGCATTCTGATATTGGAGGAGATGAACCTACATATGTTGCTTTTGTGTATGATATCTATGATTGTGGTGTCTTTGAAGACCTATCCAGGAGCTGCTTCTTTGAGAGGGAAGTCCTTTCCTCAATATGATCGACTGGCAACTGTATTTGGAAAAGACCATGCCAAGGGAAATCTCAGTGAGGACCCTTCAGAAGCTCATGCAGCTGTAGATCATGAAGAATGTGAGAATCATGATGATGTGGCAACTAATGGTGCAAGTCCAAACTTACCGCCATTATCATCTTCTCAAATGTTTATGATTCTTCAAAAAGAAAGAGGGCTAAAGCAAGTGATAAATGGGCTGCTGGGTTAGTTGAGATTGCAGGCACTTTTGGCTCTTTCTTGGAAAAAGCTAACGAGAGGATGGAGATGATTGCTCGCCGTATTGGACATGCTAAAGATTTGGATAATGACAAGAGAAAAGTTAATGAGGAGCTTCTTCAAATGTCTCTAGGTACTATGGATAGAATAAAATTATGCAGAAAAATTGTGAAGGATCCAGAGAATATTCATCTTTTTTTTGGATTTCAAGGAGACGATAGGAAACCATTTGTGGAACTACTTCTCCAAGAGATGATAGAAGAAAATGAGTAATGTTTTTGGAGCGATGAGTCACAGTTGATTTATGCAAGTTGGAAGGGGAAAGTTGTACCTAATTTTGTTTATAAATAATAGGTCTATTGTGTAGTCCCTTTGTTGTTTTATGACAATTAGTAATATTGAACAATGTTCTTTTTGCTATTAATTGGAATCATATGTTTTTTTAAGACATTATTTCTTGGGTATCAGGACCTTCAAGTACATGATATATCCTTAACTTAAGAGTGTGTTGCTTTTCTTCTTTTGAAGTTTGTCTTAGATGGTGGTCAAATTCAATTCGATAATGTATTGTTCATTGACATGTTTGTTGATAGAGTGCTCTCTCGATGGTTAGTCCTCTAAAAATTTTCTGGTGATGCTTCTGCTGCTTTTCAGATTAGACTTTTCGTCCACAAAACATTATGACCATATCTCATGACTATACTCAAAACTTTTAGGTACTTTTCCGAATGCAACTTACTGCGAACATTACATGTATAATCTAAATGCCAAATCTTTTTCATATCTCTAATGCTCTCGTGTTAGTCTTAATTGACTCGTCTCATATTAGCATGCGCAATGTCACTTTTTGAAAGGAAAAAGAGACTGATTTACATAATTCAACAAAGTCGAGTTGATTATTGCGATGATGAATAGAACATCAGGCTTGCAGATATTTCCTATGTCAATCATGACTTGATTGTTTCACTTGTATAGAAAGCCTGTGGGGAAATTTTGAAGCTATCTTGATTTAAATTCCGGCATACTCAAATTTCTGGAAGTATATATTTGGGTTCGAAAGATTTCTTTTTTCTTTTTCTTTGCATTGATAAACTAAACATGAGCGTCAGATTGCTTTGGTTCTTTATGCATATTTCATATAATGCATAATCATGGATTGATTCGGTTAGATTTTGTGAGAATCTTTTGATTTGAAAAAAAATATGTTGTTTTGGATGATTTTGCTATTATCTAACCCGTCAGTTTGTACTTACCTAATGTTATTGTTTTTTTAAGTATAATTATGCATGAGAATATCCAACTTAAATCCGCAATTTACCAAACGGTAGATAGGATAGGATATGAGAATATCCGACTTTAAATCCGCAATTGACCAAACGGTGGATAGGACTTGGAGAAATCCCTGGATTTCTTATCCTATCCTATCCAGTCCTATCGTGTTTAGAAATCCGGACGACCAAATGCAGCCATACTGTTGTTGCCATACTATAGCCATAACTACTAACATGAAAGGTTCACCTCAACACTCAAAAATGGAGTACACCACTGCTCTCTCAAAAGATTTGGTGTATTATTATTTGAATATGTGTGAACTAAAACAATAAAAGCTCTTGATACATATCCAACGCGTGGATGACTTTTTGTATGTACAACTGCCGATGAAACCTATACTTGCCAATATCAAAGGTTATACTTTGTCACTGATCACTGGAAAGAACAGATATCAACACTTTGGTACTCAAATAGCATGAAGTTCCTAGGATGCTCAGATGAGAAAAACTTACTTAATTGCAGCTTCGAATGTCCCGATCATTTTGGGGTTGATACTGTACGACATCTTTGGCCCTGATGAAGTTGTTGCTACTGAAGATCATGGGCTGCCAATCATAAATCTATAGGAAGATGTGGGGTACTAATGGGGCTGTGATTGCTTGTTGTAGTTCTATTTGATGAAGTGATTGCTAGTTGTACTGCTACACTGGAGCATTAGTTTTTCTCTTTCATTTGGACATTTAATCTAGTCCAATTCGATAGTTGGCAACCATTGAATAAAGCGGGATATCACTCTTAAATGCATCTGACCATTATACAAAGGTGTAAGTATACCAAAAGTTTTAGAAAGCGCAATTAAGTCTTACAATTTCTATAATAAATATATTATAATGAAAAGTATATGGGGCATTTATAAGATTTATAAGATTAACTATCTAAAATGGCAAGATACAACGATATCAATTACAAATAAATAGGATCATTCATGGACATGTACAATCAAGGGAGAGATTATCCCAATCTCAAGAGACATGGAGAATCAAGGGAGATATGGAGAATCTCCTAAATATATCTCTATCGCCTCACGATGAATTGGTGTCCGCTCAAAGGCCAGAACAAGATTGCAATTGTATTGGTTATTTCTACATGGACTAGTCCGTGTCCCATTTGGAGGTGTATGATTTTCATCTTATTAGGGCAAAAGAAACCAGCTAGTCGCCATACGACCTGCTTCCCAAGCAATACTCGAGCCTTTTCATTATCATTTTGTCTATTTGCGTTTTGAAAAGACATCGACGGTGATTTCTGCTTTGCTTAGGCAACCTCGAACTCGGCCACAACTCCGCTCGGTTCCGAAATGAACTGCTGCTTGAGTTTATATCACCATGTACTAGCGCCACATAGTCAATCATAGCCGAAAGAAATGATAATAAGGTAGTGCCAACGTTGAAATTGATAACTTTTTTCAGGTCATCACATCTGCTTTGCACATTTTTAATAACAAAATGGGTCGACTCTAATCTATTTGGAATTATCACTTCGTAGTTGTAATAACCCCTGCAATTTGAGTTTGATTTAATATGGAATACTAAAAAAATCCACGTATAGTTTTTCAAAATTTGTAAAACCTAAACATACTTCAAACTCCAATGAAATTTCAATAAGCGCTCAAAGGGTTAACTAGCACACCTATCCCTTTCAGTCAATCAAGAAATCCAATCCCAGTTTAAAATGCCATTATAGCTTTGAAATATAGAATTCTACTTTTTGTAACTTCTTTTCCCTAAACTTGCATTTCCATAACTTCTTAAATCATCAAAAAGAAAATTTCATGATCGGAGGGGAATAAAGATAATCGAACACAAAGCACGAATTTCAACCTCCATTAGCACATTCTCCTTCCTAAGACAAGCAAAGCAAACTACCCCCAAAGTAACTGGAAGTTAGACGGTGCAGGCTAAATCATTCATGCGACCGACCAAGTAGAAATTCAGACGCTTGAAAGTAGACGCTATACGGAGAAGATTAGTCTCACCAGATATAAGAGGGCTTTCCGCATTCCTCCTATGAAGATCGCCAAAATTCTATCTTCAATCTTGTCGCAAGTCTGAAACTTCGATCAACCAAAGTCCTCTTCTGAAAATCCTACACACCAAGTTCTATCCCTTTACCACAATTCATGCATGCAACGCTGTTCTATGTTCATGAAAACCGTTACCCAGAGTCAACGACAAAGACTGATGAACAAGATGAGAAAGGAAGAGCAAAACAAATCCACAGCAAACATTAACACCAATGGAAACTGAGTATCTCAAATAATCTCCTATCCTCTACCAGGTTTCATTGTAAGGCTACTCATTAGCCCCATAATTATTAGGGGTGAGAATGGTTCGGGTTGGGCCAATCCAGCACCTAACCCTGAGACCAATCCGCACAGTGTTGGTCCCCAATTTTTGAGACCAGGAACCGACCCCGTTGAGCATAGGATCGAGGACTGAACCGACCCTATGGGTCTAGTCCGGTTCTAGGGTCAACCCGAGACCATCCGATTATTTTTTTTGTTTCATTTTCTGTATTCCTTGAAAGGACAAATATACTCTTTCAAATTTAATATCCATCAACAATGCAATATTGGGTAACCAAACTATGAACATCGGTGCGTATCAAACATAAATCTAAGATAAGATAACAACAAGAATCTCCATTTGCTAAAAGCAACAAGCATAAAAAAACAAACACGTGAAATATAATTAAATCATAAGAAGTTCAAAATACTTAATATAAATTATGAATTATACAACTTATTCTTAAATGATCGCTTCAACTTCTGAATACTTGAAAATAAAATAAAACAACACACATAACTAATACTTAACAAAAGTTTTAAATTGAAAATACTATTAGCGCAATTAATAGAATATCTCACCACTTACATTCATTCAACTTCAAAGATCGTTAGTAGATACCTTGGTCGACTCTTTTAATTCTTCTTCACATCCATGGCCCGACGATTCTATCATCGATCTCATTTCATGATGTCCCTCCACTTCAGTTGACATGTTATCTGAATTCATCAAGTTCACCTAAATACTAGCGTGTAATCAGTAATTGCCAAAGCCCTCACATTTTTCATTTAGGACATAGACGTGCAACAACCATATCTAGTCAAATGAATGACAAATAGAGCAAAGTGAGGACATGATTTAACACCTGTGAGGCGAGCGAACAGACGGAGCGGCAAGCAAGGCGTGCAGCAAGCGAAAAGAGCGAGGCGAGGAAGAGGGTTATCCCGGCGAGCGGCGAGTGAACAAAGCAAGGCAAGGAAGAGGATTTCTATTTTTTTTTTGTCAAATCAGGGCTAGGCTAAGTGGTTTCTAATTTCTAATTTGCAATTTTACACGGCAAAACTGCATAAGAAGGAACAGAGGCGAAAGCGCTAAGGTAGGGTTTAGAGTAGACAAAAATATATAATATTATATATAATATATATAGAGTTAGTCCGGGTTGGACTAACCCTAAAGTCCCAAGACCAATGACCAACCTACACAGTGCAAGGTCTAGGGGTCCTAGGACCAAGGACCGGCCCAATCCCCCTAGGAATTAGACCAGGACCAGCCGGGTTGGGCCGGTCCAGGGTCGGTCCAGGATCGACTCTAGACCGATGCTCACCCCTACTAATTATAGCTAGTAAGATTGCAGTTGACTTTGAATAGTCAGCGGTCTGATGAGATGAACAATTTAGCATAGATAGTCAGATATGACGGACCATGAAGGGTCGGATAACAAAATGATATATTTGTCAAACTCATGATATATCATTGGTCATATCACTGTAGCATAAAAAATCTTTCTAGCATAAACAAAAGAAAAGGAAATCTGATTATAATTTTTTAAAAAAAAAGGTATGTAGATAAAGGGAAGGTTGAGGGAAACAAAGAAAAAAAAGAATGATACGGGATTACAATATCAAAATATGTGAGGTTTATGAGGTCATCTCATAAAAGAAAGGGTAATAAAGCACCCATAGTGATTGATCCATGACCATATGAATCTCTTCATAAAAGAAAAATCAAGAGCCTTGAGCCAATAAGAACGGAGAATATTTTACTCGAGAACAAATTTCAAGAGGGGCCCCATCGTAGAATTTTGACCTAACCATTAATTGCGAAGCGGTGAGAATGATAGGACCTATGACTAAGTAAGATTCAACTGATAGATAAATCCCAATTATTCATTAGGCAGGATGGCGGAATGGACTAGAGACCAATTCATTTATTCCGAGAAGTCATGACCACAGCAAAAATAGATTTTGAAAGAATATGTATGTGCCCGTGAAAGTTATAAAAAGCTTATTCAATATATTTTGGAAAAAAAATAACATTACACGTGAACTATTCACATAAGATATTTAACTCAAATCAGGATATACTACTTTTAGCAAGTTGGGCCTAATAACTAAAAGTGGACAATAGGCTAATGCAATCATTGTCGAGGTAACTCGATGACACATTTCAAATGATTCCTCCCATAGAAAGATGGCAACGGGTACACAAGACAAAAGGAAGAGAGGGAGATCCGATGACAAATCCACTCAATTATAATCATCAAGGGAGTAGTACTAGGTTCGATACCGAAAGGCCCAAGTCATTCACGATCATAGCTAATTGTTGTTGTGTTTGGCTATTAAGAGATAAAAGTCGGATATGAGAGGACAGGACAAGTAACCTCTCGTATAAATATCTCATGTCCTATCAACTATTTAGAAATGTACTCGACAACAAAATGGGTAGATGCATATCCAATCAAATAGTAAAAAAAAAAATGAAAGAAGTAACTCATGAAAAGAAAAAAGAAAATATCCATGACAATACGACGTAGATCTTAGAGTTGGCGACAACGATCATCATAATGATTTCTTCTCAAAAGATAAAATTTGGTGATAGTCATTTTTAAGAGATGGTCATGATTGTTGCTTCGTACGATTGCCCTCTATTTTTTACCGAAAAAATAAGATAGCTGTCGAAGGCGTTTGTTTGTTCGAAATTTTTTGCTGAGGTGGGGCCCGCAAGCGACACGTGTTGCAAGAAGAATGGACTCGTTTTTCGCTTAACGGAAATCAAAGTGGTACCCAATATTTTTATCCTATTACAATGGTTTTTTTTTTTCTTTCACTTGGGAGCAACAAATATGACGGGGTGTTTTACTAGCAACACCAATGGCGGCCATTGCTATCGACTACCAATAATGAATGTGTTTTCGATTACTTAACTTTTCATTTCTTTTTTGGAAGTTTTATCACCTTACTTAATTACCAAACAACCTCTGGAGGAGCATCCCCCGTTTACCTCACCTTACCTTCGATGAGATAATTTTTAAATTTTATCCCACTCTAGTGTCCGAGCTTTAAAAACTTTTCCTAGTGAACGTGCATCTGAAAAAAAAAAAAAAAAGATATCTTGAGAAGAAGATTTTTTTCTTTTTTTTTGTGATCGAGTGAGCGCCGGATTTTTTTCGATCAACTGGGCACCGGGTCAGTTTTGTGCATCCCGACTAGCCTACCTTTTCAAGCGATCTTAGGAGCATATTGGCATGGTGCATATAGGATTTGAGTCTTGAATTGTTCTGGACAAGATTTGAACTCAACATCACAAAAAAAAAAAGGGAAAACTCATTTATCATTTTAACTAACTTATTAGGAGACTACGTTTTATTTTGTGAACAATTAAGAATGACCTAGTAAAAACTGTTGATCGGTATTTCTGGCCACTAGGACATATTTTTCTTCGGAAAAGGACGAACAAAATTAACTTCCAAGAAAAAATTAAAATGATATTTTGTTTTCTTTACCAAAAAAAAAATTAACTTCCAAGAAAAAAAGAAACAAGCATTCGATTTGAAAATTAATTTATGGGAAAATCTTTCTTACGCTGACGATGTGCAGACTCATATACAAGGGAACCTACTTAACCACACATTCTAACCTCTTCTTACTAATCACGGTTATTTCCAACACATATTAGTGCACTGGAAGTAATAAAATTTGTCACGAAAATGTAATCGAGTCCTGAAATTTTTAAAAAGTGTAATCAAATCCTAAAACTTGTCAAGAAAGTATAATCGAGTCATAAAACTTTCGAAAAATGTAATCAAGTCCTAAACTTATAGCGAAAGTGCAATTGGGTCCTAAAACTTTCAAAAAATGTAATTAACGGAAGGACTTGAGTGGACCAATTTGACAAGTTTTAGGACTTGATTGAATATTTGAAAGTTTTAAAATTCGATTGTATTTTCGTGACAGGTTTTAGGATTGAATGCACTTTTTGAAAGTTTTAGGATTCAAATGCACTTTTGTGATAAGTTTTAAGACTTTCAATATACTTATCTCTTTTTTTTAAAAAGAATTGTTTCTAAGAAAAAGTAGACAATCAACAATTGCTGAAATTTCATTGCACGAAAACCATTCAAATTTCTTCTTTTTGGTAACATATGTCAATCTATTTAATTATATTAAAATAATCTTTGTATGAATTTGAAAGCATATTATTTCAAAAGAATTCCTAAAACAAATAATTTATTTCTAAAAATGGCCAAGTGCATTTTTTAATTTTTTTTCTACATGCACTTACTTTTTTAATGGGGATACTGCCAATTTTTTCCTTTATTACCAATATGTCAACACAATGGTAACCCTTGCGTGAACAATTTATTCATGTTTTATTACTAAACAACTAATGTTCCGTTAATGAACATCTAAACTAATTATTTTCATTAAATCCCGTTATTTTTCTTTAGACTTTTATGAAAGCTTATTTTCTTAATAAAAAGAGCATACTTGAGATTCTGAGAATGTAAGTTTCAAAGTACTTTGCGGTATAAAATCGATCTAATGCGATAGAAGAGTGCAAAAGGCTTTTTCTTAATTTTGAAAGTGAAAGGTACCAATTCATTGTGATAAAAGAATTTAATACACGAGTACATATATGTTAAGTATAATAGCAGCAACACAAATTGATAAAATGCAATAACATTTTTTGATTTTGATACACTATACTCAACAAGCCAAACTTTGAAATTTTCTAAATTAGATTTTGTCCATGGTTAAGTTTACTTTTCTTGTGCATCAACTCATAGACCGAGTGTATATAGAATGTAAACTCGTAATTTATCGGCTATAGATCAAGAAAGAAGTCAACTTAAAAATTCCTAGTCAAACGACAGATCTTTATTCCTCCTAATTCCTAATGCGCGCTGACTCGACTTGCACATGGCCGCCGTGTTGACGTTGGCCCTCCAACTTACGAAGCCGTGACGGCGGCCATGAATTCCGTGTCAGCTTCGAGGACGGCCATCGTCGCCGGAGGAAGGCAGATCTCGAGGTCGATGCTTCTGCCTCCTTCGTGGCCCGGATAGGCTGAGACCTTGCCGTCGAACTTGTTCGCGTACCCGCTTCGCAGAGCCACGGCCTTCCCGAGCCCGAAGTCGTTGCCGTACTTGTTGAACCGCGGCGAGCTCCCCATCATGACGCTGTACTGATCGAACGTCTTGTCCAGGTGGTAGACCTGCGGCCTCTTTATCCACTCCTCGTTCCACTCCCGCAGCTTCGCGTTGCTGTGCTCTGCCACCGCCGCATGCAGCAGCCGCGCCGCCCAACCGAGGCCCCTGCTCAGCAGTTCCCCTACCGTCGCCGCCGTCCTCAATGGCGTGATCGAGTTTCCGAAGTATTCCGGCGGGAGCGGGGGGTCCAGCCTCGCCCTGTTGTTCGCAGCCATCCGGCAACCTGTGACCTGGCTGGCTGGGAAGTGGCGGGCGCGCGTGATGCACCGCCATACAAGGGCAGTCAGGGACTGCAACGATGAGATATTTGTGGTGCCGCATTGCTGGTTCGCCTCCGCCTTGAGCCCCGCGATGGCGTCGGCGGAGAAGTGGAAGACTCGCTCCCTGAGCTCGGGGGCTTCATAGCGGGCGAGGAACGACAAGGGATCGTCGGTGTAAGGCAGGCTTAACGGGCCAGGATGGTTTTCCGGGAACCACCTGGTCAGGGCCGGGGGACGCGATAGCTGAACGACATCAACTGCGCCTTTCTCTTGCGCTTGGAAGATCTCGGACCACGAGTTGAAGAAGAGCCAGAAGGAGGTGCCGTCGCCGACGGCATGGTTCATGGAGAGCCCGATGAAGATACCATCAGCAAGCTCGGTGACCTGCACGGACAGTAGGGATAGGTCATGGCCATCGTGGTTGATTGCCCGGTCGTGGTCAAAGAAGGACTGGACGACTACCGGGACGTACGTAGGGGAGAGTATGTCGCCCACCGTCATGTCAAGCGCGGCATGGATGAACCGGGCTCCAGGGCTGTTGGCACAGTCGACAAAGACGTTGTACAGTGGGGGTTCGGCCCGCTTGAGGGTGGCGAGGCGGCCGGCGAGCGGGTAGAAGTGGAAGAGGGCGCAAGAGAGAGAGCGCTTGAGCTTTCCCAAGAAGGAATGGATGAAGGCGGGGCGGTCGAAGCCAGGGTCTAGGCAGCGAGGAGGGAGGGGGAAGAGGAGGCCCTTTTGGATGTAGTGGACGGAGAGCATGGCAAGGTCCCACGGCGGCAAGTGGAGGGGATGGTCGGAATGCGGCGGAAGCTGGGGCGGCTTGACGAAACAGTCGGAGAAGGATCGGACGGATCGAGGAGGAGGAGAAGTCATTGTGTGGGTTTGGGGAAAAGTGCCAAAAAAGTCCTAAACCTTTTGCATAAGTGCCAATTTAGTCCTAAACCTTTTTTTGGTGCCAATTTAGTCCTAAACCTTTTGCATTTGTGGACGCCTGCCGGCCGGCGGCCGGTCACCGGCGCCGACGTGGCGCTGACGTGGACAAATTAAATAATATTTTAATATTTTTTGAATTTTTATTTTTTTCCTTTTTTTCTTTTTTTTTTCCACTTTTTTTTTTGGTTTCTTCTTCATTGGCCGGTCGCCGGTCCGGCGACTCGCAGAGCCAGTGGCCGGCGAGCTCGACCTCGCCGGCCACTGGGGAGGCGGCCTCGCCATGGTCGGGCGAGGCTCGACCTCGCCGGATCTGGCGAGGTCGGGCCTCGCCCAGCCGCTGGCGAGGACCGACCTCGCCCGACCATGGCGAGGCTCGAGCCCTCGCCGGAGGCCGCGGCGAGGGCTCGAGCCTCGCCATGGCTAGGCGAGGCCCGACCTCGCCGGATCTGGCGAGGTCGAGCCTCGCCGGCGGCTGGGCGAGGCCCGACCTCGCCAGATCCGGCGAGGTCGGGCCTCGCCCAGCCATGGCGAGGCTCGCCCTCGCCGCGGCCTCCGGCGAGGGCTCGAGCCTCGCCCGACCAAGGCGAGGCTCGGCCTCGCCGGGCGAGGCCGCCCTCCCCAGTGGCCGGCGAGGTCGAGCTCGCCGGCCACTGGCCTCTGGCCGGTCGCCGGACCGGCGACCGGCCAGATGAAGAAGAAACCAAAAAAAAAAAGTGGAAAAAAAAAGAAAAAAAAGGAAAAAAATAAAAATTCAAAAAAATTATTAAAATATTATTTAATCGGACGGATCGAGGAGGAGTGAGAAGTCATTGTGTGGGTTTGTGTTTGTCGAGATTCGGAAGAAAGAAATGATCCGTGTGGATTCCGTCGGCTGAAAGGAAGATAGAGTGCGTTTATGACTTTGCCCTTACCTTGAAGAGTAGGGTTGGTGGTATGGTGGTGTTATTTATAGAGAAATTATTAGGCGATAGTAAATTTAGTCCTTAATTTACGGTGAGATTAACAGCATCTTAATAGAGTCAAGTTGGTCAATGCCTGGTGCGCTTGGAGTCGTTTGATGGGGCTTAATGTGTAAGATTGCGCTTTGATTCATTCCTTCACTGCTCGTCTCCTTTAATTTATGTGACTTTAAATTGTGTCTGTTTAACGGGAGTTACCTGTACCCGATAATTACCTATATTGCCAAATGTCAAATTTTGCTTATTATATTTTTTGTTTGGCCAAACTTAGACTGAAGTGACAACTCCCCACTGGGGGTGCCCCGAATATCGAAATGCTCACGCCAATTGCAGCAGGAGTTGATCTACGCTTGACTGGTAGAAGAGTCAAAGTATGACTATTTTTTGTCTTACTGGCAAGAGAACGAAACAAAGGCAGCTAATGGTCAAATCGCTTGCTCCCCAAGCAATACTTAGAGCCTTTTACTTTCCTCTTCTCTTCTCACGTTCTGCCAAAAATATTGAAAACGTTTCGTGCTTTTGCTTAGGCAAACCTCGAATTCACCCGCAACCCCCTCCTCCTCCCAGCTTCCAGTTGAACTGCTGCTTGTGCTCTGATGATAATAGCCAAAAATGAGATAACAATAAGGTAGTGCCACGGTTGAAATTTGAAAATTTTTTGCAGGGCATCGCATCTGCTTTGCACAATAGATTTTGCGTGATTTTCTATGTTAGAGGAAGACACCCGCCATGGTACTTGCCTAAAAGAAAAAAAAAAGGAAATTTGAAAAGGCCCCTAACGGGAGGCCTATTTTTGCCAAAAAAAAATTCCAGAGCGGTGCTTGTTTCAAAGAAGTCATGAAATTGGTGAATTCATCTCAATTGACTCCCTTAACTCACCGGCCGACGACATGAGCATCTCACGTGCCATTTTTCGTGCCATGGTCCAGGGCATGTTGCCACAAATCTTCTGATTTGGCCCAATGGCACGCTTCACTCCCTTGCCATTAAGTCAAAATTAAATGGCCAAATTGACCAAAAAAGCTTCAAATGCGCTTCTGATGGAAGATAGGGTTCTTAAAGTCAACATCAGCAAAGCTAGCGTCTTTCACTTCAATCGATTGGAAATGGAGGTCACAAAAGGAGGGCAATGTCGCGAATATCTTGGATTGAAGCTAGCGATGCGTATTCGGGCATGTCCAAAATCAAGGTAGGTCTACTTTGTTAAATTTTTTTGGGCAAATTTAAGGTTTATAATTGGGTCGCATTTCATATGGATAATGTTGCTTACTCCAACCTTGTAGCGAGCTAAATTTTGCTTTCTTCAACTGGATTAATCGTTATTGGTGATGAGAACTCTCACCGAGTCATCGCTTGCAAAGAACAAGATTGATTCAAACCGACTCAGCAAAGCAGAAAGAGAGAGAAGATTCGATTGGGTGGACTGGTCATTTTAGGGCTGATACTGTACTACATCTTTTGCCCTGATGAAGTTGTTAATACTGAAGAGCATAGGATGCCAATCACAATGATGTAGGAAGATGTGGGGTCTGATGGGGCGGTGATTGCTTGTTGTACTTCTATATTGGAGCATTAGTTTTCCTCTTTCATTGGGACATTTAAGCTAGTCCAATTCGATAATTGGCAACCATTAAATAAAGCGGGCTACCACTCTTAAATGCATCCAACCACCACTTAAAAGAATAAATTCACCAGATATTATAAAACTTTTCGCGAAAATGCGATTAAATCTTAAAACTTTAAAAAAGTTCCATCAATTTTTAAAATTTGTCAAATCGATACAATCGAGTTTCTCCCTTATCTCCGTCCAAATTGATGAATGGAAAATTATAACCTGGCTTTGTTTATTGATTTCTCTCTCCTATGCAACCATTCACTTAATTGAGTCGTACATGGTGGATTAAAACGCCATCGTTACTTCCCCTTTAGCCTTTCAAAACGGCGTCGAAACCATTGAACAATGAGGGTTCAAATTGAATGCCTTCATTTGAACCCTAATCTAATTGCGGAGAGAATCAACATTTGGAGGGAACAATTGAGGGTATTGTAATCTCTAACTTTAGCTGCGCATCCCCAAATTGCCAAATCGAAGAATCGCGACCAGAAGAATGAGGGCGCCAACGTCTAATTCATGTGGCGTGACTCCAAATGAGGTCGACTCAAAGCTAACCTGTTTTGTCATCTTCAGTCACCAATTTTCACGACAAAGATAAGCAGACAAGCTCGAAAAAAATTTCATGGTTGTGGTAAGTTCAATGGTCTAGGTTGCAATGATTTCTTCATGTGGGTTGATGCAAAGATACCAGATTGAATAAGGAACATGATAGTCGACCTCCTTGAAAGGAATCGAATACTGTGTGAATCAAGCCAATCGAGGGGCGAAAAGGTCGACGTGAGCTCACCATTAGCTGAAATTAAGAATGGAAGGGCGAAGCATGAACATTTAAAGGTGGAGCTCTTGTGAGGGAAGAAAGAAAAGATGGTACATCAATTGGCATTTGTTTAGTTCATGTATTGTGTTGTTGTGCTGGTTGTATGTAATATTAGAGTTGGTGGGAAGGTTTTAAGTCTTCCATAATTCTCTATTTGGTTGAGACACTTGAGGAGTAAGATTGAGATATTTTTTGAAGGTGTTAGTGAATTAGTGATGTGAGTGTAGACACTTTTAGGTTTCCATAGTTCTTTGTTTTTATGTGAATGTAGGCAATTTTGTTTGATATCAAAACAATGAAACTCTTTCGTTTTAATTTTGAGGTCCAATCATTGAAACTTCTATGTTTTAGTTTTGAACACATAATGTCCAGTTCTAATGGAGTCATCAATCAATAAACAATGACCAAAGAGTGCACCAATTCCCACAAAAAGCCCTTAATTCATTAATATTAAATAGTCTTTACATTGATTAAGCTGCTCCATATTCAACCAAACAAAAATACATCTACAGAAGCTGGAGCACCTTTGTATAACCATAATCATCATTGGCACTATTTTACAGTAGAAAACCAAAAAAATACCATCTACTCTGGCATGCAAATGTATAAAATACATCAATCCAAGTCCATGGTCACTGACTCCAGTGGTCCTGTAGGTTTGGCCTTCAATTGATTCGTAAGTCTTGAGATTTTACTTGTAGCTGGTCTTGTTCCCATGATTTTCTGCCTACCAGCAGCAGCAACACTGTTTCAAGAAGTTCTAGCATGAGATGGCGGGGGTTGTGATTTGTAATATACAAGAGGATGCTTAGAAAAGATGAGTATTGGAGAGAGTCCGGTATTGATGTAACAAAATCAGTACGATAATCATGGTCTGGACTCCATATATCATCGAAATGCTAATCAGTCTTAAAGTAGAAACCATAACCCTCGACGGGAACAAATACCTTCGACATGAATGTTCAAAGAAAATGGCACAGCAGAATGATGTTAACCAGTAAAGCTATGAACGGGAACGAATTCTGCAAATGTTTTCATGAGAGCGAGTCATTTCTATTCTTTTGTCCGTCTGCATAAACATATTTCAAAATTCTGGTGATATTCATGATTCATGCAGCGACATCTCCAAGTGTTAGCACAGCAGCGAACTAACAACGCCGTCTTCATGCCGGCCAACTAATGTTCTCTTCGGCCATTGTTTTTGTTTTTTTGGTCCTGATATGAAAAGAACTCTGCCTGAGTTGTCCTTTACAGCATGCAACTTCGAAGTGTTTTGTCTGTTGCACTCTAACTCTCTCTTGAACTTTTACTTTACGGTTTTTACCAAAAATAAGATTTGACTGATGATCAATTCATACACAAGCATAAAATAAACTCATAATTTATCCACTACAGATTGAGAAATAAGTCAACATTACAAGTCAAACAAGAAGTATTTATTCCTCCTAATAACTAATGGCGTCGACTCGACTTGCACATAACACCACCGTGTTGTGTTGGCCCTCCGACCTACAAATCCATCAAGGCGGCAGCCATGAATTCAGCGTCAGCTTCGAGAGCCGCCATTGTGGCTGGCGAAAGGCAGATCTCTAGGTCGACGCTCCCGCCTCCCTCGCGGCCCGGATAGCTAAAGACGTTGCCGTCGATCTTGTTGGCGCACCCGCTTCGCGGAGCCAAAGCCTTCCCCAGCCCAAAGTCGTTGCCATACATGTTGAACCTAGGCGAGCTCGCCATCAAGATGCTGCACGGATCTAACAACTTGTCCAGGCGGTACACCTGCGGTCTCTCTATCCACTCCTCATTCCACTCGCGCAGCTTCGCGTCGCCGTGCTCTGCCACCACCGCATGCAGCAGCAGCGCCACCCACCCAAGGCCGCCGCCTAGCAGCTCCCCCACCGTCGTCGCCGCCCTCAACAGCGTGACCGGGCTCCCAAAGTACAACGGTGGGAGCGGGGGGTCCAGCCTTACCCGGTTGTTCGACGTCATCCGGCAAGATGTGACCTGGCTGGGCGGGAAGTGGCGGGCACGCGTGATGCACCGCCATACCAGGGCAGTCAGGGACTGGAAGGACGAGATCTTGGTGATACCGCATTGCCGGTTTGCCTCCACCTTGAGACCCGCGATGGCGTCGGCGGAGAAGTGAAAGACTCGCTCCCTGAGATCTGGGACTTCGTAGCGGGCGTGGAACGACGAGGGGTCGTCCGCGTAAGGCAGGCTTATCGGGCCGGGGTGGTTCTCAGGGAACCAGCGTGTCAGGACCGGGGGACACGACAGCTGGACGACATCAACCCCGCCTTTCTCTTGCGCTTGGAAGATCTCGGACCACGAGTTGAAGAAGAGCCAGAAGGAGGTGCCGTCGCCGATAACGTGGTTCATGGAGAGCCCGATGAAGACGCCGTCTGCGAGTTCGGTGACCTGAGCGGACAGCAGGGAGAGGGCGTGGCCGTCGTGGTTGACGGCCCAGTTGTGGTCGAAGAAGGACTGGACGACGGACGGGACGTACGTCGGGGAGAGAATGTCGGCCACGGTCATGTCAAGTGCAGCGTGGATGAACCGGGCGCCAGGGCTGTTGGCGCAGTCGACGAAGACGGTGGGGAAAGGGGGGTCGGTTCGCCTGAGGGTGGCGAGGCGGCCGGCGAGCGGGTAGAAGTGGGAGAGTGCGGAAGAGAGAGAGCGCTTGAGCTTTTCCAAGAAGGAATGGATGAAAGCGGAGCGATCGAAGCCGGGGTCGAGGGAGTGAGGAGGAGGGAGGGGGAAGAGGAGGCCCTTTTGGATGTAGTGGAGGGAGAGCATGGCGAGCTCCCACGGCGCCAAGTGCAGAGGGTCGTCTGAATGTCGGGGAAGTCGGCGTGGTTTGACGAGACAGTCGGAGATATATCGGACGGATTGAGGAGGAGGAGGAGGAGGAGGAGGAGTCATGTACGTGACGAATGATGAATTATTGGTCTCGGCTCAAAGGCGGTGCGCCCTTAAGGTTGAAGAGGATGGTTTGGTTGGTTGTTTTATACGTGCACCTCCGCCTTCTCTTTTAGCGGAGCTAATAACAACACGTGGACTTGCCAGTGCCGCTCCCCATTGTAGTACCCACAAAATTATAATTCTCGTGTCTTTATTTTAATCTTTATCTGTATCTTTATCAGGGCAAACGGAAGAGACAAAGGCGGCTTAGCTAGTCGCCAGGTGACTTCCTTCCCAAGCAATACTCCGAGCCTTTCTATTTTATCTTTTTCTATTTGCATCCCGAAAAGACATTGACGACGTTTTATGCTTTTGCTTAGACGACCTCGAACTCGGCCACAGCCAAACTCCTCTCAGCTACTCTTTATCAACCTCCATTTAGCACCTTCTCCTCCCCTCAGACGGGCAAGCAAACTACCCCAAGTAACTGGAAGTTAGACAGTGCGGGCTAAATTATTCATGCTACCGACCAAATAAAACCCAGGCCCCTTGAAAGTAGAGACTAGATGTAAGAGGGAAGATTTGTCTCCTACGAAGATCGCCAAAATTATAATCTTCAATCTCGTCGCAAGTTTCAAGCTCTGATCAACGAAAGTCCTTTTCTCAAAATCCTACACACCAAAGTTCTATCCCTTTACCACACACTCATGCAGGCAATGCTGTTCTATGTTCATGCAAACCATTACCCAGAGTCAACGGGCATAGACTGATGAACAAGATGAGAAAGGAAGAGCAAAACAAATCCACAGCAAACATTAACACCAATGGAAACTGAGTATCTCAAATAAATCTCCGGTCCTCCACCAGGTTTCACAGCTAAACATGCAAACCAGTCTATAAGAAAGTGATACCAAAGTCTAACCAAACCGAGCAAATTTTCAGCACTCCATCAAAAACATATGGTGCCTCTCAAAGGACATGCGACAAGGCTTCTGCACTCCAACATCTCCCCTTCAAGCCAGACGCTTAAGAGACAAGGTTATCATTCAAGGATAGACCAGCCAGCTGATCCACCGGGCTGTTAGCCTGCGGCTGAGAAGCGCTCCTCAGGACATCCATTGCCTCCTCGACTTTTGCCTTCAGTGCATCCGGTGACTCGAGCAGATGCAAAACCTCAGTCTGGTCCATTTCCAAAAGCATGCCAGTCACTTTGGCCGCATTATCATGCTCCAGCTGATCCACCAATGGATATAAACTTTCACCCAGCATCTGAGCGACAGATCAAAGAAAGCAGAGGTCACAACTTCAGACTTGAGTATAGAGGGATGATAAACCTTTTCACTGCAAAGCAATTTGATTTTGACTTACTGTTCTCTGCTGTTCAGGTGAAGAATTTGCAAGCGCTGTAGCCAGCGCTGTGATGGGCATGGGTTGTGCAACCGAAGGCTCCCGCAAAGCCATGTCACCCATGCCATAAGGCACAGGAAACATGCCTCCGGAGCCAGGCATTGGCACTTCCTGCAAATTGCGACCAGGTGGGTACCGATACACGCGTCCTCTAGGGAGCATCTGGTACATGAAACAGATCAGGTAGTTATGAACAGATAATGACCTGTCATGTAAAACAAAATGTCTACATTCACTCTCAACCAACCTGCTGCTGAATCAACGGCACAGGCTGCTGATTATGTTGCACAGGACCTGCTCCCCGTCGTCCTCCAGGACGTTGACCCTGTTGACCCTGTTGTACAAGGGGAACAAAGTAATTGGGCATGGGAGCCCCAGCAGGCCTCATCCCAGGAACAAGTTGCTGCTGATAACCAAATCCAGCCTAGAGAGTACATGAGATCAACAACATCAAAATTGTATTACAAATAGCATCATGGTAAAGCATACGCGAATTTATGAAATATAACACAAGCCACATAGACTCTCACCCAGACATATCTCCTACTATTCCAACAAATATCTCAAACAATGCCCAAGAATTCAAACAGATGACCTTCAATGAAGCTCATAGGTCAGCATGTGATGAATTGATATTACATCAAGAACTCCAAACACGTTCTTTTGACTTGGACCACAGAAGGAGAAGTTTAAACATAAAGAGATGTTTGTAAAACAAAGTTGCCAAGTCTAATTGATATAGCAGAGAGAAAACAATTATACATCCTTTGACAGTGATAAGACACCATATTAGTTGATGCATCAATATAACAAAATGTGAATCGATATTATTTTGACTCAATAATGCATATGTCCCTTATTCAAAGTTTAATAGATCCAGGCGGCAAATAACTTGGGCATGGAATTTAATCGGATCACAAGATACAAAATGAGAATCAGCAGATATTGAAGACTACACATGGTAAACGTTCAAAAGCGCACACTTTTGTGGGCAACAATAAACTCCCATCCGAATAGCACACAGACACCTTCTTCAACAAATACAAAGGCCAGATGAAAGGGCCACAGACAGAAAGGTTCTTAAATGGCACAAAAGGAATAGCAAGAATCTTCGAGAAAAAGAAGATTATTAAAGAAAAGTTACTCAACATTTAACCAATCAGTGGCAAGATGAACAAAGTTTATTCAGGACAAAAGAAGGAACCAATTAACAAAAAACATCACCACATTGACTTATGAAGAAATTGATACTTACTTGTGGAGGGATTATGGCAGGTGGACCTTGGCCGTATAAAAATTGTTGCCCCAAACCTGGAGCACCAGGAGGATACATAGGCATTCGAGGACCAACAGATGGTGCCATAGCAACAGGTCTCATCTGCGAGAACTGCGCCTGAAGATGAAAGCAACAACAGAAATCAGAAGAATCTCACGATGAATTGGTTATACTTCAACTAGGGTTGAGCACTAAACCAAGCCACCCTGGACCAACCGGTTCAAGGTCAATTCCGGTTTGGTTCCCCAGTCCAAGACCAGAACCATTCTACCCGAGAACAGGTTCAAACCGGTTCCAAACAGGTTCCACCGGTTCTAAACTGATTTTGTAGCCTCTTTTAGGAAAAAAATTTATTTTTGCAAGCATTGAGAATTGAACCATGATCTCAATATTAACGAATAACATAACCACTTGACCAACTTATGATTTTGTAGTGAAATGGTGTAATTTTAATAGTTTTATGATAACAATTAGGTTTTTTACACA
Source organism: Syzygium oleosum (assembly GCF_021117445.2). Classification (NCBI taxonomy): domain Eukaryota; kingdom Viridiplantae; phylum Streptophyta; class Magnoliopsida; order Myrtales; family Myrtaceae; genus Syzygium; species Syzygium oleosum. Next base: position 306,592 of record NW_026607506.1, on the reverse strand, counting down.
AAACGTATAGTGGACAGGTGGGTTGAACTGCGAATCGTATTGGAACTCGCCAATTCAGAAACTGGGAGCCACGTGATCAGCACCCAAATCTAGGCCGGAACTCACTAACCCAGAAACCGATCACCCCTTAGCTTCAACAAGACCTGATAACCAGTCAAATCTCCAGCAATTGAATGCCAAGAGACAAGTGAAAAAACCATAGCAAGTTACATGTAACTGTTGATTTCAAATGGAAAGAGGGAAAATCATGAAACACTCGACATCTTGAATTGATATCTTATTTAGCTTTTCAATTAATGACCTTGACAATATAATTTTGCAAAATGGTCAGACAAATTATACAAAACTCCTAATGAATGAAGTACCCAAGTTGACTCATCAAAACCAAAAATTTATTTGCATGTTCGAGCCTTGTCAGATGAGGAGACACCAAGATTAATAACTGCCCACCCTTCAGTCAAAAAGTAATTTTTTGAATTGCATACTTAAAACTGAAATTGTGTATTGCGAAGCCACCAAAATGACAGATGTATGCAAACAACATAAAGCAATACAGCAGATCAAACGGGGAATGAGGAAGGAAAATATATCAAAGCTGTGAAAAACAACCAGGATATCATTCTTCCTGCAATATGCCACCACAGGTATTTACCTGCAATCTAGCTCTTCTCTCTTCTTTCCTTTGGGCAAGTGCCACATACAGAGGTTTGCCGACAACCATCTTATTAGCCATACCAGCAAGCTGCAACGCACAAGGACATGATATTTCCCAGATACATATTGTGCAAGTAAAATACTATGTCAAACAGACACCAACAATTTTAGGACTTACAGCTCGAGATGCTTCATCAGGAGATGAGAATGCCACAAATCCAGAGCCCCTGCTAATTCCGTTAGGATCACGCATAACCTGTTTAACCACATGGAATAAGATAATTTAAGGACTCCCTATTCAAAAGTTAGACGAGGGACAAAGGCATTTTTAAAAGTTGTCAATAGACTACTTACTGACCTTACAAGAAGTAATTGTTCCAAACTCTGAGAACAATTCCTTGAGTTTCTCATCATCGATGCTATCATCAAGATTCTTAACATAGAGATTTACACCTTGAAATTTGTCTACTGTTTCCTTCATGCTCTGCTCAAACCGCACTTTCAGTTCGAGCTCTCTTTCAGACTTTTTCTGGGCTCTTCCAACATACCATTCCTTTTCATCAATCTTTTTACCATTCAAAGACTCAACTGCTTTGGCAGCATCATCTGCATTTTCAAAATTGACAAATCCAAAACACTTTGATTTTCCATCTCCATCTTTCATTACTACAGCACTGGTTATGGGCCCATACTCGCCAAATGTCTTCTTCAAATCCTCATCTGTAATCGATTCTGATAAGTTTTTCACGTACACATTGTTGAATTTTGTCTTGTTAAGAGCAGTATCCCTTTCTTGCTTGCGGAGAAAGTGTCCAACATAAACTTGTTTATCGTTGATCAGCATTCCATCTAACTTATCTATTGCTTTTTGAGCTGACTCTTCATTATCAAATTGAACGAAACCATAACCCTTTGATTGGCCATGAGCATCAGTGGCCACTTTACAGGAAAGAATGTTGCCGAATGAAGAAAAAGTATCGTGAAGCGCTTTGTGGTCAATCGTCTTGTCCAGATTCTACACATCCCGCAAAAAACGCAAACATTAATGCTTGGAAAAAAAAGCATAGAAGCAATATTAAATTGAGCCACTAGACAAACTAGACATATTCTCCATTATATATCCATCAACTCATTTAATACTTTTAGAGAGAAGAATACTGAGGTCAAGTAATTTAAGGGGGAAAGTTCTCAAAGGTGTACTAAAGGAATTAGTAGTACCTTGATAAATATGTTTGCAGTCCCACTTCTGCGGATGCTAGGATCCCTATGGGAATACATAATTCGAATGGGCTTGTTATTCAGTGGAGTGAAGTTCAGCACATCCAAGGCCCTTGCCGCTGCGTTATTGTGCATCAGTTCAACATAGAAATACATGTGAACTTCCAAATAAAAGCATGAGAACGCGTGCATGCACACAAACACTATCAGGGAGACAGAGCATGGCAAAGAGATCAAAGACTAGGGGATGACTGTAGTGATACAAGCATAGAAGTAATGAACAACAAAGCTAGCGAAAGCTGCAGAACTAATGCTGTGAAAAAAGCGGCTTGAACTGGAAAAGACTTTGTGACTGATAAGACAAGAATGTCGAATACAAGCTGACAGCCTAAAAACTGCACTAATTAACAAAAAACAAGGAGATTCGACCAAAAAAAAAAGAAACAAGAAACAAGGAAAACTCTTCCTCGGCAGTACAGATAGAAGCATAATTCAGAACTAAGGGTTTTAACGAGATGGCTTCACAAAATCAGATGCCACAGTTCCTTCTTCTCCAAGGACACAAACTCTCCCATTACAAACTTCCAGGAAAAATTTCATAGTCTCTTTAAAAGGAAAGTGACCGATGGAGAATCGCGTCACTCACGTGTCACTCTCAATCTAGCGTTCTGGCAAAGTGATTGCGCATTACCAGGATAAAACTATCTTCTAGAGTTACGCGACAACTCCAAATTGGCCTACTTCACCAAACGGGCAATTCCATAAAATGGGGCTTCTCATTCAGAAATTACAACGTAGCTAATAAAAGTAGAAGACCGCGACGCGGAAAAAAACGATGGCACCCAACAGAGATCATAAAAAGGTTTCGTGACCACATCATGCGCATGGAACTCCACGCTGCCCTGCCAAGGCAATCCTCGCATCTTTACCCAAAAACCTTTGATAGTTTGTGGACAATTAATCGCATTTACAAATTGACGATTTAAATGACCGTACTCTGCCAAATGCAATTGCAAATCGTAGCATTTGCATTGCTTGACACGAATTGAACAGTGTAAATTAGCAAACTCCCAACCGAAATCGCAGCGAATTTACACTCGAGTCTCATTCAGCATCCGCACCAAAAGCACACAATCGGTCAGGCAAAAAAAGAAAATCGAACTTGAATATACTCCGGTGCAGACAAACTAACCATCCTGAGGATTGCTATAGTTGACATAGCCATAGCCCAGGGACCGGCGGGTGCTCAGGTCCCGGCAAACCCTCACGGAGACGACTGGGCCGGCCTGGCTGAACAGATCGTAGAGCTGCGAGTCGTTGACGGTGAAGTCCAGATCCCCGACGTACAGCGACGTCGCGAGGTACGGGCCCGCGCCCCCGGCCCCCGGAACGCCGTTCGGGCCGCCGATCGCCCCCACGGCGGCAGCGGCGGCGGCGGCGGCGGCCTGGTGTTGCACCTGAATCTGCGCCATCACCTAGTCCCAAATCGCGAAAATCGAAAACCCTAACCCCCTAAAACTCTCTCTCACAAAACTGTTTGCTTTCCTCTTCCCGGTAAGAATTGAACACCTCCCCCTCCTCCTCCTCCTTCAGGCCGAACAAACACAATCCCCGGAAATCTGAACCCTTAAGACACCGTGAAACTTTGCCGTGAAAAAAAAATTTTGTGCGTTTTTTTTTTTTTTTTCGAGTGCTTTCTTCGAGACGAGGGAGACGACGAGCGGATAAAGCCGAAGATAGGATCGCCGGCGGAACCAGGCGGGGGCCGGACCGGACGGCGGCGGCGGCGGCGGCGAATCGGCGAAAAAAATTTGCGGAGGTTTTTTTTCGGTTTTTTTTTTTTTTTTGGGAGGGCAGAACCAACTGGACCGCGCCGGCTCGGGGAGAAGCTGTGGAGCTTCTTATATACCACGGGAGGCCATGGTTTGGGGAAGCCCAGCAAACCCTAGGCTCCTTGTGGGTCCACCGGAGCCGGAGATGGATCGTGGGCCGTTGGATCGATCCGCCCGCTGCCCCGACCGCGGGGGCGGGGGCGGGGGCCCACGTGGCAGTTTCCACGGCTGACGTAACCGCTGAGGGACAAGGTGTGATTCTTTAGAGAGAGAGAGAGAGAGAGAGAATGATGATGGATGAGGGGGGGGGGAGGTTTGGGGCTGGTGCGGTCGGGTCAATAGGACACGTGAGTCCACGTGGCGGCTCGGCAGCTCACCGACGCGCCGGGTCCCCCCGGAGGTTGTCCGCCGCGAGGAGCCGAGCTTTAGTTAGCTGGCGTGGAAAACGGGAAAAGCCGTTGGTTTTTCCGTTGGTGCGCCGACGCCGTTCTCTTGAACGAGCGAAATGTGAAAAAACGAAAAGAAATTTGCATGGGAAGGAATTGATGACTTTTTTTTCTTCTCTCTTTTTTATCATCGATGAGGCACTTTTTACTGGAAAACATGTCGAAGCTATAAAAGTAAAAATAATGACGCGAAAAAGTTACGTACATTGGAATGCCTTGACGTTCTCTTTGTATATACTTAATTGATTTTTTTTTATTGATTTTTATTACCCTAAAAACGAGGGATAGTTTCATTGAAGTTCTGATTTTTGTTCCTTAACTTGTGCAGAGCATTGAGTTAATTAACTTTCATCTTGTAAATTTCCGCGTTCTCCAATGTAATTGCGATTTTATTTGGCATGTCTTTAAAGTTAAACTATCAGGTCATCCATTATGCGTATATAAAGACAATTGAAGAAAAAAAAAGAGCTTAGTAGCGATATGCTCGACTAAGTAGATGTCTATAAACACTTGTCTGTGTTAAAAAGTTGTTATGCTCGGAATTTTATGCATTTTACTCTACAATCAATTCAAGAATTCGCTTAAAAAAATGGAAAAAAAAAATTAGATTTCTGGGTAGTTTCACTCTCGGACGTAACAAAAATGTAGAGAGGTAAAATCTTAAGATGAATGAAGTAATGCTTTTAATATGCATCATCACACCCACTTAAGATTTGCAAAAATTAAAATTAAAATTAAAAAATCCACTTGATATGGAAACTAAATCCTTTGTAGAGAAAAATTAAAAAAAAGAAAGCAACTAACCACTTTACTTTCTTTTAAGGTGAAAATAGCTCCACCAAACTTATAGCCCATAATTTTCTCTTATTCGAGTCCTGACACCTCAAGCTACCCTGAACATATTTCTATAATTTTCGTACATTTTTCCTTCCTTTTCTTTGCTATTTTTCTAAACAAAGTTAAGCCCGTATCTTGCACTTTCCCTTTTATTCTTTTACTTTTCCTTTAACATTAATTTGACCCAAAATTGTACTTGTGCTTTGATCCATATCAATTTGATCTTTGTTTAATTGGCATGAGAATCCAATTTGGGATCCTCTTTCTTTTCTTTTTTTCTTTTTTTTTGTCTCACTTCTCTTTTTTATGTAGAAGTATGTCCGCTGTTCATGAGGACAGAACCCCGAACCTGATACTTTCCGGCCCCATTCTCTTGTCCTTTTACCAGTAGGGCCACATGCCTGTTGGCGAGACCCATGTTTGCTAAGGGGAACATTGACGTATACAGTCACGCCAACATAAGCAAAAGTAAACATAATAATAAAAACAAAAGAGAATAGCGTCAAGCAAGCAGAGAAACAAAGAGGCTGCGAGGGCGAGAGTTAGGGGCGGCACCGGCGCTGCCACCGCCCCACTTGTGCCGTGCCTACCGGCGAGGGTGGCTGGCCCTTGCCGGTAAGTGTCGGCATGCTCATCAGTATATTGCTTTCGCTGGTTTCCGCCGTTGGATGGGGGTGGGGCTTTTCAAGACCAATGGGACTGTGCAGCACTTGTTGCCTTTGGGCCTTTGGCCTTTCGTTTTATCTTCCGGCGTCGCGTTGGAGGTCCACGGGTCTTGTTGCATGTTAATATGCGTGGCGGGTTTAATTATCGATATAACCTTTCATTTGCTTTATTAAAAGGGTTGATACCGTTAAAAATCTAAGACTGATACCTGTATAACACATTTACCCCAAACTAATTTTTACCTTGCATAAAATCCCAAACCGATACCTTGATCCGAATATATATATATACACTCCCGTTAACAGTTTTGCAATATCCTGCGAAAAATGCTTATGTGTTAACACACGCGGCAGGCGATTACAAGACGGATCCGACATGGTGAACGATAGATTCCACATGGAAAATCCTCATGCTTAACTATGTATGCATTTTAATGCAATATTGGATAGAATACTAACGAATGGTAAATTTGAGTCACGGCATGTGTCGTTGGGGTACCACGTCGTGTATAGAGGTCACAGAATAATTGAATAATACCCCTACGCCCGTGTTTATAAGTCCATTAGTTGCTTGCCCGTGTTTCAAATTTTTATTTTTACATACAATTTTGACTGCACAACATTCAATCACAGGTGCACGACGTGTGTGGTAGCAATTAAGGGTGTGCTAAAGAAAAAACGTTAGGCTCTCGTTGATCCTGGATCGGCCTGCCCAACTCGGCTCAATTTTTGCGGGCTCTACTAGGCCTTGTCGGTCCACATGTCCTGAATATGTTTTTTTCCAGTTCAAACTAGTCTGATTGGAGAAATAACATACCTTCGTTTTCGGGCTCCGGTAGGCCCGTGTTGGGGAGGCGCATCCGTGGGGCGGTTTTAGGTGGCGGGAGTGGTGGCTAGCGGCGAAGGGCGGGGGTGGTGGCTAGCGGCAAAGGGCGGGGGTGGTGGTAGACTTGGATTAACAATTTGGGTGGATTAGTAGAGTTTGAGGTGTGAAAAATCCATTTTATAAAAGTTGAAGATGTAAGTGCTAAAGGAAGAGAAAATTCACACTTACACGGAAAAAAAAAGAGGAGTATGTAAATGAATTTCCAGCCTCTATCTCCAACCGACCCGAAATTGCCGATCCTACTCGCTCCGGGCCAAATGGCCTCGCCTCGGTGTAGGCCGAAAAAGCCTCGGGCCGGATCAAAATTCCGACGAAAGCCCGGCGAACCTGGCCAGTGCTTACCCCTAGTAGAGACCAGGAGTTGGAGCTAATTGACATTCTCGTAAGTCATTACATGACGTGGTTTCTAGGAAAATCCACACTTCGGCCACGGGGCTTAGACAGGTTAACACTGAAAAAGACAGCCACGTGGCGGGCTCTCGACGGAGGACACGATGCTAACCTGGTGTGTGTTTTTCCCTGCCTTATAACTCGATAAGCTTGGAACTGTAACCTAACCAAAACCCTTCGGGAAAGCGCATCGAACATTTCGATAAAGATTTTTAAAAAAAAAAAAAAACGTACGCGCGGGACCGTCCAATAATGCGAGGCATATGTCTTCGCGAATATCGCTCTCCATCGAGCGCACGTAGTAGCTTTCGATGGCGGCCGTAGATGGTGACGCGGCAGCGCATGTGGCCCCGTCTCCGCCGTCCTTCCCCAAACCTAAGCAAGATCAGATCAGGCGTCGAAAAAGCCGTGGGATTCCTGTGTAAAAGAATCGAACCCTTCCCTCCAATAATGCCTGGGGCTCGGTATTTATTCCGGCTCAACACAGCCGTCGCGTTTGTTTTACTTTATCTCGCACTTAAGACACTCTTGGTCGGTCGACACACACGTGTCCATTTTTAACCTGCTCCACGTGGCACGAAGAGATGGAATTTAAATGCCGCCTTTGCAAGATTCGGTGGCTTTGTAAATTGCCCACCACAACGCCTTCTCACGTTCTTCTCTGCCCTAATCGCGGCAAAAGCTCTTCGCGGCGTTTAGGTTCCAATGTCCAAAAGGTAAAATTAGGTCGAGAGTTAGGTGGTGTTGCGCTTGGAATGCACCGTTCGATTTTTGCTAGGTATACTTCTTGGAACCTGCGGTGTTACGGGAAATTTTGTTTCGGTAATTCGTGGTTTTTAAGAGGAGATTTTGGGGGCAAAAACCGGCCGAGGAATTTCGGTCCCGTTAGACCTACAAGAACGTAGAGAGTAGTTTCTTGATTTTTACATCGACGCGCATAAAAGATTTTAGGTTGGACTCTTCGAAATATTATTTTCAGAGCCAACGTGCCGTATTGATTGGTCACTCTCGAATAGCCCGACGGAATTGACGAGAGGGTTTTTGTTCGCCGCATGATTCGATCCCATTTTTTTGTGATCGAATTTTCTAATCTTCGCTTGGACAATTGTTTTTGATACATCGACCTATGAGCAACTTAAAGTGCTGGGGCTGAGAGATGTCTTGCTTTTATTTTGTTCCCCCCTTTTTAATATCTTTCTTTTCTCTTTTCTTCCATTTTACCATTTCTTCTCCCCCAAGCAACATGACCACCACCCGTCGTCGCAATCACCATCACCACCACCACTACCGCCAATTTGTCTTCGCTCTAAGCACAATCACAACCGTCGTCATCATCATGTGCTCTCTCTCTCTCTCTCTCTCTCTTCATCCGAATCGACAAGATATACCAACGGATCGAGTCGAAGGAGAGCGAGAGCTGAGGTACGAAAGCGTGGAGCAAGTGCGACAAGCTGCGATGAGGATGTAAGCGATGGATGCAAAGATGGGACAGGGTGGAGAGAATTACGGTCATAAGGATTTCCTTGCACATGATCACAATTCACAGGGTATGAAATATCTCCGAATCAGGAACAGTCGAGCACCATTCACCTACCCCCATAACATAAACACGGTTTATTAATATAATTTACTGTATCACTACTCACATGTGTAGGCCACATCATACTGTATTCCGATCGCGACCCTCGGCTTATTAGAATCAAACCTTGGTTGACAAATGCGCACATCTCTGTTTGCAGAACAATCATGCTTTGCTTCCTTTGCTCGACAGGCTATAGTAAAACATGGACGGCCCCGTCTGCGATTATTTTTTTCTTCATAGGTGTGCGCCGACCCGACATAAAGAAATTACCAAAAGAGAGAGAAGAAAACGCACTGATATTCACCACCCCGCCCACCTCCTCCTCCTCCTCCATCCTTCGCCACCCACCTCCAGCAGGCGGAGCTTTCACGTAATCCCCCGCCACCCGCCTCCTCCTCCGTGACGGCGACAGCCTCCCTCATTCGTTCTGGACCACTCTCTCTCTCTGTCTCTCTGTCTCTCTCTCTCTCTCTCTCTCTCTCTAGACATACTGTTCCATTGCTTTTTGTGGTGTCCACAGGAACAACGTAAGCAACGGCTCCTCCTGGTGGCTAACTCCACCTTATCTCCTTATCTACTTTGTTTTCTTTAAGCGCCAGCTTCTGCGAGAGTTGGCCCAGAAGAACCAAAAGCAGAGAGTGGTAGGTCCGTCCTCGTTCCTTTATCCTCCGCCTCCTCATCTCTTGCTTTGGACGAGGTCCCAGTTTCTCCTCATGTCCCGAGCTTCCCCCAGGAAACAAATCTCCCGTTGGTCGCACCCCAAGAAAGATAGAAAAACAGACGGACGTGCATATCTCAAGAAAGAAGCAAGAAAATTGATTCAATGGATGACCCAACAGACTGTGTCTTTCTTTTCCCCTTTCTTGATTGCTTCTGTGTATTGTCAAACACCTACAGATACAAAGAGCAACTGCACACAAGATCGACGATATGATCTAAATTGCTTCTATATATGTCGAGCGTCAGAGATATATTTCATATTTGTCATCTCCCTATCAAAAAGAAATGAAAAACTTCATCAGGGCCTTAGTCTTTTTCCCCCATATTCAGCTTGATCAATCGGCGCGTGGAAACTAAGAAAAGAAAGAAAAGATCAAACTCGGTTACCCACTAAAAACTACAGCAAAACTGGAAAAAAAACACCAAAAAAATCAGATAAAGCTAGGTGATTATATGGGCGATCCTTCGCTCTAATTCAATCTCCGTCCGAGTTCTCCGATTTTGGGTACTCGTTCAAGTCCGGCTTCTCCGTGGTCACCTGGCTCGAGTTCGGCTCCGGGGCGGGGAGCTGGGCCGCAGAGGCCTGGAGGGCGTCGACCCGGGCCCCGACCTCGGTGGCCTTCTTCCGTATGGAGGCGGCGGACAGGTCCCGGAGCTCGTCGTCCTCCTGGAAGACCAGCTCGGGGAAGTTGAGCCGGGCCGAGGGGCCGCGGAGGTAGAACACCGCGGTGTCGTAGGCGCGGGCCGCCGCGATCGGGGTGGTGTAGGAGCCGAGCCAGATCCGGGACCGCTTGTTCGGCTCCCGGATCTCCGCCACCCACTTCCCCCACTTCCTCCTCCTTATCCCCCTGTACGGCTTTTCCGCTTGCTGGTGATCGTGGTGGTGGTGCTGCTGCCTCTGCTTGCGCTTCTCGGCAGCCGTCCCCGTCGCTGTCGTGGTCGGCGTTGCAGTAAAAAACTCACCCTCCATGATCGATGATGGCCCTTCCTTTCTCGTTCTCTCCTTCCCCTTAGAACTACAAAAACTCGGAACAGAGGAGCAAGAACGAATACGTTTCGCTCATGGGGGGGGTGGGGGATCTTCTCTCGCTCGGATGATCCCAGGAAACGCTTGCCGCATGAAAACCCTGGTTTGCGTTTCGTACGAGAATATAAATACGAGTTTTCTAGAGAGAGAAAGAGGGAGGAGGGTAGAGAGGGAGTTTCCGACTTGGCTGCGAGCCTGTCGTCTGGGGACGGCTGCCACGTTGATCTTCCCTTTAAGATAATCCAAACTTGGCCGACATAATCCATCGCTCCCCTGCAATCTCTACTTTCAGCTTCTCCTCTTTTCCTCTCCTGTGCGGTCGAGTTTTTGGTAAATTGGGTAATGATTCTTCGTCGTCTTCTGCGCACTGTTGCTTCGAAAGCTTCGCTACCTGATGTAATCGCTAACAGTACCGCGAGAGGTACGTGTACATTTGGAAGATGTGTATGCCCATCTCGCTAGGGCAAAAAGTTTGTCCCGATGGACGAGTCCAAGAAGGGATTACCGCTCCATGAACAGATGATTCGAGTCTGCACATAGTTTTCAGCGCTTCCCTCCACTGGGGAAGTAGCTTCGTACGTAGCAATTATTTCGAAGGCTTATAATCAAGCAGACCATAATGAGTTCATTATAATGGTGCGTCGAATCTCGATTGGATATTCGTGATATTCGAGGTTCTTTCTCGCGAAACCTGAAGAGCAAACCGAGTTTTCGAAGCGAGATCTTAATTTGTTAGGATCTTTTAGACGTTGTGATGATGATTGATCAAATTCATTGGGATTGATTTGGTTCCGCTTAAGAATTTTTTTGAAATTTCTGAATCTGAGGATTCGATCATTATGATGATTTCTTGTATTTTATATCTTGTCAATTGACTGAATTGAGCTACAGACGGTATCTTCCTCCATTCCTGATTAGAGGAAAGTTTCCCTTGACTGTTCATTTGATTGGTATGTTACAAATATAGACACCGCTTGCGTTTATATTTAATTAAGTTTACATATGAATGATATCCATAACTAATAACCTACTAATCAAAGGTATGGTTTGGGAAATTTTTTTTGATATAATTATCCAAAAAGTCATAAACTTATTACATAATAGCTAATTCAATCACAAACTTCTCAATTTGATCAATTAAATCCTAAACTTTAGGACGATTTGCCAATGTAGTCTTTATAGCCAATTTTGGCCAGACATCAAAGACGTGGGCGCCGGCTATCCTGCATGCCATAGCCGCAGGTTACATGGATGATTTTTTGCGAATGTTTTATATTTTCTTTCCTTTTTTTTTTCCTTTTCTTTTCTTCCCTTTTTCTTCTAACTAGAGATAAAGAAAAGTGTTGCTCATAATGATGCTAAATATCAACCAATGGAACAATTATTCAGAGTGCCTCACTCGAATCCCAACCATCAATCACACCCTCCAATCTCTTATTTCTTGTCCACAAAATGACTCAAACTTCCATAGAACACTTAAAACATATGGGCTCTCAATTTGTGTATTCAAAGTGAAAAGAGCGACTCAAATACACAAAACGTCGGGGATAAGAGCATAATTGAATTGGACCCAATCATTTTGTCATTTTGTAAGCAATCATCCTTCTTTAATCAAGTGATTCTAATATTATACTTTTAGTACATTTGTATTTGGATTTAACCAAAGTATTTTTACGCTCTATGTTATAGTACCGATTCATTTTAACAGCTATCTATTTTTTCTCTATCACATCTTACACTGTGTGTAGTATGGTCAATCTTACTGTTATAGTTTTTTTTTTCCAGTTCTTCATATATATATATTTCACATATCGCCGGTCTATTCCACTACGAATTCTATTCTAAGCGACAGAGTAAAATTTCCTCTCTATATTTTTTTGCAGAAAAAATTTGCGTATTTTCGTTCTACCACAAAACATGTCGGGTATCGTAAAGTCAATTAATTTTACTTAAGTTTATAAGCATGGAAATTCTCTCATAAGGAGATAATTTTACGACTTATTAATTATAAATTCTTTTAGGCATATACTATGTTTATGACTATGACTTGATCTTTTTAGAATTGTTTTGGGGAAAAGGAAAAGCTTATCTTTATCACACAAATCGTAGTCAAATCTTCTTGCTTTTGAAATATCACAGTGTGCAATGTAAGTGGTCATCTACAACATGAACTTGAAGTAGGCGGGGGGAGTGCCGACGTGTACAGTTACGGCTTCACTACGCAAGCATGAAGTTCCACAACCCTCTCGCATGTCAAGCCGGAAAAAATTTATTAAATGGCGGATAAAATTGAAATTAGGTAAAGTCTCGGATAAAATAATAACGTCGCGTGCACTTTAGTATATGAGCATGTGAATCATTAGACCGAGCAAACCCCCCATGAGAGTATTTAAAAGGCCGATTTACATGGCAATATGGTAAAGATTCCGGGGGTATGATGTCTGCCGTCGGTGTCTCGACTCGGTGTGTCGTCCATCCCGATCATTAGTCGGTGTGGAGAATGGTGGTTGCGAAATTCATAATCAATGCATCGGAGGTTTGATATTTGTCGACGAATCGATAGATGCGACGGGGCTTGGGTCTTTTCCCATATTTCGGCCGGCTATTTTTAAGGGTTTAATATCACGAAAAACTCCAAATTGGTACAACCATAACAAATTTACCCCGAACTAATTTTTTGACAGACAAAAGCCCCAAACCGGTGTACTTGTGACAAATATAGCCTCCGTTAATTTCCGTTAAATTTTACCGTCGAATTTCTGAGTTGAATGACATGTGACAGTTGACGGGTGTATCGATTTAGGTTTCTGAGGTTTTTGACCCTCCGTTTGTCGCATATATGCCGGTTCGAGGTTTTTGCTATTTGAATGATACTTTAAATCTTGGCGAAACTTTTCAAACAAAGGTGTAAAACAAACGGTTATTGATTTGTCGACGGTTTAAAAAACGATTTTTCATTGCTAGCAATTCGATGATCTTTTAGTCAAGTGGACAAGAGAGAGGGTGGAAGGAGGGGGCCAACAAATTAAAAAGAATTAGGTCGGTGTCGGTGGCGGTGGCGCAATGGACGGACGGGATCGGCTTGTTCGGAGTCGCTTTCCATCCACGCCATTCGATGATCTTTTAGTCAAGTGGAGATATAACAACAGAAGGGAATTGCTTTTTATAGCACCTTGAAAGAAAGATTGTCTCTTCCATACATATCCTGTCACGGGGAAAAGCATTAGACATTGCTGACGTGAACGTTGGCCGGTCTATGTGATATCGTCGACAAAGTGCCAATTCAATTCTTTTGACTAATTTGACATTCCTATCGTGGACGTTGACTGGCCTACGTGGTACCGTAAACACTAATGTGGACGATTAATAATAATATTTAAATGCTTTTTTTGTTCTTTTTCTTTTTTTTCTTTCTTCTTCCTTTGGCCGGTGACCAATCACCGGCCGCAGGTGATGGCTTGGCGGGCTGGCCTCCACTAGGCAAGGCTCGGCATCAAACGCCATAGGCAAGGTAGAGCCTCGGCGAAGGCTCCCCTCGCCATATTTGTTGAGACCGCCGTGGCTTGGGTGAGGGCCGACCTCGCCAGATCTGGCGAGGGCAGCCCTTGCTAGGGTTTGCTTGGCCTAGCCTTGCCTGTGGCGGTTGACGGCGACCCTCGCCCTGGCAAGGCTAGCTCGCCCGACCATGGCCGGCGGCCGATCACTAGCAAAAGAAGGAATAAAGAAAAAAAAGAAAAGAAAAGAAATTTTTTTTTAAAATAGAAAAATATTATAAAATTGTTCATGTCAGTGCTGGTGGTGCCATGTAGGCTAGCGGATGTCAATATCCTGCCAAAATTAGCTGGAAGGACTAAATTGACATTATTTCAAAAGGTTTAGGACTAAATTGGCACGAAAAAAAAGGTTTATGATTAAATTAATAGGATTATGACTTTTCCGACACTTTTCCCTCCTATCTCATGTATATTACATGTGGCCTCTTTCGACTTATGACTGAATTTCAAAACATAGAAAAAATAAGTTGATTAGTGAACCTCATAAATTGATTTCGTGTTACACGTTTGGACTGATCGCAAGAGGTCGACCGACTTAAACGGCCTGTCTCCAGCGTGGTCGAAACCTAGACCTCGGCTAGGTGCGGTCGAGTCTTGAATCTAGTTCGATGCTCAATCCGAGGTCGTCCACCTCGATTCCATGTCGCCACGGTGCAGGATCGGAGATGGACGCGGCGAAGGAGTGGCTTTCGAGGGGCGGAGGGGGTCGGGCGACGGTAGAGAGGACGAGACAGAAGACGGAGCGCGACGCAAATGGCTGTCCATTTCGTTCCTTTGAAAGTCCTTCCGGTGTCTAGCATCTTTCGCTACTACTCATTCGACGGCCGAAAAAACGATCATCCATTTGGAGGCAGCCTTAATTTCTTCCTTTCAGGATAAATCATTCCTGTGCACGGATTGCAACATATCGTGTGAACATGTAAGATATGATCTTGCCTTCAAAATTCAAACACAAAATGATTTTGCCGTCACACGAATGAAGAAAATAACAGCGGCATCACACATGATCATCGAAGAGAGGCCGGTCAATATATGTACAGGTGTCGGGACACGAATGGGTTCGCGGAGTCAAATACGACGATTACCGCCTTAATTTCCATTAGTTCAGATTAGTTTGAATAAGCAACACCCCAATATGAAAAAAAAAACATTCATGTATTTTTGGGTTAATACCACGAAAAACCCCTAACTGATACATCCGTGATAAATTTACCCCAAATTAATTTTTGGACCACAAAAAATTCCAAACTAGTACATTTGTGACAAATTTACCCTCCGTTAGTTCCCGTCAAATTTTACCGTCAAATTGCTGAGTTGGATAACACGGGGCAGTCGACGGGTGTACCAGTTTTGGGTTCACAGGTTTACCAATTTGCGGTTTTTCGTGGTATTAATCCAGTTTAACGGAGGGTAAATTTGTCAGAAATGTACCAGTTTGGAGTTTTTGGTGGTCAAAATATTAGTTTGCGGTAAATTTGTCACAAGGGTACCGATTTGGGGTTTTTGGAGGTTAAAAAATTGGTTCGAGTAAATCTGTCACAAGTGTACTAGTTTAGGATTTTCCTTGGTATTAACCCCATATTTTTAGCACGGAGCAATAGACTCCTGCCCTAAGAATTAGATAAGCATTGGAAAAGAATATGAAGTCAGAATAATTTGATTTAAGCTTAAGGCCGAATCAACAAAATGACAAAAAGTCGGTCGCCCCCCTAACTCGCTGCCGGCATGTGTGTATGCCGACAGCACCGCTAGTGCTTTTCCATCATTGGCGTAATGGGAGTTGGAGTGGGACACCGATCGCAATAATTTAAAGCATAAACCCTACATGTGCGCCCATCGATTGCTTGCTGCATAATGATAGAAAACCTGAAAAAACGGCTTGCTAGCCAAACAAGGCAGGATTCAGAGGTAAATGAGAACGGCTTTTGCTAGCTCGTTGTTTGACCTCTCCTTGAGGACAGCCGCTTGTTGTCGTTGTTCATCGGCTGATCAAAGATGATGAACCTTCAGTTGGGACGGAGGATGTCCGGCGCAGCTCTGCTGCAGCCACTTTTAGCTGTGAAATGGGGCGCCGCGCCTTTTGACGGCGTTCGGTTTCAGATGTTGCGGTTGTAAAATAATGTATGCTGAACATGTAACTTACAAAACTTCATTCAGCCACAACTATATATATATATCAGAGGGTTTCGGTTCTAATTGACCAATTATCGATAATGGTGAGAACATGCTTGTTACGGAAGTGCAATTTTGACCAGAAAAAATTGTAGTTTGTAAGTGAATTTTTTACTTAGTGCGTCAGGTCGAGCTTGCTTGCAACCCAATCGTGAGTTTAAAATGATTGGGTGTTGTCAATGGACTTCAAAAATGAGAGAGAGAGAGAGAGAGGGGGTGGCGACGACAATAGAGTGGCGGGGCAGTGGCATCGGCATATAGCCGGTGATAGCAGTTTCTCCGGAGAATGAGACGATGGGAGGCACATACAGTGGCTGATTTGGGAGGAGCAAAAAGGAGGAGAGTTGTTTGGGATTTGCGCGAAGTTGAGCAGTATAAACTCAAACACAACGGATGCTTGTCGTAATCATCACTACTTAGCAAGAGATAACAGATGTAATCGAAGCCGGAGAAAGTGAATCGACTCTTTTCCGGTGCATCCACGAGTATGACTATCCGAAATTTTCAAAGTCGGTTTTTTTGCATCGGGTATTCCATACTGTATAACGTCACGCAATACATGATTCATTATCCGTCGTCGGATGTCGCCGATCAGACAAGAAAATGTCAATTGGTTGGCGAATCCCGAGCTTCCGATGTTGACACCGGCATACCGCGCATTATTGTACCCTAGAGATTTGGTTACCCATTTCCACAAGCACTTCTTTATGTTGGATAAGAGGAACCAAACGTCACCGGTCGAGGCTGAAAAGGACATGGCTGGCCCAGAGGACATGAATCCCATCATACATATATAAGTATTCCTTCGTGTTGGATGAAGCGTAGATTAAACACTATGATTTACGTTTGACCCAACTAGGAGCTGCATTTTTTTCAATTATTAATCCGAGAATTTGAAGTACCCCTGTACTATAAGCAGTGCAGTACAAATTCAGAGGATGCCGCCTTAAGGAAAAAAGAATTTGTTTTAATTGTTTTATTTTCTCCGGATACCTTATTAATTACTACCGTCAATATTCGTCTTGAAATACTCGTTCCGGTTTCACCTACTTATGGACTTCTTTCCAAGTGTGATGATAAAAATTACGAAATCCAAAGCGACCTATAAGACATTGCTCGACATACGTGTACTTTTCAGTTTTTTTACGGTGTGAACTTTCGCTATTACATCTCAAATTGATACTCCATTTATTTACTAAAGCACTTGCAGTGAGGCACAGCAGCCGTTATCAACCGGCAACTTGGGACCGTTTTGCTGCATCACAATAGACAAACTATCTATTTTCTCGCTCTGCCGAACCGACTGTGATTGGCAATTTTCACTGGAAATCACGGTGAAGTCCATGAAAATTAACCATCGGCTCCGACACCACCTTTTGGGCCTGCCCGGTGGAAACTCGACCATCAACGGCATATCCAAGAGAACTGTCAATCGGGATATATATATGAACTGCTTCTCGCCGCATCAAATCTATGCGTGGGACTTCTCTTACACGATGCACTCTTGTACTACAACAAATCCAATCTGACATTAAGCGATATAAATGCTCAAATCAAGCTCCATATCAACTAGAGCTCAAAATATCGAACAACTGACATTTGTACCTGACTACCTTTCTTGGGGAAATTGGATCGCAAACGATAATTTCGACCTTCATGTTAAGCATTTTCCCCCTTTTTCTGGACGCACACCATACACATGGGGCACAAAATGTAGTCATCCTGGTCCTCAGGAAATAACAGCAAAGTTTAATTGCATCGTGTCATGCAGAAATTACAGTAATGCAATGTTCATCCATTTCAGACTCTTCCATTTTGGTCCTGACTCTTCGTAACACCGGCCCAAAGAAATGGAGAAAAGTCCGTGGACGGGGCTCATTCGAGTTAAGCCCAATCATGTCTGGAACTTTACGAATTTCAACCTTTTGTTGTGCCACGCGAGAGAACCGATTGGAAGGAAGACGAATTAAGAAATGTTACGTGATTGATATTAAATCGAAACATTCCTTATTACATGCTAATTAACGAGACCCAAATTTAGGGTCCGTTCGTTTGAAGGAAAACTGTTTCCGGAAAATTGTTTTCCGACTTTTCAGTATTTGGATGACGGAAGACTAATTGAATTACCGAAAAAAACAAATTTAGATCGGAGAAAAATTATTTATTTTCTCCTTTTGAGAAGAAAGGAAAAGCTTTCTCTAAATCGCCAAACAAATGAAAATTATTTATTTTCCTTGGTAATGATTTCATGAATAATATTTTCCTTTATCATGAAATTTTCAATGGAACATACAACCAAATTTTGAATAAGGTCGCTGTCTTACCAACAGGTAGCACTAAATTCTCGTGGGTCGAGTGTAGTTTCCATTTTTTTCTCTTTTGGACGGGACAAATAATTGAGTCAATCAAGCGCAACACATTATATTGATCCTTCGTACCCTTAATGCATCCAACACGACAAATCACATCTCAAAGTTGTACAATAACCTCTACATTATTGTTTCTTAATTGAAGTAGTTAGTACATGACGATGCCCATAATCTAATATTTTTTAATGAATCGCGCGCATGCATAGCACCTCCAATATATTTGATTCTTCTAGTTTAAGGATAAATTAGTTAAGGATGTTTGATGTGACCATCACATTGTCAGAAGCCACTTATCGACCTTTTTGCTTGTCGAATGACAAAAACGAAATTTGCCATTTCAGGAGAAAAACCAATGTGATTTAAGATGATCTTCTATATCGTATCTTTTATATTTTTCGGAAAATTGCATCGAAAGCCCCAAATCTTATCAGCAAATGAAATCGAGGCTAAAACATCTATTCGACGCGATCAACTCATGAGCATTGGGTTAAAACAAAAAATATATAAAAACAAGCACGGTTGGATTGCTTGCACGACAGAATGAGAGGGCGTCACGCAGAAGAAATCAGAGAAATTTCGGAAAAAAAAAAATTAAAGACTCGACCAACTTGGGAACCGATCGCATTCCATATACAAAGGTCTAGGACTTCCGACACTATTTTTTCCACATGCTTTCTAGAACATGCGAGGCGTTCAATATCAAACAGAAATCAAATTCCAGGAAAGTTGAGAAGAAATCAACAGCGAGAGTCAAAAAGTCGAAAGTGCCGATCGATCTGAACACACGCCGAAGACGTCGACCCATGTAAAAATGTAAGGTAATCGCTAAACATTGGGGTGGGACCACGGAATCATCGGTTGAGGAATTCCATGTGGGACAACGAGGAGCCCTGCGCTTTTTTTCCCCGAACTTTTTTTAAAACACCACTTTTTTTTATTGAGGAACCAAAGGATTGGTAGTAGATCTTTTCTAGGAGTGGGAATTGTCAAAAGAAAAAAAAATGCATTATGCTTTTAGCATCTTTGTCAATGCCGGGCTATTATGTGTAGCTGTAGCCTTTTTCTACAAGTCAAGATTTTGGAAAAATTACACAGATGCTCCTAGCTCGTGTTGTGGCGTGGTTGGCCTCGTGCTTAATCCCACTGTTGCTGGTCAAATTTGCATCGTGTGATTTTTCTCCCACCTCCAGGACCATTCGCATTTGATCCGCATAACCTAGAAGCCAACAGGAATGCGGAGCTGTTGGATAGTCGGATCTTTGCGCTCGTACTCCAGCATTGGGGGGAAAAAAAATATAAAATTAGTGACGCTATATGCTTTTATCGACATGACTGACTGAATCTGGATATCAACTCGCCCATGATGTAGGGGTGATCGGTTCCAGGGTGGGTTGGGTCCAGACCTGGAACCTGAAACCAACCCTGTTATAATCGGTTCCCAATTTTTGGAACCTGAAACCGATCATGTTTTCCCTAGACCCTGTTTTGGAACCGACCCTGTTTTTCCGATCCGGTTTCAGGGTCTACCCGAGAACCTGAAAATGTATATATGCAAGTCTCATCTCTATTAAATAATAAGCTTAACAAAGCAACATAGACAACACTTTCTGTGTACAGACTCCTAAGTGCGAATTAAGAGAAGATATAAGTTCACATTAGCCATTAACATATGTTTTAGTTCGCTCACAAAATTAGCCTTTAGCCAAGAATCAGTCTCATTGAGACTAAACTACGGTCACACTTTGCCAAGAAAAAATGTTTGCGGTGGCAACAAAAAAATATCATCATGTCTGAAAATTAACAAAGTCGGTCATGATGGAACCTGTGTAAGATGAGACAATGCTTCAAGGAAGTTTCGATCAAGCTGGATAGCTTTTAAATGTGCTTCTTCAGCCCTTTGATAGTCACCAACTGAACACAATGCCAAACCCTACACAACAATATGTCAAATATCTCAACAATGTAACCTTTGTAACTCGGCGAATTCAACATACCCGAATCAAATAATACGGATATTTCAAAAATAGGACAAACCAAATATGTATATGTAGATTTGTTCTCCTTATCGAGCTTAACACAGGCAGATAAGTCCGCAACAGCAGCTTCAAAATCCTTGAACTTGAAATTGACGATTCCTGGGTAAATAAGATACTCATAATTACATGTCAACAGAAAAACTCGAACTCGAACGCAAAACCTCAAACTCGAACTCGAACATTGCCCCAACACGAGAACAGATTCGGAGCTCGAGCTCGAAACCATCTGACCTTGCAACAAAGACGAAGAAGAGAGACTGAGGGAACGGAGGACTCGTGGATCGGTGAGAGCCGGACGGGGGAAGCGAACGTGATCTTGCGGCGAAGAGAGAACTGAGACAGAGGAGTGGCGAAGAGAGAAGTGATACAAGGGAGCGGCGAAGAGAGAAGAGAGGTAGGGCAACGTGATCTTCATTTAGGGTTTTTTTTTTTTTTTTACATTATCTTAAAACCGGTTCTAAAACTGGTCCGGTTCGGTTTTTACTTGAAACCGGAAACCGGTTCCAAAATGGACGGTTCTAACCGGTTTTAACAAGGAACCGGTACCCAGACCTGTTTTTCGCGTGAGCCGGTCCGGTTTCCGGATAAACCCGGTCCGGTTGCACACCCCTACCGTGATGTATTGGATCCTTATGTCGGAACTTACTCAAAAAGACTAAAAGTAGTATATTTCGAGCATGATAGACTATATAATTAAATTGCCTTTGTCCAAGCCAACTGAAATTGATCTTTGAGCTCATTTGGCCCAGCCCCATGAGCTTTTCAGGCACCTACCGGATCTACTTCCATGTGCATGTAACGATAGCCACTCCAAAAAGAAAAAAAAAAAAAAAAGCAATCAAAATAGACGCTTTCCGTACATGACATGGTAAACAGAGTAAATTACTATGCGTCCGATATGTGAGACTTTGTGTTTAATTTCTTATTAGGATTAGTGTCAAATCGATCTCGCGATCTCTCTCGCTGTATTCTGGGCCTATTTCGTTCTGAATTTTGTCGACAACCACCGGTGGACGGAAGCAGGCGATCCTTGAACACACGACGACTATTTTCTTGTGCAGTTTGCAATCGATGTCTCGAGGATTAAGTCACTCTATATAACATACTTAACAAGCACCCCCGGAAGCGCCGAGACATCGAAGGCGGGCCACCCGCTCTCCCCCACGTCGGCGTCGCCGCCTCGAGACGCCCGCGGTCCCCCTCCTCCCCGGAAATCCCCAACGTCGGACAAGGGACGAGAAACGATGATGAATGGGACTGTGATTCAACGTTGGACAGCCCCGCATTTGCGTTCTCGCGAGCAACAACAACAACTCCGGATTTCTAGAAGCCGCCCCCCTATTCTTTAATTGACTCGTGCGGGCACACCAACACACACACCACGCACACACACACCCGCAAAAAAAAAAAAAAAAAAAACTGATTCCATCTTTTGTCTCTCTCTCTCTCTCCTCTTTCAATGCAATGATGATAATAATAATAATAATAATAATAATAATATCGCCAACCAACGCGTAATTCTTTTTAATGAAGTCGAAGGCGTTGTCGGTCCGTTTCTTTAAAGCGAGGTCAATGGAATGGCGAGGCGACCATTAAAATGACCCCCCCAAAAAAAAATAGAGGGAAGAGAGAGAGAATAATTTGATTAATTATTTGGAGAAAATAATCAGGTGCGGGGCGGTGCGGTGCCTGCTTGGGGAAAAGTACCCCAAAAAACAAGTCCTAAACCTATTACATTTGTATCGATCCGATCTTAAACCTTTCAATCGGGCCAATTTACTCATGAACATTTTCATATTGGTACCGATTCGGCTTATCCGGTCAATTTAGGCCTGAAATCGCTGACGTGGACGCCGGTCGTTCCACGTGGTACTGCCGACGCCAATGTGAACATTTTTTTAAATGATTTTTTTTTCTCTTTTTTTGGACTTTTCCTTCTCTTTCTACTTATGGCCAGTCGTTGGCGGTGAATTGGATCCTTATATCGGAACTTACTCTAAAAGAGTAAACAGGATTTATTACAAGTAGGATAGGCTATATAACAAAATTGTATTGTCCAAGCCATCTGAAATTAATCTTCAAGCTCATTCGGCTCGACCCCATGAGCTTTTCAGGCAACTACCAGATCTACTTCCACATACATGTACTGACAGCCATTCCGGGAAAAAAAAGGAAGAAGTAAATCAAAATAGACATGGTAAACAGAGCAATAACTTGCTCTTACCAAAAAAAAAAAAAAAAAAACAGAGCAAGTTATTGTGCATAGGGTACGCCAGGCTTTGTGTTTAATTTCTAACTAGGAAAAAAAAAACAGAGCAAATTATTGTGCATCCGGTACGCGAGGCTTTGTGTTTAATTTTATTGACCTATTTTGTTTTTGATTTTGTCAACAATGGCTAACTGAGAAACGAGTGCGATCCACTGGTACGCAATGACTATTCTCGCATAATATCTCGAAAATTAAATTACTCCATAATAGATATACTTAACAACGAGTTCTCTAATATAGACTATTAGAGTAAATTAGGATATTTGCCTATATAAGAAATAATCAAAATATTTATATTGATTTTCTGAACCTTTCAAAATTGCATAATATCTCCTTCTTCTTTCTTGGTCGATAATGCGATATCCCCTTTGATTGTACATATTTCGATCAATAAATGTCACCTTCAATAGTCTCTCGTATAGCATATAAAGTAGGCCGATGCGCTCTTCATCACGATAAATTCAATCACACACAAATTCCTCGATCCTATCTCCCGCTTTATAATTTCTTACCTCTAGACAAAAAGAGAAGAAAAAGAGAAGAAAGAACTCATTCCATCTCGTCTCTTCTCTCTCCTCTTTCAATGCAAAACAAATAACAACAACATCGCCAGCCAAACGCGTAGTTCTTTTTAATGAAGTCCGAAGGCGTTGTCGGTTGGGGTCCCTAAATGCGAAATCAATGGAAAAGAAGAAAGAATAATTTGTTCAATTATTCGGAGGGAGCGATCGGGTGCGGGGCGTCGTGCGTTACATCGCATCCCCACCACGACGACTCGAGACAAAGAAAGACAAACCTCCTCGTTCTGGTCCCAACGTTAAATTTTTTGACCAAAATTTCATCTTTGTCCGTGATGAGACGAGAAGGGTGTCATTTAAAAATGTGTCCCTTGATGATATCCCATTGACTTTTCCCCGCATCATGTGATTTGACCCTCGCCCGCCTTATGTTGTCAGTGTTCTCAGAATCATCGAACGCTTCTCGGTTTTTTTTAGGAGCCCCCAAAAAAACACGACCGTTTGATTGAAGAGGGAGTTGGGGTCGATCAGATCAGAGGGCAAGTGAAAATGAAATGAACCCACGAAAAGAGAAGGTGAAAAACGCAAGTGAATGCATGACCATCTCCATCTGTCAGGAATTGTACTCTTTTTCTAGTGCTGCGACTTTTGCCGATTGTTTTGGACCAGTTTTTTAGAGTTTTCTTGCTGCCTTTCTTGAACCAGTCTTCAGTCCACGCCTTCCTTCCTTCCGTCCTTCCTTCCTTCCTTCATTCCCATGCCCTCTTTCTTCACCACGAACCCCCCACGCCCTTTGTCACGCCACGCCCTTCCCTTTCTTTCAGCAGCACAGGAGCGAAAAGGGTCTCCAGGATCAGAACAATCAGGAGGAGAAACGGACTACAGAGCAGGGAAGCTGATCTTGATCGTCCTCGGATACAGAAGGAGATGCAAGAACGGTTATGGTTGACATTGGCCCTGGCGGTTGTCGTCGTCGTAACGATCCTCGTCGCCGTCATCGCGTGTCGGCGCTGCGGTTCGAGAGGCGGAGGTAGGGAGCAGCTCGTCCCGAGGGCTAGGACCGCCGAGTCTCTCCAGGATGGGATTGCCAAGCTCCAGCAGACAAGCCTGCGCCACCAGCTGGATCGGGAAGGCAGGAGGCGGCCGAGTTACAACGCGTTCCGCCGCGGGGCCTCGACGAGGCCGCTGTTCAGCTGGGTCGATCACCCGTCGCTGGTCACGGACGCGGTGGAGAGCGGGTGGTCGAGGTTCGCCTTCGCGGGCTACAAGTCGTCGCCGTCGACCCGGTCGGTGCTGCTCGGCGTCTGCGCGACGGGCGATCACAGGAGCGGAATCGAGCCGGAGATAAGCTGGGAAGTGTGCCCGGGCTCCGCCGATTTCATGCAGAAGATAAGATTGAATCCTGGATTGCTGAAGAAGATATGTTTAAGCAACAACAATCCTATGGCAGCTTCATCTGTCATCAAAACTGCCTTGCCCTTGCCGGGCCCTCCATTGGGCAATTCCTCTTTTCCTCAGGAAGCCTATTTCGAGATCACGATTTTGTACTCCAGGAGCAATCGCGATGCCTTCAAGTCCCAGGAAGGCGAGAGGACTAAACTCATTCGTGATAGTTCCAATTTGAACGCCAACTCGGAGTCCTTGACCCATGTTACTAGCACCGGTCGCGGAAGCAACTACAAGGTCGAAGAATTGAAGCTCAATATCAAGGACGGGGGCAATGGCGAGGCCGTCGAGGTGTCGCTCGGTCTCACGGCCGGAGGTTCGCTTCCTCTGAAACTTCCCGGAAGCTATCCGGGTTCCATCGGGTTCAACTCGAATGGTTCTGTCTGTCTTGATGGTAAAACTTCTGATCCTTGCATTATCATCTTTTGTGCGCATTTTGAAAAGGAAGGAAAGCCGAAAAGGAACGACCTTTATTGACGACAGTTACTGGGCAGCAGGAAAAAGTTCTTGATGGAATAGCTTTTCCGTTTTCCAGAGTCGCACTTTGATTTCATATGGTTCGCTCATCATGAAAAGTGGAGGCCAAAGGCTTTTGTGTTTATGCCACTAGTTCTTGTTTTCAGCCCGAGTTAAGAGTCAGTCGTAAGGAAAAGGCCCCTGCTTTTTGGACATTGCCAAGATTTGCTCTACAAGAACAACCGTCAAAATGAAACGCCTTTTCCTGTTCAGATTGACAATACAGTTTGCTGCTGTCGTTGTGTCATTTTCCCTTCTGTAGTTGTCTTGCTTTTATGCAACTTACTATTGGATTCTTTCGCGTAAGTTTTGTTCTTGAGTCACGATTAACTTGATCAAGTAAAATGAATCGTGCTAATTATTTCTCTATTTTTGAGGTTGTGAAAATTGAGCTTATTGGCCTATTGGCAGTCAACTTACCCTTTGGAGTCATCTCTCGTTCAGGAATCGAACTCGTGTTTGAATCTGAGAAAGCAGAATGGGGAAGGATGGAGAAGGTGATCGGATGCGGGTTCGACCCCAGGCAAAAGAAGGTCTTCTTCACGGTGGACTCGGAGCTGATGCACGTGATCCACTGCAAGACGGAGGAGTATGGTGCTCCGCTCTATCCGACACTTGCAGCAAACAGCGACGTCATGGTTCTCGTGAACTTCGGACAAGCTGCCTTCAGATATGGACCCGCGAACACGCAGCGCACGTCGAATCCTTGCTTCATCGGCCCGCTCATGAATTCCCCTGCTGCAACTCTGGGTTATGAGGACAGCAGAGAATTGTTTTCAATGGGAAGGATCGACTCCCAGTGGCTTAACCAGTTCATGAGCAGAGGCAGCCACAACCATGGTAATAACAACAGCAGAGTTCGGGATTATGATGATGAGTCTGAGGCTGATCTTTTTGAGATCGCTCTGGATAGTAGCGGAAGATCCCCCAACACAGTTTTATAGCTACGAGAAGCGAAACGTCACCAGGTTATAAATCGAAGCTTGAATTTTTTTGGCACCAGAAAGCTGATGCACACAGCTTGTGTGATAGTATGAAAGGGATTTGTTTCCTTACATCATAGAAGCTGATACAGAGTATGACAGAGAGATCTACGCCTTTCAAATGAAATGAGAAGCCGTGTCGGGAGTCTTTTCTGGTTGTTGTAGGATTCAGGATAGTTTCTGTACATCTCTGATAGCAGTTATTCTTTGATTTTGAAGGTTATTTACTCTTGGTGAGACTTCACTTTGTACATATCCTCATACAAATGTCCATACACATCTGATCTTGCTCCTTCAAAGTCTGGAATCAGTTAAATTATCTATTGAATTTGAACGAAAATTGCAGCAACCAGTTAGGTCAGACAGAAATTTGGCATCTGCACCCTAGTATCTGGGGCAACAAAGTATATTTTCCCTTTTTTAAAGGTATCCCACCCGACATAGTTCCACATATAGCAAAAACGCATCGGAGAATGAAACTAGTAGGTGAAATCATAGGAAGCAGGGCCATGAAGAGTGTGACAAGCCAATCTCTCAGTCACCGTGCTTCTATGCAATAGAGAATCTGGTGACAAATGCTTGCGAGGCAATCAAGTTCACTATTTCTTGGTGAAACCACCAGGTAGTTGGCACCAAGAATGATCAGACCAGTTTTTTTTCCCAAACAAGATCTGGGGTCACTGATTTTAACTTTAGAACTGAAGACATCGGAGAATGAAACTAGTAGGTGAAATCATAGGAAGCAGGGTTATGAAGAGCGTGACAAGCCAATCTCTCAGTCACCGTGCTTCTATGCAATAGAGAATCTGGTGACAAATGCTTGCGAGGCAATCAAGTTCACTATTTCTTGGTGAAACCACCAGGTAGTTGGCACCAAGAATGATCAGACCAGTTTTTTTTCCCAAACAAGATCTGGGGTCACTGATTTTAACTTTAGAACTGAAGATTATGCAGAGTGGTATGCACATTTTTGTAATTGGTACGGGTACCGACCACACCAAAGGAAGAAATGAGAAGTCGATGGAAGTAAGTGCTGGTTGAGGGGTTTGACATTTGATGTCGTAATCAGAGTTTCGGGCAGAGACCGCAATCAGTCAGGCCTTTGTATGGCCGATAAGATGAGGCAGAGAACGTCAGTCATTGACTTCACAGAATTTTAAATGGTAAGGAATCAAATGTGACAACCAGATGCATTGGCTTAGTTTCACAACCGAAACCCGTCGCTCCAATAAATTAACTATTGATTATGATACTTAAGGAGGAGTTAGCAGACATGTCATATCAAGTACGACACCAGAGTTTCTAAAACGTGGACCTACATACTATGGTGTACATTCATATGCTCCAGAAACAATAAAAGTAGTCTGTTCCTACTAGAATGTTGCCACCTATCACGCCCGCAACTAAGCTGAAGGTAAGATTTTCAAGAAACGGTTCTTAATTATAATGGCATGGATGTCAGTCAATGGGGGGGAAGTTATCATGTATCACGAGTTTCTAAAAGCAAAAACGAATGAGCCAATATTCCATACACATCGCCTATGAGGCCGACATAGATACCTCTTTCAGCAGAGAATAACCATTATCCTCAACTCGGAAGCCTCTGGTAATCTGTCAACGAATTGAAGCACTCCAACAACTTCAAAGCGGAGACTGGAAATAAACTAAAGAGCAGCACTTCGGCCTTGTTTTGCGATCATCTCAGTTTAACTTTCGTACCCATCTTGCACAGAGCACAGAAGTCTGCCGATCATAAAGCTCAACACTATACAAGACGCGGATATTGCTTGGCTTGTTGCCTCGCCTTTCTCTGGTACTCAGCTGGATCCTAGTCATCAGGGCCACAAAAGTTGCACCTCAAGCGTTAATGTACATAAAAAAAAATCGAGAATTCAAAATAGGTATAATGAGACAACCTTTACAAAAAGTTGGTAATCGTCATATTTTGCTGCACTAGCGGGGTTGGGCTGGTCAAGCAAATCCTGAATGCCCACTAAGATTTGCCTCACCGTGATAGAGGGTCTCCACCCCTTCAAATCATCATGAAGGAAATTGGATTTGGTAATGAATTCAAGTATTCATTGCAAGCATCGCAAATTTTAACTAGCAGTTTACACTGAGTATTTACATCTTCATTGAGGATTGACAGACAGACCATGCCTGAACCATAGACATTGAGGTGGAAAAAATCCTTAGGGAACATGCACTTTGGAGCCTTGCTAGGGTAATCCTCCGTAAAGTATAGTGTAAGTGGATAATTGCCACCTTCCCAGTCAGTCTGCATAAGAAGAAATGCCGTAGTACATTCAAAGTACTTCACACACAATTCATAGGCTTCTCAAAGCTATCCACAATGTTTCTCTAGATTCTCATAACTCCATATCAAACTGAGCATTTAGATGGCACCCAATCAGAGTAATGCAACCTCATACAAGTAATATGGTCATTAGCTAACAGATGATACAGGATAAGCATCGCATCACAATCTGGTAGAACTATACAGATAAACCTCATAATACTTATCTAGCAAATGACTATCAATTTTAACTTTTTACTTCCATTTTGGTATCATATGAGAGTTGTTTTTGACGCTATTTTGACAAGATATAACAAAGAGTTCCTTGTCACTGAAATAATATCCAACTTATCTGGACTCCAGCCCATTGCCATTGTCATCTCAGTCGCAACTTGCAACTTAAAGAAATGAGCTTTCATGGTTTTCCTAGCAAGAAGCGGTCATCATTGCCTTCCAATGCATCAAATACAAGGCAGCAGATTCTTATGAATTATGTTCCTCGCGATGGTGGCAACTGACTAGCCAATGATCAAAGTCACAATGTCACTGAATGGCAAGTCCACTTTAAAACATATTATCACTCACACACTCAAATATCAAGCCCCAAGACCACAGCCAAACTCGTCTTTCTGAACCTAAGCTAGTCCTCAAACCTAATTACCGAGCCATTCTAACTTTTGGGCCAATTGAAATCAAAGACCGCAAACTAACCAACTTGAGGCCAAAAGGTATGAACTTTACTCACAAAGCAGTAAGTTCATGATATTTGGGGTCTTCCCCGGATCTGATATACACCCAAGCGCAATCAAAAGATTCCACCACTAGCCAAGAGGTGCAAATGCAATACATTGCATATCTTCTTGGTGATTATACCTTCCCACACCAATCTAACACTTTCAGATTATACCATACACTGATCAACCACACGACCTTGAAGCACTGACTGGGTCATTTTAGTCTAAGCGGAGACCACAGCTACAATTCCAATTGAAATAAGTACCCACCCAGGAAAAAAGAAAAGCAAAGTCATATTATTCGTGAGGTTAGGGAAGCGAGGACTAACGCCAGCTTTGCCGGGTATAGTGCAATGCCAAACCATCAGGTTCACGGATCCATCTGGAGCAGTCTCCGGTCTTGCCACGAAACCCTGTTGTTTCCAGGTCCAGCCGACGAAGAATTCACAGGGATTCAGGAACATCAGGAAGCGCAAAACACAGGAGGAGGAGGAGGAGGAGGAGGAGGAGGAAAACAAGAAAAGCGGACGCATCGAAAGAGAGAAGGGAGGGTTCGAAAACGAACGTGGGGATGGTTCTTACGCCAGGCTTTCCGCTCCTCCGACAAGCGACCCCGAGCGATGCCGGCGGACATGTCCTCTGTCTCTGTCTCTCTCCCTCTCGCTCTCGCTCGGTCGATCGATGGACGAAGCCCAAATAGCAGAGGTGGTGTTTTTTCGTCCGTGTATCAGAAGAGAGGAAGCAAGAACCGACCAGGCTGTGGGGGTGTCCCGGTGAATTGGCAAATTTTGCAGCAGATGATTTCGTGTGATGATGATGATCTGCAAATGCGAATCTATTGGAATTTCGCTGATGTTTTTTTGAAAAAATTGTCAGTGTAATTCTATTCATGAGAGTTTTCACTGACATTATTTCATTCGAAGAGTGGAAAGTTCGAAATTATTGGAAGATTTTTTTTTCCTTTTTAAATTGGATGTGCTCGCTGGTTTATAATTTGGGCAGGGAAAATAACTGGCGAGGGTAGGCAACTGAGGCCATAGCGGCCTCGCTTGGGCCAAGGCGATGTCTGGCGAGGCCGCCTTGGCCTGGGCGAGGGTCGGCCTCCCCAGATATGGCGAGGCTAATCCTCACTAGCCATCGGCCCTTTACAATCACTGCCCATGGCCGATGGCTGTTCCTCAATCATTGGTAAAAAGAAAGAGAAAAAATCAAAGAAATTATAAAAAAATTATTTAAAATGTCCACATTGGCATTGATCGTCCTATATGTCATTACTGGCGTCCATGTGAGCGAGTTTTGCCAAAATTGACTAGATATATTTAATTGGCAAAATTGAAAAGTTTATGACTCAATAGGTTTAGGATTTTTTGACAATTTTCCCGATTTGGGCAAGTAGGCCCCTGTGTTCGCCGGGCGGCCGACGCTCTCTTCTCCCCCTCTGTTATTCTCGTGTCTTTTTATAAATTACATAGATATGTATTGATGTTCAACATTGATTTCACAGCCGAATTAGATTAGATGCCAATTGAATCAAATCCATTTAAATGACTAAATAGGTTCAATTTGGAGAGTGTAAATACCAGATTGAACGAAATTAAAGTTTGAAAAACTAACTTGATCATTGAACAAGAATACATAAGTTATTTTCAACACAGCCCTCTTTATAATGTTTTTAATGTCACGTGAAAAATAATCAAGAATCGTAATAAAGAAATGGATATTGGGTCAGGTGGTAAGTTTGCGTTTAAAATCTTTATGATAATATACTATGCTAAAGTTCTCTCGAGCTCGAGTCACGAATAGATGGCTTCCTACTCAAATTAGGGTAGGGGATTTGGGATAATCTGAATTCAATTCGATTAGCGGTTTCAAGCACAATGCACCCGGCATGACGAAGAAAAATAAAATTAAGGTTAGTGAATGTAAGACATCTCCTTTGATTGACTGAAAAAATAAACTTACTTTGATGCGCGAAAACTATCCCAAAAATTTCACTTTTATAACACCGAAAACACAAAAGGAAGGCCTATAGCTCACTATGCCAGAAGGCAGAATAATCGTCGCACACTCAAACAAGCATAAGATCCCACCGCACTTCTAAGATCTGTGAGCCCACCCCAATTTCACCAACCCATTTACTTAGGAGAGCATCAAAATAAGGAGTAATGACACTATAACTTTTACCCATTTTACGATCGAGTACCTAATTTATTTATTTTTGTTTAATCAAGTATCTCGACTTTTCAAACTCAGTTTCAAACGAGTCACCATTAAAATCGTGGAGGATGAATGTTAACGCGGACGCTACACCGTTAAATAGCCCTTAACCATCCATGTTGGCATCCATTGCGGCCTCTTCAGATAATGGCTACATCGGCAGAGTCAACATTCTATCTCCGTCCTCATCACTCGATACTTCGAAGGAGAATGACATAAATTTCATCGAGCAAACGAACCACGTTGCAAATTGTGTTTTAGATCTTGCAAAATAAGCAAGCCACCTCAGCAAAATCGCATGCCACGTGCCACGGACGAATTATTTAACAAAGACCTCCCATTATACCAAATTGAAAAGTTTAGATGCTTGATTCAACGAATAAGAAAATTTCTCGAGTGTAGAACGGACAAAAGACTGATGCAGCTGTCATGTGATTGCCCCTTGAAACCATGTCCCCGCCGAAGGTTGTCAGAAGGCATTCAATGAAAACTGGTTATGACCAAGTTACATATAAAGTTTCTCTTTTTACACCACCGGTCTCTCCAATATTTTTCTATCTACTATCCTCCTCCTATCAATGAAGACGCTGCTGCAGCGTACTAGGAGGCACGCAATTACTAAGCTAGCACTGTTCCTTGTGCAGGTCCAGTTCACTGTCGTCCAACACGGCCTCTTTAATCTCCTGCAGCATCTTCAACACCTGCCACATCGTGGGCCTCTGCTCCGGCGACTTCGCTCCGCAGGCCATGGCGATCTCCAGGAGCATCGCCAGCCGGTCGTCGCCCCCGCCGCCCCCGTCGTCATCCCTCGTCGACCTCACCCAGCCCATCACGTCGCCGCCGGGCATCGGCCGCAGGTGCTGCGACGGGGGCCGGCTCGTGAGGAGCTCCAGCAGCAGGGTGCCGTAGGCGTACACGTCGGACTTGTTGGTCGGCTGGTGACCGGGGTCCTTGGTCTCGGGCGCCCGGTAGGCGGCCAGGTCGGGGTCGTCCCCGTCCAGGGGCGGGTCGACCAGCACCGAGAGGCAGTAGTCGACGATGCAGGCCTCGAAGTCGGGGCCGAGGAGGACGTTGGAGGACTTGAGGTTGCCGTGGACGAGCCGCCACGCCTGGTGGATGTAGGAGAGGCCCTGCGCCACGTCCTCGGCGATCTTGAGGCACGATGTCCAGTGGAGGGGCTTGGCCCTCGCTGATTTGGATCCTGCAGAGCCATCGCAATGCATCATGACAATGAACCCACAAAAGCAAAAATCAGCACGTAGCCCCTAGTGGCTATCAAATTTACGACCGTCCTTTCGGTGTCGGCTCCTTTGGCTGTCCCATGACGTACCAAAGCTGCTGTAATCGGAAGTTGACCATTCAGGAGACAAGGAGAAAAGGAGGAAAAGGCCGAGAAAGAAAAAGATGAGCAAAACTTGGGCGTTCAAAATGGAGAGCGGGGGCTCCACTTCTGTCAGACCTTCCCCGACTTCCGTTCGAGTTTCGAGCTGGCGAGCCTGATCAAGGAGGGCCCCCTCTCGTTAACCCTACCAGATCTGATCCTACTATAAGATGTTCTGTGGTCCCTGTGGTTGCGAAATTTTTTCAAAATTCGAAGCGTGAATTCCAGTTTTAAAACTGGGATTTGGACCCCACTTAGGTCGATGATCCTCAAGCAAAGAAGGATCTTTTGGGAAGGGGGGGCGAGCTAATCAAAGAACAGTTGTCCAGTGCCGCAGTGATCGCCAATAATTAAGCGTTGCTTAGACATTAGTTAACGTCAATCCCATCCTGAAGAAACGTGCTTCCCGCAATTAATTAACGACAGACACCTCGATCCCCACAGCAAGATTCCCTGTTACGCAAAAGCTAAAAGAGCTCGTCCGCATACTCCCAAAACCCGAAATGATCGATCAGAGCGGACGGTGCTGGGTCAGGCAACTGTGTAATTTTGATCGAGTAATCTTAAGCAAACTGTACGATGGATCACGTGTCGAAATCTCGATGGCGATGCGATGGCGATGGCTCGAGAGGAGAGCGCGGAAAAGTCCAGGCCGAGTCGACTCGGGCATCGACTCCGCACTCGAACAGAGGAGAGGAGGGAAGGGGAAGATGGGTTACCGTGAATCAAGGAGAAGAGGCTGCCGTTGGGCTGAAAGTCGTAGATGAGGAGCCGCTCCTCCTTGGCCTGGAAGTAGGCGCGGAGGGGGACCAGGTTGGGGTGCCGCAGCCCGCCCACCGACTCCATGTGCCGCTCGAACGCCTCCCTGCTCGTCCCCGCCATCTTCCCACCGTCCATCCGCTTAACGCTCACGATCAGGCGGCTGTCCAGCACCGCCTTGTACGTCGTCCCCATCGTCCCCCTCCCCAGCAGCTCCGCCGACGCCCTCATCAGCTGCTCCAGCGAGTACAGCTGCGCCTCCCCCGCGCAGAACACCAGGCTCCCGCTCTTCGCCGTCACCTGCATTCCTTGCACCCTCTTCACCTGCAATGAATGACCCGCAAAATGAAAATGACCGATGATTGCACTACGAAGAAAAATAGCCGCATTCGTTCGTTTACTACTAAAATTAGTCGTGCAGCGTATAAAGCGCAGTCTACCGCTCACCTTCTCCTCCAGCTCGTTCTCCTGCTCTATCTGCATGATGGCCGCGGCCTGGGCAGCCGCGGCGGCGTCTGATGCCATGATTGTACTCGCCGCTAGCCGGGACGAATCCCTCTGTTTCTTAACGGCCACAGCGAAGCACAGGAGCGAGCACAGGAGCACCGCCACCCCCGACGAGAACCCGAGGATGACCACGGTCCTCTTGTGCTTCTTCTGAGTCGGCTGGGTCTGGTTGAAGCCACGCGCTTCCGCGCTCTGCCCCAGCGCCGTCGCCGGAGGGGGCGGAGCCGCGCTCGCCGCCGTGGAGGAGGCTGCGAAGAACGGTGGCCCGGGGTTGCATTCCTTGTTTATGATCTCCCCGCAGAGGCCCGGGTTCCACGAGTAGGACGAGAGCTTGAAGCGAGATAGGACCGGCGTGACGGGTATTGCGCCGGTGAGGTTGTTGCCGGAGACGTTGAACGCCTGCAGAGTGGACTGGTTGAGCGGAGGGACGGTCCCGTTGAACCGGTTGCCGTCGAGCCGGAGGTAGTACAGCCGGTCCAGCTCGGCCAGCCAGGAAGGCAACGGACCGGTCAAGCCGTTGTGCGACAGGTCGAGGGTCCTGACCCGGTGGAGCGACAAGATCGACGGAGGGAAAGAGCCGGTGAAGGCGTTGTGGTCGAGGAAGAGGAACTTGAGGTTGACGAGGCCGGAAAGGTCGGGGATCGGGCCGGCGAGCGAGTCGTTCTGCAGGCTCAGGACTCGGAGCTCGTCGAGGCGAGTCAGCGAGTTGGGAGCGAACTCGCCGCCGAGACTGAGCCCTACGAGGACGAGACGGACGACTCTGCCTCCGACGCACTGGACCCCCTGCCACTGGCAAAAAAGGAAGCTCGTGTTGGGAGAGAAGCGAAGGACGCCGTTCAAATCCGCCTTGGACGCGAACGCCAAGAGGGCCGACGCGTCGGGGGGCAACAGGAGGTTCGACGACGGAGGCGACCCAGAAGCGGCGAGCGCGAGGACAGGGCAGAGCAGAGCAAGAAACGACAGTGCGGAGGGACGTGGTGGGGCTCTTGGCCTCAGCATTGGCGCTGATGGGAAGGGACTCGAGAGAGCGCTCCTGTTTCTTCTCTGATGCAACGATGCCTTTCTTGGTTCCTGCTGTCTTTTTTACTTTCACGCGACTTGTCGTCTTCTCTGCTAGCGTTTTTGGGGCTTCTGCAGGTATGGGCAATGGAGGGGAGAGAAGAAGGGGCAGGAGGTACGTGACAAGAGCACGTAGAATGGAGGGCTAGAGAGAGAGAGAGGGGTGGAAGAAGGTAGGCGGTGTCGTATCGTCCCGGGACTGGACTGGGACTTGAACTGAGCGAGCCTCAGAATCACGTGAAGGTGGGAGAAAATATTTGGAGAAAAGAATCTGATGTGTTAAAAAAGATGAATTGCAGGTAGGACTGGCTTTTCTTTCTCCTGCATCAGGAGGTTGTCTGGTTATGGACCCCCCCCTCCTTCCTTTGGGCCGCGACCTACGAGCCCCACCCTTCTCCCTAGCAGAGAGACTTTTCAAATTT
Organism: Syzygium oleosum; assembly: GCF_021117445.2. Classification (NCBI taxonomy): domain Eukaryota; kingdom Viridiplantae; phylum Streptophyta; class Magnoliopsida; order Myrtales; family Myrtaceae; genus Syzygium; species Syzygium oleosum. Next base: position 271,097 of record NW_026607506.1, on the reverse strand, counting down.
CACCTCTCTCTCTCTCTCTCTCTTCCCCTCCCCCTCTTTGCGGTGCGACATGTGAGCTCACAGTAGCCCCCGGCCACTGGCCACTTCGAGATGCTGGCAAAAACCTGAGGAAAAACAAAAGCTTTCTCGGTTCTACTGCGCGGACGAATCGAGGCTCGAGAGATCCAGACCCAACAACGCTTTCACGAGTTCTTCCGACGTTTTCTCGCGACAGCAACGACTAGCGAACTTCATGTGATCAAAGGAAGGGGGAATTTGTTAGATCGAGTGGAGGAGAGACGAGGCTTTTGGGCGGGTCGGTTTTGCCTTTTGCCCATGTTCGAAAAGGCGGGGTTTTTAAAGAAAAAGAGAGTGCGCAATTCACGAGCCGACGAGGGGGGAAGTGGTTCTGAAGAACGATGACGCGACGCCTCACTTGATTATTAGGCAGACGAGAGATTCCAACAACTTCATTGAAGAAACGCATGAACAGACACGTGAGTGTTGGGTTTTTCACCGAACTCGGGTTTCTTTACCCATTCCACCGAACGTGGGTTTTTCCCGAACGACGAGGGAAGTGCAAGTTCTAACGACTTCCGCCGAAGCATCTTTCGCTTGGGAAAACGTTTGGAGATCTTTTGTGGGTTTGGTCCGAGGATGTGCATTTTTTACTGAACCCGACAGTCCAAGCCCTGCTAACCCCTCATCCAAGTTGTACATGTGCAATGGCCCCGTGCGAGGCTCTCAGCGTTGTGTACATACGCATACGTGTATGTATGTGACGGAATGGGCTTGCTCTTCGACCGCCACGACCGGGTTTCCGACTAAATCTTGCCCTTGTTAGAGAATGCAGTGCTTCCCATAACACGCCGTTAGTCACAATCGATTCGCTCTATTGGGCTATACTATAAGCTTGTTCACTCGAAAATCTCGGGGGCGCAAATGTGGAAGCGAAAAGCTAGAATTCAATTTGAGCGTGACCAAGATATATTCAAGGGGCTTCATGCATCGCCCAAGAATGGGGCCATCGGATGTGATCTATACGGAAAGCGCCAGGTAAAAATTGGACGCTAAAGCCTTTCAAGTTAAAGCTAACACTTTTCCATTGGAAAAACCAAAAAAGGTGAGAGTCAAAAGCCCCTAAAGTTCCACGTGGCACGATTTGTACGGTCTCAAGTTCATCTCCCAAGATGTCTCCCGTTTTCTTGAGAGACCCCAACACAGGTTTTTTTTTCTATAAAAAAAATAATTAATATCACAAAAAACCCTAAATTGGTACGGCTGTGATAAATTTAACATAAATTATTTTTTTGATCACAAAAAATCCCAAACTGGTACACCTATGACAATTTTACCCCGAACTAATTTTTTGACCACCAAAATCACAAATTGGTACACTTGTGATAAATTTATCATCCGTTAAATTTTACCGTTAAATTGCTAAGTTTGATGATACGTGGTAGTTGATGGGTGTACCAGTTTGGGGTTTTACCCCTCTATTTGTCACAAGTTTATCAATTTTTGATTTTTCGTGATATTAATCCAATTTAACGGACACTAACGGAGAGTAAATTTGCCACAAATGTATTAGTTTGGGGTTTTTAGTGGTCAAAAAATTAGTTGGGGGTAAAATTATCACTGGTGTACCAGTTTGGGATTTTTGGTGGTAAAAAAAATAGTTCGGGGTAAAATTGTGTACCAGTGTGGGCTTTTTGGTAGTCAAAAAAATAGTTCGGGGTAAATTTGTCATAGATGTATCAGTTTAAGATTTTTTATGGTCAAAAAATTAGTTTTTGGTAAAATTATTATAGGTGTACCAATTTGGAATTTTTCATGGTATTAACCCCAAAAAAAATCAATTCCTGAAGATTGGTCCTGAAAATTGTAGAAGCGCTAAAAAGTGATCACGGTTTCTATTTGTGTCACTTCGGTCATAAGCCATTTAAAAATACATTTGCTATTTCAGGTTAGAGAATTTATTTTCCTAACTTTAAGAATATATAATTTCTTCGATCAGTAAATGATTTTCATTTTCAGCAAACCAACTCGTGAAAGCCTAAAAAACTAATTCATAGAAAATTCTCACGCTTGAATAAACACACCCATAGACATTTCTCTTGGGTTTTCATTTCGTATTAGAAAAACATTTTCATACAAACCCTGATTAGCATGCTTTAGTTTATACTAAAAACTTAGGAAGATGGATCATCCTAAATAAAATTCGAATGTGGAACTAAGATGATGTCAGTATCCCGAGATAAAAAAAAATGCTTGTTTTTCATGGCAATCCTTATAAGGCCGATTGACAGATAAATCGGGTGAGTATTGACTTTAATTATTATTTTTTAGGATTATTATTACGAAAAATCCTAAATTGGTACATCAGTAATAAATTTATCCAAAACTAATTTTTTCACTACCAAAAACCCCAAACTGGTACACATGTGACAAATTTACCCTCCGTTAATTTTTGTTAAATTTTACTGTCAAATTGCTAAGATAAATGACACATGGCAGTTGACGAATGTACCAGTTTGGGATTTTACCCTTCGTTTTTTTTTTGTAGTAATTCAATTTAATAATGGGTAAATTTGTCATAAATGTACCATTTTTGAGGTTTTGATAGTCAAAAAATTAATTTGGGGCAAACTTGTCATGGGCGTACTAGTTTAGGATTTTTCGTGGTATTAATCTTATTTTTTATTGTGCCAAAGTGCGACCTTTTTTCAAAGACTTAGTGGCTGACGTGGCTAATATATATATTTCTTAAATTACAATTCAGGGGGCCTACGGAGATTCATATTCGAGAAAGCAAGATCTTTATTACACTGTTCCGTCAAGAATTTTCTTCTTTCTTAAGACAAATCTATTGAGAACATTCATGATGAGGTCAATTTCACTTAATCATTGGAGTTTTGAACATTATTAATGGCAACTAATTGACAGGTGAAAAAAAGATTATTTAGGCATTCCCCATCTCTTTACGTAGTTTTCATCCTCGCCAATTATCACGTAGGGCTGTGTTATAACTATAGCAATTACATAGAAACCAAACCTACAAAAAGTAAAGAACATAATGGCAACAACCGTGTCGCGACCTAACTTCTGCTAATGGATTATTAAGATTAAGCCTAACTCGAACCCTCCCAAGCCCTACCAATTCACGACTTAGGATTAAAGTTCTTAACGTGCAAATGTCTTCATGCTTGGAGTCGCCACTAATTTATTTGCGCTAGGTCAATTAAAAACCTAAATAAAACATAGAGTGATATGTTTTATTTCTACGAACCAGAGATTTTAAGGTCGGGGACTTGATTACGCTAGATCTAGTCTAACGCCCTTTCGGTACATTTTCTTTTCAAAAAAGATGTTTTGACAGGCAGTCTAAATCTATTTTATTACCTAGATACTAACATGCGGGGGTGACCATGCGGTGCGCAATCCATCAATTTAACACCCAATGAGAAAAGCGATAAATAAATTGCTAGATTAGGAGAATAGCATACCTTAGAGCAATGAAATCATTTGCATTGTTAGCTAGAAAATCATACAAGCTGTCGCGACCTAACCTCAGCTAATGGATTATTAAGACTAAGCCTAACTCGGGCCCTCCCGAGCCCTATCAATTCGCGACTTAGGGTTAAAGTTCTTAACATGCAATTATTTTCATGCTTGGAGTCGCCACTAATCTATTTGCGGTAGGTCGATTAGAAACCTAAATAAAACATAGGGAGATATGTTTTATTTCTACGAACCAGAGATTTTAAGCTCGGGAATTTGATTACGCTAGATCTAATTTAACGCTTTCGAAAAAAATGTTTTGACAAGCAGTATAGATCCATTTTATTACCTATAATACTAACATGCGGGGTGACCATGCAGGTGTGCAATCCACTAATTTAACACCCAATAAGGAAAGCGATAAATAAATTGCTAGATTAGGAGAATAGCGTACCTTAGAGCAACGAAAGCATCTACATTGTTAGCTAGAAAATTATACAGACAGGCCTAATATGATTTCTAATTAACAAAGCAATTCACTCAATGTATTTTTTTTTTGGGTTTTCTCCTGATTAAATGAAACTAGCCTAAGTACCATGGCGTGCAAAGTATGACATGCGATTAATTAAACCTAACATGCAAACTATATGACATGCAATTAAATGACCTAACTCTAATGACAGGCAAATGATGTATTTTTGGTATTTTTCATTTAAATTCTCTAAGTTAACATGCGATCTACCCTAAAAAAGCAATTTTATTTATACTAGAAAAACTTCTCTTTTTGGTATTTTTTAATTAAAATTCGAAATTAAAAATTACTCAAGTTAACATGCAATCTATCCTAAAGTAACTCATTTTTTGGGATTTTCATGGAAATTCGAAATCTTAAAATACCCTAAATAATCTATTAGGATTAAAATAACACCTAATTTAAACTAGGAGATGAATTATCTTAAGTCCCAATTTAAACTAAATAATTATCTTATCTTCTAGATGCATTTAGGATTCCTTAAACATGCAAAACTTCTAATTTAAATCCTATCTAACATATTTTTGGATTTTCTTTTTAAAAGGAAAACAAATCACATGAAAGATAACAATCACGCACCAACCAATTCATACAATCCGCAAAATTATTCTTATCTTATTCGAATTAGGAAAGGGAATCGAACTAATAGTCATATCTATAGGATTATAGATATCGACGGAAAATCAATTATTTGAATTTGGAAAGCAAATAAGATCCATTATTATATCCAAGTAGTTATTGATAAAATAATGATCTTTCCGTACCACTGCGTATTGTTCGTTAGGGTTAAGGTCAAATAACCGTCCAGATACGTTGCTAAATTAGGCAGAACTCCTAATTTGGGGTATCTTATGATATTGCGGATATCACAAACATTATCCTAAGGTATCTAGTTAATCACGCGATATTCACGGAATATTTAAAATATTTAAACTAGGAATCTAAATATTTTGAAAATATACCGGATAGAGATTTTTACCTGATTTGCAAATTTCTTTCCAAATTTGAATCGCCGATAGATTGGGATTGCCGTTGTCAATGGGTGACCGGCAACGGGCAGTTGACAGCGGACACAACAGCAACGATGCGGTGACGCTTAGTCAATTTGTAAAGCAAAGACACGGGGCGCACCGGTGTAGGGACGCCACGGCCACGGCCACGTGAGCGACAAGAAACTTCGGGACGGATCGGGGACAGCGCCAGGTAGTAAGCTCCCGCTCGGCTAAGTATCGGAACAACGGGATCCTCCGGGACAGCGCTGAACGGCGATGAGGACGACTGCAGGAGCCGTAGGTCACGGCCACAGGTCTGGCCATGAGCACGATGGCGACGGTGGGGGTCGGCGAGGGACTTGTCGAAGCAACAAACCCCGCAGGGTCTCGGCAGCAAATGGACAACAGAGGAGGTAGTAGCTCACAGGGTCGGGTCGGCACAACAGTAGCACGACGTTAGGCGGCGGCTGGACTAGGCGGGGCAGCAGCTCGGGCGGGGTGAGGAAACCGGGCGTCTTAGGCGTGGTGGCTGGACGGCATGAGTACAGCGGCAATCGGGTGCGGGAGCAGTGACAACAGCGTTAGGCTTTAGGGCGGCGGCGGCATTGGGCGCGGGAGCAGCGGCGGCGGCGGCAGCAGCATGCGATCGTTGGGCGTGGCTCAGGTCAGCAGAGGTAGCAGGAGCAATAAGGGGCAGCAATGGCGAGATGCAGACGTGAGGCGGGCATGTCATGGCGGCATGGGTGCAGGGCGACATGGCAGCGGGAGGGCACAAGTGCGGTTGAGCCCACCCACGGTCCTCCCTCACTCTCTCACTCACGTGTGTCTCTCATGCTCTCAGGAATCGTGTTTTGGAAATTATGAGAGCTTCCCCAGATTATGAGGCATAACTACATATTTATATCGCATACCTCGGTTAATTGGCCAGGCTTTCTATTTCTAGTGGGCTTTGGCTTAGGCTTTATCATCTAATTTTATTTTAATTCCGAATGGGTTGAATTAATTTGGGCTTTTCTCTAATTAAGCTCAATGGGCTGATTTAAACTCAAATTAAGACAACCAAGACCCATTACCCCATCCTTTGAATGAGCCGAATTTCGCTCGGCGCCCGAGCTCGGTTTACGTAATAAATTTTCAGCTTATTTGCCGCCACCGGTCCCATGCGGAATGTAATTAACCTATATGAACCTAAGCTACATGCTATGCAATTTTAATATTTTTGTTTAGGGGTTAAAATTTAATCCCTAATTTTCTATGCAATTAATCACTAAATGGTCGGTCGAAATTTAGGTGTTAAGAAACCGTAAATTTTGTAGGTACAAAATGAAGTGGCAAATAACTACGGGCCACCTACAATTACGTGTTACACGTGCTTTCGTGTCTTAAATTTTTTTCATAATAACATGGATGTACATATGATCTTGTCCTTTTTTCTTGAATATTTATAGCTAATATACACATTCAAATTGCCTTTTGTCCTAAAAAATGTTGAACCCCTCTCGGCAAATTGCTTAGTTCAGCATTTGGGGTGACCGGTTCTCGGCCTAGAACTAGGAACCCACCTGTGACTCTCGAGAACCGAATTGATTGGTTTTGGAATAGTCGGTTCTGGTCCGGGAATCAGCCCACGTTTTATTTTGTGTAAAAAATCAAACTGTTAAAATGAAATATAAACATTACACTATTTCACTACTTAAATATATGTTGGTCAAGTGGTTATGTATGATTTGATTCTTAATGGGTGCAAAAGTACTTTATTATTTTCTAAAAGAGGCTTCAAACCAGTTCAAATCGATTCAACTTGAGAATCGAACCGATTGAACTGATTTGAAGCTAGTTCCAAAGTAGAATCGACGGTTCTAACCTTGAGAAACCGACCAATTCTAGGTTTGTAAAACATGGAATCGAATCGGCTTTGAATCGGTCAGTCCAGGCCAGCTCAATTTGGTTCCCGGGTTGAATTGGAACTAGTGTACACCCTTTCTCGTTATTGCATGATCTACAACTTGTTACTTTTGAATTTGTGTTTATTCAGTCATAAACCTTTTAATTTGCCCAATTTAGTTTTGTTCTTTTTAGCCAATTTTGACAAAAAATTATTGACGTAGATGCTGACCATCTTACATGGCACGGCCAACATTGACATGATCAATTTTTGTAAATTTTTTTTTCTTTTTTCTTTCCTTTTTCTCTTCTTTTTTTTTTCTTTTTTTCCTTCTTTCTCTATCGGTCAATGGCCATTGCGGACATTAGGCCTTGGCAATGGCCGGCGACCTGCCACAGTCAATGAACGGCGAGGGTCGCCCTTTCTGACATTGGGCGAGGACCAACCTCATTGACCTTGGGCCAGGCTTGCTCTCACCGGTTGTCGCCTGTGGCTGGTTGTTGGCCATTATCGAGGTCCCGTAACCAATGGAGGAAGAAGGGAAAGAAAATAAAAAAGAAAAACAAAAAATAGGATGATCAGCATTGTCAATTAATCGGAAGGACTAACTTGGCAAATTGTTAAAAGGTTTAAGTTGGCCAAATTGAATGGTCTAAGGCTAAATTGGCACAAATACAATAGGTTTAGCACTTTTTTGGTAATTTCCCCACCTAAAATTATCCTTAAATCCTCTATTTTCAAAATTGCATTTTTGCATCCTCACTTTTATGCTAGCACCACTTTCCATCTCCCGACGAATATGTATTTACCTTTTACCATATGGTCATTTCCATACCCAAATCACCTCTATCCCTCTTCCATGCGAATACGTTCCTCTAAACGCAGGCTTCCTACAACCCTAATCCAGCAGCCGCCGCTCCCGTCGACGCCCGTCATGGCACACCCTGAGGTTGGGATTTGTTGGTGATTGGGTGGTGTTAGGGTTTCGGCCCTTTTGGGGGATTGGGAGATGGGTGTCTTCCAAAGAAGGGTAGTCTGATCTTTTACTGTGTCGGAACGCAGTTGAAGATGCAAAAATGTAGATTGAAATACAGAATGTGTAAAAGAACTGAGGATGTTCTTGGCATTTCCCTTTTCAAAAGATTACAGTGGGCAGCTAAGTCTTCTGAGCTGCATTCATTTGCCAAGCTCGACGTAAATGTACCGGACTGAAGAATTCAGGAAAATGGCAGCACGGGACACAGACGAGCCGACATGTGTTGATGGATCTCGGGAAGGAACTGTAAGGCAGAACTAGGTAGTTTCGCCATGCTTGTGGTCATCACCAAATGATGGCCTGTTGTCGTTTCATCATGGTCGAATCTTGCCAGAGGTTGTGATTGGATTTTGGTTGTTGTATGTAATCAGAGTTTAATCGTTCCGAAATGAAAAAGGGCAAAATAACCAGACTTTTGCTCTCCTGCTTTTGAAAATGAAAATTCCTAAAATTCCATCCCAGTCCCCAGTAAAGAAAAGAAAGATATCCAATCGAAGTCCCGTGTCTGCATTCCCAGTTAGGGCATCGACGCGATTCGAACGAGGTATGATTCTTGTTTACGCTTAATCTACAAAAAAAACTCAATTGCACTCTACAAATTATTTGAAACTCTCATGAGACGTTGAAAAGAAAAGTCGATCCAAATAATCATATATGAGCTGGAGCTACCGTTATCGTGCCTTGCAAGTTGCGCTGGCTTACCATTTAGCTTCTGTAGCATGGGAATAGCCTCCTTAAGAAATAATGGATGCTTCAATTTTCTCAGAAAAACCATTCGTTTCTGTAGCCTTTCACTTATTAGCCTCATCAGCAATGTCCATAGTCAGGAAAAATGACGAGGGACAATATAATAAACCATCTTCTTCAGAAGTAACGGTTAACATGTACGTCCAATTTATGATTGGATGGGAATAAGCTGCGCGTACGGTGTCATAATCTTGTGAAATTAAATTTAGGTCTAATCCAAATTACACGGTTATTAATCATGTCATATTATTGAAACACGAATACAAAATATTTATTAAACGGGTACCTCATATTATATAACATGACACAACACGACACTTTAAGATATAAACTCTTATATGGATATCTAAGAATTGTATTATATGTGTATTAACATACGTACACACAATCACACATGCATATCTATCTAAACATGTCAACACGCGTAACACATTAACTTATATAGTTTTATGTTTAAAGGGACCTCCTTAAATTCATCAGGAACTGTATGGTTTACAATAAAAGCGAGGAAAGGCTATTTACCATATAGCATCGATAACTGACAGTGGCGGAAGCACATGAAAACATCAGGCAAGGACCAATTCACCATCATTCACCAGCTCCTTGGGATGAATCCATGTTGTGCGGCACAGCTGAAGATGACGTTCACGATGGTTTCGCTTTTGACAGCGTACTGTATAATATCCTCCACCTCCTCATCTCTGTACCTGGGATTGATATACTTCAAGGCTTGCTTTAGCTCTTCCTTGCTGGCGGCACTTGGCTTTTGGACAACAGGCGGCGGCGGCGGCGGCAGATCTACTTTGTTGTCATCTTCAGAAGCATAGGCAAAGAAAGGGATTTTCTCTTTCTTGTAAGTTCGACAAGGACCCATCTTTGGTGTTCTGATGAGAGATTTGTGGGAAAACGGGGGATGCAGAAATTTTAAGAATGCGAGTGGGAAGTGCTACTACTTACTGCATTCTTTATCTACATACACAGCTATCAGAATTTATTCGTTTATTAGCTTAGAACGAGAAGGAAAAGAAAGGAATATGAGTTATATTTGGCTTAAAAACTAAGCTTAAAATATTATTCGAGGTTCGGCCAACGAGTCATTATGGAGGGCTTTTCGAGATGCTCCTCTGCAATTCTCGAGAAACCACAAAAGCTTGTCTGAACCTTCTGGCCTTGTGCGGGTGAGATTCTTTGCTTGGTCAAGTAAACAGGAAAGTCTCTAGCTCTTCGATAGAGGCAACATTGAACGACATCATGTGTTCGTATTGGAGATGTGATCCAGATCTGATTGAGATTTGTTATGGAATACATTGGAGATTTGGGTGGGGTTAATCTCATACATAAATTGTATTTTTTTGAGGTTCATTACGCGTGAATTCTCGTGAATGAGACATTTTACGTGTGCTTTTCACCGAGATTTCATTATCAATTTTTCACTTAGTGTTGAAGCCAGCGGTTATTGGTAAATTGTTTCTTGAATGCAAAACCGTGTATATGTGTATATATGTGCGCGCTTGCGTGCGGATGAAGGTAATATACTATTACTTTGTACTTACCGTTGAGGAAAACTCCTATTACCTTGAAGTTGACAAAACCTTTCTATGTTATTGTAAATTCGATACTTATTCTCGTATACTATGTGCGCGCTTGCGTGTGGATGAAGGTAATATACTATTACTTTGTACTTACTAGTCGGTACCCACGTTTTGTTGTGGAAAATCTACTCTTACGCAGTTTTTGACACGTAAAACAATAATAATAGTTAGCGCAAACCACGATTCAGTAATTGATTCCATTCCTCCTCATCATCATCGAGAAATTTTATGAAATCTCTCCGACTGATTCCATTCCTCCTCATCATCATCGAGAAATTTTATGAAATCTCTCCGACGTGATACTATTCGTCATAAAGTGCTTATTTTAATAGGGTATTTCGTGAAAGCCAGACAAAATGTTCTTGATGAGAACACTATTCCGTGGCCTTGTATGAATGGTGCAATGAACGTGTAGATCCATGCAAATAAAGTTGGGGGGTGTGGACCAACATCTAATGTGAGAAGTTTTGGACCCGAATTGGACTGGTTTCGGCTGCTCTTCGCGTTTCAATTGGAGGCCCGTTGGGTGGGGACGAGGAAGATCTCACCATAACGGGGATTGCGTAACTGCGAGAGTGGATTAGGACTAATCAAAATTTCACTTTGAGATGCCTGAGCAATCTTAACAATCTAATCAGTAGCATGCTTCTTTTTTCTCTCTCTCTTTTTCTTTTTTTCTGTCCTGATAAACGTAATACATTCATTTTAGGCTCCCGTAAGAGAATGGCTGAGCGAGCGTCGGGGCGTTATGAGATGGGCTTAAGCTGGCCTTAGACGGCGATATCCGCTCTCTCGAAATAGAAATATTTTGATCTCCCGCTTGTTGATGCTGTTAAGAGCAGCAATCAGGAACAAAGAAACCATTACTAAAGCCGCTTTTGATGAACATCAGAGATGGTGCTGCGTTTGGTATCTTTCAGTAAAATTTGTGGTGTTTGGTAAAAAATATTTTGGGACCACTTTGGATGAAAGCGGAGAGCCAAGGGTCGGCGTGGCTCACCGAAGGTGGCGCGAGCCTAGCCAATAGTCAGTCGAGGGTTGCTGGGGGTGGTACTATGCTTGCCGAGGCTCACCCGTCGAGGATGTTGCCGAAGATGGCGCGAGGTTCACCATCGCTTGCCTGGTCACCGATCGCTTGGTCGACACTTGCACAAGGCTCGGTGACGCTTGGCAATGCTCGCCTGGTAGCTTGGTCAACGCTCGTACGAGGTTCGCCGGCGGTCGCCTCCTTCCTGCGCGAGGCTCGCTGATCCCAGCAGCCATGTCCTCTCTTTTTCTTTTGTTTTCACTTTTAATGTTGCTTTGCAAACATACACCAAAAAGTCAGTTAATCAAACTGTATCCACTTTTAACAAGTACACGTTTTAAAAATACACGTTGAGTCAAAGATCTTTGAGGAAGTGACTTTGCACATTTCTTCAAAGCTCTCCCAAGCGCATCCGAAGGGGTCGGAGCTTTACAAAATCGGTCACTTCTTCCGTGGAGCAAACCGGCTTGCAGATCTCGACCAAAAAAAACAAAAAAACCGGGTGCGAAGAATGGAAGAAAAATTGCCCTCTGCCTTTTGTCGATGTCCCGAGTTCAATTGCGGATGTCTGTAGCTCGGATCATGAAAAGGAGGATGGGCTCTTAGGATTGCTACAAGATCTGATGTAGACCGTATTTACTATTAGCTCAACTATTCTATAGTTGTGCTCAATACGACGTTATTTCTACCCATGGGGGGCCGGTTATTTTCCACCTCTTTCGTCGCGTTATGAAATCGAAACCCACTTTTTTTCTATTTTTTGAAAGACGCATTTCCCAAAAGTAATAGCACAACGATCCTATCTTTTCTTTCCTACGGATTTGGGACTCAACTTAATGATCCTTCAAGCCGAACCATAGCATTGAGGAAGTGAGGGCGTGACGGAGAATTTGATGAGCAATGAATGTTTCCCTCATAACGACCATGAGGACCGATTAAGGTTTGAGATCGTTGTCCTGAGTTCTGACCAAAGAAAGGAGGTTTACCAAATCTTTACTTAACCAAATTCGAATCTCCTGAATTAAGACTGAAGAACCCCAATAAATATTGGTAATTATTGGGTGATTAAAGCACGTTAATTGCAGTTTTAATGCCTCCGTTGTGGGTCAGTTCCATAAGCCGCACATGCGATTCGAAACATTTACTCAGAGCAGAACATAGTTGTACAATTAGATCGCGTCAAGCTCCACGGCAGAAAACCCGAAATAAAACCGGACGGCGACCCGACCCGCATCTAAAACAACTTCCACTGTTTCTGGGTAAATTCACATCGCAATCCAGTCGTCCCCTCTTCGGCCGACGCAATTCAGGCGCTTGAAAGATCCGTCTCCTCCTCCCATCATTGTTCCACCATAAAGAATGTCAAATTCAACCATATGGAAGGCGTCACCGATCACTGGGGGAGTAGTCAACCGTCCCCATTGCCCACAGAGTCGTCCTCGGAAATTCAATAAACAAAGAGAGAGTCCCCGACTCATTCATTGACTCTCTCTCTCTCCCCCAAACCAAAATGCTTTCCCACCTTAAAAATCACAAATATACAATTCGATCGAACCAACTTATTAGTGGGCATCCCTGGCGAGATCCACCACCACGGCACGACTTTTCCCCCCTTCTAAAATAATCGCATCTCGCATCGAAGAGATAGCAGCAAAACTCCATTCGATTAATATAATCTAAGATTTGCTAAAAAAAAATAATACTTTGAAACATTAAATGAAAATCCCTTGCACTAGTCGGATGACTCACTCCCCACCAAATCTACAGTCCCCATATTCTCTCTCTCCTTCTCCTTTTTCATTCCCTTTCTTTTGCCCCTTCCTTAATCACTTAAGGTCTTTCTTTAGTACCAGAAGTCACGAGAAATAAATTTAAAAAAGAGGGGGTGGCCAGGGGCCAAAGCAGTAGTAAACAAAAGGACCCGAAGACAAAGGAATCCAATTTCCTCCTCCCCCGCAGACCCCTTCCTCGAGAACAGAGCCAAGGCATCTTCGCGTTGACAATTTGAGCCCCCCCCCCCCCCACCCTTCGCTCTAAAGCAAGTATTTTCCTTGGTGGTGTCGCTTCCTTCACGTCCAATCAATCGCCGTGGACCCCCCCGGGTCGGGTTTGGATCGGAGAGGAGGGGAGAGAGGAGGGGGGTGCGGGGCTTTAGGAAGATTCGAGGACCAAGGGCGCCTTCACGTCGGCGGCGACGGGCTGGGAGTGGTTGTGCTCGCCCTCGTAGGTCACGACGAGCATGCCCGGGTCGTCCAGGGCTCGCTCCACGTGCTTCCTCGCCGGGCATCCCCTCACGCTGCTGCACTTGTAATAGCCCCTGCAAAGAGAACGACGGCATCGTCAGTTGATTTGACGAGGCTGGACCGGTTCATGCACGGGTTGACTCGGAAGTCAAGCTCGCGACTCGGGTTCTTTTTTATAAAAAAAAAAACCCATTTTCGAGATTTGATAAATGGGTCCAAGGAGATAACCATGGATGCGTCGCTCCGAAGCGAAAAGAGACAGGTGTATCAGGGAATGGAGCAACGTGGGCTGCTTTTCTCGGGGAACGTGGATGGGTAACGTGTGTGTGGGAGAGAACAGTGGTCAACGGGGTCAAATTGAGTCGGACTGAGTGAAAACCCCGGGTCGTGGTGCCCGAGTTGAGCGGTCCCCAAATCAACGAGGACATAGGAGAACAGGACTGGTGTATCGAACGACCATCGGGATGGTGGTCGAAGAGGGCGCACAGCACAGCTAAATAACAAATATGATATAAACCAACGCGAACGAAAACAAGTAGACGAACACGAACACCGACCTCGGGTGAGGAGAGCCTTTGATGGGCTTCTGCCCGTACTTCCTCCACGAGAAATCATCTGGTGGGATGTCCGCCATTTTCGAACTGATCGCGGCGACTCTAACCACTCTCTTCAACCTCGATTTCCTGCAAAATCGATCCGAATCTCGTCAGTTTGACGCGAGCCCATTTCGAAATCGTCGAACTGTCGGAGCAGAGAGACCGAAAAACTTCGACGTACCTCTTCTTCGAGCAATGGCACTTGCCGGAGGACGACGCGCACTTCAGGGCAGCGTCGTCCATGGAACTGCACTTCCTCTTCAGTGAGTACGACAGGGGAGGCTTGTCCGCCGACGAAACCTGCGAGAGATGGTGCGTCATCTGGAACCCCGCGGAAGAGAAGGATCTCTGCACACTGTCCGTCTCCCCAGTCAGCGACGACAGGAACGAGTTCGCAGCCGAGATCGGCGGCGAGGCCGAGAAATTTATAGTCGTCGGCATCGCGGACTCCTTTCGCTCCACCTTCGGAGCCGCCAGAATCGGGTTCTGTTGGACCTGGTGGTGGTGGTGGTGGTGGTTGTGAGGCAGGGGAGGCAGCCGCTGGATCGGCGTCGGGCAGTAGACCTTGAAAGCCGACCCCGGTTCGGCGCCCTGCAACCGGGCGCTCCCGACCGGGTTCTCCGCCGGCCGGACCGGATTCAGCGCTTCCCGGTTCTCGGGGAGCGGAGCGACGGGAGCCCTCCGGAAGCGGGCGTGGCCGGTCCTCGCCCTGTCGAGCAGCGAGATGACCTTCCTGAACTTGTTGACGGCGGCGTCCGTGGCGGCCTCGATGTCCACGGCGGGGCTCGGGCCCGGGCCCGGGCCCCCGGAGGAGGACGGCGACGGCGACGACGAGCCCTGCCCGGCCTCCCGACGGCCGCCGCCGCCGCCGGAGGGGGAGGGGGAGGACGACGACGACGAAGACAGCATCTTTATGAGGTTCTCGACGCTCTGTATGCCGGCGGAGGCGGCCTCGCGCAGGGCGGTCTCCTCCTTCTTGACCGCGAAGCCGCCGCCGCCGTCGCCGCCGTAGCCCATCATCAGCTCCACCGCCATATCTCTCGAACGGTTAGAGAAAGCACACATGAAGGCAGGCGAGTGCCAAAGCCAAAGGGGGGGTTGGTCTATAAGAAGAGGAGGAGGAGAGGAAGAGGGAGGAGGAAGGGGTCGCAGGACATGGATGGAAAAAAGCAGAGCAACAGAGGAGAGAGAAATTGACACAAGAGAAAAGAAAACAGAGGAGAGAGAAAGGAAGGGAAGAAAAGCAGAGGATTCGAGTCAAACTGACGCCCCCTTCGCCTTTCCTTTCCTCTTTGGCATTACAAGGCATCTCCCCCCTCTCTCATCTGATCTGGTCACTCGGCCTGTCGCTTCTACGTTAACCTTGCGGTCAAACGGTCGGGCCTGTAGGAGCGCTCCACGTGGCGGAGCCATGCGCCCGGGGGGGGGGCCCGATTGACCGCGGCTTTTCAATGCCGGGGTGTGGGTTGTGTGGGGGTGTGGGGGTTGGTGGTGGGCCCCCGCGCGGGAGCGATGGATGGATAGATATGAGCGACCCTCAAGCCTCCTCCTGTTGGAGACCGTGTAAGATTTTGAAAACGATGAGAGGGAGAGGGGTAGAGAGAGAAAGAGGACGATAAGGTCAAAAGCAGAGCGAGAGAGAGATGATGATGATGATGATGATGATGAGGATGGAAGGAGAGCCGTTGGATCGGGGGCGGGGGGGGGGGGGGTCGGGTTGGTGCCAGTGAGGAAGGGTTGACCTTTACCCGCTTTTAATGCAAAAGCGGGGAGGGGGGGTCTCCTCCCGAGTCCCCCAAGCGCCCTCCCCCCTCCCTCTTTTACCGGGAACCGGAAGCGCCGCGTCAAAGCCCCGTCCCCCGCGAGGCCGCATGGGATTCTCTCTCTCTCTCCCCCTTCGCTCTCCCGGTCAATTCGCTGGGCCCCCACCGGCAGGAGATGCGTTTCGAGCCGTTTATATCTCCCTCACGCCTAACATCGTCGTAAACAAAAAAACAAAAAAACAAAAAAAACCTCTTTTTTTTTTCTCTTTTTCCCTCTTTTTTTTTCTCCCTTTTTCCATCCCTTTAAAATTCAAACTTCATGGTTTGCTCCACCGGGCCAAATGGACTTATTAAAAAAAATAAAAAATTTTGGTTATGGGGGGCGAGATTGCGAATCGAAATCGAGTGCAATTTGGACTTTTTCTTTTATATGCCCTCAGCGTTGACGTTGTTGCATTTATGCTTTTTTATCAAAAGATATTTATGCACACACCCAATGCTAGAATAAACCCCCCCCCCCCCCCCTCAAAAAAAGAAATTGGGCGAATCCTTGGGTTGATTCTGCCACAAGACACTAAACTGACGGGCTATTGGTGTTAATTGTCACATCAGCTAAGATAATGGGATGGATAATCATATCAAATATTCCTTCAATTCGCGGCGCACCTTCCCCACGGATACTATTAATAAACAAAATATTAATATCACAAAAAAAATCTCAAATTAATATATCATAAATTTATTCCAAACTAAAATCCCAAACCGGCATCCCGCGATAAAATTTATCCTCCGCTAGTTTCCGTTAAATTTTACAATCAAATTGCTGAGTTTGATGATACGTGGCAATTGACGGGTGTACCAGTTTGGAGTTTTACCTCCGTTTGTCGCGAGTGTACTAGTTTGTGATTTTTCGTGATATTAATACAATTCAACGGAAACTAGCGTAGAGTAAATTTATCACAAAATGTACTGGTTTTGGGTTTTTGGTGGTCAAAAAATTAGTTTTGAGTAAATTTGTCGTGATTGTTCCAATTTGACATTTTCCGTGATCAAAAAAATTAATTTTTTGATAAATTTATCACGAGTATATCGATTTGGAATTTTTCATGATATTAATCCGAAGACAATGGAAAAAGGGCTTGGGCCTATGCAATTTGCTTCGCTGATATAAAAAGAGTCGTTTAGGGGCATCATTGGATCGCACAGTGAATCGACGGCCAGGGGACAAACGAGGAAGGAGGCACGAAGATTGCATGCATGTTTGACATGCGTTTTCGTTGCTTCCGGTCAAAACTTGTCCCTCAAATCGCTTTGAAAATTTTGGTCCCCAAGCGTTTCGTGCCTTCACGCAATCGGGTCTTGGCTGGGGCCTAACTTACATGACAGGGGCCGGAGTCAAATCCAAGAAAGCTACCGCCTTTTGACTTAAACTTCGTTAAAGGGAAACTTGCGTGCGCACCTTTGGCTTTGTCGTTGCATCGAGTTTCGCGAATGAGGATGCGGGCATGGACCGATACGCCTTGGACAATACGGTTTCATACTTAATATGGAAGCAAAACAAGCCGAAATAGAGACACTCCCCCCCCTCCCGTTCGGCGTGAGACGGGGGGTGTAGAATTATCCGAGCGATCGGTGAAACGTAGCATTTCAAAATCACGCCAGGTAAATGAGGACCCGTAATATTATCCAATAAGTAAGATCCATTTCCAAATGGTCATCGCTTTGTGATTACTCGCACTGCTCTTCCGAGAGCCGTGAAAAACAAGCCGAACCGTGACATAAATCCCCGGATTAGATGTCCGATATCTAGAAGTCCATCGACAAATCTTTTTCTTTTCTCATTTTCCTTATTTTTTTTTTTCTGATAAAAAAGGACAGGCCGTCTCCTTAAGTCAAGTATTGTTTCACATTCTTCCTTGCGCAAGCAAAAAAAACAAAGGACGCAAAAGCATCAGAACCAACAAAAAGGGGACAACCAATACAACAAGTCTTCCCCCCCATCTTCGCCTCGCTTTCATTCCTTGCGCTGTAAACAAATGTCTGTTGACCCACGCCCCTCTTGTTTCTATACGCTGCCGTGTGTGAATCTGGACTCGTGAGGGATTTGACGGTATCGCATGAGATCGACGTGCATGTGAGCCGATCAGCAAGCAGCCCCTCCCACGATGTGGAGGGAATATAAGAATATATGGAGGGGGAAAATGCGAAACCCACCAGGAAACAACAAAGTGACGTGTGACCTCAGGACATCTCCGCGGCAGCTCCTCTCCAACATATAGAATAATCCGACGGAAAGCATGAGCATGAGAAAGTTGACGAAATGATGAGGGGGCCAGCAGCAGCAGCAGCGCTGAGTCATTTGATGTAACGATAGATTTCGAGATCCATCGGGCGAATGGGAACGCAGCGACCCTCGATCGCCAAAAGTCTTCCCCGCTGTACACTCTGGTCGTGGGACTCATTTTGGTCACGGGCCTGTCAGAGCTCGAGCGAACCGGTGTTGGTTTTACTTGCAGTCCCCGCCCCAGTTATCGACAGGAATCACCCCCCACATTTCTGTTTTGTTTATTAGGAGTTGCGACGACCGATCGAGCTGCTTCTCGATTTTCTTTTGAGGAAATTATCAGAAGGGGTCCTTGTATTATTGTTCGATTTCTTACGATCTGATCCGTATTTTATTGTTTTTTTTTCTTTTTCGATTTCGCCATTGTAGTTTTTCATGTGAGCCCATTTTTGGTACTTCCGTCGAATTGATTTCTTCACCGCATCAATAGATGTGCCTGGCATAACGCCATAAGTTTGTTATAAGCCTGCCATAGCTCTTTCATTTGTCTTTTTTACCCACGGGCTATAAACGTGAACATTTTCCACAATCGTACACGTGATTTAGCGACACCGAAAAAATCCACTTTTGTCGTGCGCCGAGGCTTTGGGAAAAATTGTTCGAAAAGACATAGACCTTGCCCTCGCCTGGCCGGGCCTCGCTTGTGGAAGGTGACGGCGACCCCTGCCCAAGCGAGGCCATCCCGCCCGGCCATGGCTGGTGGCCGGTCACTGGCAAAAGAAAGAAAAAAGGGAAAAAAATAATAATTATTAAAATATTATTAAAAATAGTCAACGTCGGTGCTGCATGTACCATGTAGGATTCACCGACGTCCACGTCAGTGAATTCTGGCCAAATTTGGCTGGATAAACTTAATTGGTAAATTAACAAAATGTTTATAATTCGATTGACAAAAATTGAAAGGTTTATGACTAAATTAGCAAAAGCGCAATAAATTTATGACTTTTTGGATAATTTTCCCTAGGGCTTTGTGACGAGAGAGATGAGAGGAGCTCTACTCGGAAAATAAAAGTATGTGGAACATTCGCAATTTTGCAACAAGACATGAACTTATCAAATCTTGCTGCAATGTTTTTGAATCTTCCAAACTCTTTCATTGCCCAAGTAGAGGTCCCCCCCTCTCCCTAACACGCTTTGATCTCTCTTTTCTTTTAAAGGCCTGTGGACAAGCTGACTCGTGAGATGTGAATTGCGGGTTGACCCTTAGTCAACTTGCAAGAACATCCGAAAGAGAAAGGAAAACAAGCATGTATGAACGTGATTATAATAATATGCACCGAAGTTTCGTCTCTTTGTGCTTCTTGTGCATGTCTCCAACTTCTACTCGTGTTACGGATTTACCATAATATGAATTCGTATATAATGCTCATTCCATTGCTGTCACCATTAAATCACGAAACGGGACAGTGGTATAACTAAGTCGAGTCGAGTCGAAATGATATGATACTCGAACTTGACTCGGCCATGTATGGCTCGATACTTGACACCAATTGCTCGAGCGATAGCGCAGTTTCAATCGTTCGAGTTCAACTCGGTCTCCATTTGAGAATAGATTTTAGTGTAAAACTTAATTCACACTCGAATTCAAATGGTAAAAACACAACCAATAAAAGAAACGGTAGTTTAAAATAATTCAAATTTGATCAAACCCATAAGTTTCTTGAGTCGAGTATTTTCAAGCTTGAGCTCCACTACATCTAAGTATTCAAGCTATTCAAGCTATTCAAACTCAATAAGGGTGAGCATGGTTTCAAGGTATTACCGGGAATCGGAGAATTGAACCGGTGGAAACCGGTTTTGTTCTGGTTTCAAGGTATGCAAGGCAAGTTTTAAGTTCTAAAAATTGAGAAATCAATTATTACGGGTAGGTTCCAACATGGAACAAATCTTTGTGTTTGTCTTGTTCTATGTTTTCACGTAATCTTACGGTGTTCTCTGGCTCCGATGATAAGTGTGTAATCTGAAACTACTAGTTTGAGCTTCCATTTTCGGTAATATCCATGATTGAGACTTTCACTTTGTTAATATTTCATATTCTCCATGTGTCTAAATATGAGCTATGGTCAGTGAATTGTAGCAATAAATGGTGGTCATTAGAAACGATGATTCACTACAATTGTTCAATTAAAAATACATGTGGAATCTAGATAGACCCTGTAATCGATCATAAAACCTGTGACAGAGTAGGTTCCAGATTCTAAAAATTTAAGAACCAGTTCCAAGAAGTGGTTTCAAGTAGAACCTGGATCGATCCTAAACCCTAAAACTCATGATGATCGACTGTAGTTCTAGTTAAAAATGCAATTAAAATATCTTTTGCGTTGTTTGAGCTAATTTTCCGTCCCTCTACTTGCCAGTTGCCTATCTTGGTTCGAAAGAATTTGGGCCTACCTCTTCTTATCCATCACATAGGCCGGGCTTTGACTGTCTACTATTGGGCTATCTTTGCATGGATCTTGCTCTTGGTATGCCATTCTGCATCGACTTGGGGGTCCGTGTCATGGAGAAGACAATGGTGCATAAATTGAAGCCTTATCCATTGCGGGTGGTCACGGGATAGCCTCGTTGACAAGACTACCTTTGAAAGTTCAACACGATTCCCTTATTTCAAGAGAGCGTTGCAGGTCTTATCAGACCTAGAATCAGCTGCATATGAAAAAACTTTTAGGAGGTGGAGGCATTGGAACTAGACATGACCACGGTTCGGAATCGGCCGGTTCCGGTTCGTGGCCATGTATGAACCGGAACCGGCCGGTAAAAATTAAAAAAATAAATTATGAAATAAAAAAATAATGAATTATCAAATTATGAAATAATGAATTATTCAATATAAAATATAATTAAAATGTACATTATAATCAAATTTGGAGAAAAAAAGAGAGAAAGAGATGGGGCTTGAACTTAAAATGTAATCATTTTTTTAATAATATTTTAATATTTTTTGAATTTTTATTTCTTTATTTCTTTTCTTTCTTTTTTTCCTCCCTTCCCTCCTTCCTCTAGCCGGTCGCCAAACCAACAACCGGCCAGAGGCCGGCGAGGTAGCCTCGTCGGATGGCCGCGAGGGCGGCCTCGCGCTGGGCGAGCGAGGCTCAAGCCCTCACCAGAGGCCTTTGACCTTGCGGCCTCCGGCGATGATGGGCCTCGCCAGAGGCTACGAGGTCGAAGGCCTTTGGCGAGGGCTCGAGCCTCACCGACGGCAGGGTGAGGCCCAACCTCGTCGGATCTGGCGAGGTCGACCCTCTCCGGCAGTAGAGCAGGGCTCGACCTCGTCGGCGGTTGGGCGGGGCCTGACCTCGCCGAATCTAGCGAGGTCCAGCCTTGCCCAACCATGGCGAGGCTCGCCTTCTCCATCGCTGGCGAGGGTGAGCCTCGCCAGTGGTCGGCGAGGTCGACCTCGCCGACCTCTGGCCTCTAGCCTTTCGCTAGTCCGGCGACCAGTTGGCGGCGACTGGCTGGAGGAAGGAGGGAGGGGAGGGGAAAAAAAAAAGAAAAGAAATAAAAATTCAAAAAAGTATTAAAATGTTATTAAAAGTTATCCACGTTAGCACCGGTAACTAGTCGCCGGCCGCCCGGCGTCCACGTCAGCAAAATCCGATCAAAATTGTTCGGAAGGACTAAATTGGCATAAAGACAAAAGGCTTAGGATTGAATTGGCACAAATACGAAAAGGTTTAGGACTGAATTGACACCAAAAAAAGGTTTAGGACTAAATTAGCACCAATATAAAAGGTTTATGATGATCGACTGTAGTTCTAGTTAAAAATGCAATTAAAATATCTTTTGCGTTGTTTGAGCTAATTTTCCGCCCCTCTTCTTATCCATCACATAGGCCGGGCTTTGACTGTCTACTATTGGGCTATCTTTGCATGGATCTTGCTCTTGGTATGCCATTCTGCATCGACTTGGGGGTCCGTGTCATGGAGAAGACAATGGTGCGTAAATTGAAGCCTTATCCATTGCGGGTGGTCACGGGATAGCCTCGTTGACGAGACTACCTTTGAAAGTTCAACACGATTCCCTTATTTCAAGAGAGCGTTGCAGGTCTTATCAGACCTAGGATCAGCTGCATATGGAAAAACTTTTAGGAGATGGAGGCATTGGAACTAGATATGGCCACGGTTCGGAATCGGCCGGTTCCGGTTCGTGGCCATATATGAACCGGAACCGGCGGTTCCGGTTCTGGCCCGGTTCGGAACCGGCCAGTAAAAATTAAAAAATTAAATTATGAAATAAAAAAATAATAAATTATCAAATTATAAAATAATGAATTATTCAATATAAAATGTAATAAAAATGTACATTGTAATCAAATTTGGAGAAAAAAAATGAGAAAGATATGGGGCTTGAACTTAAAATGTAATCATTTTTTTAAATAATATTTTAATATTTTTTGAATTTTTATTTATTTATTTCTTTTCTTTTTCTTTTTTTTTCCTCCCCTCCCTCCTTCCTCCAGCAGGTTGCCAAACCAACAACCGGCCAGAGGTCGGCGAGGTAGCCTCGTCGGATGGCCGCAAGGGCGGCCTCGCGCGAGGCGAGCGAGGCTCAAGCCCTCGCTAGAGGCCTTCGACCTCGCGGCCTCCGGCGATGTCGGGCATCGCCAGAGGCTACGAGGTCGAAGGCCTTTGGTGAGGGCTTGAGCCTCGCCGGCGGCAAGGTGAGGCCCGACCTCGTCGGATCTGGCGAGGTCGAGCCTCTCCGGCGGCAAGGCAGGGCTCGACCTCGCCGGCGGTTGGGCGAGGCCTGACCTCGCCAAATCCGGCGAGGTCAGGCCTCGCCCAACCATGGTGAGGCTCGCCTTCTCCATCGCTAGCGAGGGTGAGCCTCGCCAGTGGTCGGTGAGGTCGACCTCGCCGACCTCTAGCCTCTAGCCTTTTGCCAGTCCGGCGACCAGTTGGCGGCGACTGGCTAGAGGAAGGAGGGAGGGGAGGGGAAAAAAAAAAGAAATAAAAATTCAAAAAGGTATTAAAATGTTATTAAAAGTTCTCCACGTTAGCGCCGGTGACTAGTCGCCGGCCGCCCGGCGTTCACATCAGCAAAATCCGGCCAAAATTGGCCGGAAGGACTAAATTGGCATAAAGACTTGGTTTAGGATTGAATTGGCACAAATACAAAAAGGTTTATGACTGAATTGACACCAAAAAAAGGTTTAGGACTAAATTAGCACCAATGTAAAAAGGTTTATGACTGAATTGACACCAAAAAAAAGTTTTATGACTAAATTGGCACAAATGTCAAAGATTTATGACTTTTTTGATACTTTTTCCGAGTTTTTCTACTTAGGGAAAAGATAGTTTCGTCTAGATCAAAGACAAATTGCGTGAAGGTCCTATTATAAACACTACGGAGATGGGGTTTATAACTTGGAGGGGTGAGTCAATATGTCATGCGCACAAGGCGTGGAGCAGCTATTCAAGTGCTTCAATGGCAATCGGATATCGCAGGGTAGCTACAGATGGAGCCTATTTCTGCACACGACAGAAATTTCTACGCCAGTAGGGAGGTGATACTTGCACTCTCGGCAAAACTAGCGGGATTCAGCCTAACTAGGCTGCTAGAGCCGAAAAAGCGGACGTAGGAACGTACTGCTGAACCTCTATAAATCGAACTTGCAATATCCTAGTTCTCATTAAGCGCAGAAGCTGAAATTTTTACTTGGGCTGGTTCTACCAAATCTGTTTAGTTTTCATGAAAAACCAATTCAGCCTCTCTTGGTCGCTTATCTTGACTAATGGAGAAATATTTCAGTATGGGAAAAAGAAAAAAGGATGAAGAAAGAAGGGGTGAAGACAGTGGTCTTTCTACATGTGGTCCGGAGAATCAACCCCCATCCATTCCTTTGAAGTCTCTGTCATTTTGTGCACTCAGCTGAGCTAGCCAACAACAACAACAACAGCAACAACACAGAAGTGAGAAGACCACAGGATTGGGATTTCGGTGCTTCCTCAACCTGATTCTCGACGCTGCATCTTCCGATCACATGAAAGCGGATCTGCCCATCTGCAAAAAGAGCGAGTTCTATCTGCAAAGAAGAAGGAAGTCGTGTGGAGACAGATAAGCGGGGACCCAATTCACTCCCTTAGCGCCCATCTTTTGGAACTGGGAAAAGTGGGAAAAGCGCTCCCCGAGTTTTCAGAATCTCTCAAACGGGGGCGTGGGAGATCCATGTGCCTCACGTTGTTCAGATAATGCCGATGAATGATTGATTGATCAAACAGGCCAGGGGGGCAGAGACATGTCATCCGCATATAATAGCGAAGCCGATAGTGTCTTTTTGTATATAAATAATGAAAGAGTTTGCAAACAAAAGAACGATTTGCTGGCCATCTGGCCATCTTGATGAATGCAAGAGACAGTTTTATGAGAGGAAATACTAAATGTCCTATTATATACAAAAGCCAATGAGCACTATCTTGCATTGAATTTGCGATCGAGCACCTCGTAATTAGAATTCGAGTCAAGGTGAAGCATGTGCTCATCGCCCGGCGACGGATTTGCAATCGGGAGTCTTTTGCCCGAATGGCACGTGGTGGAGGATGAACCGGGAGCATTTATCGAGCTCTCGCTATCTATATCGATACTGATGGCATCGACTCATGCTCGGACCACACTAAAATATCTCTATAACCAAAGAGATAAACATCTACTTGTCTGTCCTTTCTGACTAGGGCTTTTGGTCAACAAGGAAAATCAAGAACGGTGACATGTATGGGTGCTTGTGCTTAGTCGGATCTTGCAGTTTAGGTCAATATCAATATCAAAATATCAAAGCACCAAGCCATCATAGAGTGTGGTTGTCTTTTATCCCATTACTAGCAATCAAAGATCCATGAGGAATCTATTGCATGGCCCGCGCATCTACATAATTGCAACGTGCTTTGTCTTCTTAGCCCGACAGGCACGGGCACCGTTCGGTGGGGAAATCGAAAGACCAGGACCCATCTTTAGATATTTGCCGGTTGTTCATTGAAGTCTCTTTCAACGCATCTCTGTTTATTTCGTAAAAAATAAATGATTTGAAAAATATTTTCCTTATAAATGATCGCTTGTATCGCCCTACAGAAATAAATGAATGAAAAATTTATCATCCATGAAAATATTTAGATATAAGTTATTGTCGATAATAAAAAGGAAAATATTTTTCGAATTATTAATTTTCCGCGAAACAAATGGAGTCTTATAATTTTATCCGTTTCCCACATGTTGCCCTGCTCGAATATTTTGAAAACACTTGTTAAGTATAGTTGATTATGAATATATAAAATTTTAAAGTATAGTTAATTGTGAACATTCTGAGGGCACCTATTATGCTATACATAATTAGAGATATATAGATTATCAAGATATTGATTATTTAAATCATCAAGAAATTGATATCATAAAAGTCGATAACTTTTTGCATTTGCTTACGTGGGTGTGGGAGCTTGGATTAAATTCGAAAGTCCTAAAGCCTCGCCAGCCCTCGTTTGTGGTCAGTCGTCGGCCATTGAGGAGGCCGGCGACCACAAAGGATAAAGGAAAAAAAATGAGAGAAAACAAAAAACAAAAAAAATTAGAATAAATAATAAAAAATTGTCCGTGTCAGTGCCGGTGGCGCCACGTAAGACGGCCGGCGTCCACGTCAGCAATTTTCGGCAAAATATTAATCGGATGGACTACATTGGCAAATTTTCAAAAAGTTTAGGACTGAATTGAAATAATTACAATATAATTAGGACTTTCTTAGTGATTTTCCCATGACAAAGCCATTCGTTTACACAGGATTATTGGAACTTATTGGATAGTTTATGCTTGTCTCTTAAAAGAGGAAAAAGTTGATATTAAAGGCGTGCTCAATAAAATTGAAAACAAAAAAGGAAAACTGGATTTTAAGTACCCGTCATTGCTTAGAAAATTAACACTATAATTGGTAGAGGTGACTAGAAACCATAAGAAAGGATGCAAATAATTATGGGGGAAAAAGGAGAAAGGTATAAAAAAAAAAAGATGCACTGTGATTATAGTGTACCAAATATAGTTTAAATGATTTTTAGGATAAGGGACATCACAATTATCGTAAATTAAGTAAGTCATTCATTTTAATATCAAAACTTTTCGAGTGATCGTTTGATTGCCATATCCAAGAAAAATTGATCATTTTAATGCCTCTAGTGATATGTTATAGCAATTTGTCCTACGTGACTGTTTTATTAAATTTTTAAGTCCGACGTGACATTTTAAAAGAAATTGAAGTCCAACGTGGACAAATCCCTCGGTCAAATCCCCATTGAAAACTGCCATACCCCTTCATTTTCTTCATCTTCATCTTTGGCTAGCAGTTGTACATTTTACTTCATTTTTCTTTTCCAATCATATTTCAACCACCGTCTATGTCCCAACGTGACCACCAAAATCATAACAAAATTGAAAAAGGGAAAAAATTCTAATTAAATTCTCTCTCTCTTTGAAGCTATGATGCATGCTTTGTAAATCTGCAATCGAGACTGATGAAGCTCCGGCGAGTCCAGTGGATGATTTCTGGGATCGCTGTAATTTCTTTGGAGTGTGGACCTCATTCCGCAGTCCATAGATGACGATTCGACTCCAAAGAAGCCAGGTTGCAACAACATTAAAATTTGCATTCCTAAAAAGCATGAATGAAAAATTGAAGGGTAAAAAGATATCGATCGTAAAACGATTGTCTTCCACTTCTCCATTTGTCTATTGTGCAAAAAAGTTCAAAAGATAATTTGCCCCGATTTGAGGAATTAGAGTTAGGTTTCATTAAGGATTTTGCCCGAATTCATTACTTTGGGACAAACAGATGGCCAAACGGCTTTGTTTGGGTCCAATAATGCCGACTTTATTTTGCTCGCGAGTCTCCTTAGATAGTTTCATGTTAGATTTTCCGGCCACAAAAATCATTTATGACACTAAAGTGATTATTTTTTTTTACCAAAATTGACAATCAAGTCATCGCTCGAAAAATTGTGGCAATGAAGTAAGCACACTATGAAAGTTATGGCACTTTTTGTGTCATTTTCTCGTGATTTTTAAGTCAAGCTAAGTATAATAATTGAATCTTTTATTGGTTATAGTAATATCAAACATGCTCTACTTTTGTAGTTCAAAGCATATTAGGCTTTAGAACTTACCAGAGTTATATATCAAACAGGCCCTAAGTGTTTCTTTGGCACAACTTTTCCTGCAACAATTTCATATTGGAAAAGAGGCGTTGTGGGTTTTATTAGGTGTTTCGCAAGCATCTCGTAGCCACAACACATCCACATCTACAAGAAAATCTAGCCGTTTTTAAGAAGCTATATCCTACCCAACTCTTAGGTGCTGCGACATTAAAACATCTATTACCAAATGCACATATCGCAACACTTTCGTAACACACGACCGCAATTCAATCACGTTTACGTCAAATGTGTTCTTAGCTGCAAGGACATTTGTAAGTGATACCCAAAACTGAGATGCTCTTGCAGATTTCCAGTTATTTCAAATTAACCTATATTTGGCCCCATTGCTTTTTCCCGCCCTCCCCTCTTCATAAGACATAAAACAAATATTACCGATATATCCCATCAAGGTAGTTAGCCCAATGATAAAAGGGTCACAATTTCTTTTCACGAAATTACAAAATCCGATTCACGAGTGAACCTTACCTAGTGGCAACATATCTCAAGCAGAGAGATTTCCCGACTGTCAAAATCTGCAGAGCTTCGATGGCGAGCTCGCCAGTCTTAAGCTTTTGCGCGTGACCGTTCTTTGAGAGGGTCGCTGGCCAGTCACACCTCATCCCGCATGCGCCCCACGTGTCGAGCCATCATTCGCCACCTTCCGTTTCCAATTCATTCCTCAAATGCCTATCTATCTATCTTAGTATCTTGGCCCCCCCCAAAATTACTCCCTTTGTATTTTTCCTCTTAAATTACATTCCCTCTTATTTCCATATATCCCAGTCAACATCTCTCTCTTTCTCTTCCTTCATAACCCCCATCATCGTCGTCGTCACTCGCCACCCGCACTCCCACCTTCGTCCCTCTCCCCCCACCACAAACGCCCCCCCCCCTTCAGCCGAGCGCGAGAGAGAGAAGATGGGTCTTCACGGGCCATCAAGATCACTCACGGTGGCGGCGTTCCTCTTCCTCGGGCTCTTGGCCTCGTGTTCGGCCTCGGACATGTCCATCATCAGCTACGACCTCGCCCACGGCGGCGAGCCAGGCCGGCGCTCCGACGCCGAGGTCGCCGCCCTCTACGAGTCGTGGCTCGCCAAGCACGGCAAGGCCTACCACAACGCCCTGGGGGGCGACGAGAAGGAGCGGCGGTTCGAGATCTTCAAGGACAACCTCCGGTTCATCGACGAGCACAACTCCGGGAACCGGACCTACGCGCTCGGCCTCAACCGGTACGCCGACCTGACCAACGGGGAGTACCGGTCCACGTACCTGGGGGCCCGCCCCGACGCCAGGAGGAGGCTCGCCAGGGGCCGGAGCAGCCGCCGCTACGAGCCACGGGTCGGGGAGGCGCTCCCGGATTCCGTCGACTGGAGGGAGGAAGGCGCGGTGGGCGGCGTCAAGGACCAGGGAAGCTGCGGTGAGTGTCTCTGCCGATGACGATCCTCTACTTTTGATGACTCACGATTTCTTGGAAAAAAAAAAGTGAGTTTCGGACATCTTGGTTTGCCTCGGAGCAAAATATTAAAAAAAAAGAGAGAGAAAAAAATTTGCGGCTGAGTTCTACGTGCAAATCAGAAAATTGTTTTCGTTTTAGAAAATCGCGAGGATTTTCAGGTGATTCAAAAAAGGTTAACATTTATTGAATAAAGCTTCCGATACTGATAAATTTTAAATTGGGAAAGTAAGTTAGAAACCGAAAACAAAAAGGAATGCCGATTAAAAACCTATTTTTTTGCCTTATTTATCATGTGGTTGCTGTCTTTTCTTGTTTTTATCTCTCCTGTTGAATTATTTGTCCTTGTCGGAGTTTCCCATCCCCTTTTGTCTTTGCATGAATCATTTCTTGCTGTTGCATGTTTCTTGGCTCGGTCGGGATGATAATTACGAAGGATCGTGAAGGGCAGTCTTGTCCTGATGGTCTATGCCAGAGCAAGAGTGTCGTGTTCCATTTGTGCAGTGCTTCATTAGCAAGGAAGAGTTCGTTGGGTTAGGTTGAGTTTGACTTTTGTTGGAACGGGACAACCGAGTCATTACCTGAACTTTTTGAATGCTGGAGTAAATCTCGGGGAAACGAAGATGAAAGATCGTTTTGGGGTTGATTAACACGAGATATCAGAGGTAATACGACAGCTGAATCATGGGATTTGCAGGGCAGGAGCTTATCCGTTTTGGTGTAAAGGTGGTTTTGGTTTTTGGATACTCAGTTTAGTGCAGAAGTGAAGGAAAAAAAAAACATGAAAAAAAAGACTAATTAAGAACGTGTGATTAGAGATGTTAGAGAGTGTCGATGAAGCCGCTTGTGCCGACCTCCTTTTGAAAATGAACTTTCGACTCTTACGTAGCGAGAGGTCTTACGTAACTGTACCTACTTGAACCAGCTCATGTGATTGAATTTGAAATTGAGACACTAGAGTATGGTACTCAGTTCCGTGGGAGATTAGATGATTAGATATGCCTGGGAAAATATTTTCTCTCGTGGCGGTCAGTAGATCTCATCGTCTCTCTGATTATTTTCTGCCGAAATATAGGAATCATGTTAGATAATATTACAGTAAAAAGAATTCAGAATGTTCCTTTCATACGTGTAAAATACCGTGTTGTTAGACACAATGAACCGGCGAAAGCAAGAGCATGAGATACGTGATTAGTATGGTAATGCTGCCATTACCTGATTAACAAGTATTCATGTGCCCGCTTCGCACTTGATTATTGGCCTGGCGACCCATTAGGCTCGAAGGGTAAACGAACAAGATCGAAAAATGCGCGCAAAAATGGTATCGTCGACATGGTTTAAGAGGGACGAGAAACATTTAGATGATGATACCTCCTGAAGTCTCAAATCTGATAGGAACTTGTAGGGTCTTCATGTCAACCGAACCTGCATAGCTCACTTAAGGATTGCCGTATACTTATATGCATCTCTTTAACAAGTTTTTGGGGTTGTAAATCTTTATCGAAGTCTTAATATTGACCCCTAATACTTCATTTTAAAGGATAGGTGATTGTGTTTGAATTGAATATGATAAAATCAGGGAGTTGCTGGGCCTTCTCCACCATTGCCGCCGTGGAGGGGATAAACAAAATCGTGACCGGTGATCTGATTGTACTGTCGGAGCAGGAGCTGGTAGACTGCGATACTATTTATAATGAAGGTTGCAATGGAGGTCTCATGGACTATGCTTTCGAGTTCATCATCAAGAATGGCGGCATTGACTCTGAGGAAGATTATCCGTATAAAGGTGTCGATGGCAGTTGCGACCCATATCGAGTCAGTATTGATCGGCGTGTCTTTCGGCGGTTAGAGAGAAGCATTTCGAAAAGGATTCTCTCATGTTTTTTTCCTATTCTGTTCTGCAGAAGAATGCCAAGGTTGTTGCAATAGATGATTACGAAGATGTTCCAGTGAACAACGAGAAAGCATTGCAAAAGGCAGTCGCTAATCAACCAGTCAGCGTGGCCATCGAAGCCGGTGGTCGGGAATTTCAGTTGTACCAGTCGGTAATGTCCTCTCCCGAGCATGACAACTTTTGCGTCTCTTTCATAAGAGAGATTAACGAACATGAAGTAAGCTGTGAATCTGCAGCTTATGCAACTTTAAAAAAACCCTTTTCATAAATAAGTTCCTGTTGGGTCAACTCATGCATCTCTCAGGCGTTCTTCCTAAATGAATTGAGTAAGCTGGTTTGCTCTTCAAGTTACACCCACAGAATATCATCAACCATCATTTTTCTGGAAGCATTCTTGAATTGTAACATGCATCCCTCAGGAGACTAAGAATCGAGCTTAAAAGTTCTGTGCCACTTGCATCAGCGACTGATTTTTCTTTACTGTAATATCTGCAGGGTATTTTCACTGGACGATGTGGTACTGCACTGGACCACGGAGTGGCCGCCGTAGGATATGGCGCAGAAAATGGCAT
Source organism: Syzygium oleosum (assembly GCF_021117445.2). Classification (NCBI taxonomy): domain Eukaryota; kingdom Viridiplantae; phylum Streptophyta; class Magnoliopsida; order Myrtales; family Myrtaceae; genus Syzygium; species Syzygium oleosum. The sequence goes on along the minus strand of NW_026607506.1, from coordinate 239,774 downwards.
GAATTACTGGATTGTAAGGAACTCTTGGGGCGATAGCTGGGGAGAGCAGGGTTATATCAGAATGGAGCGTAACTTGGCCAATGCTGTGACTGGCAAGTGCGGGATCGCAATGGAAGCGTCTTACCCCATCAAGAAAGGCGCAAATCCCCCGAACCCAGGGCCATCTCCCCCGTCTCCAATAAAACCACCGACCACTTGTGATCGTTATTACTCATGTCCCGAAAGCACAACTTGCTGCTGCGTCTATCCGTACGGCAACTATTGCTTCGCCTGGGGATGCTGCCCGCTTGAGGCCGCCACGTGCTGCGAGGACCATGAAAGCTGCTGCCCCCATGACTACCCGGTCTGCAACTTATATGAAGGGACCTGCTTGATGGTACTGTAAAAGCTCTTGCCTTGATCAGTAAATATTTCAGCACTGGCCTTGTTACTGTCTGAGGGTATTTCTTTTTACATGTTTGGATTGGATTTTGCTGATGTTGATTTTTCCCGCAGAGCAAGAACAATCCTTTCAGTGTTAAGGCACTGAAGCGTACCCCAGCACAGTTTCATTGGGCCTACGGGAGCGGTGGCAAGAAGAGCAGCGCGTAGTGAGAAGGTTTGCCTTTTAAGCATTGGGATAAACAGCTTTGCCAGAGAGTGAAGCAGTTGCAGCGAGCCCCTATCAATATTACCAAACTGATGGAAAGTTTAATTGATGTTAGTCAGACGAAAAATATGTATATAGTGCTGTATTTATTGTTCATGTTGCATTTGATCAGCAGACCGATTGATCCTGGCTTCCAGCATGTCCATTTATGGATCCAGTTATATTTACTTGAGAGGAAGTATGCTTAGTCCTTTGAATGCTTTCAGTTGCATAATGCTGCATATGCTTTTTTCCCGCCTTGTTGGTCCTTACTGTGAGATTGTGGAGGGATCAGAGAACATTTCCTTGTTGCAAATCCTCAATCACGGTCATGAGAGTTGAGTAGAGTTTCGGGCATATTTGTTGTTCATAATATGCATATGCTGTTTAAGCACTAACCTCAGCTCTGCCACCATATCATACTACGTCACATTCAAAGAAGAACAGTGCAGTGGAGAAGATGCTCGAAACTCACCATTTGGGCAAAAATTTTGTACTTCTGCAAGAGGTTTTGTGAAGTCATAATATAATAATTCAATGTATTAATAAAAGTAAATGTCTCCTTGCAGATTGCGTGAGATGCTCCAGACAGAAAGCTAAATCGAGAATTTCCACCCATACTTAACAAGTATTGAAGATCCAAAAGTCCATCACCAAGAAAGCTCTTTTAGATGGAAGATAGGCAGTAACATCCGAGATATGAAAAACTTGTCTGAAAAAGGGTAGCCATGGTTAGCTTCAATTGAGCCTGAAGGATTTGCATAAACGATGCTCATATATTGGTCCGATGGGCATCTTTAAAATTAGGACTTCCTTTGAATCTTCACTGATATCTTAAAAAACGCTATACACATATTCTACCACGTTAGCACGCCCACACACATGTTGGAAGTTTTTGTGTTGGTCATTATCTTGTGTGTCAAAGGAATGCTCACGAGCATACCACTTTAGCTCACCCACAGATGTATTTTTCTGAAATTTGATCTTTGCATGGTACTGAACAAGTGAGCTTCTATATGCCGATACAGATAAGGTGATCACTGTAAATTTAAATAAAAAGAATACTCCTTGTAATTGGTGGACTATGAGTTGCTGATTTTGCTTGGCAATCATCACAGGGACAAAAGGAGTTTTATGATATCTCAAGACAACAGATCATCTCCTCGCCATTGCTCATGCAGTCTTTTCATTGTGGGCAAAAAATGTGTGTTGAAGAATTCCTTGTTTGTGACTAATCATTCCCTGTTTTCTTTTGGATGTGTCCACTTTGACCCTCTCCAATCATGAACTGTCAAAGTCTCTGCATTCTTTGAATTGTTTGAGAAGAGGAATGACTAAATCAATGCACAATGGCTTTCTGATTGCATCACGAACCCATTTGCTCAAGGAAGCAAATAGAAAGAGAAGAAGTTCATTTGTCGTATTTTAAAACAAGGAAAATATGCTAAGTAACCCTGTAAATTAGCAATACCATGAGCAGCCAATCAGAATTCTCTGATCAATATATGGCTTCAATTTGGACGAAGGATTTCTGGCATCTTCTGTCCGTGGGTAATTGATAACTGCATCATTCTTCTCTTCAGTTGTCCATTCGACTAGACTGGTTTCGGATGTCAGTAGATAGTAATTCTGTGCCAAGCGATCAGTTTCTGATGATTCACATGTACAAGGAAGCAGAGTACAAAATTATTCTGCATTAAATCTCACTTTCTTTTGACTTTTTCTTGTTATGAGATCTTCTCCTTGGGAAAGGTAAATGGTTGACGGAAGGCAAGTGTATAATTACCCCCGAAGAGATCATACCACTTCTTTCAATGTTCAGAACTCAAATAATTCAAAATGTCTTCCGACTCCAAGACTTCAAGAACCATTACTCTCTAGGATTCAATTGATTAAGGGTATCTTGCTCAGATTCGATGACACTGCCCAGCCAGTTTACGAAGATGTGCATAACAAGTTAAAGAGGATTGCCAGAGAGTTTCTTCTGCCACGGAACCTTTTTCTGTTCAATGCCTTCTGTATCTCAATTCCTGAAACCTGTTTTTTTTATTTGATTCTTGGTTTCATAGGCATGGTGGAGAAGTTGAGCTCACAATGCATTGCTGGTCAAATTTTACCGTTAGTTCGACATAGTTTCTTGCATCTATATGTTTACTTGCGTCTTTATTCTAAGCAAAGCGATGTAATTTGTCTTGTGGTTTTGCAGCACGCTCCAGCAAGCGCTTATCAACCACCACTGCCACCGTATGCAACAACGGTGACCTTGACCTCGGTTCATTCGTTTGCTCTCGGGCAGCAGCAACCATCATTTCCAGTGTTGCCCATCCCCATCCCCACCTCCTCCATATTAATACAGTTCCCCAACGTATCCGGCAACCTCTGGCTCCTTTCAATGGGCTTAACCGCCATATCTGCCTTCAACTAGAGGCTTGAGTTATATTACCCACCAGGTAAACTCAATTCGCCATCTTTAATCTTTTAGGAAATCTTCATGGAAGAATTACATTAGCGACTTCGTGGATGTGTGCCAATGGGGTGGACTTCGTTCTAGCATGTGTAGTGACATCGCTCGCCGATACTGTTTCTGGTTATGATAAGAAAAAACCTCATCAGTTAGTTTTCATTACTACGGTTCAGTCTCTGGAGCTTACCAGCCCCCAGGATGGTCTTTACTCTGTTTGATTGTATCGCTCATCAAATGAAGATACCGAAAGCTGCTGTTTTTAATGTTTCGAGTTTGTCCCGACACTTTCTTGTCACTTTGGATGAAGATTTGCTCCTTAACTGTCTTAAGTTTGAGCACACTATACTTCATCTAATGGCCTTGTGTTTTTCTTAGTCTTATTGAGGATTCATAATCACACCCACCCACATAAAAGAAGGCGATTCGAACTCGAAACTAAACACCTTCATTCTCGTATGCCCTTTTTTTGTTTATTCAATCGTGTCATACGAAATTGTTAGATTGAATACTTCGGTTCGTCTCGGGAAATTTAATCTTGTACGGAATTAAAAAGAACCAATATTAACCGGAACCAAACTTCAAAATTTTCTAGTAACGATAGTGAACCAGATCACGCAAGCACAAATCTGACTCAACCCGAAACAAAAAAAAAAAACAAAACATGGAAGTGGAAACTTAATTTCTCTTTTCCCGTAAATTTTCGTACGAGGCTTCATGTGAGCACACAAGAGTTCTTATCAATAATCAACAACAAATAGTCTACATCTTTGTATACACTAATTCTTCTCTTAATACATGTAAATATTCATTATTAAGTAAATTTAGCAATTGCCTCTACAACAACACACGTTAGCATGGCTATTGAATTAAACAAAAACAACTTCGTAATTAAACAACAGCCTCCCCAACTCGATACGACTACTGCACTTCGGACCCGCGCGCACGCTCCCAAAGCCCTCGGATTTTCAGATCAGTAAGTACTACGTACGGTTCCTGGAATTGCCCGCTCTTTCTCTCTGGGTCAAACCGAAGAGCTCTTGGATCGACAGGGATGGAGATTTTCGGGATCGATTTCAGCTGCGCTTTCGGATCCCTTCGCGACGGGAAGATCCCGGAGAAGGACTGCCTCCTCCCGCTGCTGTCCAAGATCCTCGGCTATGGCATCGTCGCCGCTTCTACCACCGTCAAGCTCCCTCAGGTTCTTCTTCTTCTTCTTGATACCCGGACCGTAACCCTTTTCTGTATCATGGGTTTTATCGATCCTCTCTTACCTAATCAGCAGCACGAATGGGTCCGAATTCTTTCCTTTCCAAAACCGTGATTAATTAGTACGCCCCTCCTACTCGCGGAGTGCCTGAGGACGGAGCTCAATTCCTGATTTGCTCTCTTAAAAGAAGAATGCGAGGTTTCGATGCGAGGCTCGACCCGTTTATGCAAAAATTGGATGACTTGTGTAATCGGGTTCGAATTGTTCGTCTCGGAAAGCAAATTTAGAGGTTGATTTGGGGGTAAAGTTTGAATCTTGCCGCAGGAGACGCTACTTAAGAACGAGTTGCTGCGAGGCTTCAGTTGTTTTGATATTGTTGTCTGATTCTGTGGTCTTGGGGCTTGTGTTCTTGCAGATAATGAAGATTTTGAAGCATAGGAGTATTAGGGGCCTTAGCATGGTGGCCTTTGAGCTTGAAGTGGTGGGTTACACTATTGCTCTGGCATACTGTCTCCACAAAAAGCTCCCCTTTTCGGCGTATGGTGAATTGGCATTTCTTCTTATCCAAGGTTTGTCTTAATCTGCATTCATGTATGGGCGATGTTAGAAATTTCTGCGTCGTAATGCGATGCTTCCCATGGATCAAATACAGTTTATAAAACTCTGAAACTTAAAAGTGTAATGCAATGCATTTCCACTTCACGTACAAGCATCAGAATCACAATTTGACTGGCTGGGCAATAGTAGAACCAGAGTGGTACCAAATCGGATGCTAATTTTTTTTACATGGTCCAATTGTGCGAATCTAATGTAGTTAGGATAAGGAAAAAACTCTGGCCAAAGGAAAAACAGGATGACGAAAAAAACAATCTGCCGGAGCAAACTTTGAGAAGTGACTGGTTGTGTGAGCTCTTCTTTGTGGATATTGTTACAAAATTGAGTAATCTAGGAATTCCCTAAAGAAACATTTGTTTAGCCACATCAACTTAGCATTATCAGAAGCACATGCATCTTTTATCGAATAACAGCGGCTGTATGATAATGAAAAGTACGTCACCGGCAACTATATCTTGCTACCAGCCTATTTGATGTAAATATTTTCTTCCATTCATGATTGGAGGAAATTTTCTCCAACCATGTCTCTGATTAGTTGATTACAAGACATGACCCACATGCAAAATTTTGTATGGGCAATATCCTTGGTTGTAATCCACCAATCAAAAGCATGGTTGGAGAAATTTTCTGCCTATAACCAGGGATGCAAGAAAATATGGCATGGTGATGGTAACTGACCAGCACCTAATTGCTTTGTCTTTTCAGTGAAATCAAACTTTGAGGGATCTCTCTCTCTCTCTCTCTCTCTCTCTCTCTCTCTCTCTCTCTCTCTCTCTCTCTCTCTCAAGATATAACTTTATTAGTTTACTCAACAATCAAATTCTGATGATCAGAAGATCACTCATACTATTAAGGAAATTAAGATTGTGGCCTAATTTTATGAAGAAAAATTGTGTGCTGCATTTTTAAAAAGTATTCTCAGTCAAAATCTCATTCTATATTATCAATTGGGGAAAATATGATTTGGACTAGCAATTGTAAATAGACTCCGTGATGAATCTGTTAATCGAACAATGGCTTTTTTTCTTTTTCTATATTAAGTGACAATTTCTGTATATTTCCAGCACACCATGGAATGCACTTGAATTTTTTTTGTGGCAGGCATAGTTAATACTGAATTAAACCTTTCATTTGTGTCTCCATAGAATTATGATGTTGCAAGTTCTGGTATCCAAGAACAATGCCAACTTGAGCCAAGTTTGAGCAGTTTCTTGGCCAAGAACCCCAGAGATAAATTTAGGTTTTAAAGATTTCAAAAATTTTAAGAGATCTATTTCTGTATGAAACAGAAAAAAGCTTTCCCTAGGATTGCGATCTTGCATTTAGCTATTGAATGAGGCTAGCCATCATCAGGGTATATTATTCAATCAGTATGTTTGTCAAACTGCAAATGTCATCGGCATATCTTTTTCCATCTTATGTTCCAGATAAGTGCATGTACTTCTATATATTATTCTATTCCAAGAAACTCTATCCTACAGGATCTAATGTTCTCGCTTGGCTGCTTTTCAGCTATGATTTTAGTTGCTATTATGTATTACTTTTCGCAACCGATGGGAATCAAGACATGGATCAGGCCTCTAATGTATCCTGCTTACGTTTTTGCGGATTCACGTTTAGTTGGTTTTATAATTCAGAGTCTAAATAATAGTATGAGCTGCTCTGCTTAACTGGGTTTGTCAGATACTGCGCAGTAGCACCGACCATTTTAGCTGGTCAAATTGATCCTGTTCTTTTTGAAGCATTATACGTGAGTACCAATTAACAAGTCTCTTTCTTCTCCAACTGCCATCCATCTATGCCTTTAAAAGCTTTCTTAAAATTGACATTCTGTCCTGCAGGCATCTCAGCATGCGATATTTTTCTTCGCAAGAGTTCCGCAGATATGGGAAAACTCCCGTGTAAGTGGAAGCCGAGAATCCCTCATGCAAGAAATTGCAGTGCATTCACCGTTATAATACTAAGTTGTGTAGATACAGTAGTTACTCTCAAAGCTATCTTAGATTCTGAGGTGAGGGTCCCATATGATTTTGACAGAAAATATTGGAGGAATTGTACTCTTTTATATTATATGATATGGTTCTTATCCTACTTCATTTTTATGTAAGCTTTAAGAGAATGATACTTGAACTTACTAGTTGAGGATAGAAAAGGTCGTAGTTCCTTAGAATTTGCGCATATTGATTCTTTGAGAATTGGGAATTAGTTCGTGTCCTCCCTGGTATAAGATCTGGATATATGATGTTGCTTTATTAAGCCTATGAATGTTGCAAGAGACTTGCTTCTGGCATGCTTCTGGTCATGCCGCACCAATGGATTTACTACTCATTAGCAACTTTTTTAACTTCTATCTTATGCATGTGCGTTCAAATGCATTATATTCCCAATCCCGCAAGAAGTTTGAAAATCCTTTCAAGGGCATCGGATTTATAAAGCCATCTATCTCCCTTTCCAATTTGAATTCTACTTGGCATCCTTGGTCAATCATACAGGTGTCTTTAGTTGCCTCTGTCATAGAAATGATTGCAATCTCTTGTTGCAGAACAAAAGCACAGGGGAACTCAGCTTCTTGACATCATTGATGAATTCTGCTGGTTCCATGGGTGAGTCGAATTGCATTTCGGTGACCAAGTTGGCATTTCAAGGATGACTTATGTGATTGGTTTATGGATTTTGGTTTGATATCTTTTTGCAGTCAGAGTTTTTACCAGCATCCAGGAAAAAGCACCTACAAGTGGTATCCTTAACTGTTTCTTCCTACATACGTCGAGCTGACAGCACCTATGATTGAAAACTAGTTATTTTTGTGTGCTTTGCATGGACTTGTACTTAGTACTCATGTCATTTCACATTGATTAGAGAATATCTGTAAATCAAAGAATATCAAATAAATGAGTAGTTATTTTATTTTGACTTTCTTTAAAACTCGAGAACTTATTAAAGGAAAAGGAATTTATTCAAATATGCTGTAATTCCTTTGATACTGAAACTACTGGCATAAAAAAGCAATGTTCAAGTAGTTTTCAGCAACGGCTGCAGCTCCTATTTGCTGTGCTACTATACATGCACAGTTTTATACTTTTAATCTTTAAATTGACTGTGGAATAGCCACGCTTTCTTATCCCTTTCCTCTTACTTTGTATGCCGGCAAACAAAAGCAATTTTGACTTCTTTTATATAATTGCTATCACTTCTTTTGTGATGTGAGTTGTTCTTGAAGTTCTCCTGTCTTCAATAGACATTTTGTTTCGAACTCGCAATCTTTCTTTCCATATTTACTACTTGAGCGACAAGCCAACCATTGGTTGAGACCTTTTGTACCTCTATTTTCAAGATGGAAGCTTAGGTACTGTAGATTGATTGTTTCCTTAGATACTTTCGTGCTATGATACGAGCCCTTCATACCATTTGTTCAGTTATGAAGCATTTGGTGTCCTTAACCTTTTTAACAGTTGTTTTGGGCTCAGTCATTGGTATTGTGACAAACGGAACAATCTTGAGTCAGATCATTTTTTACAGCAAGCCACAAGCAGCAAAAGAGAAGAAAATGAAGTAGAGAGATTTTTGGATGATGCCTTACTGGTGCCGCGGACATTATATTTGCAAAGGGAGTGGGGTCCATCATTCTTGAAGATTTCTTTCTATTCTTCTTCTTCTTCGTTATTTCGAATTACAATCTAATTGGGATCAACAGGTGAAGTAACTAGATGAAATGTGTGCAGATGCAGATACGAACACATCTGTAAGTCTCTTGCTAGGAACTTTTGTTGTCAGGTCTGAGGGGTAGGATTATCTAGAAAGCACTTTTTAAGTGTTCTCTGGCAAAAATTTGATGTACTACACATGTTGTATGCACCTTAGATATTGCAATTCCCATCTCATAAGTTTAGTCATATGCTAATACAATATCCATCATTTTTTGCATCATGTAGCAGCGGTCGAGGCAACAGTGATTGCTCGGTGGTTTGGTAACATATGAGTCCGAATCTTTATGCAATTTGTTCTGCTCCTTCCCCTTGCTGCTTTCTTTTTTTTCTAGTGTACCTTCGAAACTTGTTACAGAATCACGATAGCCAGATTCTTCTTTATGGTCACTTGATGCAAAGGGGTTTTTTGGCTCCAGCAGCTTTAATGAATGGAGATATGGAGACATCAAATTCCCACGTTTGTGCTTACAAACCAGCCTTTCTAGTGACTTGTTGCACTAATCTTTTAACTGCCCCTGTTGATAGGTAAAATTGTCATGTCAGGTGATTCGCCTGCTTGAATGTCAAGCTTTATCTTCTGTGTCAACTCTTTAAGTGGATATCACAAGGTTTTTTCGAATGAAAAGATGCCGTCGAGGCTTCTGGTGTTTTTCACTAATATGATACTGATGCTAATAACCAGTTTATGATCAAGTTTCTAAAGTCTCCAGTCCGAGTATCTTAAAAAAAGGTCATGGTGATTGGAGAGTTGGTCACTTGGTATGGTAATTCTGTCACTTGAATTTAGTACTAGTTTGTTCTGTTCTGTGCACTGGTATGTGTTCAACTTCGCCAATATTAAAGGGCAGTCGCTTTGAGATTTGTATATGTTCCGAACAATTGATTCAAAACTAGATATTACTTAAATCGAAGTCGCCTTTTATTGATGAATTTGGGTCGAGGTATTCCATACAATCGCCCTTGGCTTGAAGATTGACTAGACAAAAGAGCAGGTCATTTAGCTTGTACAAGCCCCACACTTGAACCAACCAATCTAATTGCTCTTTCACGCAACACCAGAAGTCGAGCACCTTACTCCATGACTAAGTCATGTCATGAGTAACTCAGGTCACATGATATCCACCTTCAAAGTTTAAAGCAAATGACTCGTGAAGGAGAAGGAGGTGCAAAGCCTTTACGTTCTTTTCCACGCTTTTCTACAAGGAACGACCCGGTTGAGGCCAGCCAAATTTGGGTCAAGGTATTCCTTGAATGGCCATTGGGCTTGAAGATTGACAAGACGAGAGCAGGTCATTTAACTTGTACAAGCCTGACATTTGAACTCAGCAATCTCACACAACACCAGAAGTCTAAAACCCATGTCTTCGTTGCTAAGTCATGTTATGAGCAACTCGCATCACATGATATCCGGCTTCAAAGTTTAAAGTAAATGACTTTTGAAGGTGGTGCAGAACCTTTATGTGCTTTTCCATGCTTTCCTAGGCGGAATGACCTGGTTGAGGCCAGCCAATGCAACTTTCCAGCTAAAGCCACCATTTCAATTGCTAATTAGCATTGTAGAAAAGACCCAAAAAAGGCACTCCCGAACGTAGGCAGCTCAGCCATCGACCACTTACACATGCACAGGCCTACCAACTTCAAAGTCATTTGTTTGCAATTTGATATTGCCAAAAGAGATCGAAACCAAAACCATCTCACCTTGTAGTTCCTGAAACTTGGAATCAATTACAGCTAGAATGGGTTGGTATCGCACTTAAACCATCACTCAGTAAACTCGGTAACGCACCCATGTTTATCATTTGTACACCAATGCGTGCTTGAATCGCCATATGACCCCATTCACATAATAGTATGCATCAAGAGTCATCAAAATATACCCAAACTTTGTAAATGGAGACGCATCGAAAAGGAATTGAGCATACTTAAACGCATAGGATAAGAAAGACATTGTCCCACTAGTACCTCTTGGATGTACACTAGCTTGAATACAAATTAAAACAACATATGTGGACCGATCTACTTGTTTTACGAAATCTGGCATCTTTCTGATTGAAAGGAAGTGAAACTACGTCACTTTGGTCTTGCCAGTCTAGAAAAAGGCAGAAGAATTGAAAGCTCTGGCGATATCAATCTTCACTACAAGAAACGAGACATGTACATGCACAAAAGTGTAGCTCCATCGACAAGCGCATTGCTTACCAAACACTTGTAATTTTATTTATATTTAAAATCAAGCGGTTTGATATTGGACTTTTGACAAAGCAAAGTGAAAATTAACTACATCATACTCCGCTCTGAACGGATTGATCAAGTGATGCATATCACTACATTAGTAGGGTCTCAGATGACACCACCACTGCCAACCAAAATGTAACCAAACTCTTAACTGTTAGTGATTGTTGACTTCTGCACACGTTCAGCATGGAATGGAGATCAAGAAAATGAAAGGATGAAGTAACCAAACTCTTAACCGTTAGTGATTGTAAACTTCTGCACACGTTCAGCATGGAATGGAGATCGAGAAAATGAAAGGATGAAGGAAATGACATGCAACGGTAAGGTGTAAAGAACTTCTTAGATCGGCCTATATGCCATCACTTCAAGAACAACTTCCCTTTTAAAGAGATGAGCACAACAAAAGCTCTATCCTTGCATCATAAGCAACCACGAAACAAAATGTGGAAAAATACATGCATATTTCATACATATTTCTTAGGGATATTACATCTCAACGATGATGTAATCAATAGTACAAGTGAGCCTATTTTCTTACTGCTCTGTTTGACAAGTTTTGATATTGTACTGTACATCTCAACGATGATGGAAGAAAAGGAAATCAACATATAATTTTTGTGAACTAGAACATAACAGAGAAGTGGTCAGATAACCTTCCTGTCGGACATAAGGAAATGGCAAAGCAGCAACATTTACACCTACCTGAAATGTGAGAAAACATATAAAACTATCCTCTAAAGATTTGCCATGTTCATGATTTTTAATCAAATGTTTCCGCATCCTCCAAAACATTACCACATCTATACCGGCAACATCATTTGTTATGCTCTGTTGTCGGCATCATAAGTTCACTTTGACAATAACAACAATAAGAATAGGATAAATACGTATAAAAATGGATGTGGGCAAACACAAACTAAACCTTTTGAAGTTAAAGATTGGATTCCAATTCAGTAACCAGAAACCAACATTACATGAGGACATTAAAACAGAAATGTTAAAAGGATACAAAATCAATTTGAACAGATAAAGGCAACGATACCTTTTTCCTTTTGCAAATTGCAGAAGTATATTTACTTCATGAAAGTTTACTGTCATTTGACCACCTTCTAAAGGTACAAGCAACTAGATTCTTTCCACTCAGCATCCCTAACCTAGATTTGAATGATGAAGATCGAGTAGGACCACTACTTGATGAAGCAATATTAGCAGCAGCCTGTTGGCTGACTACCGGTGGAAATTCAACCCCATTGTCTTGCACTCCGCCCTCACTTGTACTGACATCAGCATTTTCATGTTCACCACTGTCTAAACTCACTGCAAGCGACCCCCTAATCGCTCTCAACCACTCAGCAAACTCACAAGTCACTCCTCTACACTTCTTAACCTTCACTTTTACCAAATTAGGGAACCCATTAGCTAATGCTTCCATACCATCATTCGAGACAGGGCAGCTCTTAATGCAAAGTTTCTTCAGCGCTATACATTTTTCTGCAATGCACGAGATCTCTACATCACCAACAGTATCGCTACCGCACAATGCCAGGCGCTCCAAGTTTTGGCAATTTGACGCCAGCGAATCTAAACTTGATTTGGTGGGGTTAACACCGATAAGAACGAGTTCTTGCAGATTAGGACAGTGCTTAGCTACAGCAATTAAACCCTCATCGCCAATGCGATTTGCCTTACATCCATCAATGTGAAGCTTTCTTAATAGCTTGCAACGTTCGGCCACCGACACGAGCCCCAAATTCGTACACTCTACTGTCTTTACAAGATGCAAAATCTCTAGATCAGGGCAATTAGAGATGGCAGCAAGACCGGTATCGCTTACCTGGAGTTTCTCAAGATGGATCTCAACCACACCATTTGCTTCGTACGCCATTAGTTGGAGCAGCTTATCCCACTCACCTGAGCACCTAAACAGTCTCAGAGTCCTTAAATTCCTGGAACCTATGATCAACGGACCAAAACACTGCCCATTGTATAGCTCCTTCAGGCAAATGATTTTGAGTGAAACTGCAGCTACACCGGGCCCTATGGGCTCGGCCGCAGCTCCATCGCCGGCGAGGCCACGAAGCCGCTTCACCGATAGTTCTTCCAGGGACGCGCAACTGTCGAGAACCGCGTTCATGCCTCTCGCACCGAAGGTGCAGGATCCACACGAGAGCTTCTTCAAGCCCCTGCAGTTCTTAGCGAAGTTCGCGATGCCAGCGTCGGTCAGATCGCGGCACGCGCGGAGCTTGAGGCGCGTCAGGTTCCGGCACCGCAACGAGATGAGAACCAGCGCCTCGTCGCCGATGCTGGCCGATCTGCGGTCACACTTCAAGGCGAGCTTCGTGACGGAATCGAACCGCGAGAACAGGGACGTCACCAGGGGGAGGAGATCCGCCCGCGCGCTGAGGGAGAGCCGGTGGCGGCTCTGCCCCTCGACGGCGAGCCACCGCCGGCAGACCAGGGAGCACCGCTTCCGGTCGCCGGTGCCGAGGCACTGGAACACCCAGGCCAGGCACTCGTCCGGCAGGTGGGAGGTGCAGTCGGGCGCGTCGCCGGTCGCGTCGCGGCCGTCGGTCCCGCCGGCGAGCATCGTCGGCGAGACGAGGGGCGACGGCTTGGAGCCGGCGGGGCGGCGGTGGTGGCCGTGGGCGGAGGTGGAGTCGCGGCGGGCCTGGAATGAGGCCGTCGAGGCTGACTGGCCCATCCACGGCGGCTCGGGCGGGGGCGGCGGGCGGCGGCGGAGAGAGGGAGGACGGCGGTGGTTGGCCTCGGCGGGTGCTACTCTTCCTCTTCGTCTTCTTCGTCTTCGTCTTCTTCGATATCAGCGTGGGTCGAAGTTTTGGTCAGTTGTGACGGACTCGAAATCCGGATTTCAATTGGCCTTTCTCGATTTCTTCGCTTTACTTTTCCTTTTCTCTTTTTTTTTAATCAAAATCCTTTTTTGATTTGAATAGTTATAAAAATCGCTCAGGCGGTAGGGATCCGGGGCGAGCATCCTCGCGGCGCTTACCGTGGACTCGAACCGGAAGCCGTCCGTGGGCCGTAAGATGCCGCATCTATCTGACGTGGCATACGATGCTTCATGCTTGGGATTCGTCATCGGATGGGGCGCCGCAGGTAATTATTATCTCGGGTGCTCGGGGAGAAAAAAATCGAACGACTTTTGTGGACCCGAAATTCATTTTTCAAACCTTTTTTTTTATTTCCTGGCTCGCGAGTATGTCGTGCGATGTGTGCGCTCAAAAGATGGGAAAAAGACCACCTTATTGAAGAAAACTTTGAATTTAAGAACCACAAAGAAAGAAATAAAGAACTTCGAAATTTTCAACCGAAAGGAAAAAAAAAGAAGAAAACTTTGAATCGTTGAAAAATGGATTCATGAAAACACACGACACAAAAACATGGGCACAGTACATTTTGAAAAAGAAAAATGTTTCGACATATTTCTGCTGTGAAAGTTGCTGTTCTGTAATTGAAAAGATTTGAATTCGGAAATTTGAAATTCGAGAGAAATGGAGTAGGATAATTAATTTGCACTTTCTCGTTAGCATGACCAAGAAAATGCTTTATTTTCTAACGGAGGCTCGTGGCGATTGCATTGCTATTATTTCACTTGCTCGGGTGAAATTAGGTCGCATATAACCTCTAGACAATTTGATTGGATAGGACGGGATAAGAGTTATATATGATATAAAATGGTGAAGATCTATCGCTTATTTGGAAGTTGATCAGATACAAAATTAAATGAGTACATACGATCATTTGCACGTGGATATGATTGGATTCAATATTAATATAGCGACGCAGAGCAAAATAATATTATTTTTTGCCCAAAAATGCTGGTTTTTTCCATGTCGGTAAATTTTAGTAAGTGCTGGTAGGTGTCACAACCGTTGGTGAAAGAAAACTAATGACTTCTTTTTACTCGAATTAACAATGTTGGTAGCTTCCTAATGTTATCATGAAATTACTATTTATTTTGTTGGAACCATTTTTTTTTATCAAAGTAACTGGATAAACAAAAAGGAGAAAAACTGATAAGCTACACTAATAAAAATTGGTAAGTTCATGTAATAGTTGAGAAATCAAACGTGTTTTTTAGAAATTCAAGCGTCGGAAATGACATGTGAGATGACCAAGCATTTTATGCAATAGCCATGTCGGATTTATGATACCTGAATTCCATCGGCGATGAGCTTCTTACCAACTATGTAAAGTGAAAAGACTCTTTGTTGACGAATCATTTGCATGATCTAATCCATTATATCGTCATCCGAACATAATCAATCAGATCGTAAGAAAACGCACGAAACTTTTATCTTTTGGTCCTAACAGAGATACCATCGTTTCTGTATGCATTATCAACCTGATCTAATACAGCGATATTGAACCTTAATTTCCCAAGATTTGTGAGTTTAAGAGGAAGGATGGAGATTAAAGGTATGTTCAGATCATTAGACTTGCTTTGGCTGAAAAAAAAAAAAAACCACGATTCAGCACTCGACGCGAACTCAATTAAGCTTGACTTTTCAGGCTCGACTTCCTAACATCGAGCTCAACTAAATGCAGTAGCTTTCAGCTTGATTTGGTTTGGTTGTCAAGATAATTGCAGTTTAAGCAAGATTGGTTCGGGAGTCACTCGGGTCTTAACTAAACTCGAACTGAGCTTGAAGCACAAGCTACTTGAACTGTTGAACTTTAGTTGAGCTCTATTGATCGATGAGTTAGTCTGGCTGATGTAAGTGGGCGAGCAACTCCACCTGTTTCTGGAATCCTAGGTGCAGTTGTTCTGAGGTTGTCTCTCAGCAGAATGGTTGTTTAGGGTATACCATTTTGTCCATGCGGTGGAAGTCCTGGAGAACTGGTCAGCGGTCTATCTTTAATAGGCCCACAAGGAGCGCATGCAATGAAATTTCCCATATGAAGTTTCCGGTCTTCTTCGAGTTTTAAGTCTCTTTTATAATTCACGTTATAATCTGAGTTCCGCCTCGGTCACCATCCTCGACTAAATCATCGTAGATGCTGTAACTACTTGGCAACCATAACCGATATGACCACCTCTTTCCAACAATTGCCGCCGCTGTCGCCGGTACTTCTTTCAGTAAACACTCGTCATTTCACCATTGTTGCTTTCAGGTTTCATGATTGGGACTAAGACTGTTGACTATGTTACCTATGCCTACTTACGCATCCTTTCTTTCCATATACTCTCCCTCCTCTGGGTTTTTACAGTCTGGCCTAGTTTATTCATGTGGCCTCGATGGGAACAATTCAAGCGGGCCTGCTCTTGTCCAGTGCTTGTTCCTCATGGGCCGTGCAGTTCGGAGATTTAACCTGGGCCTCTCTTATGTGTGCTTTTGCAATCCAAAACATATATAGGGTCAGTGGGAATCTGTGAGCGTAAGTAGTTAATCCACCTGGAGTAGCACCATCTGTCATGACTCATGATCATCCCTGCAATGGAGCGTTCAGCAAATAACCATGCAAAAGATAAAGGCGTCGAAAGTTTGAAGTTGTCATGATCGATGGCTAATGCCAGTTGCCAGTGAAGTCCTTGATTCGTAAGAATTTCCTAACGTGGGCTTCATTAATTGAAATTAACTGAATTAGTTTGGTCTAATAAAGGTAAGATATATGGGTTCTTAATATGTCTAATATGGGGCTGGCTGGTGTGGGCCGAGTACGGCCCGACCCGTAATGAGAGGGCCTGTGGTCAGAGACTCTATAAATAGCGCTCAAGTCCCTCCCCTAACCTGATGATGCACAATCTGATTCACATACGGATCTAGAGAGAACTTTCTTCTCATGAGTGGCAATCTCATTAGGCCAGTGTTCTAACGAAGGGTATAGGGGGGAGAAGCACTTGAGTTCGTGTTCGGAAACCGTCGCAAATTCCGCGTCAAGTTCGATGGATTCTAAACCAGGTACGCGAATCAATAATTCTCTCCATTAACGTGTTTCGTTTTCTGATTATGGTGATCCTGGGCATGCCATTTTCGTGGCCAACATGTGGTATCAGAGCCTGCCATAGATTAGAACTGAAACATGCGGATTAGGACCATTTTCGTTATGTCCGAGAGGTTTTTACCCATTTTCGAAATTTTTTGTCGGTTGAATGTAAAATTTTATTACATATTCGGAATCTACTCATCGAGACGAGAAGATTGACGGGTGGCACGTCACCGGACGAGGCCGCATGCGCCCTCACGTGCGGCCGTGCTGAACCGGCATGTTTTTCCGCCGGTAATCGCAGGCTGATGTTAGCGAGGGCGCGGATCCGGGTTGACCTGGATCTTGACACGACCCGACCGTTGACCTGACCCGAGTTTCGACCCGACCCGACCCGATTGTTGACCCGATCGATCAACCGGTTGAACCGGTCCGTTTACCGTTGACCGGTCGGACCGGCTGAACACGCGCGCACGTGCCGTGCCTTCCGGCGGCGCGTGAGGGCGTGTCCAGTGTCCGTTTGAGACGTTCTTGGTACCGACGCGCTCGTATCGAGATTTTCTACATTGTGGTGTATTTATTTTACATGTTTGAAGCTTTTTACAGATGTGAAAATACGTATAGAACCCTATATACGCATATTTTTAGGGTATTTTTGTGTATTTTCTTGTATTTCTCTATGGTTTCGGAAATGCATATGGTAGCTCACATGTATATCACCACATAAGGATTGTGTAGAGTGTAATTCATTGTCTATCAATGAATGGACCAGTATAATTAGCATGACGTGTAATTTCAGAGATGTACGCCCCTGTCTTTACATCTAGCATTACATGTATATAGTGAATGTGATACATAAAGCTCATATCCCTAGTATGAGAGATTTTCAAAGATTCAGTTGGGTAGTGACCACCAAAGCAGCACACTTGACTGGGTTTGAGAAATATCGATCTCATATTGTGGTGGGATGTCTCATGTTCTATTGCGTGATCATACTCCCAAAGGAGGTGATCTTGTATTGGTTCATGGAGGGGTACATGTATAGCATGTGCTTGAGAAATGACTGATCTTAGTGGTTCATACACCCAAAGGTGGTGATTTCACGAAAGATTAGAATATGTTTTCATGGCCGCTGTCATGTGGAGAGTGTACAACTGCATGTCATATTTTCTGCCCAAAGGTGATTATGTGATGATGTATGTAACTCTCTGGATAAGTACTCACATGATACTGATTGTATTGTTTGTTTGTTTTCTAGTCACCTTTTCTGTAAACGGCAATTCCATTTCCATTAAGGTCCTTACTGGGTTGAACTTTAAGAAATGGAAAGAGGATTTTCTATTTGGAATGGAGCTGGCGAATGTTCACATTGCTCTTACAAAGGATAAGTCTGCAGATATCACGGCCACCAGTCCTGAAGCTGAGAAAACGGACAATGCTGCCTGGGAAAAGAGCAATCGGATTTGCTTATTGACAATGAAGAAATCCATTCAAAAACACTTGAAAAGTGGTTTGCCAGCTGATTGTACTGCTAAGGAGATGATGGCAGCCTTAGAGGCTAGAAACCGCATTTCATCAAATGCTGAGGTTGGTACATTTCTTCAAAAGCTCTTCAATATGAAGTATGATGGTACTGCTGGGGTTAGAGATTATGTCCTTAGAATGGTAGACCTAAAGACGAAGCTTCAAGCTCTTAATGTTTCCATTCCTGATGCTTGTATTGTGCATCAAGCCCTAAACACCCTTCCACCTGATTTGGGGATTATAAAGACAAATTACAATTCCCAAGATGAGACTTGGTCAGTTAATGACTTGATAGCAAGGGTGGTGGCAGAGGAAGAGAAACTTAAGAAAGAAAAATGGCATCTAGCCTTATATGTTTCTGGTTCCCACAAAAGGAAGGATAAGAAATTCAGAAATCGTACTCATAAAGGTATTCATGACACTACCGGTCAATTTGACAATATGGGTCCAAAGAAAACATCCTTCAAAAGGGATGGTGACTGCTGCTTCTTTTGTAAGAAGAAAGGTCACATAAAGAAGGACTGCGGAAAGTTTAAAGCTTGGTTGTCCAAACGTGAGCCTACAGGTAATGATTCTTTGGCACTTGTTTGTGAATCCAACCTATCAGAAGCACCATCCAGTTCTTGGTGGCTCGATAGTGGTGCAACTAATCATGTTGCGTTTATCATACAAGGATTCATAAATCGGAGGAAGCCAAATCAGGATGAGTCAAGACTTACTGTGGGAAACAACGAGAAAGCCGATGTTGTGTTTGTGGGAGATGTTATATTGATGCTAGACTCTGGTTTTAGATTAATGTTGAAAGACACTTTTTATGTACCTTCTTTTAGACGGAACTTAGTTTCCGTATCGTGTTTGGACATGTATGGCTACTCTTTTGAAATCAAGAACAATATTATTTCTTTGTTTCTTAATTCAAATAAGGTTGGGTGCTGTAATATGTCCAACGGATTGTACAGATTGTGTTTATCTTCCAATGACATACACGTAGTTGAAAAAGTTATTTCCAAGAGACCACTACCTAAGGAACAGTCTTATGCATTGTGGCATAAACGGCTTGGTCATATCTCTAAGGATAGAGTAGAAAGGCTGATAAAGACTAACATCCTGCCTGCTCTTAAAGATGACCTAGAGACATGCGTAGACTGTTGTAGAGGTAAAATGACCAAGATAAGGAAGAAAACTGCAGTCCGAAGTTCTGACCTATTGGAGGTCATTTACACTGACATAAGTGGACCCTATACGGCAACCTTGTGTAGAAATTTTTATTTCATCACATTTATTGATGACTATTCTCGATATGGCTATATGTATTTGATTAAAGAAAAGTCTGAGTCTCTTGACAAGTTCAAGATTTTTCGGACTGAAGTCGAGAAACAGTTGAGAAAGGTCATAAAAGTTGTTAGATCTGACCGAGGTGGAGAGTATTATGGCAAGCATGGCGATGCCGGACAGCTTAAGGGGCCATTTGCCGAATACTTAGAGGATTCTGGGATAGTGGCTCAGTTTACTATGCCTAGGAGTCCTGAGTAAAATGGTGTAGCCGAAAGGCGCAATCGCACCCTTATGGAAATGGTGAGGAGTATGATTAGTAGAACAAATTTACCTGGTTTTCTGTGGGGTGAAGCTTTGAAAACAGCTTTGTACATTCTGAATCGTGTACCTACTAAAGCTGTTTCATTGACTCCTTTTGAGTTATGGACTGGACGTAAGCCTAGCTTAAACCATCTTAAGGTTTGGGGATGTCCTGCAGAAGTGAAGTTATATAATCCAACATTAAGTAAGTTGGACTCTAGAACCACTCGGTGTTACTTTGTATCTTACCCGGAACATTCGAAGGGATATCGGTTTTATAATCCCAATAGAGGCACAAGAATTGTGGAATCATAGACAGCGAAGTTTCTAGAGTTTAATGTGGCCGAAGAAAGTAGCTGCTCACAGACTATTGAGGATGATAGTACCGTGGGTAATGTTGTATCTTTATCTCCTCCCATACAGATAATTGTGGAAACTCCCACACCACAAACTGAACCTGTTGAGGCTCAGGATCCTGTTGTCGAGACAGCTCCTAATGAAGTTCCTCAAGGCTCTTAGGTGCAGGATGAGGCTGTAGCTGCTCCAGTAAGGAGATCCATTAGGGAGAGACGATCAGCTATACCATCGAACTATTTAGTCTATATAGGAGAGCAAGACTACGATATCGGTTCTGTGGCTGATCCATTGACTTATGCGGAAGCTGTTTCTTGTCCTCAGTCAGAATTGTGGTTGGATGCAATAAGAGATGAAATACAGTCTATGAAGCATAATGGTGTTTGGGAACTTGTTGAATTACCTTAAGGTCATAGACCCATTGGCTGCAAATCGGTGTATAAGACTAAAAGGGACTCCAAAGGAAAGATTGAGAAGTTTAAAGCCAGATTGGTAGCCAAGGGTTTCACTCAGAGAGAAGGAGTAGACTATGAAGCAACTTTTTCTCCGGTCTCTTCTAAAGATTCTTTCAGAGTGATCATGGCATTGGTAGCTCATTTCGATATGGAGTTACACCAGATGGATGTTAAAACTGCTTTTCTCAATGGAAACCTTAATGAAGAAGTCTATACGATGCAACCCGAAGGCTTTGCGGCAAATGATTCAGGTATGCTTTGTATGTAGACTGAAAAAGTCTATTTATGGTCTCAAGCAAGTTTCTAGACAATGGTACTTGAAGTTTCATAGTGTTGTCGCTTCATTTGGTTTTGTTGAGAACAAAGTAGATCAGTGTATATACTGCAAGGTCAATGGGAGGAAATTCATTTTCCTTATACTCTATGTGGATGATATCCTGCTTGCGAGTAGTGACCTTGGTTTACTGCATGAGACAAAGCGAATGTTGTCAAAGAACTTTGATATGAAGGACCTTGGTGAGGCGTCTTTTGTCCTTGGCATTGAGATTCATAGGAATCGTTCTCGCCGACTATTGGGTTTATCTCAGAGGGCATATGTTGATCGTATCTTAAAAAGATTCAACATGCAGCAACACAAGCCAGGAATTGCTCCTGTCAGTAAGGGTGATAAGTTGAGTCTATCACAATGTCCTCATTCAGATTTTGAGAAAGCCCAAATGAAGAATGTACCTTATGCTAGTGCACTTGGGAGTATTATGTATGTTCAAGTATGTACTAGACCAGATATTGCTTTTGCAACAGGACTTCTAGACAGATATCAGTCAAATCCAGGACACGATCATTGGGTTGCTGCTAAGAAGATTTTTAGGTACTTAAAGAGGACAAAAGACTATATGCTGATTTACAAACATGTTCAGGTATTCGGATTCAGACTTTGCTGGCTGTTAGGATGAAAAGAAGTCGACAACAGGTTACATCTTTAAGTTAGCAGGAGGTGCAGTATCATAGAAAAGTGAGAAACATAAATCAATGACATCCTCTACCATACAAGCGGAGTTTGTAGCATGCTTTTCGGCCGCTACTCAAGCAATTTGGCTCCGGAACCTCATTAAGGAGTTGACCGTATTTGATTTTGTTGATAGGCCCATACAGTTGTATTGTGACAATAACTCTGCAGTGTTGTTTGTTAACAACAACAGAGGTCTCAAAAGGTCTAAGCATATGGAGGTCAAGTACCTGACTATTAAGGAAAAAGTTCAGACTTGTGACATTACGGTAGAGCACATTTCAACATATGATATGATTGCAGATCCGCTAACTAAAGGTTTTCGCCCTTGTGTATTTGATCGACATGTCATGAACATGGGCTTAGGAGTATCATGGGATACTGTTAATTAGTGGGAGCTGTTTAGTTTTATGTTGCTCTTATGAAGTTTGTATATGATTTTGTTACATTTTGTAATATTTGAATATGCATCAACTCTTTTGCATTCAATGAGGTATCCGTGAATGTAAATTTATCAAGTTGAGTACACATATTTGATGAAAATCTCGAGGCATTGTGTAAACCTTGAGTACAGGCTATGGGTCATTCTTGGTATTAGCCTTAACGATATGTCTTGTTACACATAAAGTACAGTTAACTATCAAGGTAAGACATATGATGGTTCGTTGGAACCATGAAAGATATTCTCTGGTGACACACTAGGTTTTGTGACACTTAAAGAGAGAGAATTTGGACTAATAAAATGAACAACACATGAAGTATCACTCATTATGAGGTATTGTCCATTTGACACACTACCATATTGAATCCATATCAGTAAAGTTGAAAGCACTCGTGACTATGGAAGGCTCTGCGTGAGTGCATGCAGTTACCGCCATGATTCGGTGTTCGAGACTTTATGGGATCGGATTGATTATTAAGAATAATCTCTAGACCAATATAAGGGTGCGCAAACAGTTCTATTTCAATTAATATCGCCCAAATGGGAGAATGTAAGAATTTCCTAATGTGGGCTTCATTAATTGAAATTAACTGAATTAGTTTGGTCTAATAAAGGTAAGATATATGTGTCTTAATAAGTCTAATATGGGGCTGGCTGGTGTGGGCCGAGTACGATCCGACCCGTAATGAGAGGACCCGTGGTCGGAAACTCTATAAATAGCGCTCAAGTCCCTCCCCTAACCTCATGATGCACAATCTGACTCACATACAGATCTAGAGAGAACTTTCTTTTCGTGAGTGGCAATCTCATTAGGCCAGTGTTCTAACGAAGGGTATAGGGGAGAAGCACTTGAGTTCGTGTTCGGAAACCTTCGCAAATTCCACGTCAAGTTCGATGGATTCTAAACCAAATACGCGAATCGATAATTTCTCCATTAACGTGTTTCAGTTTCTGATTATGGTGATCCTGGGCGTGCCATTTTCATGGCCAACATGATTCACCAGAACAGAACGAGAATTGTACACATACCAAAGTCTCTCATTCCTCATATCTGCATAATGAGATTGTGGAGGCTGTCAGTATCAAGCTCATGCAAAGCAGTCATGGACTCGCGTCCGTTGGGCCTCATTTAAACGTATACTCGCATGTCGGGTCAGGCTGGGAGAATTGTTGATGAGCAGTGTTGTAGTAGTTCTTGAATTCCCCTCATTAGGCTTCCTCATAGCATAGACCAAGCCCTAGTTTGGAATAGATGTTTCCGAGTCCTAGACTTTAAGTACTTGACATGATCAACCTTGGCCAGGCCCATCTGGACAAAGGACTTGAGGCAACCTATCTCAGCGAACTTCTCTCTTCATGAATTGAGATTTCAAGAGTGCTATTGCTAATCAGGTTCTCCACCATTTGAAGGTGAAGGATGATACGGAGTAGAGAGATTATATCATTTTCAAAATCCACTTTTAGACTGAGGTTTACTATTAATTTGTGCGTCCAAGTCCAACTCACCGAGGTGCCTTTCCACAAAATGGATTGCGATCCATGGTCATGTTAACACCATAAGAGCACGTTTGTGCTGTAGAGCCAGTACGGCATGACCATTTTTGATGTTGTGATAGAAAGTGCTTTTCGTCGGCATTTATATTTAATCTGCAGAATTTCTACAGCTATGCCTTAGGGCAGATTTACCAAAAAAAAAAATTATTTGGTCGAAAAGATTTACAAGTTAGAATACTGGATTTTGATTTCGGTTTCAGCATTTGCTACAATATTGCTGTGCAACTAAGCAAACTATTCAACAGGTTGTCTTCATGAGTAGCACCTTAGATTTGGAGCAACCCTTCTCGAAAGAATTCCATATTAGTAACGTTACGAATGTGTAATTCATTCAGTCCTGCATTTGGTTATGAGTTGAAACAGTTTGGCAAGAGATCAAGCTGTCTTATTTTATATATATTTTTTCCTTTAGCAAGAACGGACGAAAGGATCAATTCAACTCATTCGAGGCTGTAAAGTTCGCTCCTACTGGGTTTCTTGTGATTTTTTCCTCTCAAGCGGTCAAACCTAAAATCAACTTCAAATACAGCCAAGTCATGAGCGTGACCGAAATGAGATTGCCACTTTGTAGCTAAGAGGAGTCCGGTTCTTCTTCCTTGACTTTTGGCTTTTTGTTTCTTTGAATATGTTCGCAGCACAGAAAGCACTGTGCATATGTGATTACCATCGAGCATAATTCTCTTTGGGGTTGCATGTCGTAGACTTGGGAGAGAGGCGCGTAGATAGGTAGCCATCTCACCAGCTTTTGCTGGTTATTTTCGGCTCTTCACATGCCACTTTTGTTGGGCCATTCGATGGCTACATGGCCCCCACTTGAGCGAGAGTTGTGGATTTATAGGCAACGAATTTTGACTGTTGCTCTCTCGGGCATGGACTCTCTCTCTCTTCTTTGGTCTTTCTTGCTTTGTAGTTTTTGCCTAGTGCCTTACAGTTCGGTGCTCTAAAGGCAAATGACATTGACAGAAGTGAGAGCCTTTCTAGCTTTTTTCACTTGCAACTATGATTAGCCCCGGTTCTTTTTGTTAGCTAAGGTTATGAGACAGGTTTATCATTCCTACGGTATCAGTCTCTCCTTGTGTACGCTTTCGATCTATACCTTACTCTTTATTCGAGCGCTTTTTTCACTTGCAACTATGATTAGCCCCGGTTCTTTTTGTTAGCTAAGGTTATGAGACAGGTTTATCATTCCTACGGTATCATTCTCTCCTTGTGTACGCTTTCGATCTATACCTTACTCTTTATTCGAGCTTTGTGTCGTAGGGCACCTCGTCCCATGCAGAATGGTTTACCGACAGTAATGGCTCCAAACAGCAAGCTTTCGATGTTTGTCAATTGTCATCCTACAAAAAGACTGATTTTTCTTCGAGGGCAGTTGCTAAATGTGGCAGCGTGGTGTGGCCCATTTGATTTTTCTTTGGAACAGTTAGGAATCGATCGTTCGATTCACATGTCAATTTTGCTTATTTATGGAGGCAAGAAAATGGCCGGACCATGAAACACGCTTCGTTGACCACGCTGTTTCTCTGTCTTTGGCGTTACCTATGCGCGCTCAAGATCAACCTCGACCGACAGTTGAAAAAACCGGCGAAGTCGAACTAGGCATTGAGATCAGCAACGCGGTTGTTACTGATGCACCATGACAGCAAGAATTCACTGAGTTTTGTGTTCAGATGTCACGTGAAACTCAATTGGGCTAGAGACTTAGGCCAGTTGAGATGGAGATGATGAAAACATAAGATCCAAGTTGATGTTATCTTTTCCCCTTTCGGATTGAGAATTTAACATCTATTTTAGTCAAATTCCAACCACATTCTTGTTTCCTGGTCAAATGTATGGACTGACGACTTTAAAGCCTACCTATTTTAGTCGGCTTGCCTCGGATCATTAAATATTGAGAATGAAACGCATTAGTGCTTGATGCGGATATCATTTACATAATATCTCATGTTTGATGCGGATATCATTGATATACAGACTCGCTATGACATGACACATGTGGTATAAGAGATCAATCTTCTAAAACAGGCTTTACACATTGTGATAAAGAGACCTAAGAAGAATCATTTTCCTAGAGGGCATCGGAACTTAGCTTTAGATAGTCCTCAACCAGCTAGCTACAAGCAAATGAAAGCCCTCTCACCCCACAAATGTTCATCACATCCACGACCAACTAAATCCTAACCAGAGTCTGCCATAGATGAAGTTCCCACGACTGTCATTATCCCACGGATGCTCAGCCAGTACACTTCCCATATAAATCCCAATCTTCCTGATCCGAATTTGGCGTGTGAGCCTCTGCCTCTCGTGCTCTTAGACTGGTCCAAGGTTTGCTGAGTAGTTTAGGGTTAGGGATGGGAGTGCTGCGGTGAGGAAAGATTGAATTGGCGAGTTCCAATGAAGGGCTTTTGCTTTCTGTTCTTGTGATTATAGTAAAGGTGGCCACGCTTTTCTCTGATCCTGAGCAGAAGAAGGTTCAACTCTTCAAATTTTGACCACAATGATGAAACAGCTGTGCTTTTGATGAGGTAGGTCATGGGTGTATGATATCTCCAAAAAAACCAGAAAAGAAAATTCACCGAACATAACCTTAAAATTACCCATGAGATGGTTAAAGAACGAATTCATATGCACGCGGGTTAAACGCAAAATATGAAATTATTCTTCATACTATTAATTGCGGATAATTTTATTTTCGGAGTTTTGTCCCGCGTCTTATTTAATTAATGGTGTTAGTAAGGTATTCTCTAAATTTTTGGGATTTGCCTATGCAAGATGGAATTCCTCGTCGTAGAGACTAAATATCCTTTGAGCAGTTAACCAAATAGCCAGATTAAAAAAGTGAATAACATTAAGGAAACATTTAACAAATCTTAGGTTTTCATCCCATTCCCACTTTGCATTCTCAATTTTCAGAAATACATCTTTATTTGCGCCATCATTGTTGTACTTTAGGTAACATATTTCATCTCACAACAAACAATCTTGTGGGTGTGTGCGACTTTGTGGGAAACTGGGGGTCCGGGGTTTGATGAGGATTTAGTTTTCAAAGGAAGACTATTCGATTTTTTTTTTTTGGTCGAAAGGAAGATTCCATTCATCAAAATAATATCCAAGAGGTACATAGAAGGCATGTAAGCCTAACAAATCCCAAACAACCGCTGAACAAAGCAAATACTAGAACGCAAATAACAAAGTACGAAACACAGTCTCCAGCTAAAAGTACACTCTCATTCCTCAATAACAGATATTCACCAGATTCAGTGATGAGTACACGCCGAGATCCCTCACTCTGTGTGCGTCTATGTTCAACGTCCTCATCACCATCGCCGTGCAGAGACACCAACATCAAATACCAGTAAGAAATTTCTAGATCTAAACCTAAATCTAAATCGGCATAGTAAAACCCCCAAATTTAACCTAAATCTAAATCGGGAGAGAAGAGCGGTCTAATTTTAGAGAGATTGTGGAGCCACGTCACGGACATCTTCCTCAATGGCTATCGACTAGACGAACGGCCGAACTGGACTTCACGGTCGCCCAAGAGTAGCTGTAGAAATTTATTCACACACAACGATTCGATTTTTTAAGCAATGGAGTTTTATCCAATGATGAAAGAATGTAATTTTACTATCCCGAATCAATTTGTTACCAGCAAGGTATAGGAAAAAAGGTTTAAAAAAAAAAACAGTGCCTAAATTTGTTCTCATCGCTGATGGAGAATAAGGTTAGGATGATGGAATTTGGTGCAGCATTTTGTCGGGACAAATCTGAAATCAGCAAAAACCAACCTCATCAAACAGTAAGCATTTTCCTTTTGCCAACCACCACCCCCACCTATCATTGCCTTTGCCTCGACTCCCAATCGTTTTGCACCTCAAATTGCCTGATGCACCAGTAGACCCCCCCTCTCTCAACCAAACTCCCTCCCTCTTTCTTGGAGATCGAGCTTGAAAGAAGAAAGAAAGAAAAAAGAGGAAAACCAAGGGATAATAACACAATATCTGAATTTTAAATCAATGTGTAACGTGATCATTGAATTTTAAATTTGTTCAATATAATCCCTAAACTTTAGCCGAAAATGTAATGTTATCCTCGAACGTTTAATTTGTTTAATGTGGTTCCCAAACTGTATGAAAATATTCAATGATGTCATTTTATCAATTCAAGTTCAAGAATAATATGAAAATGCCTAGGGACTAAATTGAATATGTACCAAAAGTTCAAGGATCACATTAAATAAATTAAAATTTCAAGGACGATATTACACATTGAGTTAAAGTTCAAGAATCACATTAAACATATTTAAAATTTATGGACCATATTGTATATCGAGCAAACGTTCAGTGAGCATTTGCAAAGAAAAGAGACAGGACATCACGTTGCAGTCGGAGGGTGAAATAACACTGCACGCTCGTCCATCCACTGCAAAATTTTTCAAATCTTTGCGATTGCCCCTTTTCTCGGTAGGCAAATAGGAACAACAACCTCCAAACAACACGAGCGACGATGTGTAAAGGACTCTGAGAAGTTTCACTCCACTATCGTGGAAAAAAGGGGAAATTAAGAACTATATCTACTTACTATTCTTGTCAAAATTTTAGCATTAGAGGTGGTAAATTGCATCGGGAAGCGCATGTTCCTAATCTCAAATATTACAGAAAATTTCACTTAATCCTCCCTAATCTATCACCACTGTTTAGTGTTAGATCCTAAATCTAAAATCCACCGTTTGACCTCCTTCAACTCTTGCATCTTTTGCTCAATATATACTGAACTTTAAAGTCTTTTCCGGTTTGCCCCCCATGAACTTTCGCTTTCTTACGCATCAAATCCTAAACTTTAAATCCATACACTTTATTCTTGAAGCTGACGAATTATTTCTTCACTTGTAACCACCAAATGTTTTTCCGTTAAAATGCGCGACACTCGTGATTCTCCAGCTGTGACGAAGGATTGCAATAGACGGCATTTTTATCCATCAGAACAATTTAATAAATTGCAGCCGGTATATTCAGCTTAAGAATCACGTGCGTTGCACGTTTTAACGAAAAAATAATAATAATTCGATGGTGTTAATACCTAAGAAGTTCGATGGGGATAATGTATACGTGTTAAATATTAGTTTCTTTGACCGCTAGGGGTTCAGTAATTTCGATTATACGTAATGCGCAAAAGGGTGAGAGTTCTGGAGGGTTAAACGTAAGAACTTAAATTTCAAGGTTCAATGGTGCAAGAGAGTAAGAGCTTGGGGGTAAAGCGAAATGATTTATAATTTTACGGTTTAATATGTAAGAGGGTGAAAGTTTAAGGGTGACGGTCAAATTTTCCCCGAATGGTCTTTAATCTCTTTAATGCGATATTATATACTACTATATTAGCATTGTTTGAAATGGCATGGACTGGAATTGTTATCGTCATATTAACATAATTCCATACGCAAAGCTAAAAATTATTCCCAAATCGAGAGGAAAAGAGAGGTCGAGCGAGTAGTTGTTCATAGGAGAAACAGTAATCTGCACCGTCTTCGCATGTGTAGGCACCGCACGAAGGAGCAAGATAGCTCATCAATTGGCATTTCGATCTATAAAAAGTAAAACTAGCTCGAGATGGATTGCTTGCAACTAGTTGATTTATGGAGCTGGAGCTACATGCTCACGTCGCCTCCATGTGTGCACGTATAATTCGAAAATAATGGGTCTAGTGGAGAGGGACAAGAGCAACCGGGCATTGCTCATCAACGCCGTCCAACCTTTTACAGCACACGACATAATCATGCAATTCCATGAAGCTTAACGATGCAAAGGTCTCGCCTTCCAACTAATGCACGTTCAAACAGGAACGATGCATTGAATTCGATTCCATATTCGCGGCCATATGCGCCGAAAGACCATTCACTCATGCCTCCAAAATTCGCCTCTTGGAGCTGGGAATCGTGCGACACATGCACGAGCTACACCTTTTTCTTCAAACCCTAATTATTGAGTTCATGCACGTAAATTTTACACATGAACGGGTCGCGAATGCTAATTCACATATCTCTTTTTGTTCATTCGACCGTGTACATAGATTCGCATGGTTCAAATTAAGTATGGTCACGTATGGCGTATATGTTTCGGTGAAGCGGGTGTCTACGCTAAAGACCTTGATAACTCGGCGTGCTTGTTCTCGTTTAAAACCTTTTTCTTTTTGTTTGATTGTCGGGTGGTATTGAGGCCGATCGAAAAAGGCCTATTGAACATTATTCCTTCTTGAGTGAATTTTTAACCGGCTAGACTACTCGTTAATTAATTTCTTAGACGCGACATCTTAAACCAATTTACCTTCCATTCTTTCCATTTTAGGGTTGACCTTATTGAAACATGGTGTGGATTGATGCTTTAGATTCATTCCCCCGTTCATGCGACATTCTATAACTTTTAGGTTTTTTTTTTGTGATAATTTCACGACATTTCAAATTATTATTTCTCTTGCACCATGGCAATGAATTATGAACCATAATTGTAAGAAAAGTCCGAAGATGTGGTCTCTCCAAAATTAGGAAAATCGGGAGCTGGTGGTCTCTGTTTTCAGCTAACCTGTGGGGTTCATCTTTTCTTGCGACCGGACATTATTGCGATCTCCAGATGATCATGATCAAATGTGGTGAAATCATGAGATTAGGATGTTACATTCTAGTGTAATTATTAAAAAAAAAAAAGTGGTTGCGAGACAATATCCATATGAGGTGCGCGTATCATAATTTCGCATAATGAGAGCAAATATATATTTTTTATTTTTGAATAATGTTCGGTATCGATGTTTTCCAAGTGGATCAATCACTATTTATGTACGCAAATTGACCCGTTCACCTGCGGGGGTAAATGTTTGGACCCGTGCTTATATGAACTTGATACAAGGGCAATAAATTATTTTGCCACGATTCCGTCAAAGAGAAATTATCTCATTATAAAACTCATGGTAGTGGAATATAGGGTTAATACCATGAAAAACCTCAAACTAGTACATTTACGACAGATTTACCCCAAACTAATGTTTTTAACTACCAAAAATCCCAAATTGGTACACCTGTAATAAATTTACCCTCCGTTAGTTTCAAATGAATGTTATCGTCAAATAACTGAATTAGATGATACGTGGCAGTTAACATGTGTATCAGTTTGGGGTTTTATCCTTCCGTTTGTCACGAGTTTACCAATCTGTGATTTTTTGTGATATTAATCCAATATGACGAAAGGTAAATTTGTCACAACTATATCAGTTTGGGGTTTTTCGTGGTCAAAAAATTAGATTTGGGTAAATTTATTACAGGTGTATCAGTTTGGGGTTTTTTATGGTTAAAAAAATTAGTTCGGGGTAAATTTGCTACAAATGTACCAATTTTTTTTGGGTTTTTCGTGGTATTAACTCTTGAATGTATATGTTGAACTTTTACGTAATCGAGATTAACAATTTGTGTTAGTGTGTCACAATAGGGATTGTAATTAAGTATCAATTCGTGTTAAAAATCCCATAGTTTTGATTATATAAGCCAGATAAATGACTTGGGACGAAAATGTATTAGCTCGTGTATATATACACGTAAAGTGTATAGTGACCTATTATGTTTGGATTTTCTCTTTATAATCCGTAGTTAGGCTCGTGCTATCTTTTGTATCGTGTAAACACGTCGTACCTAATATTGCCCCCCGAAAATATGTTGAATTTCTATCAAAGTGACCATCCATGAAATGAAAACGAAACGCTTAGAGCAACAGGGCATTGGGTGAACAACGTTATTAGTGGTAACCTAATTGAAAATTGACAAAATTTTGCATGAAATTTTCCAATTCTAACTTTTAATTCATTAAGGGAAGAAAAAGGAGTGAGAAAAGAAAACCCATCTTGATCCAAAAAATTTAAGGAGATAGATATATCAGCATCTTAATGAATAATTTAAAGACGGTAACTCGTTCCGCAAAACATGAGGGTATAAGTTAGGTTGAAATTTTTTTGTATGTGCCCAAAACATGCGAGCTCATTTCATCTTAATCATCGGATCACATGAATCTCATGCAGGATCTAAAATTGTTAATTACCGAAATTAAGCGGGCTCACATCATAGCATGTTGTGGATTGCATGCAAGAATTCTACCGAGGCCGGTGTCAAAGGCCTTTGCATTGGTAACGTAATGCTATAATGTTGCACAAACACCACCCTAGCCTTTTAACACCTGTTTTAGGTGGGGAAGATTACTAAAAAAATCTTAAATCTCTTGCAATTGTGTCAATTTAGTCATAAACATTTTTTTGTGCCAATCGAGTCCTAAACCTTTTGCATTTGTACAAATTCAGTCCATCTGGCCAATTTTAACCAGCTGGCACTGACGTAGATAATTTTTTATAATACTTTAATATTTTTTTCTAATCTTTTTCTTTTCTTTTTTTTTTCCTTCTTTTCTACCTATGGCTGGCGAGGCCGACCTCGCCGACCTCCACGTCAGCGTCGGCCAGTCAAAATTTGTCCAATGAACTGAATTTGCACAAATGCAAAATGTCTAGAACTCTTTTGACATAAAAAAAAGTTTATGACTGAATCAGTACAATTAGTAATAGGTTTAGTATGTTTTAGGTAATTTTCCCGTTTTAGGTGGGGGACAAAAGAGGGGATCACAAATTCAAAAAACTCAAAACACGGAGGACAATCCGCGGCAGGCACACACATGGCCATATATTTTAGCTGGTCACAACAGATCGGGAAGATCAGATGATTCAAACGCGACGACAATCTGATTAAGCTCGTACCCACCCGCGCCCTTTTAAAACACGTAAAAAAGTACTAGATATATAAGCAAAATTTCATGGCGAGACGAGAGAGACAGAGAGAGAGAGACACACACACACACAGAGACAGAGAGAGAGAGAGAGAAGGGGGGTCTCGTGAATCGTGATCGTATTGGGGGTCCACTGGAAGGTGGGTTCCCCCCACCCCCACCAGAGGGATCGGGTATCGCAGTACCGTCACGTGTCCAGTTAATGTTGCGAATGGCCTGTCATGGAACCGAGAGAGGGACTTATATAGCTATAATACGGTCACCCTCTCTCTGTCTCTCTCTGTCTCTCTGCTGGAATCCACGAACTTAAAAACAGTTCCTTTGTGCCATTGAGCACCGCGCAGTGGTCGCTCGCTCGCTCGCTCACACTCAGTCCAGAGAGAGAGAGAGGCGCATTGAGAGAGGGGATGGTTCGAGTCGAGCAGTGAAGGTCGACGTTTCTCTCTGTGTAATGAGAGAAGCCCCGGACCTCTTCTTCTCCAGTGGGGTGACGATGATGGGTCGTCAAGAAACGCGCCTGCAAAGCCCCGCTTCTCTCTTCGATTCCCTCTACTGCTCCGAGGAGCCCTGGGAGGCCCAGGAGCAAGAGCTGGGCGACGGGGATGACGCCGGACACGACCCCGCGACGTTCCTGGTGGACCAAGATCTGTTCTGGGAGGACGAGGAGCTGACCCGCCTCACCTCCAGAGAGGGAGTGAACCCCCTGCGCCGGGATCTCGCCACCGACCCCTGCCTCGCCGGGGCTCGGCGCGAGGCGGTGGGTTGGATGATGAAGGCGCACGCGCGCTGCGACTTCTCCGCCCTCACCGCCGTGCTCGCCGTCGACTACCTGGACAGGTTCTTGTTCGGGTTCGGCTCGCAGACGGAGAAGCCGTGGATGACCCAGCTCACCGCCGTGGCCTGTCTCTCTCTAGCCGCCAAGGTGGAGGAGACCCAAGTCCCCCTGTTGTTAGACTTCCAGGTGCGTGCCATTGAGGATCTCTTGTTCCACAAATGCTGGTTCTTTTTAAGCTTTTCACTTCGCTAATGGTATGGACTGCCGTTTCTCTCAGGTGGAGGAGAGCAATTATGTGTTTGAGGCCAAAACGATACAGAGGATGGAGCTTCTGGTGCTGTCCACGCTCGAGTGGAAGATGAACCCAGTGACCCCACTTTCTTTTATTGATTATTTCGCGAGGAGGCTCGGCTTGAAGGGCCATCTGTGCTGGGAATTCCTTTGGAGATGCGAGCGGGTCCTGCTTGCTTCTCTCTCAGGTGAAAAATAATCCGATTGAAAAACAAGGAAATTGGTTTCTTCGTGAATTCCCGTTTTGGTCGCATCTGCTAATGCCATTGTTGTTTCTTGGCCCATACAGATTGCAGGTCAACGAGCTATCTTGCTTCTGTAATGGCTACTGCCGTGATACTTCATGTGATTAATGGTCTAGACCCTTGTTTGGGACTGCAATGCCAGAACCAGCTCTTGCCCATTCTGGGAATCGAATCGGTTAGCCCATTACCCTTCCTTGAAACCCAAATGAATTTGCTTTTTCCCCCCTTTTTCGGGTTGAATTATGAACCACGCCCCTAAAATCTCACGTCGTTCCATTCTGTTCTTGACAGGACATGGTGGATGAGTGCACTAAGCTAGTCTCGGAGCTGGCAAGGGCAATTCGCGGACACCGATCGAGCAAGCGCAAGTTCGGATCGGTGCCCGGAAGCCCGGACGGAGTGGTGGACGTTTGCTTCAGTTCCGATAGCTCGAATGATTCGTGGGCTGTCGCGGAATCGGTCTCATCTTCCCCTGAGCCTCTGTTGAAGAAGAGCAGGGCTGAGGATCAACTTAGGCCAAACTCTGTTACTACTTATTCAGAAATTCTCCTCATTCCTCACTAGTTCACTCTTTCCTAATTTTGCCAATTATAAAGTATTTTAACTCGTAATAATACACACTTCTTTCTCGTCACTCTTTTATTCATGCGCAAGTTAAATTGCCTGACAATGAAACATCTCTTTGCTCTGTGAACTCTAATCTCCCCGGTCCATTAAATCATATGTACATTGAGCTGGAATTTGCAATTCGGGTGTCGAACAAATTAGAGATTGGCATTTGTACCCGGATGTCGAATTTGCTCAATCTGTAAAGAGCACTCGAAATCGAAAACCCAAATCTCCAAGGCTCCAAGCGTGCGAGGCTCCTCCATCCTTGTATGAACACAGTTCGGCTTGTCATTGACATAAACCGGACATAAAAATGCGTCCCCTCTTTATTAAAGGAAAGGTCTTTTCTTCCTTGGCGTGAAGCGGAAGTAACCAGCGCCATCTTTTTCACATTTTCGAAAGCGGATGGAATCGTGGAATAATCCCATTTTTTTCTGAGGAGTTTTATTAAAGAGAAGCTCCAGGGAACTTTGATTAAACAACCCATATAAAGTTCAGGCCTCTCTCGTAATTTATGTGAACAACCAGTGATGAAGCTAGGCATTGATTATCGTGACCTTTGTCTAGTTTGCAAGTGAACTTTTGTTTCACTCGACAACAGCAAAAGACCAAACCAGAGAGAGGTAGAGATCACTTCACTCGATAGGAGATATGATACAAAATCGCACGCACGTCTTTCCAAGGACCACAGAGCACCAAGTGCAAATGGCATGATGAAACTGTTTGAAAACTGGAGAGAGGGAAAAATGGAGAGAGAGAGAGGACAGAGAGAGAGAGGGAGTTTTTTATTTCATATATTGGTCGGCCACTGGGAATTTAGGGAGAGTGCTCAGAATCCGTAGGTTTGACCTCGTTGGAAGAGCTTAGAGGCACAGAGCAGCAGAGGGTGTCTGTGTGTACGACTTGTGCGCTTCTTTGTTGGCATGGA
Organism: Syzygium oleosum; assembly: GCF_021117445.2. Lineage (NCBI taxonomy): Eukaryota > Viridiplantae > Streptophyta > Magnoliopsida > Myrtales > Myrtaceae > Syzygium > Syzygium oleosum. The sequence continues at coordinate 204,404 of NW_026607506.1, read as the reverse complement.
CCAAAATGACTGAGACAGGAGTGTGACGAAGTGGCCCGTCCAGACCAGCTGTTTAACACTGTCCTTGTTTGATTTTCAATGCTGCCCTTCTCTTCCGACCTGATGAATGATCCTCTCCTGCTTTAAAAGATTTCCCTGCTCAGGCATTTTTAAGGAAAGCTTGAAAAACGGATCATCGTGGTTCTTCAACATAAGTAAATCTCGTTCAAGAATCTTAAAAATCTTTAAATTTCGTGTGTTATCGTATGTTGAATAGGGGATGTGAAAAAAATTGTAAGCAGCTACTTTCTGATCATCGAAGAACTCGGTTGTAGGTTGCTTTCTGGCTGGTCACCATTTCATATTCAAACTTCAGACAACACGTTTTGGCATTAGGATAAACGGGTGTTTTGTTAAGACTTTTGGGAACGGGCCTCCAATTGGCTCGATGATCGTAAAGTTTTTAAATTTGTGTGTCATCACATTTTGTTTAGGAATTATGAAAAACTGCAATGCATTATGACCCGTTACGATTTGAGAATCTGTTCCTCGATGAGCCATAGAAGATCTACGGTTCTTAAAAGAATCATCGTAATGTATCCCTTGGCAAAAGTAGAAATTCTTAATTGAGATACTATTCAACTGAAAAATATCAATTCCTCTTATAGTTAACAAATGATGGTATTTTTCTCATTCAAAATGTGATATCGAAACAAGCTTAATCTTCTAATTCAAACACAAAGTTTGTTTGGGATTCGTAAGAGGTGAGCATTATAAATTGAAATGCAAAGTTTCTCATGTCTAAGATCCGTCCAATCAAGTAGAATCTATTCTCGTTTCAAAACCCTTCCCAATCCCACCCGTTACTACTTCCCGATTCTAAGGGACGAGTGTTCTCGAACTTATTACCAGCATTCGAAAGGAGTGGAAAAAAAAAAAAACAATGGCTCCTAGAGATATTTTAGCAAATCTCTTGGAAGTCATAGTCTAATTTCACCCCCCCCAAAAAGCTATTCACGCGATACAAGTGCATTCACATTGCTCTGCAGAGGCCGACGTGGCACATTGATATGACCAAAAGACAAAAACAAAAACAAGTTTGGTTTGCGACGGACTAAATTAACAATGCCCATTAACACAAATCGGGGTTTTTTGTTTATTACATCTGTTAAACTTCCCCTATTATAATGTTTCTCGACACATTCCTAGGTTTTGCCTCAGGAATTGTTTGACAGTGCGCGAAAGGACGCCCGCTAAAACTAGAGGCCCCCCTGGCATGTGCCATCTACCCACCCTTTGAACTTAAAAGAAGAATCATCGCATCACGACCCTGGATTTTCATTTTAAAATTCGCCATCTCTGGTTTCCATTTCATGATGAATGCTCTGATCTAATTCGAGCTTTAATTGCAAAAACAGATCGAAAGAGGACGGAGCGCCGTGAATGATGGAGTGCTGCTATATCGTCTGGTGCGTTCGAAAGCCGCCGCTGCTTGCTTTTTGACTGTTTCGTCGACGGCATGTGGCAGTGAACTTGTGTGAATCGCATTGTAGATTTTCCGCTTCATTAATGTCTGTGTCCATCATCATTAATCTATTTTTCTTTCACCTCGTCCCGCTCCATGTCTCGGAGATCGACTGTTGACCCACCCCTTTTGGCGTTTTCAATGGTAATAGATTTTTCCTATTTGGAAATATAGAATTGAGGGTAAAAGGAAAAATTGCACTTCTATATCTTGAAATTTAACTTGCAATTATACTTTGCAAGTCCTATGTAGTTTGTTTCTCTCTGCCAATTGACTATTGAACGGTCAAGACATCATCAATCCTGTAGCGAGTGGGAGGGTTGCTTATGGCCTCATACATGAGTGGAGAGATATGCCCTTAAATGGTCATGGTCGCTTGAGTACTCTGTTTTGGAGGTCGACCCGTGCGCGCGCGAATTGGATCGAGTCCTCGCTGAGCGATCGGAGTTAGAGTGCAATCGAGAATGGGAAACTTGGAATCCGAAAAGCACGAGCCAGGACTTTCGTTAAGAGAAATTCATTACATTTTCGGTCTCGTCGTGTGAATTAACCGAATTTCACTAAAAACTATACGCGGGTTAAGGAGTTGGGGTAAAATTAATGTAGCTTGTGCAAGGACATCATCATGGAGCGCCTCAACGAGTCCAATTATAACAAATCAGTGGTTCTAGTCTTGGACTAAAGGTGGGTCGGTTCTTCTTTTCTTTTTTTTCGGGGGGGGGGGGGGGGGGTGGGTGTGGTTTAAAATTAATGGTACGTTTAAGAGCGAGCCAGGTGAAGAAAATGCAAAAAATAATAGAAAAACCCACCAATAATTTAAAATTTCCACCCTTTTTATATCGTAAAAAATGTTTTAATTTTTTCAAAATTTACCACTCGATTTTTCATCACCCCATTCTCACCCCAATTCCAAACGGAAAGTTGATGTAGTGCATGGATGACTCGTGATCCAAGTAGCTATACCATAAGAAAGGCTGGTAAATTTTTCACGAGATTTGATGCAACTCAAGGCATTCGTCAAAATAAATATTTACAAATCCGAAAGTGACGTGAATTTCTATGAATTGAAATTTTATATATATTTTTTACCTTTGTTGTTTTGTAATGACACGATGTGAGGTGCAGTAATAACCCGAATCTTGTAAAAAAAGAGGAAAATGAACAAAATAAATCAGAATCGGATGCATTTTTGTTAACAAGAAAATGAAGCGGTAATAAGGAAAGAAGACATAATGAAGCGGCAAATAAATCAGGGGCGCAAAGCACCATGCTTTAGGAATTCCATTGAGGTCAAAAATACAAAAGAAAAGAAAATAAAAGGGAAAGGGGAAGACCCCAGTAAAAGAAAGTAAAAACCTAAATCGCCTCATTAAGGCAGCCACGTAATTTAGAAAATTATTTTTTAAAAAAAATATATAGCGGTGAAAAACGGATGAAAATCTCTTTTTTGAACTTTTTGCCATCGAGTTGTCTTTGTTGCGTGCTTCTTTTGTGCTCTTTGCTTTTTTAGTTTTTGGTACCGTATTTCAACGTAAAAAGTGAAAAGTAAAAGATTTCCTGATGAGGTGCGGGATATCATCATCGGTCTAGGGGAAGAGAGAGAGAGTACTTTTAGTGCGTGTATGTACGTATGCTATCTTTTTTTTTTTGTAAAAAAATATCACCAAAAACTTTAAATTATGCAAATTACGATTGTCTGACACTACTAATCCAATTTTTCTAATCACCAAAACCCATAAATTTGTACCAACGCGACGAAAGTATCCTTTGTCTACCACAAAAATTACCACAAACTTGTACAAGTGCGATAAAAATGGTTTATAGTAAAAAAGATGGCAGAATTTATAGTAATTCTAGCATGCGTTACACCGTCAGTGTAAAGAAAATTTTACACCAGCTTCCGTCATCTCTTGATTTGAGGATTATAACAATTGCCTCCCTTTCTCTCAAATCAATGGTGTAAAAGAGAGGTTTTTGAAGAGTTTAAAAAGATGGCAGAATTTATAGTAATTGTACCAGGCATTACACCTTCGGTGTACAGCTCCGTCATCTCTTGATTTGAGGATTATAACAATCCCCCCCTTTCTCTCAAATAAATGGTGTAAAAGAGAGGTCTTCAAAGAGTTTAAAAAGACGGGAGAAGTTATAGTAATTGTATCATGCCTTACACATTCGGTGTACAAAAATTTTATATCAGCTCCCGTCATCTCTTGATTCGAGGATCATAACTATCCCTTCTCTCTCTCTCTCACTCAAGTCAATGGTATGAAATATTTTTTAGACTGTGAGTTGTGTGCCACAATTCACAACTCACAATTATCCTACAAATTCTGTCATCTTGAAACTCTTCAAAAAGCTCTGTAAAAAATAAAAGAAAAAACTCGTCAAAAAGCTCTCTCTTTTGACCTTACGGTGCTTCAAGGTTCCATCATATACAGGATGATGTTAAAATTCTAACTAACGTATTACCTGAAGACCAAAAAAATGAAAATTTCGTGATGGGCCCTCCCCCAACTTCAGTAAAACCTTCCCAACTTATTGTTATGGCTTAACTAAAGGCATTATGGACATATATGAAGGTTCGAAGGTTCTCACCCTCTTTTTTCGGATGATTATATGAAGGTTGAAGTTATGGTACGACGCCCCAAAGCCCTTTGTCAGACTAAAGATGGTCCAATTCCCCTTTTTTAAGTCTTCGGATCAAGTCAATGCATGTGCCGAAAGAACTGACCCGGGCGTGCCGCGTCCTTAAATTCAACCTTCACAACATTTTCATATCCAACTAATTCAGCTTCAAATCATTTTCTAGGAAAAGGATGGACGAACTCAAATCAAAGCTCCATTTCTTCTGGTTTACAAAAATAGATAAAACTCTAGGCGCCTGACCTTCGAAGTATTCGAAAATAGGAGTCGATTTTCAAGAAGTTACGATAATTCTCTGTTTGTATGAACCCCAAATAGAGGGGAGATGTGATTCCGAGCATAGAAAATGAGGGAAATTGACAACTTACGAGGCTCGTGAGTTATTATAAGATGGTACGAAATATGACGGAGGAGGTCCACTGTACTGGGAGCCTGGGAGGTTATAATGTGGGTTTGGCGACCAGATTCGGAGCAATCGAGATGCCGGGGGGAGCGCACACTCCATGCGTGAGCACTATAATGGTGAAACAAACACAAACCACACTCTCCCTCCCTGCATTCGATCCGAGAACATCATTACTACCATCCAGATGAGATTGTCAGATCCTCTCCCCCGTCTCCGATGTGGACCACCTCGGCGAAGATGTCGCCCCTTCGATCAGCATCAGCAGCATCCGGTGGGGCTCTCGCTGGGGCTTTTGGGCTCATCCTCTCTCAGAGAACCAGCTGCAGCAGCAGTCCCCCATCTCACGTAAATGCCAAGTGCGCAGCACCTCCTTTTTACAGCAATTATTGTTTTTGACAGATGCGAAAGCCTGCTGCGCTGATCTTTTTGTGTGTGCGCGCTCTCGCGGCGCGTTAGGAATATGTTGTTCGCCGCGCGAGGGAAGGTTTCGCTCGCAGTTTGCTTCGTTTGCCATGCGATGGTAATATTTTGAGGTGGTCCTCTTAGAATAATTGCAAGAGGCCAAGATCCCAACAGCATTCAGGTCTTGCAATTCATGCAATGCTGTACTATGTAAACGTACGCGCCACCCCCTGTGAAGCTTCTGGCATTTTGCCTGCAGGGCTTTTTATGGCGACTTGGCCGGTTTGCGAGAGAGATGGGGTTGGGTATTTAGGGTTTTTTTGTTCTTCTTTTGCGCATGGACGTCCGTGATCGCCCAAAAGAAATATGATAATGTACTTTCTTTTTAATTCCTGAGATTCCTTTCCAAGGTTCGGATTGAATTGAACTGAAACATGCTTTGCTCGGTCGCGTTTCGGTGTCTTGATCTGTCCGTCCGCAGCTTTTGAGGTTGGTTCTTGGTGATTTAAGCTGTGGGTTCGTTTGCTTTCGAGTCCACGGCAAAGCATTATTAGGGGTGAGTATGATTTTAAGGTAGAATCTGGAATCTGAGAACCTGACCGATCGGAATCTGGAATCTGAGAACTTGACCGATGGGAACTTGTAGGTTTCAGGTTTCCAGATTTTAAGTAGGCGGAACTTGCAACTTGGAACTTGGAACCTAAAACTTTAAACAAGTTTTTTGTGTTTTTTCTTGGTCTACGTCTTTACGTGATCTTACGATGTTCAATGGCGTTAGGCGATGTTCCATAGTATTAGATGATGAGTGTAATATCTTGAACCACTAGTTTGAGCTTTCATTTTATGACTTGTTAATGTTTTATATTCTTCGTGTGTCTAAATATAAGTTGTGGTTAGTAGATCGCAGCATCAAGTGATGGTCATTAAAGGTGATGATTCATTGCAATTGTTCAATTAATAATACAGGTAGAACCTGCACAGGCCTTGGAACTGACTTTAGAACTTGTGACAGGGTAGGTTCCAGGTTCCACGTTCTGACGGATAGGTTTCAGGTTTTAAAAAATGAGGAACTTGTACCCGAGAGTAGGTTCTAGGTTTCAGGTGAAATATATAAGGAATTTGAAATCGCTCACCCTACAAAGCATGATTATTTAACTCATGATCTCTAAATTGTAGATCTAAGTTCAAGCGATGGGATGAGCACGCAAGTGACGACTTAGCTTTGAACAACGATATCAGAGTGGGGGGGGGGGGGGGGGGGCGGGGTGCGGGGGACATTATTAGGTTCATTTGAAGTAGAACTTTTTCGACGGCATCTAAACATCAAACACATGGATGAATTCGACCTAGCTCGATTTTTTCCTCGACTATGTAAATATCAACTTAAAGTCGACAAACCCGGGCCCGTGAATCTTCTTCAAAAGAAAATTGACTAAACATACTCCAACTTTTCGCTTTGGCTCATATGAATTTGATGTGCATAGCATAGCAGCGTACATCATGCGAAGTGGGGGTACATCAATAGTACATGTTTTGTGACGGACTTACTGGGCCTTGCGTCCCTACCGCGGCCCATTACGTTGGCAAGGCCTGACCCGTGTAGGAGTCGGGTGGAGAGGACGAATCCTGGTCCATTGTCTGTTTGTTTTCTCGCTCCTTGGCTTACAAATGGGACACAATTCGTAACAAGTGACAAGCAGATGGACATGACTCGATTGGTTCGGACGAGTACGAGCTTGTCCCTATCTCTCTCATTAGATGGATTATTCTGTGAGTGTCGTATAAATTGAATCTAGACCATTAGGTTTTGTTTCGGAATTTTGAGAAAGCATCGGGATTGAAAAGTTGAAAGATTTCAAGATTATCGTGAGTTGAGAACTGTGATGAAAAGAGAGATGTAGTTATTCATTATGTACATTATCAAATGAAGAGTACATAAGCCTATTTATGAGCATACTATCTAAAATAATAAAATATCAATTACAATCAACGAAAATATAAAGAATCTCCCGAAGATATCTCTAAGGTTGTGAATATGAAAAGCAAAATAAATTCAAATTAGGTGCATTATCTTCTCTTTTGTTCACCTCCGTTCTCTCGAATAACATTAAAGATGGTGAGTGCCGTGGGGATCGCACGAGAGCTTAGGCGGCGTCGATGCGGGTCAATTGAGAACCCTGGTACCATGCTCTAGTTGCCTAAGAGGGGCAACCGTCGCAAGGTGGTCACCACGTCTGTAGTAGTGGCACTGATGGTGGTCTCATTGCTCCAGCTTCTAAAAATTGTTTCTTTTTGAAATAGTTTGTTTATCCAATTCAAAGTTGTCTTCTACTGGAATTTCTCCCGCGACGAAATATCTTTTACTGAAAGTCGTTTTTCGGCTTTTAATTAAAGGGTGCCGAAGTTATGCGTCAACTCCATATAGGAAGTATCACAAGCAAAATGAACCAACAACTTTGATTAAAACAAGACTGTATAGACACAAACTGTGCCAGAATTTAATCGACGACAAGGGTCAGAAGATACGGACTCGATAAAGTGACTTGGTGTAAACAAACTATGCTGGAATCTAATTGACGACACAACTTGATAACACAAAGGTACTATGCCGGAATTTAATCGATGACACAACACCCGCAATAGAAATTGCACATCAGAATTTAATTGACAACCCGAATCGAAAAGCTACAACTAGGAATATAAAGTGCAATGCAAGAAAGTAAAATACTAATAAGAATAGTAAATTCATTTGATTTGTAGGGGGGTATCCTCCGAAGAGTACGATGTGACTATTTAAAGCCTACAATCTACGATTATCAACGGAGGTCACAAAGGAAGATAATACTGAGGTTACAAATGGTTATAAAAAACAAAAACTTCCTAGTGGTTAAAAGAAGTTACAACAATCTTAAAATAGCAGCAATAACCAACCAACGATTATCCTTTTGTTGATTGCTTGATGTCGATATTGATGACTTGGTCGGTCAACTTCAAGGTCCTCGTCGATAACTTCACTTTGTGTGTTGTCAATGACTTCACTGGTGAGCTATCGATTCTCTTCAAGTTATCACATGTTGATAATAATTAAAAATTTGACATATTTTGGGTACAAACAAATGCCCCTTTTAAAAGAATTGAATGAAAGCCAAATTTGTGAATTCTTTTTTCAGGAGTGAAGTAAGACATCTATTCCTAGCTCTCTTGAATCGAGCAACAAACTGATCGATTGATTCATTATCATATTGATAAATTTTGGCCAAATCAACAATCGATACTTTAAATATTGTTCTATAAAATTGAGAATGGAGTTGCCTTTCCTTCTCAGCCTAAGTATGGATTGAATTATGAGATAAATTCGTATATCAAGTAAAGGCAATTTTTGATAAAGACAAGGGGAACAACCTAAGTCTCAAGAATTCATTCTTTCCTACCTCTCCACATTGGGCAATAAATTGACCAATGTGTTTGACGGTCGACTAGTCATCTTTGCAAGTGAAAACAGCGAAGTCAGGAATTTCAAATTTCTTGAGTAAGGTATAGTGCCAACCCAATCAGGATGTGGCTTCCTATATATTGGCCTGACCACTCCTCTGTCTTCACCTAATTATTGTAATACAAGTTCAACCACTTGATTAGGATTCACAAGTTGATACCTTCCCCGCTCCCTAGGTTCAGGGTAAATAGGTCGATAGACTTGACCTTCATGCCCCCTTGGTTCAGGGTGGATAGGATTTTCACGCCTTTGTAAAATTTTCACCGGTGGTAGGATCACTTGGCCTAAATTATCTCCATTATTCAATTGATTAAGAGTTGGAGGAACATACCTAGAAGCCGAAATATTAGGCTAATTACTTCCACCGATAGGTATCACCCCACGGGTCTAGGTTATACCAATAGGAGCAACAGTAGTAGGCAAATTACTTACATTGATAGGTATTATCCCCAGATCTAGGTTGTACCAACAAAAGTCGCAGTATTAGGCAAGTGACTTTCACCGACAGGTATCACCCCACAAGTCTAGGTTGTAACAATGATTTCAGCCATTTACAAAATCCCAAATTATGTAGGATCGGTAGGATTTGCCTACATTTGACTTGAATGGCTTGACGTTCCTAGCCCGTGCATGACCTCATGGAAGGTCTTGATGATCATAGGCTTGACCACATCGACAAGGTATTTCATCATATAATTAGTTGTTTCATTTTGATGTTCTTCGAGGATCCTCCTCATGGTAGCCATCATGATTGGGCTCTCTAATTGCCTTTTCTGCTCATCGAGTTGTCTTGGGATGTTGACATCTCCACCTTGTGCTTGATCCACCACTAGTTGTGTAGTCGATGACTTAGAATGTCCTATGGTAGGCTGTGGTGACGAATTATTACTGCCAGCATTGTTAGGATTGAGTTGATTCATAGTACACACCATAGTATTTCCTCAAATCAGTCACACTGGTCCCACCGGGCGTGTCAAAAAGATATTTCGCCGGAATTTCTCTTTCGACGAAATATCTTTTACCGAAAGTCGTTCTTTGGCTTTTAATTATAGAGAACCATGATCTTGCACTAACTCCGTATAGGAACTATCACAGGCAAAAGAAACCAGCAGCTTTAATTAAAACAAGACTATACAAACACAAACTGTGCTGGAATATAATCAACGACAAGGCCTAGAAGATACAGACTCGATAAAGTGACTAGGTGTAAACAAACTTGACGACACAGCTTGAGAACACAAAGGTACTATGCTAGAATTTAATCGACAACATAGGACTTGGGATAGAGATTACACGTCGGAATTTAATTGATGACGCGAATCGAAAAGCTACAATTAGGAAAATAAAGTGCAGTGCAGGGAAGTAAAATACTGAAAAGATAGTAAATTTGTTTGATTTGTGTGGGATCCTCCAAAGAGTATAATGTGGTTATTTAAAGCCTATAATGACGATTATCAACGGAGGTTACAAAGGGAAGTTACGAAGGTAGGTTGCAAATAGAGTTTACAAATAGAGGTTACAAATGGTTACTAAAAAAAAATAACTTCCTAGTAGTTACAAGAAGTTACAACAATCCTAAAATAGCGGCAAAATAATCAACCAACGGCTATCCTCTTGTCGATTGCTCGATGTCGATATCGATGACTTTGTCGATCAACTTCAAGGTCCTCATCGATAAGTTCACTTTGTGTGTCGTCAATGACTTCACTGGCGAGCTGTAGATTCTTTTCAAGTTGTTGATTCTTCAAGTTATCACATGTCGATAGTAACTAAAAATTGGACATTTTTTGGTGCAAACAAGTTGAATAATATCTTTCCCGCCCCCGGGCTCTGATAAGTTATTATTTGACGCTCTATTCGAATTTATCTGGGTTTCTCCGTTTCAACATGCACCATCAAATGCTGAATAGGATAATATTTATCCTATGGACCCTTTTATTTGGGTGACCAAACGTGCCGTCATAGTTCTTCATTTGCTTTTGATAAGCGAAGTGAGATGAAATGAGAATAGGATTGGCGATCGTGTTCCTCAAGCACTACAACGGCAGGTTTTCCTAGTCCCATTCTCTCTTTCCAAGCTCATGGCGTCTGCATTGAGAAAACTTAAAAAATTTGACGTCTGAAAAATTTTCAAAAACCTTCTGAAAGATATCCCTTTAGAGACTTATATACCATCTTGAAGTTACTGTCTTTTTAATTAGTGTCATGATCAACCAGTAATTCTTATGTCTGCGATCCTTCTATCCACCAAAAATGCACAAAACGAATTGAAAAGATCGCCTCTTCAAAAGCAAAGTCGCATAACAGCTTAATCTCAGCAAGTTGAAAGGTCACTTTTCAGGTATGCAAGTATATGCCAAGTACTTCCTCCATACATCAGAAAAGCAACAGATTTCAAAAAATTATTGATGTCGAAGAAGAAATCATTCACCGAGAAGCGAGAAAGGCATCGGCCAACAGGGAAGCGAGGTGATGCTGACTGGTGGTGGTGAGGTGGAGATGATCCGTCTTGAGGTCCAAGCCTTTTGCGTCTACGCACTTCACATTGGGCAGTGTTATGCCCAACTGAGCACTCCTCACTGTGTCCACGAATTTCCCTTCTCCTGATGCAAGGGCCACCTGAAATCGAAAACCGTACATCAAGGGCGACGAAGCCAGTAAAAATGTTATTCGTGTTGCTTGCGAAAGACCGCCATATCGATAAATCAATCGAGTTCGATCTTCTTATGTGTCTATCTTCATGCAGGTGTGTTGTGGAGGAATACATAAACACGTATACCTATAGGACGATTGTGGAGCAATCGGTTGTCTTAACGTGATTTTGAGACAGATAGCATATAGTCCGTTGCTTCTTCTTCATGGGGACAATAGGAAGCTAGTGAAGTGCAATTCAAAGCTTTTGTCAGGATTGTTGTGAATTATATAGGCTTAGTTCCAAGGTCCTGAGATTGAGCCTTTTACATGTTGGCAGCTTCTTGGGAATTTGGATAGTGGTTGTTGCTAAAAACAAGAGGCCGACCCTTTTTTTTCCCGTAATATGACCGGTGGTTAAGATAATTCAAATTTCAAACTTGAATTCTAGATGATCATACAACATAATACGATTGCCTTACCTAGGCTCATGCCACTAAACAAAGAATTTGTGACATCCATATATTGGATTCAAATAAAAGTTACAAATTCTCAAATAGCTATTGCATACTGAATAATTCTATCGACCACATCACACATAGAATTGTTTTTACACATACAATGTCTCTGAAAAACCATGATCACTAAATTAAAAGCGAAGCCTCAAGCGTGATTAAGCAGTTAATTTCTCCACATCCTAAGATATGAAACATGCATTTATCACATAAGTAACACCTTGCTTTTGGTTGATTATCAGCAAAAAGATGCTATACCATACCTTTTTTTTGGGTCAAAGGCTATACCATACTTGAGTAGCCAAAGATATATGCAACATTCCATAGAAGAGACTCTAATCACGTCAAAAACGACAAGATTAAAAGAACCAACATGGAAGCATGATAGTTAATCGTTACGATAGAGAGACGATGAACAAGTTCTAATTAATTTTACCTGGATTATGAGAAGAGAAGGGTTGTTAAGATCAGTGCGAATGTCCCCGATGAGCTTCTCCATGTTGCTCTTGTACGCCTCGGCGTCCGCTCGAACCACCGTATCGCTCTCCCCTTGATACCAAAGCACTGCCCTTATGGTGCCTCCGCTCTTTATGGCCGCCGTGGCTCGGCTCACCATCTGGTTGTACAAGGGGGTCCCGCGGGCCCATTTCGCGATCTTGGTCCTGCCCACGGCGCAGGGCACGAGCCCCACCACCCCGAGCTTGGGGTCTTTGGATTTGATCGCGCTCGCGAAACACGTCCCGGGGCCAACCCCGCAGACGTGATTCACGTCGATGTCTGCGTGGAGTGGGTCCACCGCCTCAGACCAGGCGAGCTGGGCGCTGAGCCGGAGTATGGACGGGTTGGGTCTGCACTGTGGCGGCACATATCGGTCCCACTTTCTGGCCGTGACGCCACCCCGGCCCGCCATGTTGCTCTGGCCGGCGAGGATGAATATGTCCTCAGGGAGCGTGTCTCCTGAGCTCGGATGGAGGAGGGTCAGGAGGATGGAGAGCAGAGAAAACAAGATCGGGATGGTCATTGTGCTGGGAAGCGACAAGAAAAAGAGATTACTTTTTGATTGAAGAAGAGATGAGAAGATCTTTTATAATGTGTCCGAAACCGGAGTAGGTTTTTGGTGGTAATGGCAATACCATGGTTGGAGTAAAAGAGGGAAGTGTGTGCTTTTCCCCAGTAAATGTAGTCGTTTAAGGAAACAAACTGATGCAAACTCGTTTTAGGAAAGAGTTTGCTAAAGGAAGATTTCCTCATTGACTCGATGTGAGGAAGTTGTCATCACTAGAATGTATTGTATAAATCTATTTTATGGTGGCGTGGTAGATAGAATTAATCACATCGTTGCAACTTTACCCGGATTTTATATTTTGTTCCCGTGGAAAAAATATGGGTCAGTGGTCAATTTGAGTCTAATGGAACTATGACATCTAATTCGTCCTATCTAGCGATAATGGGTTGAAGACAAATGAGTTACTATGTGGTCTTGCGTGGAAGCGAGGGGCCTGTGTTCGACCAGTGATTCCCGATGAACAGAAGGATCTAAATCAGCGACAGATCAACACCTTTTCTAATCAGTATGTTGATGACCAAGAAAAGTTAGTATGTTTAAAATAAAATAAAACAAGGGTCAACAACGTAGCAGTCCAATCGTCAACTAATTCCAGAATATGGGAAATCTTCTCTCTTTCTATTCTCTTCACAAATAACTCTCAAACAAGTCCGTACAAATATTATATATGGGTGTGTTCCTACGGACTGGTTTTGCCATGCAATTGCCCCTTTTAAAAATAGGCCGACACCATTTTAGCGGAGTCGTACCTTTTGCATCCCATGATCAACAGTTATTTATCTATACACGTATTACTAAGGACCGAAGACCCATTCGAGAAACCGAGAAATGTCCAAGTTCTCATGGGTCGCGGCTAGTGTCGCCACTTGATTTGATGACGCACCAAATAGATTGCTAGCCACGGAGATTAATTCGTGGAGAAATCTATTTGTCGTGCTTTTCTGTTTTGATCTTCTTGAATTTGGGGATAATTATCAAAAAAATCATAAACTTATTATTTGGATGCCAATTTAGTCCTAAGCTTTTTAATTTAGCTAATTTAGTCTTAAACATTTTAACGATATGCCAATGTAATTTTTCTAGCCAATTTTGATAAAAAACGATGACATGAAAGCCGGCTATTCTACCTATTACGGCCGGCATTAAACATGCACCATCAAATGCTGAATAGAATGATTTCTATCTTATGAACCCTTTTATTTGGGTGACCAAACGGCCCCTCATAGTTCTACATTTTCTTTTGATAAGCGAAGTGAGATGAAATTAGAATAGAATTAGCGATCGTGTTCCTCAAGCACTACCACGGTCGCGTCCCCTCTCTTGCTAAACGAAGCTCATGACGTGTACAATGAGAGAACTTCAAAAATTTGACGGCTGAAAAATTTTCAAAAACCTTCTGAATGATATCCCTTTAGAGACTTACATACCATCTTTCAATTACTATCTTATTATCAACCAGCAAATCTTACGTCTGCGATTCTTCAATCCACCGGAAACGCAGAAAACGAATTGACAAGTTGCACCCCTTCAAACGAAAAGTCGCACAGCAGTTTAATCTCAGCAAATTGAAAGGTCACTTTTCAGGTATGCAAGTACATGCTAAGTACTTCCTCCATACATCAGAAAAGCTGCAGATTTCAAAGAATTGTTGATGTTGAAGATGAAGTTATTCACTGAGAAGCGAGAAAGGCATCGGTCAACGGGGAAGCGAGGTGATTCTGACTGGTGGTGGTGAGGTGAAGATGATCCGTCTTGAGGTCCAAGCCTTTTGCGTCTACGCACTTCACATTGGGCAGCGTTATGCCCAACTGAGCACTCCTCACTGTGTCCACAAATTTCCCTTCTCCTGATGCAAGGGCCACCTGAAATCGAAAACCATACATGTACTAATTTCCGGGGCGACAAAGCCAGTAAAAATGTTACTCGCAAAAGACTGCCATGTCTATAAATTAATCGAGTTCAATCTTCTTGTGTCCTATAACATGATTTCGAGACAGATAGCATATGTGTTCGCTCGTTTTACGACGAGGAATATCCTTCACCGAAACTTCGATTTTCGATTTTTATTAAAGTAGGTTCTGTGGCTTGATTTCTAGGAAAATCGTGGCGAAAAAACAGAGTGTAGTGCAGGGTTATATGGAAACGGGTAGAAATTGAGTGGATTGAAAATGGATCTGAGATCAACAAAGTGTCTAACTACGTTACAATACTCCTATGAAAGCTGTAAAGGACTTGAAGGTTAACTAAAGCTACAGGAAGCTGTAAACGCAGGAAGTAAAAGTGCAGATAAAACTAAAGTGTATATAAGCTTGAGTGTTTTTGCCTTGTTGTTGGGGGTTCCTCTTTTCTTCTTTCTTATGAGTATTTATATCTCCTCCTATCCTGTAACTGCTTGTCGGTTACTTCTTTATTTTCGAACTTTAAATCTTGGCGCTTTCAATAACTGCCTTATCTACACACGTTTTCCAATTTCATTGTCCACCAAAACTTGATCTCAACCGCTGGGATGACTTCCAATTTGAATAAATAATCTCCCACGATCTGCTCGTGTTCACCATCTCCGCTTTTTGCTCATAACTTCCTGTTGTCATGATTCACGTGGCTGGGTTGTGTTCTTGCCGATTTTTGGTAGCTTCAACATTTCCCGAAATGTAAACTTTTCATGTTTCGGTAAAATTACCGATTCTCTCCAATCACAGAATTTGGGACATGGTGCCATTTACGCTTACTACATTCCCGAATTTTATCCAAACGTACTTCGGCAGACGACTGAACTCCATTGTTTGTCGGATTTTGACATTAAACCGACTTGACATCCATGCCGATTTTGGTGTAAATAAATGCCCCCTTTTAAAAGAATTAAAAGAACTTTTAATTCTTTTAAATGTCAAAGAAATAGTACCTATTCTTGACGTCGCTTCGTCACCTTGCTTCACGCGCCTATCTTTTCGTCTCCAAAACACTTTCTATAAAAATCGTTCCTTTTTCGTTCTTCTTCATCTTCACCTTTTTGAATCTCTGCAATCTTTTCCGACACTCTACTAAAATCCATGGCTTCCAAAGCTTCCAAGGACCAAACTTTCTCCTTTTCTGCATCAGATGCCCTCAACCGATATTATCTATTCCGGGATTCTGATAATTTCAAAGAAGGATCTCATATGTTCTCTGTACAGAATGATTTTGAAGATTCTTATATCCTTGGCCCTGCTGCTCACAATCACTTTTTCGTTCCACAATATCTGTCAAACCGCTTCCCTCGTCATCAGATTGAGGTACTTCCCATCCATGAGTCATCTATTTTGGCGTACCAGTGGTATTCTCGTCCTTCTCGCCTTAGGGCTTTCTCTAATTTTGATTCTGAGTTCTATCAATGGTACCTTCGGCTTCTTCCTTCTAAGGGTTCTCTTTGGAATACCCTTTCCATTCACGATGCTTTGCGTCTTAGTTGTTTCGACTACCATGTGAATCGGGAACTAATTGGCGCATTGTCCTGTTTTTGGTCATCTTCGACCAACTGCTTCTTTTTCCCTTTTTCTCCTATGTCGGTAACTTTGCTTGATGTACATTGCCTTACTGGGCTCTCTCTTTTGGGTACAGACCCATCTACCCTGTCTCTAGACTCTCATTCGCCGCTCGGCAAATTATCTGATTCTGAAATGGCTTATGGGACATTCATGAAAAACTACTTTAAAAAGGAGAATGCAATTACCGACGAAGAGCACACTGCTTTTCTTTTATACTGGCTCTGTAAATTCCTTTTCTGCCACCCTATAGTTAGGGTCTCGAACGATTTTGTTGCTGTTGCTTCTGCTTTAGCTTCAGGGACCCGGCTTTCTTTAGGCAAGACAATGTTGGCCTTACTCTATCGGGGTTTAGCCCATGCTTCTTCCTCCACTGCTTCAGATGAAGTTAGTGGCGTTTTTGGTGGTCCCCTTTGGCTTCTTCAAGCATGGGCAACCTTCTATTTCCCTGCTTGGTTTTCCAAGGATCAAGTTATCCAGCCTCTCTTGGTTTCTATTCCTGACCAACTAGTCTGCCAAACTTTGAGCAGGAAACTGGTCTCTGTTCCTAAAACACCACCCTCTTGTTTTCGGTACTTTATTTCTCAAATTTATTCCATTAAGGAAAATCCACATTCTTTCTCTCCTTTCTTTACCCTTCAATTCAAATCTTACCTTCCTGCCTTTCAGAAGAACAAAAGTGACTTTTGGCAATCTGTCTTGACTTCTGTTGATCTCCCTGTGAGATTTTCGACAAAAGGCAGGTTTGCTGCTGGCTTTGAAATCTATTCTCCCCAATACTGTGCCAGGCAACTTGGGTTAATTCAAGGAGTTCCTGTTCCTGCTCTTTACACTTTCTCTGTTGCTTCTTTTGATAAATTAACTTGCAAGCTGAAGGATGATCAACCTTTTAATGAGCTGACCACGTTGATACGGAGTATCTACCGATTGTCCCGTGTCATCGAATTCACTGGCTACTCTGATTATTCTTCAGCCGATTTTGACCTTTGGTGGAAGGATTATCAAAAGACTGTGTTTTCAGATCCTCTGGACCTGATTCTTTCAAAAATAAGAGATATTGTTCCTCCTATAGCACCAAAAGCAATTGAGGCTGTGAATATGTCTCCAACCAAGTCAATAGAACCTTCCAAAGGTAATTTGATTCTTATTTTCAATATATGTTTTGCTTGATTTTCAGCCTCCCATTTAACATCATACTCTCGCAGTGAACAAGAAAAGAAAGACTTCAGACTCTATTGTCCCAAAGAAAGCACCAGCAAAACGCGGCTTTAGAAAAGCAACTATTCGTTCCTCAGAATCTCCAGAGAATCCTCAAACATCTGATCAATCTTCAGAGCTCACGCTTCGAGCTATGATGAAACCGCGCCCACCAAAAGGTACCTCTCTTGCTCTATTTATGGAGACTAGCAATGTGCATATTAGCACTAACCTGTATATCTTCTGATTAATCAAGATACTCCCAAGACTAATCCATCCAGTGTTGCTTCCCCTGTTTCTTCTCCTAGCAAGGCTCTTATCATATCAGCCCCAAATCTTTCACCAGTAATTCCTGCTTCTTTGATAGAAGTTACTGCTGAGTTGATTCAAGATCAACCTCCTATTTCAGATTCCCAAGAAGGTATACCAACGCAGGATACTTCTACCAATGTCATAGAACCTGAAGAAAATCTTCCTCTAACTTTTACTGGTAAATGTTATTGTCCTGTATTTGAATCGAAATTTCTATTCAGTTATCTGATATACATATGTTACGGCTGCAGCTTCTGACATACCTGCTTCTGCACCTCAAGAGATTCCAACGCCTGAAGAGACGACTATTCAGGAACCTTTGAGTGTGCAAGTGCCACCAACTTCTCAGATTATCACTGGTTTACCTCCCTCAACATTCTCTGCTGTGCCCAATCCATCTGCTCATATAGAAATTTTCTCTTTAGCAGAACGGGAGGAGTTGGAAAGAATATTGGCAGGTACTCATCCCAGTTCTTCAATGACTGATGACTCCTCAGGGCCTTCAACTTTGTCAATGCTTGCCGAAGTTCCTAGAGAAGTGGCTAAAGCTAAATGGGAACAGCTCTTAAACCTATTAGAGCCTGGTTATGGGAAGTTGATCATTGACTCTAACAAAGAACGCCAAGCGAGGAATCTTTTCCAGGAAATATGCTCTGGCCATCCATCCTTTATCTTGTCGGATTCTTTTCAAGACAAGATTGATCTCTTCGCTGTTGACTTTGTAGATGCTGTGACTACAATCAGAGTCAATCTTGATCATCTTCCCCATCTTCTCTTTGGAGAAAGCCGAGGACTGGCTATCCAGGATGAGTTAGCTAACAAGCGTGAAGATGCTCGTCTCTTCTACAATCATTTTAAAGTTGAGGCAAGCAAACTTCAAAGCTTGGAGGCCAGAAAAGCAGAACTTGAAGCAGAGCTGAGGATGGTAGATGCTCAAATTATAGATCAGAAATTCACAGTCTCAAACTTTTCTCCCACACTTAGACGCAAGATGCAGAAATGTAGGGAATTGGAGAGAGAGTTTGATAATACTATTGGGTTAGTTAGGGTTCATGAGAAGAAAATGGCAGAGATTATGGATGAAAACTACATGCTAGAGATTAGATTAAGAGACTTTGTAACTGAAGCCAAAACCCTATTGGCTAATTGGAAATAAAATGTCGAAACCTTTTGTTGGATTCCATTCTTGGTCTTCCTTGCATTTGCTTAATTGTAAAATATCCCGACAGAGCAAATTCCCGATGCTGTATATTCAAATGTAGGATATCCCGATAAAGCAAATTCCCGATATTCAAATGTAGGATATCCCGATAAAGCAAATTCCCGACACTGTATGTTTTAGCAATCGGTAACTCAAACGTTCTACCCAAATGTCGCTCTTTATCTCTGCCTGGTTGTTTTGGATATCTGAATCAACTCAAAGATAACTGTTCCACTACAACTTGCGTAACTGAAAGATCAAATGCTTACCTTTCCTATCATTCATTCTCTCTGAACTTATTGGTTACCAACTTAATAACTGCTTATCCACACGCATGAATCAAATTCCATCTCCATCCCATCTCTCCGAGAAAATTCTGACACATCATCCTCCACGATCTGCTCCCTTTATAACTGTTTAAGCTTGCCACAGATTCCCTGCAAACTCACAATCCAGTTCATGATGTCTTCATATGGTTCTTCATCTCGGCTGCTTCTTTGGTCTCGATCACAGAATAGTCGTAATACTTATGAAGGTAAACTTTCTACCTGACCTTTGACGACCATTCTTCATTCCCTTTAACATGACAACTTGCTTCATTCTCTATAGGTGATTGATCCTTATGGAGGCGACTACACAACTGCTGTCCCAAGGACACCATGCTTTATTATTGAACAACAATCATAAGGTAGAAGTTACCAACCCGACGAGACTTCTTCGGATCCAAAGTATTTACGTCTGCAGATTCTACCTTTACGGATGCATGCGGGAGCTATGTTCTTTATTCCCTGATAACTTTGATGCATTCAAACATAATGTGAGGGAGATTTGGAATTTGGAACCTGTTGTTGTGGAAGCTGATGCTCTTCAACTTCATATTGAAAAGGAGTTTTCCCAATTACAAGATTCTAAGGCTGAATATGCTCAAACCCAGGAGTCTTGTACTCAGGCTAAAGATGACGTTGAGATGGCACGTCGACTCCTTACTTTCTTTTTGAATCATCGTTGTGTAGAACAGAGAGTGATCAGAGATGAAATCTCTCGAGTTAGATCCATGGTTGAAGTTTCTTCAAACAGGTACAGGCAGTTGCTTCGAGAAGCTTGGGAAAAGTTTGAAGTTGTCCGCTTCCATTCTCGCCACATGAAGTATCTTGAAGAACAACTTTCTGAACTTCACCCGAATCTTGCCTTACATTCTAATCTTGTAGCCCAAAATCTCAAACTTGTTAAGGATCTACAAATCTTGTAACCAAGATCAGAATGTATTTTGACTTCTAGTGGATGAATAAATTTTCTTATGTTTCCCAGATTGATGGATGATATTTCTTTAGGAATTTCCCATTTATAGAACGTGATAGTTCTTTTCCATTGACGTCCATCAACTTGTATGCATTCCCACTCAGCACTTCGGTAACTAAATAAGGTCCTTCCCAATTTGATGACCATTTACCGAATTCTCTATTTTGGAGATTAAAAGGCAGTATCGCTTTCCATACTAGATCCCCCACCACAAACTGCTTAACTTTAACTCTTTTGTTAAAAGCTCTGGCTACTCTTCTCTTTTGTGCAATCAATTGATCCAAAGAAGCCGCACGAACCTCATCTAGTTCATCCAGATTTATATGCATCCAATCTTTATAATCTTCAGGCAACATTTCACTCTGTAATTGGACTCTTAAAGATTGCACTGTTATTTCCATTGGTAAAACTGCCTCTTGTCCATATGTAAGCATATAAGGGCTGATACCTGTACTTGATTGTCGCGACCGAACTCCCGAGCCCTTTTTTATCGAACATGCAAAAAAAGAAGGGGGGCTCGCCTGGTACGTGCTAAGTCTAGGTTCGGGACTTAACTCGGGCTCTCCCAAGCCCATACCATATCGCGACTTAGGGTTTAAGTGTTTAACATGCAAGTGGTTTATATCAAGGAGTCGCCACTAATCGATTTGGGGTGGGTCGATTAGAAACCCAAATAGGGTGATGGGAGAATCACCCTATTCCTACGAACCAGAGATTAAATGAGTTCGGGGACTTGGTTACACTAGTTGGATAACTAATGCCCTTTCGGTACCATTTTACCATGTTCATTTAGAAAACATTTGTCGGGCAATTTGGATTGATTTTAGGACATTTCTCCTAACATGTGAGGTGATCAAGCGAGTGCATAATCAGAAACGATTAGCAGTCAGGAACACAACAATTCATGCAGCCTAAGGTTCTAACCTTAACTAAGTTAGATGACATTCAAAAACACAACAGCTCATGCAATTGTATTAAAACATGCATAACAATACAACGGTAATAAAAACTAACATGCAAAATATTACCGCGCAATCCTAGGCTTATCTAATTTAAACATGGTAAATTATGCATAATAATGCTACAATAAATTAAACACTTAGATAAAAAATCTTTTTTTTAATTAAAATTTTTTTTTCGGAAAAAAAAATAATAATAATAATACAGAAGAAGAAAAAAAAAATTAATAAATTTTTTTTTTAAATTTTTTTTTAAATTTTTTTTTAATTTTTAATTTTTTAAATAAAATAAAAAAAAATATATAATATTAACCGGGTCGGATCCGACCCGGGTCAACGGATCCGACCCGGGCGTTGACCCGGGTCGGATCGGCTGAACCGGGTCGGTCAGACCGACCCGGGTCAACGGATCCGACCCGGGCGTTGACCCGGGTCGGGTCGGCTGAACCGGGTCGGTCAGACCGACCCGGGTCAACGGATCCGACCCGGGAGTTGACCCGGGTCGGGTCGGCTGAACCGGGTCAGACCGAACCCGTGGGAGCAGCCGCCGGCGAAGCCGAAAATCGGCCTCTCGCCGGCGGACCCAGACCGGCGCCACCCCCAAATCGGCCCCTGGGACTAAAAACGAACCTCTCCACCCACCGGGGTCACCGTCCGATCACCCGTTCGCCGGCCGGCGGCCAAAAACAAACCAGCCTCTTTGAGGCATTTCATCGAGCAGGTGGCGTGCGCGGCAAAAATCAAGGGATTTCGGCCTCCTCCGGCGACTCGGTCGGCTCCAACGGCCTTGGTTCGCCTCCAACGGTGAGCAGGGACCGGGACCGACGTCGGTATGGGCCGGGATTCGCACGAAACGGCCGACGCGAGTCCCGGCCCAACCACGCCGGAAAACAGGGGAAAACAGAGGGGCTTCTCGGCCGCGGGGGGCTCACCGGTCGACGGCGCGTCTGGGCGGTTTCCGGCTAGTCTGGCGGCGTCGACGACCGTTGCTGGTTCTTCTTTAGCTCCGGCGTGGCCTCGGTTTGCTCTCTCTCTCCCTCTCTATTCTCTCTCTTGTCTCCCTCAGTCTCTCTCTGTGTTTCGCCGACCGGGGGCTCTCTCTCTCTCACTGTGTCGCCGCCGTCGGCTCGGGCGGCAGGGATGGATGGCTGAGGCGCGGTGCGAGCACGGCGGTCGCCGGAAGAACTCTCGGTCTCTCTGTCTCGCTCAGTCTCTCTTTCTCCTTGTCTTTTTAGAAACGGCCGACCGGCCTCTCTCTCTCTCTCGCTATTTATAGCCGGCGACAGCGAACCCGTGCTCCCGCGTCGGGCGTGACGATGGCCTGCACCGGCCTACCCGCCGCGACTTTCGCGGCCATAGCGAGCCGGTGCAGGCAGCAGAGAAGCGGAGGGCAGGGGGCCGAGAGGAACGAGGAGAGCGAGAGGGAGGAGGGGATAAGGGAGAAGGGAAATGGGGAGGACGGGACTGGCCATTAATGCCAGTCCCGTCGGCGTGCTCATCCGGCCCTCCTCTGGCCAGACAGCGACGGTGAGAAGCGGCGCCGCCGTGCGTCACGCTGCCGTCTGTGAGCAGAGACGAACAGGGCAGCGAGAGCGACGGGGGAGAAGGAAGAGGGCAGCTGGGCCGGGCCAGGCCCAGCAGCGGCGTGGGGGAAAGAAGAAGAAAAGGAAAGCGGGCCGGGCCCGCGCGAAGGGAAAAAAGAAAAGAAAAAGGGCCGGGCCCGGGGGGAAAAAGGAAAAAAAAGAAATGGGCCGGGTCGGCCCAGCTCCGACCCGGCCCGACTCGAAATTTTTTTTTTTTTTTTTTTAAATTTTTGTTTAAAATTTAAGAAAATATGCTCTAATAGGCCCTATTAATGCACATATGCCTAATGTCTATATGCAATGCATTTAAATAGAAATATTTTTTGTTTTAGGAATTAAAGAAAATTAATTCCTAAATTTTGTGCAATTAATTTTGGGCAAATTAAAAATAGGTGTCAACATTGATCTTCGTGACGTTCGGTATGCCCACAATACTGTTGACAATAAAGTATCCCATTCCCTTGGATTTTCTTCTAGATGTTTCTTGATAAGACCAATAACAACCTTGTTAGTAGCCTCAGCTTGTCCATTTGCCTGAGGATAGTACGGTGTGGAATAAATCATTTTGATTCCTCTTGATTGCGCAAATTCCTTTACTTCACTTCCAGTGAACATTGTACCTTGATCGGCAGTAATTGATTCAGGCAAGCCGAATCGATGAACTATATTTTCCTCCATAAATTTGATCACGGTCTTTTGTGTTATACTCTTGTATGGAATGGCCTCCACCCACTTCGTAAAATAATCTGTGGCTAACAAAATATAATTGTGCTTATGAGAAAAGGGTGGGTAGATCTTACCAATTATATCCATTGCCCATCCTTTAAAAGGCCACGGCTTTATAACAGAATGGAGCTCCATAGCAGGTACATGTTGCAACGGTCCATGTTTTTGACATGAAAGACATGCTTTGGTATAATTGATACAATCCTGCATCATTGCTGGCCAAAAATATCCATACCTTTTTAATAGCCATCTCATCTTGATTCCTGCTTGATGAGCTCCACATACGCCTTCATGTGTTTCTGCCATAACCAATTTTGCATTATCTTCATCAAGACAACGCAAGAGCAATTCATCTGAGGATTTTCGGTATAATTCTTCTCCTAATACGACATATTTCTAGGCTTGTCTTCTTAGCTTTCGATCTCTTGAATCTGGATTCTTCAAATACTCGATGATACTTTGCTTCCAATCCTCTTTTTGGACTACCTCGCTCACTGCTATCGGTATCTTTCTTTGTTCAATAGAAGGTACCGACAGTATTATGGTGGTTGTGATGTCAGCTAGCTCTTTTGATATTCGGTATCCAGAAGCTACTTGAGCCAACTCGTTAGCCTCAAAATTTGTATCTCTTTTAACATGGACTATGTCGTACTCCCTGAATTGCTCTAATTGCTTCTTAGCTAGATAGTAATAACCAATCAAATTCTCATTCAAACACTGGTATTCTCCCTTTAATTGCTTCACCACTACTTGTGAATCATTGAATACTTTGATAAACTGTGCTTTCAACTCAATCAATATTCCCAGTCCGATAATCAATGCTTCATATTCGGCTTGATTATTTGAACATACAAAATTCAACTTATAGACGCACCTTGTAAGTTTCCCATCGGGAGAAATTATTACCAATCAAGCTCCAGCCATGCTCTTAGCACGCGATCCATCAAAATACATAGTCCATGGTAGTACTTGACTGAGACTTTGCTCACCTTCTTCCATTTGTAAACATGGATATTCAGTAAGAAAATCAACAATGGCTTGGCCTTTTACTGCTTTGATCGGCACATATATCAAATCAAACTCGGACAAGATAAAGACCCACTTTGCTATACGCCTTTTTATGACAGGTCGGGATAGCATATATTTTATTATATCAGTCTTACCGATCACATGTACTGTAGTTGGCAGCAAATAATGCCTTAACTTCATATAGGCAAAATATAAAGATAGACATAATTTTTCAATTGCGGTATATCTTTTTTCAACATCAGTTAACACCCTGCTTAAATAATATACCGTTTGTTCTGTCCCATTCTCATTTTCTTGAGCCAACATACTCCCGATAGTTATATCGGTAGCTGATAAGTACAATTTCAATGGTTTGCCTGCTTTTGGCGGCATTAATACAGGCGGATTCATTAGATAAGCTTTGATCGAATCAAACGCCTTCTGTTGTTTTTCTTCCCATATAAATTCATCTTGCTTTTTGAGACGCAGAAGCTGTGTCATCGGCTTCATTTTATCAGACAAATTGGCAATGAATCTTCTTAGAAAGTTTATTTTCCCGATCACCATCTGCAATTGTTTCTTTGACGTAGGATGAGAAAGCTCCATGATAGCTTTTGTTTTGTTCTTGTCAACTTCGATTCCCCTCTGATTGACCAAAAATCCCAAGAAATTTCCTGCTTGTATTCCGAAGGCACACTTGGCTGGATTCATCTTCAATTTGTATTTCCTCGTCCTGATAAACGCTCGCTCGAGATAATCCAGATGATCTTCTTGGGCTGATTTAACCACCACGTCATCAATATAAACTTTTAAGAATTTACCAATCATATCATGAAAAATCAAATTCATTGCCCGCTGGTACGTAGCTCCTGCATTCTTTAATCCAAAAGGCATAACCACCTACTGAAAAGTCCCGATTGCACCAGGACATCTAAATGCTGTCTTCGGGACATCTTCCTTAGCTATAAATATTTGGTTATAACCCGAATGACCATCCATCGGGGATAACATCTCATTTCCCGATCTTGAGTCTACTAACATATTCGCCATAGGCATTTGGTATTCATCCTTTGGAGTGGCATTATTCAGATCCCGAAAATCAATACAAACTCTCAGCTTCCCATTCTTCTTTTTCACAGGGACAATATTTGAAAGCCACTCTACATACCTGGTTGTTTCAATAAATCTTGCTTTCAGCAGCCTTTCTATTTCCTCCTTGACTTTATCCACCACATCTGGAGCAAACCTCCTTGCTAGCTGCTTATGCGGACGAAATCCTTTCTTGATTGGAAGGCGATGTTCTACAATATCTCTTGACAAACCAGGCATTTCATTGTAATCCCATGCAAAACAATCCTTATATTCTTTGATTAGATTAACCAACTTTTCTCTCATGCCCCCTTGTAAAAAAGCACTCACATATATCGGGCGGAAACAACCAGGCTCCCCTATATCAACTTCTAACAATGGATCTTGAGCCTCCATTGTCCTGTCTTCTTTGACCAGTGGATCTTCCCATTCATCTATACAATCTGAGGCTTCAACCTTTTGATGCGCCATTTCCGCCAAATATGTAAAATACCTTTCACAAACTTCTTGCAATACTGACTCGCTTTCCATATAGAGTATGTAATTCTTCCAATGCCAAGCTTGACTTAGGGATCCATTCGGCTTTCACATCCCCGAAGCGGCAATAAGCAAGGGACTGTGGATCTGTCCCTGGTGTTTCAACAGCATAACCTTCATGTGCACAGTCTCGATACTTTCGGCAAATGTCAGTCCACCCGATTGAAGCATATCCCGAATCTGCCTCAACATATTCCACTTTCTCGCCATTCCAGAATGCCTAGACTTGATACAAAGTTGAAGGTACGCACTGATTAGAGTGTATCCAATCTCTTCCGAGCAACAGATTATATGAACCATCAGACTCTATCACAAAGAAAGTCGTTTTGGACGACTTGGACCCTGTAATCAAGTCCAGCACTATTGCCCCCTTGACTTCGGTAACTTCCCCAAGAAAATCAGCCAACTGAACATTGGAAGGGATAATGTCATCATCGTCCTTCCCTAATTTCTTGAAGTACTTGTAAGATACGAGGTTCAAAGTGGCTCCGGCATCTACGAAAATTTTACCGACAGACCTACCATTGACCTTTCCTGAAATAACCAAGGATCTTAGATGCTTTGCTTTTTCAGAAGGTACCTTATCAAACTTAATGGCTTCCTTGTCGGGAAACTGGAATTCTGCCATGGCTATCTCCTTTTCCGAAATGTGTTCAGTATCTTCTTCCACTACCAAATTAGTTCCATACTTCGCTGGAAGTTTAGCATGGATCATGTTTATCCGTAATGTATGATCATATTTCTTTGACATTTTGGGGTAGCCAATTCGGTAACTCCTGTCATTTCCTCGTGACCATTTAGGACCCAAGTTCTTTTGCCCCACCTTTCGTTGATGTCTTGGATTGAGGGCTATAGTAAACTGCCCAAAATTAACTGTATGAGGAGCTTGTGAAACTTCTTCTTTTCTCATTTCAACTCGAGAGCTATTTCCCGAATCCCCTGGCTCTGATTTAATCTGATCTTTTTTATCAGGGTTTCTCTTCCAGACCCAATTACCTTTCTTACTGACAGATGTGAAAGGTAAATCCTGCTTTGCTGTACTTTTAGCTCGGCTATTTTGGAAATTCCTTTGCCTGTTTTTCATCCGCTGAAAACGCCTCTTGATGGTTCTGTAAGACGCTTGTCCTGGCGATTTAACTGTTGACCATTTTCCTTCGGGAGGATTGTGTGGCACCTTAACTGTTTTTCGCTTGTGGATTTCCTGAGAATTTGATGGTGGTGGATCATCAAACTCATCTCCCCAGCCAGTCGGCACAATTGGTAATGACGGAGGTGTATAGTCATCCATATCTCCGTAATAGACCACATAGTCAAACTTCCCACTAGGTTCTCCAAGCAATCCGACTTTAGGATCACCTTCTTTATATCGTTGCCATAAATTCTTTTCCTTTGCAGGCTTGGGTAATGTTTCTTTTTCTTCATGAACCTGAGTGGTCGATTCCCGAAGTGGGAAAGCTGGTTGCGACGAATCATGGTGATATTCCTTCCTCTCATATCTACGACTAACATCTTTTCTTTCGGGAACATGTGCTGTTTGTCTTGATTGAACTTCCTGATCTCTAGCTTGTACCGTACAATTTTCGGTAGTAACAATCTCAGATTTTACCTGTGGTCTACCTATTCTGCGGACAAACGATTCCGATCGATATCTCCCCCTTGTTCCTCTCATGTATTGGAACTTGGGTATTTCCCGATCCTGATGAATTAGCTCTTGGTGACAACGAGTGCAAAGTTGCTTGTTATCGTCACCTGTCATATCTCGTATGTTAACCATACTAATCATGTTCGGGAAAGGGTCTGTGTCTACTTCCATTGGGGCCTTGCCTTTGTCTTCAACAAACTTAATTTTGCCTTGGCGAATTGCCTCTTGAATAGTCTTCCTAAATACAATGCAATTCACCATATCATGAGTTGTAGAGTGATGCCACTTGCAATACCTCTTATCTGTCATTTCCTCCTTTGGCGGAATTATTTGCCTTTCAGATAACTTGATTACTCCATCCTTCAACAACAGATCAAATATTTCATCCAACTTGTAGATGTCGATGGAGTAGTTATTTGTCTCAGCCTTGAACTTAGATGCATCTCTCATCCTGGCTGGCTTTAGTGCTGGGCACACATATGGTTTTTCAAGCACCATAGTTGCTACGGCTATTTCATTCTCCTCTTCGGCTATATCACCTTGTTCGGTATTTTCAGCAAATGCCACTGTATGCCGATTGTCCTTATTCGGCTTCTTATCTTTCTCCTTCAACAAGTGTTCGTACTTGGAAACCCGTGCGTTCAACTGAAAGAGATCGTCAAATGCTTGTCCTTCAAATCTTTCTTTAAGGTTGAACCTCAAGCCATTAAAAGCCAAATCCGTGAACTCCTTTTCGGTAAGTGACGTTAAATATCGGTTTCTGGATTTCTTGAAACGTGCAATAAACTGATCTACCGTTTCGGTACCATATTGATACATCTTGGCCAAATCGGCTACCGTTACCTCTGGTACTGTTCGGTAAAATTGAGAATGGAACTGCCTTTCCATCTCTGTCCATGTCTGAATAGAATTCGCATGCAAATTCGTATACCAAGTAAACGCTATTTTTGACAAAGACTGTGGGAACAACCTTAACCTTAAATACTCATTAGTTCCAGCTTCTCCACATTGTGCTAAGAACCGACCCACATGTTCCACAGTCGACTGATCTTCCTCTCCTGTAAATACAGAAAAATCTGGCATCTTGAAACCCCTCGGATATGGTATATTGTCAACCCAATCGGGATGTGGTTTCATATACACTGGCCTCGGCATTCCTCTTTCTGCTCCCAATTGTTGCATTACCAATTCTGCAACTCTATCTGGGTTCCATGGCCTTAACTTTTGCTGGCCTACCCAAGGATCTTGACCTCTAGGATCGAACTGTTGAGGTCGATTCACCCCTTGCTGCTCCACGTTGAAATTAACGGGTAGTGGTGGTCTATAAAGAGGATTTTCCATCACATGAGGATATGGTTGAGGCGCAGGTGGTCTGATATGGTCAACATTAGGCATATTCACTGGTAGAGGTACATTCATCCCTGATGGTGCATTAGTGGCCATGGAATTAATCAAATTAACCTCATTTGAGGCATTTTGAGGGAAATTATAAGCACTCACACCATTCACAAGGTTTACAGGGGTAGGATTCTCTGGCCTTGGTATAATTCTAACATGAGGTTTAGAATTTGATCCCCCATTACCATTATATCCAACATGAGGAGGTCCCGACGTTGGTGGGAATGATGTTGTCCCAGGAGGATTTGCATAAAAGGATGGAACTTGAGAAGATGAACTGGGACGCGATATTACCTCATTTATAGCATTGATCACCATGGGCTTTATCACATCAGTTACATGTCGCACCATATGATTGGTAAGATCGTTCTGCTTCTCCTCAAATATCCTTTTTATCGTGGCTACCAAGGTGTTATCTGGTGCCAACACACGGGCTTGTTCTTTAGTTAATTGCCGAGGAATGTCGGCATTCTCCTCTACTTGATTCGCCGCAGAGTATTCAGAACTTGCTTCATCAACTAGATTGTTGACGTTGCCGACCGGTATTCCTTCAGATTGCCTAGTTCTCACCATTTCTCCAAATCTTACCACGCAGGTCCCACCGGGCGTGCCAAAACGATGTTCGCTCGTTTTACGACGAGGAATATCCTTCACCGAAACTTCGATTTTCGGTTTTTATTAAAGTAGGTTCTGTGGCTTGATTTCTAGGAAAATAGTGGCGAAAAAACATAGTGTAGTGCAGGGTTATATGGAAACGGGTAGAAATTGAGTGGATTGAAAATGGATCTGAGATCAACAAAGTGTCTAACTACGTTACAATACTCCTATAAAAGCTGTAAAGGACTTGAAGGTTAACTAAAGCTACAGGAAGCTGTAAACGCAGGAAGTAAAAGTGCAGATAAAACTAAAGTGCATATAAGCTTGAGTGTTTTTGCCTTGTTGTCGGGGGTTCCTCTTTTCTTCTTTCTTCTGAGTATTTATATCTCCTCCTATCCTGTAACTGCTTGTCGGTTACTTCTTTGTTTTCGAACTTTGAATCTTGGCGCTTTCAATAACTACCTTATCTACCCACGTTTTCCAATTTCATTGTCCATCAAAACTTGATCTCAACCGTTGGGATGACTTCCAATTTGAATAAATAATCTCCCACGATCTGCTCGTGCTCACCATCTCCGCTTTTTGCTCATAACTTCCTGTTGTCACGATTCACGTGGCTGGGTTGTGATCTTGCCGATTTTTGGTAGCTTCAACATTTCCCGAAATGTAAACTTTTCATGTTTCGGTAAAATTACCGATTCTCTCCAATCCCAGAATTCGGGACATGGTGCCATTCACGCTTACTACATTCCCGAATTTTATCCAAACGTACTTCGGCAGACGACTGAACTCCATTGTCTGTCGGATTTTGACATTAAATGGACTTGACATCCATGCCAATTTTGGTGTAAACAATATGTTAAGAGCTTGAATCATAGTGCTCTCCGATTTAATGAAGTGCAATTCAAAGCTTTTGTCAGGATTGTCGTGAATTATATAGGCCTAGTTCCAAGTTTTCTGAGAATGACCCTTTCAGATGTTGGCAGCTTATTGGGAATTTGGATAGCGGTTGTTGTTTAGGAGTACTAAAAACAAAAGGCCGACCCTTCTTTTTCGTAATATGACCAGTGGTTAAGATAATTCAAATTTCAAACTAGAGTTCTAGATGATCATATAACTTAATATGATTGCTTTACCTAGGCTCATGCCACTAAAACAAAGAATATGTGACATCCATCTATTGGATCCGAATAAAAGTTACAAGTTCTCAAATAGTTCTCGCATACTGAATAATTCTGTCGCCCGCATCACTTATAGAATTGTTTTACCCATACAATGCCTCCGTAAAACCATAATCACTAAATTTAAAAACAAAGCCTTAAGCGTGATTAAACAATTAATTTCACCACATCCTAGGACACGAAACATGCTTCTATGAAATAAGTGACACCTTGCTTTTGGTTGATTATCAGCAAAAAGATGCTATACCATACTTGAGTAGCCAAAGATATATGCAACATTCCATAGAAGAGAATCTAATCACGTCAAAAGCGTCAAGATTAAAAGAGCCAACACGAAAACATGATCGTTGATCGTTACGATAGAAAGTCGATGAACAAGCTCTAATTAATTTTACCTAGATTATGAGAAGAGAAGGGTTGTTAAGATTGGTGCAAATGTCCCTGATGAGCTTCTCCATGTTGCTCTTGTAAGCCTCGGCGTTCGCCTGTACCACCGTATCACTCTCCCCCTGATACCGAAGCACTGACCTTATAGTGCCCCCGCTCTTTATGGCCGCCGTGGCCCGACTCACCATCTGGTTGTACAAGGGGGTCCCGCAGGCCCATTGTGCAATCTTGGTCCCACCCACGGTGCAGGGCATGAGCCCCACCACTCCGAGCTCGGGGTCTTTGGATTTGATCGCGCTCGTGAAACACGTCCCGGGGCCAACCCCTGCACACGCGATTCATGTCGATGTCCTCATAGAGCGGGTCTGCCGCCTCAGACCAGGCGAGCTGGGCGCTGAGCCGGAGTATGGACGGGTTGGGCCTGCACTGTGGCAGCACATATCCGTCCCACTTGCCGCCTGTGATGCCGCCCCACCCCGCCATGTTGCTCTGGCCGGCTAGGATGAATATGTCCTCAGGGAGCGTGTCTCCTGAGCTCGGATGGAGGTTCAGGAGGATGGAGAGCAGAGAAAACAAGATTGGGATGGTAATTGTGTTGCGAAGCGACAAGAAAAGAGATTACTTCTTGACTGAAGAAGAGATGAGAAGATCTTATGTGATGTGTCCGAAACCGGAGTCGGGTTTTGGTGGCAATGAATGGCAATAGCATGGTAGGAGTAAAAGAGGGAAGTGTGTGGAGATTATGCTGTCCCCCATAAATGTGTTTAAGGAAACAACTGGTGCAAATTACTCACATCGTTGCAATTTCATCAGGACATCGACGTGAATGATGTACACTATGGGCTTGGGTGGAAGT
Source organism: Syzygium oleosum (assembly GCF_021117445.2). Taxonomy (NCBI): domain Eukaryota; kingdom Viridiplantae; phylum Streptophyta; class Magnoliopsida; order Myrtales; family Myrtaceae; genus Syzygium; species Syzygium oleosum. The sequence goes on along the minus strand of NW_026607506.1, from coordinate 172,251 downwards.
GAGGAGACTGTATTCGGCCAGTAAATCTCGATGAACAGAAGGATCTAAATCAGAGAAAGATCAACACCTTTCTAATCAGTATGTTAATGGCCAGAAGAAATAGTATATTAGTACACTCTCCTGGCCACGAAGGGTTAGTGTGTCCACACTCGTGAGCGCGTGCGAGAAAGAGTGTTAACAATGTAGCAGCCCAGTTTGTCAATTAAAATTTGACCGACATGATGTTAGCGGAGTACTACCTTTTGCGTCCCATGATCAACGGTTATGTTATCTATGCACGTGTATTACTAATGACCGAAGATGCATCCGAGAAACCGAGAAATTTCCCAAGTTCTCACGGCTAATGATGGCCACTTGATCTAACGACACGCCCAACATATTGCTAGCCACGGAGATTAGGTCATGGAGAAATCAATTTGTCGCGCTTTTCCTTATTTTGCTCTTCTCGGATTCGGAGATAAATTGACAAAAAAGTCATAAACATATTGTACGGATGTCAATTCAGCCGTAAACTTTTCAATTTGATCTATTTTAATCTTAACCTTATGACAATTTGCCAATGTAATCCTTCCGATCAATTTTGATCAAAACTGCTAACATGGGTGTTGGCTGTTTTATGTGGCTCGACTAGCGCTAACATAAACTTAAATCTTTTAATTTTTTCCTGAATTTTTTCCCAGTTTTTCTTTTTCCTTTTCTTTATTATTTTTTCCAGGTCAGTACCGGTCTAGTCATATATGACCGCTAATGTCCACTTCAGCGATTCCGCCACAAAGACTACATTGACAAATCATTAAAATGTTTAAGGCTAATTGGTCAAATTAAAAAGTTTAAGACTACATCCGTATAATTTGATTTGACTTTTTGGGTAATTTCCCCTGGATTTGTATTTCGGAAGAAGAAGAAGACAACAACTACTCCTTGTCAATGGAGACTCAAAGCTGGGAGTCAAAAAAAAAAACCACTTATTTATTTCAAGATTTCTTAATTTTATTTTATGGACACTCTTGTGAGTGCCTATAAAATTAGGACGAAAAACTTCCTCACCCGTAGAGGTGGCCACGGTTCGGAACCGACCGGTTCCGGTTCGTGGCCAAGTGTGAACCGGAACCGTCCGATTCCGGGCCAGTTCCTATTTTTTTCCTGTTTTTTTTCTTTTCCTTTTCTTTTTTTTTTTCTTCCTCCACGGCCGGCCATAGCCGGGGCCGGCGCGGAGGTCACCGGCGCCGGCGCGGAGGTCACCGGCGCCGGCGCGGAGGTCACCGGCCTCTAGGCGAGGCGGCCCTCGCCCGGCGTCGGGCGAGGCCGGCCCTCGCCGGCGTCGGGCGAGGCCGGCCCTCGCCGCGTCCGGGCGAGGCCGGCCTCGCCTGGGCCGGGCGAGGCCGGCCTCGCCCGAGCCGGCGAGGTCGAGCCTCGCCGGAGGGCCGGCCTCGCCCGGCCGCGAGGTCGAGCCTCGCCGGTTGCGAGCGAGGCCGAGCCTTGCCGGCGTCGAGCGAGGCGGGCCTCGCCCGCCCGAGCGAGGCCGGCCTCGCCGACGCCCGGCGAGGTCGAGCCTCGCTAGTTGCGGGCGAGGCCGAACCTTGCCGGCATCGGGCGAGGCCGGCCTCGCCCGGCCCAGCGAGGCCGGCCTCGCCCGACGCCGGCGAGGTCGAGCCTCGCCGGTTGCGAGGCGAGGCCGAGCCTCGCCTCGTCGGCGTCGGGCGAGGCCGGCCTCGCCCGGCCCGGGCGAGGCCGCCTCGCCCGCGCGCGGCGAGGCCCTCGCCCGGCCGCCGCGACCTCACGCACCGGCCCGGCCATGGCCGGCCGGCGGCCATGCGGAGGAAGAAAAAAAAAAAATTAAAATATAAATTATAATTTTAAAAAACAGAAACAAGGAAAAAAGACAAAAGAGAAAAAGGAAAAACAGAAAAGGAAAAGGAAAAGAAAAAGAAGAAAAACAGAAAAGGAAAAACAGAAATGAAAATAAAAAAAATAAAAAAGTACTATTCTTGTGATAGAACATTATTCAATATAAATTGTGATTAAAATGTAAATTGTACTCAAATTTGGGGACAAAAAGACAAGAGAGAAAGAGAGGGCTTCAACTTAATAAATTATCATTAAGCACGTTACAATTCGTTACAACGATCTTTAAAAAAAAGGAGTACAATATACATACCCTACAATTATCCCAAAACCTAAGCATTCCGTGCGCAGGGGACCAGAGGTCACATATCGTCGGATTATATTTCGGTTTTCCTAAGCTCACGTGGGCGTACCCGGTATGAGAAACAAGAGTTCCCGAAATATTTGCCAACTCCAATAGTTCTTTTACCCTCAATCGTCACTACCCGTTCCAGTACCGATAGTGGTAGCGGTAGTATCTCCGTCGTTAAAGAATTCGGATTCATTATTCCGATCTATCTCTTGTTGCCGGTATTGAGCCTTCGTCCAATCAGCAACACAAGCTTGCATCTCCACTGATTCTGGATCTAATCTTGAACGATGTTCGTTCAAAATATTACCTCCGGCACTGAATGCTTGTTCGACCGCAACTGTGGAACAAGGGGTTGAAAAAATCTGTTTTGCAATAAGAGAAAGGATTGGGTATTAGCTTGCGTGCCTCTTCCACCAATCCAAAATAAAAAAATCTGTACCACCTTCGGCTTCAGTAAACTCAAATAAAATGGTTAGATAACTCTCTAATTCAGAAATATTTCCTATTACTCCCTTTTGTTTTTTTTGTCTATGTAATAAAAGTTGGTACCCTCTACTAATTTTACCTGTACTGTCATTTTGTATCTCCGTAGATTGAGAAGATCTAATATCACCTAAATTATATTTAGTATAAAATTCATTATATAATTCTATTACTACGTTTTTAACCTCACGTACTATGGTTGTAACATTTGTCACATCATAATGTAAACATTGATAATACGCTCGCAAAAAATCATTTAAGCCATTCAATTTGCAACGCGGATAAAAAACACAAGCAACTAAATAAATCATGGGAATTTCACTATAATAATGAAGCCATTTCATTTTCATTGCAACTATAGTATGTTGTAATTCAACATCATTTTCATATTCATCAAAAGTTCCGACAATATTAGTACACTCTACTAAAAATAAATGTGTAGTAGGATAATAAACACCAGACAAAGTATAAGTTGCATCATTAAAAACCTTTAAAAGATCTAAAATTTTTTGGCAAATATGCCACTCTTGTGGGTATAAATTAATCTCAGGTATATTATTAGAAATGAATGCACATAATAAATCTTTATATGCTAAAGATTCACTAAGCAAGTGGAAAGTAGAATTCCAACGAGTTGGAACATCTCTTGGAAATCTTTTTGGCTTTTTGCCATTATCTCTACAAAATCTACCCCATTCTTTCATTTTTTTGGGATGTTTCCATAAAAATTGAATCGCCGTTTTTATTGGTTGAAGAAAAATATCAAGAGTTTTCAAACCATCTTGTACACATAAATTTAAAATATGACAAGCACATCTAATGTGAAAAAATTTTCCGCCAAAAGCGGGTTTACAAATATTTTCTAACTCGGCAATTGAAGCGGTATTTCTTTGCGGCATTATCAAAACCAATTGAAAAAATTTTGTTAAGCAAATAATATTCTTCTAAAACTTGCCTAATTATTCTATAAATATTATTTGCCGTATGATGATCATCGAAAACTCTAAATGCAATAACTCTTTTTTGAATAGTCCACTCGTCATCTATCCAATGACATGTTATGCCCATGTAAGAATGATTTTGCCAATGATCACTCCAAATATCACTACCTATATGCACGCATCCATTAAATTGCATAAAAAAGTTTTGTAAATCATTTTTTCCATTTTTGTAAAGATCTTTAATTACTCGTTTAATTGAATTTCTAGGAACACGTTTTGCTTGTGGAGCACATGCTTTTTGTACAAATTCATTAAAATCAAATCTTTCTCCAAAATTAAATGCTAAATGCTCAATGGAAATAAATTTGCCTAATTCTTCTTTATAAGTTTTTTCATTAAAACGAAATAAAGGGGAAGTGTTAGGATTGACGTACCCGGAAATTTGTTGTTGCCCGATATCGATTCCCATTTCGGTTGGATGTTTGCTCATAAGATGTCGTTTAAATGTTCCATATCCTTGTCCACCTGTATATTTATATATTTTTCCACAATATTTACAAATTATATCATACCTTTTTTGACCGATATCAAACCTTTCCATTTTCGTGAAGTGATTCCAAATGTCGGATGTAAATTCCCGTTCCGCTTCCTTTGTTGTAGATATTTCAGCAGGAGGATGAAAACTTTCTTGCGTCGGGACGCGCTCCACATCGTGAAAAATGTTGATTTCATCATCTTGAAAATCTGCATATTCACGAGGATCAAAAGAATGATGGGATTCTGTCACGATATTCTTACCTTTGCCAGTTGGCACTCGACTTCCACTTGCCATTTTTCGAATGGATTGAGAGAATTGAGCGGATTAATTGGGAGAATTAAGAAAGAATTGCGTGGATTGAGAAAATTGAGAGAATTTCATAGAATTTGAGAGAATTTCGAGTATTGAGAAAATTTGAGACTTGAGAGAAGAGAATTGAAGAGAATTTGAGAGAATTGTGTGTGTATTGTGAGAATTTGAGAGAATTTATAGGAAAAAAATAGAAGAAAATTTAGAATTAAAAAAAATAAAACATAACCGTTGCAAAATTGTAACGGTTATGTGTTTTTTTTTTTTAAATTATAAAAACGCCTGTTGGGGCGTAGCCGTTGCCCCAACGGGCCGCAAGCTGCGGAGCGGCGCAGGCTCGCACGTCTGCGGGCCCCGCTGCGGATAAATATTTTTTTTTTTGGTTGGGCCGTTGGCCGTTCTCTGCAGCCAGCAGATCGCAAAGATGGCACACGCACGCAGTCGTGCTATAGCTGCGGCTTTTTTTTTTTTTTTTAAATTTTTTTCGCGAGAACCGGCCGAACCGGCGGTTCCGGCTGGTTCAAATTTTTCTGAAACCGGAACCGGGACCGTATGCCACGGGCCGGTTCCGGTTCCGAACCGCGGGCCCGGTCAACGGGCCGGGCCAGGGTTTGACCGGGCCGGTTCCGGGCCAAAACCGGCCCGTGGCCACCTCTACTCACCCGTTCCCTCCATGGGAACTATTAGAATATTATGGGCCAGGTTTGGGTCGGCCCATCATGGTCGGATTCGGCATGGTCCAAATTCTAACATCTCTCACTTGCACATGATAGGCTTGACCAAATCTCCATATTCAGGGCCCCATAAAAGTACAAAAATTGTTACGGATTAATCTATACTAACAGTTCTGATCATGCAATTAGCGAGCACAAGCGCGTCAAATTTTTTATGCTCTGGTTAAGGATACAAAAGAAGTAATAATTGAACAATCTCTTTGTACCTTGAAGTCAATTTATCACAGGAAAAAGAGTCTTAGGCTCCGTTCATTTGGCGGAAAATATTCTCCTTTTGGAAAATATTTTTCCGGAACATAATTTTTCGGTGTTCGGCGATCAATATGAAAAAGTTTCGGAAAATATTTTTCGTCAGCGACCGGCGGCGGGCAGCGACGTCCGGCGGCCGGCGACCGATGGCCAACGTTCGGCGGCGGCAATGGCGATCAGGCGGCGGCGGCGGCGATGGCCGGCCGCGACCGGCACGGTGGCGGCGGCGGCGACCTTAGTGAAGAAGAAGAAGAAGAAGAAGCTCCGGAAAATGATTTCCGCTTTTGAAGAAGCGGAAGTCATTTTTCGTAGACTTAGGCTATTTTGTGAGGGGGGAAGGAAAAAATTTTCCCACAGAAAACGTTTTCCGCCCCTCGAACACCAGAAAACCCGGAAAATATTTTCCGGGAGAATATTTTCCGCCAAACGAACGGAGCCTTAATTCCCTCGCAAAAGCACGCTCGACTCCCATCTTGTATTCATACTCGGGTCATAACCATTTATGGTGGACACGACAGTTCGGTCAGAGAACATACGCGTCGATGTAAATACAAATTGGCCTCTCTTTCGTGCTTGAATCTATCGAACTTAGACCAGTCCACGTTCCTAACATGCACCAAAGGCCGAATCATTCTTGATAGGAGGAAACATGCTAAAGTAGAGGTCACTAGATCAAGACTTCGAAACCCAGTTGGAAGTTCTTATTGTACCGTATGAGGGATTATTGTCTTCAAGGGTCTTACGAAGCAATGCACAAGAATTAATGTTTAGATGTAACATATATCATTGCTCCCACACCTTCTTAGGTCGAATTAGCACATACGGTATTGAGATATTTGATCTGCCAATTATTTTAAAAACTTAAGTCGTTAGATAAAAAACGTAGTTTAATATTTAATTTTTTTTTCTTTATTTTAAGCTTTATGCGCACACTTGTGTGTGCCTACAATATATCTATTAGCATTTTCTATTTCTGACCTAATAATTTAATCAAACTTTGACTTTCATTTTCCATTTTTGACGAAATAAGTCCTGACACTCAACGATTTCAAAGTTATGGCACATGTGGTTGTCTCTAGCTCAAAAAAAAAAAAAAGAGGAGTTGTCAATCTCTGTTTGTATAATAAATATGATTAATATTACGAAAAATCTCAAATCAATATATCTATAACAATTTTATCCAAAATTAATTTTTTGACTACCAAGAACACTAAATCGGTCCATTAGTTTCCGATAAATTGGATTAATATCAAGAAAAATCATAAAATGACACACTTGTGACAAACATAGGATAAAACCCTAAATTGATATACCCGTCAACTGTCACGTGTTATCTAACTCGGTAATTTAACGGTAAAATTTAACGGAAACTAACGGAGGGTATAATTGTCACGGTTATACCGGTTTGGAGTTTTTGGTGGTCAAAAAATTAATTTGAAAATAAATCTAGTTTGGACTTTTTCGTAATATTAACGGTAACAAATACGAAAAAAGTGGAAAAATAGATAACTCTAGGGGACTCCACGCTTTTCTACCGTGTGAGGGCGCTCTCTCCATGTCGGTGCGTTTGACCTTGAGGCCTCGTCAGACAGAAGTGTCCTCGATCTGATCCGGTTGGCTCCCGTGTGATGGCAATCTTCTTTCCACAATCGACGGCCAGAAAGTCACAGGACATAATCTTTGACCGTATCCTTCAATTTCAGTTGACACACCAACGATTCCTATATATTTAGTTTTTTGCGCAGTTAATTAAGTCAACTGATCCAGAGCTTTTGGGACATGATGCCATACACCCATTTTTTGGATCAATGGTTGTTGCTGCACATAGAAGTGATTTTTTTGTATAAGTTCGAAATAATTTATTTACTAAAAGAATACTAGGATGAGTCGCTGGTACCATATTAGGATCGCACCGTTTTGGTAAGCTAAATTTGAAGTTTTATGTGAAAATGTGTGACGGGTCTGGAATGGATTTTCGAAATAATGAAGTTATCAAGATAGATTTGAGACGAGATCAACTGACCCAAATCCATGATATATCTATCCCTGTTTATCAATGCACTTATCCGTGGGAGCTCAATACGTGACAAGCTTTAGGTGTTGTCAAAGAATCTTGTCGAGAAAAAAAATTTGGATAGAGATTATTAAGAAAATTAGAAGGTACTGGTAAATTGAATGGTTATTAATTTACAAATGACTAAAGATAGACTTACATCAATATTGAATATATTGGTACATGATTCATTTATATAGATTTTTATATATCTGTTGGCACCCTTAAGAAGTCAACTTTGATGTCAAATAATTAAAGTTAGGAAGATCTAATTGCATTCACCATATATCAACTATGACGTTAAATATGATATTAACTCGGGCCACATTTATGAGGAAGTGTCAAGACCATCAAGACATAGAGAAATTTCAAAAGCCGGACCATAGTGATAAAACAAAGTCATCGACTAAACAAAATCGAGTCTGATTATGATTATTGATTGATTAGTAGAACATGATTGGTGTCAACAAGGAAGGAGTAAGCAATATATTGACCAACGCGCGTGATTATATAGACCGTAAATAACAGCCGACGGTCAAACACCAACATCGACCGTAAGAAGCCAATAGAAGTAGGTTGAGAAGGGAGGAACAATTTTCCCATCCATCGGCTGAGTCAAGTCGATATTATTCTAGTCAATGACGCTACGAGAAGCATGGGCATCGACTCGCGAAATGTGATTGAAATCAAACGACTGCAAGGCTAAAAATAGCGGGAATAACTATTGTAGTCAAACTCTTATGCGGTTTGACCAAAAGAAAAAAAACTCTTATGCGGTAATAGTTATAGAAGGTGTTGATTGACAGTTGCACTTAAGTAGTTATTGCAATCGAGTCAATCAGTTGTCCGGTCGAGCGCCTAAGGCAGGAACAATTATACAATCAAACATGGAGTCGAAATTTGATTTTAATGAGTGAGAACGATTATTAAGAGAGGCTAGCCATCTATGAACTATTAAAGGAGCACATCTGAAGAGGAAAGGACACGCACAAACATCAAAAGAACAAGATTTACTTTCGCCAATGCAATTTACTTGAAATCTATTCCCGGCTATTTATTTAATTTTGTCAATCAAACACTTACTCTCATTCATTCGAAAAGCTTTGTGTTTTTATTAAGGGATTAATTTCATCAGTTTTAGAACCTAATCATCAAGTTTTTGTTCCTTTTGTGGTACACAATCGTCCATCAAATCGGAATTCAAAGAATGCGATGTTTGACCAGGATTTCGATCAATTGAAATAGGATAATTATTATTGCAGAGTCGACAATTTGAAGATGGTGATTTTGGAGCGAAGAATTAGACAGCTTTTGCAATGTCCGATGACAAAAATCCTACATGTGAAATACTAACTTACTGCAGTTGTTAGTGATGAATGTATAAGGAATAAATATAGGCAATATAGAGTTTTGTACACAAGCTTCTGGAAGTAATTTTGATATACGTAGCATTACTCAACAATACTTAGAAATGGTCAAAGTGTGAAAAGCTAGACCCCGACGTACTCTATAAAACCTCTTCCCTGTTACATCTCTCTCCCCATCCTCTCTCTCGATGGAAGACGCGTGGGTGTACATTCTCTCTGCAGCATCCTCCCTCTTCTTCCTTCTCTTCCTGTTCAAATTGCAGAGAAGCAGCAAGCGGAATCTCCCGCCGGGCCCGCCTTCGCTCCCCATCATCGGCCACCTCCTCCTCGTAAAAGAGCCCGTCCACCGGACCCTCCAGTCCCTCTCCGACCGCTATGGCCCGGTCCTTTCCCTCTCCTTCGGCTCTCGCCCCGTGGTCGTCGTGTCCTCCCCGTCCGCGGCCGAGGAGTGCTTCACCAGGAACGACATCGTCCTCGCCAACCGCCCCTGCATGCTCGCGGGCAAGATCATGGCCTACGGCAACACCACCATCGGCACCGCCCCCTACGGCCCCCACTGGCGCAACCTCCGCCGCCTCACTGCCCTCGAGCTCCTCTCGCCGCATCGCCTCGCTGGCTCCCTCGCCGTCCGGCGGGAGGAAGTCGGGCTACTCGTGAGGAGCCTCCACGAGGCGGCCGCCTCCGCCCGGGGCGGCGGTTTCGCGAGGGTGGAGATGAGGTCGAGGCTGCAGGAGCTGTCCTTCAACATCATCATGAGGATGGTCTCCGGGAAGCGCTACTTCGGATCCGCCATCGACGCGGGCGACGCCGAGGTGGCCGGGCGGTTCAGGGAGGTGATAAAGGAGATGTTCGAGCTGAGCGGGACGGACCCGGGCGATTTCTTGCCGGCGCTGAGGAAGGTGGTGGACTTCAAGGGGAGAGAGCGGAGGATGGTGGAGGCGGCCAAGAGGTCCGATGCGATCTTGCAGGGCCTGATAGACGAGGTCAGGTCGAGAAGGAGGAGGAGCGACGGCGGCAGAGAGGTGGAGAGCAAGACGATGATCGATACCATGCTTTCGGAGGGCTACTCGGACGACATCATCAAAGGCCATATCATGGTACATGTTCTATTCACTTGAGTTGACTTATGCATACACAGTGCTATCTTTCTTAATTTGGGAAAGCAAAGTCATTTGTTGCAACATCGCCATGCGAGCTCCATCGTGTTAAGAACATGTCGGCCTTCTTTTTTGGAAAGAGCTAAGAAGCGAGCGAAACGCGATAGATTAATTAGTGGTTTGGGTTGAATCTGACTCACACCCTTCATTAAATAAATGAAATTGCTTAATAAATAAAATTTAATATAATTAAAAGATAGCATGTTGATAACATAAAAAATGAGAGGCCACCAATTTTTTAGTTTATCGTGGGTATGCCATGACGTGAACAAAAATTTGGCTTCCTTCCCAAGCAAAGATTTTTGTTTGACCATTGCGCTTGAAAGATGGTTTACCATCAAAGTGAATCGGGACCGTTAACAATGACTTGTTTTCTTTGGATACCTCAAATCTAACGATCTATATTAATTTAAATATTTTTACTTTGCTCCATAGAGTCCGAAACCGGTTTCACAAAGCACAGAGGAATTGCCTCCTTTTGTATTGTACATCCTTTCAATTGGTCTTAATTTTCTTTTCTATTTTGAGTAACAGGGTCTTGTTTCGTAGCCATTATTGTCTGATTCGATTTGATGTACGCCCAGTGCTAAGTCACGTGGAGCTCATATGGGATTCATCTCATCCAATGGTCCATGTAAATTAAACAATGCATATGAGTTGGGCTCACATCTAACGACTCACATGTACTAGGATCTTGCCCGAATTTTTCTTTTTGGAATGGTAGCTGCTATTTTGATTGTTGTTCATAAAAAAGAAGAAAGAGGAGAAAGGTTAGAAAGAAAGAGCTCATTTAAGGTAATATGTGTAAAAGAGTCGATTACACAAGTCCCGTGGATCTTTAGTCATGTCTTCAGCAAATAGCTTAAGTGGGATTTTCATTTTCTTTTCCTTGAACTTACGACATGTTTTCCAACTCCGATGGATTCAAGCTGTTCGAACCATATAAAAGTATGTTGTCTAAAAAAAAATTGCCAGTTGCCACCATCGACAAGCCACCATGGAAAATTGACATGGCGAAAAGTTATGCCAGGCAAATTTTTTTTCAATGGTAGATCGAATTGATCGAAATTGGGGATTGATAGACCTACTTAGAAAACTTATGCAAGTTAAAATGGTTTGATCAGGAAAACTCGTGGAGTACAGGCACTAGCTAGTCGAAACACTTCTATGTCCACATGATGCATAAAACAGATGAAGTTTGCACTTAAAACTGAATCTTTTCTTTTGCATTTGCGTCTTTACGAGTGAACCTGATTGTTCTTCAATTTCGAGAACAAGTTTCATCTTTTTGAAACAACTGAGCATATACTTAGTTAATTTCTTATATCCAATTCACGGCAGACAATGTTAAGTGCCGGTACGGACACATCCGCGGCGACAATAGAATGGGCCATGTCCCTCCTACTCAACCATCCGGACATCATGAAAAAAGCTCGAGCAGAACTAGACGACGTCGTTGGCCGAGACCGTCTAGCTGGCGAAGTAGACATCCACAAGCTGCCTTGCCTTCAAAACATCATCAACGAGGCGCTCCGATTGTTTCCGCCGGGGCCACTCCTAGTGCCTCACGAGTCTACTGAGGATTGCACAGTTGGCGGGTTCGACGTGCCTCGAGGCACCATGATCTTGGTAAATGCATGGGCAATTCAGAGAGACCCGAAAGTGTGGGACGATCCCACAAGTTTTAAACCAGAGAGGTGCGAGGGATTGGAAGGTGATCATTCGTACCGGTTGTTGCCGTTTGGGATGGGGAGGAGGAGTTGTGCCGGTGCTGGCCTAGCCAACATAGTGGTAAGTTCAGCTCTTGCCGCGCTCATTCAGTGCTTCGAGTGGGAACGAGTCGGCGAGGAGCCGGTGGACTTGTCGGAGGGGACGGGACTCACGATGCCCAAGAGAGAGCCATTGGAGGCTATGTGCAAAGCGCGTGAATGCATGAATGCTAATGTTCTTGCACAGCTTTGAGAAGGAAGGTTGTCCTCTAGAGAATTTATCTTACTAATGTATCTCCAACATTTTGAATGATCAAATAAACGGAAATTAGGAGTGACCGCTTCATTGAGGAATGATCGTGAGCATCAGTGGCATACTTACGAGGCCTATGCAGCTTTAGGCCTCTCTCTTAAGGAGAAAAACCCTGGTTTACTTTGACACTAACAACATTGTTCACTCCTCTCTTCACCTATTTCGAGCATCTGTTGGTGCACCGATGACTTTGATATGGTTGGCGTGGCATACTGAGTTCCCATGGCTTGTTGAAATCAATTGATGGAATTCGCAGATAGACAGAGGATGCCCGAAACATTGCAAAATGAAGGGTATAAATATAACATGAAAATTGGACATGCCTCGCCAGTGGCTTGCGAGGTCCTTTGGCCGGTTGCCGAAAGAGGAGGAAAAAAAAAAGAAGAAAAATAAAAAAATAAATCGAAAAAATACTAAAATATTATTAAAAGTTGTTCACATTAGCGCCAGCCGTGCCACATAGGCTAGCTAGTATCCATGTCAGCAATATCCGGCCAAAATTAGCCAGAAGGACCGAATTAACACTAGTTCAAAAAGTTTAGAACTAAATTGACCCAAAAAAAAAGTTTCAAGACTAAATTAGCACAATTGCAATAAATTTTTTATTTTTCTGACACTTTTCCCAACTCTTAGACGATAATAGTTATCCAGCTATTGCAATCGAGTCAATAAGAGGGGGGAACAATTATAGAATCAAGTATGGAGCCGAAATTTGATTCTAATGAGTAGGAATGATTATTAAAGGGATATGTTCACTAGAAGTCCTAAAACTTATCACAAAAGTGCAATTGAGTCCTAAAACTTGCAAAAGATGCAATTGAGTCCTAAAACTTGTCAAATTGATTTAATCGAGTCTTAAAGTTAACACCGTCTAATTTATTAACGAAAAATGCTAACGTGGCGATGACATGTCTTATTTTATTAATTTTCTTGAGACACGTGGCGTCCAACAAGCGCCAAGTCAGAAAAAGTTGAAAAAAAAATTAAATTAAATTAAATTAGAAAAAGCTATAAAAAAATGAAAAAAAACCCGAAACCAACAGTTGCAGCGGTGTCCAAGCCCTCGCCGGTGGCCGCCACCACAACTGCCGGGAAGGACCGACGGAGGTCCCCTGGGCCTTCCCGAAGCCCGGTGATCCTCGCCGGCCCCGGGCGAGGGCCTACAACCCTGGATCTGGGGGAGGGCGCGACCCTCGCCCCAGATTTGAGCGACCGTCGCAGGCCCTCGCCTGGGGTGGGCGACTCTGGGCGAGGTGTCGCCGGTCCTCGCCAGCCCTAGGTGAGGGTCGGCAACCCTCGCTCAGATCTGTGGCAAGAGTCGCACCCTCCCCTAGATCGGGGGCTTCATGCCGTCACCGGGGACCGGTGGGGCCTCGCCCGGGGTCGGCGAGAGTCGCCGGGTTTCGAGAAGGCCCATGTGACCTCCGCCGGCCCTTCTCGGTGGCTGTGGCAGCGTCCGCCGTCGAGGGCTTGGCCATTGCCGCAGCCGCTGGTTGGGGTCTCTCTTTTTTTTTTTAAAGCTTTTTCTAATTTAATTTTTATTTTTGTTGACGTGGCGTTTGTTAGACGTCGCATCATTGTCACGTGTCTTAGGAAAGGTAATAAAATATGACATGTTAGCGCCATGTCAGCATTTTCCGTTAGTAAATTAGATGGTGTTAACTTTAGGATTCGATTGAATCAATTTGACAAGTTTTAGAACTCGATTGGACCTTTTGCAAGTTTTCGGATTCAATTACATTTTTGTGATAAGTTTTAAGATTTCTAGTGCATATATCCTATTATAAAAAAAGGCTAGCCATACATGGACTATAAAAGGAGCGCATGTGAAGAGAAAAGGACACCCACAAACATCGAACAACATTTACTTTCGCCAATGCAATTTCCTTGACATCTATATCCGGTTGTTTATTTTATTTTGTCAATCAAACACTTGCTCTTATTCGTTCGAAAAGATTTGTGATGTCATTAAGGGATTAATTTCATCAATTTTAGAATCTAATCATCAAGTGTTTGTTCCTTTCTCGGTACACAATCGTCCATCAATTCGGAATTCAAGGGCTGCGATGTTTGATTAGGACATTGGTCAATCGAAACGAGATAATTACTACTGTTGAGTCAATGATCGGAGGACGGTGATTTTGGAGCGAAGAACTAGGAAGTATTTGCGATGTCCGATGTAAAAAAAAGGGACCTGGCTAGGATAACGGCCCGTCATGGGCAAATTGTAACGGTGCAGGCTGGACCGCATGTTTTATTTTGCAAGAGATGGATAACCGGATGGGCAACCAAGTGGAGAGAAAATATTAGCTACGTGTGGGATTTTACTTGAGCCCACTTATCAGTTGCCACGTGTACATGACTGGCCCCACGTCTGATTCCATCTTTCATTCTGCACTACTCCGTCCTTCTACTCTCTCTTGTCGCTTTAATTTTTTCTTGAGATAATTTTTAAAATTTTAATTTATTTAATATAATTCCTGAAATTTAACTTAATATTCAATATGATTCATAAATTTTTGATTTAGTTAATATGGTCTCTAAACTTTTAGTACATATTCAATTTAGTCCCTGAACTTCAGGAGCTAAATTGAACAAATTAAAAGTTCAGGGACCACATCAAGCATTAAAATAAAATTTAGGAATTATATTGAACAAATTAAAAATTCATGAATCAAATTATATATTAAATTAAAGTTTAAAAACCGTTTTGTTTGTGTCCTTTTCCCTTTCTACTTCCTCCTCAATTCCTCCAGCGACTTCGGCAACTGGGCCTCTGTCCTCCCCGCCATCTACCCCTCAAGTGCTCCCCTTTTGCGCCATCCTCTTCGTCCCCGCCATCACCAATGCTGCTGTCTCCACCACCCCACAACGTCATCCCTCAACACCTTGCCTTCTTGCTACTCAAGCTCTTGAGCACAGGCTCTCGCCTGTCGACCCTCCTGCCCACAACTCCACCCCTCGAATGCTCCCTGTCCTCGAGCCCGACGTCTTCTCCTTCCGACGCCCTCGCTGTGCACAGCATCGCCCGGATCCTCGATTGCTCAGTCTCGGCTTGAGGAAATTACTGACCAGCGCTCTTTTTCTCCATCAATTTTTGCTGCTCTTTTTCTGAGTTCTTGTCGAGCTATTAAAGCCAGGGGAAATACATATGATTTTTCTTTCTTTCTGTAACTTCTGAGATCATACAAGTCTATTAGAATACAATTTTTTTGGGTTCGGAGATCAAGAAGGAAAGAAGCTGTGTTTTTTCTTTCTGAGTTCGTTGGCATGATTGAAATAATAAAGGTGAGGGAAGTGCGTTTCTTCTTCTTGGTCAATAAGAAGAGTTTCGTTTGACGCTCTGAAGTTGCGACTTACTCGAGATCTCTGTTTCATGTTTTCTGTTTTTCATTCATTTATTTCTTTAATTTCCGTAGAGAGAAGAGAAAGAAAGTAGCGGGAATAGAGCAGAGTGTCAGGCGCGGGGCTCCCAGTGACTTTTCACCGATTGGGATCCTACTTAATATTCCAAGGGACCCGGTTTCCTTGACAAAATATGTGGTGGAGACTGTCAGCTTATCATTTTTCCTCAAAAAAATCCTACGATTCAAATACTAACTTATTGCAGTTATAAGTGATGAATGTAGAAATGGACTGAAGTGTGAAAAGCTAGAGCCGACGTACCCTATGAAACCTCTTCTCCCCCTCTCTCTGTCTTCTCTACAACGTTGCCTCCATCACATGTTAATGGAAGACGCGAGGGTGTACATCATCTCTGCAGCATCCTCCTCCCTTATCTTCCTTCTCTTCCTGCTCAAATTGCAGAGAAGCAACAAGAGAAATCTCCTGCCGAGCCCACCTTCGCTCCCCATCATCGGCCACCTCCTCCTCATAAAAGAGCCCGTCCACCGGACCCTCCAGTCCCTCTCTGACTGCTATGGCCCGGTCCTTTCTCCAACCGCGGCCGAGGAGTGCTTCACCAGGAGCGACGTTGTCCTCGCCAACCTCCCCCGCTTGCTTGCGGGCGAGATCATAGGCTATGGCAACATTGCCATCGGCACCACCCCCTACGGCTCCCACTGGCGCAACCTCCGCCGCCTCACTACCCTCGAGATCCTTTCGCCGCATTGCCTCGCCGGCTCCCTCGCCGTCCGGTGGGAGGAAGTCGGGCTCTTGTTCTTTCCGAAAGATTTGGGTTATCGTCAATGAATTCATTTTATTAGGTTTAGAACCCGATCATCAAGTTCTTGTCCCTTTTTTAGCACGCCATCATCCATCAATTGGAAGTACAAGGATTGCGATGTTTGATTAGGATGCTGATCAATCAAAATGTAATAATTCTTATTGTCGAGTTGACGATTTGAAGGAAGTGATTTTCAAGTGAACATTACCTTATTGATATTGTTAAAAAGTATTTACATTGGCTGATGTAAAAAAAAATTCGTGTCAAATAATAATTCACTGTAGTTAAAAGTCATGAATGTAAAGATAACAGATAATATAGGCAACATAAAGTTTTGTATTCCAATTTCTATGAATAATTTTGATATGTGTTACTCTATATGGAGAAATGTACAAATGGTGAAAAATTAGACCCAACATACGGCAACGTACCTTATAAAACCTCTAACTTGTTACATCTCTCTCTCTCTCTCTCTCGGCCTCCATCACAGGTTCATGGAAGATATGTGGGTGTACATCATTTCAGCATCCTCCTTCCTCTTCCTTCTCTGCTTGTTCAAATTGCAAAGAAGCAACAAGAGGAATCTCCTACCGAGCCCACCTGCACTCCCTATCATCGGCCACCTCCTCCTTATAAAAGAGCCAGTCCACCGGACCCTCCAGTCTCTCTCTGATCGCTACGGCCCAGTCCTTTTCCTCTCCTTTGACTCCCGCTCCATGGTCGTCGTATCCTCCCCGTCCACGGCCGGGGAGTGCTTTACCAAGAATGACATCGTCCTCGCCAACCGCCCCGCATGCTCTTCGCCCAGATTATGTTCTACAGCAACACCACCATCAGGTCCACCCCTTACGGCCCCCACTGGCGCAACCTCCGTTGGCTCACGGCCCTCGAAATCGTTTCCTTGCACCACCTCGCTGGCTCCCTCGCTGTCCGGCCGGAGGAAGTGAGGCTCCTTGTGAAGAGCCTCTATGAGATGGCTACGGAGGCGGCAGGGGGCGGCGTTTTTGCAAGGGTGGAGATGAGGTCGAGGCTGCAGGAGCTGTCCTTCAACATCATCATGAGGATGATCTCTGGGAAGTGCTACTTTGGGGCCGCCATCGACGTGGGCGATGCTGAGATGGCCAGGTAGTTCAGGGTGGTGATAAAGGAGGTATTCGAGCTGAGCGAGACAGACCCGGGCGATTTCTTGCCGGGGCTGAGGAAGGTGGTGGACTTCAAGGGGAGAGAGCGGAGGATGGTGGATGTCGCCAAGAAGTGTGATAGGATCTTGCAGGGCATGATAGACGAGGTCCGATCGAGAAGGAAGAGAAGCGAGGGCGACAAAGAGGTGGAGAGCAAGACGATGATCGATTCCATGCTGTCAGAGGGCTATTCGGACGACATCATCAAAGGCCAAATCTTGGTATGTGTATATGTCATGTTCTGTTCACTTGACCTATGCATGTTTCTGAGTTTGTGAGACTAGTCTTTAGTGGCTCACAAAAGAAAAATGCTAATGTGGCTGTCCTTAATTTACTGTGAAAATAACAGTGGTAAGAACATGTCGACCTTGTTTTTGTAAAGAAGGGAAACGAGAGATGAGGGAGAAATGGACAAAAATATGACCGACTTCTTCCCAAACAAAGCATTTTCTATGACCCTTAGGTTTGAATGATGGTTTAGAATCTCCTAATACATGTACCTAAATGGATCTAGACCGTTAAAAATGGATCTCTTTTTAGGATATTACAAATCTAACGATCTATATTAATTTTAAACTTTTTATGGTATATCTTGTAAAAGATCTAATTTTTCTTTTCTACTATAGTATTTGGTCTTATTTTTGTTAGTCATTATTGAATGATTTGGTGCATGTGAGCCCAATGTATATGCACCATTCGATCATATGGTCTCATGTGGAGCCCTTTTCATCCACCGATTCATATGAATTGGGCTCACATCCAAGGACTTGCATGCACCAAGATCATGCCATAACTTTCTTCGATAGTGGCCACTCTTTTAGATTGTTGTATATTAAAATGGAGAAAGAAGAGAGAGGATAAAATGAAATCACACAAGTTTGATCAATCTTCTGTCAGGTGTGTGGTAAATGATTTAGGTCAAGTTCTATTTTTCTTTCTTGAATTTACTCATGTTTTTCAACTTCGATCAATTCAAGCTGAGTACCCGTATGAACCATGCATGGCATAGATAAATTTTGCACTTATACATGAACAAGACCATAAGAGTGGCCAATTATTGATACTGACTTAAATTGAAGCTTTTCCTTTGCATTTTACTCTTTACGTCTGAGCCCGATTGTTCTTCAATTTCGAAAACAAGTTTCATCTCTCTTTGAAACCAATGAGCATACTTAGCAAATTACTTAACCACAATCCGTAGCAGACAATGTTAGCTGCGGGCACGGACACATCCTCGGTGACAATAGAATGGGCCATGTCCCTCCTACTCAACCATCCGGACGTCCTGAAAAAAGCTCAAGTAGAACTAGATGGCGTCGTTGGCCAAGACCATCTAGCTGCCTTGCCTTCAAAATAGCATCAATGAAGCGCTTCGGTTGTTTTCGCCGGTGCCACTCCTAGTGCCTCACGAGTCCTCCGAGGGCTGCACGATCAGCGGGTTCGACGTGCCCCGAGGCACCATGATCCTAGTAAATGAGTGGGCAATTCAGAGAGACCTAAAAGTGTGGGACGATCCAACATGTTTTAAACCAGGGAGATACAAGGGATTGGAAGGGGATCATGCGTACCGGTTGTTGCCATTTGGCATGGGGAGGAGGAGGTGTCTCGGTGCTGGCCTTGCCAATAGAGTGGTAGGTTTGGCTCTAGCGGCGCTTATTCAATGCTTCAAGTGGGAACAAGTTGGCGAAGAGCCGGTGGACTTGTCGGAAGGGACGCGACTCACAATGCCCAAGAGGCAGCCATTGGAGGATATGTGCAAAGTGCGCCAATGCATGATTGCTAATGTTCTTGCACAACTTTGAGAAGGTCGTTCTCCAGCGAATTTTATTTTGGTCGTGTTCAACCATCGCAATACTTATGAACTATTATGTAATAACAAAGTAAGTTGGTGTGAATAAAATGAGGTGGAAATGAATGGATGGGAAAAAAAAAGTAGAGAGGAATGGAATAAGAATTCTAGTTCTCGCGTCTAATGATAATGTATTAAAAGGAAAAGAAAAGAAGACAGGTTGTATAATGTATTAATAAAATGCCAATTCATATGGGCTTTCATTAGGTCTTTGAACGGACTAAGAATACTTTGGACGATTATTATTGTAAGATGATATGTATGTTTGAAGAAAGGACCTGCCATTAACTAAAGTTGCAGTATGATTTTCATCTCCTTGGTATACTCTGGATTTTGAGGTTTGATTGACATCTCCTCTGGACATCATATCGGAGGGACTGTCTTTGTCCATTGATCGATATCTCAGTCGACGGCATTCAAGTCAATGTCATTCATGGCGAGTAGTATTGACATCGATTCACGAAGTTTGGCTGAAATCAAATCGACTATAAGGATAAAAATAGGGGGAATAGCTAATTGTAGTCGAAGTCTTAGGCGAGAGCAATTACCAAAGGTGTTGTTTGAAAGTTGTAGCCATACTGTTATTGCAGTCAAGTCAACTAGTTATTACGGTCGAGTTTCCTGAGGCGAGAACAATTATACAATCGAATATGCAGTTGAAATTTGATTTCAATGAGTGGGCACAATTATAACTACAGGGCAACCACCCATGGACTATTTAAAGGAGCACATATTAAGAATAAAGGATGCATTCTAAGAACAAGATTTACTTCTCTCAATGCACTTTACTCAGAATTTATTTCGAGTCATTTTCCAGTAGTTTATTTTTAGTCATTCAAGTTGTTTATTTCATTTTGTCTATCAAACACTTGCTCTTCTTCTTTATGAAAGATTTGTGTTACCGTTAATGAATTCATTTTTATTATTTTTAGAACCCAATCATCAAGTTCTTTGTCCCTTTTTTAGTACGCAATCATTCATCAATTGGAAGAACAAGAATTACGATGTTTGATTAGGATGTTGATCAATCGAAATATGATAATTTTTATTGTCTAGTTGACAATTTGAAGCGAATGATTTAAAAAAAAGTATTTACATTGATTGATATAAATAAAAAATTCGTGTCAAATAATAAGTTATTGTAGTTATAAGTCATGATTGTAAAAATAATAAATAATATAAGCAACATAAAGTTTTGTATCCCAATTTCGATGTATAATTTTGATATGTGTTAGCCTATATTAAGAAATGGTATAAAGATTAGATCCAACCGACCTTATAAAACCTCCAACCCGTTGCATCTCTCCCCATTCTCTCTCTCGTTAGTCTATATCGAGAAATGGTATAAAGATTAGATCCAACCTACCTTATAAAATCTCCAACCTGTTGCATCTCTCCCATTCTCTCTCTCTCTCCCCGCCTCCATAACATGTTCATGGAAGACGTGTGGGTGTACATCATCTCAGCATCCTCCTTCCTCTTCCTTCTCTGCTTATTCAAATTGCAAGGAAGCAACAAGAGGAATCTCCCACTGAGCCCACCTTCACTCTTTATCATCGGCCACCTCCTTCTTATAAAAGAGCCAGTCCACCGGACGGACCCTCCAGTCTCTCTCCGATTGCTATGGCCCGGTCCTTTCCCTCTCCTTCGGCTCCCGCTCCGTGGTTGTCGTATCCTGCCCATCCATGGCCGAGGAGTGCTTTACCAGGAATGACATCGTCCTTGCCAACCGCCCCCGCACACTCTTCGGCGAGATTATGGCCTATGGCAACACCACCATTGTCGCCGCCCCTGACGGCCCCCACTAGCGCAACCTCCGCCGCCTCACGGCCCTCGAAATCCTTTCCCCGCACTGCCTCACCGGCTCCCTCACCATCCGGCTGGAGGAAGTGAGGCTACTCGTGAAGAGCCTCTATGAGGTGGCGGCGGCGGTGGCACGAGGCGGCGGTTGTGTAAGGGTGGAGATGAGGTCGAGGCTGCAGGAGTTGTCCTTCAACATCACCACGAGGATGGTCTCCGGGAAGCCCTACTTCGGGTTCGCCGTCGACGCGGGCGATGCTGAGGTGGCCAGGCAGTTCAGGGAGGTGATAAGGGAGGTATTTGAGCTGAGCGGCACAGAACCGGGTGATTTCTTGCCGGCGCTGAGGAAGGTGGTGGACTTCAAGGGGAGAGAGCGGAGGATGGTGGAGGTGGCCAAGAGGTCCGATGTGATCTTGCAGGGCATGATAAACGAGGTCAGGTCGGGAAGGAAGAGAAGCGACGGTGGCAGCCGAGAAGTGGAGAGCAAGATGATGATTGATACCATGCTGTCGGAGGGCTACTCGGACGACATCATCAAAGGCCATATCCTGGTACGTGTTCTATTCACGTTGACTTATGCATGCACAGTGCTATGTTTCTTAATTCTTTTCTATTGTGAATCTGTGGGTGAAGTCTTCGGTGTTTACCAAAATTGGGAAAACAAAATCATTTGTTGCAGTATCGCCTTGTGAGCTTCATAGTGGTAAGAACATGTTGGCCTTCTTTTTGGAAAGAAGAGAAACGCGATAGATTAATTAGGGGATTTATGTTCAATCTGACTCATACCCTTCATTTAATAAATATAATTACATAATAAATAATTTTTTTTAAAATGATATAATTAAAAAATAGCATGTTGATTACACAAAAAAAAGTAGAGTTGACCAAATTTTAGTTTTTCATGGGTATACCATGAAGTGAACAAAACTTTGACTACTTCCCAAGCAAAGATTTTTCTTTGACCATTGCGCTTGAAAGATGGTTTAGAATCAAAATATACATATACCTACATGAATCAGGACCGTTCACAACGACTCGTTTTCTTTGGATACCACAAATCTAACGATCTATATTAATTTAAATACATTTACTTTGCTCCATCCAGTTCAAAACCGGTTCCTCTAAGTACAGAGGAATTGCCTCCTTTTGCATTGCATAACCTCTAAAAGGTCTTATTTTTTTTTTTTTTTCTATTTTGAGTAATAGGGTCTTGTTTCTTAGCCATTATTATACGATTCGAATTGATGTGAGCCTAAAGCTAATGCTAAATTATGTGTATCTGATGTGGGGGTCTATCTCATCCAATAGTGCTTGTGAGTTAGGCTCACGTTCGATGACTCGCATGAATTGGGATCATGCCCGAATTTTCTTTCTTGAATGGTAGCCGTAATTTAGATTGTCTTTCATGAAAAAGATGAAAGAAGAGAAAGGTTAGAAAGAAAGAGCTCATTAAGGTTATACTGGTAAAAAAGTCAATTCTATAAGTGGATGGATCTTTACTCTTTAGTCATGTGTGCAGTAAATGGCTTAAGTGGAATTCTCATTTGCTTTTGGGAAAATGACACAAACAGTCCTGCATTTTAGTTCAATGTGCAATGTGGTCACTGAACTTTAATCCAATTACAATATAATTCATGAACTTTTAATTTATTCAATGTCATCTCAGAACTTTTAGTATATGTTCAATTTAGTTCTTAAACTATATGAAAATATTCAATGTAGTCATTCAATTAGATCAAGTTTAGAAACTATATTGAATATGTACCAAAATTCTAGGAACCACATTGAACAAATTAAAAGTTCAGGGATCAAATTATATATTGGATCAAAGTTCATTGACTGTTTGTGTCATTATTCCTTTTCTTTTCCTTGGACTTACGCATGTTTTCCAACTCCAATGGGTTAAAGCTGTTTGAACCATGCTAAAGTCTGTTGTCAAAAATAATTTGCCCCCATTGACAAGCCACTATCGAAAATTGACACAGCGAAAAAGTCATGCCGTTAGGAGGCAAAAAAAATTTTGGATTAAGAAATAATCAAGTTACATACTTATAACATATATATTTTCTTTGAACCTCACTTTTTAGGTATTTCATTTTGTATTTGGTTTGGTTTGGTTTTCAACTGTGGCTTGTCCATAGAGACAAAATCTTTTCCGCGCCATACTCTGGCAGAGATTAACATTAGCTCTACTTGATCGAAATTGGGGATTGATAGACCTAACTAGGAAATTAATGCAAGTTAAATGATTTGATCAGGAAAACTCGTGGAGGACAGGCACTAGCTAGTCGAAACACTTCTATGTCCACGTGATGCATGAAACAGACAAAGTTTGCAACTTTACATGAGCAAGACCATAATAGCGGCCAATTATTGATACTGACTTAAACTGAATCTTTTCCTTTGCATTTGCCTCTTTATGACTGAAACTGATTGTTCTTCAATTTCAAAAACAAGTTTCGTCATTTTTTGAAACAACTGAGCATACACTTAGTTAATTACGTACACACAATTTGTGGCAGACAATGTTAAGTGCAGGCTCGGACACAATTGCGGTGACAATAGAATGGGCTATGTCCCTCCTACTCAACCGTCTGGACGTCATGAAGAAAGCTCAAGTAGAACTAGACGACGTCGTTGGCCGAGAGCATCTAGCTGACGAAGAAGACACCCACAAGCTGCCTTGCCTTGAAAACTTCATCAACGAGGTGCTCCGATTGTTTCCGCCGGTGCCACTCCTAGTGCCTCATGAATCCACTGAGGATTGCACGGTCGGCGGGTTCGACGTGCCCCAAGGCACCATGGTCCTCGTAAATGCGTGGGCAATTAAGAGAGACCCAAACATGTGGGATGATCCCACAAGTTTTAAACCAGAGAGGTGTGAGGGATTGGAAGGTGATCATTCGTACCTGTTGCTCCCGTTTGGGATGGGGAGGAGGAGTTGTCCCGGTGTTGGCCTTGCCAGCAGAGTGGTAAGCTTGGCTCTGGCAGCCCTCATTCAGTGCTTTGAGTGGGAACGAGTCGGCGAGGAGCCGGTGGACCTGTTGGAGGAGACGGGACTCATGATGCCTAAGAGAGAGCCATTGGAGGCCATGTGCAAAGCGCGTGAATGCATGATTGCTAATGTTCCTGCACAACTTTGAGAGGGAGGTTGTTCTCTAGTGAATTTATTTTGGTCACGTATCTCCAACGTTTTTGAATGATCAAATAAACGGAAAATAGGAGTGACTGCTTCATTGAGGAATGATCGTGAGCATCGGGAGCATACTTACGAGGCCTATGCAGCTTTAGGCCTCTCTCTTAGGAGAAGAATCCTGGTTTATATATTGTTCACGCCTCTCTCTATTTCGGGCATTTTTTGGCGCACCATTGACTTTGATATGGTTGGCCTGGCATACTGAGTTCTCGTGGCTCGTTGATATCCATCCCAAAATGAGAGTCGATGGAATTCGCAGATAGACAAAGGATGTCCAGAACATTGCAAAATGAAGGGTATAATATGACATGCAAATTTGAGAAGTGTACAACTTTTAGCATCCCTAAATAATTAATGGACTAAGTTTAATCCCCCGAAAGATTATAGTATGGAGATCCTGCTATAATCAATGGGTCGAACCCCCTCTTTGCGTGGTTCAAGCTGTAATACCGATGTATTGGACGATGGCGAGCCGGAAAGGGCAGGTGTGGAGGGAGTGATCGGAGGCCCGTGGCAGACGAATCCCTGGGTTTAGCGAATGATACGGACGACAATGGGGTTCTGGCATTTCAGGCACTTCCCAACGGTCTACTATGAGCAAAGGCATTGAATTATATATCTAAGCTCATCATTGCATCTCAGTTAACGCCCCGATCGAGCCTCGATTGAAGGGAATTACTGGCAAAGATTGATTGAGTTTTCTGCAAACATGCTTCCCGGGACTTTTGCACCTTAGTGGTATGTCCTTTCTCATGTCGTCTAGCTGTTTTCATCTTGTTTCTCGCGTGATTTGTCTACCAACTCTGTACTGCCCTATGTACCGATCACTGCTCGATCTTTGTTTATACAACTTGCTTCCTTCTATAGAAAAAGCAAGCGATGGAGGAAAATGTTGCCCGCGAGGAATAATGTTATGTCTTTTGTACTGGTTGGTGCTGACTGGACCTCAAGAAAATTTGACAAACAGGCGATTAGAAAATAAACAAAGGTTTGGTTTATGGTTCTAGCTCGACCACAAAGTCATCAGCTTTCCATAAAGCAAGTTTTTCGAATATTGATCAAGTTGTAAGTGCGTGGATAACGAGTGCCAGCTCCCTAGAGCAAAGTTTGAAAAAGATTTTTCTAATTAGATCTAAACGACAGAAAATATAAATTGCTTGAGAAATGAAGTGCAAGGACTGGAAATTAGAGAAACTGTTAAAATATGTCTTGAGTTTGAATCAAATAGATAAAACTCAACCCGAGATTAATCATTATTTGTAGATGTACGAATATTCTGAAATTTGGATTTTCTATGCAAGTTTGGAATCGTGCATGCAGTATATGGCAATTTTTATTTACTAGTTGTAAGTGTTTTTATTTCCACTTTGGAGTCCAATGGACGTTGGACTTTGACTATAAAAGAATGCAAATCGTGGACTTGTGGCCAATTGTGTCAGAGAAAGGAAATAAAATCCCACTTGAAGTCTGCCAAAGAAAGACGAAATAGGAAAGTCCAAACTTGGACTTGTTGACCGAACCGTGGAATATCTTCTCCACATTGAGTCGGCCACTCTGTGTTCTTTTGCTGCGGAATATATATTGCGGAGAACGTTGTGACGGATGCAGTCTTGAAGAGTCCTAATGCGAGTGCTTGGTGTGCCGTGCAAGTGAACAAGAAGCACTGTTATTGTGCACGAAGAAGAAAGCGTCGCATTCGTGAGTGCTTGGCAGTGGGTGTTTTCGTGGATTCTCGTTCGTGAATTACATCCAACAAGAATTAGTGTTCAAGCGTAAATCTTGTGATACGATTTGTGTATAATTTATTCGCGAGATTGAGAAATTATTTCATAAGGAATTATGGAGCTAAATACTGCGTGAATTATTGGGTGTAATTGAGGCTTGGGAAACACTGAGAGTGTTTGATTGACTCGAATGTGGCTGTAATCTCCGTTGTATCTCTTAATTTATAGTGGAATTCGTTGCTGCTCTCCTTGTGGGCGTAGTTCACTATGACTGAATCACGTAAATTTGGTGTCCGATTTATTTTCTTGTTCTGTCAATTTTATTGTTCGATCGATTGGCTTCCGCAATAATTGGTATCAGAGCCTGGCTTGGCTGAGTTGAAATGAATCGATGGCAATAGAAGAAGGAAAAGTGAGAATTGACAGATTTGATAGGAAGGATTTTGGTTTCTGGAAAATGCAAATTAAGGATCATCTATATCAGATGAAATTGCACTTGCCCCTGTCTGGGGAAAAGCCAGAGATGATGAAACAAGCTGATTGGGAATTGCTGGATAGACGAGCTTTGGGTATTATCCGGCTGACGTTGGGTCGTAACGTTGCGTTTAACATCGTGAATGAGAAAACCACTGCGGGTTTGATGAAAGTCCTATTGGACATGTACGAGAAGCCCTCTGTGATCAATAAAGTCTACTTGATGCAACGTCTGTTTAACTTGAAGATAAGCGAATGTGCGTCAGTTACTGATCATATTAATGAAGTCAACGTGATCGTTAGTCAATTGAGTTAAATTGATATTGACTTTGAAGACGAGGTACGTACTTTGATTCTATTATCGTCATTGCTTGATAGTTAGAATACTACTATTACTGCTGTTAGTAATTCCTCTAGGTCAACAAGTTTGACATTTGATGGTGTTCGAGATTTAATTCTGAGTGAGGACATTCATAGAAGAAAATCTGGTGAACATGTATCTACTGCTTTAGTAGATGGAAATAGAGGAATAATTGGTACTCGTGTTAGCAGAAGTAGTATAAACATGAATAGACGAAGTCAGTCTAGTACTAGTGGTGTTGTCTGTTGGAGTTGTGGCAAGAGGGAGCATCTTAAAAGGGATTGCCTTAAGTTGAAGATTGAAAAAGGTTAGAGAATTAGAGTTGAGTTTGCAGATGGTATTGCAGCTATAGCTGATGGTAATTCGGATAATGCTGCTTTTATCTTGTCTGTCACTAATAATTCATCGTTTGGCGGATGGATTATGGATTATGATTGTTCTTTTCATGCTACACCAAATAGGAACTGGTTTACTACTTATCAGTGCACGGATAGTAATAAAGTGCAGTTGGGGAACAATTCTGAATGCGATGTTATTGGTGTTGGTGATGTTAGAATCAGAATGCATGATGGTATCGTGTGGACATTGACTGAAGTGAGGCATGTTCCAGAGTTAAAGAAAGATCTGATTTCCTTGAGTGCGCTAGATTCAACTGGGTGTCGGTATACTTTGGAATGTTGAATTCTGAAAATTATTTGAGGTGCCTTAGTGATAATGAAAGGAATCAAGTATAATGGCATGTATGAATTTTAAGGTGAGAAAGTGATGGAATTCGCTCCGGAGACGTCGAATGCATCTGTTCGAGAGTATGAATTGTGACATATGCGTTTGGGGCACATTAACGAGAAAAGCCTGAAGCTTCTAAGTGAAAAAAATTTACTATGTGGTTATGTGGCTAATGAACTGAATGTATGCAGGTGTTGTGATTTAGATCAACGGCAGAAAGTGGAGTTCGGTACGATTGTTAGAGAAACCACGGATATTGCAGAATTAATTCACTTGGATGTTTGTAGGTTGTCGCGGTTTCCTTCAAGGAAAAGTGCCGGATTTTATGCTAACAGTTGTTGATGACTACTCGAGGAAGACATGGATGTTTGTGCTTAGGCACAAGTTTGATACTGTTGTTAGGATCAGGCAGTTGAGAGCTTTGATCGGAAAGGAGATTGGTAAAACGATCAAGCATGTACGGACTGACAGTAGCATGGAGTTTTGCTCGGAGCTGTTAAATGAATTCTGCATGAAGGAAAGCATAGTGAAATACCGCACTAGTGCTAATTAACCACAACATATTGCAGAATTGATGAGCAGAACATTACTAGAGACGGTCAATAAATTGCTCTCTAGTGCCGATATGACTAGGAAATTCCTGGTGGATGCGCTTAATACGGTGAGCTACCCGAAGAATAGATCCCCATCGATTGCGATTGGATGTCGGACTCCCGAAGAAGTATGGTCAGGTAACGTTGCTGATTATTTTGTTATTAGAATATTTGGTTGCCCGTGTTATGTTCGAGTTAGTGATGATAAGCTCGATGGAAGGGCAAGAAAGTGCATTTCATTAGGTTATGCACAAGGTGAGCGGGGCTATGAGTTGTGGTACCCAGAATTAAATTCACATGTTGTCAACAGAGAAGTTACATTTGACGAGTCTCCAGTACTTCTGACTGGGAGTGATTATAGCAGTGTTTATACGGATCTGAATGGTGTTCAGCTTGAGATGGAGTTACAACCAGAAACTCCAGAGGTAGCGAATAGTAGCGGAGTAATTGACAAAGATGGTGCTCATAGCGAGGTGGAGCCTGTAGAGCCAATAGTTGTTGTAATTGCTAATTGTGACAAGGTGCGTATTCGATCTCCTGATAGATATGGATGCAACGATAGTATTGCTTTATTTGCGGTTGAGGAGGTTGTGTTGAAAAATTTTTGTAGAGTGATTAAAAGTGTACATGGAGTTGGTGTTCTGAAGAGGTCCACGGTTATAATAAAGTTCAAGCAAGGCTTGGGCTTGAAGACGTCTATGGCGGTTGAGCCCATTGGGGCTGTGGGAGAGTAATAGCGAACTTCCAGCGAAGTGATTGTGACTTAGCTCCAGCGTCGAGCCAAGGTGGAGATTGTTAAAATATGTTTCGAGTTTGAATTCAATAGACAAAATCCAACCCGAGACTAATCATTATTTGTGGAGGTATGAATATTCCGAAATTTGGATTACCTATGCAAGTTCGGAATCGTGCATGCAGTATATGGCAATTTTCGTTTACTAGTTGTAAGTGATTTTATTTCCACTTTGGAGTCCAATGGACGTTGGACGGCCAATTGTGTCAGAGAAAGGAAATAAAATCCCACTTGAAGTTTGCCAAAGAAAGACGAAATAGGAAAGTCCAAACTTGGACTTGTTGATCGAATCGTGGAATATCTTCTCCGCATTGAGTCGGCCACTATGTGTTCTTTTGTTGCGGAATATATATTGCAAGGAACGTCGTGGCAAATGCAGTCTTGAAGCGCCCTAATGCGAGTGCCTGGTGTGTTGTGCAAGTGAACAAGAAGCATTGTTATTGTACACGAAGAAGGAAGCGCCGCATTCGTGAGTGCTTGATCGTGGGTGTTTCCGTGGATTCTCGTTCGTGAATTACATCCAAAAAGAATTAGTGTTCAAGCGTAAATCTTGTGATAAGATTTGTGTATATAATTTCTTTTCGAGAATGACAGATTATTTCGTGAGGAATTATGAGGCTAAACACTACATGAGTTATTGGGTGTAATTGGGGCTTGGGGCTTGGGAAAACACTGAGTGTTTTAGTGACTCGAGTGTATTTGT
The DNA here is from genome assembly GCF_021117445.2 of Syzygium oleosum. Taxonomy (NCBI): domain Eukaryota; kingdom Viridiplantae; phylum Streptophyta; class Magnoliopsida; order Myrtales; family Myrtaceae; genus Syzygium; species Syzygium oleosum. Next base: position 142,636 of record NW_026607506.1, on the reverse strand, counting down.
AATCTCCGTTATATCGCTTGATCTATAGTGGAATTCGTTGCTACTCTTTCCGTGGATGTATGTCACTACGATCGAACCACGTAAATCTGGTGTCTGATTTATTTTTTTATTCTGTTAATTTTATTGTTTCATCGCTTGGCTTCCGCAACGGGAGCAAAGGAGGGCTCAAAGGAATTTTGGACGAAGAATACAAAATTAAAGGGATGACGTTGTTATAGATATAGCGTCCTCTTGTGGTTATACCCGCCTTAGCTGATTGTCAACTTGTGCAGACCCGCTCCAACGGCACTTTTGAAAAAAAAAAACTCGTAAGGCTAAGAAAGCGTGAGCTTTGAGCAAATTGATCATAGAGATGCCATTTGGACGACTCTACATCAATTTGTCTTTGACGGAAAAGAATCGCGTATACCGATTTGTTTGTGGACCGTGCCGCTCTCAAAATAATTTTTAATTGCCTACCCTTTATATTTTACTTTATCCGAAAGGGGAACCCATCAACATTCTGGTCGCTTTCTCCGAGATCGATATCAACTTGAGAGAGAGAGAGAGAGAGAGAGAGCTGCCAGCATTGACTAGATCTACAGCTCTTCTGAACCAAAATCCAAATTAATTTAATCCCCACCTTGGTATGTTCATGCATGTGCTCTTGAACAGATGGACATAATTGACCGCAGCCCTAAAAAGCGTAGTTTCTAGCTTATTATTGAGCGAGTTCACATATAGTATATACACAGTTGCACTGCCGACAAAAACTTGCCTACAGTCGACTCAACTAGGTCGGATTTCTCTCAATCGCTGATCATTTATAAAATCCATGCCACGGCTACGATGGGCTGGATCCATATGAACTCAAATTCAGGAACTAAATACAAATTGCAGGGGATGAATCGCCTTCGGAGGACAAATAGAAGAGTATCGAACCCGCTTTCGCTTGGAGATCTCTGTGACCAGCCAACCAACGGGGACAGAATCTCTGTTATTTTCAAGAATGCAAGCTAAGACTGAACCTTGTTCAAAATGTGAGTTAACCTTTGCCAAATTAACATTGGACTCCGTATCTTCAAGCAACATAATCTGTGACCAGAGTAACAGCACCGGAGTCCATCCCGCATCACTCTGCACAGTGATCAATCGTTATTCTCATGCCTCAGGAGCATTTCCACCACTTGGCTCATGGTGGGTCTGGCGTCCTTATCCTCCTCCACGCACTCGAGAGCCACCTCGATCAGGATCTCCATTTTCTTCGGGTCGTAATCGCCCTTGAGCGCGGGATCCACCATCTCTTGCAGACGGGACCCCGTCCTCCCCGGTTCCATCATCTTATTCCTCGCCCACGGGACGAGCCGGATTTGCTTGGCATCCCCTCCGCTCTCCAATGAGTGGGCACCCGTCGTCGGGCTAATCCCCGTCACCATCTCTAACATGACAATTCCGTAGCTATAGACATCCACCTTGGAGGTGATGGACAGATTTGAGACCCATTCGGGAGCCATGTAGCCTCGGGTTCCTCTGATTCTCGAGAAATCGGAATTCGTCACCTTCCCTCGGTCCATTAGCTTGGAAAGCCCAAAATCTGCGACTTTGGGTTGGTAATCGGAGTCTAGGAGTATGTTCTGAGGCTTCACGTCGCAATGCAGAACCCACTCCAAGCACTCCTCGTGGAGATAAGCTAGACCCTTTGCAGTACCCACCGCGATGTCGAATCGCCTCTTCCAATGGAGCTCAGGTGACGACAAGTTCTGTGCCAGCGACCCGTGTTCCATGAACTCGTACACCAAGAGCCTGTGTTTTCCCTCGGCGCAGTAACCCCACATCTCGATCAAATTCATGTGGTTCACCCTCCCGATCGTGCTGGCCTCGGCCAGAAAATCGGCCTCTCCAGTTGTCGCATCGCTGAGCACCTTCACCGCCGCGACCCGATCATCCGGCAATAGGGCCTTGTACACGATCCCGCCTGCGCCTCTCCCGATCTCCTTGCTGAAATTCCTCGTTGCCTTCTTGAGCTCGTCATAGGTGAACCGCTTGAACCCGGTGGCCGCGAGGAGGTAGCTCTGGTGCGCAGAAGTGACGTCCTGCTGGTTCCTAATCAGGAAGAACCACACCAAGAACACCACCACGATCTCGATCCCTCCGACCACGCAGGCGAACCAGAGCATGAAGCTCACTGCCCCGTTTTTGCCTTTCTTGGCATAAGTCCTGTTCAAGACCTTCACCTCCGCGGTGGGAGAGCAAGTGTACTGAGATCTCTTCACCAGCTGGTCCTCGGTGAAGGTCTTGTTCTTGGGGACCTTGATGAAGAACTCGCCGGTGAAGCTGGGCAGGTTGTGGCCATTCAGGAGCTCGATCTTCGGGTAGCAATCGAACGTGCCGCTGGAGCCCGACCCGCTGTACTGGAATCCTCGGCAGTTGCACAGGTTCAGGCAAGTCTGCCGGCATTTCTCGAGGGTGGTGTTCGAGATGGGGTTGTAGTCGTAGCCATAGAAATCGACGTACAGGAGCTTCACGAAACCGATCTCGTCGGCCGCGCACGCATCGGAGAATGTGAAATCGGGCACGCAACCGGCCGACCAGTCGCCTGGGACCATGGGGACGTACCCAGGCACGCAGGAGCAGCTCCGGCCTTTGGCCGGGTCGTAGCTGCAGAGGCTGTTGTTGCCGCACACGCCGTGGATGAAGCAGGGGATGCCGCTGATCGCCTCCCACGTCACGGCCCAGCTGGTCGAGCCCGGCTTGCGGCTGTAGACCCGCAAGTTGCCATCGAAGTCGAGGGTCATCCTTCTCTGCATGGCCGCGATGCCGTAGTCGGAGGTGTAGAGCGAGTAGTTGTCAGAGGACTGGAAGTGGCCGAGCGGGTCGAGCACAGCGATGCGGCTGCTGTTGTAGAGGAATCGGCCGAGCTGAGAGCTCTGGGCCCACGGGAAGGGCCAGTACACGCTCGAAATCGACGGGCCGTCAAAGACGAGGCGGAGGACATTGTCGTTGTCGAAGTAGAGCTTGTAGAACCCGGTCGAGCAGTTGTACCGGCTCCGAGCGGAGATCAGGAAAGTGTTTCTGGTGAGTGGCTGCTGAGGTAGGAGGGTGTCGGTCGGCGAGTCGAAGCTCTGCCACAGGACGACGCCGCTGTCGTCAGCGAGGACGAGGTTCCCGGTGTCGTTGAGGCGGAGCTGGGCGGCGGAGGGGGAGCTCGTGCCGGAAGACCAGACTTCGCCGCCGGCGTGGCCGGCGTCGGTGAGGACGAGGTTGCCCGAGTCGAGGAGGGAGAAGGTGGAGCGTCGGCCGTTGACGGGGGCCTGGCGGTTGGCCATCCATACGGGGGTGCAGTCGTCGCCGGAGCAGGGGGGGTCGCTGAACCAGACGGCGAAGCTGTAGGCGTTGTCGCCGACGGGGAAGAAGCCAGCGGAGAAGGCGCCAGAGGGGGAGACGAGGACGTCGGCGGGTTTCTCGACGGAGAGGGACGCGCTTTTGGCGAGGCTGGGCAGCGCCGAGGTGGAGAGCCGACAAGATTGGAGGAAGACGAAGGCGAAGACGAAGAGGGGGAGGAGGAGCGAGAACGGTGGAGGAGCCATAGGACTCGGCAGCAAAAGATGAGTGCAGTGAATCTCGCCAAGGACGAGAGATATACACTTGGTCGACGGTTCCGCATCTAGAATAGAAAGGTTTGTCATCGCCTTTACGGTGAACGTTGACCATGGCGTCCACCGTCAATCCAAGCAAAGTATCTCACCAAACAAATCATTGCGTGTGATTGTATTATCCACATGGTGAATGTTCAATGTCCGAAGAGAGAAGACCCTCCCGACCAAAAAAAAAGGTCCCAAGAGAAGACCCTTACGACCAAAAAAAAATGTCCGAAGACCCATGCTCGTTATTAAATTGGCGATTAAACTTATCGATAAATAGTTCGATTTTGATTTTGTTTTCAGCCAACTCGCTTTGATAGAGTGTTGCAAAAAAAAATTGACGTCGCGACTTGCATGACAATGACAAATAACTAGTGAACTCGCATGGTAGTCTAGCAAATTGCTCGGCTTTACAACTTCTATAACAGGTAATTAACTTTCTTTTAGAATAGGTAGTTCAACATTAAGTTTCAATTACACCATTGCAGTTCAGTTGATCTGTATAAATAAATAGTATTTTGCCAAGGATGCATACTCATCATCTTCTATCGTGCATCCATTTGCTATCTCCATCTTAAGATTGCAACATGTAACTGCATAATTCTAGATCTCGCCATACTCAACTCAAATCCCACATAATCTAGTGCTAAGGTGGGGCACGGCAATCAATGGCGGACGGGGATGGAGACGGAGTTGCTGAGGTAGGACATCGGTGGAAGGAAATTAAAATGATGGTTTAATTCCCTAAAAAATCCTAAATTTTAAGTCTAGACTCAAATTTGCCTCAAGCTTTTTTTGGCAAAAGGACACCAGAAGTGCCATAACTTGTGTACGGAGATCACTTTGGTACCATAACTTTTTTTCGGATCAATTTGGTGTCAAGTCGGAAGAACATAGATCACTTTAGTGACTCCTGCCAAAAAGCTGACTTGGCATTTATATTAAAAAAAAATGGTTTGACTTGTACATGTGGAAATTATATGGCTTTTTTTTTTGAATTTTTTAAATTTTAGAAAAATAATAATAATTTGAAAAAAAAAAGGTTGCAGCAGCGGCGAGGGAGCCCTCGCCGTTGCTGCAGCCAACCCACCACCGCCGGGAAGGGCCGGCGGTGGTGGGCGCAGTGGTCGGCAAGGGTCGCTGGCCCCTGTCCGGGGCCCGGCGACCCTCGCCTCACCCAGCGAGGGTTGGATCCGGTGAGGCGAGACCTCGTCGTCACGACCCAGGCGACGGCGAGGTTTGGCCTCGCCTTTGCTGGGCGAGGCGAGACCTCACCGTCGCCTGGGTCGCAACGGCGAGGTCGGCCTCGCCTTCGCTGGGCGAGGCGAGACCTCGTTGTCACCTGGGTCGCGACGGCAAGGTCTCGCCTCGTCGGATCTGGCCCTTGCCGACCACTGCGCCCACCACCGTCGGCCCTTCCCGGCTGTGGTGGGTTGGCGGCAGCAGCGGCGAGGGCTTCCTTGCCGCTGCTGCAACTTTTTTTTTTAAATATAATATAATTTTTTTTAAAAAAAGTACATGTCAGCAGACTAAACGGCGTCGTTTTTGGTTTTTAATGCTGACTGGACCTCTCCGGCGAGCCATGTCAGCGCCACATCGGATTTCCGGCGAGTCACGTCAGCATTGGCACTAAAATGATCGTTTTTCAAAAAAATTGACACCAAAGTGATCCGAAAAAAATGATCACTTTAGTGCCAATTTTTTCAAAAAAATTGCCACCCTCACCGGCTCTGGCCTGTGGCCAGTCGCCGGCGTCGGTGACCTGGCCATGACCAAGGAAAGGGAAGGGGGAGAAAAAAAAAAGAAAAATTCAAAAATTAAAAATATTATTAATAAAAAAAAATTTGTCCAGTTACCAAACATATTTTTGTTCTTTTTCTATTCCAAGAATATAATTTTTGGGTAGTTATCAAATGCCTTCAAATACTTAGAAATTGTTCCCAGGCACGGAATAAAAAATAATCATTTCTAAGCGTAATCAGTTTTCGGAAACAGAATAATTGCCAAACGCACCCTTAAAGTACCATTAGAGAAATGTCAAATTAGAGCCTATCCAGACATTTTCTTAAACTCGTCAAAGAGTGGACGGCCAAAAAGAGAAAAAAAAAAGTCTCATTAAACGGTGCCGTTAACTATTCAGATAAAATATGCTCATTGAATATGATTTCGATATATAAATTTGCCCATTTGATGCAAAGGGCATTCTCAAGTTGCGGGCATTCTGGAATTTTCTTATAGTTATAATCTAGCTAATTTGAAGTAACTTTTACTTTGTTTACGTTTTAGGTTATAGTTTAGGGAAAATTCCAATTTGGAGTCCAAAGTGGGGCCATTTTCCCAAAATAGGGTCCTAAGTGGACTTAGTGCCAAATTGGTACCCAAAGTCCCCAAAAAGTATCAAGTAAGGGTCTGGGTCGCCGGCCGGCCAAAATACCCGTCGGCCGGCGATCCCGCGACTGTTCCGGCGAATGGAGCAGTATTTTTATATATATTTTTTCCTTTTTTCTGTTTTTTTCTTTTCCTTTTCCTCTTTTTTTTTTCTCCTTTCCCTCCGCCGGCCATTGTCGGGGCCGGCGGAGGTCGCCGGGCCTCGGCCCCGGCCTCGAGGGCGACCCGGGGCGGGCGAGGCCGCCCGCGGCGGGCGAGGGGCGGCGCGGGCGAGGCGACCCTCGCCGATCCGGCAAGAGCATCCTTCGCCGGATCCGCGAGGGTCGCCCCCGCCCGCCCACCCCAGCGAGGCGGCCTCGCCCGGCGACGCCGGCGAGGGCGACCTGTGGTCGGGCGAGGTCGCCCTCGCCGGCGGGCCGCCTCCACTGAGGCTGAAATCCTCCACCCGGCGTAATGGCCAGTGAGGAAAGGAGAAAAAAAAAAGAGGAAAAGGAAAAGAAAAAACAGAAAAAAGGAAAAAAATAATAAAAACACTGTTCTATTCGCCGGAACAGTCGCGGGATCGCCGGCCGGCGGGTATTTTGGCCGGCCGGCGACCCAGACCCTTATTTGACACTTTTTGGGGACTTTGGGTACCAATTTGGCACTAAGTCCACTTGGGACCCCATTTTGGGAAAATGGCCCCACTTTGGACCCAAATTGAAATTTTCCCTATAGTTTATTTAGGGCCAGTTTGCTGATAATGAGTTTTGAGCACTAAAAAATTTAAGTATGTGAATGTTAAGTGTCAGGAACATACCACTGCCGAAACATATAAGTCAAATCTATTTGATATAATCCGATATTCCGATTTTAAATTTTTCGTTCACTGCTTGATAACCAACGCAAGTAATCATTATGATAACAATGAACTTTTAACAAATGACATGGAATAGTAAATTGAATATGGAATTTTATTGTCGTACGCATATTTTATTAGGAAAATTGAGAGGCGTCAGTTATTTAAATTGAAGATCCAAAATCACAACCCAATTATTTCATAAAAAGATCAATCAAACTCAACATTATCAACCGGTAAGAGATGTCTTGGTCAGCAATGTATAAAAATACAAGATAAATCATAGCATAAAGATATGAACAAAAAGCCTTTAGGAGAAGATAGTAGCTTAGATAGGGCTTCACTTGTGCGATTTTGAAATATTGAATAAAGGTTAGGGACATGATGGTCTCAGTGAATTCTAGTCGTTGTCACTAAGTAGGTCCAGCCCAATTAACGTTTCGAGTGATTATTAACCTAAACTGTTAAATTTTAGTCGTGCCTTACCCTATGATTTACTCGAAATCTCAAAAGCAAATAGACTAAATAGTCGGTGTAAACTAAAATTTCTTGTCTGGCTCCCCAACAAGCTTCGTGGATTGCGGGTCAATTTAATTCGTCACATCACCAATATCTTCTATCATTTGTATCAAGTATAGTATGGAAAAAGAAATGAAAAGGACATGTACTTCAATCTGTACATATTATTCTGATCATTCAACTTTAAAAGACATAGAATCTATTTAATTTTCATAAACAACTATATGAAAATAAAGTAATTCACAAATTAATATAAATCATGACGAGTTTCTGGAGACCAAAACGATGTCCAGGACTAGAGCCCATGCGCCCCACGTGGTTGACCACACGCGCGCACGTGCCAGCAAGCCATTCAGCCACTGGAGCAGCATTTGTGGCCACACACGTGATTTGATCATGCGATTAGCCCATGCAACACTTACATGGTGATCCTATCTCATGTCTCACGATGTCATTACCCGTGGTGAGACACGTGTTGCCGCATACGGAGGCTGCTTATGCCAGCATCTTATTCTTCACTTACAGATTTGGCCCAAACTTATAGAATTTACAAAATATTCTGCGGACCTTCAAAAAAGTTAATAATATGTCATCGGAAAGCTCGTTTTTAAAACATTTTAATGGTCCATAAGATTATAATATAAGTCTCGGCAATTCTGGCTTTTTTTTCAAGTTCGGGTAGAAATTTCTCAAAAAAACAGCCAAAACTTTCTGAACACAATGAATCATTTGTCGACTACTATCGATATGAATGTCATGCAAAAAGAAGATCGTTTTCGAAAAGCATAGTATTCGCATCCATAAGGTCTAACTCGTGGTACTTCACTCGGAACTTATTACACCATGCAAATTTTTTTTTGCTAGAAATTACACCATGCAAATTGTTGGGTACCAATGCACGAGAAACAATCATTGCTCGCACTAATATCAATGACGGATGTTGATGTTAACGGAGCCGCGCCTCTTGCTCCCACGATCAATCAAAGGCCAATTATGCCAACTTGATTAATCGGTGGTGTTTTCGCCGGTTTGTCACTCCGTCGAAAAATCTTTCACCGAACGCTGCGTTTCGAATTTTATTAGAGAAGACTAGGGTCTTGAGTCAAGCTTGGACAGAGAATGTCAAATGCATTTATTAATCCAATGTAGATCTTACACCCTAACTTGATATGATGTCGAACTCGACAATACTGACCATGAAACGACAACTTGCAAATGTTGAAATTAAGCTATGCCGGAATTTAATCGACGACACAACTTCAAAGTACGTCAGAATTTAATCAATGACGCGACTTGAATGAATACGGCTGGAATCTAATCAACAGCTATACTCCAAACACAGCGTCGGAATTTAATCGACGACACTGAGCTAGTGGCTCAATACTGGAATTTAATCAACAATGCTGAACCTGATAAAGACCCTCGTCGGAATTGAATCTACGACACAGAATCTGAAGATTATGACTAATACTACTCCTAATGTGCTTAAAGATAAAGGCTAAATAAAGGATGCATTGTGTTGTTGAAGAATGGTTTTTTTCTACGTTGAAAGTCCTTGAGTATTTATAGAGCAGCTTGACAACCGTTCCTTGAAAGTCGTTTTCCACTTCCTTACGTTTCGTGCTTTAACTGTTTCCTGACTTGTCGATATTGCTTACGCTCCTTGGGCATCACGTAGTAACCAATTTCCTTCCACGTGTCACTTTATCTCTTGTCATTCTTGATGCCCACGGTCATGTCTTTACCTTTTGACACGTGTAAATGAATTTTCATTTCGTATTGCCATGATTTCGCGCAAAACTCGCGATTTTGAACTTTGTCGCCGCCACGTGTAAAGCTCGTGATCTGGGATTCGTCGACGTCACATGCAAGGCTTAAATTTGTTGACATCACGTGCAGAGCTCGTGACTTTAAACTTGTCAACACCTTTACAACGTGTCCTGTCGACAACTGCCTCTGGGCCTGATTTGTGGCCTTTCTCATATTTTTTGCCATGTGGGCCGTGCTTTACATCTTCTGTAACTTGTGGACGGCCTATTCCCACCAGGGGTAATTTTGGGTGTCAACATATGCCCCATTTTAAAAGGAATAAATTTGAATTTATCTCTTTTAAATGTGTACCTTGTCTGTGTACGAATCCCTAGGCGATGATCATGCCTTTCTGTCCTTTGATGTCCTTTCGAACAGTCTTTACGAATTCCTCATCCAATACCCATTAGACACATCACCTCGTATCTTCCTCGAAAAGTTTTGGCTTTTCCAATCGTCTTCTTCATCTTTTATTCTTGTAAAAACCTTGTTTCATCGTCGCGTCTTCTTCTTTCAACCCTAAAAATCCTTTCTTGAACCTTTTCGATCGCTTCTCATGGCGTCCAAAAAGTCCGAATATTCATCCAGCGATTACATCGCAGCTTTTGATAAGTTTAAAGACGATCCACATGCTGGCAATTGCTTCTTTCATTTACTGAAAGCTGTCGAGGGTGAATACAACTGTTTCTCTCTGGGTCCCAGTTTCATGGACCATCTCAATATACCTGTGAATCTCCAATTCCACTTCCTGTATAAACACAGTGAGACCTTGGCTCTGCAACATTCTTCTATTACGGATGTGTGGTCCACCGGGTCTTCTCGATTTCGAAGTTTCCCTTCTTACGAAGAGGATATTCACAAATGGTTTATTCGGCTGAAGGCTGACCAAGAAACTCGACTTTTATGGACAACTGCTGAAATCGACATCGCTCTTGAGGTCAGTATGTCATCTTATGACCTAGAACGTGGATTATTGGGCTCCGCCATCACTTTCTGATCCTCGTCCAGCAATTGTTTCTTTTTCCCTTCGGGCCACATGTCCATCACTATGCTCGATGTCTTTGCCATAGCGGGCTTCGAATTGGTTGGTCATGCCGTCGAGGATTTGCCCGTACTGTCCACTCCTTTCATCTCTGAAGACGCTTTGGCATATAGCAATTTCTTGTCCCGATTTTATCGAGCTTCGGGTCCTGTTACTCAAGATGAGCGTTTCTTTTTCTTGCTCTTTTGGCTATCAAAATATGTGTTCTACAGTCTTGCCCTTAAAGTTTGTAAGGACTATTTGCAAATTGCCGCGGCCCTAGCCACGGGACAACGTCTTGCCTTGGCCCCTCTTGTTCTTGCAGTTTTGTATAGAGGCTTTGCCCATGCCTCTTGAGCAATGAAGTTTGGGGATTTTGGAACCATTTCAGGCGCTTTTTGGATACTTCAAGCATGGGTGGCTTTGTATTTCCCTTCTCTTTTTGGTAAAAACACTCGTCATCTTCCCTATTTATCTCTGCAAGGGTATAAACAACTTATACCTTTACCTCTGGGCTGTCGATTGCTAAGTCGTTCTCCTCGACATATTTTTTCTTTAGCGCCTCCTTTTATCTTTTATCTTCAGATTCTTCTTGAACTGAATCATAACCAAGTCATTTTCTTTAAATATGGCTATTGAGAATTTGATTATTTGTTCGATCCAGCTCGATTCAACCTGTATAGGCTTTTCTAGACTTGTGCTTTGTCTGCAGTAGATCTTCCCATATGGACTTCATTGAAGGGTCGATTCTATCCTGGGTTTGAGATATATTCTCCACAATATTGTGCTAGGCAATTTGGACTCTGGCAAGCAATTCCCATGCCAATTCCTTACTCAATGGGCTTCTCGGAAGGAACCAAGAAGAAAGAATATTCTCTCAAGAATTGGAACCCACTTCTCTGTTGTATTAAAATTGCCAACACAATGCGTACCCATTATAGTGCAGACCTCTCTAATGTTTTCAGAGCCCGTCCAGGACACCTTGCTGAATGGTAGACTTGGTGGTATTCCTTTGCGTTCGAGAGTACATACGAAGAGGCACTCCGGTTTGCGATTGGTCGTGTGAAGCGGAGTGGTTCTAAGAAACCGATTGCTCACGGTATGGACATCGTCACTCTATGTTCCCATTCAATTTCACTCTGGTGCATCTTCTAACCTTTCATCTCTTAATTCAGAAATAGAAGAAGACTCTAATGCAGAGGATGTTGATACTGCAGAAAATCCTGCTGATGGTAAATCTCTGTCTTTCTCTGTGTCAGCCCATTCTGTCCTTTTTTTGTGTTAGTTGGTTACTTATAAGGTCTTGCTCCCTTTTGTCTCTGGGATAAATGAAGAAGACATATTGGAAGAGATGGTACCATTATTGAAAAGGAAAAGGAAAAGATCTTCTCCTCTTTCTCCGAGGAAGAAATCCAGCATTTTATCTGTCGAACCGTCTGCTAAGCCGGTCGCATGCGATGTTGTTCCTTCAGAAGCTATTGCTTCTTTGGATAAAAATTCAAGGGATAACATCTCTGTTCCTATTCAGACTCCTGTTACCATCTCGACATCTATTGATCTTCCCTCCGTCGAGCAGGTTATCAATCTCTCAGTTCCATCGACTGGCATTTTTAACACCACACCAGCCACAACTACCTTGGTACCTCCAAGCAACATTGTTACCAGTTCGATGGCATCCCGAGTACAGCTCTTTTCTCAGCCTGGTTCATCTACTCTTATGACTCTTGGTAAGCTTTTGTTGTTGTCTGGTTTATTCTGCTCGTATTGTTTACTTGATTTATTTAGTCTTCTTTTCTTTCCAGCTATTGTTTCCATTTCTGCTCCAATCCTTGATTCCACCGTAGGGACCACCGTGGCTCTTAATATGGTTGGACGTGGGACAACCATGCCTAAGACTGGTATATGTCTTTCAAATATTACCTTGTCTCCAATTCTAATCTTGATACTGAGATATCAATCTGATCTTACAGCATGTGGTCCGTCGACAAGTATTACGGTTCAACAGACCACTATTCCAGCCACTGTGGTTAATCCTTCTACGGTCTCTCCGTCGACATCTACTCCAGTGTTCGTGACTTCTGCTTTCACTACTAGCTCTGCCGAGGCTTTATCATCGACGTCTGTCTCTCCAACTCCTGATCATCAGTTGACTACCGCTTATACGGGCAAGGCAATACACGCTATAAACGAAGCTGAATTTATTTTGGCATTTAATCCATATGATTTATCGCCTCATTCTGGTCAATCTCAACTGGCCATTGTCAAGAAGAAGATGGAGTTGACGCGCTTTTTAGACTTCTCTATAGGAGGATTTGCGAGGATGTCGTATGATGCTGCAGCCTTTGAGCAATTCAAACTCCTCATTGAGCTTCTAGGGAATGATAATGCTGAAGTTGTGTCTATTCTTCCTTCAGCACTCAGAGAACGACTCAGGGTTTTCTCCCAGGAGTTTCCGACTATGTTCGCCAAGTATCAACAACTCTTGGGCCATGTACTAGAGGCGTCTATTCCCACAGAAATACATGAAGAGCCAGCTGATATTGTGAAGAAGGCTAGTGAAACAGTAAGCACTCGTCGTGAGTCTCTTTGGACTATTGCGGACGAAGTAAGTGTCCTTGTCGAGGAGGAAAGGCGTCTTACGGAAATCCTCGAAGGGACTCGTCGACGGCGGGAGGTGAAGCTTCGTCAACAGGCGGAAATTGAACAAGAACTGCGTCACCATGTCGGTGTCTTGAAGAGTTTGAAACAACAAGAACACGTACGAATAGTGAACTCCGTAATAGAACGCCACCAAAATAAAGGCGCATGTACTTCAGAGATGAGTAGATTAGAATCCCAACTATTTTTGCTCCAACGAGGGATTCACGACTTTCTGTCGGATAAATCTTCTCTTTAATAAAATATCTTTATCTTTCTTGAGTGTTCTACGTGTGCCACGATCATTTATAACCAATTTTGATAATGGATCCCGAGCCTTGCGCCTTCATTTATGTGCACGTCACCAGTTAGTGGGCCTAACTCGTCGGCCAAATGGATTAGTATAAATACCTGATAGCCGTTAGTAAGTTTCATCACTTGGCTCATCATAATGGCTAACTTTCCTTTTTCCCCAACCAATGCTCAAGCTCTCCTTCGTCTAAACTGTTTTGAGAAGCTTTGGAATTTCGAACGACAAGGGCGCCTTTCTTTATCCTTTATGGATTACGACGCAAAAGCTCACCATGTGATCCTGGGTCCGCATCTCAAATCAACACCCCCACCATCCATCTTCACCGAGCATTTTCCACGTCATTACAAAGAGATACTTCCTATTAGTCGATCTCGACTTAGCATCTCTGCATGGGCAACACCAAATTCTCGCTTCAACTTGTATCCGTGCTATGACGAACAATTTTCTCGGTGGTACCAGAGAATGAAACCAAAAATGGCCAGTATTTGGAAATCGGCAAAGATAGAAGAAGCCTTGTCATTAAGCTGTCTTTCCATAGATCCTGTGGAATATGGGCTTATCGGCGCTCTTTGCTGTCTTTGGTCACCATCGACCAACTGCTTTTTCCTGCCCCCTGGTCCAGTGACCATTACTCTGCTTGATATTTGGTCATTGACTGGACTATCACCTTTTGTGGAATTTTATAATCAAAAGTCGTGGTCATGTCCAGATTTCTATGGCTCCTCTTTCGTTGATCTCTCATTTCCTGATTTCATCAAGAAATTTAGCAAGCCAGACGGACCCGTAATGCCTCAAGAACATGTTGCATTCCTGCTTTGTTGGCTCTATCGATACGTCTTTTGTACTACCTCCGTATCATGCGAACTTATGGACATCGCATATGTCCTTACTCAGGGTGTTGATGTGGGGTTAGGTCGAATGGCCTTGTCCGCCTTATACAAAGGCCTAACTGATGCACAATCTTCATTATTTAGTGCACATCCTGACCCTTTCATTGGTCCGCTGTGGATATTACATGGTTGGGTTCGATCATATTTTCCTCATCTGTTCACATCTTATGGTTCTACACCCGTCGACTGGTATGATATGCATAAGCAACCCATTGAAACTGTTTTTGGACCTTGGAAGTTCTGTAGCATTTTCCTCCAGCCAATTGGAGAACTTCCGGTCTTAGAATACTTTTTAAGTATTCTGCTTACCTTGAAGGACTTTTCTTTTCATAGGTTTAGCGTGAACTTTGTGTGTGATCCATCGACCGTTCAACATGATACCTCAATATTTTGGGCAAGCATTCTTGTTCCTATCGATCTTCCATTGGAATTCACTTTTGAGGGAAAATTTTCTATTGGCTTTGAGGCATACAACCCTCATTACTGTGCCCGTCAATTTGGATTGGTGTAAGGTATTCCTATGCCAATCGTCTGCTCGATGAACTTTTCTTATTTTCCGTCTCCTCAGAGTGATACTCTGTCATGCTACAATGAGGTTGCCAAATATATCCTGGGACAGTTCAAGCTTGTCGACAATTTCGGCACTCCGCATGGTTCGACATCATTTAATCAATGGTGGGATGAATACAAGGTCTTGATTTTTCCTGAAGACCTGGATTCTACCTTGTCGAGGATAACCCTGCTCCCAGTAGGGTTGCTTCATCCTTTCAGGAGGTTTCCTTCGTCAGATATACCCTTATCTCCGAGCACGCCATCATTATCTTTCTCGGACGTGGATGAATTTCTAGGCGAATCGATGGATGAAGTGAGCTCTACTATGGATCATTCTTCCTTTAAAACTCCTCAAGTCAACAATATTAGAGTCATCGGAGGTAAACGTTTGGTAAGCAACTCTTTTCACCCTGCTAATCATGATGAAGTCCGCTCGAAGGGGGCTCAACTTTGTGAGCTCCTAAAGGAAGGGTATGACGTCATTTGCGACGTCCCGGAAATCGAAAGCAAAGTCAAGTCCTTGCTTGACTATCTGACTACTTTACCATACCCTTTACCTTGTCGAGCTTAACACTTTGCACTCCATGAATTCTCTGATTCATTTGATGTGACTATAAAGGCTTTTAGGGCAGGGCTTGAATATGTTAATTTCGTCGAAGGCAAAGAGAAAGCCCTGAGTCTTCAAAAAGAAGAACTAGTCGAAGCTCGTAAGGTTTTTGAGGTATTCCGTGTCGATGAAAATATTTCTCTGTCGACGCTCTTTGATCAAAGCAAGGCTATATTGAACCTCGAAGTGACCATAAAGCAACTGAGCACTGAGATGGAGGACAGCCAAGCCAGAAAGGACGAAATCTTAGAATTAAACTGTGAACGGGAAGTCCAACTTCATGGCTTCGTCCTGGGCCTTGAACAGCATTTCACTTAGTTTATGACTGGTGCCATCTGTTGCTTTCTTTTCCCATGTCATTAATGCCGAGAATGGCCTTGATGTAAATATCTTTATTGCTCAGCTTTTCCTCTTTATCTGAATAATCATAGTCTACGCTTGCTTTGATGACATGTATGGCATTACTGACCGAACTACCCTTACTTTATATCTTCGAAATGACGTCTGTGCACGATCTTCTGTACTTGCATTTAATGAATCAGTACATCCCACTCTCAACACCAAGTACGATGCGTAATCACTTTATATCGGTGTGATTTACTTCTGCCGCCGTATGGATATTCATCTGAGTAGTATTTGAATCCATCGGTACACGTGTAAATCATCGGACGGCTGCAAGTAATTATCGGCACGTTTTTCCTCGAATCTCGCTTCGTAACCTTCAAGGAGTAAATGCCTATTACTCACAACGTTCCAATCCCTGTATCTTGGACTGATCAATCGGATATGATCGTGCCCTCCGAGATATTCGTCACGTCAGTCCATCTTCTCGTACTGATTCGTGATGATTCGGGACTCCAATTGTGGGCTATAAATAGTGCGTCTATTTGTGATCAGAACTTCACCATTCGACTTCGAATTTTAATTCCCTAGCCCTTGAAAAATCCCCTTCTTTCGTCGTGCCGATCATCGATGGAATCCAGTGCCTCGTCACCAAGCCTGGGTGCTCGGAATTTCAAGGCTTTATGGAAGGAGATCATCTCCTACCTGAGCCTAACCTACGCCGCTCTGGTGGTCAAACCCCAGGCGGTAGCCAAGGTCGAGAAGCTGCTTCGCAAGGGGAGACCCAATAACCTGCTCTCTGATCATCCTTTCCTGGCTAATTATGAAGAGTTCGTGACTGTTTTCGAGCACGGTGTGTCCCAGTTCCAGGACAATGGGAAGGCTATCCATTTTTACTTTGTTATGGACCGTTTGTCCCAGAGTATCAAGGAGGAAGCCCAGCATACCGATGTGGTATACAACACACTTTGTGACGTGCAGGGTCAACTTCACTCTTCCCATGAACATTTTAACAAATACCGGGAGCCGATTGTTGAGCGGATCCAAGGAGCGGAGAAAAAACTGAGGCGAGGAGTTCCCAGTCCTGAAAAGGATGAACTCGAGATGGACGTCTCGATGGATTCTCGCTGCGAAACTTTGGTCACCTCCGCTTCCACATCCTTGGGCCGAATGGCCGAAAAATTGGATGAACTGGTGGAGTCCCACCTTGAAGTTATCCGAAAGCTCAACAAACGGCTATCGAACCTGGAGGAGATGCTCCCCAAACTCGAGAAGGCCAAAGAGCGGGCCGAAGTGGCGAATCAACGCTTAGAAGAGCAGATGCAGTAGTTCGTGGTCCGTTTTAGAGAGCACGTTGGTCTCGGCCTGGGAGAGTGAAGGTGGCTAGCAGGTCTGGGTTCGGAAGGGAAGAAGGAGAGAAGGAAGGAAAGAGGGAAAAAGAAGAAGAAGGAAGGAAGAAGAAGAAGAAAAAGAAGGAAGGAAAGAAAAGAAGAAGATGGACGTAGGATTTTTTTTTTAAAAATGTTTTTGGCTTTATGAATGAAACCTATTCAGAATTTTCAGTCTCTTCTTCCTTCATATCTCGCATTTCCCATATAGAAGGATAATACTTCTTCAAATACTTGCCGTTAATAGTACGAGGAAATTCCTTCCCGTCAATATGCATTAGTCGATAAGCATTTCCAACAAATGCTTCGGTTACCATAAATGGTCCTTCCCAAGTTGGTGACCACTTACCAAACTTTTCGCTGTCCGAACTTATCGGTAGAATGGTCTTCCATACTAAGTCGCCAATTTCAAACTGTTTACACTCCACATGTTTATTATATGCTCTGGCGACCCTATCTTTCTGGAGGATTAGCTTTTCTAGGGCAATCACTCTGTTTTCCCCCAATTCATCGACGTTGGCAAACATTAACTCGTCATACTCCTCCTTGGCCAAGTCATTCTGAAGTCTGACTCGTAAAGACTGAATCGTAATTTCGACAGGGAGAACTGCTTCTTGTCCATAAGTAAGGATATATAGACTAGTTCCGGTAGCAGTCGTTTTGGACGTTCTATAGGCCCATAATACAGTTGATAACAACACATCCCACTCTCTGGGATTATCCTCCAGATGTCGTTTAATTAATGCAATGATAACTTTGTCGGAAGCTTCAGCTTGACCATTGGCTTGGGCATAATAAGGAGTTGAATGAATCATTTTAATGCCTCTAGACTTGGCAAAACTAATCACCTCTTGCCCAGTAAAAACCGTGCCTTGGTCCGTAGTTATAGATTCTGGAATGCCAAATCGATGAATAATACGCTCCTCGATGAACTCCTTCACTGTTTTTTGTGTTATATTCTTATACGAGGCCGCTTCAACCCATTTGGTGAAATAGTCAGTAGCAACCAGAATGAAGCTATGTTTTCTTGACGAATGGGGGTAGATTTTTCCTATTATATCCATAGCCCAGCTCCTGAACGGCCAAGGTTTGATAATAGGTTTCATCACGGCTGCAAAACATGTTGAATAGGTCCGTACTTCTGGCAAGCTTCACACCCCTTAGCATAACTTATGCAATCTCGGGTAATAGTTGGCCAAAAATAACCATGTCGACGGAGTAACCACTTCATTTTTATCTCTGATTGATGGGCCCCGCATATGCCTTCATGAACCTCGGCCATTGCTATTACAGATTCTTGTCGTCCCAAACACTTGAGCAATAGCCCATCCACAGTCTTACGATATAACTCGTCTCCAATCATTAAATAATTGAAAGTTTTTCTTTTGAAATTTCTATCAGTAGAGACCGGGTTATTGAGATACTCTATAAATGGGGTTCTCCAATCTTGGATTACCATTTTGTCGACAGTTGTGTTGTCGACAAGAATTTCTGTCGACTGTGTAAACATGACTCTATTGTCCATCGATGGCAAGACCTTGGTCTGAGTTATCATGTGGTCAACAAGCTCTTTTGATATTTTGTAACCGGAAGCCATTTGTGCCAAATCATTGGCTTCCGTGTTATGCTCTCTTTTAATATGGATCAACTCAAAATCGTCAAAGTGATTTAGGAGTTCTTTGGCCAGTGAATAATAAGATATAATATTCTCGTTAAGACACTGGTATTCCCCCAGATAATTGCTTTATCACCAATTGAGAATCTCCTATAACTTTGACGAAACGTATTTTCATATTGGAAAATATATTTAAGCCGACAATTAAGGCTTCATATTCGGCCTGGTTATTGGAGCATTCAAAATTCATTTTGAACATAAGTTTCGTTTTCTGTCCATGAGGGGATATTATCATGATCCCAGCCCCAGCAGATCCGGGGGTACTGGATCCATCGAAGTAAAGCTTCCATGGGACCACGTGAACGTATCTCTCACAACTTTCATTTCGAGCTCCAGGGTATTCCGTAATAAAGTCTGCTATGGCTTGTCCTTTTATTGCTTTAAGTGGCATATAGACCAGATTTATTTCGGTCAGAGCAAATGCCCACTTGGCAATTCGGCCTTTAACAATAGGCCAAGTCAACATGTACTTAATCACGTCTGTTTTACATATCACATATACCGTAGTCGGCAGCATATAATAACGCAATTTTGTACATGCATAAAACAATGCAAACATAGCTTCTCTATCGCAGTGTATCTTGTTTCAGGATCATTCAACATCCGACTCAAATAATACACCGCTTGCTCTTTGCCTTCACCATTCTCCTGCGCCAGCATACATCCGATGGTAGTATCGGTAGCGGCCAGGTACAATTTCAATGGTTGGCCTGCTCTTGGCGGCATCAAGACTGGCGAATTAACCAAATACCGTTTGACTTGATCAAAAGCATGTTGATGTTTGTCTTCCCACACAAACTCCTCATGACTTTTCAACTTCAACAATGGGGAAAACACTTCAACTTTTCCTGACAGGTTAGCGATGAATCGACGCAAAAAATTTATCTTCCCTAAAATCATTTGAAGTTGCTCTTTGGTCGTGGGGGGTGGCAGTTCTAAGATAGCCTTAACTTTATTCTTATCGATTTCAATTCCTCTCTGACTAACCAGGAACCCTAAGAAGTTGCCAGCCCTTACTCCAAAAGCACATTTTAATGGATTCATTTTTAGGTTGAATTTTTGCATCCTAATAAAAGCTTGCTCTAAATAGTTTAAATGACATACCTCGTCTGATTTGACAATGATGTCATCGATGTAGACTTCCATAAATTCTCCAATCATGTCATGAAAAACAAAATTCATGGCCCTTTGATAAGTTGCCCCTGCATTCTTTAGTCCAAATGGCATGACGAGCCATTCAAAAGTACCAATAGCCCCAGGACACCTGAATGCAGTTTTATGGACGTCTTCTTTAGCAATGAATATTTGATTGTAACCTGAATGACCATCCATTAATGACATAATTTCGTTTCCAGAAGCTGAATCAACTAGCATATCCGCCATTGGCATCTGATACTCATCTTTGGGGGTAGCTGCATTCAAGTCTCTGAAATCAATGCATACACGCAGCTTCCCATTCTTTTTCTTTACTAGGACCATATTAGATAACCACTCCACGTACCAGGCCGTCCTAATAAAACCTGCTGCCAGCAATCCCTCGACTTCCTCTTTTACCTTAAGGATTACTTCCGGGGCGAATCGTCTGGGCGGCTGTTTATGAGGCCTGAACCCCCTTTTAATGGGTAGTCGGTGTTCGACGATATCTCTGCTTAATTCTGACATTTCTTTATAGTCCTAGGCGAAACAATCCTTATACTTCTTCAAGAGTCTTACCAATTGAGCTTTGAAGTTATCATCGATCAATGAACTTATATAAATAGGACGGTGCTCGTTACCTAGTCCAAGGTCGACTTCCTGTAAAGGATCCTGAGCTTCAATTGATTTTTCAGCTTCTTTTATGGGTGACTCTTCGAATTCAAGGATTCCGTCGACAACCTCTGCGGATTGTTCTGCTAGTTCGGCCTGATAGGCCGAATACCTCTCAATGAGGTCTTTTGACAATATAAGGTTCTCCATAAACAACCTCATTTAATTATGCTGCCAGTTGACTTTTTGGGACCCATTCAACGATCCCTTTGTCGAAACGGCATAATGCAATACTATTGGGGTCAACGAGAGGTGGCTTGCTAATGGATATACTATCTTCCAACGCTAATTGACGAATTGGAGATGCATGTGCATATGTTACCTGTGATTTGGTGTTTGCTTTGACATACTCTACCTTATCCCCATTCCAAAATGCTAGCATTTGATGGAGGGTTGATGGTACACATTGATTACCATGGATCCAATCTCGGCCCAATAGTAAATTGTAAGATCCATCTGTATCAACCACGCAAAAGGAGGTTCTGGAAGTTTTGGTACCCACGGTTAAGTCGGCTATGAAAATACCTTTAACTTCAGAGATTTCTCCAGTAAAGTCGGACAATTGAATGTTCGACGGAATAATCTCCTCATCTCGTCTTCCCAGTTTCTTGTAGAAACGATATGGGATGAGGTTCAGTGTAGATCCCCCGTCTACCAATACTCTAGATACCGGTCGACCATTAACTTTTGCGTTGATATTCAGAGCCCTTAAATGACTAGAACCCTTGGGTGAAGGTTTTTCAAATTCCACTACATCATCAATATCAAAGTGGAATTCTGCTTTTTCTTTTTCTTCCATTGTACCTTCTGCCGGATGATCTGACTCCATCGTCATTACTTGAAGGTTCGATGGAAGACATATTCGAACCAGACAAGAACTCAACGACGAGATTGATCTTGACAATTGTTGTGGTTCGTACCGCGCAGACTTAATATCTTGTTTTGGTGAAGATTGCTGAGGTTGACAAGATGTCGACGCTTGAATTTCTGATTTCCGTTTCCAGACTAAATTTCCACGCTTAGGATTTTTCGGCCTGGCTTTTTGCTCAGCGATCAAGACTGGTTTCACCTGCTTGACGTGAACTTGATTTACTCGTTGCTGGAGCTGATATTCTTTTCTTTTCCGCAACATTCTCCTTTTTTGAGTCCGCGTTAGGTTTGTACTGTGATTTCGAGTTTGGCTGGCCTCATACCATTGACTTACAAGTGGGTCTCTTGGCACCTTCAGAGTTCGTCGATATGGTGGATGAGAGTCTGTGTGAAGATCTTCCCGATCAGGGAAATCAGGACCCCATCCACTTGGCTCGATCTTCGCATTGTATGAAGGTGGTTGAGCATAACTTACATAATAATCATATTTACCGCTGGGCTCTCCCAAGGTACCAATAGTCGGATCACCTTCTTCATACCTTTACTTAAATGACTTAATAGCCTTATTATGGCCTCGACGACCTCTATGATGATTAGTACCCTTAGAAGGAGTTTGTTTATCATATGAATCAATGAGGGCCAAATCACGAAATTCATCGACAACCTTTCTAGGCAAAAGTCTTCGACTTCTGGAGTGATGATTCTCTTGTTCCAAAAGTCGCTTACACTTTTCGCAAAAAACGACGTGGCTGATGCCCCCTGGCGTTTGTCCTTAATGACACCATTCCTGCCATTACGGGAAAAGGATCAACATCTACTTCCATTGGGGTCTTGCCTTTGTCTTCAGAAAATTTTATCTTCCCTTGTTTAATAGCTTCCTGGACGTTTCTTTTAAATATGAGGCAGTTATTAGTGGCATGGCTCCATGAATGATGCCACTTGCAATACTTCTTTCCGGCTAATTCTTCTTTGGTGGGTAAAACCTGTCCTTCCGTTAGCCTAATCTGTTTGTCAGCTAATAATAAATCAAATATTTCGTCTGTCTTGTTGATGTCGAAAGAATAAAAAACGGGTTCCTTAGCCTTTGACATGAGGTTAGATTTTTCTCTGATTCTTGCTGGTTTTAGAGCTTTGCAGATGTACGGCTTATCAATCACCATTTTCGCGAGAGCCATATCTACTATATCTATTGATTCGGCTTCATCCTCGCTCTCATTAGCATCGGCCCAACGAACTTCACCCTGTCGGCCATACCTTTTGTCTTTTTCCTGGAGGAGACTTTCATGCTTGGTAGCTATGGTTGACAACTGGAACAGATCCGAATATGGTTGTCCAACCATTCTCTCTCGGATTTCAAACTTTAATCCATTAAAAGCGAGGTCCGCAAAAGTCTTTTCAGGTAAAGGGATCAAACACTTATTCCTTGCCCTCTTAAATTTGGAAATAAACTGATCAACAGACTCATTAGCTAACTGTTTCATGGTCGAGAGATCAGCTACAGACAAATCTGGCACAACCCTTTGAAATTGACAATGAAATAACCTTTCCATTTGTTCCCATGATGTAACCGAATTCGCAGGTAAAGCAGTATACCATGTAAAAGCGGTTTTCGACAAGGACAAAGGAAATAACCTTAATTTCCAATAATCAGCATGAGCCGCATCACCACATTGAGCCAGAAAACGATTAACATGTTCAAAAGTAGACTGGTCTTCCTCTCCAGTGAACAATGTAAATTCTGGCATTTTAAAACCTCTTGGATATGGTATTGTATCCATCCAATCAGAATATGGTTTTCTATAAATGTTTTGGAGGTATCCCGCATCATAGCCATATCCCCTCATTACAGGGTCCATTACTAATTGATTTCGTGCTGGACCGGCGATAGGTGCAGGAGCTACCATATAATTTGGTTGCAATGGCGGATTCAGATTTTGATGAGGTAATTGGTAGAACAGCTGCTATGGTAACTGGGGCTACTGTTGGGGTGGTCTATTATGAGCAACCAGAGGTGGATTAACCGGTAGATTTAACTATGCCGGCAATGGTTGCTGGACCTGAACATTTGGACCGATAGGAGGAGGAAATTGCTGATTCACGTTAGGCACCACGGGCTGTGGTGTCTGACGTTGTGGTTGGATGTTCACCTGTTGGATCTGTTCTTGCCCCCTAGGGAATGGTGCTATAAGATTTTAAGCATCTGGGACTACCGGTAGAGGACTTACCTGGATAGCAGATGGGCCTTGTATCTGAGCAACCTGATGTCCCCTTTGGAGGTTTTCGTCTATCACCGGCTGTCGAGCAATTACTCCATTCTGGTCTGCGCTAACGTGCAGTAATCCTTCGTTGGTTGCTATTGGCAAGGTTTCACCCCTTGGTAATATACGAATGGGTGGAATTGTAGAAGTAGTTTGCATCGCTGTTCCGAACTGTATAGCGGGACCCCCCCAGTGCTGATGGGGACCCTGTTCTCAGTTGGGTTGGTGCAATGGACCCTCCATGTTGACCTTGTGTGCATTCATGATAAGTGTTAATGATCAAAGGTTTAACCACTTCGCCATACGCCTTACCACATAATCGCAAGCTCGCTCCGAGTTTCCTCAATAGTTCGCCTCATGGTAGAAAGCACAACCGGTGTGAGTTCGGTTGCCTTCTTTCATCAACACCCTGCCTCGATATGTCGGCGACCTCTTCTCGAGACTGATTCGCCACCTCGGCATGAAGAAACTGGGCAGATGATGTCTCAGCACGGTTATTATCTTTCGCCATCGATACAGCGTGCTCGTCAGTAGTATTATTCGAGTTGCTTCTACTCCGGGTGCGTGGCGTAGCACTCTCTCGACTTAACTCAATAGTTGTCCCATCGGGCGTGCCAAAAAGATGTTTTCGCCGGTTTGTCACTCCGTCGAAAAATCTTTCACTGAACGCTGCGTTTCGGATTTTATTAAAGGAGACTAGGGTCTTGAGTCAAGCTTGGACAGAGAATGTCAAATGCATTTATTAATCCAATGTAGATCTTACACCCTAACTTGATATGATGTCGAACTCGACAATACTGACCATGAAATGACAACTTGCAAATGTTGAAATTAAGCTATGCCGGAATTTAATCGACGACACAACTTCAAAGTACGTCAGAATTTAATTAATGACGCGACTTGAATGAATACGGCTGGAATCTAATCAACAGCTATACTCCAAACACAGCGCCGGAATTTAATCGACGACACTGAGCTAGTGGCTCAACACTGGAATTTAATCAACAATGCTGAACCTGATAAAGACTCTCGTCGGAATTAAATCTACGACACAGAATCTGAAGATTATGACTAATACTACTCCTAATGTGCTTAAAGATAAAGGCTAAATAAAGGATGCATTATGTTGTTGAAGAATGGTTTTTTTCTACGTTGAAAGTCCTTGAGTATTTATAGAGCAGCCTGACAACCGTTCCTTGAAAGTCGTTTTCCACTTCCTTACGTTTCGTGCTTTAACTGTTTCCTGACTTGTCGATATTGCTTACGCTCCTTGGGCATCACGTAGTAACCAATTTCCTTCCACGTGTCACTTTATCTCTTGTCATTCTTGATGCCCACGGTCGTGTCTTTACCTTTTGACACGTGTAAATGAATTTTCATTTCGTATTGCCATGATTTCGCGCAAAACTCGCGATTTTGAACTTTGTCGCCGCCACGTGTAAAGCTCGTGATCTGGGATTCGTCGACGTCACATGCAAGGCTTAAATTTGTCGACATCACGTGCAGAGCTCGTGACTTTAAACTTGTCGACACCTTTACGACGTGTCCTGTCGACAACTGCCTCTGGGCCTGATTTATGGCATTTCTCATTTTTTTGCCATGTGGGCCGTGCTTTACATCTTTTGTAGCTCGTGGATGGCCCATTCCCACCAGGGGTAATTTTGGGTGTCAACAGGTGGAGATCTCAATTTGCTGTACTTGTCTCTTTTGCTCATCTCGGGTTCGCATAATCTAACCCTTCTTTTCTTCTTCTTATCACCACTTGCCCATACCGACTCTTTTTTTCTTTTTTTCCTTATTTTATTCTATTAGCAAGCATTTTCTATTTCTTTATGGAATAAGTTGCGACACTCAGCTGAACGAAAGTTGTGGCGCATGCAATCGTCTTTATCTTAGTAAAAAAAAAAAGAAAAGTTGTCCATCTCTGATTGTATAATAAATATGATAAAAGTGCAAACTAGGTGTATCCAATTGTGAATTGAGAATCTACGCGACTCTGTGCTTTTTTTTTTTGCCGTGTGAGGGCGCTCTCTCTAGGTCGGTGCGTTTGACCTTCAAGCCTCGTCACAAAGAAGGGGATCCTCGATCTGATCCATTTGGCTCCTGTGTGATCACAATCTTCTTTCCGCAATCAACGGCCACAAAGTGATAGGACATAATCTTTGACCGTACCCTCCAATTTCAGTTTTTTTTCATTATGAATGGCCTGGAAAACAACACGAACGATTCGTATATTTTTAGTTTTTTTTTGCGCAGTTCCGACCAAAGAAAAATTAAGTCACGTGCATACATCTAGCGCATGTCAAATTGCCATGGACTAGATGGCATGTGCACCCGCAGATCCAAATATCCATGGATCTTATTTATAAAAAAACAATCATATGTTGATATGTTCACTTTCAGTAACATGGAAAATTGGATCGATAGTTTGATCTAGTAGATCACATTTAATATCCAATAAAATGGTATTGTATTATTCAATATATGAATTTCCTAAAGGGGTCCAGTTAAAAATTCCGGAAAGTTCCCTCTACTTTTGCTTGTCCAAAAAGAAAGCAATCGACCATATACAAGAAAAAGAATCGACAATGAGAAAGAAGAAACAAACTCAAAATTGCGCATAGAGTCGGAGTTAGGGTTAGAATTCTTTCTTCTTCTTTTTTGGTACATAATGTTTCTGATCCACGTTGTTGAAGTTTGGATCTCGGCCAACCCTGAAACCTCCCTCGGACGAGCAATGGGTTAATCGGATTTCTAGGGCCGCCATATCGATAGGTTTTAAACTTTTAAATGGATTCTGCATTTTGAGTCGCAAAATGGTTTTACGTGCTTATAAAGAGCTGTGTTTTTCTTTATTTTCGATTGCAGCATATCTAATTGATGGATTACAAACGCGGGTACTAATAATAACTGTTTTGGTAAATTTTGAACTTTTAAATGTATTATCAGTTTACAAAATAGTTTCGTATCCTTATTTACTAAAGAGGTGTGTTTTCCCTCATATTTGATCGGTAAAGCTTCCCCCAACCAGATAAGAGTATAAATGGATACATTGCCGACCCTCCAACCAGGAATAGAGTAAAATATGATTCTTTGCGAAGCTCTATTTTTATTTTTAGATGATTTTTAAATTTTACTTAATAGATAATGTTATCCGAAACCGAATTCAATAACTCATTCACAAAACTACCCTTTGCTCCATTGACAAAAATTCGTTTACTTGTAAAGTTGTGTAAACGCTAAAATAAAAATATCAATTACAATCTAACAATTTTTTTCTTTTAACTTTCATCATTTTAAGCCGAACTTCTCAATTAACATTTAAATCTCTGCTCGTATGATTTTAATTTTGTACTATCTTATGTTTGCAGCTCTTAATTTTTTTCTTTTACTTGGGCCAGATACCGTACTCAGTAGTAACAGCACCGGAATCCATACCACATCACTCTGCACCGCAATCAACCATTATTCTCATGCCTCAGGAGCATTTCCACCACTTGGCTCATGGTGGGTCTGGCGTCTTTATCCTCCTCCACGCACTTGAGCGCGACCTCGATCAGGATCTCCATTTTCCTCAGGTCGTAATCGCGTTTGAGCGCCGGATCCACCATCTCTTCCAGACGGGACCCCATCCTCACCGGTTCCAT
This sequence comes from Syzygium oleosum, assembly GCF_021117445.2. Lineage (NCBI taxonomy): Eukaryota > Viridiplantae > Streptophyta > Magnoliopsida > Myrtales > Myrtaceae > Syzygium > Syzygium oleosum. The sequence goes on along the minus strand of NW_026607506.1, from coordinate 115,456 downwards.
CATCTTAGCCCTTGCCCACGGGATGAGCCGGATTTGCTTGGCGTCCCCTCCGCTCTCCAATGAGTGGACGCTCGTCATCGGGCTAATCCCCGTCACCATCTCTAACATCACAATCCCATAGCTATAGACGTCCGACTTGGATGTGATGGACAGATTTGAGACCCATTCAGGAGCCATGTAACCTCGGGTTCCTCTGATTCTCGAGAAATCGGAATTCGTCACCTTTCCCCGGTCCATTAACTTGGAAAGCCCAAAATCCGCGACTTTGGGTTGGTAATCGGAGTCTAAGAGTATGTTCTGAGGCTTCACGTCGCAATGCAGAACCCACTCCAAGCACTCCTCGTGGAGATAAGCTAGACCCTTTGCAGTACCTACCGCGATGTCAAATCGCCTCTTCCAATGGAGCTCAGGTGACGACAAGTTCTGTGCCAGCGACCCGTGTTCCATAAACTCGTACACCAATAGCCTGTGCTTTCCCTCGGCACAGTAACCCCACATTTCTATCAAATTCATGTGGTTCACCCTCTCGATCGTGCTGGCCTCGGCCAGAAAATCGGCCTCTCCAGTTGTGGCATTGTTGAGCATCTTCACTGCCGCTACCCGATTATCTGGCAATAGGGCCTTGTACACGATCCCACACGAGCCTCTCCCGACCTCCTCGCTGAAATTCCTCGTTGCCTTCTTGAGCTCGTCATAGCTGAACCGCTTGAACCCAGCTGCGGCGAGGTGGTAGCTCTGGTGCGCCGAAGTGACGTCCTGCTGGTTCCTAATCAGGAAGAACCACACCAAGAACACCACCACGATCTCGATCCCTCCAACCACGCAGGCGATCCGGAGCATGAAGCTTACCGCTCCGTTTTTGCCTTTCTTGGAGTAAGTCCTGTCCAAGACCTTCACCTCCGCGGTGGGAGAGCAACTGTACTGAGTCCTCTTCACCAGCTGGTCCTCGGTGAAGGTCTTGTTCTTGGGGACCTTGATGAAGAACTCGCCAATTAAGCTGGGCAGGTTGTGGCCATTCAGGAGCTCGATCTTCGGGAAGCAATCGAACGTGCGGGTGGGGGTCGACCAGCTGTACTGGAATCCTCGGCAGTTGCACAGGTTCAGGCAAGTCTGCCAGCACTTCTCGAGGGTGGTGTTCAAGATGGTGTTGTAGTCGTAGCCATAGAAATCGACGTACAGGAGCTTCACGAACCTGATCTCGTCGGCGGCGCATGCATCGGAGAATGTGAAATCGGGCACGCAACCAGCCGACCAGTCGCCTGGGACCTTGGGGACGTACCCAGGCACGCAGGAGCAGCTCCGGCCCTTGACGGGGTTGTAGCTGCAGAGGCTGTTGTTGCCGCACACGCCGTGGATGAAGCAGGGGATGCCGCTGATCGCCTCCCCCGTCACGGCCCAAACGGTCGAGCCCGGCTCGCGGCTGTAGACCCGCAAGTTGCCATCGAAGTCGAGGGTCATCCTTCTCTGCATAGCTGCGACGCCGTAGTCGGAGGTGTAGAGCGAGTAGTGGTCGGAGGACTGGAAGTGGCCGAGTGGGTCGAGCACAGCGATGCGGCTGCTGTTGTAGAGGAATCGGCCGAACAGAGAGCTCTGGACCCACGGGAACGGCCAGTACACACCCGAGATCGACGGGCCGTCGAAGACGAGGCGGAGGACATTGTCGTTGTCGAAGTAAAGCTTGTAGAACCCGGTCGAGCAGTTGTACCGGCTCCGAGCGGAGATCAGGAACGTGTTTCTGTTGAGTGGCTGCTGAGGTAGGAGGGTGTCGGTCGGCGAGTCGAAGCTCTGCCACAGGACGACGCCGCTGTCGTCAGTGAGGACAAGGTTCCCGGTGTCGTTGAGGCGGAGCTCGGCGGCGGAGGGGGAGGTGGTGCCGGAAGACCAGACTTCGCCGCCAGCTTGGCCGGCGTCGGTGAGGACGAGGTTGCCCGAGTCGAGGAGGGAGAAGGTGGAGCGTCGGCCGTTGACGGGGTCCTGACGGTTGGCCATCCAGACGGGGGTGCATTTGGCGCCGGAGCAGGGGGGGTCGCTGAACCAGACGGCGAAGCCGTAGGCGTTGTCGCCGACGGGGAAGAAGCCAGCGGAGAAGGCGCCAGAGGATGAGACGAGGACGTCGTCGGGGTTCTCGACGGAGAGGGACGCGCGTTTGGCGAGACTGGGCAGCGCCAAGGTGGAGAGCTGACAAGATTGGAGGACGAGGAAGAGTTGGAGGAAGAGGGGGAGGGGGAGGAGGAGCGAGGATGGCGGAGCCATAGGACTCGGCGGCGAAAGACGAGTGCAGTGAATCTCGCCAAGGACGAGACGTATATACAGTTGAATGAATAGTTTGTGAAAATGAATTGACGGTTCCTCATCTAGAAAGGTTTGTCGTTACCTTTATGGTAAACGTTGACCATTGCTCACGATATCTGACTTACCCAATTAACGACAGGCGGGTGATTTTAATTGTATTGTCCACGCGGTGAGAATGTTCAATGTCCGAAGAGAAGACCCATACGACCAAAGAAAAAAAAAATACTGTCCGAAGACCCATGCGTGTTATAAGTTGGTCACGACTCAATAACACGGGCCGTGATAGGAATCAATATAAATATGCTCCATCCGTCCTACCCCGGAATGAGAGAGAGAAAACTCGAGACCATCTTTAAAAGGATATTTTTTTTATTGATCTCTAGCTGGCTGATTATCGTGAAACATGGATCACCATGTCCAGAATAAGGGAAGAACTACGAGGGATGCCGCTCCCAGTTTTAACTCGCTTTTAGTTTGCCTTGCTCGTTATTAAATTGGCAATTAAACTTATCGATAGTTAGTTCCGTTTTGATTTTATTTTCAACCAACTCGCTTTAATAGAGTCACAAAAAAAATTGACGTGGCAACTTGCATGACAATGACAATAACTAGTGAACTGCATGGTAGACTAACAAATTACTCAACTTTACAACTTTCTTTTATAATAGGTAGTTCAACATTAAGTTTCAAAAATACTATTGCACTTCAGTTGACCTGCATAAGTAAATAGGATTTTGCCGAGGATGCATATTCATCTTTTTCTACCTTGCATCCATTTGCTATCTCCATCGTAAGATTGCAGCACGTGTCCACATAATTATAGACCTCGCCATACTCAACCCAAATCTCCCCAAATCCTAACTAGCATCTCTCTCTCTCTCTCTCTCCTCACATCCACTTTTGAGCCCAACCTCCATGCCTCCACTTGCCGTCGCCACGGATGGATCACTACTGCGGTGACGAGGACGACCCGTTGCTTTTGTTCTTTTCCTTTGAAATTTCTCTTCCGGTGTTAAAACTAGAGTAGGCTTGGCGAGATCTCAATTATCAGGCTTTTCTTTCTATGGATTATATCTCTCTTTGCTGCACGTCCAAGACGTGCCACTGTTCGCCGTCATCTCTGAATTTTCTTCATCTCCCTGCGCATCAATGTCGCTGAGGTGGGACACAACAATCGATGGCGGACGGGGATAGAGACTGAGGTGTTGAGGTGGGACATCGGTGGAAGGCTATTAGGTGTGACGGATGCCAACGATTGATGGTTATCGGTCGTGGAAGAGACTGGGGTTTGTGAAGGATTTGGGGGGTTGAGGATTTTCCAAAGAGATGGTAATTTGGCATTTTTCTTGTGGGGTTTTGTCTCCAGGTTAGAAAGATGTATTTCAAAAATAGAAATATACTTTTTTGTTATGGAATGAAAACTCAAGTATGTCATAGAATGAAAATTTTAGTATGTTTTTTTTTTGTTATTCTCTCTTAAAGAAATTTTACAGTTTTCGTGGATCGTTTTCGTGTTATGTGTAATCATGGTTTTAAAAAATACACTACTCCAAACTAAATATGCTTAACAAGTGTCTCGAGAACACCTGTTGACATTTTCCCGAGAAATGTTGAAATCAATCACTTAGATTGCCACATCAAATTTGAAATGGGTTTTCCATCTTTCTCATCATTAGATTTATTTGATCGAAAGCAGAACTAAAGTTCGAGAGATTTATAAGTTAAAAAGTTAGATCGATATGCTTGTTGTAAAGGGAGCAAGTTGGGTAACAACTGCAATGATTTTCATGGAAGGTCCAGGCATATGGGCCGAGGTGGACAAAGGCCAAGTTAGCGTCAAAAAATGCGGCAATTATCTGATGTGGACACTCTCCGCATGCAATAAATCTTCATTTTGACAAGTGGTTGCATGTCCTAACGCGACTACTTGAGATTGGCCTGGTCTGGTTGGTTGCTTTACACGCAATATCTAAGTATCAATAAGAGAAATGTCAAATTAGAGCCTATTCAAACATTTTTTTAAACTCATCAAAGAGTGGACGGCCAAAAAGAAAAAAGAAAGTCTCATTAAACGGTGCTGTTAACTATTCAGGCAAACTATACGTTTTGAATATGATTTCGATATATAAATTTGCCCATTTGATGTAGAGGACATTCTCGAGCTGTGGGCATTTTTGGAATTTTCTTATAGTTATGATCTAGTTAATTTGAAGTAATTTTTACCTTTTTACGTTTTAGGTTATAGTTTATTTACAGCCAGTTTGTTGATACTGAGTTTTAAGCACTGAAAAATATTAAGCATGTCAAGGTTAAGTGTCGGAACAATACAAATGCCGAAATATATAAGTCGAATCTATTTGATAGAACCCGATATTCAAATCTTGAATTTACGTTCACCGCTTGATAACCAACGTAAGTAATCGTCTTAATGACAATGGACTTTTAACGAATGACATGGAATAGTGAAATTAATGTGGAATTTTATGGTCGTGTGCATATTGTATTAGCGAAATTGAGAGGTGTCAGTTATTTAAATTGAAGATCCAAAATCATATCCAATTGTTTCATAGAAAAATCAATCAAACTTAACATTGTCAACTAATACTGTGACATCCGGAAATTCCTACATCAATTACTAATATGTAGGAAATGAAGACAATAATTGTCATAAGTAGAAATCCTAGTTGGATTATCGAATTTATCATGCATGATAGCAAAATGTATTTATGTATCCATGACTTTTGGAATGTGATTTCGTTAGGATGTAATTACTGGGCATTCGTACATAGGTTGATTATATAGAGTGAGGTGAACCACGCATCGCCATAGTAATTGTTGGCAGGGATCGATATGCTCTGAAATAATTATCGAATAATTTTCAAAGTTAAAATTCACTAAGTTGAGATTTTCTTAACATTCGATAGCTTTTGTAGATAATTTCATTGAGTTTAAAATATTTTTCTGACTTATCGGTATTTAGAACGGGTACTGATTTTCTTGTGTCTTTACTGAATTGCAAACTATCTTGACGAAACATCAAATATCTTCTTTTTTTAATCAACCAAAATAAGCCACTTGTCACCTTTTCACTTGAACACTTCTCTTGATTCTAGACCTAGTATTTAACCCACATGCTTGTATTTTTGCCATTGAACTTAGTCATCAAAATGACATCATTCATGACATTTTAACTTAATCAAGGTTTGTAGCAATCATTACTAGTGAAGTTAAGAAAAAGAAAATAAAAGAACATCCTCTTTCCCCTTTCTTGGCTGAGACATCACCCCCTTCAATTTGCACTTCAAGAATTGCTTCATCTCCCCATCTTCCATAAACGAAACAACTTTTTCCAAATCGAGTTTCGATCGACCTCCAACTATCTTATTAAGTCGTGATTTTAGTCTCAACTTTCAAGAGTCTTACAAAGTGATTAAAGGCTTTGGTTGTTCAAGATCCCATTCAAGGTAAGTGAAAACTCTAGGGGCTAAGTTAGATTAATCTACTTAGTACTCTTGATTTGGTTGGTTATGTTTGTTAGTTTAGTTTAAATTTGATCTTAAGTGCAAATAGGTTCCAAGATTTACAAGTAGAGTTATAGTGATTTCTTGTCTATATTGAAATCTTTAATGCATGCCTAAAAGGTGTTTGAAAGAATACCCAAATGGTTTTGTTGCACCTTAGATGGGAAAGAATGAGAAAATGGTAAAACTAGGCGTAAAAAGGGTACTTTGGTAATTTTCTTGTCAAGGTATGGGGCAATTTCGAATTTACAGAAATGGAGAGGGGCTGTGAACATTGTTATTTTATGATTTTTAGTGTCTTTTAGTGGGTTTTTAAGTAATATTAATTCAAGGAAATCAAACCGGTTTAAAAAAATGAGTTTATAAGCTTTAGGGGTAAATTTGTAATTTCACCAAGTTGAGGGGTGAATCTGTAAATACTGAAATTTCTGGGGACTGTTCACATTGGATGAACCTTATTATGATAAGTGGTTAAGTTATTTTTAGAGTTCATTGCTTAATCTAGACAAAGTATCTAACTATACAAAATTGGACCTAATTGTGTAATTAATTTGGAAGTGGGCTGTTTTGGCAATTTTATAAAATATGTGTCATGCCCATAGTGTAAATAAAATACTCGTATGTTTTAGATGAAAAATAAATGGCTTTTGGTGTTTAATTTAATTAATATGGCTTGATTAAGTGAAAGTGTGAAAATGGTGAAACTAGATTTGATAATAATATTTTTGTAATTCGACTAAGTGTTGTCTATTAATCACGTGGCCGATTCTTTGAGTTGTCGATGTTCATACTGTTGATTCTTTGAGTTGTTGATGTTCACATGGTCAATCATTTGCGTTGTCGATGTTCACAATGTCGATGTTCACGTTGTCGATGTTCACGTGGTCAATTTATAAGCATAAGCTCCTAAGTTACCGATTACCTATCTTGGCTTCCGATTATATGATGAAGGCTTAGCATGGAAAGAATGATGATATATTTGTTGAAGTGCACATAATTAATTATCTATCATTAATTGCGTGAGAAATGGCAATTGTTATGTTGTTATGAAATATATGTGAATGATGTCACGTGATTAAGACCTTTGGCATGGCCTAGATGCCATGGAGCGAATTCCCTTGCATGAGTATGTGGATGATACTCTGAAGTTAGTCAGATGTTCTACCGTATGAGACGATTCTCTACAAGGTTGAGATGATATGAAATCTTGTGATGACATGACTCGTGTAGTCATGGTATGACATGGCTCTTGTAGTCATGATATGTGTATGGTGTTAAGAAATGACCATAATCACACGGATGTATAGTGGTATATTTATCCTTATTAATGAAGAAGACACCCGTGATGAATGGGCCAAGGCGTGGCAAAGGGTATGAATGATTCCATCCCCCATGAGTCGGTGGTGACGATGCCTCATTAGTCGAGATGCCTCGTGAATAAAAATAGTCCTGGCCAGTGACGAATGAGAACTCGTGTGTAAATTGATTAAATACAATGTGGTATTATGAAATAATATGTCATATGCTTGCATTTGAGTGAATGACATTATGCAATGTTGTTAATGACTTTCATTGGCGTATCATGATAGAAAAGGCATTGTAGTTACTTCATCACTTGACGAACATAATTATCTTGTACTCGTCTTGAGGTCACGCTATTTTGTTGATATCCTTGCTATTAAAGAGGAAAAGTGATGACTAATTCGAATATGTAGTTAGAGATGTAAATTTTGATGTATACGATGATACATGCTCATAGAAGATTAAAATGTTTGATATATCGAATTTGGATTGGATGATAAGTGCTTGAATCATTTATGATGCATCTAGTCCTTCTCGAGTATTTGAATTATTCCGTTTTGAATACAAGATTGATTAAGGAATCGGTTACATTTATATAAACGATAAAAGGTATTCCTTGAATTATAGTGCTTCATATAAGTGTATTGTGATGAAATATTGATTGTATTATGTTGTGATGCTTCCGGATCGAGTGGTAAGATGATCTTCTATCTTAAACCTGGAGAGTTCATTTACTGAGCTTAGGCTCACCCAATATTTTACAGATTTGTTAGGTTAGGAATTCAAGAGAATTAGATAAACGCTTCCGAAGATCACTATTAAGGATTAGATCAGAGTGCGCAACGAAAGTGAATATGGGTTTTTGTACATGGAGTTTTGATGTATATTTTCTAAGGTTCAATTATTTGTACAATTGAGAATAAGTTAGTTATTTATCGGAAAATCGAAGTGGAGTTAATGTATATACTCATTCGGGGTTCAAATTTTATGAAAATTTGGGTCGTTACAGATACAAGATGTCTCGATCAGCAAATAATAAAAATACAAAATAAATATTTTAAAATAGCACGAAGATATGAACAAAAAGCCTTTAGGAGAATACTAAACTTTCTTATGGTCTATGTGAATTCTAGTCGCTGTCAATAAGTATGTTCGGCCGAATTAAGGTTTTCGAGTGATTTTTCACCCAAATTGTTTATTTTAGTCATGCCTTACTCTATGTTAGCAAATCCAATTGATAATTCCATTAGAAAGTTTGAGACTTTCAGCATTTTAGGGGGGTTATCAAACAAGCCCCCAACTATTGAACATTTCATGATCGTAGGAACCAATTATACAACATGGGCATTGTTCTTGACTTTTCAATTGTGGCGTTTGGTCTTTGGATTTTATTTATTAAATGCTTCAAAAATTCGAAGGACATACCAATATAAAAGGTATTGACCCTTCTTCTCGAGAACTTTTCAAAGTTGGAATGCAAAATTTATAATGATAGCAATTGCCACCTGAAAAGGACTCTGTACTATACAAGTCACTCTCTAAACATTGCTTGCGACAATTCTTTTTTTCTCGTCCACGCACATCGAATGGAAATATATTACAATTATTGTTGGTAGACCTCGTCAAACGAGCGGGTAATCTGAGGGCGCGCTTGCAAAATGGGAAGGGCTACGCTGAATGTTTAGGACCTGAGGTGGGCGTGGACAAAAACTTCGATACCCGAATCATTGGGCAGGCTAGGCCTAGGCAAGAGCCTTGAGACACGGGCCGATCATGTATTAATCAAAAGAGATTATGAATAATTAATATTAATGATAATACTTTGATATATGATAGTAGATGACACTGATAAGATATTTTCAGTTGATTTCCATTTCTACTTTTTTTTAGCTGAAAAGTCATGAAAAAATATAAAATATAAATGATCTACATATCAATTTCTATATATTGCAAAAGTTTCAGGTGTCTCGAATTAAAAAAAAAAATCAAATTGCATAATCCATAATATTTTCATTGAGCAAAAAGTGCAAATCAATTTAGATACGATTCTTTGTGTAATTTATAAGATGTCATTTTGGTAATGATAAATGTATATAGTAGCTAATAAGCCATCGCCAAAGACCCTAGCTCCTCTCTCTTCCAATCGTACGTAGCACCTTATATTGTGCAAACCAGGAGTCGGTTAGGGCGCCTCAGATCGTAAGATCTTCCAAAATCCAATATGGCTACGAACTTAAATACCATACTAGAGTCGCTACTGATCAGTAGAGGTAAACCTAGATCGATTGGATTCAATTAGCGTAGGGAAAATCAAACTAACTAATTGCACGTGTAAAGGAATTGGTTAAAGGCAATCTAGAGATCTTAAGTCCAGGAGTCAGTCATGCATGGGATGGATTAACATCCCACGACGCCTTTTCGGTACCACGGCCCTACTTTTGGTTAAGTCACGAGTCATTTGTAAGTTAATTTCCTAAGCACACATAATGTTTTCGAGAATGTTGCCAAAACACTTATTCGGTGACGTTATCGATCAACGAAACCGGTTTTCCATGTGTAGCGCGTGACTCCATTTATGCGTGCAAGCGTAGTGAATCTGGACCTACAATGGTTCGAACGTATATACCGATACTTACACCCCATTCTATCGATAGTTGGCATTGGCAGGAAACATTCAATTGGGCCGACTTGACTTGGACCCACCAACTTATGGATCGGATTTTGTTAGCCCGTTTGATTTGATTTTGACCCACCAGACAGTTTTCCAAGTCCAACTCCATCTCTCGTTTCTTCATTGATCACATCTACTACTGTTCAGTATTCCCATTAGAAGTAGTCCTATTAAATCATCAGGAGATAATTAATGATTTATTGAAAAACTCAACTCAAGGGCTCAATTTGTCATTATAGTTAAACTGGAGTTAATCTCTTCAATTATCAATATACATTTATCTCTATCCAATGCACGTAACATTTACATCATCTAGATAATATACAAGCCGTGTAATCTTTTCTCAGCTAGCCACCTTCATTATTATTGATTTTGATATTCCCTTAACTTCTAAAGCTATAAGTATACAACATATCGACATAGCTGGCAATGGGTAGTGTAAAATCGAATTACATAATTTCCATTAAAAAAATTAATGCTCTTCGAAGTTTAAATGAACATAGTTTATTACTTGGTCATGAATTCGTCTAATTTTTGTTTTTCCAGTTATCGTCACGTGATTGGCAGTTGGCACTAGCTCTTAACCATTAAGGGTGCGCATGACAATCATTCTATGCCCGGGAACTATTTCTGAACAGAAATGATTTTTTTTTATTCTGTGCCCGGAAACAATTTCTGTGCATTTGAAGGCGTTTGGTAAACTGTCCAAAATTTCTATTCCTGGAATAGAAAAGAACAGAAATGCGTTTGGTAACTACACACAAATTTCTTTTTATTAATAATATTTTAATAATATTTTGAATTGTTTAATTTTTTTTTCTTTCTACCCAGGCCATGGCCGGTTCGTCGGCGACCGGCCACAGCCAGAGGCCGGCGAGGGCGTCACGGCCCTCGCCGGCCGGGCAGGGCGAGGGTCCCCCTGCCAGGCGAGGGCTGGACCCTCGCCGCCTAGGCGAGGTGGCTCGCCGTCGGTCATGGCGAGGTCGGCCTCCCCCAGATCAAGCGAGGCCAAGCCTCGCCGTCGCGACCCACGGCGAAGCCGACCTCGCCGTGGGTCGCGATGGCGAGGTCGGCCTCGCCTAGATCCAGCGAGGCCGAGCCTCGCCGTGGGTCACGACGGCGAGGTCGGCCTCGCCAGATCTGCGAGGCCGACCTCGCCATGATCGACGGCGAGCCGCCTCGCCCGGGCGGCGAGGGTCCGGCCCTCGCCCTCGCCGGCGGGGGACCCTCAACTCCGCCGGCGGCCGGCGAGGGCCGTGACGCCCTCGCCGGCCCTGGCCGGCGGCCGGCGCCGGCCACCGGCGACCGGCCACAACCCAAGAGGAGCAACACAAAAAGAAGAAAAGAAAAAAAAGAAAAAGAAGAAAAAAAACTGATTCTCAAAATTGTGCCGAGAAACAAGAAGCAACTTTTTTTTACTTCTTGTTTCTCTTCCAAAACTGTTTCTCGGCACAAATATTTGCAAAAATGTGCCCGGGAACAAAAAGTTTACCAAACGCATTTCTGTTCCCAAACTATTTCTGGGAACAAAAGAACAGAAATTTTCACTGTTTGGCACGTTACCAAACGGGCCTAAGTGAGATTTGGAACATTGAGACTTCTCCTGACGTGACCCGAGTCTACTCATGTCCCAAACCCAAATTTTTAAAAAAAAAGAAATTTTCTAGAATAATAAATATAAGATGAGATGTTGACCGTAGTTTGCTTAAAGCAAATCATTCACTCCCTAAACTAATTTATTTAATGCGACGAGTTAAATTGGGGAATTTTTGTTAGTTGTAATCCACTTAGATTGGGGAACTTTTATTTAATCCCAAACCCAAATTAAAAAAAAAAACGAATTCTAGGAGGATAAATATAAGATGAGATGTAGACCTTTGTTCGCTTCAACATTCACTCCCTAACCTAATTTATTTAATGTGACAAGTTAAATTGGGGAACTTTTGTTAGTTGTAATCCACTTAGGCAATGTTTAGTAGTCGGGATAAAATTTAAGATATGATATATTTTATCATATCCTGTGTTTAGTGTCTACCCAAGAAAGGATAAAGTCGGATATAGGAGGAATATAACCCGGATAAAATTATCCCATAGGGGACGTAGGATAAGAGTAGATAGGATTTTTAATCTCCATAATATAAAAGTTATTTTTCTCGAATAACAAACTTATTAAATTAATAAAATTAAAATAATATTGGAATTTTAATATAAAAAATTCAAAATAACAAAAACATAAAAATAATTTCGTTTTTATTTATTTTTATTTTTATTTAAATATTCAAATTTCTTTCGATCTTATGATATAAATTTCATATATATATATATATAAATACATTTAGTATTTATATTTATTAAATATTTTGGGTATATTAGTATAGTTTACTATTTAATAAAATTTTATTAGAGAATGATGGAAGGGAAAAAAGAAATTAATTAAAAAAGTGTTGACACCTAAATTTTGGAGACCCAATTAGTCATTCATTGCATAAAAATTAGGGATCGATCCAAGTCCCTAGAAAAAAAATTAATTAGTTAAATTGCATATAGATTTTAGGAGCATTTATAGTAATTGGCTCATATAGTTGCATTTGCATTGGTCCGGCGGCGGATGGACTCGAGTGAACGGCTCTGAACTTAATGAAATTGGACTAAGCCCGCGTTCAAGAAAATTCTTGGCCAAGCCCGTGAACATTATAAGAGCTAAAATTTTCATTGGAAAATGTCGAGTTGGAAAATATTGATTTGTTAATCTTAATATTATCACGATTCAAATTGAATGAATTGATATTATCACGGAGATATTGCAATATTTTCTTTGAATCAAAATAGGAAGTAATTGCAAGCTAAAAAAAAAAAAACCTAAACTTTGCCTATAAATACATTCAATAAGGATTCTCTCGGGAGAGGGCACCCAATTCATACACACGGAGAGAGAGAAGCAGAGGAGTCGTGTGGCCATTAGAGAGAAATCGTGAGGGGGGCCATACAATTCACAGTACGGCCATTATTGAGAAGAAAAATCGTGGGGGTCTCCGCTTTCGACTGGGAGATTTCTTTCTCTGCCAGATCCATCATCCACAGAGAAACACACGGCCACAATTGAGAGACATGGCTACATAGAGAGAGGCCACGGCAGAGAATAGGGCGAAAAGAGATAAAAGGTGGAGAGAGGGGAGAAGTGAGCCATCTCCTTCTCGTACCAGCAAGTGTGCCACTACGGCACTTTGTGGTGTTCCAGGCAAGGCCATCGCGCCACCAACAGTTCCAGTTCAACGTCCTGGCGAGGTCTTGAAGTCCCGGCGAATCCTACGAGCTTTTGGTTTATTTTTTAGGTTTCTCAGCGGTCTTGGCACGTTTTCTAGCAACAATTCAGCAAGGATCTTACGGCATCAGCGTCCTCGGCACGAAGACCAGCTTGCTATCACGTCCAACAAGGATCCATCCATTGTCGTGATTTCCGGTGGGCACCATCACTTGCCGTGAGCCCCGCCGCAAGCACACCACCGACGGCCAAGTCCTGTGACTACGAGTCATTGTCGCCTTGACACCACCACCGCGTGAACCGTCGAGCACATCACCGGTCGCTCGTGATCCATCGTCTAGCACCGCGAGCCACCGTCCGCCGGTCCAAACTTGGAAAGCAAATATTGCGAATTAGGTAAGAATCTTCATTAATTCGATTTTCGTATATTTTGTCGCCTAATTTGTGAAATTGCATTATTGTTTGAATCTTCAAATATTATTCATATCAATGAAATCCTCAAGCAGATTTAAATTAGGAATTATTTCTTAATTTCATAACGTGCTATGGTCGTAAATCCGATCTCCTGAATCAAATCTTGGATGTTTATTACTTGTCAAATTTGGATAGAATTTGAAAATTTCAAAATCTTTTGAATATGTCCAAGATATTCTAGATAGCAAAATCTTTTTCAAGATGTGATCGGTTAGGAAAATCTCCTAATCCGCAACCGTACACATGGGAATAAGTCTATCTATCAGGCTTTAGATAGAGTTATTTCCATAGCGGGTACTTCGAATTTTTAGGGTCGATCTGTCAGGCTTCAGATCGAAACTTAATTCGAAAGATTTAGCGGTTATAATCTTTCTACTAAAAGATTTGCGACTTGAATTTAAATTTGAAAATGCATAAAAAATACAAAAAAAATTCATAAAAAGAAAATCCAAAATTTTTTTTGCACCTTTGAACTCTAAATCAGAATTCATCAAAATCGCCGAATTGAGCATTTTTCTTGAGATTGGTACCGAAAGGACATTAGGGTAATCTAGCGTAACCAAGTCCCCAGATTTATAATCTCTGGTTCGTAGAAATAAAATAGTACTCCCGCTATTTTATTTAGGTTTCTAATCAACCTACCTTAAATGATTAGTGGCGGCTCCCATTGAAAATATTTGCATGCTCATAATTGGACCTAAGTTGCGAATTGGTAGAGTTTGGGAGAACTCGAGCTAGGTTAGTCAATTTAATTGATCTAGTAATCCATTAGCCTAAGATTGGAAAACCTGATTTTTAGGTCGCGACAAAAAGAGAGGGAAAAATAATAAAAAATAAGCAAATAAAAATGAAGTAGGTAAGAGTGTCGCGAGATATTTTTATCATCTCCGTTTGTACAATTTTTAGGTTTATTTACACTAATATGATGTTCATAGCAAATAATGGACATGATAAGATGTGAAAATCTCTGATTTTATTATTGTAATTCACCAAACAAGAGATAGGATATAGTAAATCCCTAGGATTTCATATCCTATCTTATTCAGTCCTATCCTGATTAGAAATCCAGACGACCAAACGTAGCCTTAGAGAATAATAAAATGACAAATGTGGAGTTCGGTGATTGATGTTAATTTCTGAGCAAAAGTAATAAAAAAGTGGAGACAAGAGACATCAATGAGTTGGGAATGGGCTGACTTTTTTATCTAATTAGCTGAAAAGCTAATTAATGATGATGATGCTTCTTTGTTGCGAGTTCCTCCATGCATGAATACATATACAATTGAAGCCATAACTAAGATGTTTGATATATTTTTTTCCATAGTAATTACAGTTGTCAAAATGAGTGTTAGTTTTTAAAAAGATGTTTGACCTATATTTCATAGTTATAGCATCTCAATAGGGCGTAGGAAGTTGCTCCATTCACTTGCACATCCAGCCCCAAATTAGGGTATAGCGTGGGCGGGGACATAGGGAGAGAGAGTGACAGAGAGAGACGAAGAGGATGGGTGCACCGGTAAGTTTGATATGGTTGGTCTCGCATACTGAGTTTCCATGGCTTGTTGAAATCCGTTCCCAAATGAGAGTTGATGGAACAAATGAATTTTGACACTCATTTCCTTGCTCTGAGTCGAAGCCGTCCATTTGCAAGTTTCAGGTCGAGGCTGAATGTTACTCAACTTTTCTTTACTTCAAGCTACTTATTTGGCTCATGCTTACGCTTCTACTCAACTTAGTACCTATGCCGTGATTTCGTACTATTAACAATACTATGCTCTACATATGGTTATAAAAAGTCCAGTTAAAATTGACAAATAGATAGCTCATACAGTTAGCATTCGTTCTAACTGTGAAACTGACCTGTGTAAAGAATGAGGAAAGGGCGAATGGTGTTGCTGAAATAGACCCAGAAGAGCACAGGCGGTTCATTGAATGAAAGGGGGCCTGAAGTTCGGGTCGGAAGCATACTTATTCTTCACTCAAGACCGTTTTAAATGATGAAATCCTGCATTTTTTCGAGGTCACCTCGGATTCACATAATAGCTGTAGCATCCTCTTGTGATTAGCCCATCTTAGCTTATTGTCAACTTGTGCGGACAACTCCATCGGTACCTTTGAACATAAAATTCGTAGGAAAGAAACCGTGAGCATCGAGCAATTGATGATAGAGGTGCCATTTGAATGATTCTACGTCAACTTGTCTTGACGAAAAAAAATGCCGCTCTCAATCAATTGTTAGTTGCCCCCCTCTATGTTCTACTTTATCTTGAAGGGAAACCCAAGACACTCCTATCACTTTCTCCAAGATCGACCCATTGCCATCTCTTTTATCACATAAACATAACAATGTCAACTTGAGAGAGAGAGAGAGAGAGAGAGCTGCCAGCATCGACTAGATCTACAACTTTTCTAAAAATTTACTTAAGCTAGTTCTAGCCTATCATTGAGTGAGTTCACATATTGTATGTACACAATCACCACTGGCAAAAACTTGTCACCATTCGACTCAATTAGGTCGGATACCTCTCAATATTAAACTCATGTTAACGACTATGATGGACCGGATCATGTGAACTCAAGTCCAGAAAATAAATACAAATTGCTAGGGATGAATCGCTTTCAAAGGACAAATAGAAGAGTATTGGGCCCGCTTTCGCTTGGAGATCTCTGTGACCCAGCCAACAAAAGGGGACAGAATCTGTTATTCTCAAGAATGTAAACCTTGGCTAAGTTAACATTGGACTTCATATCTTCAAGCAACGAGATGATGCCAAGCCATTGCAGGTTTAAATATTTTAAGAAGCAATCATCCTGTGTGACCAGAGAAATAGCACCTGAATCAATCCCACTTCACTCGCACCCTAATCTAACCATCGTTCTCATGCCTCAGAAGCATTTCCACCACTTGGCTCATGGTGGGTCGGGCGTTTTAATCTTCCTCCACGCACTTGAGCGCGACCTCGATCAAGATCTCCATTTCCTTTGGGTTGTAATCGCCCTTGAGCACGGGATCCACCATCTCTTCCAAACGGGACCCCATCCTCCCCGGTTCCTTCATCTTATTCCTCGCCCATGGGATGAGCCGGATTTGCTTGGCGTCCCCTCCACTCTCCAATGACTGGACACTCGTGTCGGGCTAATTCCAATCACCATCTCTAACATGACAATACCGTAGCTATAGACGTCCACCTTGGATGTGATGGGCAGATTTGAGACCCAGTCGGGAGCCATGTACCCTCGGTTCCTCTGATTCTCGAGAAATCGGAATCCACCTTCCCTCGGTCTATTAGCTTGGAAAGCCCAAAATCCGCAACTTTGGGTTGGTAATTAGAGTCTTAAGAGTATGTTCTGAGGCTTCACGTCGCAATGCAGAACCCACTCCAAGCACTCCTCGTGGAGATAAGCTAGACCTTTTGCAGTACCTACCGCGATGTCGAATCGCCTCTTCCAATGGACCTCAGGTGACGACAAGTTCTGTGCCAGCGACCCGTATTCCATGAACTCGTATCCCAATAACCTGTGCTTTCCCTCGGCACAGTAACCCCACATCTCGATCAAATTCATGTGGTTCACCCTCCCGATCGTGCTAGCCTCGGCCAGAAAATCGGCCTCTCCAGTTGTGGCATTGCCGAGCACCTTCACTGCCGCGACCCGATCATCCGGCAATAGGGCCTCGTACACGATCCCGCCTGCGCCTTTCCCGATCTCCTTGCTGAAATTCCTCGTTGCCTTCTTGAGCTCATCATAGGACTTGAACCCGGTCGTGGCGTGGAGGTAGCTCTGGTGCGCAGAAGTGACGTCCTGCTGGTTCCCAATCGGAAGAACCACACCAAGAACACCACCACGATCTCAATCCCTCCGACCACACAGGTGAACCAGAGCATGAAGCTCATCCCCCCGTTTTTGCTCCTGTCCAAGACCTTCACCTCCGGGGTGGGAGAGCAAGTGTACCGAGTCCTCGTCACCAACTGGTCCTCGGTGATGGTCTTGTTCTTGGGGACCTTGATGAAGAACTCGCTGGTGAAGCTGGGCAGATTGTGGCCATTCAGGAGCTTGATCTTCGGGTAGCAATCGAACGTGCCACTGGAGATTGACTCGCTGTACTGGAATCCTCGGCAGTCGCAAAGGCTCAGGCAAGTCTGCCGGCACTTCACGAGGGTGGTATTGAAGATGGCGTCGTAGTCGTAGCCATAGAAATCGACGTACAGGAGCTTCACGAACCGGATCTCGTCGGCAACGCACCCGTCGGAGAATGCGAAATCGGGCACGCAACCGGCCGACCAGTCGCCTCGGACCTTGGGGACGTACCCAGGCATGCAAGAGCAGCTCCGGCCCTTGGTCGGGTCGTAGCTGCAGAGGCTGTTGTTGCCGCACACGCCGTGGATGAAGCAGGGGATGCTGCTGATCGCCTCCCACGTCACGGCCCAGCTTGTCGAGCCCGGCTCACGGCTGTAGACCCGCAAGTTGCCATCAGAGTCGAGGGTCATCCTTCTCTGCATAGCGGCGACACCGTAGTCGGAGGTGTAGAATGAGTAGTTGTCGGAGGACTGGACGCGGCCGAGCGGGTCGAGCACAGCAATGCGGCTGCTGTTGTAGAGGAATCGGCCGGGCTGAGAGCTCAGGGCCCACGTGTTGAAGTAGTCAAGTTTCAGTTTTAAGTGTCTTCTTTTCTGGGCTTATTTGATTAAAAATTTCAACAGTGGTATCAGAGCAACAACAGGGGAGAAAAGTGAGTGTTCAAAAGAGAGTCTTGAGGGTTGAAACTCGAGAGTAATTGTGAGATACAAAAAGAGTGAATCACAAGGAGCGTGTATGAGCAGAAGCCTGTCTTGTAGCAGTTGAGATGGCCATAGAAACCTTTGTTCAACCTGTTATTCCTCATTTTGATGGTCATTATGACCACTGGAGTATGTTGATGGAAAATTTCCTCAAGTCTAAGGAGTATTGGGACGTTGTTACTTCTGGTATTGCCGAACCAGAGGAAGGAGCTCAGTTGATAGCAGTACAACGGACAGCTCTGGAAGCAGCAAAATTGAAGGATCTTAAAGCCAAAAACTATCTGTTTCAGGCTATTGACAGATCCATCTTAGAGACAATTCTATGCAAGGACACCTCCAAGCATATATGGGATTCCATGAAGAAAAAATATCAAGGAACTGCAAGAGCAAAAAGGAAGCAACTTCAAACGCTTCGTGGGGAGTTTGAATTGCTAAGAATGAAATCGGGAGAAACAATCATAGATTTCTTTTCCCAGACAATGGCGATTGTCAATAAGATGCAAATCCATGGAGACAAGACGGAAGACGTCTCAACAGTTGAGAAGATTCTTCGTTCCTTGACACCAAAGTTCAACTTTGTTGTTTGTTCCATACAAGAAGCCAAGGACATTGAAGAACTCTCAATTGATGAGTTGCAAGGATCGTTGTTGGTTCATGAACAAAATTTCCTACAGCAAGAGCCAAAAGAGAAAGCATTGAAGGCCTCAACTGAAGATCACTTTTTGTCAGCAGCAAGAACGAATAGTGGCAGAAGCAGAGGAAGGGGAACCAATGATCACTGCAATTTCAATCAAAAATCCGACGGCTATTTTTCTCGTGATTCTCAAGGCAGAGGACGAGGACATGGAGGTCGACACTCAACTGATTTCAGACCAAGGTCAGAAGACAAATCCAAAGTGGAGTGCTTTAACTGCCACAGGTTGGGGCATTACAAATCTGAATGTCGAACCAATTTAAATACACAAAATATGGACATGACTAATTTTGCAGTAGAAAAGGAAGAAGCAGAAACTCTCCTAATGGTGTGTCAAGAAAAAGAGAAAACTTCATCAAACTTGTGGTATCTCGACACTGGCTGTAGTAACCACATGTGTAGAGACAAGAAAGCATTCTCTACACTAGATGAGTCGTTCCGCACCACAGTAAAATTTGGAGACAACCCTACTATGTCAGTCATGGGGAAAGGGACGGTTGCAATTGTTCCTAAAGGGACTTCAGTACATACCATCAAAGAAGTGTTTTATGTTCCAAAATTAAAGACCAACCTCCTAAGTGCTGGCTAATTACAAGTGAAGGGCTATGAAATTTCACTCAAAGGAGGTGTTTGCAAAATCCATGATGCGAAATTGGGTCTGATTGCTCAAGTTACAATGACTGCCAATCGGATGTTCCCACTACATCTTCATAGCACTTCCCACTCATGCTTCGCTGCAAGATTAAAAGAGGAAGCTTGGGTATGGCATTTCAGATATGGACATCTCAACTTTGGTGAACTGCGGACATTACATCAAAAGAAGATTGTGAAGGGACTTCCCCCAATCACTACTCTGTCCGAAATATGTGAAGACTGTGTTGTTAGCAAACAACACCGTGCTCAATTTCCACAAGAAAAAGCATGGAGAGCAAAGAAGCCATTGGCACTGGTCCATTCAGATATTTATGGGCCAATATCTCCAGTTTCCAATGGAGGTAAACGGTATATCATCACCTTCATTGATGATTGCAGTCGGAAGATTTGGGTTTATTTTTTGCAGGAAAAATCTGAAGCTTTTGAAGCATTCAAGAACTTCAAAACACTTGTTGAAAAAGGACTGTGGAAATCCAATAAAAGTCTTTCGCACAAATTGAGGTGGCGAATACAACTCGACTGCATTTGCAGATTTCTGTGCGAAGCATGGGGTTAAAAGACAACTCACTACAGCTTATTCACCACAACAAAATGGCATTTGCGAACGGAAGAATCGCACTATTCTGAATATGGTGCGAAGCCTTTTGACGTCAAGTAGAGTTCCAAAGAGCTTTTGGCTAGAGGCAATCAATTGGAGCGTTCATCTCTCGAACAGAAGTCCCACCCTTGCTATTTTAAATATGACACCTGAAGAAGCTTGGAGCAGACGAAGACCTACAATAGATTACTTCAGAATTTTTGGGTGTATTGGATATGCCCATGTTCTAGACCAGAAGAGGGAGAAGCTAGACGACAAAGGAGAAAGATGTGTTTTTCTTGGCATTAGTGATCAATCAAAAGCCTACAAGCTCTATGATCCTAAAACCAAGAAAATCATCATCTGCCGAGATGTGATTTTTGATGAAGAGAGATTCTGGTCGTGGAGTGAGCAAGATGGTGGTGATGGTGATGAACAAATTCCAGCAAATTTTCAAGAAGATACCGAACTAGAACAGCAACCTACTACGAGCCAAATCACCACAGAAAATGCTGGAAATTCCGCAGCAGCTGCAAAACTTGGAAAACAACCACAATGTGTCCGACAAAGGCCAGCATGGATGGAAGATTATGAAGTGTCAGGAGTTGAGCAATCCGAAGACCCTATGATCCATTTTGCTTTGTTTGCAGATAGTGACCCAACTACTTTTGATGAAGCAGTGCAAAATAAAAACTGGAGAGTTGCAATGGATGCTGAAATTGAAGCGATTGAGAAGAACAATACTTGGGAATTGACAGATCTTCCCAAAGGGCAAAAAACAATAGAAGTCAAGTGGGTGTACAAGACAAAATTGAATAAGAATAGTGAAATTGACAAAAACAAGGCACGCTTGGTGGCAAAAGGTTACAAGCAAGAATTTGGAGTGGATTACAAAGAGGTGATTGCGCCCGTGGCAAGACTTGATACAATCCGATTGGTGATTGCATTAGCAGCACAGAATTCGTGGCCCATCTACTAGTTAGATGTGAAGTCAACATTCTTCCATGGTGATCTTCAAGAATAGGTATTTGTTGATCAACCTTCTGGATATGTGAAGCCTGGTAGTGAATATAAAGTATATAAATTGTAAAAGGCTTTATATGGATTGAAACAAGCTTCGCAAGCTTGGTATAGTAGGATTTATGCTTATTTTTGAACGAAGGATTTACAAAATGTCCATATGAGCATACACTGTTTATTAAAGTTGGTGATGATGGAAAATTGCTTCTGGTATGTTTGTATGTGGATGATCTTATCTTCACAGGGAATGATAGTGTCTTGATTGACACATTTAAGAAGCCTATGATAGATGAATTTGAGATGACTGATCTTGGATTGATGCATTATTTTTTGGGTATTGAAGTGATTCAATATGCAGCTGGAATTTTGTTTCTCAAAAGAAGTATGTTCAAGAGATTTTATACAAATTTCAGATGAAGCATTGCAATTCAGTGACCACACCAACTGAGGTTGGATTGAAGCTGTCAAAGGATCCTGATGGAAGAAAGGTAAATAGCACTCTCTACAAGCAAATCATGGGGAGTCTATTGTATTTAATAGCAACAAGGCCAGATATCATGCATGTCGTAAGCCTTATTAGCATATACATGGAAAATCCAACCGAAAAAGATTTGCAAGCTGCAAAGCGAATTCTTTGCTACTTGAAAGGGACTGCAACTTTTGGGCTGTTCTACAAGAAGGGAGAAAGATCAGAATTGCTTGGCTTCACTGATAGCGATTATGCAGGAGATATGGATGATCAAAAAAGCACTTATGGCTATGTGTTTATGCTTGGTTCAGGGGCTGTCTCATGGTCTTCAAAGAAGCAGCCAATTGTTGGTGTAGAGAGAAGAACACTAGAAATGCCAAAACTTGTGTACGACGCTCATTTTAATGCCAAAAGTTTTTGCCGGCTCACTTAAATGCCAAATCGGAGGAAAAGCGATCACTTAAGTGCCAATAGCGAGAAATTCATGCCAAATTAATACGTGACTTTTATAATTAAAATTTTAATCTTAGTTGGATTTTTTTAAAAAAAATAAGTCTGCGTGACATTTTCATGTGTACATTTAGATTTTTTTAATATTTTTTCTGATTTTTTTTCTTCTTTTCTTTTTTTCTTCTCTTTCTTTTTCTTCTACCTCTTGTCACCGGCGGTGATCGGAGGCCGGCCATGGCCAGCCGCCCGGCCTCGCCCGGACGAGGCCGCCGTCGCTTGCCACAGGCGAGGCTCGGCCGACCCTCACCTAGGCGAGGGCGGGCGAGCCCCGACGAGGTCGACCTCGCCTCGAGTGGGCGAGGCAAGCCCCAGCCCGGCTCGCGGGGCGTCGCTCAGGGAAGGCGATGCCCGGCGAAGTCGTGGCCCGGGCGACGGCCGGCCTCGCCAGATCTGGCGAGGGTCGCCGAGCAATGTCTTCCCCCAGGCAACGCCCCGCGAGGCCGCCGAGGCTCGCCCTTGCCCACTCGAGGCGAGGTTGACCCTCGTCGGGGCTCGCCCGCCCTCGCCCAGGCGAGGGTCGGCCGGGCCTCACCTGTAGCAGGCGAGGCCAGGCAGCTGGTTGTGGCCGGTGGCCGGCCTCCGGTCACTGGAGGTAGAAGAAGAAGAAAGAGAAGAAAAAAAGAAAAGAAGGAAAAAAAATCAGCAAAAATATTTAAAAAATCCAAGTGTACATGCTAAACTACGTCGTTTTGGTGTGTACATGCTGACTAAACCTCCGGCGAGCCACATCAGCTTCAGAAATTAATAAAAAAAATGCCACGTCGGATTTCCGGTGAGTTGGCACTTAAGTGATCATTTTTAAAAAAGTATAGCACTTAAGTGATCGTTTCGAAACTTTTGTACTAAAGTGAGTGCCGTACATAAGTTTTGGCACTTGTAGTGTCCTTGTTCCGCCAATTGTTACTCTATCAACAACTAAAGCTGAGTTTGTAGCTGCCACCTCAAGTGCTTGTCAAGCTCTTTAGTTAACGAAGACTCTTGGAGAACTTCAATTTAAACAACAAGAAGCAACAGCAATCTATTGTGACAACAACTCAGCCATTAAACTTTCAAAGAATCCGGTTCCACATGAGAGGAGCAAACATATAGATGTGCAGTATCATTTCTCGAGGGATCTCACAAAAGATAAAGTGATAGATCTTGTTTTCTGCAGGAGTGAAGATCAACTTGCTGATTTATTCACCAAGCCTCTGAAATTGACTACATTTCAGAAGCTGAGAAAGCTTCTTGGTGTTTGTTCGTTGGATGCTCCAGATTAAGGGAGGGTTTGTTCTTATTCCTTCAAACTGATGTTATCAGTTTAAGGTGTTGGAGGATGAAGCCAAATATTGTTATTAAGGGCTTTTTTTGTCTTTTCTATTAATTTTGCTTTTAGGTTAAAAGCTATGCTTTATATATCAGATATTGATAGAAGTTAACCGTCAAGCGCTGAAAAGAAAATAGAGAGAAAAGAAAAGAGAGAAGAAAAAAGTGAGTTTTTTTCTTTGTGAGTGTTCTCAATCTCTTTGTGCTCCGATCTTGAGAGAAGATCATAATTGTATTCCTACTTTCTTCGAAGTCTAGTGGATTCGCAGAGTGCCTCTGCGCGGAGATGTAGCCCAGGTTTGGGTGAACTTCGATAACAAATTCTCTGGTGTGTTCTTTCGATTCTGTTCTTTTATTATTATATTCTGCTAGTGAGGATCGTTTGTTTCGGTTATTTTTCTGGAATATGTGCACGATTCCCAATAACTGGTATCAGAGCTTGGTTGGTTAATCGAGAACATCGAGGGGTTTTTCGGTGACTTTTGATTGAAAGCAAACGATATGGCAGAAGATAAAATCAGGATTGATAAGTTCGACGGGCAGGATTTCGGATGGTGGAAACTCCAAATCGAGGATTATCTTTATCAGAAAGATCTCTATGCACCACTTGAGGGTTGGAAACCTGAAATAGCGGAAGTGGATCCGACAGCAGAATCAGGATGGAAAATTCTTGATCGAAAGGCATTAGGTGCGATTCGTCTAGGGTTGACAAAAAAGACAGGGTACCACATCGCAAAAGCAAAAACTGAAAAAGAAGCCATGGATATTCTTACGAATATATATGAGAAGCCATCCACATCAAATCGGGTATTTTCTTTGAAGAAGTTAGTTAATATGAAGTTATCGATAGAGGTTCCGTAGCGAGCATATTAATAGTTTCACGCAAGTCACAAAGTCGATTGGAATCCGCAGGCATAAATCTGGATATGAAGCTTCAAGCTTTATTATTTTTATGTTCTCTTCCAGAAAGCTACAACACCGCAGTGCAGGGAATTTCAAGCACCATGAAGGATGATTTGACTCTGGATGATGCTGTGAGTAGTATCATGGATGAAGAGATGCGAAGAAAAGTCTCGGGTGGAAATAATTTTTCGCCATCTACATCTTCCACGGCACTAGCAGTGGAGAACCGTGGGAGAAGTAAAAGCAGAGGAAAATTTAGCGGGCGCGGTAGATCACAGTCAAGGGGAAAGAGAGAGGTCGCAAAAGATGAGTGTTGGTTTTGTCACCAGACTGGACATCGGAGGTTTCAATGTGAGGCCTATAAAAAGAAGCAGCGGGATGAGAATCAAGGAGCTAATGTGGTTAGCGATGAACCTTCGCTAGAGAACTTGTGTTTATCTGCAGGGTATGACTTGACGACAGACAAGTGGTTTATTGACTCCGGTGCTTCTTTCCATTGCACCTCGCAAAGAGACATATTTGCTGATTATACTAGTGGAGATTTTGGGCAAGTGGTTGTGGGAAACGGCCATATGTGTCCAATTGTTGGAAGAGGAACTGTGATTGTGAACATCTCAGGTGGAGGACGTCTAGTTTTGCATGAAACTAGACATATCCCAGAATTAAAGAAAAATCTGATCTCAACTAGTAAACTTGATCAAGAAGGTTTGGTAACAACCTTTGGATGCGGAGAGTGGAAGATAACCTCAGGGGCAAGAGTAGCAGCAAAGGGAAAACGTACAGGTACGCTTTACCTTCTCCAGGGAGACAATATCAGTGATATGGTTGCAACTATAGTGGCTACAGGTAATTTGTCTACTCTTTGGCATTATCGTTTGGGACATCTTGGTGAAAAGGGTGTAAAGCAGTTACACTCAAGGAAGTTACTTCCAGGTTTGCAGAAAGTTGAATTAGATTTTTGTGAGAGTTGCATTTATGGAAAACAAAAGGCAGTCAGTTTTCAGTTGAATGGGCGACAGAATAAAGGTAAAAAATTAGAGTTGGTTCATACGGATGTGTGGGGACCGGCTCAGGAACTCTCTTATGGTGGTAAGAGATATTTTGTCACATTCATTGATGATGCAATAAGGAAGACTTGGGTCTATGCTCTCAGAGAAAAATCAGAAGTATTCGGGATGTTCAAAATGTGGAAGGCCATGGTAGAAAAAGAGACAGGTTATCAAATTAAAGCTCTAAAATCTGATAATGGTGGTGAATACACGAGTAAGGAATTTGCATAATACTTGAGCCGAGAAGGTATACACGGGTTGAAGACTGTTCCTAGAACTCCTCAAGAGAATGGTGTAGCTGAGAGGATGAATAGAACAATTCTGGAATGTGCGAGATGCATGAGGCTACATGCGAGTCTTCCGCTACACTTATGGGCTGCTACAGTTGATGCAGCTGTTTATCTGATTAATAGGAGTCCATCTAGTGCGCTTGATGGAGAAATACCGCAAGAGCAGTGGTCAGGTAAAAAGATTGATTATTCATATTTAAAAGTTTTTGGTTGTATTGCATATGCTCTGATTGATAGGGAGGATAGGAAGAAGCTTGATGCTAAGTCCCAGAAGTGCGTCTTCATCGGATATGGTGGTGATGAGTATGGCTATAGGCTTTGGGATTATGAAAATAACAAAGTCATCCGCAGTCGGAATGTGGTATTCCATGAAGAAAAGATGTACAAGGATCATCAGACGGAGCATGAGAAGGCAGTAGAACCAGAATATATTGAGCTGCACACAATACCTGTGAAAATAGTTCCGGCGAATCAAAATGTACCAGAAGGGGAGGTTCAAGATGAACCTATTATCAATGAACAGGGAGTTCAAGAGGAACGCAGTGATCCAGAACATACTAACGACCCTAAAGTACCTGTCTTGAGGAGGTCTACACGCGTGAGAAAGCCAAAGGTAATTTTTTATCCATCAGCTAATATTGTTATGAACCATGTCTTATATACAGATTCGGGAGAACCGGAGACTTATGATGAGGCAAAGAAAGACACATCTCACATGCAGTGGGAGCGTGCTATGAAAGACGAGATGAGCTCGTTACTTCAGAACAAAACTTGGGAGTTAACAGAGTTGCCTGCAGGTAAAAAGGCTTTATTAAATAAGTGGTTGTACAGGATAAAAAATAAAGCAGATGGTAGTATCAGATACAAAGCGAGACTTGTGGTTAAGGGCTTTTCTCAAAAAGAAGGAATCGACTACTCCGAAATATTTTCACCGGTAGTAAAGATGACATCGATCAGAGTTTTGCTGAGTATAGTTGCGGTTGAGGATTTCCATCTCGAGCAATTGGATGTGAAAACAGCGTTTTTACATGGGGACCTAGATGAAGAGTTATACATGGCGCAACCTAAAGGTTTTGAGGTCAAAGGTAAAGAGCACATGGTATGTCACTTGAAGAAAAGCTTGTATGGCTTGAAGCAAGCTCCGCGGCGATGGTACTTAAAGTTTGATGGTTTCATGGAAGAAAAAGGTTTTGCACACTGTGAAACTGATCACTGTGTTTATTTTCGCAAGTATAGCGATGGTGATATCGTATATCTCTCTTTATATGTGGATGACATGCTGGTGGCTAGTTCCAATATGAAGAGAATCGCAGAAGTGAAGAAGATGTTGGCATCGCAGTTTGCTATGAAAGACTTGGGAGAGGCCAAGAATATCTTAGGCATGAAAATCATCAGAGACAGGAAAAATAAGAAATTATGGTTGTCGCAAGAAGACTATGTGAAGAAGGTGTTAAAGAGATTTAACATGGATAAGGCAAAACCGGTTGCCACTCCTCTAGCGAGTCACTTCAAACTTTCTAAGGATATGTGTCCGAGTACTCAGGCTTTGAAAGATGAGATGGCGGCAATCCCATATGCATCAGCAGTGGGAAGTTTAATGTATGCCATGGTGAGCACGAAACCAGACATTGCACAGGCAGTGGGAGTTGTGAGTCGATATTTGCAGAACTCGGGCAAAGAGCATTGGAATGCAGTAAAATGGATATTGAGATATCTAGCAGGTACATCAAATTACTCTCTTTGTTATGGAGGGACATCTCTAAAGTTGCAGGGATGACTCTTCTAAGGCTTCTCAAATCCACAAGAATGAACACAATCTTATTAAGTATCACTTTTGTAAAAAAATTGGACACTTGAAGAAAGATTGTTTGAAGCGTAAAGCTTGGTTCGAAAAGAAAGGTAAGCCTTGTGCTTTAGTATGTTTTGAATCAAACTTTACTGAAGTTC
This sequence comes from Syzygium oleosum, assembly GCF_021117445.2. Taxonomy (NCBI): domain Eukaryota; kingdom Viridiplantae; phylum Streptophyta; class Magnoliopsida; order Myrtales; family Myrtaceae; genus Syzygium; species Syzygium oleosum. Next base: position 87,738 of record NW_026607506.1, on the reverse strand, counting down.
TTCATAATACTTGGTGGATTGATTCTGATGCCACCACTCATGTTTCAAATACGATACAAGGATTTCTTTCGATCCAAACCATAAAGCCAAATGAGAATTATGTGCTCACGGGGAATAGAAACAAAGCTCCAGTTGAAGGCATTGGCACTAATCGTTTGATCTTAGATACTGGGCATTATTTGGATTTGTTTCGAACCCTTTATGTACCTACTTTTTCCCGCAATTTAGTATCTTTGCCAAAACTTGATGTAGCGGGATTCTCTTTTAAGTTTGGTTGTGGATCTTTCAGTTTATATAAGAATAATAATCTTATTGGAACTGAAACTTTATGTGATGGTCTCTACAAGTTTAAACTTGATAATGCTTTTGCTGAGACCTTAATGACCTTGCATTATAATGTTGGCACTAAACACAGTTTAGTTGATGAGAATTCTGCTTACTTGTGGCATAAACGTTTGGGTCACATATCCAAAGAAAGAATGCAAAAATTAGTTAAGAATGAAATTCTTCCAAATTTGAATTTTATTGATCTTGGAGTGTGTATTGATTGTATTAAGGGTAAACAAACAAAGCACACTAAGAAAGGTGCCACAAGAAGCACAGAGCTTCTTGAAATTATACGCACTGATATATGTGGTCCTTTTGATGTTTCATCTTTTGGTAGAGAAAATTATTTTATCACATTTATTGATGATTTTTCACGTTATGGTTATATTTATCTATTGTATGATAAATCTCAATCAGTGAAAGCACTTGAGGTGTTTATTAAAGAGGTTGAAAGGCAATTAGATAAAAAAAGTGAAAATAGTAAGGTCGAATAGAGGTGGTGAATATTATGGAAAGTATGATGAATCGGGACAATGTCCGGGTCCATTTGCTAAATTCTTTGAAAGACATGGTATTTGTGCTCAATACACAATGCCAGGTACACCACAACAAAATGGTGTAGCAAAAAGGCGTAATCGTACTTTAATGGAAATGGTTAGGAGTATGATGAGTTATTCATCTTTACCCTTATCATTGTGGATGTATGCTTTTAAGACTTCTATGTATTTATTAAACAGTGTTCCTAGTAAGGCAGTTCCAAAGACTCCTTTTGAACTATGGATGGGAATGAAACCTAGTTTACGACACCTGTATGTTTAGGGTTATCCAACAGAAGTAAGAATTTACAATCCACATTAAAAGAAATTGGATTTAAGAACAACTAGTGGTTACTTCATTAGTTATGCAGAGAAATTCAAAGGGTATAGATTTTACTGTCCTAATCATAGTACAAGAATTGTTAAATCTGAAAATGCTAGGTTCATTGAAAATGATGACATTAGTGGGAGTGAAAGAATGCATGATGTTTGCATTCAAGAAGTTAGGGTGGAAGTTCCTCTACCCAAAAATTCCAAGGTTGTTGCTCCTGATATTATAGTTTTTTTTTTTTGGTAAGGGCTCCTGATATTATAGTTCAACCCAACAATAATCAAGAACAACAAATTAATGATCAAACACTCCATAATGAAAATGTTAATAATGAACCTACAGTAGTTGAGCCATAAGAAATAGCATTAAGAAGATCTCAAAGAGAAAGAAGGTCAGCTATTTCTAATGACTCCGTGGTTTATCTACAAGAGTCAGAAATTGACTTAGGAATTGGTAATGATCTAGGTTCATTTTCAAAAGCCATGGAATGTGATGACTCTACTGAATGGTTCAATGCCATGGAAGAAGAGTTAAAATCTATGGATCAAAATCAAGTCTGGAATCTCGTTGAATTACCTGAAAGATGCAAAAAGGTCGGGTGTAATGGGTCTTTAAGACCAAGCGCGACTCAAAAGGTAATATCGAACGATATAAGACCAGATTTGTAGCCAAAGGTTTTACTTAGAAAGAAGGCATTAACTATAAGGAGACCTTTTCACCAATCTCCAAGAAAGATTCACTTAGAATCATTATGGCTTTGGTGGCTCATTATGATTTAGAGTTACACCAAATGGATGTCAAAACTGCATTTCTTAATGGGAATTTAGATGAAAAGGTTTATATGGACCAATCCGAGGGCTTTTCAGTTAAAGAAAAGGAATACATGGTATGTAAGTTAAAGAAATCAATATATGGACTTAAACAAGCTTCCCGATAATGGTATCTTAAGTTTAATGATACCATAACTTCCTTTGGATTTAAGGAAAACACTGTTGATCGGTGTATATATATGAAGTTCAGTGAGAGCAAGTTTATTTTTCTAGTTCCGTATGTTGATGACATTTTGCTTGCCACTAATGATCTTGGTTTGTTACGTGAAACCAAGAAATTTCTTTCTAAGAATTTTGAAATGAAAGATATGAGAGAGGCAACCTATGTGATAGGAATAAAAATATTCCGTGATAGATCACAAGGATTATAGGGTTGTCTCAGAAATCCTATATTGATAAAATTTTAGAGAGATTCAATATGGATAAATGTTCAATAGGAGCAGTTCCAATTCAGAAATGTGACAAATTTAGCCTTATGCAATGTCCGAAAAGTGAATTGAAACAAGAATGAATGAAAAATATTCCTTATGCATCTGTTATTGAGAGCTTAATGTATGCTCAAACTTGCATCAGAATAGACATCAATTTTGCTGTCGAAATGCTAAGCTGGTGTCAAAGTAATCCAAGATTAGATCACTGGAAAGCTGCAAAGAAAGTTCTCAAATACTTGCAAGGAATTAAGAATTATATACTCACTTATAAAAGATTTGGTCATCTTGAGATGATTGAATATTTAGATTCAAATTTAACTGGATGTGCAATCAATGATTGCTACATCAATTATGGAGGTTGAGTTTGTGGCATGCTTTGAGGCCACTATTCATGGATTATAGCTACAGAACTTTATTTCAGAGCTTGTGATTGTTGACATTATTGCCAAGCCGCTGAAAATTTATTGTGATAACTCTGCAGTAGTTTTCTTCTCTAAGAACGACAAGTACTCTAAGGGTGCTAAACATATGGAGATTAAATACTTGTCCGTTAAATAAGAAGTTCATAAACAAAGAGTGTCAATTGAGCACGTTAGCACCAACTTTATGATTGTAGATCTCTTAACAAAAGGACTGCCACCCAAAACATTTAATGAACATGTTGAAAGGATGGGCAATGTTGGACGTCATTAATGATTGTATTATGAGTGCATTAAGTTTATTTATTTGACACTCCGAGCTCAATTATGTGTTTCTAATATATCCTGTCATTTATTTAGTATACATGATGGAAATAGATAAATGTGTAACAAAATAGTCTCTAAACGAGACATTATAGTTGGACCATTATTGTACTTCTCATTTATGGATCATGTTAAGTAGAGAGCTATAGTTGTAGTACATAGAAGGGACTATGTCGATTAATGACATACAATCGCTATGATTCGCATTAGTTTCTTTATTTAACTATGATCATTATGTGATAGCCAATTTAAGAAAGGTTTTAGCATAATGTTATTGTGTACATTATGGTCTTTATTAAACCATGAAAGGAAGGTCATATGGGCCAAGTGGGAGAATGTAAGAATAATGCGGCCCACATGATATTATGAATTAATGGTTTAATAAATATTTAAGTGCTAAAACGCATTGGCTATAAAAAATAAATGAAAATGTATAATTCTATTGAGAAGTTAAAGTTCCTACGAAAAGGTGTAACTCTTATGAAGTGGGATATGTTTTGATGGAAGGCATCACTTGAAGGGGTATATATAAATAGAGTCTGGTCCTCTCTCCACCCACGATAACGTCAGAAAAGAACATTGTATTTTTATCCTCCATCGATAAGATACATTAAGAGAAAAGTGGGTTAACGAAGAGAAATTAGATTTCTTCGTTTCTTCCGTTTTCTGAAACAATTATCTTCAAGGGAAATGCTATGGATAAATGTATGTCTTCATCTTTCTTATTGTGAAAATCATGAAGATCTAAGATCCTAGATTTCATAAATTTTCCGCATAAAAGAATTACGTTATCACTTACAATAATCTTTGACCGTACCCTTCAATTTCACTTTTTTTTTTAATTATGAATGGTCTGGGAAACAACACAAACGATTCGCATATTTTTAGTTTTTTTGCGCAGTTCCGACCAAAGAAAAATTAAGTCGCGTGCACACATCTAGCGCAGGTCAAATTGCCATGGACTAGACGGCATGTGCATCCACAGATCCAAATATCCACGGATCTTATTTATAAAAAAAAAATCACATATTGATATGTTCGCTTTAACATGGAAAATTGGATCGACGGTTTGATCTAGTAGATCACATTTAATATCCAATAAAATGGTATCGTATTATTCAATATACGAATTTCCTAAAGGGGTCCAATTAAAAATTCCAGAAAGTGGCATCTACTTTTGCTTGTCCAAAAAGAAAGCAATCGACGATATACAAGAAAAAGAATCAACAATGAGAAAGAAGAAACAAACTCAAATCGCGTATAGAGTCGGAGTTGGGATTGTTGGGAAAATATCAACGTGAATCGGGAAGAACAATGAAGTCAGACTTTGAGGCGTGATATCACTTTCTTTAAGGAATTATTTGCCCCACGAAGTTGCTAATGGTCACTGGCAAATTTCCTCCAGGATACAACAAAATCTCGATTGAGAATACCGAATAGCACAGGGTCTATCTAGGAAACAATTAGAAAACATGGCTGCAATTTTCTGAATGAAAAAGTATCTCTGAACTCCGAATGAAGAGACTTGACATTCAACTATGCAAAAAACCGACTCACTAATCACACCATTTCGAACAAAAGCGTCCCTTCATTGAAAAGATGTATGGTGAATTGGTACGAAATCAAAAGTCACGTTAAAAAAGATATATGAAATTCGGAATTAAATTATTAAAAAATAACCGCCACTCTATTGTGAACAATCATATTGTTTCAATAGGACAAAACAGTTATTTTATAATAATAAATTCGAAATTTAATAAATAAATAAAAAATGATCGTTGATTAGTGCCAAATCTCGTCCACGTGCACACTCACATCCTTTCAATGTGGGACAAGGCACCTCATTGTTTGTTTTACAAACAAACTACCAACAATCCCCCACTTTGTTTGTAAAACAAAATTGAAATAAAACGTTAAAAATATACAGCCAAAATTTCCGTGAGATTAATATACATACATAAAGGTCTCTTTCGAGTTAAACATTTACTTAGTGCAACTATCTCAAAACTCTATCAAAGTGACAAGTAGCTCGGCTTTAAACTTGTACTTTTAAATAATAGAATCGGACATACCACACATAAACTAACCTCTTGTTTCAGCGAGAAGTTCTATATTACTCAGCACTATTATGGCCTTGTGCTTGATTCTGTTTCATGAGCTCTCTAGAAAGCAACCCTAACTTTCGTAAGAAGCGGCACCACTTCTAAGCTCATATAGGTGAGGTATTTACCATGTGTTTCTGTTACTATTAACACATTACATATTTGTACAATACTTCATTAAGAATTCAATTCACCCTTCAAACCGTAACAGACGATACCGACTTCTCATATCAGGGCTAGCGTCGGTGTCAAACAATCACTTTTCAGTAACTTGTTTTTACCCATTAAACCTTATAACTAGTAATGTTCTAGAAAAAGGTCGGATTACCATTACTGGTGATTTTAATTAAAGGGTTTCAGCCCCATTTCTTGTGAGGTCATTTTTACCATATCTCTTGGTAATGCCTTTGTCAAAGGATCAATCAAATTATTACTTGATCTCACGTAGACAATTGTTATGGTACCATCTTTAATCAATTGTCTCACAAACTCATGCCTTAGGCTAATATGTCTAGACTTCCCATTATAGGTGCTACTATAAGCTCTTACCAAAGTAGCCTGACTATCACAATGGATAGAAATAGGAGACATAGGACTAGGCCATAATTTGATATCCAACAACAAATTGCTAATCCACTCAGCCTCTTTCCCAGTTGCTACTAAAGTAATGATTCAAATTTCATAGTTGAGTGAGTTATACACATTTGTTTCTTGCTCGTCCAAGAAACAACGTAGCCATCAAATGTGAAAATCCATCTAATAGTGGATTGTTTATCGCCCATGCTTGTAATCCAATTAGTATCTGTGTATCCTCCTAATACAACCGAATAATTATTATAGAACAATCCCAAATTTTTTTTTAGTTCTCTATAATAACAAAAAATTCATGTAATAGTTTTCCAATGTTCTATACTTGGATTACACATATATTTACTCAACTTACACACGGAATAAGCAATATCAGGTCTAATACAATGCATCGCATACATTAAAGACCTTATAGCACTTGCATATTCAAGTTGTGCCACTGCTCTACTGGTATTATAATTTAATTTAATACTGGAATCAAATGGAGTATTCATCTCTTTGTAACCAAGATGTTGAATTTTATTCAACATTTTTCAATGTAATCACATTGGCTCAAAGAATAACCCCCACTATGTTTTTAACTTTAATATCCAAGATAGTATCCACTTCATCCAAATCTTTCGCTTTAAAAATGAAAGTCAGATACTTATTAATCTCAATGACTCCAGTCATATTGGTTCCAAAAATAAGCATATCATCAAGATATAAGCACACTAAGACACCATAATCGTTAGTGAATTTAGAATACATACACTTATCAACACTATTGTGTTTGAAACCATTAGACAATATGACTAAATCAATTTTTTTTATGCCACTGCTTAGCTGCTTGCTTAAGCCCATAAAGAGATTTAATCGATTTACATACTTTCCTTTCATTTCCAGGAAGAACAAAGCACTATGATTGTTCCATGTAAATTTTCTCATTTAAATCTCCATTCAATAAAACAGTTTTGACTTCCATTTGATAAATGCAAAGATCATAAATGGAATCAACTAATAAGTTCAAACAGCTCCACAATTGCCCAAGAGCAATTGCATCATATCCGCTCGTTTCTATCTCATAGCAGAAAAATGCACTAAAAATCTAATCCAAAATCATAATTCCAGAATTTACACATGCCACAAGCATATTTATAAATATAAATGTGACTTAATATGGTTCAAAACCACAGTACTGCATTCTCTGCATATATCATATGGCCTTCTAGTAGCATATTTTGCAATTGTGGTCACCTTTGATAGTTTAGTTCTAGCAATTTATACACCACTAACAATCAAAAAGCCTATGCGAACATAAGCTTATCGCAAATAATTTTCCAATAGCTTCACCAAGACAAACCAACGCTTGAACGAAAAATTGTCCCATGATTAGGACGACTCATAAGCGCTTTCGATTGTGTGCATCCGAATTAAATCGACAACAAAACTATAATATATATCAAATCACCGAGAGGAGAGTCAATGGAATTCTCCAATTTTCTCATTCTCAGAAAGATCAAACAATAGTAAAAAACTATCTTAACGGGTCAACCACACCGATAGACAGAATGTAATGATCCATTTCTCAATCAAACAATTACCTCGCACAAATCAGGAACCCAGAGAGAGAATCACCAACTAACCTGCAACACGACGACGGAGACGAACAACATGACTGACCAGACATGCGTTGGGTCCTTGTCCTCGGGCAAGTACTCGTTCAGATGCTCCAATCTCGCGAACGCCCTCGCGCACGGCCCCCGGAGCCTGCCCACGACGTACGAGTCCCTCCCGAAGTACTTGGCGAGGAAGGAGTTCTTGTTGCCGAGGGTCAGCCTCATTGTTCCCTACAAACCCCTGGCCAACTCCACGCTCATCTCCGCCGCTCCTTCACGTGGTCCACCTAGTTTACCCGAACTCGCCCATCTCATGCCATGTTTCATATGCTCCTTCAGGATCACCCATCCGAAAGAACATTGAGATCAACATATTGTAGGTTTGCATGCTGGTCATGCACTGGACCTCAGTCATTTTCATATAAAGCCTAATTGCTTCATCCACCTTTTGTTGTCACAAAGAGCCCTTAAGAAGCAGTTATAGGTGACAATGTCGGGGATAACCATTGTTTCCCATCTCTTCCAGAACCTTCATTCCTCTAGTCGGATTTCTTACTCTACACCACCCAAAGAACAATATATTGTAGGTATAGGCGCTCCACTGAGCCTTATTCAATTCTGTCTCCTCACATATCTTGTTGCCAAATTGGATCTTATTGTTAATGGTGACGCATTTTTTCCCTCATCTACTCTTGGCCTCTCCAAGAGATTGTTCGCGGGAGATGAGCGAGATCCAGTCTAAGATGGTGCATAAAGTAAATAGAGAATCTTATTTGTGAATGGAAAGTCGTTCATATCTCTCATTTCCATTGAATTCCTTTCACTTCTCTGCTTCATTGAATCCAAACGCAACCCCCATTCTTTCCGTGCCACGGTTTGGACTGCCTCACAATAACCGCCAGCGTCATCTTCTACTCCGGGAGATTAGCCTTGCAATTCGAGATTCCACCGTCCTCATCTTCTTCTCCGTCGCAAAATATGCTGTCAAGATTATCTCGAGCAGCAAAATGTTTGGGAGCCATCGACATGCACAGAGTGTGTAATTGACTTTGACTCCATTGTTGCAAAATAATTCCTTAAAATTGTTGGGAAAATATCACGTGAATCGGGAAGAACAATGAAGTCAAACTTTGAGGCGTGATATCACTTTCTTTAAGGAATTATTTGCCCCACGAAGTTGCTAATGGTCACTGGCAAATTTCCTCCAGGATACAATAAAGTCTCGATTGAGAATACCGAATAGCAATTTCGGTATATCTCCAGGGTCTCTCTAGGAAACAATTAGAAAAGATGGCTGCAGTTTTCTGAATGAAAAAGTATCTCTGAATTCCGAATGAAGAGACTTGATATTCAACTATGCAAAAAACCGACTCACTAATCACACCATTTCGAACAAAAGCGTCCCTTCATTGAAAAGATGTATGGTGAATTGGTACGAAATCAAAAGTCACGTTAAAAAAGATATATGAAATTCGGAATTAAATTATTAAAAAATAACCGCCACTCTATTGTGAACAATCATATTGTTTCAATAGGACAAAACAGTTATTTTATAATAATAAATTCGAAATTTAATAAATAAATAAAAAATGATCGTTGATTAGTGCCAAATCTCGTCCACGTGCACACTCACATCCTTTCGATGTGGGACAAGGCACCTCATTGTTTGTTTTACAAACAAACTACCAACAGGGATTAGAATTCTTTCTTCTTCTTTTTTGGTACAAAATGTTTCTGATCCACGTTGTTGAAGTTTGGATCTTGGCCAACCCCGAAACCTCCCTCGGCCAAGCAATGGGTTAATCGGATTTCTAGGGCCGCCATATCAATAGGTTTTAAACTTTTAAATGGATTATGCATTTTGAGTCGCAAAATGGTTTTACGTGCTTATAAAGAGCCGTGTTTTTCTCTATTTTCGATTGCAGAATATCTTATTGATGGGTTACAAACATGAGCACTAATAATAATTGTTTTGGTAAATTTTGAACTTTAAAATGTATTATCAGTTTACAAAATACTGTCGTATCCTTATTTACTAAAGAGGTGTGTTTTCCTTCATATTTGATCGGGAAAGCTTCCCCCAACCAGATAAGAGTATAAATGAAGACATAGCCGACCCTCCAACCAGGAATAGAGTTAAAATATGACTCTTTGCGAGCTCTATTTTAATTTATAGATGATTTTTAAAATTTACTAAATAGATAATATTATCCGAAACCGAATTCAATAACTCATTCACAAAACTACCCTTTGCTCCATTGACAAAAAATTGTTTACTTGTAAAGTTGTGTAAACGATAAAATAAAAAATCAATTACAATCTTAGCATATCTTTCTTTTAACTTTCCTCCATTTAAGCCGAACTTCTCAATGAACAATTAAATTTCTGCTCGTATGATTTTAATTTTGTGCTATCTTATGTTTCAATTTCTCAATTTTTTGCTTTTATTTGGGCCAGATACCGCACACACATTTTTGAATAAATGGTTGTTGCTGAACATAGAAGTGATTTTTGTATAAGTTTGAAATAATTTATTTACCAAAAGAATACTAGGGTGAGTCTCTGGTACCATATTAGTATCGCACTGTTCTGGCAAGCGAAATTTCTGGCAAGCGAAATTTGAAATTTTATGTGAAAATGTTATTAAGATAGATATGAGACGAGATCAACTGAGCCAAATTCATGATATATATCCATCCATGTTTGTCAATGCACTTGTCCGTGTGACCTCAGTGCATGACAAGCTTTAGGTGTCGTCAAAGAAACTTGTCGAGAAAAAAAGTTTATATAGTGATTATTAAGTATATTAGAAGGTGTTAATAAATTGAATGGTTATTAATTTACAAATGTCTAAAGATAGACTAACATGAATATATTGGTACGTGATTCATTTAATATATAGATTCTTTATATACCTGTTGGCACCCTTAAGAAGTCAACTTTGATGTCAAAAAGTTAGGAAGAGTCGATGCAATTCACCGTACATCGACTGTGACTTTGAATATGATATTAACTCGGGCCACTGTTGATGAGAAAGTGTTAAAAGACTATCAAGACAGAGAAATTTCTTAAGTTGGACCATAGTGATAAAACAGAATTATCGACTAAATAAAATCAAGTTTGATCATGAGTATTGACCGATTAATAGAACATGATCGGTGTCAACAAAGAGTAAGCAATATATTGACCAGCACATGTGATTTAACATAGACGGTAAAAAACAACCAACAGTCAAACACTGACATCGGCCGTAAGAAGCCAACAGAAGTAAGTTGACAAGGGAGGAAAAGTTTTCATTCATTAACTGAGCCGAGTCAATATTGTTCTAGTCAATGACGCAACGAGAAGCACGGACATCGACTCGCGAAATGCGATTGAAATCAAATTGGCTGCAAGGTTAAAAATATCAGGATTAGCAATTTACTCGAAATCTATTTCCGATTGTTTATTTAATTTTATCAATCAAACACTTGCTCTTATTTGTTCGGAAAGATTTGTGTTGTCACTAAGGGTATAATTTCATAAGTTTTAAAACTTAATCATCGAGTTTTTGTTCCTTTCTCGGTACACGATCGTCCATCAATTCGGAATTCAAGGACTGCGATGTTTGACCAGGATTCCCGTCATTCGAAACAGAATAATTCCTACTGCTGAGTCGAAGATTAGATGACAGTTATTTCGGAGTGAACAATTAGAAGTATTTGCAATGTCTGATGTAAAAAAATCCTACGTGTCAAATACTAACTTTTTGCCCAAGTGGCCACCCTTCCTACTTGAGAAAGGGGAGATGAGAAGCTTGATTTCCCACATTCTCAAGGGGCCTAGGGGTGGGGACGTTTAATTTCAAATGTGAGTTTCGACTCCTACACTCTGCACAAAGACAAGGCAAAAGTTTGAGAGTAAGTTGAAAGTTAAAGTAGGATAAAAAAAAAATACTAACTTACTGCAGTTGTAAGTGATGAATGTAAGAGTAGAGATAAGAAATAAATATAGGCACCATAGAGTTTTGTACACCAGCTTCTGGAAATAATTTTGATACATGTAGCATTACTCAACAATATTTAGAAGGGATATGTTCACTAGAAGTCCTAAAACTTATCACGAAAGTGTAATTGAATCCTAAAACTTACAAAAAGTACAATCAAGTCCTAAAACTTGTCAAATTAGTTCAAATGAGTTCTAAAGTTAACACTGTCAAATTTACTAATGGAAAATGCTGACATGGCTCTGACGTGACTTATTTTAGTATTTTCTCTCTCCTACGTGGCAATGACGTGGTTAAAACGACGTCGTTTTTTGCCCAAATTTGATTTTTAATGCTTATTTTATTTAAATTAAATTTAAAAAAAATAAGACCTCCCTCCCCGCTTGCCCTCCCTTGCCGCCCCATCGCCGGGAGGGGCCGGCGAGGGTGAGGAGACGGCAGACAGGGGTTGCGGCCCTCCCCTAGATTGGGCGAGGGGTCGCGGCCCTCCGCTACTAGCGGCCCTCGACTAGGTCTGGGCGAGGGCTGGGGCTCAGCGACACCCACCTGCCGTCCCCCCACCCTCACCGGCCCTTCCGGCGAGCCTTCCCTCTCTACCTATCCTCCTCCTCCCCGTTTTTTTCATAATTAATTTTAACTTATTTTTTAAATTTAATTTAAATAAATTAGTATTAAAATAAAAATAAAAAGTCATGTCATCGTCACGTTGGATAGAAAAATAATAAAAAATTCACGTCAGCATTTTCCTTTCGTCATATTAGACGGTATTAATTTTAGAACTCGATTGAATCAATTTGATAAGTTTTAGGACTTGATTACATTTTTTGCAAGTTTTAGGACTCAATTACATATTTATGATAAATTTTAGGACTTCTAGTGAACATATCCCTATTTAGAAATGGTCCAAAGTGTGAAAAGCTATACCCCGACGTACTCTATAAAACCTCTTCCCTGTTACATCTCTCTCCCCATCCTCTCTCTCTCGATGGAAGACGCGTGGGTGTACATCCTCTCTGCAGAATCCTCCTTCCTTCTCTTCCTGTTCAAATAGCAGAGAAGCAACAAGCGAAATCTCCCGCAGGCCCGCCTTCGCTCCCCATCATCGGCCACCTCCTCCTCGTGAAAGAGCCTGTCCACCGGACCCTCCAGTCCCTCTCTAACCGCTATGGCCCAGTCCTTTTCCCTCTCCTTCGACTCTTGTCCTGTGGTCGTCGTGTCCTCCCCGTCCGCGGCCGAGGAGTGCTTCACCAGGAACGACGTCGTCCTCGCCAACCGCCCCCTGCATGCTTGCGAGCAAGATCATGGCCTACGGCAACACCACCATCGGCACCGCCCCCTACAGCCCCCACTAGCGCAACCTCCGCTGTCTCACTGCCCTCGAGCTCCTCTCGCCGCATCGCCTCGGCGGCTCCCTTACCGTCCGATGGGAGGAAGTCGGGCTCCTCATGAGGAGCCTCCACGAGGCGGCCACGGCCTGGGGCAGCGGTTTCGTGAGGGTGCAGATGACATCGAGGCTGCAGGAGCTGTCCTTCAACATCATCATGAGGATGGTCTCTGGGAAGCGCTACTTCGGGGCTTCTTTACGAGCGAACCTGATTGTTCTTCAATTTCCAAAACAAGTTTCATCTATTTTTGAAACAACTGAGCATATACTTAGTTAATTTCTTATACCCAATTCGCGGCAGACAATGTTAAGTGCGGGCACAGACACATCCGTGGTGACAATAGAATGGGCCATGTCCCTCCTACTCAACCATTCGGACGTCATGAAAAAAGCTCAAGCAGAACTAGACAATGTCGTTGGCCGAGACCGTCTAGCTGACGAAGCAGACCTCCAGAAGCTGCCTTGCCTTCAAAACATCGTCAACGAGGTGCTCCAATTGTTTCCGCTGGTGCCCGTCCTAGTGCCTCACGAGTCTGCTGAGAATTGCACGGTCGGCAGGTTCGACGTGCCCCAAGGCACCATGGTCCTCGTAAATGCGTGGGTGATTCAGAGAGACCCAAAAGTGTGGGACGATCCCACAAGTTTTAAACAAGAGAGGTGTCAGGGATTGGAATGTGATCATTCGTACCGGTTTCTGCCGTTTGGAATGGGGAGGAGGAGTTGTCCCGGTGCTGGCCTAGCCAACAGAGTGGTGAGCTCAGCTCTATCCGCGCTCATTCAGTGCTTCGAGTGGGCACGAGTCGGCTAGGAGCCGGTGGACTTGTCGGAGTGGACAGGACTCACAATGCCCAAGTGAGAGCCATTGGAGGCTATGTGCAAAGCGCGTGAGTGCATGATTGCAAATGATCCTGCACAGCTTTGAGAAGGAAGGTTGTTTCTCTAGTGAATTTATCTCGGTCGTGTATCTCCAACGTTTTTGAATGATCAAATAAACGGAAAATAGGAATGACCGCTTCATGGAGGAATGATCGTGAGCATCAGTAGCACACTTATGAGGCCTCATGCCGCTTTAGGCCTCTCTCTTAGGAGAAAAATCCTGGTTTATATATTGTTCACGCCTCTGTCTATTGCGGGCATTTGTTGGTGCACCGGTGACTTTGATATGGTTGACCTGGCATATTGAGTTCGCGTGGCTTGTTGAAATCCGTTCCAAAATGAGAATTGATCGAATTCGTAGATAGACAATGGATGTCCAAAACATTGCAAAATGAAAGGTATAAATATGACATGAAAATTTGAGAAGTGTACAACTTTAGCATCCCTAAATAATTAATGGACTAATTAAGTTTAATCTCCCGAAAGATTATAGTATGTAGATCCCTCTAATCTGATAACTCGAATGAATTTAAGTCATGTAATAAGTATTGTCTCACTCGTGTACTTTGGTTTAAAAATTTGGGTGTTCAGTGATTTGTACCATAGATCAATCTCAAAATCCTTTTAACACTGTATTTGAATTTTAGTTAAATTTACATGTGAGTAATATCTATAAATTGTGACGGTTGACACCTAAATTTTAGCTAGTCATTTAGGAATTTATTGCATAAGAAAATTAGAGATTGACCCGACCCCTAGACAAAACTATTGCATGCATAGTTCACATTTATTTTGGACCAATACTTGCCACAATCACATGTGGCGCACATGTTCTGGTCACGTGATAAGGATTAATATCATATTTTGTGGATCAAGGTTTCAAATTAAGATGAAATCGTCCATGCTGGTGCAATCTTGATTGTTTCGGATTAAAAATTTAAATCGAGTTCAAGATAAGTTCGAGGATCAATTCTAATTTGGATATTGGCTCACGACAGTTAACTTTTGAATGCTTGATGATATTATCTCTATCGTGATATCTCGTCTTCAAAAGAGATTGAATTGTTCGTAATTTTAAACAAAAGAAAATTTGAAGGCATGAACATGATTTCGGAGATATCAATATGGAGTTGTTTTAAGGTAGAGAAATTCGATGAGGAAATAGTGGACTCTTGACAGATTGAAGTGAATAACGAAATTTTCACTTCAGTGGATTAGGACAAGAAAACAACCAAGAGAGAGTATGGACTAAGGGTGTGAATGACAACATTTCTCTTCCCCAGCCCTATTTCTGGCTAGAAATGAAAAAAAAAAAAAAAATTCCCGGACGAGTTCTGAGCAAAAAGTAGTGTTTGATAACGACATAAAATTTATGTTTTCGGAATAGAAATTCATTTGATAACGACGCAAAATTTCCATTCTTACCGACCAATGAGCGGTAGCGACGACGGTGGCAACGGGCGACAACAGACGACCCATGAGCATCGGCAGGTGGTAGTGGCGAGCGGCGGCAGGCGGCGGCTGACGGCCTGCCAGCAAGCGGCGGAGGTGGCGGACAGCCGGCCAACAAGCGGTGACGGCAGACAGCCGATCGGCAAATGGCGGCTAGTGGCAGCGGATGGCCGACGGCCAGCAGCAAGTGGGCAACGGTGGACGGCAAGAGTAAACAATAAAAGAGAGTTGTTATTTCTGTTTCTTTTCCAAAAATATAAAAGTAACAAATTTTAACTTCTCATTTCTATTCCAAATTTATTTCTGGGCCAAAATTTATCCCAGAAATAAAAAATTAAATTATTTTACCAAACAGATTTTTGTTTTAAACTTATTCCCGGGAACAAAAAAATAAAAAAAATAGGAAAATAGAATGGTTATCATTTGTGCCCTAAAGTCTTGATCCACGTGAGTGAGATGCGCGAGAAGAAAAGGACAAACAAACAGAATTGGAGTCAAATTCAATCAGCAAGGAAATTTGAAGCAGCGAGAATCAATGAAAGATAATGGATAATAGCAAGAGTGATGGTTTGAAGAAAGGGTGACACGTCAATCTCTCGGAGGATATCACATATACACGATCTCTTCAGTTACAGGGGAATTCTTTATCTCGTCAACAAGGACGAGCTCTCTCCCTATAAATAGAGACGCTCGGGAAAGAAGTAAAAGGGGGGCTCTCTTTCGACACATACGAAAAAACACAGAGAGAAAATTGAGAGAAAAGAGAGTGAGCTCGGCCAAGTCCTTTGTGGCCGAGCTCCCTTCCCTCGCGGCCAGAACTGTGGCCACACCTCCGACGACTCGCTGCTGCCCCTGTCTGTGACGACGAATCCAACCACCTTGAGTCGCTGTGTCTGTGGCCTCAACGAGCCAACTAATCCGAGCTTGTCTGACGTGTTGCCGCTCCTCCACGAGACATCCCCGCTGCAATCACCGGCATCGTCCACTGCTCCAGACCAGCAGGCCCCGTCTTGCCGTTTTCCTTTGTCGGAGCTGCACCTTATCTCCCGCCGCTGCACGACCTGTGGCCGCACTTCTAGCAACGGTGTCTAGCCCAAAGCTTCCTTGGCTAATCCTTTGCACGCCAAAACAGCCCCGTGGTGCTCTTGATTAATTCTTTGCAGGTTCTCGGTGGAGTTCCAAGCTGTTCAGAACAAACCAACGCTCCTGCATCAATCCAAGCGAACCTTGTGACATCAGCACAGCAATCTCAGAGAAGCTTTGCAGATCCTTAGCCGCGTTCGGTCAAAGCCCAACCGTGAGTCATTCCCCGTAGTGAATCGTCGAGCACACCGTGAGGAGCCCCTCCTTGGCCGAGCACCACTTCACCGGCCGCACGAGCCGTCCGTTACGAGTTCGAACTTGGAAAGTCAATCTCTGAATTAGGTAAAAAATCTTATCCTATTTTAATTCGAATATTTGACTCTCTATTTCGATTGATTTCGTTATCTAATTAGGATATTCTGAGTGAATATGCATATCCGAAATACCGAGTAGCCTTTAAATTAGGGATTTTTCTCTAATTTCACAACGTGCTATGATCATCAATCCGATCTCCCGCCTAAGATATAATTCGTGATCGCACGGAAAATCATCAATATGATCTCCTACCTGAGATACGATTCGCAATTGTGTGGAAAATTGGCCAATCCGATCGTCATGCCCGGGATATGATTCGTTAATCTATTGTTTCTAAATTTAAATGGATATGGATAATATTTCCTATGATTCAATGCCGTGTCGTGCGGATTTGATTTCTTTGTATCTTTGTTTGATTTGAATTGATTTTGTTTTTCTAAAAAAAAAATCCAAAAAGATTAGATATAATTGAAGTAGATTATTTTTTTAAGATAATTGCATGTTTAAATTAGGGAATTTAATTCATTTCGAATTTCAAAAAAAAAATAAGAATAAACATGTGCATGTCATATAGATTAATTACATCATGCTTGCATGTCACCTTGCCATGTGTCATTGCTCGCGTATCATTTAGCAATTATATGTTAGGTTCATGTAATTGTGTGACATAATAGAATAGTCACATAATGATTTTTGTTCGTCATTAGAATTCGGACATTTAAATAAATCGTATTTAGACTAGTAGCATGCATTCCATATAGTTTAGTTTTCACTAAATAAGAGAAAATTATAAAAAAATATTTGAGTGAAATTGCCTGTTAATTAGAAACTCTATTTAAGGTGATGATGTGATTTTCTAGCTAATATTATAGATATTTCCGTTGTTTCGAGATATTTTTTCCTCCTTATCTTTGCAATTTGTTTACTGCTTTGCTTCATTGAGTGTTAAATAATGGTTGCGCACCCGCATGATCACCTCACATGTTAGTGAATAAGATAAATTAATCTAAGTTGCCTGTCAAAATATTTTTGAAAATAAAAGAGAAAAGATACCGAAATGGCATTAGAGTATTTTAGTGTAACAAAGTCCCCGAATCCATGATCTCTGGTTCATATAAGTAAAGTAGAACTCTCGATACTTTACTTGGGTTTCTAATCGACCCACCAAAAATAAATTAATGGTGACTCCAAAATGAAAATGATATGCATGTTAA
This sequence comes from Syzygium oleosum, assembly GCF_021117445.2. NCBI lineage: Eukaryota > Viridiplantae > Streptophyta > Magnoliopsida > Myrtales > Myrtaceae > Syzygium > Syzygium oleosum. The sequence continues at coordinate 69,943 of NW_026607506.1, read as the reverse complement.
GAACTTTAACCTTAAGTTGCGAATTAGTATAGGCTTGGGAGAGCCAAGCTAGATTTAGCCATAATAATCCATTAGCTGAATCCCTAGGTAGTGCACAACTTAATAAATTCTTAAGTATGGAGAATGCCCACAGACAAAAGTGATGTTGAACTATAAAAAAAAAAAATGAATTTCAGTCGTAAAGAAATTTGTATCTCCAGTGGAGTCGCCAAGTTGTCACGACCTCACACCACCTAGGGGTTTGGCTAATGAATTATTAAAACTAAGCCTAAAAGGCCCTCCCAAGCCCTACCAATTTGCGATTTATGGTTCAAGTTGTTAACATGCAAATGATTTTCATTTCGGAGTCGTCACCAATCTATTTACGGTAGGTCGATTAGAAACCCAAATAAAGTATAGGGAGATATACTTTATTCCTACGAACCAGAGATTATGAGTATGCTAGATTTACTCTAACGCTCTTTCGGTACCTTTTTTTTTCATGAAAATGTTTGAGTAGTCTGGATTGATTTTATTTCTTTCTAACATGTGAGGTGTTCATGCGGGTGCGCAAACCACCAAATTAACACCAAATAATCAAAGTATTAAATAAATTGCAAGATAGGAAGAATCACTTACCTCGAAGCAACGTAAGCATCTGCATTGTTAGCTAGAAAATCACATCAACAATCCTAATATGATTTCTAATTAACAAGCAAAAGATAACCGCCACCATCGAATTAATCTACGCAATCCGCAAGATTTAGTTTGTCATCTTTAAATTTGGAAAACGATATAAATCGGCATATTGATGGAAGATTCCTCGTTTAAATTTGGAAACGGGATGAAATCAACCATCGTATCCAAATAGTTATGGATAGAATGGAAGATTCTTCGTTCTGCCGAGTACTCTTGCAGATATGCTTGCATTTACCCGAATATATCGACAAATCCACAAAAGATAACATATTATCCACATTAGGCATTTAAATATTTAAAACGAAATGAGATAATATTCTTACCTAATTTGCAGATAAATTCTAAATTCAAACTTGATCCGGATCGGGACTGCGGATCATGGGATGACCGATAGCGGTGGTGCTTGACGGTGATGGCGGTGGCGCGGATGAAGCTGGCCGTGGGGAGCTCGTGGTGACTCACAGGGATTGGTAAGAGGGCGGCAAGCACAGTAGAGTAAGGAGAACCTGTGGCGGGAGCACGGGGACGAAGCTTGACTTCACACGTTTGTTCTTCCTTTATGTTATTTGTTTGTGGAGAATGCGGGATCCCAAGAGCATAATGTTGTCTCCTTCTGCAGCGAACTCATTCTCCACCAATTGCACTCGGTTTTGTCCTCCTGTGAACCTGCAAACAAAAATCGTCCCCGACAGGGAGAGGAAAAGATGAATTCTTTTGCTTCTTTCTCCACTGAAGCACTTCTCTATTTAATTATTGCTCTTTTGGCGATCGCTTGACTCCTCACAAACGAAGGATGGAAGACTGGCCGCGTCAATATGATGTGAATAGACCGCAGAGAACGAGCGAAGACACCAGCGAGCAGCAGATGGATCTGGGAAAACTGTAGGTGCGGTACCGAGGCCTCGCCTTTGTGCGTTGGCTCGCTGGAAGAATCGTCGTGGGCTGGGGCTCGTCGGTATAGTGGATGGAAGCTAGCAGGGCAGCGGCGAACAGGACAGCGAACTCGATATTGGAGCAGCTCGTCACAGGAGCTTCTTGGCTCACGGTGGAAGTAGCAGGTGTCGCGGCAGCGGAGTAGCAAGCGTGGAGCAGCCGAGAGGCTGGACGTCACGGAGGAGGGCAGCACGGCGTCGAGCGACTGGCCGTGTGGGGATCTCGGTCAAGGTTCGGCCGAGAGACTCCTTTTCTCTCATTCTCACGCCTTCTCTTATTGGGGCCGGGAATTGTGAATTGTGTGGCCCCTCCTTGTGACGACCTAAGAGACCTATTTATAGTGGAAAATTAGGTCTATCCCTCTCTTATAAGGCCGAAATTTCGGCCTCTTAGGCTTAATTAAGCTCCAAGCCACTTTAATTAAATCTCAGATTAATCACATGGGCTCAATTAAATAAATTCCAGCCCCAATTATAAATCCAACCAAGTCCACAAGCTCTCCTTATCATGTGATTTTCGGCCATTTAACTCCATGCATTGGCCAAACTTAATTCCCTGATGTGCGAGCTCAGTCCACCTGACTGTTTCATGCTCATTTACTGCCGATACAATTAAATGCAATTAATTAAAATATGTTCCTAAAACTATATGATAAATGCCATAATACAATTATTTGATTTTTGCTAGGGGCCGGGGTTGGTCCCTAATTTTCTATGCACTTAATTCTAAATGAGTTGGCCAAAATTTAAGTGTCAACAGTGACTCGCCATCAATGCCCCTGATAGAGCGATCTTGTTTGCCATCGGGGTCATATGGTGTAACATGAACAACGAAGTGTCCAACGATGGGACTGTGAAAAGCACTCCCACTTCCACTAACGTTGTAGCTTCTCCAAGCGGGACCGCTCGCCCTCGCATCCCTCAACATGAAGCAGGCTAGCTCCTCCTCCATCGAAATCAATAGGTCGAACCGCCTCTTCGGGTGGTTCAAGCTACAATACTGATGGATCGGGCGACGGCGATCTGAGACGGGCAGGTGCAGACGGAGTGATCGGAGGCTCTTGCGGTAGACGGATCTCTGCGTTTAGCAAATGACAGGGACGACAATGGTGTTTTGGCATTTCAGGCACTTCCCAACGGTCTATTATGAGCTAAGGCATTGAATTATATATCTAAGCTCATCATTGCATCTCAGTTAACACCCCAATCGAGCCTCTTTTGCACCTTAGTGGTATGTCCTCTAGCTGTTTTCATCTTGTTTCTTGCATGATTTGTCGACCAACTCTGTACTGCCCTATGTACCGATCACTGCTCGATCTTTGTTTATACAACTTGCTTCCTTCCGTAGAAAAGAGCAAGCGATGGAGGAAAATGTTGCCCGCGAGAAATAATGTCATGTCTTTTATACTAGTTGGTGCTGACTGGACCAAAAGAAAATTTGGCAAACGGGTGATTAGAAAATAAACAAAGGTTTGGTTTATGGTTCTAGCTCGACCACAAAGTCATCGGCTCTCCATAAAGCAAGTTTTTCGAATGTTGATCAAGTCGTAAGTGCGTGGATAACGAGTGCCAGCTCCCTAGAGCAAAGTTTGAAAAAGATTTTTCTAAGTGGATCTAAACGGCAGAAAATATAAATTGCTTGAGAAATGAAGTGCGAAGACTGGAAATTAAAGGAACAACGGAGGACTCAAAGGAATTTCGGAGGAGGAATACAGAATTAAAGGGATGACAATGTTATAGCTATAGCGTCCTCTTGTAGTTACCTGTCTTAGCTGATTGTCAACTTGTGCGGAGTCCAACGATACTTTTGAAAACACATTACCCAAAAAAAAAAAACGATACTTTTGAAAACAAAACTCGTAGGTTAAGAAAGCGTGAGCTTTGAGCAAATTGATCATAGTGATGCCATTTGGACTCTTCTCAACCAAATCCAAATTAATTTAATCCCACCGTGGTATGTTCATGCATGTACTCTTGAACATATAGACATAATTGACCACAGCCCTGAAACCCAGTGATAGACATTATTGAGCGAGTTCACATATAGTATATACACATTGCACCGCCGACAGCAACTTGCCGACATTCGACTCAACTAGGTTGGATTTCTCTCGATCGTTGATCAGTTATAAAACTCATGTCACGGTTACGATGGACCGGATCGATATGAACTCAAATCTAGGAAATAAATACAAATTGCGAGGGATGAATCGCTTTTGGAGGACAAGTAGAAGAGCATTGAACCCGCACTCGCTTGGACATCTCTGTGACCAGCCAACCAACGGGGACAGAATCTGTGTTATTCTCAAGAATGCAAGCTAAGACCGAACCTTGTTCAAAATGTAATCTATGACCAGGGTAACAGCACCGGAGTCCATCCCGCATCACTCTGCACCGTAATCAATCATTATTCTCATGCCTCAGGAGCATTTCCACCACTTGGCTCATGGTGGGTCTGGCGTCCTTATCCTCCTCCACGCACTTGAGCGCGACCTCGATCAGGATCTCCATTTTCTTCAGGTCGTAATCGCGCTTGAGCACCGGATCCACCATCTCTTGCAGACGGGAACCCGTCCTCCCCGGTTCCATCATCTTACTCCTTGCCCACGGGATGAGCCGGATTTGCTTGGCATCCCCTCCGCTCTCCAATGAGTGGACGCTCGTCGTCGGGCTAATCCCCGTCACCATCTCTAACATGACAATCCCGTAGCTATAGACGTCCACCTTGGATGTGATGGACAGATTAGAGACCCATTCGGGAGCCATGTAGCCTCGGGTTCCTCTGATTCTCGAGAAATCGGAATTCGTCACCTTCCCTCGGTCCATTAGCTTGGAAAGCCCAAAATCCGCGACTTTGGGTTGGTAATCGGAGTCTAAGAGTATGTTCTGAGGCTTCACGTCGCAATGCAGAACCCACTCCAAGCACTCCTCGTGGAGATAAGCTAGACCCTTTGCGGTACCTACCGCGATGTCGAATTGCCTTTTCCAATGGAGCTCAGGTGACGACAAGTTCTGTGCCAGCGACCCGTGTTCCATAAACTCGTACACCAATAGCCTGTGCTTTCCCTCGGCACAGTAACCCCACATCTCGATCAAATTCATGTGGTTCACCCTCCCGATCGTGCTGGCCTCGGCCAGAAAATCGGCCTCTCCAGTTGTTGCATTGCTGAGCACCTTCACTGCCGCGACCCGATCATCCGCCAATAGGGCCTTGTACACGATCCCGCCTGCGCCTCTCCCGATCTCCTGGCTGAAATTCCTCGTTGCCTTCTTGAGCTCGTCATAGGTGAACCGCTTGAACCCGGTGGCCGCAAGGAGGTAGCTCTGGTGCACAGAAGTGACGTCCTGCTGGTTCCTAATCAGGAAGAACCACACCAAGAATACCACCACAATCTCGATCCCTCCGACCACGCAGGCGAACCAGAGCATGAAGCTCACCGCCCCGTTTTTGCCTTTCTTGGCATAAGTCCTGTCCAAGATCACCTCCGTGGCGGGAGAGCAAGTGTACTGAGTTCTCTTCACCAGCTGGTCCTCGGTGAAGGTCTTGTTCTTGGGGACCTTGATGAAGAACTCACCGGTGAAGCTGGGCAGGTTGTGGCCATTCAGGAGCTCGATCTTCGGGAAGCAATTGAACGTGGTGCTGCCGGAGTCCGACAGCGACCCGCTGTACTGGAATCCTCGGCAGTTGCACAGGCTCAGGCAAGTCTGCCGGCACTTCTCGAGGGTGGTGTTGTAGATGGTGTTGTAGTCGTAGCCATAGAAATCGATGTACAGGAGCTTCACGAACCTGATCTCATCGGCGACGCACCCGTCGGAGAACGTGAAATTGGGCACGCAACCGGCCGACCAGTCACCTAGAACCTTGGGGACGTACCCAGGCACGCAGGAGCAGCGCCGGCCCTTGGCCGGGTCGTAGCTGCAGAGGCTGTTGTTGCCGCACACGCCGTGGATGAAGCAGGGGATGCCGCTGATCGCCTCCCACGTCACGGTCCAGCTGGTCGAGCCCAGCTCGCGGCTGTAGACCCGCAAGTTGCCATCAAAGTCGAGGGTCATCCTTCTCTGTATAGCTGCGATGCCGTAGTCAGACGTGGAGAATGAGTAGTTGTCGGAGGACTGGAAGCGGCCGAGCGGGTCGAGCACGGCTATGCGGCTGCTGTTGTAGAGGAATCGGCCGAGCTGAGAGCTCTGGGCCCACGGGAAGGGCCAGTACACGCTCGAAATCGACGGGCCGTCGAAGACGAGGCGGAGGACATTGTCGTTGTCGAAGTAGAGCTTGTAGAACCCGGTCGAGCAGTTGTACCGGCTCCGAGCGGAGATCAGGAAAGTGTTTCTGGTGAGTGGCTGCTGAGGTAGGAGTGTGTCGGTCGGCGAGTCGAAGCTCTGCCACAGGACGACGCCGCTGTCGTCAGCGAGGACGAGGTTCCCGGTGTCGTTGAGGCGGAGCTGGGCGGCGGAGGGGGAGCTCGTGCCGGAAGACCAGACTTCGCCGCCGGCGTGGCCGGCGTCGGTGAGGACGAGGTTGCCCGAGTCGAGGAGGGAGAAGGTGGAGCGTCGGCCGTTGACGGGGGCCTGGCGGTTGGCCATCCATACGGGGGTGCAGTCGGTGCCGGAGCACGGGGGCTGGCTGAACCAGACGGCGAAGCCATAGGCGTTGTTGCCGACGAGGAAGAAGCCAGCGGAGAAGGCGCCAGAGGGGGAGACAAGGACGTCGGCGGGGTTCTCGACGGAGAGGGACGCGCTTTTGGCGAGGCTGGGCAGCGCCGAGGTGGAGAGCCGACAAGATTGGAGGAAGAGGAAGACGAAGAGGGGGAGAAGGAGCGAGAACGGTGGAGGAGCCATAGGACTCGGCAGCAAAAGATGAGTGCAGTGAATCTCGCCAAGGACGAGATATATACAGTTGGTCGACGGTACCGCATCTAGAATAGAAAGGTTTGTCATCGCCTTTACGGTAAACGTTGAGCACGGCGTCCACCGTCAATCCATAGCACGATATCTCACCTACCGATTTATTGATTGTATTGTCCACATGGTGAATGTTCAATGTCCGAAGAGAAGACCATTCTTCCGACAAAAAAAAAAATGTCCGAAGAGAAGACCCTTACGACCCCAAAAAAAAATGTCCGAAGACCCATGCTCGTTATTAAATTGGCAATTAAACTTACTGATAAATAGTTAGGTTTTGATTTTGTTTTCAACCAACTCGCTTTGATAGAGTGTCACAAAATTTTTGACGCGGCGACTTGCATGACAATGACAATGACAATAACTAGTGAACTCACATAATAGCTTAACAAATTACTTGGCTTTACAACTTCCATAACGGGTAACCAACTTTATTTTATAATTAGTAGTTCAATATTAAGTTCAAAAGTACCATTGCACTTCAGTTGACCCGTATAAGTAAATAGGATTTTGCCAAGGATGCATATTCATTATTTTCTACCATACATCCATTTACTATCTTCATAAAGATCGTGACACGTGTCTACATAATTCTAGCCTCGTTATGCTCAATCCAAATCCCACCGAATCCTAACGAGCATATATATCTCTCTCTCTACTCACAACTACCTTTGAGCCCGACCTCCATGCCTCCACTTGCCGTCGCCACCGATGGATCACTACTATGGTGACAGTGACGACCTGTTGCTTTTTTTCTTTTCCTTTGAAATTTCTCTTCTGGTATCAAAACTAGAGTAAGCTACGATTGGCAAGATCTCACTTAGCGGGCTTTTCTTTCTATGAATTTTTGTTTCCTGTTGCTATCCAAGCCGTGCCACCGTCTGCCGTCATCTCTGTATTTGCTTTATCTCCCCGTGCATCCATGGCGTTGAGGTGGGACACGGCAAACAATGGCGGATGGAGATGGAGAAGGAGTTGCTGAGGTGGGACATCGGTGGAAGGCTATTAGGCGCGGCAGATGCCAACAATTGATGGTTATCAATTGTGGAAAAGACTAGGGCTTGAGGAGGATTTGGGGGCTTGAGGATTTTCCAAACGGATGGTAATTTGGCATATTCCTCGTAGGGTTTTGTCTACGAGTTTGAAAGACGTACTACAAAAAATAGAGGCATACTTTTTCGTTATGAAATGAAAACCCAAGTATGTAATAGAATGAAAATTTGAGCTTTTTTTTTTGTATTCTCTCTTAAAGAAATTCTACAGTTCTCAATACATGTATCGTTTTCGTGTTAAGTATAATCATGGCATTAGAAATACACTACTCCAAACTAAATATACTTAACAAGTGTCTCGACAACACCCTTTAACATTTTCTTGAGAAATGTTAAAATCAATCTCTTAGTTTTGCCACAACAAGTTCAAAAATGGGTTTTCCATCTTTCTCATCGTTAGATTTATTTGATCGAACGCAGAACTAAAAAGTTCGAGATATTTATAAGTTATAAAGTTGGACTGACATGCTTGTTGCAAAGAAACAAAACAACCGCAATGTTTTATAGAAAGGTCCAAGCATATGGGCCGAGGTGGACAAAGACCAGGTCAGCGTCAAACAATGCGATAGTTAGTTGACGTGGACACTCTGCGTACCATAAATTTTCGTTTTGACAAGTAGCCGCTTGTCCTAAGGCAACTACCTGAGGTTGGCCTGGTCTGGTTGGTTGCACTTCACATGCAATATTTAAGTATCAATCAGAGAAATGTCAAATTAGAGCCTATTCAAACATTTTTTTTTTAAACTCGGCAAAGAGTGGACGACCAAAAGAAAAAAGAAAGTCTCATTTAAACGGTATTGTTAACTATTCAGGAAAAATATACTCATTGAATATGATTTCAATATATAAATTTGCCCATTTGATGTAGAGGACATTCTCGAGCTGCGGGCATTTTTGGAATTTTCTTATAGTTATGATCTAGCTCATTTGAAGTAATTTTTACCTTTTTACGTTTTAGGTCATTGTTTATTTAGGGCATGTTTGTTGATACTGAGTTTTAAGCACTAAAAAATTTAAGTATATGAAGGTTAAGTGTCGGAGCAATACAAATGCCGAAATATATAAGTCGAATCTATTTGATAGAATCCGATATTCGGATCTTGGTTTTGCGTTCACCGCTTGATAGACAACGTAAGTATTCGTTATGATAGCAATGGACATTTAACGAATGACATGGAATAGTGAAACCGATATGGAATTTTATGGTGTTATGCATATTTTATTAGCAAAATTGAGAGGCATCGGTTATTTAAATTGAAGATCCAAAATCATAGCCCAATTGTTTCATAAAAAAATCAATCGAACTCACATTATCAACTGATACAAGATGTCTCGATCAGCAACGTATAAAAATACAAAATAAATATATTAAAACAGCATGAAGATATGAACAAAAAGCCTTCAGGAGAATACTAAACATTCTGATACTCTACGTGAATTCTAGTCGTTGTCAATAAGTAGGTCCGGCCCAATTAAGGTTTTCGAGTGATTTTTAACGTAAACTGTTAATTTTAGTCGTGGCTTACTCTATATTAGCAAATCCAATTGATAATTCCATTAGAAAGTTTTAGATTTTCAGCATTTAACGGGGGTTATCAAACAAGCCCCTAACTATTGAACATTTCATGATCGTAGGAACCAATTATACGACATGGGCATTGTTATTGACTTTTCAATTGTGGCGTTTGGCCTTTGGATTATTATTTATTAAATGCTTCAAAAATTCGAAGGACATACCAATATAAAAGGTATTGACCCTTCTTCTCGCGAACTTTTCAAAGTTAGAATGCAATTTATATTGATAGCAATTGCCAAATGACACCAGAAAAGGACTGCGTACTACAAGTCACTCTCTAAACATTGCTCGCGACAATTCTTTTTTTCTCGTCCATGCACATCGAATGGAAATATATTACAATTATTGTTGGTAGACCTCGTCAACGAGCGGGCAACTTGTGGTCGCGCTTGCAAAACGGAAGGGCTACGCTGAATTTTTGGGACTACGAGGTTGGCCTGGATAAAAATTCGATGCCAAATCAGTGGGCAGGCTAGGCCTGGGCAAGGGCCTTGAGACACGGCCCAACCATGTATTAATTAAAAGAGATTATGAATAATTATTGTTAATGATTTTACTTTGATACGTGATATTTGTAAATGATGATAGGATAAAATAAACTCGAATTTCTAATACTCACGGGTAAAGCAACAATGTAAAATAACACAAATTCCAAATCTAATTTTCCTTTGATGTCCATTTCTATTTTTTTACCCGAATAGTCGTGAAAAAATAATAAGTCCGTTTAAGTGCCAAATTTTGTAAATTGCAAAAATTCCGGTATCTTGATTAAAAAAAAATCAGATTGTATATTCCATAATATTTTCAGTGAGCATAAAGTATGAGCCAATTAAGATACAAGTCTTTGTATCATTTATGAGATGGCACTTCAGAAAAGATAAATGTAACAACTAATAAGCCAACACCAATGAGGCAATGACCCTAGGTCCTCTCTCTTCCAATTGTACGTAGCGCCTTAAATTGTGCAAACCATGAGTCACCAGTTGGGGCGCCCCGGACCCTAAGATCTTCCAAAACCCATAGTTCAGGTAATTTACAAAATCCAGTATGGCTTCAAACCTTAATACTATACTAGAGTCACCACCGATCAATAGAGATAAACTTAGATCGATTGGATCTCAAGCAGCATAGGGGAAATCAAACTAACTAATTGCACACGTAAAGGAATCTATCAAAGGCAATCTAGAGATCTTAGGTCCAAGAGTTAGTTATGCAGGGGGATGGATTAACTTCCTACGACACCTTTTCGGTACTACAGCCTACTTTTGGTTAAGTCATAAATCATTTGTAAGTTAATTTTCCAAGTACACATGATGTTTTCCAGAATGTCGCCAAAACATTCAATTGGGCCGACTTGACTTGGACCCACCAACTCATGGATCGGATTTTGTTAGCCCGTTTGATTTGATTTTGACCCACGAGACAGTTTTCCAAGCCCAACTCCATCTCTCGTTACTTCATTGATCCCATCTACTAATGTTCAGTATTCCCATTAAAAGTATTCCTATTACATCATCATTAGATAATTTATGGTTTATTGATAAACTCAACTCAAGGGCTCAATTTGTCATTAAAGTTAAAATAGAGTTTTTTTTTTTATCTCATCAATTTTCAATAAACATTTATCTCTATCCATCTAGATAATATACAAGCCATGTAATCTTTTCTCTCAACGAGCCACCTTTATCATTATTAATTTTGATATTCGCTTAATTTCTAAAGCTATAAGTATACAACATATCGACAAAGCTGGCAATGGCTAGTGTAAAATCGAATTACAGAATTTCCGTTAAATAAAACTAATGCTCTTCGAATTTTAAATGAACATAGTTTATTACATGGTCATCAATTCATCTGATTTTTTTTTCCAGTCCTCGTCACGCGATTGGCAGTTGGCACTAACTCTTAACCATTAAGTGAGATTTGGAACTTTGCGACTTCTCCTGATGTGACCCGAGTCTAAACATGTCATAAACCCAATTTTTTTTATTAAAAAAAAGAAGATTTCTAGAATAATAAATATAAGATGAGATGTAGACCGTAGTTCGCTTCAAGCAAATTATTCACTCCCTAAACTAATTTATTTAATGCGACGAGTTAAATTGGGGAGCTTTTGTTAGTTGTAATCCACTTAGAGAATAAAAAAAGGACAAATGTGGAGTTAGGTTATTGGTGTTAATTTCGGAGTAAAGTAATAAAAAGTGGAGACAAGAGACATCAACGAGTTGGGGATGGGGCTGAATTTTTTTTTTTTTATCTAATTAGTCAATTCGGGAGTGGGGATCCCCCTTCTTCCGTTTTTAGCTAGCGAATGAGATTGAACACGAGGTTCAATTTTTTTACATGTTTTAATTTTTTGTAATTTGCTACGCGCATCGAATTAGGTAATTGGGCTTACTGGTAAGGATCCGATTACATTTGACAAGCTGGTTAGTGATGATGATGCTTCTTTGTCGCGAGTTCCTCCATGCATGAATATCTATACAATCGTGAGCCACAACTTAGATGTTTGATACATTTTTTCCACAGTAATTATAGTTGTCAAAATGAGTGTTTCTTTTAAAAAAGATGTTTGACCAATATTTCATAGTTATATCGTCTCCATTGGGGGTGGAAAGTTGCTCCATTCACTTGCACATCCAGCCTCAAATTAGGGCATAGCATGGGAGGGGGCGTGGGGAGAGAGAGAGAGGGAGAGGATGGGTGCACCGGTACCTTTGATATGATTGGTCTCGCATTATGAGTTCCCATGGCTTGTTGAAATCCGTTCCACAATGAGAGTTGATGGAACAAATGAGTTTTGACACTCATTTCCTCGCTCAGAGTCAAAGCTGACCATCTGCGAGTTTCAAGTCGAGGTTGAATGTTACTCGACTTTTCCTTACTTCAATCTACTTACTTGGCTCATGCTTACGCTTCTACTCAACTTAGTACCTATGCCGTGATTTCGTACTATTAACAATACTATGCTCTACATATGGTTATAAAAAGTCCAGTTAAAATTGACAAATAGATAGCTCATATAGTTAGCATTCATTCTAACTATGAAACTGGCCTGTGTAAAGAATGAGGAAGGGCGAACGGTGTTGCTGAAATAGACCCGAAGAGCACAAGCAATTCATTGCAAGAAAGGGGACCCGAAGTTCGGGTCGGAAGCATACTTATTCTTCACTCAAGACCATTTTAAATGATGAAATCCTGCATTTTCGTGAGATCACTTTGGATTCACGTAAAAGCTGTAGCATCCTCTTGTGATTACCCCCATCTTAGCTTTTGTCAACTTGTGCGGACAACTCCAATGGTACCTTTGAACATAAATTTTGTAGGAAAGAAAGTGTGAGCATGGAGCAATTGACGATAAAGGTGCCATTCGACTCTACGTCAACTTGTCTTAGACAAAAAAAAATGCCGCTCTCAATCAATTCTTAGTTGCCCCGCTCTATGGTCTAATTTATCTTGGAGGGAAACCCAAGACAGTCCTGTCACTTTCTCCAAGATCGACCCATTGCCATCTCTTTTATCACGTAAAAATAACAATGTCAACTTGAGAGAGAGAGACAGCTGCCGACATCGACTAGATCTACAACTTTTCTAGGTAAAATCCAAATTTATTCAAGCGAGTTCTAGCCTATCATCGAGCAAGTTCACATATTGTATGTAAACAATCACCACTGGCAAAAACTTGTCACCATTCGACTCAACTAGGTCAGATTCTTCTCAATATTAAACTCAAGTTAACAGCTACGATGGACCGGATCATGTGAACTCAAATCCAGAAAATAAGTACAAATTGCTAGGGATGAATTGCTTTCAGAGGACAAATAGAAGAGTATTGAGCCCGCTTTCGCTTGGAGATCTCTGTGACCAAGCCAACAAACGGGGACAGAATCTCTGTTCAAGAATGCAGACTTTTGGCTAACTTAACATTGGACTCCATATCTTCACGCAACGAGATGATGCCAAGCCATTGCAGATTTAAATATTTTAAGAAGCAATCATCCTTTGTGACCAGAGAAATGACACCTGAATCAATCATACTTTGTGACCAGAGAAATGGCACCTGAATCAATCCCACTTCACTCGCACCCTAATCTAACCATCATTCTCATGCCTTAGGAGCATTTCCACCACTTGGCTCATGGTGGGTCTAGCATTTTTATCGTCCTCCACGCACTTGAGCGCGACCTCGATCAAGATCTCCATTTTCTTCGGGTCATAATCGCCCTTGAACGCGGGATCCACCACCTCTTCCAGAAGGGACCCCGTCCTCCCCAGTTCCTTCATCTTATTCCTCGCCCATGGGATGAGCCGGACTTGCTTGGCGTCCCCTCCGCTCTCCAATGAGTGGATACTTGTCGTCGGGCTAATTCCCGTCACCATCTCTAACATGACAATACCGTAGCTATAGACGTCCACTTTGGATGTGATGGGCAGATTTGAGACCCAGTCGGGAGCCATGTAGCCTCGGGTTCCTCTTATTCTCGAGAAATCGGAATTCTTCACCTTCCCTCGGTCCATTAGCTTGGAAAGCCCAAAATCCGCAACTTTGGGTTGGTAATTGGAGTCTAAGAGTATGTTCTGAGGCTTCACGTCGCAATGCAGAACCCACTCCAAGCACTCCTCGTGGAGATAAGCTAGACCCCTTGCAGTACCTACCGCGATGTCGAATCGCCTCTTCCAATGGAGCTCAGGTGACGACAAGTTCTGTGCCAGCGACCCGTGTTCCATGAACTCGTACACCAATAGCCTGTGCTTTCCCTCGGCGCAGTAACCCCACATCTCGATCAAATTCATGTGGTTCACCCTCCCGATCGTGCTGGCCTCTGACAGAAAATCGGCCTCTCCAGTTGTGGCATTGCTGAGCACCTTCACTGCAGAGACCCGATCATCCGGCAATATGGCCTTGTACACGATCCCGCCTGCGCCTCTCCCAATCTCCTTGCTGAAATTCCTCGTTGCCTTCTTGAGCTCGCCATAGGTGAACCGCTTGAACCCGGTCGCGGCGTGGAGGTAGGTCTGGTGCGCAGAAGTGACTTCCTGCTGGTTCCTAATCAGGAAGAACCACACCAAGAACACCACCACGATCTCGATCCCTCCGACCACACAAGCGAACCAGAGCATGAAGCTCATCCCCCCGTTTTTGCTCCTGTCCAAGACCTTCACCTCCGGGGAGGGAGAGCAAGTGTACTGAGTTCTCTTCACCAGCTGGTCCTCCGTGAAGGTCTTGTTCTTGGGGACCTTCAGGAAGAACTCGCCGGTGAAGCTGGGCAGGTTGTGGCCATTCAGGAGCTCGATCTTCGGGAAGCAATTGAACGTGCCGCCGGAGCCCCACCGGCTGTACTGGAATCCTCGGCAGTCGCAAAGGCTCAGGCAAGTCTGCCGGCACTTCTCGAGGGTGGTATTGAAGATGACGTTGTAGTCGTAACCATCAAATTCGACGTACAGGAGCTTCACGAACCTGATCTCGTCGGCCACGCACCCATCGGAGAATGTGAAATCGGGCACGCAACCGGCCGACCAGTCGCCTGGGACCTTGGGGACGTACCCAGGCAAGCAGGAGCAGCTCCGGCCCTTGGCCGGGTCGTAGCTGCAGAGGCTGTTGTTGCCGCACAAGCCGTGGATGAAGCAGGGGACGCTGCTGATCGCCTCCCACGTCACGGCCCAGCTGGTCGAGCCCGGCTCGCGGCTGTAGACCCGCAAGTTGCCATCGAAGTCGAGGGTCATCCTTCTCTGCATAGCCGCGACGCCGTAGTCGGAGGTGTAGAGCGCGTAGCTGTCGGAGGACTGGAAGCGGCCGAGCGGGTCGAGCACAGCTATGCGGCTGCTACTGTAGGAGAATCGGCCTTGATCATAGTAGGTGGCCCACGGGACGGGCCAGTACACGCTCGAGATCGAAGGGCCGTCGAAGACGAGGCAGAGGACATTGTTGTTGTCGAAGTAGAGCTTGTAGAACCCGGTCGAGCAGTTGTACCGGCTCCGAGCGGAGATCAGGAACGTGTTTCTGGTGAGTGGCTGCTGAGGGAGGAGGGTGTCGGTCGGCGAGTCGAAGCTCTGCCACAGGACGACGCCGCTGTCGTCGGTGAGGACGAGGTTCCCGGTGTCGTTGAGGCGGAGCTCGGCGGCGGAGGGGGAGCTGGTGCCGGAAGACCAGACTACGGGGGCAGCGTCGCCGGCGTCGGTGAGGACGAGGTTGCCCGAGAGGAGGAGGGAGAAGGTGGAGCGTCGGCCGTTGACGGGGGCCTGACGGTTGGCCATCCAGACGGGGGTGCATTTGGCGCCGGAGCAGGGGGGGTCGCTGAACCAGACGGCGAAGCTGTAGGCGTTGACACCGACGGGGAAGAAGCCAGCGGAGAAGGCGCCAGAGGGGGAGACGAGGACGTCGTCGGGGTTCTCGACGGAGAGGGACGCGCGTTTGGCGAGACTGGGCAGCGCTGAGGTGGAGAGCCGACATGATTGGAGGAAGACGAAGAGGAAGAGGGGGAGGAGGAGCGAGAATGGCGGAGCCATTGGACTCGGCGGCGAAAGACGAGTGCAGTGAATCTCGCCAAGGACGAGATATATATACAGTTGAATGAATAACATGGGATAATTCCCCAAAAAAACCCCAAACTTTAGATATAATCTTAATTCTGCCTCGAACATTTTTTTTATCCCGAAAAAACCTCAAACTTTAGATCTACTTCAAATCGCCTCAAACCTTTTTTTTTATCTCAGAAAATCTCAAATTTTAGATCCAATCCAAATCGGCCCCGAATATTATTTTGTATAAAATAAATCACCAACTTTCAATCTATTCTCAAATTTACTCCCGTGGTCCAATCTCAACTTTACGTAGCATTTCCACATCAACAAGGTAATAATGAAACCGATTTAGGATATGAAAAGTAAGGACAACTAATATCGATTTTGGACTGATGGGGACGGATTTGGGACTAGAGTAAAAGTGGGTAATTTTTTTCTAAGATAAAAAGAAAGTTCGGGCTGGAACTTTAGATAAAGAAAAGTTATGGATATATTTGGGATTGACCTAAAGTTCGAGATTTTTTCTGAGATAAAAAAGTTCGGAATGGAATAGAATTCGGATTAAACCTAAAGTTGGGGTTTTTTTTAAAGGGAATTAAGACGAATAGTTGGTGAAAAATGAATAGACAGTTCCGCATCTAGAAAGGTTTGTTGTCGCCTTTATGGTAAACGTTGATCATGGTACGTGACCGAATTAACGACATGCGCGGGATTGAATTGTCCACATGGTGAATGTTCAATGTTCGAAGGGAAGACCCTGACGACCAAAAAAACAGAAAAATGGCCGAAGACCCATGCGTGTTATAAGTTGGTCACGACTCGATAACACAAGCCCTGTTAGGAATCAATATAAATATGCTCCATCCGTCCTACCCCTGAAAGAGAGAGAAGATTCGAGACCATCTTCAAAAGGATATTTTTTTATTTATCTCTGGATGGTCGATTATCGTGAAATATGGATCACCATGCCCGAAAAAGGGAAGAACTATGAGGGACGTCACTCCCAGTTTTAACTCACTTTTAGTTTGCATTGCTCGTTATTAAATGGCGATTAAACTTATCGATAGATTGTTCGGTTTTGATTTTATTTTCAACCAACTCGCTTTAATAGAGTGTCACAAAAAATTTGACCTGGTGACTTGCATGGCAATGAAGATAATTAATGAACTCGCATAGTAGCCTAACAAATTACTTGGCTTTACAACTTTCTTTTATAATAGGTAGTTTAATGTTGAAAATATGTCTTGAGTTTGAGCTCGATAAACGAAATCCAATCCGAGATTAATTATTATTTGCGGAGGTCTCAATATTCCAAAGTTTGGATTTCCTATGTGCATGCAGTGTATGTCAATTTTCGTATCCTAGTTGCAGGCGATTTTATTTCCAATTTGGAGTCCAAAGGATGTTGGACTTTGACTATGAAGGAAAGCAAATCGTGGACTTGTGTCAGAGAAAGGAAATAAAATCCTACTTGAAGTCTGCCAAAGAAAGACAAAATAGGAAAGTTCAAACTTAGACTTGTTGACTGAATTTTTGTGGAATATCTATTCCACGTTGAAGTCGGCCCCTTTAATTTTTCTTTGGGCTATATAAGGGCTGTTCTTTTGCCGCAAGATTGGCACGCAGTTGTTGATGAACACGTGAAGTAATTCTTGAAGCGCCACTTGCTTACGAGTGCTTGACAGTGAATTTGTGGATTTGTTCGTGAAATTACACCAAGAATTCAAGTGTTAGTAGCGAGTAAATCTTGTGATAAGATTTGTGTATAATTCTTTTGCGAGATTGAGAGATTATTTCGTGAGAATCAGAAAGGGTAAACACCGTATTAATTATCGGGTGTATTAGCCTGGGAAACACCGAGAGCTGCTTCGAGCTGACTCGAGCGCATGGCCAGAATCTCCGTCGTACGCTCGATCTATACGGAATTCCGCGCTCGCTTCCCGTGACATGTAGGTCACTACGACCGAACCACGTAAATCTGGTGTCCGATTTATTTTCTTATTCTGTTAATTTTATTGTTCGATCGCTTGGCTTCCGCAACATTTAACATTAAGTTTCAAGAACATCATTGCACTTCAGTTGACCCACATAAGTAAATAGGATTTTGCTAATGATACATATTCATCGTTTTCTACCATGCATCCATTTGCTATCTCCATCTTAAGATCGCAATACGTGTCTACATAATTATGGACCTCGTCATACTCAACCCAAATCTCACCAAATCCTAACTAGCATCTCTCTCTCTCTCTCTCCTCCAGCCACTTTTGAGCCCGACCTCCATGCCTCCACTTGTCGTCACCACGAATGGATCACTACTGTGGTAACGAGGACGACCCGTCGCTTTTGTTCTTTTCCTTTGAAATTCTCTTCGGGTGTTAAAATTAGAGTAAACTAGGGTTGGTGAGATCTCAAGCTTTTCTTTCTATGGATTCCGTCTCCCTTTGCTGCGCGTCCAAGACGTGGCACTGCTCGCCATCATCTCTGAATTTGCTTAATCTCCCGCGCAGCGATGGCGCTGAGGTGGGACACGACAATCGATGGCGGATGGGGATAGAGACTGAGGTGTTGAGGTATGACATCGGTGGAAGGCTATTAGGCGCGACGGATGCCAACGACTGATGGTTATCGACTGTGGAAGAGACTAGGGTTTGTGAAGGATTTGGGGGCTTGAGGATTTTCCAAAGAGATGGTAATTTGGCATTTTTCTTGAGGGGTTTTATGTCCAGGTTCGAAAGATGTACTTCAAAAGTAGAGATATTTTTTGTTATGGAATGAGAACTCAAGTATGTCATAGAATGAAAATTTGAGTATGTTTTTTTTTTGTTATTCTCTCGCTTAAAGAAATTTTGTAGTTTTCGTGAATCGTTTCCGTGTTATGTGCAATCATGATTTTAGAAAATACACTATTCCAAACAAATATGCTTAATAAAACACCCGTTGACATTTTCCCAAGAAATGTTGAAATCAATCACTTAGATCGCCACATCAAATTTGAAATGGGTTTTCCATCTTTCTCATCATTAGATTTATTTGATCGAAAGCAGAACTAAAGTTCGAGAGATTTATAAGTTAAAAAGTTAGACCGATATGCTTGTTGTAAAGGCAGCAAGTTGGGTAACAGCCGCAATGTTTTTTTAAGGAAGATCCAGGCATATGGGCCGAGGTGGACAAAGACCAGGTCAGCGTCAAACAAGGCGGCAATTATCTGACGTGGACACTCTACGTACGATAAATCTTCATTTTGACTAGTAGCCGCTTGTCCTAACGCAACTACTTGAGATTGGCCTGGTCTGGTTGGTTGCACTTTACCCGCAATATTTAAGTATCAATCAGAGAAACGTCAAATTAGAGCCTATTCAAACATTTTTTTTTTAAACTCGGCAAAGAGTGGACGACCAAAAGAAAAAAGAAAGTCTCATTTAAACGGTGCTGTTAACAATTCAGGAAAAATATACTCATTGAATATGATTTCAATATATTAATTTGCCCATTTGATGTAGACATTCTCAAGCTGCAGACATTTTTGGAATTTTCTTATAGTTATGATCTAGCTAATCTGAAGTAATTTTTACCTTTTGACATTTTAGGTTATAGTTTATTGGGTTAATACCACGAAAAACCCTAAACTGATACACTTGTGACAATTTTACCCCAAACTATTTTTTTGACCATAAAAAACCCCAAACTGATACACTTGTGACAAATCTACCGTGAACTATTTTGTTGACCACCAAAAATCCCAAACTGGTATACATGTGACAATTTTACACCGAACTAATTTTTTAATATTATTTTTTATTTTTCGAATTTTTTTATTAATTTTTTATTTTTTCTTTATTTTCTTTTTCTTTTTCTTCAACCTCTGGCCGGTCGTCGGACCGGCGACCGGCCAGAGGCGGAAGCCGATGAGGTCGGCCCCGCAGGCCGCCGGCGAGGCTCGACCTCGGCGGCGTTGGGCGAGGTCGGCTTCGCTCACCCAGCGAGGTCGAGCCTCGCCCGGATCCTGGGCGAGGTCCCGCCCGCCGGCCGGGCAAGGCTCGACCTCGCCTGGCGTTGGGCGAGGCCGACTCGCCCGCAACGGGGGGCCGGAGCCGAGCCCCTCGCCGAGATCTGGGCGAGGCTCGACCTCGCTGGCTAAGTGTGGGCGAGGCCGACCTCGCCCAACGCCGGCGAGGCTAGCCTCGCCGCAACTACGGGCCGAGCCCTCGCCCGGGATCTCGGGTGAGGCTCGACCTCGCCTAACGCCGGCGAGGTTGGCCTCGCCACGCATCGGCAAGGTCGAGCCTCACCGAGATCCGGGCGGGGTCCCGCCCGCCGACCGCCGGGCGAGGCTCGACCTCCCGACGGCGTTGGCGAGGCCGACCTCGCCTGTTGGAAGGCGAGGCCGACCTCACCCAACGTCGGGGCGAGGTCGTGCCTCGCCCGGTAGCCGGCCACTAGATCCGGCGAGGCTCGACCTCGTCACAGGTGGCGAAGCCGACCTCGCCGGCTTCCGCCTCTGGCCGGTCGTCGGGCGACCGGCCAGAGGTTGAAGAAAAAGGAAAAAAAATTAATAAAAAATAAAAAATTAATAAAAAAAAATTCGAAAAATAAAAAAATAATATTAAAAAATTAGTTCGGGGTAAAATTGTCACATGTATACCAGTTTGGGGTTTTTGGTGGTCAAAAAAATAGTTCGGGGTAGATTTGTCACAAGTGTACCAGTTTGGGGTTTTTTATGATAAAAAAAATAGTTTCGGATAAAATTGTCACAAGTGTACCAGTTTAGGGTTTTTCGTGGTATTAACCCTAGTTTATTTAAGGCCTGTTTGTTCATACTGAGTTTTAAGCGCTAAAAAATTTAAGTATGTGAAGGTTAAGTGTTGGAACAATACAAATGATGAAATATATAAGTCAAATCTATTTGATAGAATTAGATATTCAGATCTTGATTTTTCGTTCATCGCTTGATAAATAACTTGAGTAATCGTTATGGTAGTAATGGACTTTTAACGAATGACATGGAATAGTGAAACTGATATGGAATTTTATGGCGTCTTGCATATTTTATTAGCAAAATTGAGGGGCATTGGTTATTTAAATTGAAGATCCAAAATCATAGCCCAATTGTTTCATAAAAAAATGAATCAAACTCAACATTATTAACCGATACAAGATGTCTCGATCAGCAACGTATAAAAATACAAAATAAA
This sequence comes from Syzygium oleosum, assembly GCF_021117445.2. Taxonomy (NCBI): domain Eukaryota; kingdom Viridiplantae; phylum Streptophyta; class Magnoliopsida; order Myrtales; family Myrtaceae; genus Syzygium; species Syzygium oleosum. The sequence continues at coordinate 49,086 of NW_026607506.1, read as the reverse complement.
TATTTTAAAATAGCATGAAGATATGAACAAAAAGCCTTTAGGAGATTACTAAACTTTCTTATGGTCTATGTGAATTCTAGTCGCTGTCAATAAGTAGGTCCGGCCGAATTAAGGTTTTTGAGTGATTTTTAACCTAAACTGTTTATTTTAGTCGTGCCTTACTCTATGTTAGCAAATCCAATTGATAATTCCATTAGTAAGTTTTGAGACTTTCAGCATTTAAGGGGGGTTATTAAACAAGCCCCTAACTATTGAACATTTCATGATCGTAGGAACCGATTATACAACATGAGCATTGTTCTTGACTTTTTAATTGGGGCATTTGGTCTTTGGATTTTATTATTAAATGCTTCAAAAATTCGAAGGACATACCAATGTAAAAGGTATTGACCCTTCTTCTCGTGAACTTTTCAAAGTGAGAATGCTATTTATATTGATAACAATTGCCAAAAGACACCTGAAAAGGACTGTGTTACTAGTCACTCTTTGCTCACTGCTCGCGACAATTCTTTTTTTCTTGTCCATGCAATGCACATCAAATGAGCGGGCAGTTTGCGGGCGCGCTTGCAAAATGGAAGGGCTAGGTTGAATTTTTAGGACCATGAGGTGGGCCTGGACGAAAATTCGATGCCGAATTAGTGGGCAGGCTGGGCCTGGGCATGGGCCTTGAGACGCGGCCCAACCATGCATTAATCAATAAAGATTATGAATAATTAGTGTTAATGATATTACTTTGATATATGATAGTAGATGACACCGATTGTTGAAAATTATGTCTCGAGTTTGAGCTCGAAACGAAAGCCTGAATTTTGGAAATTAATAAAACTAAAAATAAAAAAGAAAGAAGGAAATCTACTGCACGGAAGAAATACACGGACATCAATTTTATCAACATGTGTTGGAGTCTTGGGCGTGAAATAGGAAAGTCCAACTTGGACTCTGTTGGGAATACACGGAAATCAATTTCCGCGTGGGACTCTGGCTTCTTATTTCCATGAATAAGTCCAATAGTATTTGTTGGACTTTGACCGTGGAAAGTGGGGCTTCTGTGGATTTGCTGATTGGTCAGAAAAAGAAAGAAATAAAAAAGATGAGGATTATCTTTCCTTGATGAAGTCGGTAAAGAAGAACGGCCCTCCCTTTATACGCGTACAAATAATAGGATAGAGGAGTCCTGATACGCCGTTGTTGATAAACGGCAGCGCGGTCTTCGTGCAGTCTATGAAACCTTGAAGCAACGCCTCTGTACGTGAGGTCTTTGAAGTGCCGTTTTTCTTGCGAGCGTTTGGCATTGGTTTCATTCGTGCAATTACATAAATAATTTAGTGTTCAAGCTAAATAAATCTTGTGATAAGATTTGTGTACAATTTCTTCGAGAGATTGAGAGATTATTTCATGAGGAATTGCAAGGATAAACACTGAGTGCGTTATTAGGTGTAATTGGGGTTTAGAAAATACTTAGAGTGTTTGAGTGACTCGAGTGTGGTTGTAATCTCCGTTGTATCGCTTAATCTATAGTAGAATTCGGTGCTGCTCTCCCGTGAACGTAGGCCACTACGATTGAATCACGTAAATCTGATGTCCGATTTATTTTCTTATTCTATCAAATTTATTGTTCAATCGCTTGACTTCTGCAACAATTGGTATCAAAGCTTCTGCTGCTCATTCGCAACATTGATAATATCAAAAAACCCAAATCTCTTATTTAATAGAGAAATACTATATAACTCACGGGTAAAGCAACATAAAAGAACACAAATTCCAAAAATTAATTTTCATTTGATTTCCATTTCTACTTTCTTTAGATGAAAAATCATGAAAAAATATGTGAGTCTACGTGTCAATTTTTGTATAATGCGAAAGTTTCAGGTGTCTCGAATTTAAAAAAACAATCAAATTTCATATTCCATAATATTTTCACTGAGAAAAATGAAAGTCAAATTAGATATGAGTCTTTGTATCATGTATAAGATGGCACTTCAGTAAAGATAAATTTAACAGGTAACAACCCATCACCAAAGACTCTAGCTCCACTCTCTTCCAATATAGCTACAAACTTTAATATCATGCCAGAGTCACAATTGATTAGTAGAGGTAAACTTAGATCGATTGGATCTCAAGCAGCATAAGGTAAATCAAACTAACTAATTGCACGCGTAAGGGAATTGGTCAAAGGCAATCTAGAGATCTTAGGTCCAAGAGTTAGTTATGCGGGGGCACGGATTAACATCCCACGACGCCTTTTCGGTACTACAATCCTACTTTTGGTTAAAGTCAAAAGTCATTTGTAAGTTAATCTTTTGGGTACACATGATGTTTTAGAATGTCGCCAAAACACTTATTGGGTGACGCTATCGATCAATACAACTGTTTGTCCATGTGTAGTGCGTGACGATCCATTTATGAGTGCAAGCGTGAATCTGGACCTACAATGGTTCGAAAGTGTATACCAATACTTAGCCCCTTCCTATTATAATTCTATCTATAGTTGGCATTGGCAGAAAACATTCTGAATTGACTTGGACCCCTCAACTCATGGATCGGATTTTGTTAGCCCGCTTGATTTGGTTTTGACCCACGAGACAGTTTTCCAAGTCCAACTCCATCTCTCGTTTCTTCATTGATCCATCTAGTACTGTTTAGTATTCCCATGATAAGTAATAATTCCGTTAAATCATCAGGAGATAATTTATGATTTATAGAAAAACTCAACTCATTGGCTCGATCTGAGATTAAATTTAAACTGGAGTTAATCTCTTTAGTTATCAATATACATTTATCTCTATCCAATACAAGTAACATGTACATCATCTAGATAATATACAAGCCATGTAATCTTTTCTTAGCTAGCCACCTTTATCATTATTGATTTTGATATTCCCTTAACTTCAAAAGCTATAAGTATACGACATATCGACATAGTTGGCAATGGCTAGTGTAAAATCGAAGTACAGAATTTCCGTTAAATAATACTAATGCTCTTCGAATTTTAAATGAACATAGTTTATTACATGGTCATCAATTCATTTGATTTTTTTTTCTAGTCATCGTCACACGATTGGCAGTTGGCACTAACTCTCAACCGTTAAGTGAGATTTGGAACTTTCCGACTTCTCCTTATGTGACCCGAGTCTAAACATGGCCAAACCCAATTTTTTTTTTTAAAAAAAGAAGATTTCTAGAATAATAAATATAAGATGAGATGTAGACTATAGTTTTTTTTTTGTCCCACTCCAACTCTCAACTCATTATCAGACTTTTGTCATACTTTTTTGCAAAGTGTAGTAGTTGAAATCCATATCTAAAATCAAACGTCACCACCCTGGCCATCCTTGAGAAATGGGGCCCTCCTTTCTCAAGTCGGAAGGGTGGCCACATGGGCAAACCCCAGTAGTTATGTAGACCATAGTTCTCTTCAAGCAAATTATTCACTCCCTAAACTAATTTCTTTAATGCGCCTAGTTATATTGGGGAGCTTTTGTTAGTTGTAATCCACTTAGAGAATAATAAAAGGACAAATGTGGAGTTAGGTTATTGGTGTTAATTTCGGAGCAAAAGTAATAAAAAGTGGAGACAAGAGACATCAATGAGTTGGGAATGGGGCTAACTTTTTTTTTATCTAATTGGTCAATTCGGGAGTGGGGAACCCCCTTTTCGTTCTTAGCTAGCGAATGAGATTGAACAGGAGGTTCAATATTTTTACATGTTTTTTTTTTATTTACTACGCGCATCGAATTAGGTAATTGGACATATTGGTAAGGATTTGATTACATCTGAAAAGCTGATTAATAATGATGCTTTTTTGTTGCAAGTTCCTCCATGCATGAATACCTATACAATCGAGAGCCATAACTTAGATGTTTTCTATTTTTTTTTTCCATAGTAATTACGTTCGTCAAAATGAGTGTTACTTCTAAAAAAAATGTTTGACCAATATTTCATAGTTATACCATCTCAATTGAGCGTAGGAAGTTGCTCCATCCACTTGCACATCCAGCCTCAAATTAGGATATAGCGCGTGCAGGGGTGGAGAGAGAGAGAGAGAGAGGATGGGTGCACCAGTAACTTTGATATGGTTGGTTTGTCATACTGAGTTCCCAAGTCTTGTTGAAATCCGTAGAGTTGAGGGAACAAATGAGTTTTGGCACTCACTTTCTCGCTCTAAGTCAAAGCCGTCCGTTTCTGATTTTTGGGTGGAGGCTGATTGTTACTCAACTTTTCTTTACTTCAATCTACTTATTTGGCTCATGCTTATGCTTCTACTCAACTTCGTACCTATGCCCTGATTTCGTACTATTAACAATACTATGCTCTACATATGGTTATAAAAGTCGAGTTAAAATTGACAAATAGATAACTCTTATAGTTAGCATTCGTTCTAACTATGAAGCTGACCCATGTAAAGAATGAGGAAGGGCGAATGGTGTTGCTGAAATAGACCTAGAAGAGCATGAGCAGTTCGTTGAAAGAAAGAGGACCCAAAGTTCGGGTCGGAAGCATACATATTCTTCACTCAAGACCGTTTTAAATGATGCAATCCTGCATTTTCTCGAGGTCACTTCGAATTCACGTAATAGCTATAGCATCCTCTTGTGATTACCCCATCTTAGCTGATTGTCAACTTGTGCGGACAACTCCAACTGTACCTTTCAACATAAAATTCGTAGAAAAGAAAGCGTGAGCATTGAGCAATTGATGACAGAGGTGCCATTTGGACGATTCCACGTCAAATTGTCTCGACAAAAAAAAAATGCCGCTCTCAATCAATTGTTAGTTGCCCCACTCTATGTTCTACTTTATCTTGAAGGGAAACCCAAGACACTCCTGTCACTTTCTCCAAGATCGACCCATTGCCATCTCTTTGATCACATAAACATAACAATGTCGACTTGAGAGAGAGAGAGAGAGAGAGAGCTGCCAGCATTGACCAGATCTACAACTTTTATAGGTAAAATCCAAATTTATTTAAGCGAGTTCTAGCCTATCATTGAGCGAGTTCACATATTGTATGTACACAATCACCGCTGGCAAAAAGTTGTCACCATTCGACTCAGCTAGGTTGGATTCCTCTCAATATTAAACTCATGTCAATGGCTAAGGTGGAGAGTTCGATTCCCTACCTTCTCGGAGGGGGCTAGGGGTGAGGACATTTAATTTCAGATGTAGATTTCGACTCCTACGTCTTGTAAGAGGTAAGGAAAAAAGTCTAAGAGCGACTCAAGAGTTAGAGTACGACAGACTAGACAAAAAAGGTTAACTCAAATCCATAAAATAAATACAAATTGCTAGGGATGAATCACTTTCAGAGGACAAATACAAAGAGAATGGAGCCCGCTTTCGCTTGGAGATCTCTGCGACCAAGCCAACAAAAGAGGACAGAATCTCTGTTATTCTCAAGAATGCAAACCTTGGCTAAGTGAACATTGGACTCCATGTATTCAAGCAACGAGATGATGCCAAGCCATTGCAGATTTAAAAAATTTAAGAAGCAATCATCCTGTGTGACCAGAGAAATAGCACCTGAATCAATCCCACTTCACTCGCACCCTAATCTAACCATCATTCTCATGCCTCAGAAGCATTTCCACCACTTGGCTCATGGTGTGTCTGGCGTTTTTATCTTCCTCCACGCACTTGAGCGCGACCTCGATCAAGATCTCCATTTGCTTCGGGTGGTAATCGCCCTTGAGCGTGGGATCCACCATCTCTTCCAGACGGGACCCCGTCCACCCCAGTTCCTTCATCTGATTCCTCGCCCATGGGACGAGCCGGATTTGCCTGGTGTCCCCTCCGCTCTCCGATGATTGGACGCTCGTCATCGGGCTAATTCCCATCACCATCTCTAACATGACAATCCCGTAGCTATAGACATCCACCTTGGATGTGATGGACAGATTAGAGACCCATTCGGGAGCCATGTACCCTCGGGTTCCTCTTATTCTTGAGAAATTGGAATTCGTCACCTTCCCTCGGTCCATTAGCTTGGAAAGCCCAAAATCCGCGACTTTGGGTTGGTAATCGGAGTCTAGGAGTATGTTCTGAGGCTTCACGTCGCAATGCAGAGCCCATTCCAAGCACTCCTCGTGGAGAAAAGCTAGACCCTATGCAGTACCTACCGCGATGTCGAATCGCCTCTTCCAATGGAGCTCGGGTGACGACAAGTTCTGTGCCAGCGACCCGTGTTCCATAAACTCGTACACCAAGAGCCTGTGCTTTCCCTCGGCGCAGTAACCCCACATCTCGATCAAATTCACGTGGTTCACCCTCTCGATCGTGCTGGCCTCGGCCAGAAAATCGGCCTCTCCAGTTGTGGCATTGCTGAGCACCTTCACTGCCGCGACCCGATCATCCGCCAATAGGGCCTTGTACACGATCCCACCTGCGCCTCTCCCGATCTCCTTGCTGAAATTCCTTGTTGCCTTCTTGAGCTCGTCATAGGTGAACCGCTTGAATCCGGTCACGGCGAGGAGGTAGCTCTGGTGCACAGAAGTGACGTCCTGCTGGTTCCTAATCACGAAGAAACACACCAAGAATACCACCACGATCTCGATCCCTCCGACCACGCAGGCGAACCAGAGCATGAAGCTTACTGCCCCGTTTTTGCCTTTCTTGGCATAAGTCCCGTTCAAGACCACCTCCGCGGTGGGAGAGCAAGTGTACTGAGATCTCCTCACCAGCTGGTCCTCGGTGAAGGTCCTGTTCTTGGGGACCTTCATGAAGAACACGCCGGTGAAGCTGGGCAGGTTGTGGCCATTCAGGAGCTTGATCTTCGGGTAGCAATCGAACGTGCCGCTGGAGCTCGACCCGCTGTACTGGAATCCTCGGCAGTTGCACAGGCTCAGGCAAGTCTGCCAGCACTTCTCTAGGGTGGTATTGAAGATGCTGTTGTAGTCGTAGCCATAGAAATCGACGTACAGGAGCTTCACGAACCTGATCTCTTCGGCGACGCACGCATCGGAGAATGTGAAATCGGGCACGCAACCGGCCGACCAGTCGCCTGGGACCTTGGGGACGTACCCAGGCACGCAGGAGTAGCTCCGGCCCTTGGCCGGGCCGTAGCTGCAGAGGCTGTTGTTGCCGCACACGCTGTGGATGAAGCAGGGCATGCTGCTGATCGCCTCCCACGTCACGGCCCAGCCGGTTCAGTTTGAGCCCGGCTTGTGGCTGCAGACCCGCAAGTTGCCATCGAAGTCGAGGGTCGTCCTTCTCTGCATAGCCGTGACGCCGTAGTCGGACGTGTAGAATGAGTAGTTGTCAGAGGACTGGAAGAGGCCGAGCCGGTCGAGCACAGCGATGCGGCTGCTGTTGTAGAGAAATCGGCCGAGCTGAGAGCTCTGGACCCACGGGAATGGCCAGTACACGCCCGAGATCGACGGGCTGTCAAAGAGGAGGCGGAGGACATTGTCGTTATCAAAGTAAAGCTTGTAGAACCCGGTCGAGTAGTTGTACCGGCTCCGAGCGGAGATCAGGAACATTTTTCTGGTGAGTGGCTGCTGAGGTAGGAGGGTATCGGTCAGCGAGTCGAAGCTCTGCCACAGGACGCCGCCGGTGTCGTTGGCGAGAACAAGGTTACTGGTGTCATTGAGGAGGAGCTGGGCGGCGGAGGGGAGCTGATGCCGGAAGACCAGACTTCGGGGGCAGCGTCGCCGGCGTCGGTGAGGACGAGGTTGCCCAAGTCAAGGAGGGAGAAGGTGGAGCGTCGGCCGTTGACGGGGGCCTGACGGTTGGCCATCCAGACGGGGGTGCAGGCGGCGCCGGAGCAAGGTGAGTGGCTGAACCAGATGGCGAAGCTGTAGGCGTTGTCGCCGACGGGGAAGAAGCCAGCGGAGAAGGCGCCAGAGGGGGAGACGAGGACGTCGTCGGGGTTCTCGATGGAGAAGGACGCGCGTTTGGTGAGACTGGGCAGCACCGAGGTGGAGAGCTGACAAGATTGGAGGAAGAGGAAGACGGGAGGGAGGAGCGAGAATATTGGAGCCATAGGACTCGGCGGCGAAAGACAAGTGCAGTGAATCTCGCCAAGGACGATATGTATAGTCCAGTTAGCATAACAGTCCTTAGTTCGTAACTGCCTGTTTTGGCCCCCAGCAAGGAGACCACCACAAGGTTTGTCGCCTTTATGGTAAACGTTGACCATGAAGTCCATCTTCCATCCATGCACGATATCTCACCGACCGAAGCAATTCGTGCGATTGTATTGTCCACATGGCGAATGTTCAATGTCCGAAGACCCGTAAGCGTTATAAGTTGGTTACGACTCAATAACACAGGCCGTGTCCAGAAGAAGGAAGAACTACGAGGGAGGTCACTCAAGTTTTAACTTCACTTTTAGGTTGCGTTGCTCGTTATTAAGTCGACGCCTGAACTTATTGGCAGATAGTTCAGTTTTGATTTTATTTTCAACTAACTCACTTTAATAACTGGCAGATCTGAATGTCACAAAAATATTTGACGTATCGACTCGCACGACATGATAATAAATAGTGAGCTCGCATAGTATAGCCTAGCAAATTACTCAGCTTTACAACTTCCGTAACTTGGTAACCAACCTTCTTTTACGATAAATTGTTCAACATTAAGTTTCAAAAACGCCATCGCACTTCAGTTGACTCGTGCAAGTAAATAAAATTTTGCTAAGGATGCATATCGATTGTTTTCAACCAAGCATCCATTTGCCATCTCTATTTTAAGATCACGGCACATGTCCACTTAATTCCGGACCTCACCATCTCAACCTAAGTCCCACAAATACTATCTAGCACCTCTCTCTCTCTCTCTCTCTCTCTCTCTCTCTCTCTCTCTCTCTCTCTCTCTCTCTCTCTCTCTCTCAGGGGTGAGTTCCCAATTTTGGGAACCGGGGACTGGACTGGTTAGTCCTAGGACCGGGAACCGAACCGGACGATCGGCCCGGTCCAATGGAATTGGTCACTTAGAGTTTAGTTCACATTTTACTGATTTTTTGTCAATGAATTTATGTCAATGAAGTTCACTTAGGTTTAGTTAATATTTTACTAATTTTTTTGAAGAAATAAAAAACGCATATGTAATTGGTCCGATCGGTTTCCCCTTGGAATCCGGAACCGAACCGCCCGAACACCGGTTCCACTTTTAGGAACCGGGAATTGGATCAACCCTCCCGGGAATCGGACCCAATTCCATCGACCCAATTTCAGACCGATTTAGTCCTCTCTCTCTCTCTCTCTCTCTCTCTCTCTCTCTCTCTCTCTCTCTCTCTCTCTCTCTCTCTCTCTCTCTCTCTCTCTCTCTCTCTCTCTCTCTCTCTCTCTCTCTCTCTCTCTCTCTCTCTCTCTCTCTCTCCTCTCTCTCTCTCTCTCTCTCTCTGTCCACCTTTGGGCCTCCTGAGTCCTCGCCGTCGCCATCAATGATTTACTGCTGTGGTGTTGAGAAGGATAACTCGCGTTTTTTTTTTCTTTGAAAAATTCTCTTCTGATGTTAAGACTAGAGTAAGCTATGCTTGGTGAGATCTCATATTTCGGGTTTTTCTTTCTAGGGATTTCTGCTTCCTGTTGTTGCGTGTCCAAGAGTGAGTGTGTGTGTGTGTGTGATCCTACATTTTAGTGAGAGAGAGTTGTGTGAAGTGAATGGCGCCTAATGTGAGGGTGAGAGAGTGTACCTTGCATTTTGGAGGGAAAAGATTGAACATATGATGCAATCTTAGCCCTTTGATTGATCTTATAACTCACATTGATCCCTTAATGACTAAGACTATTGGATGAAATTTTGACACATAGATAGACGACTTGTCACTTTAGACGGCTACGACTGAGAGGCTAAACAATGGCTATGGTAATTTTAGGATAATGGCAATTTTGTAATTATTGCAATGTGAGGAGAGACGGGTTTGGCCATGATTGATATTTTCGGCCGATTGGGCCAAGCCCAATTGAGTCAATCCGAGTTCACCTGGGATTCTTCGATTGTTGAATTGGCTCCTAAGTTTTCTAATTGGGCTTGATGTCTCAGTTGAGGGGGTTGGATGAGCCCAATTGATGATCGACCCAACGGGCCAAGTCGATTTGGGTCCAATTGAGTTGATCCGGATTGATCGGGTCAACCTGAGGCCTTCTAATTGCCTTAAATTCTCTAAAATCAGGCACATGGGTTTGGCCATCGCACTTGATTGGGTTCAATTGGCCAAAACTGGGCTTCGACCCAAGTGGGCTGAACTGTTTAAGGTCAATCGGGTTGACTCAGACCGACCCTGATGGTCCCAATCATCGTTTTAGTCAAATTATACCAAATTGCCACGATTCTACCAAAATTGACTTTGGAATTGAGTTGATTCGGCTTAATTGGATTTGAATAGGGCTAATTGGCATTATTTATAAAGAACGGACAGGGGCCCTAAATTTGCGCTCAAGAATTGGCCCACCTATCTCAAGCCCGATTTCTTAAAATTGGCTTTGCCGATCGAGGGTCAAAATTTTTGATTTGACCGAAAAGTCAATTCTCGATCATTTTTTGTGAAAACAATTCATTAAAAATCTAATTAAGCTTAAAAAGGGTTAAATTGGTAATATTTCAATTTTTTCAAATTTTCGAAAAAATGTTGACCAAGGATTAACTTTAGAAATTGACCAAAAATTTAACTCAAAAGGTCAACCTTAGATTATTGAAGGAATCAATGTCCAAGTTTAGACACGATGTGATGAAACTTGAAAAATGTTGAAAAACACCAAAATAACTCTTTTTGATCGAAAAACGGGTCATGTCGCGATCAAGGACCCTTAATTTCGTGTTTTTACCTTTATGCGACATGTTGGCTAAAATCGGTTATCGATGGACTCTATGGGTGCGTTTGGTTCAGTATTTTGAAAACCCCTTGAGGCTTCAAAGCCCCTTGAGAAAAATTTGAGGTGTTTGACAATCATTTTCAAGAGGCTTTCAAGTGAAATCTAGCATTTTCAAGGCTAAAAGCCCAAGGCAAGTCCCCACCTGCTTTGAGCTTTCAGCATTTTCGGAATGCTGAAACCCTCAATTAATGAAATATGGTCAGTTTCCTTTTTTGCCCTTAAAAGCTTATTATAAGTCCAGTTTTGCCCATTTTAAAAAACAAAACCCTACTCCCCACTAGGGGTGATCAGTTCCGGGATGGGTAGGGTCCAGACCTGAAACCTGGAACCTACCTCGTTACAATCAATTCCCAGTTTTTGAAACCTGAAACCTACCCTGATTTCCCTAGACCCTGTTTTGGAACCTACCCTGTTTTTCCGGTCCGGTTCCAGGGTCTACCCGATAACCTGTTTTTTTTTTCTTTTTCTGGTTTCAGAAATTTGGAGCAAAATAAACAATCCACAAGCACCATGTCCAGCAATTGACATGCTCCCCTTGACATGTTCACAAGTGCTCTGTGCTTCTTGAAGTAATAAAAATGAAAATGATGAAAATATATAAGCTAATGCATAATCGTGTCAATTAGTTTCAAGCGAAGAAAGTTCAACAAATATTCACCCACAGCGGATGAATAACACACAAAAAAACTAACCATGCTAAAACCCTCCAATAATTCTTTACTTCTACAATTGAAAAGTTAGTGCTTTAGTAAAATAAAAATGATGAAAAGCACCATTGTTCCTAGGAGAAGACAATAACAAGATCCATCCTAAGAGACCAATTCAGCCACAACTCCATGAAAATGATGAAACAGTAAGACCCAACAAAGTTCTTGCATTGCAACCATCCAGAACCATCACGGGCATGGTAAAAAACCTAAAATTCATACATAAAGAAAAATCAACTAGAAATCATGCTCTAAAGACAAATGCAAATATACCGATTAATGAAGTCTATTTACTCACCACAAAATCGAAGTTTCCACAAAAGAAAGTCTATTTACCAATGATAATATCATCGGTAGGACAATCTAAATCTAAAAACCAAAAAAAAAAAGATTAAATAAAGTATTCACTCAATAGATAAATATGTGAATGAATTACAAGATAAAAAGAAATAATGAAATATACACGACTTACCCGACTCAAACTTTTCCGTGTTCTCAATGCACTCTTCAACATTAATTGGCACGCGAACGGCTCTCAATCAATCTTGAGTGCAAATCAAACCTTTCACCACTCTAGGAGTCAAAGAACTTCGAAAGCCGTCAAACACATGTCCCGATGTACTAAAAACCGACTCCGAAGCAATGGTAGTCACGGGAATGGACAAAATATCCCGAGCCATCAAAGATAAGATTTTATACTTTGACCCACTACTCTTCCACCACATCAAAAGGTCCAGATTAATGACATCTTCACTTTCGGCTTCAAGATACCAATCAAGCTCAGATTTGTTTTCATTAAGCACTTTTTTCTTCGCGTGAAGAAATCTTTTTCGCCAAGCTTGGATGTCATCCTCATTGTTACCTTCATTGTTATCAATATTGGCATTGGACCCACTACTACTAGTACTTACGCTTGAACTACCAAAATGTTGTTTACTAGAACGAACAAATGATTGCTCATAAAATTCATACAAATGCTCTAAGGCAAGCTTCACCTTATCATGCATCTCATCAATTTTCGCTTCATCATCATAAATTTGTTCATAACAGAACTTCACATAATTCAACTTTTTTGTAGAATCCAACGCAACCGCAATCAACACCATGATGTTTACTTTATCCAAACTCCCATAATATTTGTCAAACTTCTCCTTCATTTTTAAACCCATAGCTTGAAGCTTAGGATCCAAAGAATTCACCGCATGATTCAAATATTTATACAAAAAAGCTATACCCTCAAAATAATCATTTGAAGTAACATATGAACTTCCTGACATCCATTTGGTGGCATCATAAAATTGTTTCAGAAACTTAGAAAGAATGATAGCATTTTCCCAATCTTTATTTCGAGGAGAATCATTGTCAATCTCCCTTAAGAAAGATGAATCATCGTCTTCCATCCTTTCAAAAGCTTTCCTATGCTTTATGGCTGTATCTAACATTAGGTAAGTGGAGTTCCATCTAGTGGCAACATCGAGACAAACTGAACCCCTGTATGTAATCCTCGCACTCTCAATACAAGATTAAAATGTTCGAGCTCTCATGGGAGAACTCCTCACATACCTAACTACATTTCGAATACGTGCAATAGAATCACGTACCTCATTCAATCCATCTTTTACAATCAAGTTTAATATATGAGCAGTGCACCTCATATGTAAAACATCACCATTCAAGATCAAAAACCTTTCCTTTGAAAATTTTTCCTTCAAATAACCAATAGCCACATCACTAGAACTAGCATTATCAACGGTTATTGTGGACACCTTCTTTTCTATTCCCCACTAGTAAATGCATTTCTCCACCATTTTCCCAATCTCTCTACCCTTATGACTATGCATCACCACAAAATTGATGATTCTTTTATGCAACTTCCAGTTTTCATCAATAAAATGTGCAGTGAAACATAAATAGTTCAAGTTTTGAATGGAACTCCACATATCAGTCGTGAGTGCAATCCTAGAATTAAGCTTACCAAAGTAAGCTTTCAAACAAGTTCTTTCACTCAAATACAACTTCATACAATCTCTAGCCACCGTAAATCGTGATAAATGTTGGAATAGAGGCTGTAATTCAGTGACAAAATCACGAAAACCGACACGTTCAACAGTGGAAAAAGGTTGTTCATCAATAATGATCATCCTAGCAAGCATGTGCCTACAACGTTCTTGATCAAACTTCCACGTTGTTAAGACACTACTATCACCAGTATTTTTCCCTACCTCGCCAACCACGTCTTTGTTTCGTGGTGCAAACAACATTTGCTTCTTATCTGTATGAGGATACTTTTTGCAGGTTCTCAAGTGCTTCCACATACTAGATGTTCCATGATCAACAGAATATTTATACTCTTTCCCATAGTGCATGCACTTTACCATAGTTACTTTCTTTGTGTTCTCATCTATGATTTTCGAAAAATTATCCCATGTCTCCGATTGATTAGCTTGCTTTTTACCAAGAGGAGGACGGGAGTTGGGTACCCTCACCTTGTTTGTCGCACTCATGGTTGTAGAGTCCACTTCAGCAGCTTCATGGAATGGCAATTCCATGAGAGGACTCATTTCATTATATCCATCCGCTTCTATTGATATGTCTTTGTCTTGATCCATCAACTGAAATTAAACTATACAAAGTCAGGAATCTACAGAAGACAAATTTTACAACAATTTGGACCAACAATCATAGAATAAGAAGTCTTTAACTCTTCATTTGCGCAACAACAATTACAGCCACAAAGCATAGCGAACCAAAGTCAAACTCTTCGTTCTTGTTTCGCAATGGATTGCTCATTAATCTAGATCAAAGGGCATGCATCAAAATATGTCAAAGCCGGACAAGAGCAGGCAAGAAACAGAGAGGTGAGAACAAAAACCTCTTGGGCCCTTCATCAGACACATACATAATCGCGCTCAAGACACATACATGAATTCTCCACAGAGAGTTTTTTGGCAAACTCTCAGGCCCCTTATCAGAACCGTGCTCAAGACCAGACTCAACAGCACAGATCTGCTAGATTCTATTATCAGAATCACGCTCAAGACGAGACTGTGCGATCAACCTGCATCGACTCAGATGCCATACAAACAACAAAAACCTCATCACCTGACGACAAACACGACGGTACCGCAACCACAGGCCAGAGAAGAAAACCAAAAAGCATAGAGACAATAGGCAAAACGAGCTGGATTGCCCAAAAAAGTACCAAAAAATTCAATTGCGGACTCACCTTTTTCTCGATAGTTGCGTCGGAGTCGGCGACAACAAGGTGAGAAGGCGAGAGGCAACGAGAGGGGTTGTGTTCTTGTGGGCCGCGGCGACGAGAGGCAACAAGTTGGGTTGCGGCGACTGAGGTAGTGAGTAGCCGTGGCGACGAGCTGGGTTGCGGTGATTGAGGTGGCGAGCAGCTGTAGCGACGAGCGGCGACGAGTTGGGTTATGGCGACTGAGACGGCGAGCAACCGCGGTGACGAGTGGCGACGAAAGGCGACGAGTTGGGTTGAGGCGAGCAGCCGTGGCGACGAGACGCTACGAGCTGGGACAAGTTGGGTTGCGGCAACGAGCGGCGTTGCAGGCTTGCAGCGACTCAGGCAGCGAGCAGCTGCGGCGACGAGACGCGACAAGTTGGGTTGCGGTGAGCAGTCATGACGACGAGATGCTACGAGCTGGGTTGCTGCAAGCAGCCGTGACAATGAGCTGGGTTGCAGCAACGAGCAGCCGCGGCGACAAGCGGCGAGCTGCCGCCGGCGACAAGTTCTTGCGAGCAGACTGAGAAGGGCCAGAAGGAAGGGGACTCGCTCGCGAACTAGAAGAGACTCGAGGGAGAGACTGAGAGCGACAGATGCTAGGGTTTTTTTGGAGTAACTTAAAACCGGTTCTAAAACCGATCCCGGTGAGATTTCACTTAAACCCGAGAACCGGACCGGTTACAACCGGTTCCAAAAAAATAGAACCTGTTCCCGGACCGATTCAAACAGGAACCGGTTCCCGGACCTGTTTTTCAAATGGGCCGGTCCGGTTCCCGAGTAAATCCAGTCCGGTTGCACACCTCTACTCCCCACACGCCTCCTCTCCTTCGCTTGCTCTCTCCCTCGCTCGACTGCTCCATTCCTTCGCTCGCTCCGTTCGTTCCCTCGCTCAACTACTCGTTCTCTGCAATTTCAATCTCTCTCTCTCTCTCTCTCTCTCTCTCTCTCTCTCTCTCTCTCTCTCTCTCTCTCTCTCTCTCTCTCTCTCTCTCTCTCTCTCTCTCTCTCTCTCTCTCTCTCTCTCTCTCTCCCCGTGATTGTCTCTGGTCTCTTGCTATTCGACTTCGTTGATTGTGCAAGTGGTCAGTGAGCTTGGGTTTGTTTTATATTCGAGATTTCTCTGGAGTTTGGATTTGGTGTTAAGTTCATTTGATGGTTGTTGCGTGCGAGGTAAATATGTAGAAATTTTAAATGATGGTGTGTCGGGTGAGATTGAGCTAGAGAGAAAAACGCGGGGCATATTTCTATTGTAAAAACAAGCAACTTATCTTGATGTTGATGATGAGCGTGATAAGGACTGTAGGGTGGTTTTTGTTAGGGATGTTCATGGGCAACTTCACGATGTTGTGTTCCTGTTGAGGAGTGATGGTTTTCCTTGTGAAAATCTGTTCTTTGTGTTTAATGGGGATTATGTGGATCGAGGGGCTTGGGGTATGGACACTTTTTTGTTCTTGTTGGCTTGGAAGGTGAATTGTGATGCTGCGAATGCGAGTATCTCTTGATCTAGATGTCTGTCTTCAGCAATGGACAGCATATTCCCGTTGTATGCTTTATTGGCGTTTTTACTTCATTTATACCCTGTTTTATGGTGTGAATATGTAGAAATTTTAGACTACATATTCCTGTTGTATGCACTGCATAAGTTTCATAAGTTGACAGGCTATACGAGTTCGGTGAGAAAAAAAGTCATATTAACCTCATTGGATCTTGCGCAGTAAGAATGAAGAGACCTTTACTTCTTGGCAATAGGAAAATAATTGACTTTTCCTTCACAGTGAATGAGTGAAATGACTTTACAAAGGGTATATGGTGCATTTGATGTCTCTGCTGAACCATAGCTCTTTCTTTGTCTCAAGTCAAGGGCATATGATATGGCCATGCCCAATTTTCATGTTCTATATCTTGTCTGATTCTTTCCGAATGTTTCTGGCATGGAAAATATGTATGTGTTACTTTGGTGCTCACTGGTAAGAACATTATTGCTCCGCTATCCTTCAATATTGCTTCACTATCCTCTCAATTTGTTCATATCACTATACTAGTAAATGGCAAGTTCATCAAAGGAAAAAGCATTTTGGAGTTCGGCAAATGCAATGTCAAATCCAATCCAACCGCGCCGTGATCGTAAAGGGCTATTAAGATGTTCCCGCCAATAGCAAGGAGGCATTGCTAAAGGCAGTTGCCAATCAGCCGGTTTCTGAGGCCATCGACGCTGGAGGATTCGAGTTCTAGTTCTACTCCAGCGGCGTGTTCACTAGAGCTTGTGGGACCGATTTGGACCACGGAGTTACCGCCGTCCGATACGAGGCCAGCGATGATGCATGATGGCACCAAATTTTGGCTGTTGAAGAACTCGTGGGGGCGAAGAAGGATACATAAGGATGCAGAGAGATGTCAGTACTAAGGAAGGCCTTTGCGGCATAGCCATGAAGGCCTCTTATCCTATTGCTTAAGTCTGAAAGAAGTCCCCACATGATGTTAATAATTTTCTACTTCGTGTGTTTATTGTATATTATCATCTTGTGGAGTAAATTAAGTACATCTATATACTATGTGATTGAAAAGTAATGTTGAAATTTCCCGTTTCTATTTGTTCAAGAAGTACGGAACCAAATTGAGCTTAGTATTGTTAGTTATACGCTTAACGCCCCTGTTTTTATAACACGAGGTATTATGCCCTTTCGTCCGTTAATAATTTATTGAAGTTGCTCTCACTTTAAAGGCTACCTTTTGTGAAGTCTTGCACTTTTGGTGCTGCTTCAAAGAAATGACAAGTTGATAATGTATCTACAAGACCCATTGTTCCTAACTATTAAATTTGCAGACCAAGGTTAATTACACAGCTGAGTTAGCTCTACATATAAAGCAAATTCAGCAATAGTTCTGACTTCAACTAAATTTTAATTCGAGAATTTTTTTCATTTGAATTTTTTAGCAAAAAAAAGAAATTTTATTTTTTTTATTTATAAATTTGTTAATACATATCTTTTAACATTATTGTCAATATTTAAATTGAAAAAGCTGTAGACATAATTTTTTTCAATTTTAAAAAAATTAAAATTTGAAAAGCTTAAATTAATCACCAAAGGAGCTTTTCAAATGTGTTTTCAACCAAACGGCATTTCTCTCAAAACAGAGTTTACCAAATTGATTTAAAAATTTTAAGAAGCAACCACCATGTGTGACCAGAGAAATAGAACCCGAATCAATCCGACTTCACTCGCAGCCTGATCTAACCATCATTCTCATGCTTCATAAGCATTTCCACCACTTGGCTCATGGTGGGTCGGGCGTTTTTATCTTCCTCCACGCACTTGAGCGCGACCTCGATCAAGATCTCCATTTTCTTCAGGTCGTAATCGACCTTGAGCGCGGGATCCTCCATCTCTTCCAGACGGGCCCCCGTCCTCTCCCGTTCCTTCATCTTATTCCTTGCCCACGGGATGAGCCGGACTTGCTTGGCATCCGCTCCGCTCTCCAATGAGTGGACACTCGTCGTCATGGGGAAAATTCCCGTCACCATCTCTAACATGACAATCCCGTAGCTATAGACATCCACCTTAGAGGTGATGGACAGATTTGAGACCCATTCGGGAGCCATGTAGCCTCGGGTTCCTCTTATTCTCGAAAAATCAGAATTCGTCACCTTCCCTCGGTCCATTAGCTTGGAAAGCCCAAAATCCGCGACTTTGGGTTGGTAATCGGAGTCTAGGAGTATGTTCTGAGGCTTCACGTCGCAATGCAGAACCCACTCCAAGCATTCGTCGTGGAGATAAGCTAGACCCTTTGCGGTACCTATCGCGATGTCGAATCGCCTCTTCCAATGGAGCTCAGGTGACGACAAGTTCTGTGCCAGCGACCCGTGTTCCATGAACTCGTACACCAAAAGCCTGTGCTTTCCCTCGGCGCAGTAACCCCACATCTCGATCAAATTCATGTGGTTCACCCTCCCGATCGTGCTGGCCTCGGCCAGAAAATCGGCCTCTCCAGTTGTGGCATTGCTGAGCACCTTCACTGCCGCGACCCGATCATCCGGCAATAGGGCCTTGTACACGATCCCGCCTGCGCCTCTCCCAATCTCCTTGCTGAAATTCCTCGTTGCCTTCTTGAGCTCGTCATAGGTGAACCGCTTGAACCCGGTGGCCGCGAGGAGGTAACTTTGGTGCGCAGAAGTGACGTCCTGCTGGTTCCTAATCAGGAAGAACCACACCAAGAATACCACCACGATCTCGATCCCTCCGACCACGCAGGCGGCCCGGAGCATGAAGTTTATCGCTTCGTTTTTGCCTTTCTTGGCATAAGTCCTGTCCAAGACCTTCACCTCCGCGGTGGGAGAGCAAGTGTACCGAGTCCTCTTCACCAGCTGGTCCTCGGTGAAGGTCTTGTTCTTGGGGACCTTGATGAAGAACTCGCCGATGAAGCTGGGCAGGTTGTGGCCATTCAGGAGCTCAATCTTCGGGTAGCAATTGAACGTGGTGCTGCCGGAGCTCGACATCGACACTCTGTACTGGAATCCTCGGCAGTTGCACAGGCTCAGGCAAGTCTGCCGGCACTTCTCGAGGGTGGTGTTGTAGATGGTGTTGTAGTCGTAGCCATAGAAATCGATGTACGGGAGCTTCACGAATCCGCACTCGTCGGCAATGCACCCATCGGAGAATGTGAAATTGGGCACGCAGCCGGCCGACCAGTCACCTAGGACCTTGGGGACATAACCAGGCACGCAGGAGCAGCTCCGACCCTTGGCCGGGTCGTAGCTGCAGAGGCTGTTGTTGCCACACACGCCATGGATGAAGCAGGGCATGCTGCTGATCGCCTCCCACGTCACGGCCCAGCCGGTCAAGCCTGGCTCACGGCTGTAGACCCGCAAGTTGCCATCGAAGTCGAGGGTCATCCTCCTCTGCATGGCCGCGACACCATAGTCGGAGGTGTAGAGCGAGTAGTTGTCAGAGGACTGGAAGCGGCCGAGCGGGTCGAGCACAGCGATGCGGCTGCTGTTGTAGAGGAATCGGCCGAGCTGAGAGCTCTGGACCCACGGGAACGGCCAGTACACGCTCGAGATGTACGGGCCATCGAAGAGGAGGCGGAGGACATTGTCGTTGTCGAAGTAAAGCTTGTAGAACCCGGTCAAGGAGTTGTACGGGCACCGAGCGGAGATCAGGAACGTGTTTCTGGTGAGTGGCTGCTGAGGGAGGAGGGTGTCGGTCGGCGAGTCGAAGCTCTGCCACAGGACGCCGCCGGTGTCGTTGGTGAGAACAAGGTTCCCAGTGTTGCTGAGGCGGAGCTCGGCGGCGGAGGGGGAGGTGGTGCTGGAAGACCAGACTTTGCCGCCAGCGTGGCCGGCGTCGGTGAGGACGAGGTTGCCCGAGTCGAGGAGGGAGAAGGTGGAGCGTCGGCCGTTGACGGGGGCCTGACGGTTGGCCATCCAGACGGGGGTGCAGGCGGCGCCGGAGCAGGGTGGGTGGCTGAACCAGACGGCGAAGCTGTAGGCGTTGTCGCCGACGGGGAAGAAGCCAGCGGAGAAGGCGCCAGAGGGGGAGACGAGGACGTCGTTGGGGTTCTCGACAGAGAGGGACGCGCGTTTGGTGAGACTGGGCAGCGCCGAGGTGGAGAACTGACAAGATTGGAGGAAGAGGGAGAGGAAGACGGGAAGGAGGAGCGAGAATAGTGGAGCCATAGGACTCGGCGGCGAAAGACAAGTGCAGTGAATCTCGCCAAGGACGATATATATATAAATTGCATTGCAATGTGAGTGGGTTTCGGTTGAATGAATAGATGAAAATTGACGGCTCCGCGTGTAGAAAGGTTTGTCGCCTCCCGGCGTCCATCGTCCATCCATGCACGATACCTCAGCTCAACCCAATTCACACGAGTTATAAGTTGGTCACGACTAGATAATAACACAGGCCGTGATAGAAAAAAAAAATCCCTACACTCGAAAGAGAGAAGATTTGAGACCATTTTCAAAAGGATATATTTCATTGATATGTAGATGCTGATTATCGGGAAACAGGAAGAACTACATAGGGAGGTCACTCGTGTTTTAACTCATTTTTAGGTTTGTTAAATCGGCGACTAAACTTATTGATAGATAGTTCAGTTTTGATTTTATTTTCAACCAACTTGCTTTAACAGCTGGCAAGTGTGAGTGTCACAAAAAATTTGACAATGATCATAGCTAGTGAACTCGCAATAATAGCCTAACAAATTACTCAGCTTTACAACTTCTATAATCGGTAAACAACTTTCTTTTATTATAGGTAGTTTAACATAAGTTTCGAAAACACAATTGCACTTCAGTTGACCGGTATAAGTAAATAGGAATTTGCCAATGATGCATATCCATTATTTTCTACCATGCATTCATTTGCTATCTCCATCTTAAGATTGTCTACTTAATTCTAAATCTCACCATACTCAACCCAAATCCTCTCTCTCTCTCTCTCTCTCTCTCTCTCTCTCTCTCTCTCTCTCTCTCTCTCTCTCTCTCTCTCTCTCTCTCTCTCTCTCTCTCTCTCTCTCTCTCTCTCTCTCTCTCTCTCTCTCTCTCTCTCTCTCTCTCTCTCTCTCTCTCTCTCTCTCTCTCTCTCCTCACAGCTACCTTTGAGGCATGCCTCCACTTGCCATCGTCATCGATGAATCACTACTGTGGTGTCAAGGACTACCAGTCGCAAGGCTAGGTTTGAAAGATGTATTCCAAAAATAGAGATTTACTTTTTCGTTATGGAATGAAAACTCGAGTATGTCATAGAATGAAAAAATTGTTAAGAATCGGTGCACAATCACAAAGAAATAGAGAGTAAAAGTGAGAAGAAGAAATCGAGACATAAGGTTTTTATCTTGATTCACCCTTAAACTAGGGCTACGTCCAGTAGAAGATTCCACTGTAATTAACACATCGCACATCTCCATTACAAGAGAAAGATATATATATATATATATATATATATATATATATATATATATATATATATATATATAGGTATAGTAGCTATTCATGGACCTAAACCCAAATTATCAACAAAATATTGGTCTAAACTATAAAAGTTCTCTAGCTTTGCAAGAGCGCTGCCCCCTACAAACCCCGCAGGGGCGACTAGTCCGGACCCCCCCGCTAACTCACCATAAAGCAAGACCCCCGCACTTTCCTATCGATGGGGAGTATGAACTACACCCTAACATTCTTCTACTTGGGGAATACTTCACATGCTTCTTTAAACCCAACATAGTTGTATACCATCCAAACTTTATGAGTATGTCTTTCTTTTTTTTTTTTTCTTTTACAGTTCTTAATACATTGATCGATTTCGTGTTATGTGTAATCATGGTTTTAGAAAATACACCATTCCAAACTAAATATGCTTAACATTTATCCCGAGAATAGTTGTTGATATTTTCCCGAGAAATGTTAAAATCAATCACTTAGATTCTCACATCAAGTTTCAAATGGGTTTTCCATCTTTCTCATCATTAGATTTATTTGATCGAAGCAGCACTAAAGTTCAAGAGATTTATAAGTTAAAGTTAGACTGATATTCATACAAAAAAAAAAGTGAGACTGATATGCTTGTTGTAAAGGCAGGAAGTTGGGTAACAACTGCAGTGTTTTATGGAAGGTCCACGCATATGTATGGGGCGAGGTGGATAAAGATCCAAACATTGCGGCGTTTTCTGACTTGGACACTCTACGTAGAGTGACTGCTTATCCTGACGCGAATGCTTTGAGTTGAGATCACCATATTCCAATTTCCTAGCCAGACAAGGAATCTGCTACAGAATTATGTAAACACTCGCGGGTCGATGACCTCGCCCATCAACATGTTGCCATCGCCATCAAAACCCCTTAACGGCCCAACCAACTCACCATCGATATTCAAGTACTAAGCAACAAATCGATGGGGTATCCTTTCCAAAAACCCCACATCGACTCACACAATAGAACTATACTTAGTATATACGATGGCTGAACCAGGTACAAGCACGTCTTCATAAACATAATCGAAATGCATGGAAACTCCAAAAAGCAGTGGCGACGTGGAATCCATAAGATATATCTGAAATATAAGAAGTGAGTCAAAACCCAATAAATGAAATCTTTAAGTCTAAAGTAGGAGATCACCTTACCACTCAATCCAGTACAAAACAATGTGAGTTCACAACAATAAAAAATCACCATGAATGACGACTGCAGGAATAAATACATTATCTTTCTTATCATGATATACCGATGGAAATCGATGTACATACTTGAATATCAATTTAGAAACTTTAGAAACACAAGCGCAAGACTTTCGCCTTTGATTCAAAGGAGTGGAATATGGAATAGAAGCAAAAGTGACATGGAATGCTCTCTATCTTTCCTTGCAAGAATGAGTTGAAACTCCCCATTTCGAACTTGAATGCTTGAGGTGGCTTCTTACAATCAATAGAGGGATGTATTTAGAAGACTTTCATGAGTTAAAAAAGGATAAGATCAAATAATTATGGGTTAAAAGCAATGATGACGTGGGTTAAATATACTTGGTGGTGGATGAGAGAGAGGTGTACAAATTAAAGGATGGCATTTAGCTTAACTCTATATTTCCAAAGTAGATATTTTGATAGTTTGCTTAAATATCTAGTAAATCGGAAAGAAAACAAAAAAGCCAGTGTCTATTTTAAACATTGATTAGTCTAAAAAATATTTTGAACCCACTAAAATGTTTAGCGACAATTACCAGACATTAGGAGAGACTCAACTCAGTAAATTTCCAACCTACCACTCATTTGATACGTAAACTCAAAGCATATCAGTCTCTATTAATAACCAATGCAATATTTCATGCTTCACCGCCACCCTAGATAATCGACCCAAGAACAAATATTCATTAATCTAACCCTAATGGAATCTCTTTACGAAGACTACGGGCATGAAAAATACAATTCGAGTGTTCCACAACTTCCACATTAATAATTCGACTATAATTTTTTCCTTTGACATTTATCGAAATCATTTCTTGCATATTATTAATTAATGTAGGAATTTTTGAATGTCACATGGTCTCGTCTAGGCAAGGGTCACCCTCACCCTACCCAGGCGAGGCCACCCTCAACAACCACAATTAGGTGAGAGCCGACCTTGCCTAGATGAGGGTCACCCTCACCTGATCTGGTGAGTGTCACCTCTGCCGGTAAAGTTTGAACCTTGGTGGAAGAGAGATCAGATCGTGAAGCATAAGTTATTTTGATTAGGCCTATGAATGGTGACAAAATTGGAGGAAGACCAGCTAAATAGGCTTGAGAGCCAGGTGGATAACCTAGGAGGCGGCACGTGGGAGTATCTCGACGTCGTCCAAAAGCTCAAGGCTATAGGTGAGAGCCACCCTCACTAGATGTGGCAAGGGCTGCCTCGCCCACGGCTGGCGAGGAGCACCCTCCCCCAGTGTCGGACGAGGGTTGCCGGCACTTGGTAAAAAAAACCAAAAAAATAATTTCAAAAATTTCAAAATATTATTTAAAAATGTCCATGTCGGTATTTACGTCAACAATTTCAGGACAAAATTGACTAGATGGGCTCAATTGGCAAAACGTATAACGGTTTAGGATTTAATTGGCACAATTGAAAGATTTATGACCGAATTGGCAAAAATACAATAGATTTGGGACGTTTTTAGTAATTTTACCCAAAGAACTTGTTAACTATTCGTATCGATTGAGGGCAAACCTGACTTGACAAAACCGCGTTGATCTTCAAATATCTGTGCACGATGGGGCTCATCTTTTTGAAGTAGATCACCAAAAGGGACTCAAAGTCAAAACTTATTTTTGGCTTGAAAGTTTCAATTATTGAGTTATAAGACTACTAGATATATGGTTTGCAGATGATTCTATTGTTCCCTTTTCAAAATAGATTTTTTTTTCTGATATATTTACAAAAGAGTTGTTAAGGGCGTGTTTGGCAAGTTGCCAAATAGTAAATATTTCTGTTCTTTTGTTCCCATAATCAGTTTGGCAATAGAAATCCGTTTGGTAAATTTTTTGTTTTCGGGCACAAAATTGCAAAAATTTATTCCTAAAATCAGTTTTGAAACAGAATCAAAAAGCAAAAAAAAAGTAGCTTCTTGATTCTAGCAACAAGAATCATAAATTGAAAATAGATTTTTTTTTTCTTATGCTTCTTCTTCTTGGTTTTCTTATTTCTCCTTGGTTTCTTCTTCTTCTTCTTCATTCCTAGCCTGCCGTTGGCCGTCTGCCGCCGGCCACAGGCCAAGGCCGACGAGGGCGTCACGGCCTTCGCCGGTGGCCATCGAGGGCAAGGGCTAGACCCTTGCCGCCGCCCTCGCCAGATCTGGCGAGGGCGGCTTGCGGCCTAGGCGAGGGCGACCCTCGCCCTTTGCGGCCCTCGCCCAGGCGGCTAGCCGCCCTCGCCCAGGCGACAAGTGTCCAACCCTTGCCGACACCGGTGACCGGCCATGGCCAAGGAAGGGGAAGGGAAAGAAAAAAAAAGAAAGAAATATAAAAAAATTTAAAATATTATTAATAAAAAGAAATTGTATGCCGTTACTAAACGCATTTATGTTCTTTTTCTATTTCAAGAATAGAAATTTTGGGCAGCTACTAAATGCTTTCAAATGCTTAGAAATTGTTCCCGGACACGAAATAAAAAAAAATCATTTCTGAGTAGAATTAGCTTCCGGGAACAAAATGGTTGCCAAACACGCCCTAAGTGTTAAAAAAATTATTGGTAAAAAGAAATCCGGTCACATGAATTTTCTTATCTTTTATTAATTTTTATTTATCTTTCTTACCATCACTTTAAATTGAAAAAAAATTATCCAAAGATTCTAAAATCTATTGCACTTTTGTCAATCCAGTTATAAACCTTTTAATCATGTCAATTGAATCCTATATATTTTCACATTTTTTCAATTAAGTCAATCCTACCAATTTTGGCCAGAAATCCTTATGTGGACGCCGATCATCCTAATTCGATCTAATTCTATCGGTCTCATAGAAATAGTAGTCCACATTTCTAATTTGATGCCGGAGCATCAAATTCTATTCAACGTAAGCAACTCTCTAGTAAAATTCAAGCGTCAGCAATTAATCAAATCCACTTGACATATATGCAAGTAAAGGGAGATTTGAGCGATAATATGATCCAATGGATCCAATAAGAAGAAGACGTCCAAGATGAAGTTTCTAGAAGTTGAAGAACAATGGCTGATTCGGCTGGATCAAGGCTGGAAGGATGTCTTCTTCTGCCTTTTAAATTTGAGTAGATTTCCTGATTTGAGTAGGTTTCCAAATGCATTGTTTCCTAATTCCTATGTCTTAGTCCGTTTATACTTTATAGATAGGAATTGCATTCTATGTAGTTCCTTTCAAGTGAGTGATTGCTTCGGTTCTTATCCAATTTTTTGGTGGTGAAACGCGAAACATTCATTTATGCCTTGGTGAAGTTATTTTTCTTCGTACACACCAAACACCTTCATTCATTCCATCAAACACATTCAGCATGCTCACAAAATCACCACGCATCGTAATTTCCCATGAACTCCCAACATTTCTGTAAATCGGAAAGAATTCCTACCGCCAAAAAGCGAACTCAGCGCATGCGGAGTTGCAAAGTGCTGCACATCACAATTGCGATATCAAGTGAGCACTGTTCATTGACTTGAAAAGCTAAAATCGGACATGTTTACGATTGATTTACGACCCTGCGACGTCAACTTGTTCTAGAAAAACCAATACCGACCGTCCCTACCAGGTAACTTTGCTTGCCCTTTGGGTTCCCTCCAATTCATTTTCTTTCTTTCGTCGTGCTCGATGGTTTAGGTAAGGTTCCTCCATTGGTCCACCTTTTAGACTTGCCTTTATCCTCCAATGCCCAACATTTGGGTTTACTTTTAGACCCTTCTTCATTTCATTCTCTTTTCTTCCACATGCCAATGAGTTTTTCCATGTCTATTTACATAATTCGTATTGACCTATGTTCTTTAAACGTTCATATTTAGATAGAGACCTCCGCTTAGACTTCCAAGCATCAGCACCACTTGCTTTTGCTTCGTCCCTGCACGGAATGATTCTATGTTAGCAAATGCACTTGATAATTCCATTAAGTCCATGTTTGTTTCGCGGAAAATGAATCCTTTGAAAAATATTTTCCTAAAAATAATCGCTCGTATCATTTATGAAAATGAACGAACGAAAAATATTTCATCGCCCACGAAAATACTTAGCCAAAAATTGCTGTCAATAATGAAATATTTTTTGTTGACTGATAATTTCAAATGATACAAACGATTATTTTTAGAAAAATGTTTTCCAAATTATTCACTTTCTGCAAAACAAAGGGAGCCAAAGGTTTGATTTTCATCATTTAATGGGCGTATCAAATAGGTTCCTAGTATTGAACATTCATGACTTTAGGAACCAATAATACACGTGCGCATTGTTCTTGACTTTTTAATTGTGGCGTGAGGCCTTGACAAAATGGAAGGGCTAGGCTGAACTTTTAGGACCATGAGGTGGGCCTGGACAAAAATTCGATCCCAAATCAGCTGGCAGGCTGGGCCTGGAAAATGGGCCTTGAAATGCGGCCCGACCATGTATTAATTAAAAGAGATTATGAATAACTATTGTTAATGATTTTACTTTGATATATGATATTTGTAGACGCTGATAAGATAAAATAAGCCCGAATTTCTAATATAGTAGAGAAATAGAATAAAACTCACGGGTAAAGCAACAACCTAAAATAACACAAATTCCAAAATTAGTTTGTTCTGTTCTTTTAGCCGAAAAGTCGTGAAAAAATAATAAGTCTGTGTGTCAAATTTTTATATATTGTGAAAGTTTCAGGTATTTCGAATTAAAAAAATAATAATCAAGTTGCATATCCCGTAATATTTTCACTGAGCATAAAGTACGAGTCGATCTAGATATGAGTCTTCGTATCATTTATAAGATGGCGCTTCAGTAAAGATAAGTGTAACGGCTAATAAGCCATCACCAAAGACCCTAGCTCCTCTCTCTTCCAATCATGCGCAGCACCTTAAATTTTTCAAGCCAAGAGTCGCCAATTAGGGTGCCTCGGATCCTAAGATCTTTCAAAATCCAAAGTTCGGGTAATTTACAAAATTCAATGTGGCTGCGAACTTAAATATCATACTAGAGTTGCCACCAATTAGTAGAGGCAAACTTAGATCGATTGGATCTCAAGCAATGTAGGGGAAATCAAACTAACTAACTGCACGTGTAAAGGAATTGGTCAAAGGCAATCTAGAGATCATAGGTCCAAGAGTCAGTTATGCACGGGGATGGATTAACATCCCAGAACGCCTTTTCGATAATACAGCCTTACTTTTGGTTAAGTCACGAGTCATTTGTAAGTTACTTTCCTAAATACAAATTATGTTTTCAAGGATGTCACCAAAACACTTGTTCGATGACGTTATCGATCAACGAAACCGTTTTTCCATGTGTAGTGCCAGTGCGTGACTCCATTTATGCGTGCATTGGCAAAAAAACATTCAATTGGGCCGACTTGACTTGGACCCACCAACTCATGGATCGGATTTTGTTAGCCCGTTTGATTTGATTTTGACCCAAGAGACAGTTTTCCAAGTCCAACTCCATCTCTCGTTTCTTCATTGATCCGTCTAGTATTGTTTAGTATTCCCATTAGAAGCAATCCTATTAAATCATCATAAGATAATTAATGATTTATTGAAAAACTCAACTCAAGGGCTCAATTTGTCATTAAAGTTGAAATGGAGTTAATCTTATTAATTATCAATACACATTTATCTCTATCCAATGCAGGCAACATGTACATCATCTAGATAATACACAAGCCATGTAATCTTTTCTTAGTGAGCCACCTTTATCAATATTATTTTGATATTCCCTTGACTTCTAAAGCTGTAAGTATTCAACATATAGACAAGTTTAATGACTGCCATTGACGAGGGCCAATCGCCATTAACGACCCTTGGCTAGAATTGGGCGAGGAACGACGACCCTCGCTCGATCTAGGTGAGAGCCTACAGGCCCTCGCCTGCGGTCAACGAGGGTCATCGGGTCCTGGCGTCGCCAGCCCTTGGCCGGGTCCTGGCGTCGCCAGACCTTGGCCAGGGCCTGGCGACACTCGCTAACCATTTCCCCACCATCGCCGTGCGATAATGGGGTAAAGGAAACAATGGTTGCAAAGCCTTCGCTGCATGGTTCTTACTCCCTCTTTTTTTATTTTATCTTAATTTTTTAAAATTTTAATTTTAGTAAAATTTGTATTAAAAATCATATTTGAACCAAAACGACGTCGTTTTAGTTTAATGTTTCGTGTTTTAGCCACGTCATCGTCACCTAAAAGAGAGAAATTATTAAAAAAAAACCATGTCAGCATGTTTAGTTAGTCAAGTTGGACGGAGTTAAAGAAAAGACTCGATTGCATCAATTTAACAAATTTTAAACCTTGATTGCACTTTTTGCAAGTTTTAGGACTTAAATGTACTTTCGTAATAATTTTTAGGACTTCTAGTGCATATATCCCTAGTTATAATGGAGTTAGTCTCATCAATTATCAACATACATTTATCTCTATCCAATCCACGTTACATGTACATCATATAGATAAAATATAAGCCACGTGATCTTTTCTCAGTGAGCCACGTTTATCAGTGTACATATCGACATAGCTGGCAACGGTTAGCGTAAAATCGAATTCCAGAATTTCTGTTAAACAAAGCTAATGCACTTCGAATTTCAAATGAACATAGTTTATTACGTGGTCATCAATTCATGTAATTTTTTTTTTTCCAGTTATCGTCACACGATAGGCAGTTGGCACTAACTCTTAACCATTAAAAGAGATTTGGAGCTTTGCAAAGCTCTCCTGACGTGACCGGAGTCTAATCATGTCCCAAACCCAAAATTTTAAAAAAAAATTTAAAAACGATTTCTAGAAGGATAAATATAAGATGAGACGTAGACTTTAGCTTGATTCAAGCAAATCATTCACCCCCCCAAACTAATTTATTTAATGTGACAAGTTAAATTGGGAAACTTTTGTTAGTTGTAATCCACTTAGATTGGGGAACTTTTATTTAATCCCAAACTCAAATTCAAAAAGAAAAAGAAAAGAAAACGAATTCTAGGAGGATAAATATAAGATGAGATGTAGACCTTTGTTTGCTTCAAGCAAATCATTCACTCCCTAAGCTAATTTATTTAATGTGAGAAGTTAAATTAGGGAACTTTTGTTAGTTGTAATCCACTTAGAGAATAATGAAAGGACAATTGTGGAGTTAGGTGATTGATGTTAATTCCGGAGCAACAGTAAAATAAAAAAGTGGAAACAAGAGACATCAACGAGTTGGGAATGGAGCTGACTTTTTTTTATCTAATTAGTCAATTCGGGAGTGGGGACACCCCCCCTTCTTCCTTTTTAACTTAGCGAATGAGATTGAACACGAGGTTCGCGACACTGGCTTCTTTCCATTTGTTTGCATATTGTTTAATATTCTTTCTTTTGTACTGCAACATGCATTGATTCTTCCCATCGAATTAGGTAATAGGGCATGTTGGGAGTGACCGGATTACAATATGAAAAGCTGGTGTTAGTGATGATGCTTCGTTGTTGCGAGCCTTTCCGTGTATGAATACATGTATAATCGAGAGAAACGTGGGTTAATTGCGATTGGCAACGATGTTTGATGTGTTTCTTTTTCTATAGTAATCACAGCTGTCGAAATGAGTGTTGCTTTTGAAAAGATGTTTGACCGATATTTCATGATTATAATGTCTCAATAGGCCTCAAGTTAGAGTATAGCACCGGCGCGCATGCATAGAACGAGAGGGGTAGGGAGGATGGGTGGTGCATGGAGGGCGGTGGTGGATGATGGGTCGACCGCAGCAGCGAGGATGGTGAGGTGATGGAGGATGATGTTTCACGGCAAAGAGAGGGTATGGAACGGTAATGTTGGATCAAGGTTGGGAAGGAAAAAGAAGACGAAAAAAAGAAAAATTCTAATGTAAGCGAGCCACTTTAATGAGGACGCGAAAGAATCTCGACCGTTCGATTGGACACATTAGATGCTAATGTGGACAATTAATGATATTAGTAGTCATATCAACAAAAAAAAAATTTGTTAACTTAACGGAAAGATCACATTAAAATCAATTTAAAAATTTTAGAAACTAAATTGTACAAAAAGAAAATTCAAGGATTACATTGAAAAATTCATGGATTGCCCATGATATTACCCACCCTTTCACTGTTCTAGTTATACCAAAACACCTTGTGATTGTAATAATATCTAGGGGTGACCTATTATCCAAGAAAATTCTGGCAGGGAGGAATTTGACCTAGATCTCTCCCTCCCCTCCCTAATTGCTTTTCCTTTCATTTTCTATTGTTTATTTCCTTACTCTCCCGATCTAGTTTTAAATTTGGGAGCTTTGCTCTCCCGACCTTATATCTAGAAGTTTTTCTCTATGATATACTAGATTTAAGAATTTTAATGAATAAGTACTCCGTCTCCAATTTTAATAGTGTTCATAACAGCTTCGGTATCAAATATATACTCACTCAACGTGTTTTTGTTAAAAGCTTTGGTGTATTGCATTTGTTGAACGGTTCGCTCTTACAAATGTCAGATCTGAACTTGTTCATGTTGTCTTCATACGGTAATGGCGTTAGGGACGCCGAACATAGGTGCACATCGCCAAAAGTTGCAGCCTTAATTACTGATGAAGATCTCGGTATGTACTCATCATTTATGATGATGTATGATTCGGTGATTGGCCACCGATCATTTCGCTTAGATGTAGTCACAAATCCATTCTTGAAGGAGGAGCGGGTAATTAACTTTGCCAGCCATGCTCTAATGATGTATTTTGATTTTTGGTTTACTTTGGAGCTCTACGGGCTTGCCTTGTTATGTGAACTTTTGAGATTTCCTATAATCCTTTCATGTATCGTTTTGGTAATGAATGAAAGTTTTTTATGATAAAAAATAAAGCAAATGACAAGAAGAAGAATGTTTAAAAGGAAAAAAAAACTAAAAAAAGAGAGGGTGGACTTGGTCGGGACGAGAGAGAGAGAGAGGATAAGGGCATCGTCCCCTCTACGATCACTAGCGAGAGTCGCTTCGTACTCGTGAAAGGAAGGTGTTTTGGGTCATGAGCTTGACACATGGAGAAGTCTACCAATAAAAATGAATAAGTTTAAAAATTCGACCGTAGAAGTTGAATGTGACACATCAAATGAATGATGTGATTACGATTGACTATGCCACATCAATTGAGCAAACAACATATGGAATGCTTCCTCACTCGCAAGGGTCGGCTAGAGCTATCAAACGAGTAGGTCGAGTCGAAAATGATCCGATCAAATAGACTCTTTTAATCAGTTTTGACCCATTTTCGTATAATGCAAATCTAATGACCCATGCCCATATCCAACTCATATTGTTAAAATACTTTCATATTTAACTTAATTTAGGAAAATTCATACTCAAACTTATATGAGAATACGGAGTGAGTGAACACGAAAATGAGCGAGAGCAAAATAGATAAGTTAAGTATAAATAAGTTATGAATCCTCTTATCCATTAGGAGGTCGCGAAACCATGCCACAAGGATCATAACAGCAGAGATACGTGATGGATAGGAACTTTCTATCTGGAGTCGCAAAGCCTTTGCTTCTTCTTTATATTCTGGAAATCTTTGTAGAAATTGTCATAACACGTCAACACCTGGGCTGAGCATTTACTCACAAGTGAGAAAAAAAAAACACGAACATTTATAAAGTCAATAATAACTCGATAATTGCAATCTCGAGGACTTGGCGCGATCGCGTGGGAGCGTTCCTCGAGCGATTTTTTGCAAAACCGTCGCGCCGCGCGGGGGGGGGGGGGGCCACGGCCTCACACGACAACGTCAGGAGAGAGAGAGAGAGGAGAGAGAGGGGATCGCGTCGTACGTTAAAAAAAAAAAAAAGAGAAAAGAAAAGAGAAGAGCATGCAAAAGGAGCCGAATCGCGGGCGCGGGGACCACCGTCGGGCGTGGGGCCCCCGGGATTTTCGTCGTCGCGAATCCCCACGAAGTAGGTTAAGTAGGGGCGGGATTGTTCTCTCGGAACTCGAGCGCGTGCGTAACAGTCGCAGTGGGATATAGCTGGCATCCGGTTGGCGCTCCCTTTTGAAACTTCCGGAAAACAAACACACGAGAAAAAAAGAAAAAAAAAAAGAAAAGAAGAGCCGCTCCCACCGTTACCGACCGTCAGTTAGGAGGCCCCGTTAACGGCTCCCCGCCCCCCCCCCCCCGCGCGCCACGTCACCCCCTTGACGGACACGAGGATCTCGAAAGGTAAACGCCCGCGGGCGTGTGGGCCCCGCACCGACCCCGCCTACGTGGCCGGGCGACGCTCCGGTTCGTTTGCTCGCTCGCTCGCGGTCGGGCGATGGCGTGTGCGCTTGCCCACGTGTCGCGGTGTGTCCCGGTTCTCTCTGTTTTCTTTTTTTTTTTCTGTCGTTTTGTCCGACGTTTACGTGTGCGGTGGAGGACAGTGGAGGAGTCCTCGGTGGACTAAATAATTCATGGGAGATGAGAGAAGAGGGAGGAGCTGCCCATTAGGGTTAGACAGGAGCCAGAGCGATCATTGTACAAGAGGAGGTACGATGTCGCGCCCAACTTATGATCCGGCGTACGCCTAAAGAGAGATAAAAGTTGAGTTTTTTTGGTTTTCTTGTCTAGCCGGATTAAATAAAGTTTGAATTTTTCTTTTGATCGAAAAATATAATTGAGTTGTTTTGAGCAAATCAATAAGTGGTTACGAAATTTCTGGTTAGAACTAAATCAACTGTTTTGGCCTTGAGGAGTTATGAAACGGCGTGTTGATTGATTTGTGATTGGCTTCAAATGTCCCGTATATAGTTTTTATAAATGGTATCAAATGGACATTACTTCTCAAGAATTAACGTACAAAAAAAATATACATGTAAAAGTAGAAGTTATTCCAAGTAGATCTTTACAACTTTTCGTGGAGCAAAAGGGTGTCCTTGGGTGATTTGGATGAGAATCATCTTTATCCCGCGATTTTCTCCATTGCTTAATCTCGTGGGTGACGCATTAGGGGATCGGACCGAGCGAAGAAATTGCCCAATCAAATGTGATCGTGGCTATTGCATTTTGTGGAAACCACATAATCAATGGTTGTATTTAACATCGTCCATCATGAACCGAGTCATCTAGGCAAGTAGTTGGCTGTCTCTTCAAGCAAATCTCGTGCCTTTCTCCTTTGCAACGGTGAGGATCTTCTTGGACGCTATCTAGGCCGTGATCGCGAGGTGGTTTACGTGCCACGCGGGTGATTTGGATTACAATTATCAAGATGTTGTCCTGGAAATAGCTGTTAAACCGAATTGTACATAATCCCTGAGGGAACATGAATGAGTATAGCGACAATTACAAACTAAAGAAGGAGAATGATGCGTACATTAATTGATAAGTCTGAAGATGTTAGGGTAATTGTATTCAAGAATGTCGGTCTGAGTTTTCTTCATTGTTGGTCTTCCCTTTGTCATTAGAATTATACTACCAATCTAAAGGTCATAAATTTACAACACCCCGTTAAGGATTTACTGTAATAACAAAGGTTCTTCATTATCAAACCACTCAAGAGTCACACCCATCGAGAACCAGTTTTCCATTTCCTGATTCAGTCGGTGATGTGTATTGGTTGCCCTATTTGCTGGGGCCACTGTAACACAAGTATCAGTGATTATTTCCACACCCTTCATTAAATGATGCACTGTCTCGACGCCATCGATGGTTCGGTGCGAAAGAAAGTCCAACGCGTGATGTCTGCTGCGTCAAATAATTCCAGGCTCAAGAGGCTGACAACTGTATCACTCGATCCCTACACATTCTTGATGATGAAGTCTATAGGTGAGGATACGAGGTTTTGGTCCGACGAGAGAAAGTCCTGCACAGCTTTTATTCCAGCAAACTAACGCAAAACATTCTTCTCTTCATGTGCACTTTTCTCTCGCTCATCACCGGCCTGGCTGGCCATCTTTAAACAGAGACTTGGGATTCAACTGTGACAAATGACAATGGCACTCACTGTATTAATTGCTGCTTCCTCAGAATTATTTTGCTTATGGTACAGAATGTGAAAGCTAGGTGAAGTCACAAGACCCGTGTCGACATAGGACTGTAGCTCAGGGTGGTCAAGCAATGCAATTAATCCATTTTGGTGTCACCGGGGCTTTCGCAGTGATTGTTTTAAGCCGTGACTCTGTTGATTATGAAATGCTACAACTTGTATGTATTGTGATACACAATTTGCTAAAAACTTATGTAAAGCTACTAGCGCCGTAGAGGTGCCCGTTGAGGTGTTTGCCAAGCAATAAAAAAAGTGCGACACCCCTTTTCTCAGCTGAAATTGTTTGTCCAAAATCATACCAATCTTTAACAAGGTCGTGTCCTTGAAGCTCTTTCATATCAAATCCGATTCCGTATATCTACCAACAGTCTCCTCGTACCATGCGCTTTCGCTGGTATAGCTAGGAAATGATCATATATGATCAAGCTAGTGGTTAACTGTATTGAAATATGGTATAAAAAGAACCGGAATTGGCTTCTAAAGTTGGGATTATGAGTAGAACCCGACCTTATTGTTTAGTGGTCATTATCAGTGAATAGTTAAGTTAGTTTCCTTTGGCTTTCATACGCATCTTAGCTTTGTGAAGCTCTCAGGGATATCTAAACGACAAAGTCCTGTCGTTCATTTCATCCGGGAATCATCTGTCAAATTTATTCGTACCATTGTGTCCTTCCAAGTTGATCTCATTGAGAATATCTTTGCTTTCAAACGTGAAATGCCGACTTGCTTATAGTAATGTCAATTAAGAGGCTCCTAACATTTTTCGTTGTGTCAATACAAATTATTGACATCTTCCAACTACTTTTTGGGTCATTTATTGCTCTGATGCAGACCAAGTGAAGTGTCAACCTATTATCGGTTTTGAATATGATTCACTTGTTTAAAGAACCATTAGTAGTCTAGCATACATATCACTTTGTGCTTAAATTTTGTAAACCAGTCTTAATAAGTGTAATGTTGCTCTGACTAAAGGCTTGCTAACAAAACTTGGGTCATTTATGAACATAACAGAGGTTTGCCAGCACATTAGTCGAAGACGAAGACGGTGGATTGACACGAAAACATGATTGTTAGGTGGTTATGTCTATAATCTCGAAATTTGTAATTTTTTTATGAATAATCACTGTCATATAATGGAGGCTCGTGTCTCGAATCTCAAAAAGCATAATTGCGCAACAATAACTGTACAAGGTTGTTTGGAAGTCATTCGTGGATTCAAAATCCATAACTGCTGATGGGGGGGGGTATAAAAGCTCACGTTGCAACCTCTGTGACACTCCCAATCAACAACAGAGCATATGTTCTTATGCACGTTTACTTTCACCTTTACTCTTCCTGCAAATTTACCCTTTTGAGCACTTTTAAAATCCCGTACCTATTATCCTTCTCGTAACCGTTAAATTACCACTATCTAGCCTTTCATATCTTTATTTTTTATTGTCGATTACATCCATGTCCATAATCAACAAAGAACCCCTTTCCACAACATTTGTCGAATTCGATTCCTTTCTCGGCATTTCTGTTGCGGAATGTCACAAGGATTGCCGACCTTCACATTTTGGTGAAGCATATATATGCTATGGGGAAGGGGATGCTTCTTTTTCATCACCATCCACCATGGCTACATATGTAACAGCATATTTAGGCTTTGTTTATCTATCTGTTGGTATGCTTCTTTTTCTCTGCTCAGAGGACTGCAAAACGTGAAACTTCGAAGGAAAAATCGGTTCATATAAACACCATTCTCGACATCGGATTAGGAAACAGGTGAAAGATTCAAGTGTAATCACAACTTTCATGTCCAAGTCCGAGGCTTTCTGATCGGATGCACTTCCACGGTCTCTCTGCAATGACTGTAATGGATAAATGCAATTTCTTAAGAAACAATAGAATGCAAAAGAGGAGGAAAATAAAACGTGGGCATATATATATATATATATATATATATATATATGAAAAGGCTTTGTAAGATATCATTAGGGCTTGGATGATGAAATCAGAGCTATTTTTCTTAGGAGAAGGGTCATTAGGGTTTGCCTGTAAATATAGTTTGAGATGAAGATTTTGTACGCTTGGATGATGATTTTTCATTATAGAATATTGCCTACTTGGCATTCTTTCCTCCCCCCTGAACTGGCACTTCCGTCTCTTTTTTCCACTATTTCTCTAGTTTCTCCCTCCGTTGTTGCAATCTGATTCCATTCACTTTCCACGATTCTGAATTAGTCATCGCTACGTGCTTCCGTTCTCCACAGATTGGAGTCAGACCCTAGCTAGACTTTTCCCGGAAGCCCATTTGAGTACACTTCGTTATTTGAATCCTATTCCTACAAGGAAGGGACAATCATCGGCCATTAGAAGGCGGAAATCGACCCGAAGGCCGAGTTACTTTGCCAAAAGAACAAAGAAGAACGATTGATCTAAGTCGAAACAGGAGCAACAAAGTACACAAGGCGACAGCGAGACGGTTGTTTTTTAGCAGGCTCGCTCCTGATTTCCTCTACTTCTTACATTTGAGTTGGAAACCCCAAGAAGAAATTCCCATGGCCCTTAGGGGCAAACGCAGCAACCAAAGTGCTGCTCTGCTCCTCCCAATGCCCTTCGCCTCGTCGAGCTGAATCTCAGTGTCCTTCTGTATTACATGCACGATTACGCCACCTTCGCCCAACTCGCGGCTCTCTACGGCTCTGCACTCAACCCATGATGTCTTGCTTGACGCGAAGCTCGTGGGGACTTGGGAATCGTGGAGAGCATTTGATTAAAACTAAAGCGGACGACTTTCGACCATCTTTTTACATATATGAACGATCCACCAGTTGCCCTTTTCTTTTTCCTCTTGGTTTTCCCTCATCATTATTTTAATCAGGGTCTTCTTCGCGAGGAAACATCCTACAACTTTCCACACCCCATGTGTTGTTAGAATCACGGCCATCCCCATTCCCCCCGCTTCCTTCGACATACTTTAGCGTTAACGATTCGATTAAATCTAATGCCAAGGGGGTGTTCCGTGGTGTGAATACCAAAAGATGCAGCAAGCGAACTTTTCCTTTACGAAGCAAAAGACTGACAGAAAAAAGCCACTCGAGGTGTCAAGTAAAATAAGAGCGGAACCGGGGCATTACTGTAAGAATCCGAAGCATGCAAATTGCTGCAAAAAGCCATGCAAGGCTACCGGCGTGTCCCCTCTTGGGGCCAGTTTTATTCTCTTTTTGGTCGAAGAGCTGCCGCTCCGCGTTGCAAGTCCTCTCACGGAAGCTGACTCCACCCTACCCCTCAAAGAACCCCAAAAGGAGAATTAGGTGGGGGGTTTTGACGTGAAACGAAAGGCGAGGTCATGCTTGCGAGTTTGGATTTGCTAAAATTGCTGCCATATGACTCCGCATTCGTCTTCGCCATTCCCGAATTAAAGTTGAATTTTTTCTTGTAAGGACGCGAAGGCGCGACTCAAGACCCTAATCTCTCTCGTTGATTTTTCTCTCGAGAAAAGATTGGAAATTTGCAGAAGGAGGGGGCATTCGGAAGGTTATCGAAGAACTACATACGATTCATGGGGAAAGGAGTCACGTGAGGGCCAAAATACGAAACGTGCGAGTACGGGGTCGGGGAAAGATGGGAAAGGGACAGAGTTAGGTAAGGACGGCACGTGAGAGTGGGTGTGACTATGACCACCACATTGTTAATGTATTTGTATGGCTCAGATCAGATGTGCCCCTCCCGGCCAGCTGTTTCCCGCGTTAACGGTGGACTCTCTCCATCCTTTTGTCTGCTTTTTCCTTCCTTCCGTTTTTTTTCTGGGGAGGTTGCTTTCGTTGCCGCTTTAATACCTTTTCAATCCCTCATTAACAAAAAACCCCTCATTAACTAGTTCTAATCTCGACCCGATCGATCCTAAGGGGCACGAAGAGGATTGCGGTCGGGGACGGGAGGGACTACTGCCATAGGTTCCCGAACGGTGCGTGGAAGACGTGTTGAGCCGCTCGTTGATGGTCGGTCATTGCACTAAGAGGCATTTCGGTGGTGGAATATGTGACGGGGCACGAATCTGGTTTGTGTCATTTGACGTTATGATTAGGCCCACGACCTCGATCGCACCACGGTCGGCCTCAATTTCAGCATCTTGTTACGGGTGCCATCGCTGCACCAAAAGCGGGT
This sequence comes from Syzygium oleosum, assembly GCF_021117445.2. Lineage (NCBI taxonomy): Eukaryota > Viridiplantae > Streptophyta > Magnoliopsida > Myrtales > Myrtaceae > Syzygium > Syzygium oleosum. The sequence continues at coordinate 10,023 of NW_026607506.1, read as the reverse complement.
AGACAAGTGATGTCGGAGATCTGAAGGGGGTTGGAAGAAGGAAAAAGATGGAGATTAAGGGCCAGAGCCCGTGCATCTTTTTTGTCTTCTCCGTCTCGATGTTGTCCGGGTCTCGAGTCCAGAATGTTGCGCAGGTGAGGATTCGTGAGCGGCCCGTGATCCGTTCGTCCTTTCATATACAATCGATAGGTAACCGAGTGAAGATTAGGATGGAACCGAGAGGCCCCCGTTACGCGATTCTTCTATGCGATTCTAACCGAAGCAGTACCGACGTACACTGCATTTTTAAGCGGGATTAAAAAAGTGGGAAAAAGCATACATAACGACGCCGGAACGAGGACAAAGCTACCGGGTTCTGCAGTTCAAGATTCTCTCTTCGAATTACACGGAAAAACGCACATGATGTTCGATGAGATTAAAGCTTAAACGAATCGCGGGGGGGTAAGAAAGAAGATCGAAAGAAAAAGAAGGGGCCAAAAAGAATCAAACGAGGGAGACTACTACTACTAGTCTACTAAAACTAAAAGGATAGGAAAGCAAAAACCAACGGATGTGGGGGGGTGGGGGGGCGAAAAGAGGGAGGGCAGCCCATTTAATTCCGTTTCCAAAATACGGATCGACAGGTAAAGGCGGTTCGGATCGAGTCGACCGACACGTGTCGGTCCCCGTGTGGCCGTTATGGGGGGAGGGGGGTGGCGTGGGGGTGGGGCTCTAAATCGATGACAGGCTGGACTGACACCGGTAGCAGGGAGCGAGTACCGATCGTGATCGTCGTCGTCGTCGTCGTCGTCCTCCGATTCTGCTAACTCCGGGGTTTTGTCGTGTAGCGAGCAACTTCCGTGCGTCCTTTTCCTCCCTTTTTCTCTTCCCCCTACCCCCCTCTCTCTCTCTCTCCCTTTTCTCGAATCCCATATTTTATTTCATTTTTTTATTTCAACGAAAGAGAAAAACCCAGCTCTCTCTCACGCACCAGGAAAGAGACGGACAGAGAGAGAGAGGAGGAAAAAATCATGTCGTCATCATCGATCCCCCTCTCTCTCTCTCTCTCTCTCTCTCTCTGTGTAATACACGAAATGGAGTACAGGCTGGCTGGGTGGAAGATCGGTCAAAGTGTCCATCCGTCCGCGATCCAACCTCCTCCCTCCCCTCCCCTTTTGTGATGGTTACGCGAACCGCAACGACGCACCACAAAACTCGTTGAATTTCAAAAAAGGAAGAAAGGACGAGTACCCCCACAAAAAAAAAAAAAAGAAAAAAAAAATCGTGTTTTCCTCTTTTTCTATTCTTATTTTTTATTTATTTTTCGACCTTATCTCTATTTAACCTCCTCCCTCGTTAACTTCCAAAACGGTCAGTCCTCCCTTCGGTTCGGCTCTCTTGGATAATTTTTCATCTCCTCGACCCGCCCCCGTTCGGTTCGGTCGGGTCGTCCGACCCTGCCCCCCACCGTTTCAACTTCCCCCCGAAGTCTTCCGAGAGAAGTTTCTTTTGGAAAGTCTGCCTCCCTACCATGCAGCAGATCGAGAGTCTTTTCACCGATTCTGGTTGTTGCCCGTAGAGACGGCCGCAGATTCCATCCTTATCTCGGGTTAATGTGGTCTTCTGGACGACGACCGAATTAAATTAAGGTGGTCCGGTAAATATCTATGGATGGGATGAAGTTTAAGGTTTTGACGGTAGGCGGCGAGTATGGTTATCACACAATATCCGTGACTTAAAATATATTTGAAATGATGTGACCATGTTAAAAGCGAGAGGTTAATATCATAAAAAATGCCAAATTGATAAATTCGCGACAAATTTACTAAAAATTAATTTTTCGATCACGAAAATCCCGAATCCAGATACCCGTGAACAAAACTTATCCAAAATTAATTTTTCGACCACAAAAATCAGCGAATTGGTACACTTGTTATAAAATTACCCTCTCGTTAGTTCCGTTAACGATTAATATCACAAAACATCATAAACTCGATACACCTCGACAAAATCGAGAGTGAAAATTCTAAAATTATTCGCCAACTGTTACACAGCTTATCTAATTCAAGAATTTGAAAATTTAACTAAAATTAACGAAAGATGAGTTTATTATAGCCGTATAAAATTTGAAATTTGTAACGATATTAACTCTAAATAAAATTTAGAAATTTTAGATGCATTGTTTTTTTCCAAGGAGGAAAGCGTGGGGGTGGGGGGAATAGATTAAGAGGGGGGTGCATATTTCAAAATGCTGGAGCTGGCTGACGACGTGTACATCGAGCGGAGCAAAGTGAAATGTGGGGGGAAGGGGAAGGGGGAGCGACAATACGTGTAACTCGGACGGGCGGCGACGCGACGCGTGTCCCCATGACAGCTGTACCGCGGCTCTGATAGAGTAACTGCCCCCGCCTCGAAAAGAAAATCCCACCTCCCAACGGCTCATGACCGGTCACCGCAACCGGCTCCCCCCAGTCATCCCTATCCCCCCCCCCCCCACCCCCCATATAAATGCTCCCTCCTCCCCGTTCTCCTTCTTGTTCTCTCTCAATTCACTGAGAGGTGAGGCCCCTGCCTCCACCACCACCACCACCACCACCTCCCCCGCCCCCCGCCGCCGCCGCCCACCGCTGTACGAAAGATCGCTACGCCGTCGTATCCCCGGTTTTTTTTTATAGTCGTAGCTCTCGGCTTAGGGCGTGTTATTCGGTAATATTATATAAGAGAGAGAAGCAGCATCGAGGGGGGGTCGGCCATGGCTGCGGCGGCGGCGGCTTCTGCTTCTTCTGTTGCTTCCGCGAGGAGAGACGCGGATCGGATCAAGGGACCGTGGAGCCCCGAGGAGGACGAGGCGCTGCAGAGGCTGGTCCAGACCTACGGCCCCCGGAACTGGTCCCTCATCAGCAAGTCCATCCCCGGGCGGTCCGGCAAGTCCTGCCGCCTCCGGTGGTGCAACCAGCTCTCCCCCCAGGTGGAGCACCGCCCCTTCACCCCGGAGGAGGACGACGCCATCGTCCGCGCCCACGCCAAGTTCGGCAACAAGTGGGCCACCATCGCCCGCCTCCTCAACGGCCGCACCGACAACGCCGTCAAGAACCACTGGAACTCTACCCTCAAGAGGAAGTGCTCCTCCTCGTGCTCCGCCGGCGACGGCGACGGCGACCTCGCGGAGCGGCAGCCGCTCAAGCGGTCGGCCAGCCTCGGCACGCCCACGGGCACCAACGCGGTCTCCGATCTGTTCCTCAGCCCGAGCAGCCCGTCGGGATCCGACCTGAGCGACTCGGGCTTGCCGGTGGGGATGCCCTCCCCGCGCGTGTTCCGCCCCGTGGCGAGGACGGGCCCGATCATGCCCGCGCTGTCGGGCCAGCACGGCGACGCGTCGTCGTCCACCACCACGGATCCCCCTACTCTGCTCAGCCTGTCTCTGCCCGGATCCGATTTGGCCGAGGTCTCGAACCACGGACCGTCTTGCGGGACCGTGCCGGCGTCCGACCCAAGGCCCAGCCCGACCCTGTTCTCGACCAGGACCCAGGTGATGCAGCAACAGCCGCCGCCGCCGCCTCCGCCGCTACCGACGCCGACGACGACGGTGCCGATTCCTCATCATGGTCAGTACGGCGAAGGGATGGGGGCGGCCGGGTACGAGAAGCAGTTCTTCAGCGCGGACTTCATGGCGGTGATGCAGGAGATGATAAGGAAGGAGGTTAGGAGCTACATGTCCGGGATCGAGCAGAACGGCCTGCGCCTGCAGAGCGAGGCGGTTCGGAATGCGGCTGTCAAGCGCATCGGCGTTAGCAAGATCGACTGAAAACCGAAAAATTAGCACAGGGAGTAGGGGGGGGCCATCTCAAGCTTTTACGTTGGCGATCATCTTCCCCAAGTGATCGAGGCACAAGAAAAACCATCAAATCGGCGCTAGAGATGCAGAGAGAGAGAGAGAGTGACCGTCATCAACCGTTCTTTTTTTTTTTTTTCCCTTTTAGTCCAACTTTTTATTTTTTATTTTCCATCTTTTCTAGTCTTTCATGTCATCTTTATACAGATGGTAATAACTTCGGTGGTGGGTGGTGGGTGGGGGGTTGTATATAAAGAGGGAAGAGGCGGATGGAGAGGTGGGTTTTGTCGGAGATGGAATGGATCGGTTGCGGGGGGCAAAGAGGAAAGCCATGAAGAAGCAGCAGCAGCAGCCAGCAGCAGCCAGCGATCGAGCAAAACGTTATTCCCGAATGTGAAAAATCAAGAACAAAAAGAACAACAAAAAAAAGAAGAAATATTTCCATGGAATTTCCTTCCACTTTCTGCTTTCGTGACGTTACTCGTTTCCCCTTCCGTATATTTATAAACAATGCCCATAAAAAACCCAAATTTGGAATTGAAATGGAAAAAAGAAAACGAGAGAGGGAGGGAGAGAGAGAGAAGTCCTCTTTGAAATGGGGAGGGAGTGGGGAGGAAACTTTTCCCCGTGTGTTTTTCTGGCTGTGCGCCATTTCGACGAACCGACGAACGGAGAGAAGATGATGATGACGATGCTGACAGGAGGCTTGTCCGAGAGCGAGAAGAGGAAGAAAGATACAAGGGAATCGGTTGGGGTCGTGAATGATTAAATGGGTTGAGTCGTTATGTGGTGTGAAGAGGAAGTGGAAGAGGGGGATGGTCCTACCAAGTGAGAATCCGTCCAAACCCAAAATCCAAGAAATTCCCTGTCATCCACTTCCCAATCTTTGGACCCAGTTCAAGTGGTCGACTTTCTGTTTAAGAATCCGTCAGTGAGATTGACTCCCACCTCCACCCAATTAAGTAAAAATTAGATGGAAGACTTGACAGAGAGGGTGAAACGGTTTACTTCGGGTTGTCGTACGTTGGATTTTCTGGGTTAGAGAAATCATCGATGTTGTGAAGTGAATGCTTTTCAAGAATTACGGCGCCTAAGTTTTTGATCGATCGAAAAATCACTGCATGGCCGTGTGACGGGCCACGGACGATCATCACCATACCCTCTCTTACGATGAAAATCTTGCCTAAATTCTGTGTCCACGATGGCCTGAATGAATCCAGGCGGCCGATACTGTTGTAGGTCTCCGTTGACTTTACCTAGGGGTTCGTTCGATTTCAGCACCTACATACATCTCCCGATCCCCACCAGATATAAGCTGAAAAATTCTCGTATCAATAAACCTTGCAGCAGATTACCATCAATTCGTTTGAAATTCCACACATATCCAGAAAAAGAGAGAGAGAGAGATTCTGTTTTCAGGATGAGTCAATAAAAATCTTCCTTGGATATTATAAGACAATCTTCAGCTGGAGTCATCATCCTAGAGACACAGTAGTGAAACAAAGTGCGTCCTCAAGCACAAACACATCTCATTTTCCGACCATACCCGGCTTGCAAGAGCACAACAGGGAACTCCGAAAACCTCAAAACAAGAATATGGATGGCCATAAAGTGGACAAGACACTGTGGATTTTTATCTATACATATACGTATCATAATATGTACATGCTGTTGCTGCAACTGATCCAATCAGTCCACTAAATTGTTCGTGCTGGTTTCGATCTCTTCTCGAACATTGTACGCTGATAGGAAAAACAAACTCTGATTTTTCTGCAGGAACCTGCATGAGGATAGCATTCCGTTGTCATGATCTTTCCGTTTGAAACTTTAATCATACAGTAAGTAGATGACGAGCACACCCTTTTACAGGCTTGCTTAATCATACAAAGATGAAATCGGTTGGTCACCCAATTAAATGTTGCCATTTCCACGATTAAGGAAAAAAAAACCACCATAAGGAGTTCGTACTTTAGAAAGTCGTTTAATTTGTGCTGCAACTCTCTCAGCGTCTCCTCTTCGATATTTGCATAGACCAACAGCTCGGGCAACTTGACTGCAGAAGCCATGAATTAGGATAGCCACACAAAGATAAGGTGTGCTAGCAATATTCTTATTGCACTATCAGAGGACGTGCATATTATTTAGGCACCTATTACACTATCAGGGAATGCACATACTTTGAAGATCAGAAGCATTAACAGTTTGATGAAGCATTTTCGAGGAATTAGTGCTAGTCTGAAAAATATGAACGCTACAGACAGAAATGAGGAAATGTTGCATGAACTCTTTGAAGCGCACAATAAAAACTTTTGTCCACATCCATGATTGTAAATTGATGCATACCGAAGAGGCGTAACAGATGTTCTGCACCGTAAATAGTTGAAGGATTGACGTCAATAACAACTGTTTCCTCATACTGTTGACGCCGCTTTGTACAAGAGCATCACGGGCAGGGCTTTATCAAAGTAATAACAGCGCAGGCCTTCATAATTTCTCCCACACAATCCGCCATCCTACATTGGTAAAGAAAACTGAGAGAAATAATTATGGCAATGGTAAAAGCAGAAAATATTTTTTGGGGGGGGAACAGTAAAATAGAGAGATTTACATGCCAGGAAAATCGGCCCAAATTATTCCCATGCTATAATAACATATCTCAAGGTAACCCATTAGTTGCCTCAGCTACCATACTTAAGAGAGCACTGATGCTTTTCTTCTACCTATTAATCAACTGACTTATGAAAAGGACAAAAATGCTCATGGAAAGAGTCTGACTACAATGTCAAAGGTTTGATGGAGTTGGAATTTTGTTCCAAAAAGCACCAGTTCTGAAAAAGAACATACTTCCATTTGACAGCCACTTCTCATTTATGGGACACAGTCATGCTTGTAGTGCTTCTCTTCTTGCATCAGCTTTTAACAATTGACATATCTTACACTCCTTCACATTGAATCTCGAATTTGTTTTTAGTCAATACATTAAATGCCAATTCAGATAAAGTTAACAAATTTCTCCAAGGAGAAAAAGCTAGCTGTACCCACTTCCGCTCATAAGATTTAATGGTTTACTAAGCTTGTTTTTATTTACAAAAGATAATTAAGTACAGTCAGAAGAGTTACTTTATCAAAGGATGAGAATAAGAAATTCCATGGCTGAGTTGGAACAATTGGTGCTTGACATAAGTTCACAACCAAAACTTAATTCACCATAACTGAGTTTAAATAATAATCAAAACAACACACCTATACAAAAAGCAAAGTAAAGAGCTTAATGTACGCTTGTGGGGACTTACATTCCATCCTTCTTTAATCTATAATCAAGATACTTTCCAAGATGTCATCACACTTGGAGCACGGGAAGTCTGACCAGCTGTAAATAAGGTTTTGATTAGAGCAGGTCGCTGCTAATGGTGGCAATCTGACTTCTCAAGCAAGATACACGAGTTGCATTATAATGGTGCTCTGGCTCTGTCACAACTATGTTTGCATTAATAATTCAAGGCCAACTCAAGACATGGAAAATTCAAACTTCGCTACCTTGCCCAGATGAGTAACAAATTCACAATCATCGATGAGCTGCTTCTTCAGTGTTGGTGAATCTGGAGACTCACAAGCTTCTCCGAGGGTAAAGCACTTTTCTCCTGAGAACCAAAATTATTACCAGAGATTACATTTCTAAAAACCAAACTAAAGTAAAAGTCTGAAACTGCTATTTTCACCGAGTAACACATTCTTCTGGATAGTTTCTTTAGCACGTGCAGACAATGTTTGAATTTAGGTACGGGTTTATACCTTGAGAAGGTAGAATCATTCTTTCGGCTTGCCTCTTGGCACTGCATAACACCGAATGTAATTAGTTGCATAAAATCAGCACATAAACAGAGAAGAGAAAGAATTGAAGCATCTACAAGCACCATCTTTCAACAATAATAGATCATCACTTTTCAAGTTGTTTCCTCAATTATAATGGAGAGATGGGATGTCATGCGTCAGAGGCAAATCACACTATGACATTATTGAGAGGAGAACTGGAAGCAGAAGCAAAAGTTTGTAAAGAGAAAGGCTGACTCATTAGGGTTGGAAATGAAAGCATCAATACCTCTTTAACTCATTAGGTCTCCGGCATGACTTTGTATATACCTTATTAGAACATGACGACAGTTCATTCACAAGAAAAGAAAGTATAAACTAACATACTAGTTTGAAAGAACATCATGCTATATTTAAACGCGAATCTTTCAATTAGAATGGAAATGAACAAATAAAGAATGAAAAGTAGAAATTCTTTCTCAGTTCTTGAAGTCTGTCAGACATTACACTTGAGTCTCTTGATTCTGCATTTTAAACTTTTTAATCCCTGAACTTCTAGTATGAAAGCTCTAGCAAAATCATTCTTAGCCGGTGGATCATGTTATGCATAGCCGTTCAATATTCTTTCACCATAAAAGTTTTCCACTGAACATGCTGGTCACTCAAGAATTTTAAAACAAAGTTTCAGGAAAATTTTCAAGCTGATTGGTGCAAACCACCTTTCCATAGAAGGAAACATTCAAGGAGATCAAGGAATTTATATTAACGATGCGGATAGGACTATGGTAAGACCAGAAAGAGTATTAGGACCGAAAATCATGGTATGCCAATTCCAATTGTATAGTAGTAGATAGAACTTGTATTATTATATAAATGTACATTCTGAGGGGGAACAAACTAACTATTCGAACCCTTTGGTTTAGTATGAGATGCACGGGGCTAGGTTTGTAGTTTTCAAGGTCTTGTTTATTATTGAGCTCCCGCTGTTTCTGAAGGTTCTCATCAGTGTATTTCATCAGTCGATCCACGCCGACCCACTCATCCTAACTATTTAAAGGAAAGGTAGAAAAAGATAATCATGAAATAAGATGAATTAACAAGAAAGGTTTGGTAATTAAAAAGAGAATGAATATGGCAACATTAACAAAAATAACAAGAAGAGAAGATATGATGAAGACAACACTAGATTTATGGACATATCAAAAATTCTGCCAGGATAATTAATATATAGAAAGCTTATGTTGGAAGATCATGCGACCATATATTGCAAAAGCAGTCATAATTTGACTGATGACAAAAAAGAGTAAGAAACAACATGCTGAAAAACAACTATAATATCAGATTAACAAAAGAAGCCAATGACCATCTTAGAGTGGACTGAACATAAAACCCAGCAACTTAACCAACCTAAGAAGCCAGTAAGCTCAGCTTGAGAAGGACAATGCACTCACTTTTGCTCCAACCCTGCAAAGAGATGCATCTAAAATCAACATATGCCACTTTCAGAAGTTCAAAGCAACTTAGCTCCTTGATCAAATATCTTCACGATGATATAGGAGAAGTCTAGCAGGCAGTTTTAACGAAAATAGATTTGCTTAGGGATATTGGTAAAAATACTACTTACCAGGTAATGAACATAGGCATCTCCACTCCTGAGTCGATATTCAATTTTTTGACCTGAAATATAGAGGCAATACAAAGCGTGGTGAAAATATACGAATAGAAAAGCAGTTAAGCTGGCTAGAAGACAAACCACGTAAAGAGCAGTTAAGTACGAGCATAAATTGCTTCAGGAAATAGACATATGCACTTAAATTCATCGCATAATTAAAGGAAGCAGTAGCCTGCATTTTATTGGCATTAACTATGAGAGTTCCTGGATAGAAATGGCGCACCCATGCACAGAATTTTAATTGAAATGACATGAAAGTATCGTGAAAAAGTGGAGAAAACTATGAAAAAAGAAGCAACTGCAACTTGAAGTCCATAACTGGTGCTTGACTTTGTTGAGGAAAATTTGACTAATCCAGATACACTCATGCCACAACATCGGTTGATTTTGTCGAATAGCAGGTTAAAAGAAAGATGATTCCTACATAATAGCACTACCCTTGAAGTTAACTGTCTCCAGCTTACAAGGTGATGAGATAACTTTGATCAAATTATAAGCAACGCTTTCTGCTGATCATTACTGAAGCTGAAGTAAATAAATGCAAAGGCAGACACACGAGTTACTATTGCTTAGACTCATTTTACTGACCAAGTCAACCAAGCATCACGCCCTCAAGGAAGTGATGCCACACTTAAGATTAGGAGGAGGAAAAATACAAGTTCCTATGCAGTTCCAATACTGGGACGGGCTCTGTCCACACGATAAGAAAATGCCCATTATAGTCCAATGA